>NW_027555847.1:83857957-85156707 GCF_003287225.1 Phascolarctos cinereus | reverse complement strand
GGTACTGGTTAGAGACTTTAGGTGTTCTGGCTGCATGGGATTGGGGAGCAGGAGACCTGGATGCCCTTTCCACTTTGACTTCTACAGTGTTCTCCCTATGGCCAATGCTCTATTATTTGGGATCATGGTAGGGGGTAAGGAGAAGGATAAGAATGGTCTCCAAGGGCTTTCGAAGCTTTAAATCCTGTGAACTATAAATTCTAAGTCTTCTTGACCTCATTGCCTCATTTGACACCAATAACCATCCTCTTGAACAGACAGACAGCTGCTATGCTAACAAGAGCACACTCAAATCAGAGTCTTTGGCTCATAGGATTTGGAGCTGGAAGGGAGGGAGCTTACACACAGAGGAAGTAGCACATCTAAAATTTGAACCCAAGTCCTCTGTCTCCAAACCAAAGCCTTTTCCATTACACTCTCAAGTTGACACCAATTTCCTTATCTGTTAAGTAAAAAGTCTGCACTAAATTGGAGTTTCTTAACCATTGGTAGATTTCAGGCATGAGGGGTGGGGAATGGGAGGATTGGGGGTCATCTGTGAGTCTGGATGGTAAAACGATATTGTGCTTCTATAGTTAGAACTTTTTACTGTTAGAGGTTCACTGACCTCTAACTGAAATGGACCATTTCCTTCCATTATGAATGTAGGCAATAACCCATTACATTGAAAAGCACTCCTCAGGCTTCATCAGACTGACAAAGGGGTCCATGACATAGAGAAAGGTTAAGAACCTGTGGACTAGATGATCTTTGAGGTCCTTTGCAGCTGCCAAAACCTGCATTACTATGAAGAGTGCCAACCTCCTCTCCAGCCAGACCTTTTCCTTGGGGTAGCCACTTGCACTAAGTCCACTCTCCCTCAGTGTCCACTCTATGCTGGAGGATTGACTAAGGAAAAATGAAGAAGCAAGAAATCCAGAGCGGGGAGGAGGAGGGAGGGAGAGAGAGAAAGAGGGGGAGGGGGGCAAACACCTGGATAATCCACTCCCAGACTCAGCAGCCCCTGGATAATTGAGACTTGTCTGTAATTACCCATGGCTATCATTGGAGAGCACCACTGCTCCCTGTAGCCCTTCTCTAATAAGGACCAAGCGGTATTTAATTAGGGAAACACGATTATTTTAAAAAGAATTGTCTGGAATATAGCTTCTCACTCTTCGGCACCTAGCTAGCCTGTACATGTGGAGAGAAAGAAGAGGAAGAGGTCTGCATATCCTGAAAGTCATAGGTAAGATTCTTCCTCCATAGGCTTAAATATCCTTTCACTCAAATTATGTCCCTGAAAGATGACTAATTGACTAGGAAACCTTAGGCATATCCCTTGTCTTCTCAGCACCTCATTTCCCTCACTGAAAAAAATGAGGAGATAAGGCTAGATGATTTCTTAGGTCCCTTTTAGCTCATTTTATGAGTCTGTAGTCTAAGATTCTTGTCTTGACTCCAGCTTCCTTGAGGAGAACCCCATAGGGTTTCTTCCGTCTCCCTTTTCACTGATATTCCTGTGCTATTTTCAGAACCTGTAATCAAGTCAAAAATTTTGGATTTTAGAAGTCCCAGGAATATTCCCAGCAACATCCCCAATAGGTGATCATCTAACCTCACCTTGAAGACCTCTAGAGATGGGCAACTCACTACCTTGCAAGGCACCAGGTAGTCTGGTGCTGTGGAAAGAACACTGGGCTTGATGTCCAAACACTTGGATTCAGATTCTAACCCTGCAGTTTACTATAGGTTGTGGGAACCTGATTAAGGCATCTAATTTCCTTGGATCTCAATTTTCTCTTCTGAAAAATGATGGTGTCAGATGCCATCTTGAAGACCCTTCTGAACTCTAATAGTCTGAGGTTCCTTTCTTGTTTTGTTGCTATTGAGTCTTACTTTGGTCATACCCAACTTTTCATGACTCCATTCTTAGCAAAGATACTTGAGTGGTCTGCCATTTCCTTCTCTGGCTCACTTTACAGATGAGGAAACTGAGGCAAACAGGGTTAAGTGACTTGCCTAGGATCACATAACTAGTAAGTGTCTGAGGCTAGATTTGAACTCATCTTCCTGATTTCAGGCACAGTGCTCTATCCATTGCACCACTTAACTGCCCTGCAAATAACCTTGCTCCCTTCAAATGGTTTTCATGAACTAGATTCCCATGCTGATTGGCTTCCTCTCCAATTAATCGAAGTCCATTCTTCAATGTGGTTCCTAGGACCAACCATCATATGCTAGATGTGTCTGGACTGGCTTGTCAACCCAAGTCATCTCCTTTCCCTTGCCCTGGGCTGAGTATTTCCATTAAGTTGTGTGGGTCTATTTCATCCTACCTTTTCTAAATCTGCTCCTTCTGACTGAACCTCAGGCCCTTGGAGACACTTAATATCTAAACTCCGGCAATAAATTAAACTTGCTAAACTGTGGAAGGAAAGCTCATTGGGGCTATTAGCTCCAATGAATCAGGTAATCATAACTCTTTCGACAGAATAAAAATGTAACAAGAAATAACTCTGCTCTCAGAGGCAGCTGCTATAGGAAAATCAGCCCCCTGCCCTCACCGTATGGGAGAGAATGGGGGGTCTGTTTGTCACTTAATGAGTTCATGTGATTCTTATTAATGTTAATTGGAGTTCTGTGGTGTGCATCAAGGGGAGATGAGCCCCAGAAGAGCTGTTGGGAAACAGGAACGATGCTGAATACTTTGTGGTAATTATGTGCTTGGAACTCTAGCCCTGAGTAGCCATCTCAGGTAGCTTCCTGCTCTACCTCATCTCACCAATGATTTGCATGGAGTTGTTAGCACTGAGAGGAAAGATGTGCTTGGCAGTCCAGGCTCTCCAAACTGAGGGGAGATTTGTTCTAAGCACCATGATCCTCAGTAGGAGGGGCACTCACACAGATACTGGGGTGTGATGGAGGGGTGCTGACTTTGCAAGATGAAGACTCACATCTAAATCTTGGCTATTTCTTGTTTGCAGAAACTTGGGGCAGTCACTTCAGTTGGTTCTTTGCTACCCTGGAAGTATACCTGCATTAACTACCTTATGGGATAGCTACAAGGATCAAGTGAGGTAATGTATGTATAACCTATAGCCTAATGCCTCAAGCTCTGAGCTTACATGGACTGTGCTGGTAAATGTTTAACAGCCAGCTTTACAGAAAAAAAAATATGCATGACATCAGACTCAGCAGTGTGCTGGTAAATGTTTAACAACTGTTTAACAAATATATGCATAACACACTTTTTTTTTTTGGAGGAGGCAGAGTTAAGTGACTTGCCTAGGGTCGTACAGTAAGTGTCTCAGGCCAGATTTGAACTCAGGTCCTCATCTAGGCATGGTGATCTATATCCACTGTGACACCTAGCTGCCCTGTGACACATACACTTTTAAGTTTAATCTACATTATTAACATTTTCTCCATCACTTTCTTAAGTCCTCAATGGAATAATAAATCAAGCCCTGATGTACAACATTTGCCAGTTTCCAACGTAAAATCTCACACTGAAGATTTAACAATTAGCTCTCTAGAGCTAGTGCAAGCTGGCTCCAGCATACCATTGACTAGACTCAATCTTTAGAGATGGCCTGTTGAGTCATAACCTTTTTGCTTCCATTCAGAGTTCCTTCTTAGAAATCTTAGAAGGGGCAGCTAGGTGGTGCAGTGGATAGAGCACCGACCCTGAAGTCAGAAGGACCTGAGTTCAAATCTGGCCGCAGACCAAACACTTGACACTTACTAGCTGTGTGACCCTGCGCAAGTCACTTAACCCCAACTGCCTAAAAAAAAAAATCTTAGAACACAGCTTAACCATGGATCATGTCTGGGTTTCTATAGCTCTGGGTTAAAGGGTCTCTATTTTCTACATAAACACTCAAGGTAACAATGCATATGGTGTATGGGATAGTTTTTATTTCATCTCAGAAAATGCAGAAAACAAATAAAGGACTCCCCTAAAAATAAATGTAATTCTCTTCCCTTTTTAAAGAGAACTGCCTGTTCTTTTACAAATACTTTCTGATAAGACGCGGGGAGCCAATGAGTTTCATGGGTATAATGAGGACTCATGAAATACTCCATCATGTTTATCTAGGCAGGAAGAACAAATTTTGGAGATCACAGAATTTCTGAGGGACTTTAAAGTAAGACCTCAAGCAAAACCTTCAAAATTGTAAAAACAAATGTTAAAATTGTTTTTACATGTAACTGGGGGAAAGATAAAATGCTAAACAGATTAAAAAAAAATAAACCAAGAAAAAAAGAAAAAAAAAACCTGTGCATTACTCTATGAGAAACGGAACTGGAGGCAGAGACCCTGGCTTGGATTCCAAGTTTGCTATTTAATGTCTAGATATTCCTATCAATTAACCTCTAGCCTCAGTCAATCATTAGTCAATAAATATTTATCTGAGGCCTACTATGTGCCAGGCACTAGGGACACAGAAAAATATAGAACTTACTCTTAAAGAGGTCATAATCTAATAGAAGAGACAAAATACAAAGTACATGCAACCCATCTACAGGATAAATTGAAAATAATTAACAGAGAGAAGACAGTAGAATTAAGCCTCATCTATAAAATGATGAGATCACACTGGGTCAGCTCCAGTGCCCCTTCCAGCTCTAAAATCTTATAGACCTATGCTTTCCCATGGTTTCATGAGTTTATCAGGTTTGTCATGGAATCAAATTATTTTTTATGTTTATAAAAGGGATAGAGCCATTTGCTACAGCAATAGGAATGAAGGGCAAAGGCCATTAGTTCTACCCCTTCCTCTCCAGGGTTATTAAGTGCTTCCCTGATGCAAAGCAAAGCTTTGAAGAAATTTCAAGACCTAAACCCTAGCCACAGTAGTTGAAAGAAAATCCATCACTCTAAGCCATCTGGGAGTAAGAACAGGAGATCTTCAATAGAGGGGGAAAAGAGGGAAAGAAAAAGTTCTGACAGCTGACTTTTGACTGCAGGCCTGGGCCTGACTAACAAAAGAACTGAAAATGTATAGATTGTCTCTTAAAAGATGTCGTTGGCCTGTAGCAGTCGAACAAGAAGGATGATACTTTCTCCCTTCCACTTTCCCCTGTGAAACAGAGAAGCTCCAGCCCTAAGAGAAGGAAGTAGCGTTTTGATGGAGAAGCAGTGGATAGTAGCTTCAGAGACAGATGAATGTGGAGGTAGAGAGGGACTTCAATAGAGGCTAACTGAGGAAACCAACCAGCACGTGCACAAGTAGAAGTGATAGGCAGTGGCAAGGGAAGCTCCAACAGCAAGCCAAGAGAACTGCAAGAGGTCTAGCTGATGATGAGGAGTAGATGACCGCCCTGAGACAGATCCATGAGAGGTGTTTTAGCCACAGTAAATGGTTCTTCGTTCAGGTTCCTGAGTTTTCTTTTTTAAAGTATCATTTCGAATAGTGACCATAGTAATCAACCAACATAAATATTTCAACATGCAAGGAAGAACAAAAAAATGAATTAGATAAGGAACTATGAAATTCTGTTATATATAGTTTGTGTTTTTTTTTTAGGAAAGAAATGCCTATGTATTAACTTTAACAAGTTTGTGTTTCCTTTTGTACTTTTTTTTTGTAGTTTTGGACTTCTTTCTTGTACTTCTCTGTACATTAAAAATGTTTTATTGATGCTTTTTCAAAGTATCTATCACTACCCACTAATTCCCTTCTCTCAAGTAAAAGGCTCTTCACCCCACCACTCCTCCCACCCCCAACAAATATCATGAGTTTTCCACCAACTTCCATTCCTCACTGGCCCAGCAGTATGGAAGAGTGTATCCCTTCACATATGAGTTGGTAGCACTGAGAATTATTCTGCTACTCAATTTTCCCTTATTGTTTCTTTTGCTAGTCTGTCCTAATGAAATGCTTTGCTATTTGATGTGTGGTTTCTGCCTGGTCATTTGATAGAACATAGACTAGATGAAGGCTAGAGCTCTTTAATTATGTCCGAACCTGGAATAGTTAGCAGTTCCAAACTGGAGTGGGATATCTTGTTATAGTTTTTTTCCTCCCTTTTCCTAGGAGATGTATGGGTGGAGAGGAGAAGGAAGGGTAGCTTTTGGTATTCTCCTGGGGGTAGAACATGAGATACCTAAGATGTGTGAAACTTCAAAAGGTCTAGGAAAGGGAGAAAGAAACTGAGTATGGGCAGGATTGCCAGTGTGTGTGTGTGTGTGTGTGTGTGTGTGTGTGTGTGTGTGTGTGTGTGTGTGTGTGTGTTTATGTCCATAATGGGAGATCCTCTCTTCTCCTACAACCCAGGCAAAGTTGTATTCCTGTTCATATAAATCAGTAGCACTTTGCCAAGGTGGAAATATCTTTTTACTATCCTTCTCCCTTGTTCTTAGAGTCATAGAATCACAGAAATGTGGAGCTGGAAATGGTGATTTTTTTTATGTAAGTGATCAACTTAAAGGAGTATGGAGATGAGTGCCATAAGATGCTGGAGAATAAGGAAAGGGGCAAGATAAAAAGTGTGAGTCTCTTCCTTCTTTCCTTCCTTCTTTCCTTTCTTCCTTCCTCTCTCTTCCCTTCCTTCTTTCTTTCCTTTTCTTCCTTTCTCTCTCTTTCTTCCCTTCCTTTTCTTTCTTTCTCTTTCTTCCTTCCTCTCTCTTTCTTCCCTTCCTTCTTTCTTTCTTTCTTTCTTTTCTTCCTTCCTTTCTCTCTCTGTCTTTGTCTCTCTCTTTCCTCTTCTTTCTTTCTTTTCTCCTTCCTAGAAAGTTAGGCAGAGGGACAATCTCTCAAGCTTCTTGACAGTCAGGCACTGGGGAATGCACAAGGCAGCAGAACAGAGCCTCTCTGTTCTGATCAGTCAACCACTACTCATTTCACTTTCTATCATTGCCCTTTTTTCCTGCTCCAGAAAAACATCTATAACCCAAAATTCGTAATATTCCTGCATCTGCCCTTAGCTTCATCCGCTCCAGTTTATACATATTTCAGAGACATTCTGAAATTCTGCTTGACCCAAAAGGCTTCTTCCCTCTCCAAGTGAAGGCAACCTTGTTGTTCTCTGTCACCTCTTTGCCTATTAAACATGACCTGCACTCTCTTTCCTCCTACTCAGGCTGTTCCCTATGCCCAAAATGTCTTCCCTCTTCCTCTTGATATATTGAGCTCATTTAAAGCTCAAGTGCCATCTTCTAAGTTCAATTTTTCCTGAACCTCCCCTATCCACCCTGTTGGAAATGACCTTTCCCCTCAGCTTTTACATGGTATTTTTTTTCCCCTTAAAAAAATTCAGTCTTCTATACAACCCCATGTTAGGTGGTAGAGTAGAAAAAGCACCACCTTGAAATCAGGAAGACCTGAGTTCAAATCTTGCCTCAGACATTTCTTAGTTGTGTTATCCTGGGCAAGTCACCTAACATCTCAGCCTCAATTTCCTCATCTATAAAAGAGGGATCATAATAGTGCTCCCCTCACAGGGTTAGTGTGAGGATCAAATGAGTTAACATATAGAAAATGTTTTGTAATTCTTAAAGCACTATATAAATGTTAACAATTATATTGTTTTTAAAATTATTTATTATCCCTACAGGAAAAAAACCAATGGACATTACTGAGATCATGTCACATAAATCTTAGAGAGGCATGTGTAGACAGACAAGTGAGCTGGTCCTGGAATTGAATGGGAAGAAGAGGCAGAATGAGCCTCAAGTTGCTTGGTACAAGGGACAAGGAACTTTCTCAAATTTACTCAGAAAGCTATGGGCCAACAGGACTACAACACAGACAACTTGGTTCCCACTTCAGAGTACTTCATATGTCACCAGCAACTCTCTCTCCCCTTTAATGATCTGATTTTAAATGGGTGGTGGGAGTTAGGAAGATTATTGGATCTCCAGCATTTCATAGCAAATGCTCTCTAGATTTAGTGTTAACATAGTAGCCAAATCAGGAAGATGAAAGATAACTCCCACACAAAACCTAAATATTTGACATTGAATTGGGGGGGGGGCCTGAAATTTTGGAGTGCAGTCAGTGGCCCAGGGATGGGTCTTTCTGGCCTTTTCTTATGTACAATGGAAACTCTAATTTTTTACACAGATTATGACAGTCCCAACAGTTTTCCTCACTTCTTGATCTGGTTTTGGACTTTATGGCATTTTAATTTATGTGGAGGCAAGGTGTTCTATTTCTCCTCTTCCCAAATCCATGCTTGGAAATCTTTGAGCCCTATAATTGATTAAGAAGGGAGAAAAGGTGAGAAGTGTTAGAATGGTTTGGAATTCAAAAATAGGATTTATTTGGAGGAGGTGGTGGAAAGATCTATATCTTGCAATTGTAAAGGATCAAATCATCAGTTGTGGCACCAGTGGGGTGGAGTGGTGGACAGAGTTGTTTCACTACTCCTATTTACCCCACTCACCCTACTATTGACTCATTGGCTAGATGAGACTTCTCCTCCTCTGCAAAGGAAATTGTTATCAAAGGAGCTGTAACTCTATCTTTTGTAGTTCAAAGCCACCAGTCAGAGTCTGATGCACCACAGCAAAACATGGCAGTGTTCCTTACTTCAGTGTTTAAGCTAGCTCTCTTTCTAAGGATGGTATTACTCATCTGCCCTCCGTATTTCCATTAAGTACACCCAGATTAGCAAAGGCCCGTGGTTAACACTGTTTATAAATACAAAATAAATATTTAAAACAAAAAAAAATGTAGACTTTCCCATGATCCCCAAAAGGCTTCCACGAGGACGAATGGAGAGCTGGGTTTTACTGCTTTGAGAACTGTATTTGGAAAGTTTCAGCTGCACTGGTTCTGTCCCACTGTCCATCTCCCCCAGCAGCCTCATTTCCAGCCAGGCTTCTTTGAGGTGGATGCCTCTGCCCTGGCCTCCCCTTCTCTATCCCCAAGTCTTCTTCTGGTGATATCTGGTTTGGGGCAGGATTCCTCTTCTAGTTTCTGCCCTAGACTAGACTTCCTGAACTGATCTTTAAAGGTTACCTGGAGGCAGGTCAATCTTCATCCTCCAGCATCATTTGCTTTATGATTCACTCAAGGGGCTTGTTTGTACCTCATAAAGGGATTGCCTAGCTGTGGCCGCATTTATCAGTTAGTTTAACATCTCATTAAGCGGCCCTTTTCTATGATTAAGTCTATGAAAGACAATTCCCTTATAACGGGAAAAAGCCAAGGGAAGGTTTTTTTACTTGCACTCCAAAGAATAGTCATGTTCATATCTCACCTTTGGTGCTTCATATCTGTATGACCTTGGGCAACTCACTTAACCACCGTGGACCTCAGTTTCCTCATCTGTAAAGTAAAGGAGTTGGAATAGATGACCTCTAAGGTCCCTTTTTAAAAATAAAATTTTATTGATATCTGTTATTTTTACATTCACCTAAATTTCTTCCTATATTCCTCTCTTGCCCTCCAACTCTCTCCCAGGGAAGGATCTCATATATCAGAGAACAGTTTTTAAAAGGAAGAAAAAAAAACAATTAGCAAAACCTATCAATACACTCCCCAAATCTAAAAATATATGCCATTGTTCGTATCCATGGACTCTCACATCCACAAAGAGTGGGGGAGACATTTTATTTTATCGTTTTCCTTAGATATTGTCTAAAGTCCCTTCTAATTCTATATCTATAATATGATCTGTGTAACCTTGAATACAGGCCGCAGTTTCTATCTGTAGAATTATGAATCTGAAGTCCACTTATGCAAGGCTGGAACAGGGATTTGGCTTCAAATGTTGAGGTTTCTTGGGCTTACTAGATGGCTGCAAAAATAAATTCAAGGAGACTGGAAAAGGTTTCCATAAGTATGCTAATGAAGCGGGGCAGTGGGTTGGAGCAAGCCTCAGCTTTGGGATCAGGTTTGAATCTTCACCTCCCCTGGCCTCTCCTGGCCCCCACTCAGATTCCTCTCTCACTGTCCCCACATAGAGCAGCAGGCACCCAGAGCCTTATAGATCTTCCCCTTCTGCCTGATCTTCAAAGGCATCAAGTTTGGGGATTGTTTTTATCTCGCTTTTGATTATTTCAAAGTAGAATTTTGTCGAGTCATTTTCTCTGCACAGGGCCTCAGACGCTCTTAATTAGGTTGTGGAGTTTCCTTTTCTGGAGGCCTTTAGACACAAGAGAGATTCTGATCGCCCTGGGATGGCTTAAGTGGGACTCTGCCCAGTGCTTGGAGAAAGAGGGGAGGAAATCACATTTGATGGTCTGTGCATGGTGTCAGTTGAAGAAATAAGGTGTTGGGGGTGGGGATAGGGTGTATTTTATTCATTGACGCAGATAACATCCTGGATCACTGTATGATGGAATGGGTTTCAGGCCCATTTCAACAAAACATGTGGAGCTTATGATTGGGTAGAAAGATATGCCACATACCCGGTTAATTGTAATAGGAAACAACACACAATATGTACTATGCAAGAGGTCCAAGCAAAATATTGTGTGATGTTTAAGGGGAAAAAGATCATTACTTCATTACCAATTTTGCCTAAGAAAGGAGATAGGGATCAGGTGACCATCTGAGATGATTTTTATCCTGGGATTCTGAGGGTTCTCTGGGCAGCTCCTTAGCATGTAACCGTCTTTTGAGCATTCCTGCCTCTGCCTGTCACCTGACCCAAAGAAAGTTTTCATGCTGTCTCACACCCTGAGCCAAATGTCGTTTCCTACCATCATCATTTCCCTTTTTGTTCTCATTTCTACCTTTTGTTTTGGAAGTAGAAAGCCAGAAATGATTATTTTATGTATAAATACATACACACACATATATAAAACTAGCATTCCTTGGGACCTTAAAGTTTACCAGGTGCTTCACATCTATTTTCTCTTTTGATTTGCTCCTCGAAACAACTCTATGTTGTAGGTGCTTTTATTATCCCCATTTTACGGATGAGGAAACTGAGGCTGAACAGTCAGGTGACTTGCTGAGGGTCACACTGCCAGCATGTATTTGAGGCAGGATTTGAACTCAGATCTTCTGGAATCTAAGTCTAGCAAACTTGCTGCATGCCACCCAGCTGACCTCAGTGGAGGGCTGATGAGGGGATGCAGCACAGTAGAAAGAATGCTGGGTTCAGAGGCAGAACTGAACACACCCCCACTCTGGGTTCTGCCATCTACTTCCTATCTGATTTCTGAGTCTCTGTTCCTCCGTGTTTAAATGGAGATTGGACTAGTTATTTTCTAAAGTCCCTTCTGACTCTAAAATCCTTTGATCTTAGTCAGTAATAGAGACAAGGGACTGTCTTCTCTTTGTCAAAGAGAGGGTGTTTGCTTTGTTTGCGTTTGCTTAACAGATAGTCTGATTCTTTTGTTAGCACCCTTAACAAGGACATGAAGAAATTATTTAAAACCAAGAGGCATTATTGGGGGGGGGCGGGGAGTAGGCAATGGGGTTAAGTGATTTGCCCAGGGTCACACAGCTAGTAAGTGCTATGTGTCTGAGGCCAGATTCCTGAATCCAGGGCCAGTGCTCTATGCACTGCGCCACCTAACTGCCCCAAGAGGTATCATTTTGCAATGATGTTCCATTATAGAATGGAAATAACCCTGATCAGGGAGGAAGAAGACCTTTTATCAATCCCATTTCTGCCACAGACTGTAAGGACTGTGACCTTAAGCAAGGAAGTACCTCCCTTCTCTGGGCCTCAGTTTCTCTCAATCTCTAAAGTGAGAATATTGGTCTAGATAATCTGTATGGCCTTTTCCAGACTTAAATTCTATGAGCTTTGGGAAGCCAAAGTCATAAATTTAATCCCTATATATTTCTGGTAGCTTTGCCCAGAACCATAATGAAGAATCCTGGAATGAATTTGGTTAAAGATGAGGGACAGAATGCATAGTTCAATTTGTGCTGTAGAACCTAGATTTGTGGATACAGTTGTGCTGGGGAGCCCAAATTTATGGATGCAGGATGTGTCCTGAGAGGGGTCCTCTTTTCTTCCCCGACTTCTGTTTGGTGATTTTACTGTCTCCACATCATACCCTAAACTCACCAAGCATAATCATGTGTTCTCAATTCCTTGGTTCGTACCATTTCCCACCCCAACCCCACAACTGCCTAGAATACCTGCCCCATTCCTTTAGCTTTCTGAGTACCATCCTGCCTTTGAAGTCCAGCCTAAATCCTACCCCCTCTTCCTTCTGAGATTGCCCCAGCCCTGAATTCTTACTCTTCCTCTGTTTTCCTCTAGCATCTACCTTTGGTATAGCTCATTGGTACTTAGAATATGCTCCCTGCTGCTAGTTATCTTATATGTAAATGTTTGATTTAATTCAATTCAACATTCATTCCCTGAAAAAAAAATCTTCTAAAGCCCAAATCATCACATCTTATCCTTCAAACCTTCACAGTCAATATCAGCCTTCCCACATGGACCTCACTTTGCTTGCCCATCTTTGATAGGCAATATTATTGTGTAATCTTCTGTATTATATTTATCTTGTTGTCCCAATGTATTACAAACTCTATGTAAGTAGAGACTGAGTTTTATCTAAACTTTTGAATATCCTGTAGCACCTAGCAAAGTTATCTACACATAATTGTATGGATACGTGATAATTTTGTGGAATATTAACTGAATGAAAACTGCATGCAGCACATTGTTTGGGTCTGAGAGAAATGTCAGGTTTTATAAGACACAGAGACTGTTGTCTGACAGAATAATATGACACATATGATAACTAGCATCTCATAGACATTTAAGGTTTGCAAAGCATTTTACAAATATAATTTCATTTTGTCTGCACAACAACCCTGGAAAGTAGGTGCTATCATCACCTCCATTTTACAGATGAGGAAACTGAAGCAGATAGCCATTAAGGGACTTGCCCAGGATCACAGAGCTTGTAAGTGTCTGAGGCTGGATTTGAACTCTAGGTTTTCTTTCTTTTTTTTTGTATTTTATTTTTTCCCTAGTTCCATGTAAAAAAAATTTTCATGTTCATTTTTAAAACTTTGAGTTCCAAATTCTCTCCCTTCCTCCCTCTCCACTCACCCTCACTGAGAAGGCAAGCAATTTGATCAAGATTTTACATGTGTAGTCAAACAAAACACTTCCGTAGAAGTCATGTTGTGAAAGACTAACTATATTTCCCTCCTTCCTATCCTGGCCCTGCTTTATTCTATTTCCTCCTTTGTCCCTGTCCCTCTTCAAAAGGTTTGCTTCTGGTTACCCCCTCCTCCAATCTGCCCTCCCTTCTATCATCTCCCCTTCTCTTATCCCCTTCCCACCTACTTTCTTATAGTGTAAGATAGATTTCTATACCCAATTGAGTGTGTATGTTATTACCTCTTTAATTGTGATGAAAGTAAGGTTCACTCATTCCCTCTCACCTCTCCCCTCTTCCCTTCCATTGTAAAAGCTTTTTCTTGCCTCTTTTATGTGAGATAATTTACCCCATTCTACCTCTCCCTTTCTCTTTCTCCTAGTACATTCCTTTCTCACCTCTTAATTTTATTTTTAGATATCACCTCTTCATATTCAACTCACACCTGTATCCTATGTGTATATATACTTCTAGCTACCCTAATAATTAGAAAGGTCTTATGAGTTACAAATATCATCTTTCCATGTAGGAATGTAAACATTTTAACTTTAATGAGTCCCTTATGATTTCTCTTTCCTGTTTACCTTTTTATGCTTCTCTTGAGCCTTGTATTTGAAAGTCAAAATTTCTATTTAGCTCTGGTCTTTTCTCAAGAATGCATTAAATTCCTCCACCTCATGAATGTCAATTTTTTCTCCTCATGGATTAAACTCAGTTTTTCTGGGTAGGTAATTCCTGGTTTTAATTCTAGATCCTTTGACCTCTGGAATATCATATTCCAAGCCCTCTACACCTTTAATATAGTAACTGCCAAATCTTGTGTTATCCTGATTGTGGTTCCACAATACTTGAATTGTTTCTTTCTGGCTGCTTGCAATATTTTCTCCTTGACCTGGGAACTCTGGGGATTTGGCTAAAATATTCCTGGGAGTTTTCATTTTGGGATCTCTTTCAGGAGGTGATTGGTGGATTCTTACAATTTCTATTTTACCCTTGGGTTCTAGAATATCAGGGCAGTTTTCCTTAAAAATTTCTTGAAAGATGATGTCTAGGCTCTTTTTTTGATCAAGGCTTTCAGGTAGTCCAATAATTTTTCAATTATATCTCCTGGATTTACTTTCCAGGTCAGTTGTTTTTCCAATGAGGTATTTTGCATTTTCATCTATTTTTTCATTCTTTTGGTTTTGTTTTATAATTTCTTGATTTTTCATGAAGTCATTAGCTTCCATTATCTCCATTCCAATTTTTAAGGAATTATTTTCTTCAATGACCTTTTGGATCTTCTTTTCCATTTGGCTGATTCTGCTTTTTAAGGCATTCTTCTCTTGGCTTTTTGGAGCTCTTTTGCCATTTGGTCTAGTCTATGTTTTAAGGTGTTATTTTCTTTGGTATTTTTTGGGGTCTCCTTTACTAAGCTGTTGACTCATTTTTCATGATTTTCTTGCATCACTCTCATTTCTTTTCCCAATTTTTCCTTTCTCTTAGTTGATTTTCAAAATCCTTTTTGAGCTCTTTCATGGCCTGAGACCAATTCATAATTTTCTTGGAAGCTTTGGGTGTAGAAGCTTTGACTTTGTTTCTTTTTAAGTGTGTGTTTTGATCTTCCTTGTCTCCAAAGTAAGTTTCTACAGTCAGAGGTTTTTTTTTCCCATCATTTGTTCATTTTCCCAGCCTATTACTTGACTTTTTAACTCTTTGTTAAAGTAAGGTTCTGCTTCCAGTGCAGAGGGTGAACTGTCCCAAGCTTCAGGGGTTTTGTGCAGCTATTTTCAGGGATACTTCTAGGGACCTGTAAGTTTTCAGTTCTTCCAAGGTGGTATGATCTAAGGAGAGGTGTTTACTCCTCTCCTGGCCTGTGCTGTGGTCTGTGGGTGACCACAAGCACTGTCTTCTGCCTGGGAACTGTGAGGAGGGTTCTCTCTCCACTCCTGCCATAGGCTCTGCTATGCTAGTGCTCCTCCTTGCCTCAGGACTTAGACCCAGATGCAAGTATAGGCAAAGGAACAGAGTCCTTCCTCAGTGCCAGCAAAGAGACCCCTGTAATCTCCTTCTGACCAGTTGTTTGAGCCCCTTACCATCTGTGGGCTGAGAGCTCCAGCAGCAGCCACTGCTACTACCATTGCTGATTCAGTCATTCCCAAGGCCTGCTCTGGGTTTGCTGGGGCCAGGTCTGTGCTGGCACAGCCTGCACTGGACTGTGCTCCTCTCTCACCCAGGTCTGACAGACCTTTGCTGTTGACTTTTCAGGTTGTCTTGGGCTGAAAATTTGTTTCACCCTGTCTTTTTGTAGGTTCTGCTGCTCTGGAATTTGTTTAGACTCGTCTTTTACAGGTATTTGGGGGAGTTTGGGGGAGAGCTCAGGCAAGTCCCTGCCTTTACTCTGCCATCTTGGCTGTGCCACCTGCACTGTAGGTTTTCCTGACTTCAGGTTTTATCCACTGCACCACCTAGCTGCCTCTTTATAAATAGACAAAATAAAACAATAGTAGTTTTTAAAAGGTACATATATTATAGAATCATAGATGTGCTCTGGGTTCAATTTTGGGGTTGACCTAAAAGATCAATATCTTTATGACTCATGATTTCCTCCTATCTAGATTGTATACTTTGGGAAATCTCCAAAAATAGCTTATGTAAAACTAGCATCTAGCTTTTTATAAATATGTTTAAAAGTCCCTGAATCCTATATAAGGGCTCATGGTGACAAAGTGCATGTAAGATATTGGACAACACTTATTTTGCCATGTAGAAAATGAAAAACAACAACATCAACAATCCCATATATACAGAAACTCAAAAATAGCCCACAAATGATAAGCATAGTTTTCCTTTTCTGATGGGTCCTACTTTTCTGCCATGGTTCTAAAGCCTTTCTGAAAACAGCACATTGTGGTTTGGATTCTCCTTAGAAAACACTTAAACTTGAGTTTGTCCTTTAGGTAATGCTCCAATATTCTAGTGAATCCCCCTTTCCCACAAAATCTTATTCAATCTCTTCCAGACCCTTGTGCCACCTTATGGTTTGTATCCCTACCAAAAGAGAAATACTTTTAAGTTGCTAGGCAGGCATACCCTTCCCCATTTGGAAATACACTGTCTAATTTACTTTAATAGAGACAGTAGGATGGTGGGGTCATTATCCTCTACTTCCTGCCATGTATGAAGTCCCTTAGATCTATTCTTAGTACCAAGGGCCATGTGTGTGAAATCTTCTCTTTCTAATTGGCAAAAAACTCAGAGAATTCCCCTTCTCTAGTTAGAAAACAGAATCCCCAAACACACAAACTTGGGGTTTCTGAGCTGATCAATCCATTTTGAGGGCAGCCTCAGTTGTTGGGGCTTAGTCAGGTCTGGATGATCTTTTGTCCCTTTAATAAGACTCTTGTAAGTAGATGTAAGGGAATGTTCAGGAACAAAGACATCCTTTGCACTAAGCTCATTAAGTTCCAAATAAAGGCACACCAAGCTTTAAACTCATCAAGTTGTTTGGAGAATCTCCTGAGCAACTCCCTTTACCCCAATAAGATAATCACTGACTTCCAACATGACAGAATTCTTCCTGGAGGAGGTGGCATTTAAATTTGGCTAGGTAGCAAAGTGGGTAAAGCTTCTGTCTTGGAGTCAGGAAGACTTATCTTCATGAGTTCAAATCACTTACTAGCTGTGACCCTGGGCAAGTCACTTAACCATATTTGCCTCAGTTTCCTCATCTGTAAAATGAGCTGGAGAAGGAAGTGGTAAATCACTCCAGTATCCTTTCCAAGAAAACCCCATGGACATTATTGGTGTGATATGGTCCATGGAGGTCCCAAAAAGTCCAGCACAATGAAAGACAACACACTGTAGGGGCAGCTTGATGGTAGAGTAGATAGAGTGCCAGTCCTGAAGTCAGGAAAACTCAACTTGCTGAGTTCAAATCTGGCCTAAGACACTTACTAGCTGTGTGATCCTGGGCAAGTCATTGAACCCTGTTTGCTTCAGTTTCCTCATCTGTAAAAATAAGCTGGAGGAGGAAATGGCAAACCACTCTAGTATCTTTGCCAAGAAAACCCCAAATAGAGTCACAAAGAGTCTGATATGGCTGAAAAACAACTGAACAGCAAATGATGATCTAGCAAAGGAAACTGAGAAGAGGTAATCAGACAGGTTGGAGGAGAACCAAGAGAGAACAGTGCCATAAATACCAGAGAGGAGATAGTACCCAGAAGGAAAGAGCAGTTAACAGTGCTAAATGCTTCAGAGATGTCAAGAAAGATGATGAATGAGAAAAGGCCATTAGATTTTGCAATTAAGAGATCATTAGTAGCTTTGGAGAGAGTACTTTTGGTGGAAGGAAACAATAAGAATAAAACACCCAATTTTCCTAACTCTGAGCCCAGGGAACTTTCTTTCCTTTATAGTAGACACATTGTTAATGCTTTTCTGAATTTTTTTTCGGTATTAAATTGGAGATATATATATATACACACATATATATACATACACACACACATATATCCCACTTAATACTGAAAATATATATATATATATAATATATATGTATATATATATATGTGTGTGTGTGTGTGTGTGTGTGTGTGTGTGTGTGTGTGTGTGTAATGTATCCACATTAAACTTGGACTCCCTACTTTTAACAGTCATGTGAATAGATAGCCTGGCTTTGTCCTCTTTGATAGATCTCATTACAAAAATCCAGGGCATGGTGCAAACAGACTTCATAAAACTAAGAGTTAGAGTTGCCAAGAATCATCAAATGGGTATACAGGAAAAAGCCTTCCCACATTTTGATCAAAAAAGCCTCAGAACAAAATGGTGCCACTTAATAGGATCAGTTATGTGCTTTTTTCTCTGACCAATTGATTATGATGGTCCATGAAATTTGCCAAACCAACATAACTACCCTCATTCCCACCCCCACTCAAAACTCCCATTGGCCCATTGGCCCATTGCAGCCTGACTGAGGAGAGACATTTTCCCTATGAGACCAGTTTAAGCCTGTGCCTTTGATCATGGATGAAGGAGTGGGAGGGGCTACAGGCTCTAGGGTTTCTCTCCATTGATTTTTTTCTGATTTTTTTTTTGTAGTCCCAGATTCTAAAAGAAGCAAGAAAACATTCATTCCTCTGGGATTCTACCAGTTGGAGCCTATCTACCAGTTGGAGATTACATAAGGAAATAGTTTTTTCTATGATCCATATATTGGTTGCTATCTGGTTGTGTGTAATAGCCCACTATTAGAAATGGAAACGTGCTTCATTTTCAAAGAGGACATGTCAGATGACAGAACCAATGATGGCATCAAACAAAGTCATGTGTTATGTGCTTGCTTTGAGTGATCCACTGGTTTCCCTTTTCACATGATTAATGAGTCAATCAACTTAGACTCCCTCACCTGTGAATCAGGTATGGTATACATTACCTTTATGGAGCACTGTGAATGGCCAGCTCAGATATTACCTCCTGTAGAAAGCCTTTCCCGATCTGTGGATGATAATCTCCTGCCCTCAGATCTTACATGACATTTGGTTGGTACCGTACCTCCCTAATTCATTTTTATTATATGATATTCTTCATTATATTTATTGGTGCTTTCCTCCTCTATTGGACTGTGAGCTCCATAAATTCATACCTAAATTTAATCTAAACTTCAGATCTCTCTTAGAACATAGCACATTGAAGCACTCCTCTCCCACCCTGCCATACTGAACAATGAGGATTTGGACTAAGGGTGTTGACAGGAAATTAGGAGGGGGAGATGCAAGTGAATCAGAGGGGAGGGAAGGGGAGAGAGAAAAGGGAGAGAGACAGAGAGACAGATACAGAGAGACAGAGACAGACCAAGAGACTGAGAGACAGAGAGAGAGAGACACAGAGACATACAGCCAGAGAGAGACAGAAATGGAGACCAAGCGACAGAGAGACAGCGACAGTAAGGAAGACAGACACAGACAGACATCAGGACCAATGATAGCAGCATAGTTCCTTGTAGGCACTGCCTACTGATTCTCCACATCCTGCTCTGTGATAGGTTAGCTATGGTCACTCAAAGTTAGAGGTCTCTGCCAGACAAGGCAGTCAGGATGGAGCACATCACCTGCCATGGGAACTTTGGGCTTCTCCTACCTGTGCCTTCCTAGATCCCACATCCATCCCCTGTGTTCTAGGTCCCAGAATCAGAGTTCTTTCAGAGTATCTGCCCCTTTATCTAGTGAGTTGAGCACTAAGCAGGCATTCCACACAAACTATATTTCCTAGAACGTTCCTAAGAATCCTGGCTGAAAAACAACTGAATAGCAAATGATGATCTAGCAAAGGAAACTGAGAAGAAATAAGCAGGGTGAGGGTGGAATTCCCCAGACAGTAGTTATCAGTGTCACCTGATGATTTAAATAGTGCTGTGCTCACAAAAGCCACCTAATACGTATTTGTTGAACTTAATTAAATTTATGTAATTTCTTTCCACATTTCTATCAAGAATGTTGATAGCTCTAAGCTACCTGTCACACAGCCCCTGCTCTCATTGCACTTACAATCTAATAGGAAGGGAATGAAATGTATGTAAATAGCTGAAATAATGGGGAATGAGATAAATATAATGGAGTGGTCCAGGTAATGTGCTCTCATTAATTTATGGAGGCAGCAATCACTTTCTGTTGGGAGGAGGGAACAAAGAAAAATTCATGCCATGGATGGCACCTGTTTGGATCTTGAAGGAAGAGAGGAATTTTAACAGATACAGTTTGGGGAGGGGGGGAATCTGTTCCAGGCATGCGAAATAAGAGCGAAAATATAGAGACAAGGTAGGGTGAGTTGAGAACAGATTATGGGTAGTAGTCTCATTTAGTTGGTACATAGAGTAAACTAAAGAAGTTGGGGTGAGATAAGTCTGGGAAAGTAGGTTAGAGCCAGATTGTGACGCTTGAAAAGCAGGGTCAGGAATTTGTACTTCATTTGTAAGCAATGGAGAACCATTAAAGTGTTGTGAGTAGAAAAGGGGCATTACCAGAGGGAGCATTAGGAAGATGAATCAATTAGCCATATGATGAGTAGATAGAAAAGCTTTAGTTACAGTGGGCTGGAATGGACCGGAGGCTCAAAGACCATTTAAAAGGTTATTACAGTAGTCCAGATGAGTGGTAACAAGCCCCTGAATTAAAGTGGTTATCGTGGAAGTAGAAAAGAAGAGATGGATATTAGCACTATTGCCTAGATAGACTTGACAGGTCTTAATAGATTAGATGTGGGAATGAGATAAATGAAAGAGTTAAAAATTTCTCTGAGGTTTTGGGTCTGGTGATTGCAAGGATGGTGGTGCCATCAACAGAAATAGGGAAATTGGAATAAGGAATAGGCTTTAGGGAAAACATAGGCAATTCTACTAGGATATGTTGAGTTACTAGTAATTTGTAGGATATCTAAGTGGAGATACATTGTGTCTCCCTTTCTATAATTTTCTTGAAGTCAGTAATATTTTCATTTCCCCTTTGCATCACTAGTGCCTAGCATACAGTTGACATTTAATAAATGTTTTTTGGTTGATTGATATTCAGCAGACAGTGACATATATGGACCTGGAGTTTGGGAGAGAGAGCAGGGCTATATCAAAAGATTTGGTGGTCACTTACGTAGGGGCAGCTGGGCGGTACAGTGGATAGAGTGCAGGCCCTAGAGTCAGGAAGACTCTTCTTCCTGAATTCAAATCTGGCCTCAGACACTTACTGGCCTGATGACCCTGGGCTAGTCACTTAATCCTGTTTGCCTCAGTTCCTCATCTGTAAAATGAGCTGGAGAAGGAAATGGCGAACTACTGTGATATCTTTGCCAAGAACTGCAAATGGGTCATGAAAAGTCAGACACTACTGAAACAAACAAATAACAACAAAGTCACATAAAGGTGATAACAAAGCCAGAGCAATAGCTAAGTTTACCAAAGAAGACAGATTAGAGAGAGAAAAGAAGAAGGTGAAGGACAGAACCCATATTTAAAGTATGGAAGAATAAAGATTTAACAAAGGAGACAGGAAGTCTCAGAAAGGTAAGAAGAGAACCCTGAGAGGTCATTGTCATGGAAACCTTAATAAGTTCATAATAGAAGTACAGCAACATGCTATGTGAAGTCTGCTGTAGGTTGAGGGAGTGGGAGGATGGTCATTACTAATTGAAAGGCAACAGGGAAGACTTTGTGGAGGAGGTAGTATTGGAGTTGGGTCTTTAAAGGATGGAGGGGATAGCAAAGGGGGTGGGGCTTCCAGGTATGAGGCCTTGAATGTCCACCTAAGGATTATGAATTTTACTCAGTTGTCAATAGGATGCTCTGAAAAAACAAAGAAGTCCTGAAAGTCATCATTGGTGTTCTTGCCTGCTATCACCATCACACAATATCAGAGCCTTTCTGGGGGTTCTATTCCAAGCCCCTCTGTACAACATGTGAAACAGTTTACCAGACAGTCATCAAATTTCTGCTTTTCACAATCAGTATCAACCAATATCATGAATCACCTACTATATGTAGGGCACACAGCAATTTTCTCACAGTCTCTATCTTCTGGCCAGCCAGTCATGGATGGTTTATCCTCCTGGTACTTGTCATCACCTCTTAGAAGAGAATAGCTGTAGAAAGCACCTGCTGTTGGACAACCAGTATCCAGACTTTCCCATTACCCCATACCTCTTGAGCTCATGAGGTCTCCAAGGCTAGGCAAGGCTATCTCAGGTTCACTGTTCAGTCACCCGTACTCAGAGAAAGAACACAAAGCAGAGGAAGTAGGTAGGGACCTGAGATCCAGTTTCCAGCTCACCTGGACAAGCACATATTCTCACTGCCATGTTTGGGTAGCTGCCATAGTGGCTGCTGGGCAGAGGGAAAGACACAGAGATTCCCCTCCCACACCTTCTCACTGGAAATCTGGGGGAGAGCTGGAAGAGTCCCAGCATACTTGGTAGAGAGGAAGAGAGAGAGAAAGCAGAAGTTGTTTCTTCTTTTAAACTTACTGATTTGGCAGCTTTTCCTCCTCATTTACCAATCATCTTCCACACAGCCCCCAGTAACAGGGACCATAGGGACCAGTAAGGGGCTTCTGCATCACCGCAGAACGCAAATATTTCAAAGCTGAGCCAGAGAACATGTCTCTCCCCACAAAGCCAGGCCCAGAGGAGGTAGCTCATTCTAGCAGATGGGGGGACTCCCCTCATTAGTCCTATTGTGCTTGAAATATTTTCTTTAGAAGCTCGAGTTCATGGAGATCTCGTTCG
Organism: Phascolarctos cinereus; assembly: GCF_003287225.1. Taxonomy (NCBI): domain Eukaryota; kingdom Metazoa; phylum Chordata; class Mammalia; order Diprotodontia; family Phascolarctidae; genus Phascolarctos; species Phascolarctos cinereus. The sequence goes on along the minus strand of NW_027555847.1, from coordinate 85,134,437 downwards.
TAAGACGAGCACTGAGAGGCCAAACCTCCCTGCCTAAAGTCTAACCTACACTATCAGCTTCAGCTTCTTAACTAGAACACCACTTTGCACACATAGCCCTCCTATTCAAGAACTTTCCATTTGAGGAAGAGGGTAAGAGGCAGTCTCCTAAAAACAAAATGCAAACTTCCTAGCTTGGCATTCAAGACCCTTGACAATATGGCTCCTATCTGCCTTTTCTCCTACATACACCCTACTCAGAGATTCTGTGACTTTGCAATATGCTTTTGTTTCCTGTACACAGAATAAAAATACCTGCTTCTGTGAAGTGAGGGTGAAACATGTTCAGCAGTCGCACGTATCTCCCAGGAGGGTATGATAGAGGTTATGGATAACATACATTTCTGTGTCTATTTATGCATAGAAACATATGGGCTCCTAGAAATGCATTGTCCTGGGCTACTCTTTCATGTTTAAAGTCTTTGCCAATGCACATGTGCATTATGAGCCTTTTGTATTTTAAGCATTGCTTTTATTATACCTGCTTTCACATTGAGCAACTTTTCTAGAAGGTTCTGTTATTCTTTTTGGGGAAGATCCTAGATATGAGTCACACCGAAGCTTTTTTTTTAAAGACACTTTCTCCAAAGTTTTACTTTGAGAGTGGGACACAATGTATGGAGGATGGAGGGGTGGGGGAACTACTCATCTCTCTTTGATGCTCAAGCTTCCCCAAGACTGAAAGCAGTCTTGTTGAGACCAGAACCAGACCACCTGATACAATGGGGGGAAGGAAAAGAAACAAGCATTTATTAAATGCTTTCTAGGTGCCAGGCACTGTGCTAAGTGCTTTACAAGTATTACCTCATTTGATACTCACAGCAACCCTGTGAGGCAGGTGATATTATTATCCTTTTATAGATGAAGAAATGGAGGTAGACAGAGGTTAAGTGACTTGCCCAAGGTCAAACAGCTAGTAAGTTTCTGAGGCTTCATTTGAACTCAGGCCTTCCTGACTCCAGGACCAGCATCCTAACCATTGTGCCATCCAGCTGCCTCTAACACAAAGTTACAAAGGCATAGGAAGAGGAATTTTTATGTACACTCACTATTATGATTTCTGTGCCCTTAATAACCCCATGAAGAGGCACAACGCTTGACTGTAACTTTTCTCTGTGACGAGCCAAATGAAAAGACCTATGCGGTATGTTGTCCAAAATAACAACAGTTATATGTGAAACTTGCTATACCTGCACAATGTTTCTTCATTCTGAAGCCTTTTTGTTTCTATTAGATGTTGGTTTATAGCCAATTCTCCTCTCAAGGAAATCTGCTATGGTTTTGGTGAGAGAATTAACTCCCTTTTTGACACACAGCATAAAAGAAAAGTCAACCTTGGGCAGATCATATAGGCTGATAAAAAGGCCACTACAGCATGAGATCTCAGGGTGCCAAACCTCTGCCTCTTCATCATCCTACTCCCCCAGCCTAAAAGTACAATGCTTGAAATTTCACTATTAGAGATTCCTTTCTTTGGTGTCAAGCCTCTGCCTCTTAAGGAAAATAGGGCTGATACACAGATATAATTAGAGACAATTAGCAGGGCCCAAGGGAAAGGATCCTTCTGGGGAAAGAGAGTCTGGTTCTAAGTCATGATCCAAGAGAATAGAAGGATCATAGATCTAGAACTGAAAGAGATACTAGAGTTCATCCATCTCCAGTCACACACCTTCACCTACCAGTTGGGTATCTCCTCTTGGATATGGTATAGGCATCTCAAACTGAATGTGTCCAAAATGGAACTCATTGTCTTCCCCTCCCTCATTTAGATCTACCTCTTCTCCAGACTTCCTTCTTTCCTAATTTATACTGAGGATACTATTATCCTCTCAGATGCTCGAATTCAGAAACTGAGAGACATCTTGACTCTTTCTCACCTTCATCTCCCATATCCAATCAGTTAACCAAGTCTTGTCAGTTCCATTGCCCCAACATTTCTCATATTCATCTTATTCTCTCTACCCAAACATCTATTTCAGGTCCTCATCACCCCATGCCAAGACTACTGCAATACTAACTGGTCTTTTTTCTTCCAGTCTTTCCTGGCTCCTAACCATCATCCACATAGGTAGGTTCCAAAACAATCTTCCAAGTTTTCACTACATAAATCTCTTGGATGAAACTCCCTACCCTGATATTATGGCTTTCCACAATCTGGCTCCCACTAACATTTGCAGCTGTATTTCCTACTTCTTCCCATTCTGAACTCTGCATTTCAGCCAAATTGGATTACTAACTCTTCCCCAAACTGGGCTCTCCATTCCATTCCATTCAGTGAGTATTTGTTAAGCACTTACTATGTGTAAGTTTTTTTTGTTTGGTGTTGGGGATACAAAGGCAAAAAAGTAAGTAAGTAAGTAAGAAAGAAAGAACGAGCCCCCGCCCTCAAGGAGCTTTTACTCTACTGGAAGGCTGTAATGTGTACAGAAGGATAAATAGTAAGTATAGGCAAAGTAGAAACAAAGTATAACAGAATATTGGAGACCAGTTAACCATTGGTGAGTAAGAAATTCACAGTGTTCCTCTCTAACTGAACCAGCCCCTGGAGAGCTTAGCCCCTCTCATTCCTATGGGATGAGAAAAAGGATAAGAAGTACATTAGCTGAGGCCTCCAGATGAAACTGGAAGTTAGAAGCAAAGAGAAACTCCATAACTTCATGCCCAGTGGAGCATTGTTGAATATTTGTCATTCAAGATTGGCAGAGGGTGGTGCCTGACAGAGACAGGCAACATCCTATGAGACCAGCATGCAATAGGTCCAGTTAGGATTGCGTGATGACACCACCAGAAGACATTGGTGGTTCATCGGAGGTGTACAGTATACCAGCATCATGCCAGGAAACTGAATCACTTCCATCTGAATTGTCTTAGGAAGATCCTGAAGATCACCTGGCAGGATAAAATACCAGATACATCTCCTTTCTCGAACCAAAATGCCAAGTATTCAAACTCTACTGCAGAGAGCGCAACTATGATGGGCTGGCCATGTTGTTTGGATGCCAAATGTGCCTAAAAGACTATTTTATGGAGAAATCATACAGGGCAAGCACTCATGTGGTGGTCAGAAGAAGTGATACAAGGACACTCTCAAGGTCTCTCTTAACAACTTTGGAATTGTGTGACATAGGAGACACTGGCACAGGACTGCCCAGCATGGTGTGCCCTCATCAGAGAAGGGACTGTGCTTTGTGAGCAAAGCAGAATTGAAAAAGCTCAAAAGAAAGACAAGATGTGCAAATTTAAAGAACCCACTCCAAATGTCCCTGTGAATTATTTGTGCCTGACCTGTGGTAGAGCCTTCCAAGCTCATATTAGTCTGATCAGCCACAGTCAGAAGTACTGTAATTTGACTCTAGTAGCATAGTAATGTCATTTCAGCCCTCTTCCAACAAGTCATCCCTCTACTTTTGTACCTTAGCCACTTGTATTTTCATTCTGTGTGTCTCTCCACATGTGTGCCACAACTATCTCTATGTGTGTCTACTCTTGTTACTGATAGCTATATTTATGGGGCAGTGAGGTGGTGCAGTGGATAGAGCTCCAGGCCTGAAGTCAGGTAGATTCTTCTTTGTGAGTTCAAATCTGGCCTCAGACACTCACTAACTATATGACCCTGGGCAAATTACTTAACCTTGTTTGTCTCAATTTCCTCATCTGTAAAGTGAGCTGGAGAAGAAAATGGCAAACCTCTCCAGTATCTCTGCCAAGAAAACCCCAAGGGATCACAAAGAGTCAGACATGACCGAAATGACTGGACAAGAACAACATATGTGTTTATGGAAGAACATCTACAGGTATGTGGGGGAAATGTTTTATTATTATTTTTATTATACTATTTCATTAAATGCTGGTGCATTTAACTAATCAGCTCTCTAGGTGACTAGTGAAGACAGGTAGGGACTCATAAACTGTGATCTTTGAAGGATCTCATGTCACAAACCATATGGAACATGGAATAGCCTTTGATGGCAGGACCTTGATATGAGTTGCTGCATATCCTCAAGTGCCACCAAGACACAAAGAGCCCTGAGAGCAGCTGAGGCTTTAGTATTTACTGAAAAAGCTCCATGGAACAATAAATAAGCCACTGGGATCATTAAGCAAACTGATTTTTTTCCTACACAGCTGTGCCTTTGCATACCACAGAAGAGAAAGACTGCTGGGAAAAACCATCATGTTGTCTTTCTCACTAATTCTGTACTTAGGTCTGTGTTCCAGTGACCCTTTTACTATGGGAGGACATCTAGTCCAACCCACCCTTAAGCAGAAATCTTCCTCTCATTGTTATATAGCATCCCTGACAAATGATCATTTAGCCTCTAGATGAAGGCCTCCCATGATGAGGCCATTCATTCCATTCTGGTCCATATCAGGTACAAGTTTTTTCTTACATTGGGCCCAAATTTGCCTAAATTAAACTCCCATTCATTACACTTAGTTTTCCCCTCTACAGAAAATCAAGACAAGTCTCATTCCTCCTTCATGTGTCAGCCCTGAAAAGACTTGAAGACACCCATGATATGCACCTTGAGGCCTTTTCTTCTCCAGGCTAAGTATTCCCATGTGTCTGAGTATCTAGTCCCCTCACCATCTTGTTTATTCTGGATGTTTTCTAACTTATCAATATGCATCCTAATGTAGGATTATGCCCTGATTGAACACAATACTCAGATGTGGTCTTACCAAGGCACTATCACTTGCCTCGTTTTAGATACTATGCCTCTATTAACATGGCCAAAGATGTCATTAACTTGTTGGATACCATTTCATACCATGGACTCTTACAGTGGAACTTACATTCCACTGAAAGACCCAGACTTTTTTTTTATATGAACTGTTGTTTTAATTCTCCTCAATGAAGTGGGGTCCATTAGTATCTGCCTATTGAATGGAGGCCATCTCCAGCCATCCTGGTCTATATCTTGCCACTGGACCCAGATAGCTGCAGAGGAGAAAGTGAGGCTGGTGACCTTGCACAGCCCTCCCTCATTTAGATCCAATTCATTTATGAGTCATGGCATTATGATGTCATGGTCCTCTTTGAGAACAAAGGAAAAACAACAACCTATTGAGTAAGGGCATGAAATGGAGCATAGCGGAAAGGATCTGGGTTCAGATCTCAGCTCTACTAAATGCTGCTTCTGAGACCTTAGGCAAGCCACTTAATTTTTGTAGGCCTTGATTTCTTCATCTGTGAAATATAGGGATTGGATTGCATGGTCTTAAGTCCCACCTAGCTCTATGATCATATATAAAGGAGAGCCACAATCCTATTTCCATCTCATGTTTAAAGCTCTAGTGTTGGTCTGATGTAGAGAGGGATGGCAAAGGAGTAATTAGAAAGATTTTCCTTAGGTATAAATCAACTGTAGCCATAGCCAGTTAAGACAATCCTGAAGCCAAAATAGAATTACTAATGGTCATATACTCTTTTGCTTTGGGGGACAGAGTAATCTTGCTTGAGGCATCCACTGTAATTTGGGGCATGTGATGTTAGCTCCAGCTAGTACAGGGCCCATGATGCGGCCCCCTCTGGGAAATGAACTTTGCTTTCTGGCAGGTTAAAGTAGGGCTAGGCCAAAGAAACGACTTGTCAGCCAGACCTCGGCTTTCAGCTTCCCTTAACAAGCGTTAGCCTCGTCTCAAACCGCACACCCTAAACCTTGTAATAGTAGATAATGTTCTATAAATGGTGACAAGGAAGAATGCTTCTAGTGAGCCTCACGTTAATAAGGTCAGACATTTCCAGAGCAGCACAGCAGCTCAGGGTTACTTCAAAGCCAGTTAGAGGAAAGGGAATAGTGTTAATGGGGGGGGGGGGAGAAGCTTCTTTTTTTAAATAAGGAAGGTGCAAGCTCATTTGGGGAAAGAGCCTTGGATTTGAACTGGGAAGACCTACATCCCAGACTCACTGTTCCCATCCTGACTCCACTTTTTTCCTGTGTGTTGCTAGGCCGGTTCTTTTCTCCTCCTTGGCCTCAGTTTTGTTATTTGTAAGGTGAGATGATCTCTGGCTCTGAGCCCCCTAAGTAGCAGAGTCTTGGTTATGGTGGCTTATCTGTATGAAATAAATCCCCATGCTTTGTAAGAGAGGAACAGGAGCAAAGAAAACAGTTTTGAGTTTCTATACAAATCATATACCAATTAAGGCCTCTTCCCACTGAAATACAGATGCAGCTTTAGCTATCCCTTGTGTTGTTTTCAGAACCTCTCAAGGTGTGCTGAGGAATGGCATTATTGATAATTACCTAGACCTCACCACTACCTCTCCTATTTCCTGATCCCTGGTGTATGTATGGGGCTTATTAAAGCTGGAGATGCAAGCCTTGGTTTCTGTTCTTTCCCACTGAAGAAAGAAAAGTCTCTCCAATAGGACTGAAAAGAGCTGATAATTCAAGGGAGAAACTCAAGCTCTGTCTCTCCTGTACTGAGAGAGGCCCTGTAATACACAGCTTGGCCTTAATGTCAGGAACCAATTAAAGTGACAGGAAAGGGAACAGTCACCTGTGTGAATCCAGCTGACAGGGCCCTTGAGGAGGGCACAGGAGCCTTCCAGGAAGGAGGAGCTGAGCTGATGGCAAAGGAAGCATCTGAGGCAAGGAGCGAGCTCCCAACGGGAGGAGAATTTAGCTCTTCTCGCTGTTATCAGCTGGCAGTGACAACGCACATAGGCCTAAGAGGGAATCTTGGCATTCTGTTCTTTGGCATCTGATGGATGGAGCTGAAGGACTAGGGGGAAAGGTCCCTGTGGATTATAATCAAAGTGCCCATTAAGTGGGTTCAGGCCAGATTGCCAGGAATCTTTTGAGTTTCAACTCTCCAGTTTCTTGTAGTATACATCAAGTTGGGGAATCACCTGAAGGAGAGGAGGAATGAATGCTTGTGGTGTTAAAAAGAATGCTATATCTTCTTTTCCCTCATTCCCACCCAAGTAGAAAAGGGGGAAAAGCATCCTCATATATGTAGCTCCATTGAGAGTAGAAGAGATTTTGAACTTCATTCTTTAGAGATTTTCTTGCCATGGCTCGCAGTCAAATCACAAATGTGTGTTGAGTGAATACTCTTGGTAGCAAAATGAATAGAGCACTGGACCAGGAATCAGGAAGACCTGAGTTCAAATCCATCCTCAGACACTTATATATTTCTGACCTTGGGCAAGTCTGCCTCAGTTTCCTCTTCTGTAAAATGGGTATAATAGTAGCACCTACCTTCAAGGGTTATTATGAAGATAAAGTGAGATAATATTTGTAGTGTTTTTATAAACCTTAAAGTGCTATCTACATGCCATTTATTATTATTATTATTATTATTATTATTATATTACTACTAATACCAGTACTACTACTGCTGCTGCTGCTACTACTGCTTCTACTATTTTCAAGGCACCTGTCTGTGACTTCTGGCCTTGGTTACACGGCCACACTCTGAGGATTGCAGTGAAGCTTAATGTATTGGTTCTATGAAGAGAAGGCAGGCATATTGAGTGACGAGCCCTTAGGAACCAAATATTCTACAACTCCAGAATACTAGTGGACCAATGGGCATAAAGGAACAAAAGACACAGATGCCCCAAACTTTGTCATGGTGTATGGTGATAAGATCATCCTTAACTAAATCTTTTCTCAATGCTTTAACAGTTCATCCCCATCTGGAATCTATGATTTCAACAGATACAGGGAACTTTGGGAATTTTTGATGATAAATTATAGTCTTACAGAGTTGCCTGGGGCCACGAGGGGTTAAAAGGCTATATGTTCATGGTCACATATCTTGTATGTGCCAGAAACATGGCTACAACCCATATCTTTCTGATGCTGAGGCAGGCCCTTTAACCATTATACTGTGCTACCTTCTCAGCACTTAACAAAGGTTAAAATAATAGTAACAAATATTTGCAAGTACCTTAGGTATGCCATTTCATTTGTACCTCACAATAATCCTGCATTAAGAAGCACAAGATTATTATTCTCATTTTACATATGAGGAAACTGAGTCAGAGATAGGTTAAGTGACTTGTAGCTATCAAATGTCAGAGGTAGAAATTGAATCCAGGTCTTCTTAACTCCAGGGAGAGTACTCTATCCATTAGACCACACTATCTATATGCTTCAGCTCTCTTGTTGGTCACATTTCTTCTGCCTCTGTCTTATGAAATGCTAAATACTTCCTGGAGATGTTGAGAGCACGTCATAGTAGCTGAGGACGTGTATGGAATTCCAGGAATTGCTGGATCAGGATGTACCTGTAGACAATGTCATTCTGTGGTTTGGAGTTGCTCGTGGAGCGGTTTACCAGCATTGTGGTCATGCTCATGATCAGACAATTACTAGTGAGGCTATAAGTTGCTCTTCTGCCATAGCAGAGCCTACTTTGGCAGCAGCTTAAAGCATAAGGCAGACAGAGAGAAAGGGAAACAGTTCTCTCCCACCCAGAGTAAGTATAGTGCTTGGGATGTGTGGCTGTCCTCCACATGCATGTCTATGTCTCCCCAAAGAGCTCTGCTGCTGATCAAGCTCTGGGCTAGAGTGTTGGTGTTTATGTTCACTATGTAAAGGGTAGCCAGATATTGTCACTAGTTTTCTGTGACTGAGGCCATAAAAATCTCTGTGCAGAAGAACACAGGGCACTAGGATTCAGTAAAGGCACTCACTTATGCTGTCAGGGAGCCCACCCACTCAACTCCCGGTGCTAGGAATACTCACCCAAATAGTGGCAGGAAACTGCTTGGCAGGAAACCCTAGACCTTGACACAGAAGTACAAGTGGTTACTTAAATGACTGAGGACTAGGAAAAAGAGTGGAGTAGGGGAGAAAGAGAAGGAAAGCATCTTTATTTCTTGTGATTGGGCCAACTCCTATTTCATAAGTCTCATCTTTCTTTATACCTTTCTGGCTTTCTTATATCTGAAATCTGTTTTTCACTGGTTCCTTCTTTTTCCTTCTAGCTTCTCAAAGTGGGTGCATCTAAAAACTTAGTTCTTGGCCCTCTGCTATTTTCTTTGTATGTTCATTTGCCCAGAAGGCTCACAGCTTTGATTTTCTTGTGTGTATAATTCCCACATTTCTATTTCTCACCTGAGATCCAGTTTCATGTTTTTAGCTGTTTCTTAAACATTTCCACTGAAATATTGGCTGCCCCATGACCAAAATACTCCTCAAAAGTCTCATCATGGAGTGGAAGTGACATTGGGTTCTGGAAGGCATTGACCATGGAAAACTAGCTCTGGCAAGTCCTAACAAGTTAGAAAGACTTTCAGGAAGGACCCAGGGATGGATTGTGTGTTGGTCCCTGGAGGTTAAGCCTCACTAGGTTCACAGAGATCCATTCGCCAGGAGACTGCCCTTTGGGGAATTTACTTTTTTAAAAAACCAAGAAATGTATTAAGCTACATATGGAGCCATGGAGAGGTTGTGATCTGTGTTTTTGGAGAGAATATACACACCAATGAAATAACATCTCTTGAAATGCTGAAGTAAAGTTCTATTGCTATCTCAAACTCAGCATATTCACAAACCAAATTTGTCATATTTCTTCTGTCTGTACCCCAATATATGTCCTTTCCCCATCTGCTCTTACTTTATCAATGGTATCACCATTATTCTAGTCACCTAGATTTGGAATCTTGTAATAATCTTTGACTCATCCCTTCAATACCTATATCCAGTGAGTCACCAAGTTCTGCCAACTGAGTCATCAAAATGTCTCATAACCATTCTTTCCCCTGCCGCTACCCAAGACTAGGCCCATACCCCTAATTTCCTTCAAGATTCAACTGAAGTGCTGCTTTCTTCATGAAACTTTTCCTAATGTCCCTAACTACTAGTGCCTTCCTCTCAAATCTCTATGTATTTATTTCATATATAATCATATATATGCATGTCTTCTCTGGTAGAATATAAGCTCTTTAGGGCAGAAGCTTGTAATTTGTAATTTACAGGACCTAGTATAGTGCCTGGCACATATTAAGTTCTTAACAAATTCTTGTTGATTGATTGATCATACTTTTTGCTAGCTTACTGAAGCAGCTTTTTATTCAGTCTCCTCACCTCTAGTCTCTTTCCCCTCCAATCTGCTTTACATATTACTACTAGTCTTTTAAACAAAATCTACTTTTCATCACATCACTTTCTCTTCTCAGGAACCTGTAATGGATCCCTGTTATCCTATTCATCCAGTTCAATCTCTTCTGCTCAGCATTCAAGGCCTTCCATAACCTGGATTTCAATCTACCTATCTGTTATCTCCCAACACAAACATTTTGTTCTGATTAAGAGTGGTCTTTTGAACTGCCCTATCTCCCTTCTAACACATGCATGCTCATTCTTGTTTCCATGTCTTACTCATTTGATCCTCCTGGCTAGAATGCATTATTTCCTCCTCTCTACCTACTCAAATCTTGCTCACCTTTCAGAAACTCCACTAGCTGGTTTCTCATTGATTTCTCCTTTGTCTGAATTCTATTACTTAAAAATATGCATCAGTGAGTTTAGTATTTAACTCTAAATCATGGACTATTCCTCAATCAGTTCATGTCTATCTGGTTTTTTTTCTCCTTAACTAGATTATAAGCTCTTTGAGGGTAGGTACCATGTTTTATATGGTTGAGGGGCAATATGGTATAATGGAAAGAGTGGTGAACTTTGAATTAGGAGACTCTTGACTTCGAGTTCCCAATCTGATCTTAAGCAACATCACTAAGTTTAGTTTCCTCATCTATAAAGTGGGGATAATATTTGTAGTAAGGTTGTTGCGATGTGAGTGCTAGGTAAGCCTTAAATTATTACCAAAAATATGAGTTATTATTATTTTTATTAGCTCAGGGTAATGTTGAATTCAGGGAAACAGAATCATAGAATCTGTATGAGACCTTAGAGATAATAATTTCCAACCCCATGATTTTACAGATGAGGAAATTGGATAGTAGGTGAGGAGACCAGGATTCAAACCCAGGTATTCTAATTCTCAATTCAGCTCACTTTTTACTCTGCTTCCCTAACTTTCAAGGGAGTAAAATAAGTGACTATCCTCCTCAACTCATCATCAGAAATTTCATTCCCTCCACTCCCCAATTATATCATTGAGCTCAATTTCATTAGGTCATAAGATTTAGAATTGAAAGGGACCTTAGAGATTACCCAGGTAGTCTGACTTCAAATCTAGTGATCTTTTCATTTTCTCATATTTCTTTAGCTTAAGTATTTTTCAGTCTAACAAAATACAAATTTTCTTGGGAAGGGCAATAATATAAGTAGTTACCAGTCATGCCTTTATTTGAATAATTTTTAAATTCAGTAATATTTTTGAATTATTACCAAAGTCAGGGTTTTATAGGGCTGAGGAAGACAGTAAGGTAAAAAAAAAAAAGGAAGGTATAAAATGGGGAGGCTAGGGTGCCAAAGACAAGACTTTTCTTGCTTCACAATTTTGCTGAGATACACTGGCTGGCCATATAGTAAGCACTCAATATATGTTTGTTGTTTGATTGATAGACTAAAGAAACAGCTTGGATAATCCCAAGGTTGGATAATCAATTCACATACATACATACATATATATACACACACGTATCTCAGAGATTTGATCAATTAAAATAAGTTTGTCTAGTACCACAGACAGCTCTGCCGCTGTTTGGTCTCTGAAAGTACTGGTTCAGGGAATGGGATTTTGCTCTAAACTCTTGTTGCATGTCTTACCAGGCTTCTAATGCACACACATTTACTCCACCACCTAGAGTTAGGAAAGGATTTCTCTAAAAATAACTGCTGTGGAATATTTAATTTGATACTAGCACTGTGACTAATACTTGAAAAAAAGAGTCTGTGTGACGAGAGACAGCACGATAATGGGAAGAAATTCATGTTTGACCTTTAAACCAGTACAGAATGAAAGAAATTGATTGCATCATTATCTTAGGGTCTTTTGTCTATATATAAAATGATGATAAACATTATTCTCTAGCTAGGTTCTGGATCCACTACCTAGTCTTACTATGATGCCTCATTGTGGTATGGAGGTGACCCTGAGGTCTTGAAGGCCATGCCAATGGAGTGTAAATTATATTGGATTCTACCATTTTGGACTTCTATGACAGTGCTAGTGATGGACTGAATATGTGTTCTGAGGGCCAGATATTTATTTGTTGACAATGACAACCTGTGAACCATGAAAAAATTTAAGATGGAACTGAATTCCTATGGAGCTCCCTTTTACTTCCAGTAATGGTGGTAGAATGGTCAGAAGGAGATCAGGGAAAACTAAGAGCCACACAGCTTTTAAACCACTTGCAAAGATTAAATTAACTGTTGTTACTCTAAATCTTTGCCCAATGAACTCAGAAGAGAGGACAACAATGTAATGGAAGGACTCTGGCACAGGGGTAAATTCCCTGGGGAAGATCTTTAGAAGAACATGAGCAAGAATTTCATACAGGATAACAAGTTATGGACGGGTCAAAATCTGATGGAGGGAATAACTGCCCTGGGCCAGGCCTGACTGAGTCTAGTCTGTTGGTTTAGGCTTGGTACTAGAATGAAATAAGGCACTTGTAAACTATCTAATATTTAACAAAAAAAGTAGACTTGCTTAACAATAGCATGGAAAGGATCTTCAGCAAGGATACTGAATTGATTCAGTTGGGAGCAATTCCCCTGCCTCCACTTGTGGCATAGTGTCATGTTCAGTCAGCTGAGTGTGTCAAACCTGAGGAATCCTCCACTCTCTCTTGGCTGAGCTCCCAGTGACCAACTGCATCTCCTATGGATAGGGGCTGTGGTCGTTCGCCATGGCAAACAAAACTGAACAGAACAGTCCATTTTGCAGAAACAAAGTAATCACATTATGAAATCACTTTTCAAGATCAATACCTGTAGGTGTTAACTTTTAGGGAATTGGGCTAGTGCTGAACTAAGCCACTGTTGCCAAGAAGACAAATTCAGGCTTGCTAGCCCAGCTGGGCTGGGGGAAGCTAGAAATAATTCTAACATTCTAAGACTCTACGAGAAAAGGAGACATTCTGTTTAAAAAGAACAGATGAGCTGGGGAAAGCTCAAGATCCAGTCTCCAGAGTCTCTTATTGGCAATGTGAAAAAAGACAAAAGGGGCTACATGTTAACTGCTGAATGGGATAGCTCCCATCCAAATTGTTAGAAGAAATATGGAGAAAATAGTAAGCATGTCAGAAAGTTACTAATAAATGTGTCATCATTTCTCATGCTATCACTATGCAGTCTGCAGTGGTGAAAATGCCAATATTTCCAGCAGAGAAAGCTAGGCTAGGATCAGTATAACCTTGCCCAGAATCTCTTCATTATTTATGGACCACATATTTTAAATGCAGATCCATCATCTGTACTGCTAATTGGAGAGCAAAACAGTCTATGTTTCTGAGAGTTATACTCCTTCACCAGTGACATAATGATTACAGGGGCTAATCCTCTCACTGTTGGGTCCCTGAATACCCTAATCAATGGCAGAAGGTTTTGGTTTTTTGTGTTTTCTTTTTTTTTAATGAAACCACTTCTTTACAAAATCTTCTCATTTGAAATTAAATGTCACATTTCTTGAGGAAGGGAGCAGAAGCTAGACCTTAAACCAAGTTTAGGACAAATCAATGCTTTGTATTCTTGTGCATGAAAATTCTCCCTTCATCTTTAGCTTAGAGGTAATTATGGCTCTGAGATGAAGGCAAAGGGAGGTAGGAAACAGTGGAGTCAGAAAACCTGGGTTTGCCTTCTGGTATTGACAATCACTACTTGTATGCCTTGGGGCAAATCATTTAACACCTCTCAGTTGCCTCATCTGTAAAATGAAGAATCTATATTAGCTAATCCCTCAATTCCCTTCCATTTTTGTGATCCTGTAACTTTCATTGAAATACAGATTTCTTCAACCACCAGGAGAATAGAATCTCAGTGGGGATGGAAAGGGGAAGAAAAGAAGCAAGAGAGTGTGCTACTCTCTGTAACAGCTCTAATTTGTAGATCACTCATATATACAAATTGCATTCTTTTAGCATCACCTTGAGGTACATAATCCAAGTATTATTCTTTACATTTTACAGATGAGGAAATGGAGGCACCAAAATGTAACGTGACTTGTCTACACAGATACCAAATAACATAATCAGGATTTGAACCCAGATTTCCTGGATCCAAGTCTACCATACAGTGAAAGAAGGGGATGGGGATTTAACGAGAAAACTCACCTTGAAAATCCACAACAATCTTGAGGAGCTAGAGGACGAGGAAAGTTTCTGAAGCAGCCTTGGGATAAGGGAGAAGGACACAGGAAGCAAAGCCACCAAATGAGGGGCTCTTTTGGCTGACTTCAGACCCTGATATTGTCTCAAAGCCTTCCAAGAACCATTTGGAAAATGGAAGCAATGGAAACAGAGGATAGGGAAGGTATCAGGACAAATGGAAGCAATAAGAATGTAAAAGACTGAGAGAGAACATTATGATCTCAACAGCAACTAGAATAGAGTTGAGTATATAGTAGGTCCTCATTTTTATTAAATGGTTCATTTTCTTTAAGTATTTAAAAGGCTATGACTTGGGAGAATGGTTGGGAGGGGTGGTTACCATGAGAAAGATTTGATTTAGAAAACTTTCTAACTATTAAAGCTGTGGAAAAAGTAGAATGGGAAATTTGAGTTCCCCAATCCTGAAGAGTATGGGTAGGATTAGATGGCTTTTAAGGTCTCTTTTAACTCTAAGACCATGTGACTCATTGATCCTCTGACATTCCTGATTATCTTCACAACAAGGTCTGGGTGACCCTTAGAAGGGAAAAGCTGTCCATGCACTATGATTGAAATCACTCACTTTTGTGGCTGGCCCGTGAGAGCACCAAATTTAATAACTCTATAGAACAGGTGGCATGGGAGGTAGGGTGGTACCATGTAAGTACTGGCTTTGGCAGTCAAAGGACTTCAGTTCAAATCCTATCTTTGATGCTTACTTGTGCTCTTGGGAAAGTTATATAACCTCCCTGGGCCTCAAGTTTCTCATCTGTAAAATTAGAGGTTTATACTAGAGGTGGTCTCTGAGGTCACTTCTAACTTTAGCTTTATGATCCTAAGTATGGGGAGAGGGTGAATGCTTTCACTGTGGTGAGGTCTGTCCCATTATAAAGCTTGCTAACAAATTAACTGATGAGCATCAAGCATCTTCTGTCTGCTCAGCCCTATGCCATTCACTATGGGGGATACAGAAGAACAGATGGTCTCTGCTCTTAGGGGAATTGCAATATAGTCTGGGGGAGACGAAACATACAGATGTGCATCAAAAGTGAACCATACAAGATAGCATAAATAGTTTACAGACTTTATGGGTTAGAGGAACTTGGAGAAAAGGGGGACTCCCTTAAACTGGAGTAGTCAGGGAAGGCCTCCTGGAAGAGATGAGACTAGAACTAAACCTTGAGGGATGAGTAGACTGTGGAAAAGGAAGAAGAGGAAGTAAAAGGGAGTCAGACAATATCCTATGTTCCTAGATTATGGGGGTGGAGGGTGGAGAAGAGGCCTGTGTTAACTTCCCAACATTCCAAGGGTAGGAAGAAGGACAGCAAATGGAAATGAGGCATTGATTTTCTTCTCTTCCTACCTCAGAGGATGATGTGGCCTGGAATGTCTAAGTCCTTAGCAGTAGGGGGTTGGAATATGCCTTTCTGCAAAACACAAAAAAATCTTCCCTGTGTGTCTAATGTCAGGGGATTGGTGATGGCTTTGTAAGTGGTTGTTTTTTATGCATAAAAAGATTATCTCTGTCCTGATTTGCAATATCTGTGCTATTTTGGGCCTGATTTCCTCTTTTGAGCTTTTTTGTATTGGAGTGATAATTTAACCATTTGGCTACACAGCAACACAATTAATATTAGAAATATGGCCCATAAAACCCATTTCATGGCATTAGAACTCTGCCGCTAATTATTCTCCAAGCTTTTTAATTTCAATTCTTCCTCAGTGATTTAATGCAGAAATTCAAATGCATAGTTATTTCTCTCAAAGGATAAAAATAACAAAATAACTCTGAACCCTCTACCTACTTGTTTCAGTCATGGTGGATCTCAATTGATTCTCAGAAGCCTCTTTTAAGGAGAAGTTGGCCCCATCTGAAATGTTGGGGATTGTTTGGTGGTAAGCATGATGAATTTCTGGGGCTTATTCTTCATCTCTGGATTTGATGTCAGAGAACCTGGGTTCAAAACCTTTTTTGGCTAATCTACTATGTGTATGACTAGCACAAGCCACTTACCTTTCCAGGCTTTAGCTTTGTCATCTATAAAAAGAGGGTTTCAGACTTGATAGTCTTAGAGATCCTTTCCAACCCTGCCATTCCACGATTCCGTGATTCTGCTGTGTCATGGGGGAACAAAACAGCGATGGCCACCTGGAGACTCTCTACAACACCCTTGTGACCCATTCCTATTGACACACTTGGTAGTGATACAAGAAGAGCCCTTCACCAAGTTTTGTTGAAAGTTTCGTTTTTTGATTTAATAATATTAGACAGATCCAAATCTTTCCTGATTTTCCATCTCTAGTAGATCAGAAATAGAGCAGTTGGGGGGCATTTCTCATTGGAAAGGCACTAGATAAATCCAAGGAATTATTATTTTAATAATATTTTGAATGGGTTGGTATAATAAAAACAGATGGTTAAAGTTTGTCATTTTTTAAGAGAAAATAATTAAATACTGTACTGCTTAATCTGTTTCTCTCTTTCACACCCTCTGTCCTCCTCCCACAGCACACTATGATTTAACAAATTCTAAAGCAAAAGACTAATAATATCTTCCAAGTCACTTCAGTTCTTCTGACCCAAAAGGAACTCAGACCCGGTCAACTTTCTGGGTCTTTGAGCTTTCTGTGTTCTCCTTATTAACATATCTGGACCTCATTTTCCTCTTCTGTAAGATGAGGAGATTGGGTGCCATGGTTGACATACTGAATTTGGAGTCAAAGGAGCTGGGTTCAAGTACTGTTCTGACATAATGTTTGTGACAAGTCACTACATTTGTGATAAGTCTCTGGGCTTCACTTTTCTTATCTATGAATAGCTTCAACTTACTGACTTCTTTGGGGCATGAGATATAGTCAGCATTTCTTTGAGGAAAGATAGCAGATCCAGAAGAGAAGACAGTTGTTTTCAGATAGTTGAATGAGCAGATCAGATCATCTTCTTGGTGACTTTAACTGATTGAGCAGCATTTGGTTGCGAAGGTCAAGGGAACAGGTGACATCGAAAGGCAAACCAAACCAAACCGAGAAAACTCAACTGGCTCAGATGCTGTGGATCCCCTAGCTTGTGGCTCTCAAGAATCTTCTGACCCAGCAAAATAGGGCTGCAATACCACACAGCTACAATAAGTTCTGGGCACTCTGCCTTTGTGGTTTTTCAACCTGGGGGCAAGTTAGCATAAAATAGGCTGGGCCTGTTTTAGTCTATCCCAACCTGGAGAGTCCTCTGCATATCACAACAACCTTTTACTGACTATAGCACTGTTAGCTTCCTACAAGTGGTTGTACAAGTCAACCACTTGAAGAGGAGTAGAATGGGGCTAGTGGTAGTTTCTGTGTGGGTATCAGTAATTTCCAAGGGAAAAGAATATTGTATTCAATGCTCTCCAAGTTTTGAGTCTGCTGAGTTCAGCAAGCCAAAAATCTCTAGAATGCTCCTCTGTAAAGATTACCTAAGTGGCAAGATATTATCTTATTACCTGAGTCATCAGACTAACTGGATCTTTAAATTCCAGTGGTCTATATCCTCTGGGCATCATAAAACCAATCAGAAGGAAGAGATGAAGTGTTGGCACATTAAATCTTGAAAAATGCCAGTGTGATTTTGCCAAAGCTAATTGAGAATTGCTATAATGTCACATAGTTGGTGCTTAATAAATCTTTCTTGATTGATTGATTGATTATTGAATGACATTAAGTAACCTAAGATATTGCTCTGCCTCTGTCTCTTTAGCACTGTGTATGTTATCAAATAAATCTATGACCAGGCAAAAAGATGGGCCAATGAACATGAGGGGTAACCAAAATTAGGTTATGATGACTACTCAATATAAAGAGAATGCAAGGGTGATCCCCCAAAGCACATTGGGTAGACCAACTGTATCTAACTAATGGGACAACAAAGTGGGCAGACATGGAAGGTTTGTGATCTTCATCTTTCAAAGGAATACTGGCCGATGAGATCGTAGATTCATTGGAGCGTTGGGGTATTGAATAAGGCAATCAGTGCATGTTGCAGGACTGACATTTTTACTTAGGTGGGTTGTATGCCAACAACAGTCACCAATCTTATAAGGATTCCTCACAAAAACTTGTAGCCAACCCACTCAAGAAGGTGTAATTAATCTTCTGTAAGTAATCAGTTCAACACAATAAATGATGTTCAATAGTGATATATTGTCTCCAGTAGCTTATAGATTTCCTTGTATAATAGATAAATGTTTCTACTAAACTTATCCTTTGTTTAGCTATTCACAAAATGTCTCAACGAGTTTTGTAATTAAAGCCAATTTGTTTATCACAAGGAAATTTAACCCAATAACTCAACTTATAAACTGATGTTTTTAACTCATTAAAAATGAATGGCTCAGTTTTTCCCATTCTTTTTCATCAATGGTCTCAGTAAGTCAATGTACAGGTCATTCATTTGACAAATATTTATTAAGCATCCCTAAATACAGGGTTCAATAACAGGTGCAGTCAAATCCAAAACTTAATAAGACATTAATAAGACTTAAAAAGACTCCCATCAAAATGCTTCTAATTTATTAGAGCAGAAAATACAGACACTTGTGACTATTATACAAGTCTGAGTGTGGTAAGTGCCATGTTTAATAATGTGGCCCAGTGGCCCAAGGCGCTGGATTTAGGCTCCAGTCTTTTCAGAGGTGTGAGTTCAAATCCCACTGCTGCCAATAAGATAAGTGCTATGAGAGAAGTATAAACAAAATATTTTTGGAGTTCGTAAGAGGGAAAGCTAATTTCTGGTTTATGGGATAAAAGAAGGTTTTGTGGAGGAAGCGATATCCTACCCAAAGTTCTAATTCATAAAACACACTTATGGTCATAACAATCATTATTTTGTGAATGCTGTATTAAAAGAACGTGGTCTTCAGGTCAGACCTCTAAGTCTGTCATTTGAGAGTAATCTTATCACAGTGTGTAACAAGCTTTGTGATGGGACAGTCTAGGTATTACCTTAGAGTCTGATAAATCTTTAATCTAGAGTGGATTCAGATAGTGAAGGACAAAGTGAATTTTCTAGATGACAGTTTAGCTAATGCTCTCATCACTAACCTGAAATATACAAGTAGCTAAATTAGCTTTTAGAATTAAATCTGACCTTGATGCTATTGTTTCAAGGAAACAGTAGAAAAGTTCATTCATTCATTCAACAGATGACTATTAAGTGTCTGTTGTATATAGAGTCCAGATTGGGTGAGGGAGACTTATATTTTGTCTGTATTCGTAGGAAATTTCCAAACCAGGAATTCCCTATACAGATTAAATCACAGGTTTAGATATCGTCTTCCCTCTTTTTCCCCCTCCCCGCCAAAAAATAACCTTGATCACTATTCGCTGTTTTGAACACCATTTTTTAATGCATAATTCATTTTAAAGTAGCAAAATATCTCCCTTCTGGGGTCTGGGAGGAATGTTCTTTGCTTTATGAGTAGATGAATGGACAGAAAATCAATCAACCCCTAAAAATGAATATTCATTTTCACATGTTTGAACTTGTCATCATATCGAATCAACAGGTATTTATTTCAAAGTATTTACTGTGCCCAGCCTTGTGCCAGGTTCTGTGGGGAATATATAGGAGAAAGAGATCCCAGTTGAGTTGGCGGTCAAAAGTCTCACATGCATGAGATGGCGAAAGATTTAATATAGGATGGAATTAAGTGAGAGATTGAATTGTGCAAATAACAAGAGCTATAGAAGGGAAAAATCATTGTCATCTAGGGCAGGGAGGGAAAGCTTCAAGGTTGAGTAATATTCATTCAATTCAATAGATATTTGTCAAGGAAGTTACTCAATTGTAAGGGTACAAAGATAGATACGACACAGGCCCTGCTTAAAAGGAGTCAATAATCTAATGGTGAGAGGGAGAGGGAGAAGACAAGTGTACAAGTAACAAGGTAGAGTGTGTACAAAGGAGAAATCTAGGCAAAATGCTATGATAAGACAGTGCTTTCATCTGCCAGGGGAGTGCTGGTCAGGCAAGATTTCAAAAAAGAGTTCAGCAGGCTTTGAAAAATGCAGCTTCTAGGCAGGCAGCATCTCAGACAGAATATTGGGCTTGGAATTAGGAAGACCTCAGTTTAAATCCTGCCTCAGACATTTAGTAGCTGTTTGAACCTGGGTGAGTCACTTAACTTTTCTCAGCCTCTGTTTTCTTATTTGTGTAATGAAGATAATAAGATCACCTACCTCCCGGGATTGTTGTGAGGATCAAATAAGATACATATGCAAAGTGTTTTGCAACCCCAAGACATTATATAAAATGCTTTGTTGTGTCTAACTCTTTGTGACCCTATTAAGGGTTTTCTTGGCAGAGATACTGGAGTGGTTTGCCGCTTCCATCTCCAGCTCATTTTACAGATGAGGAAATTGAGGCAAATGGGGGTTACATAGCTAGTAAGTATCTGAGGCCACATTTGAACTCAGGTCCTCCTGGCTCCAGTGCTAGCACTTTATCCACTGCACCACCTAGCTGCCCCACATAATTGCTAGCTGTTGTTATTAGTAAGAATGGGTAAAATTGAGAGGACTGATTCCAGCCTACCTTGTACATTATCCCCCCTCACGCAAACTACAGTCTGCTATTCCTTATCCATGACATTCCATCTCCATGCTGTGGTATAGGCCTTCCTCCATGGTTGGTATGTTCTCCATCCTCACCTCCACCTCTTAGAATCACTTCACTTCATTCAAGGTTCCTACATGAGCCCTTTCATGATCCTCTTATCTGTTAGAGTCACTTCCCAAAAAAATCCTTACCTTGTATATACATTGCATTTATTTTGCATTTACTTCTATATGCATATATTATTTCCTTTTATGTAATCTATCAATGAGTCAACAATCAATAATTTAGTGCCTAGTATGAGCCAGACTGTCCTAGGTGCTGAATTAAGAGGGCATAGATGAATAGGTCTGTGCCCTCAGTGGCTTACATTCTATAGGGGGAGTTAACATATACTCATATAATCATATGTAAAGCATACTTAAATCTTCAAGATCTGTGGATCAGTTTCAGAGTTTCCTCCAGATATTTGGGAGGCTGCAGATTGCAGCCCACCCATTCTTGCCTATGCTGAGCAACTACCATCCATATCTCCCCCATCAGTTCCCTATAGGGGTTCACCTTTCTCAAGAGGGCATCAGTAGAGCACTGTGCCTATCCATCTGCCATCCTCACCCTTGGCACATAGCCAGCCCATTTTCTCTTTTCGTCATATAATTTTTGATGACATCTTATATTTCTGCTCTTCATGATTGTATGTTACAGTCTACCTTACACCCTGGGTGTGGTACTCGTCTTTAGTTGCTTGGAGGTAGGAGTATTCTAGGTCTTGATGCCATACGGCAACTCTGGTAAAATGTTTGTATTGAAAAGATGGGCCTTTGTTGTTCTGGGAAGCTATGGGAAGGTAAAAATCCTCTGCAATTTCCTGAAAGTAATTCAGCTTGCTTTCCTCCTCCTTTTCAACTCAGGGCCCAGGTCAGTGACTGTCCCAGATATACATACTGTTGGAAAGCTCTATAGGGTGTCCATTCAGAAACATGTCAAAATCTGAGCAATAGACATTCTTCATGCACTTGGACTTTCACATGTGACCAAAGAGGCCAAACTTCTTTGAGTGATTTTAAATCTGTTCAGGGAGGCTCATCATTGTCTTGGGGCTTGATGCAATTAATAAAATGCTATCCACAAGTAACGGCACCTGGAGGACCTTGACCTATAATCTGCATTGGGTCTCCTCCATCACTGTAGTGAATACTTTTGGTGAGCATATATTTCCCTGTTTTATGTCTCACCTGATGTTTATTATCAGAAAGTCATTCAGCCCAGGAGTCTAAGCTCCTGGTGATCAAATTTGTTTGACCATAGCAGCTTATGAAAAAGAGAAAGAAAAAAAAAGTTAAATGGCCTTTATTCTTATGCATCCTTCATCTGCTTCTGCTGTGTCTTTGTCAGAGTGCCAAAAAAGGGGGCAGACAGTGCTAAAAATCACAGTTTTTAGACTTAAACTTTAATTTGACTGTTGGCAATTTAGGACAGGTAGGTGGTACTGTGGATAGAGTACTGGGCTTGGAATCAGGAAGACTCATCTTTATGAGTTCAAATCTGGCCTCAGACACTAGTTGTGTGACCCTGGGCAAGTCACTAAACTGTTTGCCTCAGTTCCTCATCTGGAAAATGAGCTGGAAAAGTAAATGACAAACCACTCCAGTATCTTTGTCGAGAAAATGACTGAAATGACTCAACAACAACTTTAGATGTGATGTCCTAGTCCAATGACCAATCAGCAGATGAGATCAATGAGGAAATGATTCATGTCAGTATTGATCTTCTTATAAAGGAAACCAGAAGAAAGAAAGATAAAGCTAAATGTAAGTGTGGCTCACAGGTATTCTTTGGAGATGCAAAAACAAGGAATTGGTGGAGTAGATTTTATTGTATACCCAAAAGCTACAAGTAGTATTATTTTATGAGACATGTAGTTATCATATATTGAATTACTAATGATAAATATTTGCAAAAAGACTACCATGTAAATAATTGCAACTTAAACACCAACAGTGGTTACTGAGGATGAAAAGGTAGAGAAATTTGATGAAGAACTTGATAAGATTCTCCAAATAAAATCGATATATACTATGATACTTGGTGATTTCAATGCAAAGATGGGAAAGGTAAGGATGGAGAAGAATATATGGGAAAATATGGTTTAGGAGAAGGCAATGAGTAGATCAAAGACTTGTAGATAGTACAGAAGCTTGGTGCTTTTATATCATGCCTACTTTCCTCAAAAAAATGTTGGTAGGTGCTGGATATGGTGAACAACAAATAATATGATGATTCATGAAACTGATAATGTGTTAATGGATATGAAAAGCTTATTTTGGATCTAACAGTTATAAGCTGTCTGTGCAAAGTCAGATCATTCACTTATCAAAGCTAAAGTAAGAAATTATAATACACAAGAAGAAGAAGAATGAGAAAAAATATATGGCCTACAAGTAGAAAAATTTATTTCTGAATTATTTAAGCAAGCTGTTGAAAATAAAAAATTGAAAATGGACAACAGAAATCACAATGATATTGACTGTAATAATTTTCATCAATCAATCAAGAAATATTTATTAAGCACCTACTATGGACCAGGCACTGTCCTGGGTGCTATGGATAAAAGTCCAAAGAATGAAATAATTCCTACTCACAATGAGTTTATGAGTATATGGAAGTAATATAAATTAAGTTTTACAATAGAAAGAGAAAAATAGCCCAGAAAACACTTTGGCAAGCAAACATTTGACTTACTGGCCAAATGGAGAGAGATGGTTATCAAAGGTAATGCTGGGATAGAATAGAAACTTGTCTTTAAAAATCTTATGAAGGATGATGGAAATTTATGGACAGTATAGTTTCATGAAGCAGAAAGAAGCAGCAGAAGGTAAAAGCAGTCTAAAGAAATCTTGGCAAGATAGCCAACTAAGTAAAGGCATCCCAAGGCAATTCAAGGGTTGAACTGGAAAGAGAATTATATATGGAAGAAAAAGGAAAAAGATTTACAAAAATTATCCCAACAAACTATTTCCAATATCAAGGATGGTGAAATTACTACATTGGAATCCAAACATCACAGTCCTGAGATGCTTATAGAAAATGTAAAAATGGCACCAGGAAAACAAAGACAGGAAAAGCATTCAGATTGAAGTGTGTGTGTGTGTGTGTGTGTGTGTGTGTGTGTGTGTGTGTGTGTGTGTGTGTGTGTGAGAGAGACAGAGAGACACAGAGAGACAGAGATAGAGAAACAGAGACACTGAGAGAGACACAGACAGAGAGATGATTCACGCTGGAGGATTATACAATCATATAATTGTGAAGGTATTGAGGGGTATGAAACATATGCAAAATAAATACAAGGTAATGGGGTGGGGGATGTACAGTCACTAGAAGCTCTGGTGATCAAGAAAGGCTTCATGTAGGAGATGACGTTTGGTTGAGCTTTGAAAGAAACTAGAGATTCCAAGAGGCAGAGGAAAAGAGTATATTACAGCATGAGAACAACTAATACAAAGGCACAGAGATGGCTGATAAATGGTGTGTATTAGGAATAGTAAAGAGACTAATAAAAATGATTTAAGGAATTTGAGTGATATATAATAAGACTAGAAAGACAGATTGGAACCAGGTTGTGAAAGACTTCAATTGCAGATGAGTTTATATTTGATTCTAGAGATAATAGGGAGCCAAAAGTGTTTATTGGGGGGGTGCTGTGGTTAGGTCTGTGATTTAGGAATATTACTTTGATTGCTATATGGAGGATTGAAGAGTGCAAGGAGATCAGTTAGGAGACTCTTGAAATGTTCTAGGTTAGAGGTGATGAGGGTCTGAACTAGCATGGTGATTATGGGAAGAGAAGGAGGTAGAAGTAAGATGTCGTGAAGATAAAATGGAAGAGATCTGGCAACTGTTTGGACATGTGAGGAGGGAGGGAGAATCAGTGTAAGCTCCTTGAGAAGAGGGACTGTCATTTGTCTTTATATATTCTGTATATAGCACAATGCCTGGCACACAGTAGATACTCAATGAATACTGATTTATTTATTGGTTGATTGCTGTGAGGGTATATAGAAGGTATTCTGACATGAGCAAGGAGCAGAGCAGGGGATTCAGCAGGGAAGAATGTGGAGGAAGTATATTAAGGAGACCATGATGTATCTTGGTTGAATACACATTCATTTTTTTAAAAATGTATATATTTTTAGTTTTCAACATTTATTTCCATAAGATTTTGAGTTTTAAATTTTCTCCCTCTCCCATTTCTTCCCCCCACCCACCCCAAGATGGCATGCAATCTGATATGGGCTCTACATATACATTCATGTTAAGCATATTTTCCCATTATGATATAAAGAACAATTAGAACTTATGGGAGGTACCACGAGAACGAAGCAATAAAACAAAACAACAAAGGAAAAGGAGAGCAAATAGTATGCTTCCATCTGCATTCAGACTCCATATTTCTTTCTCTGAGTGTGGATAGCAATAACCATCATGAATCTTTTGGAGTTGTCTTAAATTCTTGCGTTGCTGTGAAGAGCCAAGTCTATCAAAATCAGTCATCCCATAATGTGGCTGTTACTGTGTACGATGTTCTCCTGGTTCTGCTCATTTCTCTATGCATCAGTTCATGTAAGTCTTTCAGAGTTTTTTTGAATTCTGCCTGCTCATCATTTCTTATAGTACAATAGTATTCCATTACATTTATATACCACAACTTGTTCAGCCATTCCCCAATTGATAGGCATCCTCTCAATTTCCATTTCTTTGCCACCACAAAAAGAGCTGCTATAAATATTTTTGCATATGTGGGTCCTTTTCTCATTTTTATGATTTCTTTGGGATACAGGCCTAGAAGTGGTATTGCTGGGTCAAAGGTATGCACAATTTTATAGCCCTTTGGGCATAGCCCCAAATTGCTCTCCATAATGGTTGGATAATTTCACAACTCCACCAACAATGTGTTAGTGTTCCAATTTCCCCACATCTTCTCCAACATTTATCATTTACCTGTTTTGTCATGCTAGCCAATCTGATAGGTGTCATTTTGATAGTCATTTTGATTTGCATTTCCCTAATCAATAGTTATTTAGAACATTTTTTCATATTACTATAGATAGCTTTAGTTTCTTCCTCTGAGAACTGCCTTGAACACGCATTCATAAATGTGTGTGAACATACATAAAAGGTTGAAGAGGCAAAGAGATGAAGAGCCTTGATTGACAGGAGTTTGGACTTTATTCACAGGCAATAGTGAGCCACTACAGATACTTAAGAGAGAGTATGATATAATAAAAGCACAATTTTGGCAAGACAAATCTTGCATTAGTGTATAAGATAAATTAAAAAGAGGAGAGACCAGGATGTGATTTCTGTGATCCAGGTATGAATCATGAGTCCTGAACAAGGAGAAGGGTTATGGGAACAAAGAGGAAGGGATGAATTAGAGTAACATTATGAAAGAAGAACCAATGGCACTTGGTGAATCATTCATTCAGCAAACATTAGTAAGACCTCCTCCACTTTCCACTTCATTCCATACTGTAGGCAAACCTTTTGCTAAGTGGTGTGTATGTGTGTGTGAGTTTGTGTGTGTGTGTGTGTGTGTGTGTGTGAGAGAGAGACAGACAGACAGACAGAGACAGACAGAGACAGAGAGAGAGGAACAAGAAGATGATTCTCAATCCTAAGAAATTCCTGGTCTAGTAAGGGAGATGACATCCAATAATAACTGACATTCATATAGCATTTAAAGGTTTACAAAGAACTTTCATGTATTATCCTATTTGAGTCGCACAACAACTCAGTGTATTATTATCTCCATTTTTTTTAACAAACATAGAAACTGAGGCTCAGAGCGGGCAGGGGAATCACTCATGATCATAAAGCTAATAAATATTAGAGGTGTTTTGAAGCCACGTCTTCCTGACTCCAACTCCAGCACTGTACCCCAGATACAATGCTGTCTCTCACATGTACAAAAATAACTAACACGTAAGGCAGCATGGGATAGGTACATGGCAAGAGTAGTATAAATAATAAAAATACCTAGAATTTGCACGTTTTACTTTATAAAATGGTCTGCCTATTACCTCATTTGAATCCACACTCTTTGTTAAAGTGAAACAATTGTTCTAAGGATAATGAGATCACTTTTAAATGGACTGGGCAGGCTCGATGAAGAAGGCAGCCTTGACAAAATGGGAGATGAAAAAGTAATCAAAGACAACTTCACCATTTGACACCTGGAGAGTAGAAAAATGAAGTGTTATTGACCAAAATGAAAACATTGGGAAGGGGACCCAGTCTCAGGGGAGGCTGAAGGATTCAGTTTCAGGCATTTTTTTATTTTAGGTGACAGTAGGTAGGGCATACAAATGGAAATTCCCTATAGGCATCTGGAAATACAGGAGTGGAATATGGGTGAAAGATTTGTATTTAAGATGTAGTCATCAAGTGATAGTTGGAGCTCTCTAAAGGAAATAAAGGTTGAGAGAAAATAAAATAATGGTAAGCTTTGAGGAGTTACCTAGAGGGCATAGAATGAAGAAGAACCTTTAAAGGAACTAGAGAAATAGGAGGGAAACTAAATTAGTGTCTTGAAAGTTGAAGAAGAGAGTTTAAGGAAGGGTGGTGGTGGTAGTCAATAGTATCAAGTAGGATGATGACTGGGGAAAAGGTCATTGGATTGGCAAGGAGCTTTGAGATTACTATCAAAGTCAGATTGTAGGGTATAAAGAAGAGGGTGGTAAGAGGAAATTGAGGCAATGGGTAACATTTCATGGCAGCTTGCTATTTTTTATCCCTTTCCCTTTTCTCTAAAATGTTTAAGGCTAAAATATCCTATGTTTATGGTGTCCATGGAGAAAGGAGAAAGATGAAAAGTCGTGAGAGATAACATTGCAGGCTTTACTGCTAGAGAGATACAGAATCCAGGTCAAAGATTTAAAATGTGCCAGTGAAACTGGATAAATAAATCAAAAGATTTGCAAAATGTATCCTGCCTATAGTCACAGTCAACAAGCATCTATTAAATGCTTCCTATCTGCTGGATCCTGTGCTAAGCACTGGGGATACAAAGAAAGGTATCAACAATCTCTGCTTTCCAAGAGCTCACATTCTAGGGTGGAGACAACTATGTACAATGCAAGACATATACAGTGGAAATGGCTGATAGTCTCAGACAGAAGGATCTAGCAGTGGGCAGAGGGGCAGAAGACTGGAAAGGCCTATTGCAAAAGATGAGATTTGAGTTCATTTATAAAGGAAGCCTGGAAATCCAGGTGGCAGAAGTGAGGAGAGAGAGCATTCCAGGCATGGGGGAGACAGTCAGTGAAAATGTCCAGAATTGGGAGTTGGAGCATTGGGTGTGAGGAACAGCATTGCTATAATCAAGGAGTATGCGGAGGGGAATGAAGTGTAAGAAGACTGGAAAGGGAAGAAGAGCCAGGCTGCAAAGGGATTTAAAAGCCAAACAGGATTTTATATTTTATCCTGGAGGTAAGGGAAATCCACTGTAATTTATGGAGTGAGGGGACTGACATGGTCAGACTCTTCTTTAGAAAGGCCGCTTTGGCAGTTGAATGGACAATGGACTGGAGTGAGGAGAGACTTGGGGAAGAGAGACCAACTAGACCAACTAGTCTGTTGCAATAGTCCAGGTGGTGAGGACCTATACCAGGGTGGATGCTATGGCAGAGTAGGGAAGAGGAGACAAAGGAAATATGTGGAGAAGTAACGCTGCCTTTGGGAGGATCATTCTCTCTGGTTTCATCTTTGTCTCCTATTTCTTCCTCTAAGCAAGAAGGGACATAAAGACAAACCTAATCACTGATTGACCTGCTGTAATTGCTACAGTGTAGAAGTTCCTTGTGATTCAACATCAGCATCCAGTTGGGTATGGCTTCCCCCAAAGGTGCAGGAAAGGTTATATCCCCATCTTCCATTTTGACCTTATCTTTTAGACTTTACAGACCACTTTGTCTGTACCTCTCTTAGAGTTTTGATTAAATGTTTATCATGCTCTTATTTTGTGTAAAGTACTTTTCCAGACACAAATGAAAAGTCCTGCCTTCAACAAGCTTTTAGCTGTTTGTGGTGGTGACTGATCCTCCTTGCCTCCTTAGGCTACAAGCTCCATGGAGGCAGGGGAGTGGCTAAGCTGAACTTTATTTCTTTTCAAGGTCTGGTTCAGTGTTTTGCATACAGTAGGGCAATTATTGTTTGTTCGTATGTTGGTTAGAGGCAATATGGAAACCCACCATAATTTCCAGTACTCACAAGCCACAGGTATTGGTAACAGAAGTGAGAACAGTTCTGAGGAGGTGGCAGGGCACCACTCACCCAGCATCTTGAAATGACCGTAAGATAACTTTTTTTAAATTTTAATTTCATGTTGTGTAGGCTTCACTAAGTGGGAGGGACTAGAAATTCTACTCATTAAGAGACAAACTGAGGAGCCTGATCCTTCTCCTGTTGCCAGGAGATGAAAAAAGAAAATTCACCAGGTATTTATTGTGTTCCTACTATGTGCCCAACATTGCTCTAATTCCTGATTTCTTTAGTCTCTCCTTTTGGACAATCATCTCCAGCTTCTTGGTGAAATGGATAGAGC
Source organism: Phascolarctos cinereus (assembly GCF_003287225.1). NCBI lineage: Eukaryota > Metazoa > Chordata > Mammalia > Diprotodontia > Phascolarctidae > Phascolarctos > Phascolarctos cinereus. The sequence continues at coordinate 85,104,968 of NW_027555847.1, read as the reverse complement.
GCTGGGCTATGATTCAGAAAACCTGGATTCTAGTTCCTGCTCTAGCTTTGATTCCCATGTGAATACAGGCAAATGATTTCCCTTTCTGTGTCTCAGTTTCTCCTTCCATACTATGAAGAGGTTGGACCAGGTGATCTCTAAGGTGTTTTCCAGATCTGCCATTCTGAAATCAATTGATTACCACCAGAAGCCCTGTTTCTCCCCTCTCCCAAATTTCCTGGCTCTTGATTTCCCTTCTTCTCAGCTTCCAGACCACAGGGTTTAGAGAGCTGAGGGCCTGGGAAGTGGGGGATCACCAGAGTTGGGGCAAAAATTCATAACGAAAGACTTGCATGACGTTTTGCCCTTGGCTTCAGTTCCTCCACCTATAAAATAAAGGACTAGGCGATAACTTGACGGCTTCTACCTCTGACTGACGTTCTACGTTCCATGTCCCAAGGTCCTCTCAGCTTTGGCAATCTGTGTTCTATGTTCTAATGACCTTCCCAGCTCTAACATTTCATGATCTGTGTTCCAAGGCACCTGCCAGCTCTAACGTTCTATGATCCTCTGACATCCTATGATCATGGTTTGAGACTGTGGAAATATTGGCCCAGATCCCTATCGCAAATTCTGCACACAGGTGGCCAACGTGGGCAGCAGAGGGTGCAAATAAGGGGTGTGGGTCTGCGGGACAGGGCGGGGGGGGGGCGGGGATCGGAGAGTGACAGTCGCTATGGAACGACCCCCGTGGTCACCGCCGCTGCTCTTGGGCCTCCGCGAGCCAGCCACCTCTTGCGGATTTTCCTCACTTCCCACTGGAGTGGAGGCAGAAGGGGTAGCGCTGAGAGAGAGGGCAACGCGAGCGGGGAGGCGGAGGTGTGAGGCCCTGGGTCGCGTGCTGGGTCTTGGTGGCAGGAGCCCGGGTGCGCGAGACCCCGCTCGAGGCGTAAGGGAGCGCATGCGCAGGATCCTGGCGAGCGAGGGAGCCGCGGTGCTAGGAGGGGAGAGCAGAGGAGAGAGGAGAAGGAGCGGGAGCAGCAGCAGCAGCTGCCTGCCGGGAGGGAGCGAGTGTTGCCTTCGCGGACCCAGAGCTGCGGGGCTGCTTTAGAGGGAGGGGGAGAGAGCCCGGGGTTGGGCCGGGAGACCCCTCCCTCCGGAGCCCGCGGAGGTGCCTTCCACCCGCGCCTCATCCCGCCCCATCCCGCCCGGCCTCGGCTTCTGTCCGGCATGAGTCGCTGACCGCCCGCCCGCTCGCCGCCCCCGGCGGGCTCCGAGTGCGCCACCGCCGCCGCCGCCGGGGCGCAGAAACCCGGAGCCCAGCCCGGAGCCAGCCCGGCTGCCAGCCGCCCCCGGAGCCGCGGCAACGGCAGCAGCATCAGCATCAGCATCAGCAGCATCAGCGGCGGCAGCCCCGGCCCCGGCAGCCACCCCCGCGCCCAGGGAAACTGTTGATCCGCGCTGAGACCGCAGGGGAAGCGGCTCCTTCGGCCTGGCCATGTGGACCCCCACCGAGGAGGAGAAATACGGCGTAGGTAGGTGCGGACCCCTCCTCCACCCCTTGTCCCCTGAGCGGGCTCCTGGGCGGGGGGGAGGTGGTCAGCGCGAGTGACCCCTCCTCCTCTCTCGCTGGGACTGGAAGGGGGAATCAAGGGGAGTGACCCCTCCTCTCCTTCCTCGGGATCGGGGGGGGTCAGGGGTGACCCCTCTTCTCCTTCCCCCGGGGCTGGGGGGGGTCAGGGGGGAGTGACCCCTCCCCACCTCCAGCTGGGAGGAGTGAGGGGGAGGGGCACAGGACTGTGCGGGGGAGAGCTGGAGAAGGACGGGAGTATTGTGAGCGGGGGTGGAGGGGGGGTATCGTGTGGGTTTTGGGGGCGCGTTGCATGGCTCTCCAGTGATTGGGGAGGGAAAGAGGCGAGGATTGTACTCGTACATATATAGCTGATGGCAGCATCAGCAGCCTCAGCGTCTCGGAGTCCTGTCATGTGTTGGTACCACGGTGTTTGCGTCTGTCACATCTGCAGCCCCCTGGTTCGGTTCTTCAGCCGCCACAGCCCTGACGCTTCTTCTCCCCCCGCTACTTTCCTCCTCCACTTCCATAGGCTCCCCCCCCATTTTGGATTCTGGCTCAGGTCGCGGGGCAGCTGCGGCCCTCTAGTTAGGATGGAGGGAGATGGACCGGCCGCTGGTTGCGTTTTAGACCAGGCATGGTGCGGTCTCTGTGGCGGAGAATCGTCTGCTGGGGTGGTGTCTCTTGGCATTTCCAGTTCACCAGGATTTCAGAAATCCATTTCAACTATTGCTTTCGATAGGGAAGCCGGGGTTTCCAAGCATCCAATCGGCAAACATAATCACACTGTCTCACCGGTTTAATCTATTAATCAGTGCGATTTTTTTCCTCTTTTTCTTCCCCCCATTTTAATCTTCCCTCTGATCTTGATGAGCGGGACTTTGTGAATCAGAAAAATGGGACTTTAGGGGGCGCAAGCGATGCGGTGCTGACTGAGAGCAGGCGCTTGTTTCCAGGAACAGAAAGAAACATTAGACAGTACACAATGAAATGTGGTGTTTGTACGATGACCGATTTTAAAGTTAGTGAGGCTTTTTAGATTAAGCTGCATTCTCTGGATAGGCAGAGTAGGAGCAGTCCATGCAGTGACTGCTGAGAAATCCGCCTGGGGCACTTTTGATGAAGCTTGGTGTCGGAATTTTGTCAGGAGAAAAATCAAACTCTTCAACAATATGCTACTCTGGTTCTTAGGGTTAACCTCAATATTTTTTCCACTCGAGTTTTATAGATTCCCCAATTTGGTGAGCTTGTTTATTTTGGATTTTAGGTATGAAAATAAAAGATTATAGTGTTGACAGTTTGCTACATACAAAATTGTGAACATTTGTTGATTCCTTTTCATTCATTTCCTCCTAGAGAAATGTAAATATTTAGCAAGTCTTCTGCATATGTGGTAATGTTGAATTGCTTTAAATGAAATACGTGCTTTAAAAATATTTAGACCTCTTTAAAGGGTATAAACAAGAAAACATTATTTCACTTATTCTACAGTCATCTTTAATCTATATTTGAACTCTAAAGCTAAAGAATTCTTTCAACATTACACTGGACTAAAAGTTTAAACACTTTAAAAATTACTGAATGTCAAAATTTGTTCTTATTATGAGCAAGGTAGTGTTATTTCATGTCAGTTATAGAGTAGAAGAATATGATATTGCATTATTGTAAATTTGTCATGTGTATCACCTGTCAGTTTTTCTATTGGAGCCACATTAACGTATTGAGGCTACAACCTAATTTTTGGTGCTTCTATTATAGATGAAAAATCTGTTTAAACAAATGTTTTTCATGACGTATTTCCACGGATTAATGTATATCACCTTTTTGAAGCCCGATTTAATTTTTTTTTGCTTAAATTAATAGGCTTCAAAATTTAGCTTCAAAAATGTGAAATTGGCAGTGGTAAAGCAAATATTTTGGAAAGTTATAATAAGGTGGTATATTGTGATATAATTTTGTACGTTTCCATTATGGCAAAGTGCCATGCCAACGCTAATTTTTATTTCATTTTGGGAATTGGAAATGTTCTTATGCTGGTGGGAAAACCTGTGTTTTTAACCAGAGACTTACTTTTACTTAAAATGGCAACTTAAGAAAGTTTTCTTTTTATGTAATATATCTTAACATAATTGTCACCAGGAATGGGGTTGGTTGGAGTACGGGGAAATGCATCTAGAGCTGGAATGGGACCTTTGCTCCACTCTGGCAGCTGAGAAGCCATTGGGGAACTCTGGGGAAAGAAGTGCAGGGCCAAGATCCAGCTCTAGGCTTCACCCTTTGCCTTGAAGAATCTCCCTGCATACAAAGTACACATTTTGGTGAAACAAAAGAGTCAATTGTTTATCAGCTCTAAAACTTGTTCTTGAAACTACTTTGCTCATTTTACAATGTTTCAAGTAATAAACCACCAATCTTGAATGCTTAAAGCAGTAGATCATACTCTGTTTCTTATATTGGCACCTCTACTGCTTGTGTAAAGATCCTCTTGTATGTAAACAGAACATAATGTTATATAAAGCTATTAAGAAGCTTTCTAACCAGGTGCACTGTATGTCTTAAAGCATTTTGATGTTTGAGACTGTCTAGAAGGTGGGACAAAGTTATTGATATTTTATTAAGCTGGAATAAAGAAAGCCACTGCTTCCTTAGATTGTAGTTGCAAAATGCTGACCACACAATTTTTGTTGCTGAAATGTCTATTGAATGAATGAAACCATTACTTTGAAGACATTCTCTGTGCTCTGAGTTTTTAACCTGGGGTCCATGTAACCTGAAATTTGGATAGATTTCAGCGGGCCCCTGAACTTGGATGAGAAAATAAAGTACGTCTTTATCTCTTCTCTAGTTGAAATACAGCCTTTCCACCAAGCAGTTAAAAACATTATTTTGAGGAGGGGCCCACAGGCCTTACCAGATTGTCAAGGGGCTCTAGGATACATGACATCAGACTAAAAGGGGTCCTGTTCTCTGGGGAGGAGGGGGATTCTCTTAATCTAACTACTCTTTTTTTTTTGCCAAGTAAATGCTATTCTCACTGTTTTCTTCCAGAAGCCTTTCTTTCTTCTGCCCTTTTCTTTTTCCCTTATACCCTATTCCAATTTAGTCATTCACTGACTTACAAATGGCTTATTTCCCAAAAGTTCATTTTCTAGTTGACTGGAACTTAAAGGAGAATTTTCTCTTAGAAATAATGCCAAGAATTTATTAAATACCTGTTATGTGCAAGTTATTCTCTTTGGGGCAGGGATATAAGGACAATAAGAAAAACAGTCCCTACCCTCAGGAAAGTTATATTCTACAAGTGGGGGGAAAGAAGTTACACAGAGAGGTAAGCAAAGAATAATTTGAAGAGGGAGATTCCTTGACAACTAAGGCAATCATGAAAGACTTCCTGTAGGAAATAGTATCCAGGTTGAACCCTAATGAAAATAAGGGTTCTATGAGGCAAAGATGAGTTGAGCCTGCAGACCAAGCACGTGGGACAGATTGTGCAAAGGTGTAAAAGCAAATTTTGGAATTCAGGAAACAGGCCAATTTGACTGGAATGTAGAGCATATGGAGGAATTTGAAATAGATCTGGATAGGTAGGCTGGAGCTATATTGTGAAGGTTTTTAAAAGCCGAGCTGAGGATTTTGTATTTTATCTTACAGGCAATAGAGAAGCATTGGATATTGTTGAGCATGAGAGTAACATGAAGAGATCTAAATCTTAGGAAGATTACTTTGACAGTTCTATGGAGGATGGGTCTGTGATCTCATCAATGAGGGTGTTTCTTCTAATGTTGGAGATTAGAATCCTGGTCCATGCTTGTTCCTCTTACATGACTTTCATCCAAGCTCATTCAGTGTGCTCATGACATTGGAGGGTTATATACCACTGTATTTTTTGTTATTTCTTGCTCTTACTATGTGACCCTGCCTGGGTCTTTCTTCCACAAACTAGGAAAATGTTTATATATCTCAGCATGTGTAAATCCTTTTTAGTTTTTCAACAATTGACTATTTCCTTCAACCTCTCTCGGGAATGAATATACAAGGTCCAGTTTCACATTTGGCCAACTTATTTTTTCCCTCCTAGATTACATATGTGTTACATATTGAAGGGCTTATTCAATGTAAATTGTAGCCAAAACCCAGCTACTAATATTCTCTTGTCTATTTTTAGGTTTTACTTTTGTCCTTGCTACCCTATATGCCTAGAAAGCCCCCCTTCTCCCACTTTCTATTTTACATCTTGTAAGAAGGCTCCTGTTCTAAGCCGATTAGGTGAGAAAACTCATCTATTTCTCTAAGACGCATCTCTTTCCATGATTTCTCTTTAAATTTATCAGCCTAGTATGGCTGAAACAACAACTACTCATTTGTTTCTCATTTTTATAGCTTTACAAAATATTTTCGCACAACAGTGTTGTTGATTTAGGGGTCTGATTTTTTTTTTGTTGTTACTATAAAAGACCTTCCAGGGCCTTTTGACCCCCTTAATTTCTCCTTTTCCTTGCTTAGTAGTCAATAAACTCCAGTGCTTCCCTATAACCTCCAGGATTAAATATAGACTCTTCTGTTTGGCGTACAAAACCCTTTGCCACCTGACTATCCATCTTTTCTAATCTCTTGCTCATTCTCCTCCGTCCATACTCTACAGGCAGTCTGACCTTCTTCCTGTTCTTTGTATGTGGCACTACATTTTCCCATTGTCTTTTTAGCGGCTGTTCCTCTAACTTGGAATATACTTTCTTCTTACCTATTTCTTCTAGAATCCCTAATTTCTTTCTAGGATTAGCTCCCAAGAATTAGACCTGGGGAAAGGGTCAGTATCACCTTCTATATTAGGCTTTTCTTGGTCCTCCAAAAGCTGGTGCCTTTCCCCTTTCATCCTTCAAAATCACACTGTACGGTCCAGGGTAAGTACTGTGGTACAGTAGAAGGAACATTGGCACTGGATTTAGAAGATCTAGGTTCAAATTATGCCTTTGACACTTATTAGCAATGTGACTATGGGAAAGTCATTGTATCTCCTTGGTCCTCAGTTTCCTCATCTGTAAAATGAGGGGGTTGGAGTAGATGGCTTCTGAGGTTTCTTCCAGTTCTAGATCCTATGATCCATTTTGCTTAGAAAATTGAGTGGAGTATGGCACCCCAGAGCTAGCAACTAAGCCCCACTTAGTTACTGAACAGGAAGAACTTGCTGGGATTACTTGATTCTATTAATTCATTTTCCCTCCAAAATGGCATCATTTTTCTGACTTAAATTATTTTTTTTCTGAATTCTGGTCTAAAAAAGAGATTTGACTTCTATTACAAAAATTTAAGCAGTTTTCTTGCTTGAGAAAAAAAAGAGTCACAAGGAAGAATAAATGGATAATGGAACTAAACTCTTGAAGACTGAAGCATTGCACACCTATTTCTTCAGGCACTGAGTTTATGCATCTGCAGATCTTAAAAACTGTGCTGGTCAGTCAGTGAACCAGTATTTATTAAAATCCTTCCAAGAGAAAATATCTATGGTAATTTAAAAAGGGAAACAATGGAAGACCTAGAAGCTGCAAAGACTTGCTAATAAAATGTTATTATTAGCAAATGGAGTGGAAAAAATAACAACTTCTGTAATTAAGTATTGTAGTTAGTTGCCATTATTGTTGAGTCAAGTGTTTTTAGCTTTCCTAGATTGTAAATTGGGGCTTTCAAAGGGGGATAACTGATGGCAATAGAAACCAAATTTTTTATAGATGTCCAAACCAAGAGATTCAATTGGAAATTACTACCTAAAGCTTCCAGGAGCATGATTAGAGAGAAAAAGGAATAATTTATTAAGCCCTTACTCTGTGCTAGGCACTGTGTTAAGTGTTGGGCATACAAAAAAAAAAAGAAAGAAAACCAGGTGGTCCTTACTCTCAGTTTGAGTAGGGGAAGACAAAACATAAAGGGGTGATGGAAAGTGCTGAAGGGTAGGGAAAGGAGGCTACTCTCCTGGCAGGCCTGGCAGCCAGGGTAGAGGTGGAACAAATCAACATGAAGGAGGTGGAGCAAATCAGTGTGCTGACAGAGGAGATCTGAGGCTGAGCTGAGGGCTTAGTGATGATGAAGCTGTTAATGGCTCAGCATCAATTTGGAAAGCATCTAGTGGAATGCCCCAGGAATCTATTATTTGCTCTGTACTGTTGAAATATTATATCCATGACTTGCATGAAACCATAGATCAATCAGTCATTGTCAGCTAACATTTATTAATTGCCTACTATGTGTCACTCACTGTGCTAAGTGCTAGAAATAGAGAGAAAAGCAAAAACCAAACAGTCCCTTCTGTCATGGAGCTCACGGTCTAATTGAGGAGATAAGTGCAAACGGCTATGTACAAAGAAGAGATACCTACATCTGCATTTATATCTACTTGGGGATAGTTGGGGGTAGTCTCAGGGGGAGGGCTCTGAAATTAAGGACTACTGGGAAAGGCTTCTTAAAGAAGGGGACACTTTCACTGAGATTTGGAGGAAGTCAGGGAAGCAAGGAGGTAGAGATGAAATACCTAACAATTTCCGGGGGACACAAAGCTAGACGAGCTCCATGCTACATTGGATCCAAAAATACCTCATCTGAGTAGAACTATAAACTAAATCTAATATGAAAAATGTAAACTCTTTCTTTAAGGTTCAAAAAATTAACTTCATAGGTATAAGCTGTAGGAGCTATGGCTGGATATAAGTAGGATTAAAAAAGATTTGAGGCTTTTAGTGTCAAGTTTTGTCAACAAACATTTGTTAATGCCTATTATGTGCTGGGCACAGTGCTAAGTGCTTACAAAAAAAGGAAGAAAAGACAAAAAAAAAAAGAAAGGCAAAAAACAGTTCCTGATCTTAAGGGGCTCACATTTTAAGGGAGGAAGCAATATGCAAACAACTGATACAAATAGGATAAATTGGAGTTAATCAACACATTTACTAGATGGCAAAGTCAATGAGTCATTAGTGTTATATTGTAGCCAAAAAAGCTAAGGTAAGCTTAGGCCATCTTAGGGAGGTAATGGTCTTGATATACTCTGCCCTGGTCCAGACCTGTCTGGAGTATTGTTTCAGGATGGACTTTAATAAGCTGGAGAGCATCTGAGGAAGGCAACTAAGGTGCTGAAGGACCTCAAGATCTTTAATCTGGGGAAGAGATTTCAGGCTAATAGCTGTATTCAAGTATTTGGGAGTCATTCTTGTGGAAGAGGAATTAAGAGGATTCCATTTGTTCCCAGAGCAGTGGGAGGGATTTTTAGAGTCATAATTAAATTTCATTAGGAAGTAATCATAACAATCTCAGAGTCAGAAAGAGGCTGTTTATTTAGTCTAACTGATTGCCAAGGATCCATTTAAAAGATACTGGCAGGGGGTCATCCAGCCTTTACTTAAGGACCACTGGTGAAGGATGACCCATCACCTCTATGAGTAGCTCATTTTACTATGGGGCAATCTCCAATTATTCAGAAGCTTTTCCTTATATCAAGGTTAGAAAGGAGAAAAGAGGCAGTTCTCTCATCTCCCCTTCCTTACCAAACCCCTCCATATCTTTATTTATTCTTTCTTCCTTTATTCCATTCTCTGAGGGAAAGGTGGCTCTTCTTGACAAGGCCAACCTTTCTGCTTGTGACCTGTTTCTGCTTAACCCTGTCTCCAAGCTCTTTCCTCTTCAGTTATTACCCTTTTCTCTTTCATCATCATTCTTTTCCCTATCTAATGATCCCCTTTCATGTAATTACACAGTCAGATCTCTCCCATTAAAAAAAAAAACATAACAAGACAAAACTTTACTTAATCTTGCCATCCCCTCAAGCTTCGATGCTATATATTTTTTTCCTTTTACTACCAAGCTTTTAGAAAGAATCGTCTCTGTATATGGATCATATTTCACAGTTTCTGAGACTCTTGCTTCCAGCCCTACAATTCCATTGAAAATGCCCTACAACTTACTACCCAGGTGATCTTGGACAAGATGCTTAACTCTCTGGGCCTAAATTTCCCTGTCTGTAAAATGAAGGCATCTATTTGATGACCTCTGAGGTCCCATGAAGCTCTAAATCTAAGCTCCAAATCTCTAAGATTGCTAGTAATCTCTTAACTGTTAAATCCAGTGGCCTTTTCTTGAATTATCCTCTGTGACTTCTTTTTTAAACATTTTGTCACTTTCTTCTTGGATATTTCTTCCTTTCTTGGCTTTTGTCACTGTTCTTTCCTAGTTTTTTTTTTCCTCTTGCCTATTTGACTGTCCTTTATAACATTTAAGTACGTACTGTGTGTCAGACACTGTGCTAAGGCACTGAGAATACTCATACTAGGAAAAAGAAAAACAGACCCTACCTTCAATAAGCTTATACTCTTTTTAAAAATAAATTTTCATTGATGTCTTCTGTTTCTTATGTCATCATCATCATCATCATAGTTATCCCAAGTATTCCTCCCCCTCCATCTCCCAGAGAACCATCCCCATATAACAAATAGTGTTTTTGGAGAGGTAAAAAATCAGTACAATTAATCAATACATTGAAAAAGTCTGAAAACATACTCAATATATTACACCTGTGGACTTCCTGCCTCCCTGAAGGAGTGAGTTTGGGCCGTCCCCTCATAGCTATTCATTTGAGTCCTGTTTGATCTTTATATTTTGTTGCATTCACTTTTCATTTTTCGGTGTGTAGTTGTTCTTTCCACTTATATTATTGTAGTTATTGTATGGAGGCAACTAAGTGGTGTAGGGGATAGGATACTGGGCCTGGAGTTAGGAAAATCTGAATTCAAATCTGGCCTCAGATACCTACTAGGTGTGTGACCCTGGGCAAATCATTTAATTCTGTTTGCCTCAGTTTCTTCATGTAAATAAGCTGGAGAAGGAAATGGCAAACTACTCCAGTATCTCTGCCAAGAAAATCCCAAATGAGGTCACAAAGAATTGGACACAACTAAAAAACAACTGAATAACAACAAAGTTAATTGTATAGATTTTTTTTGGCTTTGCTTACTTCACTCTGCATCAGTTTGTATAGATCTTTCTATGTTTTTATATATTCATCAGATACATTATTTCTTATAGCACAATAATATTCTATTACATTTATGTGCCACAATTTTTTAGCCATTCCCCAATTGACAGGCGTCTACTTTGTTTCCATTTCTTAGCTATCACGAAATATGCTGCTATAAATATTTTGGAGTAATATGGGAACTTTCTATTTTATTGATGTCTTCCTTGGAGTTAAAAGTCCAGTAATGAATTTTTGGCTCAAAGGATATGAACATTTTAGTCAGTTTATTTGCATAATTCCAAATAATTTTCCAAAATAGTCATTTCCATTTCACAACTCCACTAACAGTGTGCCTATCATTCTACAACCCCTCCAGCATTGACTATTGTCATGTTTTGTCATTTTTTGCCAATTTGCAGAGAGTGAAGTGAAATCTCAGGGTTGTTTTATTTGAATTTCTCTTATTATTAGTTATTTGGAACATTCTTTCATGTAGTGGTAAATACTTTGCAATTTTTCTATTAAGAACTGTTTATTCATACCCTTTGACCAATTATCTATTGGGGAATGGCTATTCTCTTTCTACATACATATATATACACACATACATGTATATATTTAGTAACTGTTTATCTGTCTTGGAGACCAAACTCTTATCAGAGAAGTCTGATGCAAAGATTTTTTTTTCCATTTAACTACTTCCCTTCATGTCCTAGGTGCATTAATTTTGTCTGTGCAGAAGCTTTTCAGTTTCAAGTAATTACATTTATCTATTTTATCTTTTGTAATTGCCTCTCTCTCTCTCCTTTAGTTAAGAATATACCTCCTACCCATAGCTGTGAGAGGCATATGATGTGTTTCTTCTAATTATTTATATGATTTTTACTATTAAGGTCACATATCTATTTAGAATGCATTATGGAATATGGTATAAAGTATTGTCTAAACCTAATTTCTGCCAAATTACTTTCTAGTTTCCCCCCTCCCAGTTTTTATCAAATAAGGAATTTTTTCCTGGGTAGTTTATATTTTCCACTATCAAATACTGGCTTTTTGAGTTCTACTGTTTCTGATTCTCCCTTGTCTAATCTGTTCCATTGATCTGTCTTTTTTTTTTTCAGCAATACCAGATGGTTTTAATGACTGTTGATTTATTAATACAGTTTTGGTCTAGAAGCGCTAATCCCCCTTTGTCCTGACTTCTTTTCATCATTTCCTTGGCTGTTCTAGGTATTTTCTTTTCCTAAATAAATTTTGTTATTATTTTATCAAGTCCTATGAAGTATCCCATAGGTAATTTTATTTGTATGGCATTAAAAGTACGAATTAATTTTGGTAGTATTGTCATTGTTATTATATTAGCACGGTCTAGCCACGAACACTGAATATTCCTCCAGCTATTCAAGCTCTTTATTTCTTTAAGGGCACTTCACAATGAACCTACACAAGTCTTTTGTATGCTTTAGTAGGGCAATCCCCAGATATTTCATGTATTTTATACTTATTTGGAATGAGATTTTCCTCTCTCTTATTTATTCTTGTGTTTTATTATTAAGTGGAAATGTTGTTTTTTGAAGTTTTATTTTGTAACCTGAAACTTTGATGAAGCTATTGTCTGAATTAGTATCTTTACTGATTTCTTAAGATTTTCCAAGTAAATCATCATAGTCTCAGCAAATAGTGATACTTGTTTCTCTTCTTTACCTATCTTTATGCCTTTAATTTGTTTCTCTTGCCTTATTGCTATCGTTAGCATATTAAAAACTTATAAAATAGTGTGGAAAGTGGGCGTCCTTACTTCACTTCTGCATTTGTTTTAAAAGTTCTAGTGTATCCACGTTGCATATGATGCTTACTATTGGTTTTAGGTAGACATTTTTTATGATATTAAAAAGGTCCTTCTATTCCTAAACTTTGTAGGGTTTTTATCATGAATACTGTACTTTGTCAAAGGCTTTTTCTGGATCTATTGAGATGATCATGTGGTTTTTGTTTTTAAAGTGATTAATTATATTGTTTGTTTACCTAATGTTAAGCCATCCTTGTGTCCCAGGTATAAATCCCACTTCGTCATAATGAATGATTTCTTATCTGTTTGACTAAATTGTGCTTAAATTTTTGAGTCAATGTTCATTAATGATATTAGCCTATAGTTTTCTTTCTGCATTTTATATTTCCCTGCCTTAGATATTAGGACTATATTTGTCTCATACAAGGACTCTGGTAGGGTGCTTTCTTCTTTTTTTTGAGAATAATTTGTGAAGTATGGGTACTAACCATTTTTTAAAAAGTTGATAGAATTCTTCAGCAAATTCATTGGGACTATGAATTTTTTCCTTTGGTAGTTCCTTTACAGCTGGTTCTGTTTCTTTTTCTGAGGTTGGGTTAAGCTACCTCTCTGGACTTCTGATAGTTTAGATATTTTATATTTTAAAAAGTATTACTCTCTTTTGTGTTCTTGTTAGAATATAATTGTGAATAATATGTTCTGATTGTTATTTTTATTTCTTCTGGTTTTGCTATAATTTCACCTTGTTCATCTGCTATTCTATCAATTTTATTTTCTGTTCTCTTCTGTTTAATCAGATTAGCTAAGAGTTTACCAAACTTTATTAGTCTTTTCAAAGAACCAGCTTTTAGTTTTATTTATCATTTCTATGGGTTTTTTTTTGTTTCTAACTTATCTATTTTCCTCTCTAATTTTTAATATCTCCTCTTTTGTCTTTATTTTAGAATTATTTGTTGGCTTGCCTTAAAAATGTATATTCAGCTCATAGATCCTTGCTTTTTCCATTTTATTTATACACACACACATACATATATATATATATATATATGTATACATATATATATACATATATATATACATATATATATATATATATATATACATATGCACATATTTTTATAAGGATATGATTCCCCCCCAAGACTACTTTAACTGCATCCCAGAGATTTTGCTATGTTGTTTCTTATTATCTTTCTCTTTTACATAGTTATTAATTGTTTCTATGATTTGTTGTTTGATCCACTTTTTTAGTATTTCATTGTTAAGTCTCCATGTGGGTCTGTATCTTTTGTTTGCAGTCCCTGGACCAATTATTACTTTTACTGTGTTGTGGTCTGTAAATGATATATTAACTATTTCTGCCTTTTTACATTTGTTTGAAACATCATAGTGCCCTAATATATAGTTGTTTTTTAAAAAGATCCACGTGGTGCTGAGAAATATGTACATTCTTTTGCTGTCCCATCTAGGAGATTACTTAAGTTTTTTAAAACTCATTTCTCCAGACATTTGTTCAGTTCCTTATTTTCCCTTTTGGTTATCTTTCTGTTAGATTTCTCCAAAACTAGGAGAAAGTTATTGAAGTTTCTTGTCACTTTCGTGTTACTGTCTTTTTAAACCTCAAATACTGTTTACTTTATTAATTGGGATGCTAAGGTATTTGGAATATATAAATTTATTACTGATATTAGCTTGTTGTCTCTAGTTCCTTTCAACATAATGTAGTTTCCTTCTTTATCCCCTTTCATTTTTTGAATGTTTGTTTTCGCTTTGTCTGATAGCATGATTACAACTCATGTTTTTTGGATTCACTTGATGCATAGTAAACTTTTTCCTGTCTTCTCAGTTTTATTTTGTGTATGTTTTTGTATTTTATGTGTCTCTTATAAGCAACAGATTGTAGGGTTGTGTTTTCTTATCCAATCTGTCACTCTTCTTCATTTTATTGGATTGTTTAATCCACTCACATTTAAAGTTATGGGAGTTAGGTTTATATTTTCCTCCGTCTGTCCCCAATATTTTTTTCAAGTTATGATTTTTCCCTTTTCTGCTATAAACACAGTACTGTGTTCCCCTGTTTACTTTACCTTAATCTTTTTTGAGGTGGCCCTGTTCCCATTGGCTCTCTTCCCCTTACCCCCTCACCCCTTCTCTTGTTTGTTACTACTTTTTCTTTGGGGTTTTGTTTATTAGTCTCTCTTTTTTCCTCTTAGTTAATCAAGTATATTTCTTCTTCATCTCTTCCCCTTCAACTAGTCTAGTTAACTAGTATTTTTTTTTAAATTTCATTTTCTGTGCCCCTTTCCAAAAAGGATTTCACTTGCTTTCTTTTTTATCCATTCTCTCTTTTTGTCTAGTCTAGATCTTCGTTCTCTGATTCATGACCCCTATAATTATCTGGTCTTTCTCTTTTATCTGTGTTTCTCATGCTATCAAAACTTCCAAGGTATCCATTCGAGGCTTTTCCCTCTAGGTTCTTTTCACCACTGCCTTGTAGAGCTTGCCTTATGGATTTCCCTTTTCCATTGTGTCTGTCTCCTAGAACACTGCCAGTTATTGCAGGTGTCGCACAAGCTGCCTCATGGTAGGGCCCCTCCTCTACTACATCCCTTATTATGCAGCCCAGCACTTCCTTCCCATGGTTACCTTTCTCCCCACTATTTGCCTTAAAATCTCCTCCCTAGGTCCATGCTCTCCCACTCCCCAAAGTGCCAATTGCTCCCAGGATTTCCCTTTCCCTGAGGTAGGTCCAATAGAATTTCAACCACCAAATGCCCCAGTCTACACTCAGTAAGGAGGGCACCTTCTCCCTTCACACAGACTATCTTTCTTCACCATAGGATCTTTGATCAGTGTAATCACCAAAGCAAGACCTTTTTCCCTTTCCTCCTTTTTCAGTCTTCCTTCCCTCCCCCCTCCCTGTGCAGGTGCTTCTTTCTGATACCATAGCAGCCACTGTCCTCTCAGTCCTGACACTTAATTTGACCCTACCACATCACACATTCTTCCCTATCTTTCTGCTTCCCTCTTCCCTTTCATTTACCCTCCAGTGTTGTAATGTAGTCTCATAAAAAAAAAAATTGATTCCCCTGCAGGCAGGATGTTGCCAGGTTCTGTGCACAATGCCCTAAGTCTTCTCCTCCTTTTAACTGGGGTTGAGTGACTTGCCCAGGATCACACAACTGGTAAGTGTCTGAGGTCAGGTTTGATCTCAGGTCCTTCTCATTCTAGGGCCAGTGCTCTATCCACTGTGCCACCTAGCTGCTCCCCTCCCTGTACCAATACATGCTTCTATACTGTTACCTCCGCCTTCACTCATCTCCTTTTCTTACTGGTTGTCACTTGTTGTGATGACTTGGCTGCCTGTTTGAGAAGCAATTAATCTCTTCCATTCTGGTTTTCTTTCTAAAATGTTTTAAACACTTCTTTATTATTTTGAATGTCCATCTTTTTATAGTCAGATTTGCATCCTGAGCTCCATTGCTCTTTGGAACACATTATTCCATTCCAACTACATTTTCTTGTGTGTACAAATAGTTTTGCATTATTTAAATTTCCTTTCCTTTGTATTTCCTGATCACTTGAAAGACTTGTTTTTGATTTGAATAAATTAGAACACTACTGTCTTGGAGCTTGCAGCCTTGGGTTTTTTTCTGGAGGTAAACTATAAATTCTTTCAATTGGCCTTTAATTTTCTATGTTTAGAAGTTCTAGACAGTTCTATTATTTTCTGAATTGTGGTGTTAAGGTTTTCAGTCCTGTTGTGTTCTTCTGGGAGACCTGTGATCCTTAGGTTGTCTCTTACACTCTGTCTTCAAGATCGGTATGACTTACATAATGAATGTATTTTCTTTTAATGTTATTGGGGGATTTTGCTTCTTTTCTTCAAGATTGTCCTTTACTTCTGTATATTTACATTCTCAGCCTATTGTTCTGTCTTTTGTTTCTTTTGTGAGACTTGCCATCGTAGATTCTAGTTTTTGTATTCTGCCCATTGTTTTTGCTGTGCAGGACATAAATTCTGCTGTCATGATTCTTCTTTTCTGAACCATTCAGAAACAGTATATTGTAGTTCCATGTTCTCTCCACCTTCCGCAGGGTCTTCTGTCTCATTAAGTATTGATTTATTTTTCTTTGTTTTGCAGTATTTATTCATAGATGCCTGAACTCATTTATTAGATCTGGAGGCAATATTTCATTCTATTGTTAATGCTTTCTCTATTGATTTATCTACTTTTGTTCAATATCTTTGAGTTTGCTTTTTCCTGGGATCTTTGGTAATTTCAGTCTTTTTTTTCTCCTTACTTTCCCCTATGTACATTCTGACTGTCCCCTCTGATGGTAGTTTCTTTGGTGGCTGGATCTTAGAGTGGCTCAGCCTCCTTAAATAGTGGGCAATTCACAGTTGATCAGCCTAGGTCTCTGGCCCCAGCTAGATGCTGAGCTCTTTCCCCTCAGGCTTAGTGGAGTGCTGAACAGCTCCACCCTCTCCATACCCACACTGTTATTCTGCCTGGCTCCCTGTGTTTATCAATTGTCAGACCCCACATAAGCAGTTCAGAAAGTTGCCCTGCTTGTGCTACAGAATTGTCCATCCTGGTAGTGGCATGTCAGGGCTCTGTGGCACTGGTGCTGTGGGGGTCATGATCACCCCCTCCTCCCAAGCAGGATTTTATCCCCAAAGGGTTGCCACTGAGCTAGCTGTTCATCATGTCCTGAGCAAACTTCTGCAATCTGGTTCCAGGGTCTCTTGGAACAGAGGACCAAGGCATGGGGTTGGGTTTTATTGTGGGTCCTTGGGTCTGCTAGTGCAGCCTCACTGCTGTTATCATGAGAAGTAGAGGAGGGATGCTGAGTGAGCTCAGAGTCAGTGAGAGTCAATTCAATTTTTTAACCTTCTTTTGAATTCTGGGTGTCCTAGACCATGGGAACGGTGGAAGTTGTTTTATTTTGGTGCATGTTTTCTGTTTTGAAGAGGTTTGAGAGATCTTAGGGATAAGAGAAAGTATCTAGTCCTTCATCTTGTTTCCCATGGGACCTGGAAGAGATGAGCTTACATTCTAAAGGGGGAAGAAGCTACCTACACAGGGACATGGTGGAGAAGCCTGGAGAGTAACGAGAGGGGATGGGGGAGGAGTAGAGTAAACATTGCCGGTCTGGACACTTCCTCAAAATGGAAATTCTGGGAAGAACTCACCAATAAAAGGAAGAAACGGCAAGGGTAGAAAGATCTTCCAGGATAAGAAGACCTCAGGTTCAGAGGCATCTTCCAAGGTGAGGAGGCTGCTGGGGTATAGTGGAGATTTCTTGAGAGTTAGGAGCAGAACTGTAATAGAAGTGGAGTGTTGTAGTAATGATGAAGTAATGATCCAGCAAAGGTTACTGTCTCCCACCCCATCTTCCAGGGCTTTGTCTCGTCTATTTTTAGACTCTCCTTGGTGATCTCATCATCTATGTTGATATAAATGTTATATTTATATATATGTGTATATATATTATATGTGTATATATATATAATATGATATATACATATATACACATATATGTATGTATATATGTATATGATTCCCAAATTTATATATTCAGTCCAGTCTTTCTCCTAAACTATACTCTAACACCTGTCAGCTGCCAACCCTAACATCTCTTCTGACCTCTAGTCTTACACCATCAACTGCCTATTGGACATCTTGAACTGGATAGCCTATGATCATTTCCAAAATGGAACTGATTATCTTTCTGACATTTGACCAATTTCCCTAATACTGCTGGGGGGCACTAGCATCCTTTCAGTGCCCTGGACTTGTAACTTCAGGATCAATATCAATTCACTCAAACCTTGCCCAATTATTATCAAGTCTTGTAATTTCTGCCTACACAGCATGTCTCCTTTATTTTGTCTTCTCTCCATTCACACAGCCCCCACCCTCCTGCAGGTCATCATTAGCTCACACCTGGACCATTGCAATACCCTCTTGGTTGGTCTTCCTGCCCCAAGTCTGTCCCCATCCAGTCCACTCTCCATTTAGTTCCGAAATTAATCTTCTTAAAGTACAGGTCTGACCATGCCACCTCTCTATTCAATAAACTCCAGTGGCTCCCTGTTACTTAGAGGATCAAATATAAAACCATGGAAGCTATAAAAACCTGGAAACTTTATGTTTTCTAGTCTTCTTGTACTTTACTGTCCTCCATGTATTCTGTATTCCAGCAACTCTGGTCCTCTTATTCCTTGAACATGATACTATGTCTCCTGAATCAGTGTTTTTTTTTTGCTGGCTACCCCCATACCTGTCATTCTTTCCCTCTTCACTTCTACCTCCAATCTTTCCTGGTTTCCTTCAAAACTCAGCTCAGATACCTCCTTCTGCAAAAGGTCTTTCCAGGTCCCCCCCTCCCACTATTATGGGGGAGACTGATCCTGGTTGGGTGGTTCAGGTTTGAGACAGAAAAGAACTAATATGAATCACCTAACAGCTAATGGAAGGAGGCTTATTTAATAGAATGGAAAGTATATTCAGCAAGGATTTAGCATTAATTCAGTTGGATGTAGCTTTTCTGACTTTGCCTCTGCCATGGTGGCATGCTGGTCAGAGTGGCACAGTGGATAGGTCATTAGTCCTGGATTCAGGAAGACCTGAGTTCAAATATGGCCTCAGACACTTACTAGCTGCTTGACGTTGGGTAAGTCGTTTAACCTCTGCCTGCCTCAATTTCCTCAGCTATAAAATGAGGATATTTTATATCCTCTGAGGGTTGTTGTGAGGGTTGGAAGAGATAATATTTGTAATGTCCTTAGCAAAGTGCTTAGCATGAAGTAGGTGCTTAATAAATGTTTGTTTCCCTCTTATCTCTTGTCCTCTAAGTTTTTATATTTAGGTGACCAGGAAGCAGCCTCAATAGTTCAAGCTTGAGTTCCCTGGATGATTCAAATCTCAAAGATGATTTAATCCTCTTTTAGGGGGGAAACAAAACAAAAACAAAACCAGCACAGTCTTTGTGGGAGAAGATGTTGCTTTTACATCACCTGCCCTGATTCCTCCTGCTGTGTTACTATGCCCTACTACCCCAAATTCATATAAATTTACTTATCTGTGTATGTCTTTTGCATGTACTCCCCACCTTCTAAGATGTGTGCTCCTTGAGGGTAAGACCAGTTTCATTTTTCTGCTTGTCCCCAGTACAGGAGCACTCCAAGTATAGAATATGCTTAATAAATCCTTGTTGAATTGTTCAATGAATGAGTTCTGTGTTGTGAGTCCAGGGAAGAAGTGATTCTCATTGAGGAGGGGTAGACCCTTCAGAACTTCATCCAGCAGAATTTCCGTAGAAAATACCCTTGGATTTGGCAACAAGGAAGCCATTAGTGACTTCAGAGAGAACATTTTTAGTAAAGTGTTTCGAAAGGGACTTGGAGTTGCAGCCTGAAGCCTGGGACATTACTCTCAGCTCTGCTCTTATATGTGACCACCATGATATGGTGTGGAGTACTTCATGTTGCCATGCAAAGACTGAACTGTTTGGTGGTTGGGTTAGAATCTTGGCTCTGTCATTCACTACTTTATGACCTTGGACAAGTTTCATTTAACTTTTCTAGAACTTGTTTTTCTTATCTGTAAGATGAGAAGATTGTAGTAGATCAATCCTAAGTTCTTTTCTGGCTCAACTTCCTGGGGATCAATATTCCTATCTTTAAAATGAAAGGGGTTTTTTTTTGGCTTTAAATCCAATGATCTACAGAACAGAAACCAGACTTTAAGAGGCTAAACAATGAGTGAATTATGAGATACAGGAATCATAAGAGTGTAGATTCCTATAGAGTAGTGTTAATATTATTCAGTTAGAATTAGGAAATTGGCTGGGGTCAGGGAGTTAGTTTATCGGGTGAGAATGCTTTTGGATTTCATTAAGGAATCAGTCAGTCAAAGTGAAAATTAAGTGTGAACAATTCCTAGACACCTCAATGGAAACCATCTACCAAAAGTTTCAGGCCAGTTTAGAATCTGATATTCTGATAGTAGTCAGCCTAGTGGAGAAGCAGTTGCAGCCAAACCTCTCAAAGAGAATTGCTTAAGGGGAGGAGGAGGAAGAAAGCGAGGAAGATGAGAAGAATAAGGAGGAGAGAGGGGGAGTCTTACTCTCTTCCCACCCTTTGACTAGAGGCAGATATTGTGAACTTAGAAAGGTCAGAAGATTTGGCTTTCTCATCAGAATCTATAGCAGTGACCCCAGAACAGCAGTGGCTGATGACAGAAGACAATCAAGAGAGGTGTGAGGAAAGTCAGCCTCTGGGTGTTGCAAAGGCAGCATCCCTCAGAGCCAATCACATGGCCATACCTACTTAAGAGGAACTTCATTAAGATTCTATAGATGTAGACAAAGACTTCCAGTCAGAAGCTATGAGTTTATGCTTTGGCTATGTATGCTCTCTGAGTAGCCCAGGCTTTTTTTTCTTGGTGGGAGATGCTTTTTTGTATGAATTTTTCTTATTCTACCACCTCAGTAAATAGCCTCTTATTTTTTTTTCACTTCTTTTTAAATTTTTGAAGTTCATTTTGAGCTTGAATACAAAAAGACAAAAAAGAACGTTTCCATGTACACAGCACAACATAAAAAGAGGATTCGATATAAAACTATGTATTTCCATTTTAGTAGATATCACTAAACTAGCTGTGTGACCTTGGGTAGGTCATTTAATCTCTGCCTGCCCCAATTTCCTCAGCTATAAAATAAGGATAACACTAGCACTTACCTCCCAGGGTTGTTGTGAAGGTTAGAAGAGTTGATATTTGTAATGTACTTAGCAAAGTGCTTAGCATGAAGTAGTTTATTTTTTTAAAAAAGCTCTGTAACAAATGCTATACATTATTTTCAAAGTTACCCTGCTTTTCTGTGCTTCCAAGTTTTCTTTTTTTTTCTACTGTGTACTTTAAAAAAATTTTCTTCCTCCCTCCCCACCCCACTTTTTTATACTTCTTTTAAATTTTTTTTATTCATTTTGAACTAGAATACAAAAAGACAAAAAAGCCCTTTATTTCTAAAAATACATTTAAAAAATTTTTAACATCACCACAATTTTCCCCAGCATCCCTCTTCCTCTCAGAGGACTATCCCATATAATAAATAATATTTTTTAAAAAAAGACAGAAAAAGAAGAGAGAAAAGCAAAACAGTAATATATCAAAAAGTCTGAAAACATGTGCAGTGTACCATACTTGTGGCCCCCCTACTTCTACAAAAGGATGGAGGTGTCTTCTTGTTTCTTTACTGATTGTCTAGAATTTTCTAAGCAAACCATGTCATCAGCAAATAGTGATAGTTTATCTCCTCTTTATCTTTTCATCTTTAATTATTTTCTCTTGTTTCATCCCTATTGCTAGTATTTCCAGAACTATATCAAATAATAGTGGAAAGAGTAATCATCCTTGCTTTGCTCCCGCATTTATTAGCAAAGCTTCTAGTATAACTAATTGGATGTGATACTTGTTTGGGGTTTTAAATAAATATGTTTTATGACATTAAAAAGGTCCCTCTATGATTATAATTTGTAAAGGATTTTAGGTTTTTTTGCATAAATGAAGGTTGAACTTTTCTGTAGCTGAGTTCATATTTTTGGAAAGTTTTGTTGTAGTTTTGCCTTGTTTGCTTGCTATCTTATTGATTTGATGTTCTACCCTCTTAATAATCATATTTACTAAAGGCTTATCTATTTTATTAGCCCTTCAAACATTTTATTAGTTTTTGTGAAGAATTATCTTTTATTTACAATAAAAGCTAGCATTTACATAGCACTTTAAGGTTTGAAAAGTGCTTTACAAATACTATCTCATTTCAACTTCACAACAAGCCTGGGATATAAGTGCTGTTATTATACTCATTTTACAGATGAAAAAACTGAGGGAGAGGTTAAGTGACCTAGGGACACACAGCTAATAAGTGTCTGATACTGGATTTGAAATCAAATCTTCCTAACTCCAAATCTAGCCCTCTATCCATTGAACCACCATTTCCCTCTATATAGATAGTGAAAATTAAAAACACACACACACATAACAAGTAAATACATTATACAAGCACAAATGTGATGTGGGTTCAGTTTTGGGAGTGACCTAAAATGTCAATATCTCTTTGATTCTTATAATATTTATTTATCAATGTCTGGACTTTTTTTTACCTTATTCCTTATTTATTTTATTCCTTATTTACCTTATTTTTTTTGCCTTATTCCCTTCCATTATTAATATATTCCTTGTTTGGTTTATCAGCTTATGTTCAAGGTCTCTGAGTATTCTTACTTCTAATATCTTTTGTAATTTCAGTCTTTTCCCCTCGTATTCCCCTATCACTCATTTTCTGACTCCTTCACCTTTGATGGCACTTTTCCTGAGGGATGGACTTCAAAGCTGTTTCAGCTCCTTTCCATGCTGGACAATTCATATTTTCTTGTCCTCAGTATCTGTCCCAAGTGACTTCTGTGGGACAAAACTGGACATAACTAGATGGCATTCTGCTTTGCTTCATGCCTAGTGGAGCCACACACACACATTGATGTCCTCTCCCGTTCCTTCTGCTCCTCCATTCTCTTGCCATGTACTGTTGGAGCACAGTGCTGCTGAGTTGCCTTCCTAGCCAAAGCAACCTTCTATCTTTGATTTTCCATGATTTAGGGAGGGGGGGGGCAGAGTTCTATTCTAAACCCATGGGTTTGTAAGAGGATGGAGACAGCTGAAATTGTTTGATTTCTTGTTCATAATTCCTTTTTTTTTTTTTGGAGAGTCTTGGGCGGTTGTGAAGATTAGAAAATATCTAGTCCCCTGTCTTGTTGTGTGAATCAGAAGTCCTAAATATCCCTTCATAATAGCTAATTAAATTTGGCTAGATGGTAAACAATAGGGAGAATAGTGGATAGAGGCTGATGAGCAACCATACAGAATGATTCCTCTCTCTCTTTTACATGAATATGCACACACACACACACACACACACACACACACACACACACACACACATACACCCTAGTGTAGAATTATTAACTCCCCTGTGAGGACCCAACTTGGCAATGCCAACTGGAGAGTGAGTCCAGAGCAGGTGCTACCAGTGTTGTGCTGGAGCTGCTAGAACTGGCTTCTAAGAGCTGACTAATACATTTTCAGTGTGAACTTTTACACCTCAGCAGTCAACCAGTGCTGCAAATCAGTACTTGATTTATTTTTTGTTGCTTATCTATACTTTAGAAAGTGTTGGAGAAAATATTAATAATGCAGGTTAAACTTAGAAGTGAGTGTCACATGGATAGCTTCTTGGTTTTTTTTGGGGGGGGCGCTAGGCAATTGGGGTTAAGTGACTTGCCCAGGATCACACAGCTAGTGTCACGTGTCTGGTCTGAGACTGGATTTGAACTCAGGTCCTCCTGACTCCAGGGCTGGTGCTCTATCCACTGCAGCCACCTAGCTGCTCCTAGCTTCTTGTTTTTTAAGAGCAGGTTGTTATGCATTTACTAGCACACTTTTGGGTGCTAGACACTGTTCTTGGGCAGGCTAGGAAGGGAAATGTGGACCTGTGATTTTTACATTGACAATTGGATTCATTAAGTTAAATCTCAGTAATGTTAATTAGAATATCTTAGTTAGTTGAGGGCTCTCCTATCTGTGTTCTGTAGCTTTCTTTCTCTAAACGTATGAAGTAGAAAACTAAAACTTGAAAACTGGTCAGATTAAATATGTATGTATTTCAAAGGAGTGGCTATTGAAAGCTAATGATATTTGATATTTTGGACTAAAATCTTTGTGCTTTATCTTCTATGATGGGTACTTTGAATCTTTTTCTGATTGTTTGTTGTCTTTGAAATGATTTGAAATTATCCCCAGTATGTAAACCATTTTGGGCTATATTATGTAAGTCTATATTTGGGTTTGAATTATAATTTCATGTTTTCACCCTAACAAGCAAACCTGATTATGGAGATAGTTACAAGTCTTCTCTTTTGTTCTATCTTGACATTTTTCTTCATTAAAATCTAAGTTTTTTTCCAAACATTTGAAGTCTCTCTCTGTAATCTCTCTTATTTTTCTTTGTTATGCTCATACTCAGATTCTGGAACTACTCTATGCTTAATAATTGGGGGCATTTGAATCCATTTTTTTCCATATTCTTGTGAGTGTTAAATTTAACTTTTATTTTTACTCAAAGCTTTTTATAATTTGTAGAAAATAAGAAACTTAATGTCATATATCCCACATTGATATACTAAGAAAGACATTATTTTAGAAGGTAGGAGAAGCATAAAAAGATGTTCATAATATTTTTGTGTGGATGACTATTGTTTTACTCATATCTCAGTAGCAATAGTGACTAATATTTAGAAAGTATGAAAACCATAACTAGTAGAAGAGTGGAAAATGTTTTGCACTTCCATTGGCATTTTATCTGAAATTTTTAACTAAGCGATCTTTTGAAAAAATCCTTCAGTGCATTTATATTTTTTATTTTATTTCCTTTACTTATTTGTTTTTTCCCCATCTCAAAGTTGGGACTAGGATAAGGGAATTTTAAGCACATTATAGGGACCTGAACTACAGATCTTCAAATAACCAGTTGTCAATGACCTAAGTAGCAAACATTGGAATACATAAAATAGGTGAACTTTGCAGTTTTTCTGTCTGTATGGGGTGTTCGGGGAGGACCAGCACCTCAGGTGTAAGGGCTTGCCGAGCCCTTTTCAGGGCTGCTTATCCACCTTTGGTGTTCAATTCTCACCCAAATTTCTCCTGTGGCTCCAAGAAGCTGTAACCTGCACAGAGGCCACACCCCAGTAAAACTATCTCAGCAGATGGGCTAAACCAGGTTGAGGGTAACTGACAGGCTTTAAACCTGTGAATTGGGGGGTATGTCTACTTCAAGTATGTGATGACTCCCCCCCTGGCAGAATGGCCAGATGAGAACAGTTTGTTCTAGTGGCCACGAAGGTGGCTTAAGCAGGTGCTGTGGAACGCTTAGAGCTTGGTCATACATCAAAGATGCCAAGGTCATCCACTGCATTTCAGGATTATTGCCATAGCCCTGACTTTGGTGCTGCCACTGGAGTCGGATGACTCCACAGATGTCAGATGACAGCAAAAAAACTAGTCGAGAAGTCTGGAAGAAAGAGTGAGGCTGACAACTTTGTGCTCCTCTGCCTCACTTAAATCTAGTTCCTGTGCAAGTCATAATGTCATTGGTCCTCTTCAAAAACGAGATATGAACACCATTAATAATAATAAAATAATCATATTGAAAAACAAAAACACCACAAACCACGTGACAGGTAGGTGCCATAGTGCATAGAAGACTGGGCCTGAAGTTAGGAAGGTGTGAGTCCAAATTTGGCCTCAGACTTTTGTTAACTGTGTGGCCCTGAGCAAGTCATTTAACCTCTGTCTGCCTTAATTTCTTTTTCTATAAAATAGAAATAACAATAATACCTACTTTGCAGGGTTATTGTGAGACTCAAATGAGATAATATTTGCAAAATGCTTTGCAAACCTAAAAGTATTATACAAATACTAGTTGTTATTATTATCAATGAATGTTTAAAAATTATAAAACTTAATTATGCTAACTAAAGTGCCCAAAATAGGTGAAGAAAGTCTGTTTTTTAAGATATGAGTAAAAATAGCATTATTTGCAATAGGGAAACTCTAGGTGTTTTCCCAGTAAATGCAGGAGTAAAGCAAGGGTGCTTCCATTTCCAGTATTATTTGGTTACTGGGGCCATATAGAGCACTCTAGTACTCAAAGAGAGGCTGTGCATCAGGGCAAGAAGTCCCAGTCACTGACTGAAGCACTGTGGTGGAAACAAGTTCAAGTTAGTAACCTTGTCACTGACTACCCAGTGTTGGGTCACAGACCCAGAATAGACTAAGCTGGGACCTGTGCATGGAGGTGGAATTCTCAGGTAGGGAGACCTTGGGCAGTGTACTGAGAAAGGAGGATTTTCAAAAGCCAACAACAGCAATGTGTGGCTCAGACCCCAGGTGCAGAACAGGATCTATAGCCTAGTCTACAGAGGAATAAGAAGTACAGGAATCTCAGATAATGGGGATTCTGCAGTTCTGTCACTCTTCTAGCTGGATGATGAGGCTAAATTGACCAGAATCTACTGTTGCTCAGACCCAGATCCAGGTCAGGAACTTGCAGAGCTCAGGCCAGGAGGGCAGTGATCAGACTTTTCCTTAGATTAAACTAAGTTTGGGAGCACTGAGAGCTTGCTAGTCCCCAGCAGCAAGTCAAGCCCAAACCTTTCTTCTAGGAGTTTCACAGAGCCTGCCCGTCACTAACTTAAAATATGAAGTCAGGAAGTGGCTGGAAGAATAAATAAAAAAAAGAAGAGTCCGCCATAAAAAACTATCATGGTGGCAGGGAAGCTTAAAACACAAACCCGTAAGAAGAGAATGACTCCAAACTATGTACAAGCAAAGACTTAGGGAAGAATGGAGCCTGGGAAAAAGTCAAACTAGAATTCTTGGAAGACATGAAACAGCAGTTTAAAAGAATTTAAACATTTTTGTGAATGAAATGAGAGTGCTTAAGATTAAATTTGGAAAAGAAATGAGAGTTTGGAAGAACGAATAGAAAAATGAATTAACAACTTGGCATAAGAAGTACAAAACCTTGCCTAATCAACAAACTCCATGAATATTAGAGAGGACCAAAGAAAAGCCAGTGACTGTATGAAGCAACAAGAAATGTTACAACCAAGTCAGAGGACTAGGAAAAATACAAAAAAAAAGATATAGGAAAAAACCCTCAAAAAACAAAACAGAACAGAACAGAACTGATGTGGAAAAGAGATTGAGGAGACAAATTCAAGAATCATCCAACTATGTGAACACTATGACCAAAAAAAAAGCCTAGACTTTAGAAGAAACCTCAGAAGAAAACTTCCACGAATCTCTTAGAACCAGAGGGCAAAGTAGAAATAAAGTAATCCATAAATCACCTCTTGAAATAAACTCTAAAATGAAAATTCCCACGAACATCATAGGTAAAATCCAGTTTCAAAGAAAAAAAATTGCAAACAGCCAGAAAGAAAGAATTCAAGTGCCAAGGAGACAGAGTCAGGATCACATATGACTTTTAGCATCAAGAAACTTGGAATGCAGTATTATAGAAGGGAAAGGATATGAGTTTACAGTATTTTGACCAAAACAGAGCATAATGCTACAGGAAGGAAATGGATTTTTAATGAAATGGAGCACTTCTTGATGAAAAGAGTTCTTTCTCAGGTATGGACAGCATTTTCCTTCGTGAGTACTTGGTACTTGTCTTGGATCATTGTGTTGCTGAGAAGAGCTGAATCATCCATAATTGTTCATCATACAATGTTGCTGATACTATGTACAATGTTTTCCTCATTCTCTTAATTTCACTTTGTATCAGTTCGTCTTTCCAGATTTTTCAGAAATCTGCTTGTTTATCGTTTCTTATTGTACAATACTATTCCATTACATTCATATTCCACAGCTTGTTCAGCCATTCCCTAATTGATGGACATCCCCTCAATTTTCAATATTTTGCCACCATGAAAAGGGCTGCTATTATGATCTCTTTGGGATACAGACAAAGTAGTGGTATTGTTGGATCAAAGGGTCTGCTCTTTGTGCATAGTTCCAAAATACTCTCCATGTAGTTTATTTTTTTAAGGGTATATTAAATTGGACACTTTAGTACCCAAACTGCCCTGCTTGTCTGTTCCGTTATGAACTTCTGTTCTCTTCTGTGTATTTTAATAATTTCATTGATGCTTCCTTTTTTCTTTTATTTTCATCACTCTCACTGCCATATCTTCTTCCTAATTTCTAGCCTACTGCCATAAATGCCCTTTATCTCTTGTAACAAATAAGCATAGTAAAATAAAATCAGTTGACACATTGGGCAGGCATGAAAGTGTATGTCTTTTTCTGTATCTCTGGTCTAGGAGTTCTTAAACTTTTTATGTCATGGACCCTTTTGGTAGTCTGGTGAAGTCTATGGATCCTTTCTTAGAATAGTCTTCTTAAATGAATAAAATAAAATGAATAGGATTACAAAGGAAACAAGTTATACTGACATACAGTTACCAAAATTTAAAAAAAAAAGCTGAATTCACAGACTCCCTGAAATTGATCCATGGACCTGTTGAGGATCTCTGGATCCCAAGTTAAGAGCTCCTGCATTAATTTCATCACCTTCTAGAAACAGGTCAGAAACATTCTTTGTCATCAGTTTTCTGGAATTATGATTCATGACCGCAATGATCAGTATTCTAAATCTTTGAAAGCTGCTTTGGGAAGTCTTTCAAGAGGTGATGCAGACTAATGTGAGCTGAATCAGGAAAATGATATACACAATGACTCTAAGGATATAACTGGAAAGAACAAAAAAAATGAAATTGAAACTATATAATTATAATAACCAAGCTTGTCTCTGAAGAAATGTGAAAATGTACCTCCCTCTCTTCTTTGCAAAGGTGAATGACTATGGATGTGAAACATTGCATCTGCTATCACACTTTGGGTGTGTAGCTTAGTTTTACTGAATTGGTTTCTCTCTTTTTTAATCTTTGTTACAAGGAATGGCTTCCTAGGTGTAGCATTGGGGTAGTGGTTAGATATACATTTAAAAATGAATGTGATATAAAAGTAATTGGCATTAATAAGTAAACTGTATGTAAATGACTGTAAGTGTAATAGGAATTCTAATAAGTGAAAAAATCAGATTGGGTTGGAGTTATTGGAAAAAAGTTGCATGGAAGAAGTAACACTTGAGCTATACTTTGAAAGATAACTTAAAAAGAGAAAGAATTTCTGGTGGGAGGGAGTATTATAAGCAAAAGTATGGATATGGAAATGATAATTGTTTACATAAGGGACAGTAAATACTTCTCTGCTTAATGAGTAGTGGTTGTGCTTTGGGAAGTGATAAGAAAGGGACTGAGAGGTAGGATGAGGCCAAATTATAAAGGACATTGAAATGCACAGAAAAGAATTTTAGATCTGCTCTGGTGCTTAGAAGGCAACAAGCCTCAGGTTTCTGATGTTGGAAGGCTTGTAAAACAGAATATAGACTTTATTGTCTTGGAGTGGTGATGTAGAAGGTAATGCAATCCTTCAGGGAGGGTCAGAATAAAAATGTTCATAATGAAAGTTGTTTTAAAATAAATGTTGTTTTTATATCTTGCGTGTGGTTGCTATTTGCCTAATATTAAGGATGCAAATTAGTTTATACAAAAACTCTTATATGCTACAAAAATTTATCTTAGAATCATAAATTTCAGTTGAATGGACCTTAGATATATCATCTAATCCAATTTTCCACATTATGAAGAAAACTTTGTAAGATTTTTGCAGGTGATCATTTAGTCTCCATTTGAATATTTTTAGTGATACTTAGCTCACAACCTATTGACATAACACATTCCATTTTGAGACATTGTGGTCCTGAGAAAGTTATTGCTTACACTGATACCAATTTACCTAACTGTAATTTCCTTAACATTGGTTATAGTTCCTCCCTTGGAATTATATACAAGTTTGCTTTGTTTTTCATGTGATACTCCTTTAGTATTTAAAAATAATATTTCTCCTTAGTCTTTTTGTTTCCTTAGGTTAAACAGTATCTAATCCCTTCAATTTCATACTATAAATAAATGGCATTTATGAAGTTCCTACTGTGGTAATCACTGTGCTAACTGCTAGAGATACAAATAGAAAAAGTCTCTACTCTCAAGGAGCCTATACTCTAATAGGGAGAATTTACTTCTACAAGGGAGTAGCAGCCAAAGAAGAATTTTGGTTTTGAAAGTTACTGGGATGATGAGAGGAGCCATAGATAAATCAATTGACACACTCTGGTAGAATTAATCTGAGTTAACGTTAAGCAAGAGGTAGGTTGGGGGTGGGTGATGTTATAGGCAGATAGCCAGGAGATGACAGACTTAGATGGTTGTACAGGATGTAAAGCATGTTCTAAAGCCCTCTAGACATCATGGGCCACGTGTGTTGGAGCTGTCCAATTCACCAATCATGACAGCATGGCCCTAGGGTCAATAGTTCCAAAGCCTAGAGAATTAAATCAGCCAGGGCATGACCCCAGGAAATTCAGTAGACTAGAAGGAATAGGGTAAGGGCAGATGGCAAATAAATGCCCACAGTGAATGTTTGGGTGGAATTTGAAGCACACTCAAACAGGACAGGGTTTAAGGACCTATTTAGCATACTGGTGATCCTTTGGATGTACTCAGTTTGCTAATGTTTCTTTTAAAATAGGCTGCACAGCACTGAACTATGTAATACTAATATTGTCTGTCTTTAGTGCGAAGTTTACTGGGACTGTTACCTCATCTAACCTAAGATCACCTGGAACTATAAACTGACTCAACAGCTTTAGACAGAACTGTGAGATCATGCCATTCAGTAGTCTTTTTGGGGTGAGAAATGCAGGATGAGAAAAATATAGCTAAAGATTTAGATACCAATGCAGTCCAAGATTACATTTGCATCACATTCTTCACATGCTTACTTTCTGATTGGTTAAAACTCCTTGGCCTTTTTCTTGTCAATTACTGTTAGTTAAGGTTTTCATTATCCTGTATTTGTGTAATTGGTTTAAGAAGACTTTTATTGATATCTTTTGTTTTTTATATTGTCTAGTCAGGGGTGGGGAACCTGTGGCCTTGAGGCCACATGTGGCCCTCTAGGTCCTCAAGTGCGGCCCTTTGACTGAATCCAAACTTCACAGAATAAATTCCCTTGATAAAAGGATTTGTTCTGTAAAACTTGGACTCAGTCAAAAGGCTGTCCTCAAGGAATGTGAAGATTTTCCCTTATAGCAAATAATTTTTAAAAAGAATGAAAAGGAAGAAAAAGAGAAAACATTTCAGCAAAATCATTAAGAAATTTAACATATGCAGTATTCCACAATTGTGTATCTTGATCTCTGCAGAGGAGGGAGGGGTAAGGTGTCTTCTCATATCTTTTATTTGGGACCAAGTTTGTTCATCATAATTTCGCAACATCTAGTTTTGACTGTTTTGTGGTTGTTCTTTTACATTGTTGTAGTCATTGTATATATTGCTTTCTTGCCTCTTCTTCACTTGTTTTTCAATAAAATTTTTAAAATTAAATTTTTAAGTGAACATCTACCTTCTCTCTCTCACTTCCCCCCACCCCACCCCTACCCCCCAAACAATTGAGAAAGCAAGAAAAACAAAACCTCTACTACAAGCATACATAGTGAATCAAAATAAATTCTTATAATGGCCATGTCCAAAACAATGCTGTCTCAATCTGTATTCTGAGTCCATCAGGAAGTAGTTAGCCAGATTTTTTATGAGTCTTCTGGAATTATAGTTGCTTATTGTATTGATCAGTTTCTAAGTCTTTCAAAGTTAGTCCTCTAAAAATATTTTTGTTTTTGAATGAACTATTCTGGTTCTGCTTACTTCAATGTATATTAGTTCTTACAAGTCTTCTTAGGTTTATCTAAAACCTTTGCTATTGTTATTTGTTATAGCACAATTATATTCGATCACATTTATATGTGATAACTTGTTCAGTCTTTCCTCAGTTGATGGCATCCCCTCTGTTTCCAATTCTTTGTTATAATAAACAGAGCTACTGTAAATATTTTTTGTACATATGGAAGCCTTTTCAATTCTTTCTTTGATCTCTCTGAGGCAAAGATGTAGGAGTGGTATTATTGGGTCAAAGGGCAGACACAGTTTGATAGCTTTTCAAGCATGGTTTTAAATTGCTTTCCAGCACAGCCAGACCAGTTCACAGTTTCACTAACAGCACATTAATGAACCTGTTTTCCCACAACCCCTCCAGCATCTGTCATTTTCCTTTTTTGTCAACTTGACCAACTTGAAGGGTTCATCTAAGTCTTTTCATGCTTATCTATATTCATCATACTTGCCTTTTCTTATAGCATAGTAATATTCCGTTACCAACATACTTTGTTGTGTTGCTCTTCATTTTATTACACTTCACAGATATCACTTTTTTTTTTTAACAAATTGAAGTTTTGTGGCAACCCTGTGTCAAATAAGTCTGTTGGAACCATTTTTCCAACAGCATATGTTCACATCGTATCTCTGTGACACATTTTGGTAATTCTCACAATATGTCAAACTTCTCATTATTATTATATCTGTTATGGTGACCTTTGATGTACTATTGTAATTGTTTTGGGGCTCCACGAGTTGTGCCCATATAAGACAGTGAACTTAATCAAGAAATGTTGTGGGTATTTTGACTGCTCCACCAACCTGCCATTCCCTGATCTCTCTCCCTGTTCTTGGAGCTCCGTATTCCCTGAGATGGAACAATATTGGAGGATATTGCATAAAGTTAGTTGCTAAAGCAATGGCAGGATTTGAGAGGATTGACTTCTAATATGAAAGATGTTTTACTGTGGGTAAAATGTTATCAAACAGCATTGCACACTACAGAAAAAAAATTTTTGTGAAAGAAAGAGTCAATTGATTGGCAAACTTCATTGTTGTCTTATTTTTAAAATTGCCACAGCCACCCCACCCTCTAGCAATCACCACCCTGATCAGTCAGCAGCCATCAACATCAAGGCAAGATAGCTCACCAACAAGAAAGAATTAATATTATCTGAATACAAACTGAAGCATACTATTTTCACTTTCTTTTTTCTTCCTTTCTCTTTCATTCTTTTTTTTTGTTCAAGTTTTCTTGTACAAAATGACTAATATGGAAATATTTTACATGATTGCACATGTATAATCTATGTCAGATTGCTTTCCACATCAGGGAAGAGGAAGAGTAGGGAAGGATAGAGTTTGGAATTCAAAACTTTAAAAAAAGTAGTTTTAACTTATAATTGGGGAAAAATAAAATATTACTAAAAAGATTATTACTTGCTAAGGGCTCAGTTGATGGTTAGCATTTTTTTTTAGCAATAACGTATTTTAAAATTAAAGTATGTACATTAGTTTTTGAGACATAATACTATTGCAAACTTAATAGACTACAGCATAATATAATCACAACTTTTATATGCACTGGGAAACCAAAAAAATCTCTACAACTCACTTTATTGTGATATTCGTTTTATTGCAGTGGTCTAGAACCAAACCCACAATATCTCCGAGGTATTTATGTACATTTATATACCATGGTTTGTTTAGCTCTTTCCCAGTTGATGAGTATCTACTTTGTTTCCAGTTATTTACTACCACAAACAGTGTTGCTGTAAGTCTTTGGGTATACATGGAGCTTTTCTTTTTCATTATTGACCTCCTGAGGGTATATGCTTTAGCAGTGGAATCTCTGGGTCAGGGTCTGAACATTTTCATTACTTTATTTACATAATTCCTGCCTTCCAGAATGGTCTGACCATGTCACAGCTCTAACAATGCTTTATTATGCTTGTCTTTTCACACCCCTTCCATCACTGATTATTCACATTTTTTGTCATCTTTGCCAGTTATGCAGCCTCAATGAAACTTCAGTTGTTTTGATGTGCATTTCTATCATTTGATAAACCAGAGCTTATAAAAAATTTAACCGCCCAGAGATGTTCTGATGTGCATTTCCATCATTAGTGATTTGAAACATTCTTTTACATGGTTGTAAATAGTTTGCAATTTTTCTTTTGAGAATGGTGTTCATATCTTTTGCCTACTTTTCTGTTGGATAATGGTTTTTAGTCATATTTCTTTTGTTTATATCTCTCAGATATCAAGCTCTCATCAGAGATGTTTGATACAAAGATTTTTCCTTGAGTTAACTACTTTCCTGCTCATCCTAGATATATTAATTTTGTTTGTGCAAATCCTTTTTAATTACATGCAATCAAAATTATATATTTTATCTTTTATGATTGCCTTTCTCCCTTGTTTGGTTAATAATTCATCCCTTATCCAAAGCTGTGAAAGATACATGATATGCTTTTCTTCTACTCTTTGTATCTATTTTTTTCTCATGGAATATGGTATAAGGTGTTGGTCTAAGCTTAATTTCTGCTTGATTGCTTTCCAGTTTTCCCAGTAGTTTTTAACAAATAAGGAGTTAATTTCTAAGTAATTTATGCTTTATGGTTTACCAAACACTTGGTTATAGAGTTACACTGTTTTTATTCTTCCTTGTTTAGTCATTGATCTATCCCTATATTTTGTAATCAGTGATGTCCCCCTTCATTTTAAACTTTTTTCATTATTTTCCTTGATATTCTACATCTTTTGTTTCTCCAAGTGAATTTTGTTACTATCATCTCTAGCTCTGTAAAGTATTCCTTTGATCGTATGATTAATACTGCATTAATTTGCAATCAATCCTTTTCTTTTTACATGATCTATCTTTTAAATTTAAATACTGTACATTTTTCCTGTTAAATATTATCTGGATGATTCATTGTTGAGCTAATTTTGAATCATGATTTTGATGTATATTTTTCTTCCCAGCTTTGTATTATCTGTAAATTTAATACTTCACAATGTGAAATGCAGATGAAACTATTTAATAGGGCCAAAAACAGAACCCTAGACTTATTAGGAATTGATACATGAGAAAGAGGAGTTCAGTTGTTAAATAAACACATATTGATAAGTTATGTAAGATCATAAAATACATTTTAAAAGCATATCATGATGACATCATGAAATATAAATATGTGAACATAGAAATATGAGCTTAAATACAGTTTAATACTGTGGTTCTGTCTATGTGATACCTATTATCATATCAGCAAGTAGGGATAGTTTTGTTTTCTCTTTATCTTTACATTTTAAATTTATTTCTAGCTATTGCTAGCATTTTCATAACTATCTCAAATAGTTTATGTGACTTCATAAATCCTTTCTAACGGTGACTTTTTGTGATACTACGGAAAGGATGGAGAAACAATGGTGATTTATAGAAGACTAGAAGAGAACTGATGAAGGAAAACTACACAGAGAAGGGTTAGTTGTAGTTTTGAAGCACCAGATGATCTTGAATCAGAAGGCAACATAGCCCAGTGGAAAGAACATTGAACTTACAAAGTGAATCCTGGGTTTGAATCCTGGCTTTGACATTCTTTCTATATGACATTGGGCAAATCAGTTAATGCCTTTGAGACTTAATTTCCTTTACTGTAAAATAGAAATGATAAATACACTATCATCTGAGAGTTTAAGTAAAGGACTCTCTAAACCCTGAAGCTATACAGAAACATGTTGTTAATAACAATTATGTAACTGCCTTGTCTTTTTCTTTAATAAAATGAATGTGATGACACTCTATAGGTATCTGTGAATTTAAATTCTTGTCATCACTTAAGAAAATATTACTTTGTAAATTAACCTGCCTATTTTGATATGCATAAAAATGATTCTTTTTCTCTATAGTATTAGGTAAATTGTATGTAACAGTTTATTGATGGAGTAAGTAGACAATATATACCTGGTAAACATTTTGTGGAATTAACATCTTGGGTCGTGTTTTCTTTTAAGTCCTTTATTCTGATTAGGTAAGTGTACTGAAACTCCCCTTTTTTATTTCTTCTCTATTTAGATCACTGAAGTCCCCCATTTCTACTGTGTCATACCTTTTAGGCTTGTGATATGTTTCCCAAGCTCGTCATCTATCTTCTCTTTTTGTCCAGTTGCTCTATAATATCTTCCATGAAAGTTTTGCTTCTGTTTCTGACTCTGTTGATCTTCATGTAAATTTTCTTCATCATGCTCCTCACAGAAGTATATCTTCTTGGTTTATAAAGCTACTCTCCTCACCCTCCCCCCCCTTTACCTATCATGTTCTTTTCAAATGAGCTACATACCCTTTAACACCCTTTAATTTCCATGTTCTGGTAATATTATAATCTCCCAAGTCTCAATGATGCCTGTGAGGTTAAATTTGCTTCCTTATGTTAGATAAATCCATTTTCTTTGCCACACTTTGTACTTTTGTGTATTGACATCTGAGGCTATGGATTTTATTATTGGCTCCTTTCTTTGATTTTTGTCTTCTGTGAAGTTCTGGATGTCTGCTGCTATTTTTCTTCCTACATTGTAGCTACTCTGGGATCTAGCTTGGTGGATATATGTAGCCAGTTTTCTTCCTTTCCCTTCATTTTCAGTTCACAGTCCTTTTGATTAGATTTATAAAACTTCACATAGATACAAGATCTTCTTCTGGTTAGCAGTGAGGCTGTTCAGATTTTATTTTTCATAGCTGTACATCTAGGTGATTGATTCTTTCAGAGAAATGGATTCCAAAGTGTCAATGAATATAATGGTATATTTGTAGTTACATAAAAGAGTTGTGTCAGGGAGAGAGATAGGAAGTGAATAGGCTATAGTGAGGTCAGGATCAAGGAGAGGGTTTCATGAATAAAGTTGTTAATCACCTCAGGATCTACAGTCCTGGGAGTTGGAGTAGAGTAAAAGAGGGATTTGATGCACATTATACAATTCAGTCCCTGCCCGCTCCCAGATGAGATAAGACTCCTTGTGGGGGACTCCTTGTATGGGAATGAATGAGTAAGATGGTTGTATTGGAAAAAAAGGAGGCTCAATACTAGGTGGTGCAGTGGATAGACCACTGGCCCTGGAGTAAGGAGGACCTGAATTCAAATCTGGCCTCAGACATTTACTAGCTATGTAACCCTGGGCAACTCACTTAATCCTGTTTGCTTCAGTTCCTCATCTGTAAAAATGAGCTAGAAAAAGAAATAGCAAATCCTCTAGTATCTTTGCTAACAAAATCCCAAAATGGAGTCATGAAGAATTGGACACAACTAAAATGACCAAACAACAAAAAACAACTCTCTAGAGGTATATTGTATCTAACTTTCCTAAAATTCTATTCCTCTCCCTAACTTCTTTCTTGTTGATTTTATGGTTCAATTTATCTAGGTCTGAGAGGATCAAATTGAGGTTCCCCCATTATTATAGTTTTATTAATTCTTCCTGTAACCCATTAACTTTTCCTTTAAGAATTTGGATGCTATGCTGTTTGGTGCATATGTGTTCAGTATTGATATTACTTTATTGTCTATGGTACATTTTTAGCAAGATATAGTTTCCCTCCTTATCACTTTTAATTAGGTCTATTTTTGCCTTTGCTTTGTCTGAGATCATGATTGCCACCTCTTTCTGTTTTACTTCAGCTGAAGAATAATATATTATGCTTCAGCCTCTTATTTTATCTCTATGTATCTTTCTGTTTCAGACGTGTTTCTTGTAAACAACATATTGCTGAATTCTGGTTTCTAATCCATTCTTCTATTCTCTTCTGTTTTGTAAATTCATCCCATTCAAATTCACAGTTATGATTGTTATGTGGGTATTTTCCTCCACCTATTCTCTTATACTTATCCTTTTCTTTTTTATTCTGTGCCCTCCTCAAGAATTCATTTGCTTCTGACCACTACCTTTTTTAATCTACTGTTCCTCCAATTCTACCCCCATTCCCTTAATCTTTCTCCCTTTTACTTATCTGTTGGATAAGATGAATTTTTATACCCTGCTTTGTGTCTATGTGTAGGTGTATTATCTTCTTGAACCATGTCAGATGAGAATGAGGTCCAAGTATTGCCCATTCTCCCCCAAATCTCCCCATTGTATAAACTCTTCCTTATGTGCCCCATTTATGTGAGATAATTTTCTCCATTTTTCCTATCCCTTCCCCCCTTTCTTGGTACATCCCTCTTTCTCACCTTTCCATTTTTCTTTTGAGATCATCCAAATATAATAGAATCATACCCAGGCACTGTCTCTTAGTGGACTTCTTCTAAGACTGTGGTTGATGTTAAGTTCTAAGCAGTTGCGTGTATCATCTTCCTATATAAAAATATAAACCTGGTTTAGTCCCTTATGATTTCTCATTCATGTTTACCTTTTTATGCTTCTCTTGAATCTTGTGTGTGAATGTCACGTTTTCTGTTTGGTTCCCTTCTTTTAATCAGGAATAAATAATAAATAAATAAAAATCCTCTATTTCATTAAATGCCTAAGGTATTCTTTCAACTTCTACTTGTCTTCTGACTCTAAGATATCTGGGCAGTTTTCCTTTAAAATTTCTTGAAATATGATGTGTCGACTCTTTTTTTGTTCATGGCTTTCAGATAATCCAGTGATTCTTAAATGATCTCTTCTTGACATATTTTTTGAGGTCAGTTGTTTTTCTGATGAGATATTCCACATTTTCTTCTATTTTTCTGTCTTTTGACTTTGTTTTACTGTTTCTTATGGAGTTATTAGCTTCTACTTGACAAATTCTAATTTTTAAGGTTTAATTTTCTTCAGTGAGGTTTTGTACTTCTTTTACCATTTGGCCAACTAATTTTATTTTGGTGAGGCAGTCAGGGTTAGGTGACTTGCCCAGGGTCACACAGCTAACAAGTGCCAGGTGTTTGAGGCTGGATTTGAACTCAGGTCCTCTGACTCCAGGGCCAGTGCTGCACCCATTGTACCACCTAGCTGCTCCTCAACAAATTTTTCAGTGTTGTTTTGTACTTCTTTTACCAAACTGTTAATTCTCTTTTCATAATTTTTTCACATACTCTTTTCTTTTCCCAATTTTCCTCTACCACTCTGAGTTAATTTTTTAAATTCTTTTTTAACCTTTATTTAACTTTTCTAGGAATTCTTATGGGGCTTATATACAATCTGCATTTTTCTTCAAGGCTTTACTTGTAGATGTTTTCTGGTCATTGTCTTTTTCTATATTTTTATCTTGAGCTTACCTATCACGACAGTAGTTATTTATGGTTTAGTTTTTGTTTGTTTGCTCATTCTTCTAATTTATTTCTTGACTTTGGACTTTATGTTAATGCTGTGCTTTGCACATTTCTGGAGGGGATTCTGACCTGAGCTTCTGTCCTTTTACATCTTTCTCCTGCTTTCTCAATTTTTTTGGGAGGCCTGCCAAATTTTCAGTGCTTCCAGAGTTTGTGATCTGGGAAGAGGTCTGTTTATTGCCCTTCTGGTCTGCAAGTTCCTGACCCGAGTTTGGATCTGTTGTGTTATATATGGTTAAGTTTCTTTTTTCTTTCTTTCTTTTCTTTCTTTTTTTTTTTTGGTCAGGCGATGGGGTTAAGTGACTTGCCCAGGGTCACACAGCTAGTAAGTATTATGTGTCTGAGGCCTCATTTGAACTCGGGTCCTCCTGAATCCAGGGCCAGTGCTCTATCCATTGAGCCACCTAGTATGTGGTTGAGTTTCTGTAGACTGTGCGGGACACAGTGTCTGTAAGTCCACTGGAAAGTTCTATAGATTCAGAGTGACTGAACTGAACTTTTGGCTCCCCCTTAGGTTTGATCTCCTGCCCTGGCTTATTTCACTGCAGAGTTATATGTGGTATTTGAGGTTAGAAAGGAGTCTCTCCCTCTGCTCTTGGGCCAAAAGCCCCACAACTATGGTTGTGGAACTTGTTCCTTTCACTTTACATAGGTAGGACCCTGCTCCCTTGTGTACATGATTGCCCCTCTCCACCCTGTAACTGTAACCCAAAACGGGGTAATGGGCAACAGAGCTGCCAGATGGCATCTGTTCCTTTTCTCAGGGCTAGTATAGGGGTCCCCTGGGAACCCCTTCTGCCCAGGCCCTTCCTGTACTGATGTTCAGTCCCTTTACCATCTCTGGGTGCTGGAATGCTCCCTATTCTGTTGCGTTCCTGGCCAGCCCTCATCCCAGTGTCCATAAACCTCTCTACCTATCTTCCTAAGCTGTGGTGGGCTGGAAAAATGACTCATTTTTTGGCTTTCTCAACCAGAAAATTTGATCTGGTGTGCTTTCTAGGCTGTTGTGGAGGAGCTAAGGAAAAAAGTGCTATACTCTCACTCCATCATCTTGACTCTGCCCCTCCCCTGGCTAGTAATTTGTCATATTTTAAGCTCTCATTCAGGAATCCAAATCCCATTCGTAACAGACCAATCTTAAATAGTTTTCACTTCCCAGTTTTCACTTTCTCTTCTTAATACATTGCCTTTGCTCAAGATTATCTTTCTAGGCTTAGTACACATTATTATCCTTGATACAATATGTCCAAAAAAAAAAGAAGAATAAGAAAAAGAAAAACTGGCAGGCTTGCTGTTCAATATATATGATGCTCTTATCTTCTGTCTCAGTACTTTTGCACAGGCTTGGCCAGTGCATGACCTTCTCACTTCCACTTTATAGTATCCCCTTTCCTTCAAGTTTCAGTTCAAAATTTGCTCCTACGCTGTGCCTGTACTAATACCTTTAGTTACTGGTAATCTCACCTTTCCCGAAATTACTTTGTATTTCATACTCCCTTGTTTCCTTTAAAACTCAGCTCAAGTGCCTTCTAAATGAAACCTTTCCCAATTCCCCCAGGTGCCTACCTCCAGATTTACATTTTATTTACTTTGTGTATAATTTGTATAAACATATATCTATGTATCTTGTCTTTTATCCCCAGGACCTAGCACAATGCCTGGCATACAGTAGAATCTTAATAAATGCTTCATTGACAGGTATACTTCTTGTTTTTCCCCAGTTTGAATAAAAACTGCTTGAGGGCACAACTGGTTTGTTTGTGGTTTTTTTTTTTATTTGTATGCCCAGAACCCAGCACAATGCTAGCATAGGCCACATGCTTAATAAATTTTGTTGAATGAATGAATCTCTCAATCTTGAAAAGACCACCTGTGTCCTTAAGGTGGAGACCTAAGACTTTGTCATCTTCAGCAATGCTTCCCAGATTCTTTCTGGCAGTTTTATTTGTGGCCCTGTGAATCACCAAAAATTGGTAGTAATCATCCATTTTGACAAGTGATATTCTGTCATGTCCTAGATATATATACCTGGTGAAAACAGTTTTCTGTCTTGTAACTGGGTTGACAAATAGCTTCCTTACTACTTCTGAATAGAGAGTCAATCGTTAACTAACACTAAGCTCTTCTTCCTCTTCCTCTTCCTGGGTGATGTCTTACCCAAAAGCACATAGAGGTCCATATCACCATCTTTTGGGTGATTAGCAGCTGCTTCTTCTACAGAGTGTCCGAATCTTTCTTTATCAGGAAGAATCTTATCTTTTACATAGCTGTAATTACTTAATAGTCATTCTGTTTTCTCATCATGTCTTATATTCTACTCATCAGCCTTCTGACATAGGTCAGGCTTTTTCTCTGTCTATGTAGATCCATTTTCCTTTCTTTTTTTTTTCATATGGATACGTGTGTGTGTGTGTATGTGTGTTTAAAGGAATGCTTCATTCTTTCTGATAGCCTGGAGAGTGGAAAAGCTCCTTTACTGGGAGGGATAGCAGCCTGTACTTTGAATACAGATAATGGTCACTTGGGTCAGACAGTCAGTAAACATTTATTAAGCAATTCTTATGTGTCAGGCACTGTGCTAAGCTCTGGGAATACAAAGAAAGGCAAAAGACAGACGTTGCTCTCAAGAACTTCACAATCTATTGGGGGGGACAACATGCGAATAACTGTAAAGCATTCAGCACAGTGCTTGGTAAATGATAGGTGCTCTGTAAATGCTTATTCCCTTCGTCTATGTACAAGCATAGATAGATAGATACATAGATACATAGATACATAGATACATAGATACATAGATAGATAGATAGATGATAGATAGATAGATAGATAGATGATAGAGATACATAGATACGTAGATATAGATAGATATAGATAGATACACACACACACATATATACACATATACACATATAGACACACATAAATATATACATATATACATATACATACATATATAATAAACATGTGAAAATGCCTGGAGTTAGAAGATAGAGTGTCTTCTTCAAGGAGCAGTCAGAAGGCCAGTGTCACTGCATTACATGGTAGGTGGGAAGTAAGGTGTAAGAAGACTAGAAAGGTGGGGAGGGGCAGGTTATTAAGATCTTTGAAGGTCAAATGAGGATTTTAAATTTAATTATGTAGGTGACAGGGGAGCCACAGGGTGTGAGTGGGTGAGTAGGTGGTTTGAAGTGGTCAGATCTGTACTTTAGGAAGATTGATTTGATAGCTGAGTGAAGGCCAACTGAAATGCAGAGAGACTTGAGGCAGAGAGGTCAACTAGGAGCCTATTCTAGGCCTTAGTTGATAGGGGCCTGCACCAAGGTGGTAGCAGTATCAGAAGAAAGAAGTGGGCATATATAAGGGATTTTACAGAGGTAAAATCAAGCCTTGGGAACAGGTTGAATATGGTGGGGGCAGGGGAGTAAGAGTGAAGGTTTGAAGATGACACCTAGATTTTGAGCCTGAGTGACTGGGAAAAGATGGTGGTACCTTCAACAGTAATAGGGAAGTTAAGAAGAATGAAGGGGTGTGAGTGTGTGTGTGTGTGTGTGTGTGTGTGTGTGTGTGTGTGTGTGTGTGTAAAAGATAATTAACTCTGTTTTGGATATATTGAGTTTAAGATGACAATGAGACATCTATTTTGAGATGTCTAGTAGACAGTAGGAGATATAAGACTGGAAGTCAGTAGAGAGGTTAGGGCCGGATAAGTAGATCTGAGAAACATCAGCTTAGAGATGAAATCTGAATCTAGGAGAGCTGGAAATAATAAAGAGGGAGAAGAGAAGAGGGCTCAGGACTAAGCCATCTGCGATACTCATGGTTAGTGGGCACGGCATGGCTAAGGATCCAGCAAAGGAGACTGAGAAGGAGCAACCGGATAGTCAGGAGGAGAATCAGGAGAGAACAGTGTCATGAAAACCTAGAAAGAAGAAAATATCAGGGTGAAGAGGATGATCAACAGTATAAAAGGTACAGGGAGGTCAGGAAAGATGAGGATGGAGAAATGGCCTTTAGATTTCACAATCAGGACATCATTAATAATTTTGGTTGTTTTGGTTGAACTCTGAAATCATAAACCATACTAAAGGGAAGGAAAGGGAATAAGTATTTGTGTGCTTACCATGTGCCAAGCACTGTGTTAGGCACGTTACAGACATCTCATTTGATCTTCACAATAACCCTGTGAGGTGCTATTATTATCCACATTTTACAAAGGAGGAAACTGAGGCAGACAGAGGTTAAGTGATTTACCCAGGGTTACACATTTGGTAGGTAGCTGAGAATGAGACTGGATTTGACCTTATATCGTCTTCCTTATTCCAAGTCCTATGCTGTATTTATTGTACTACCTGGCCACCTAAGACTATAGAAATTTAATATGAGACTAAGAGGAAGGGAAGTGGAGGCACGAAATGTAAATGACCGTCTCTAGTTTAGCCCTAAAAGGGAGGAGAGATATAGAGTGATAGTGTGCAGGAATGGATAGATCGCATGAGAGTCTTTTGAAGTTGGAGAAGATATGAGCTTGTTTGTAATCAGCACGGAAGAAGACAGTAGACAGATAGATTGAAGATATGTGAGAAATTGGGGTTGATAGAGGGTCAGTCTGATGGAGAAAATGGGATGGAATGGGATCACTTGTGCATGTAGAGGGGTTTGCCTTTGCAAAGAGAAAGGCCACCTTCATGTGAAGCAAAGGAGGACATAGTCGGGAAAGAAACTTGAGTGATATCACGAGGAGGAGGAGAGAAGAGGACGTTTTTGGTGAATAGCCTCAGTTTTTTTCAGTAAAATAAGAGGCAAAGTTATCAACTGAAAGCATGGGAAGAGGGGGAGCCATGGGAGGTTTGGGGAGGGATGAAAAAGTTTGGAAAGGCTTCTGTGTATGAGTGGGATGGTAAATTAATTAGGGAGTTGTAAAAGAATCACTTTGTAGTAGTAAGGGCCCAGTTGAGATAGTGTAACATAAACTGGCAACTTTGGGTATGGCAAAAATATAAAGGCAGTATATTCTATGTAAGTCACCACAGAATTTTTCCTGATTTTAAAAAAAAATTTTTACAACAAAGAAAGCTCTTTCTGATTTCCAAATGGATGCCATTTGTCAAGAGCCAACTTATTCCAGGCACTGTGTTTGATACCAGGGATAAAGTTTAAAAAAATGAAAGGAGTCAGGAGCTGACTCACCTGTGACTATCCTTTCACCATCCAGGAAAAGCATCTCTTTTGGAAAAACCACTTAACCTTTCTTGGCTTCATTTTCCTTATCTACAAAATGAGGAAGTTGGACTGGAAGACTGCTA
This sequence comes from Phascolarctos cinereus, assembly GCF_003287225.1. Lineage (NCBI taxonomy): Eukaryota > Metazoa > Chordata > Mammalia > Diprotodontia > Phascolarctidae > Phascolarctos > Phascolarctos cinereus. The sequence continues at coordinate 85,060,566 of NW_027555847.1, read as the reverse complement.
AGATTTCTTATTCCTATAAATCTGTGATCCCAAGATCCTCTGGCTTCTTTGTTGTGGAAATTTTAGCTACTTACTTTGTCTCTGCATGAAATGGTCCCTTAGCACCCATTGTACTTAAGACTGAGTCTGAAACTGCTTGCCATGTTTTCTTCTTTAAAAAAAATAGAACTTAACAATATTGACAAAAACATATAAAATAAATACAATAAGAAAATATAAACTTTCTTTTGTAGAAATGTTACTTAAAATAATATTTAAAGCTGCTTCTTTCCCAGTCCCTTTCTGATCTGCTTTCTAGTCATGTACTTATAAAGTTTTATTGCAGTTATTATTTTTTAAATATAGTCAATGGTGTATGTCATCTTCTTTGCTTTGAATAAGAATTTCCATATTTTTAATATTCTTCTTATGTCATGTTTTAATGGCACAATAATCTATTGGAGAGCACCTTAGTGTAGTGGAAAAGAAAGCTTGCCTGGGGATCAGGAAGATGTGGTTTGGAGTCCTTTCTCTGATGGATTCTGGCTGTGCGAACCTGGGCAAAGTACATAATCTTGCATTGTTAAAGACAGCTTTCTAGAATTGTAGGTCGGGTAGAAAGTTTCCTCCTTGGAATTCCATTTACTAATGAAATTACAGGTCTGGGCTGTATCTAAGTATCTGTGTACCTCTCATCTATCTATCTTTGTATCTGTGCGTATTCACATACTTATTTATGAAATGTTCCAAAATTCTCAGTGCAGTTTAAAGCTTTCATAGTTAAAAACTGCACAAAAGTTTTGGTGCAGTTTTTAAATAAAAGGTAAAATAGACTTATCCACAAACTAGCCAAAGCCTTAGTGAAGTTTTAAGCTTTCATAGCTTAAGACTTTTAGGACATCCTGTGTCCCAGATGTATGTGTTTCCATAATATTATTATATTTGTTAATCATTCATATGTTTATGTAGCTATTTCTAAATTATTAGGCATCTGGCTGTCTCTACTTTTTTGTTACATATAAAGCAACTCTCATCATACGCTTTCTTTTTAATGAATAGTTCTATTTTTCCTTTTATTAACATATTCAGAATATACTTGCAGAGGCAGGATCACTGGATTAAAAAAAAACCAGTGTTGAATTTTAGCTATTTTTGTGAAGTTTGTTGGGTAGAGGTTGAGTGGAATGCCTAATGTCCAGACTGTGAAATGCAGTTTAATTAAATTTATCAAGCATTTATTAAGTGCCTACTATATGTCAGGCACTGTTGTTTAGGTATCAGTAATACAGAACAAAAATGAAAAGTTTTTGTCCTTTGGAGCTTTTGTGGAAGGAGGGGAAGGAGAACAGCTCCTGGGCACAGATAAATAAATCCAAAATATATACAAAATAAAGTCAAAATAAATTTTGGGAGGTTCAGTCAATAATCATTTATTAAGTGCTTACTATGTGCAGGCACCATGATGCTGGGGATACAAAGAAAAGCATAAGACAATCCTTGCCTTCAAGGAGCTCACAGTCTAATGAAGGAAAACAACACTTAAAGGGAAGCTGAAAAGCAGGAGGGTGGGAAGGTGGAGTAGTACCTGGAATGGGCCAGCTTGGGTGGGAAATCATCTTAGGAGGTGTAAGTTACAGAATTAATTTCATCTTGCAGAATGGGAGGGTGCTAGCAACTGGGGTGGGGATCAGGAAATACCTCATATGGAAGCATTTGAATCAAGGCTTGAATAGAACTGGGGTTTTCAAGTGGCAGAACCAAATGTCAGAGCATTCCAGGCAAGGAACAGTAGATGGACATACAACTTATACAGTTGGTTTGTTGGTATATACATCTTTGGACAAATATCACATACATCAACAAGGAGCTGGGACCATAATTGATGGTGATGAGGAGGAGGAGGAAAAGGAAAATGGACTGTATTGCCCTTGGGAAATTACATTGCTTCTAATGACATAAAGGTCCATCTTTTTAACATTAGTGTTTTTCCAGTTTTGCTATTTGATTGAATATTCTGGAGTAACACAATCATTGAAGTCATCAATCACCCAAAAGGCAGTAGAGATGTATGTGTATCATAACATAGCATCATAGGATCATCATTTTAGAGCTAGAAGGGATTATAAATGTTATTGAATCCTACCCCTTTATTTACAAATGAGATAACTGAGGTTCAGAGGTCAAATGACTTGCTTAAGTTTTTATAGGTAGTAAGTGATAGAGCTGGGACTTGATCCAAAGTTGCTTGGCTTCAAATCCAGGACTCTTACTACTATATCATGTTGGCAAGTCTCTGGATTCCCTATTTCCATGAGGTACATCAAAGGAAATAATTCAAGATGTAGCAGGACAGCCTCTTACTGTAACAGGATGCCCTAAATGTCCGACAGTTCTCTAAATTGGATTTTCAGGTAATGTGTATAAAATCAGTTCACTGATTTATAAATTACATAACCTCAACTTTCCATATATTGTTTTTATATACTAAAATAAAAATTTATAAGATTCTGTTCAAATAAAATGAATCCTTGATATAGAACATTCCAAGAAATAAGTCAACTAGCTTAGAGAAATATCACATGTCAATTTCTGACTATATTAACATTTGAATATTTCAAATTATAGAAATACTTTCAGAAGATTAACCTTTCAAAAGGAAATCATCTGAACTTGGTAAACATTCCTCATAACCCGGGGGGAGAGCAACAGATATATGTCACCTAGTTTTCAGATGTCCATTGTTAACTACAAAACTTTATATCTAAAGAAGAATCATGTGTTAGGAGGAACACTTGCTGTCAGGTTAAGTTGAAGACATTCTTGACAAAGGTTACTGTATTCAAACTGGACCATGGCTTTTGGACAATCAAAGGATACAGAGAAGTGAAGAAGATGAAAGGTCATAATCAAAGAGTCAGTAGGTTGGCTATGGATAGATTAGAGAGTCAGGAGCACAGCTGGTGAAGGAAGGATATGTGCGTGTGTGTGTGTGTGTGTGTGTGTGTGTAGATCTTTGGTGTGTGTATGTATATATGTATGTGTGTATATAGACACACACATATATACATTATATACATATATATATATATATATATATATATATATATTTATATTCAGACAATAACCCAGTTGTTTCTTTATTCTATCAGGTACTTACTTCGTACTGCAAAGCCTAAGGATCTGTGAATTTTGTTGATGTGTCTATTTTCTCTGCCAATTAGACTTTCCAGCCTCTCTATGACTTAAATTGCAACTTAATATAAGATAATAAATACTTTCATCCCACCTTGACCAGTATGAGGATTACTTTCTCTTACACTTAGTTAAGCTGATCTATGTATGACAGATACTGAAATCCTTGGGCCCTTTTATCCAAAGCCTTTCAAGCCTGGTAGGATGTGCCAGAGAGAATACTTCACTGGGATAGCTTTGAAGAACCTAGAGATAAATTTAATGCTAATATGAGGCATCAGAGAAGAACTTCAATGAATAACTTTTATTTCTGTCAAAATAATTTAGAAATTTTCTTTTCATAGGTCTTGTTTGTATCTTAGTAGGTTCAAGCCAAAACATCTAATAAATTTTGTTATCTCTATAAATCATAGAATTTCATAATTGTCAGGTTTATCAGAAATTATTTAGTCCAATTCACAACTAGACAGGAATTTCCTTGAAAATATCCCTAACAAGTAGCCATCAAACCGTCACCTGAAGGCCTCAAGTGAGGGTAAACCAATAATAATAATAATAAGTATTATTTATATGATGCTTGAAGGTTTGCAAAGCTCTTTATACATATCATCTTTTTCAATCATGACTTCCCAAAACAGCGGTCAATTCTATTTCTGGATAGCTCTAATTGTTACAAAGTATTCTCTTTATAATTTTTAAAAAGTTTATTAGTGATATGTTTTTCTATGGATAGATAGATAGATGAATTTTGCAGGCCTGTTAATCATTTGTTCCAATTATTCTGTTCACCCTCTCAGAATTAGTGCTATGCAATCATGTCCAGTGGCAGCAGGCCATAGTGAAATGAACGCTCAATTTATGAGTCTGGAAGAGGAGTTCAGATTCTGTTTCTCATGCTTACTAGCTGTGTGACCACAGACAAGTCACCGACGTTCTCTAAGCCTCAGGCAAATCTTTAATACTATAAATTGCAGATGAGTTATAATCCCTGTTGGTAGAGGATTCCCATATCAAAGAAAACATATGTCATTTATGTATTGATCATTATGTCATTTGAAAATATAAATTTTGAGGCCTTAGCTGCTAATGCTTATGCATTTGATTTCTTTTTCATGCTTTATTGCTATTCTAATTTACCTCATTCAACTCTGTTAGTTGAGAATGGCATATTTTTGAATAATCATAATCCATCCCAGAGAAGGCTGGGGGTCTCAAAAGTCAAGTTGAAATCTAGATAACCAGTGGCTACTCTGTTAAAAGACTAGACAGATTCTAGATAGTCAATTGTATAATCGGGAAGAATTGTAAAAGAATTTATCAAATAGTAGAAGGTTTCTCAGTCTCCATACACAGATGAGTACAGTATCCCACATATTCAGGGACTAATGCAAAAAAAAGTTAGGTTTCATTATAGTTTGTCATGTCACAGGTAGAAGATTTCCTTTTTGAGTTGTCATTGCACAGGTTTTTCTTTCTACTCCTTGAAGATGACATGAGAGAGATTTTTGAAGCCTGTCTGGTTCAGGTTGTCATCTTGGCTTGTTCCATGGAGCCACCAATGCCAGGAATCCTGCATTGAAGGATGCCATAGCAATCTCATTTGCTGACTTGTGCTGACCTCAGTCCTGGCTCTTTGTCTTCTCTTGTACCAATTCCCTTGCATCAACTAGGAGGTTATTGTAATAGTGCTTGCAAGAAGTGTAGATGTACTGAACCTATATAGTGTCTATGTGAGTGGAGAGAAGGGGATAGATATGAGAGATGTCATGGAGGTAGAAATGACAGGATTTGGCAACTCACTGGAGGTTTAACACACTTCTGGGGTGTTTGTTTATATAGCTATCGTAGGGAGGGGGAGAGAAGGGTTTTAAGACATAGCTTCCCTGAGGTTTTTCTACAGTCTCCACTTTGCAGACCATGATTTATATGCTTCTTTAGGAACTGTAGCTATCTTTTAATTTCCTGATGTAACAATGTGAATTTTTAAAGGTATTAAGGAAATGAAGACCCAAAAAAGCTTGTGATTATAGCTAGGGACGCTGGCCTCAAAGAAAAAAATACTTGGACATATTAAGAAGCAGAATGCTATATTTGATTGAAAGCTGATTTTGAAAACTACAAGAGTATGAAAGAAGAGGAAGAACAAAGAGCTAAATCTTTGAAGTCTTATGTTGCTTAATCTTGTGGTTTCACAGAGAAAAAAGGAGCTATCTTTGTATTTAAGATAGCAATGTAAGAGACTTTGATATTTTATAGGATTGCCCAGGAAGTAAAATTTTTAGGGGTTGAAGGAATTTATATTTGTCCATGTGAATTTATATCTGTCTGAATGCAGCATCATGGCAGAAACATTAACTGAAAATCACAGGTGACAAAGGGCATCCTTATTACTTCATGATTTTGTTAGAAAGGATTCTAGTTTTATCTCTGTTATTTATAATAGTAGCTCTTGTATGTAGACATAGAATACAATTTTAAGGAAAAGTTCATTTATTCCTATGGTTCCTGGTGTGCGTGTGTGTGTGTGTGTGTGTGCGCGTGTGTGTGTGTGCATGTGTGTATTTAACAGAAATAGGCATTGTTTTTTATTAAAAGCTTTTTCTGCATCTATTGATTTTATGATATGATTTTTGCTGATTTTGGCATGAACATGGTTAAGTTTATAGTTTTACTAATATTAAACCAACCTTGCATTCCTGGAATGAATACAACCTGGTCACAGTGTACAGTCTTTGTGATATATTATTTTAGCCTCTTGGCTAATATTTTGTTTGAAAATTTTACATCAATATTCATTAAGGATGTTGGTCTGTAGTTTTTTTTTAACTCTTTGGTGTATATATCAAGACCATATTTGTGGGGGTTTCTTTCAAGAAATGACCAGTAAATTCTTTGTATTTCCACTTTTCCCTCTTGTTCTAAGAGATCTGGGTAGTTAATTTTTTTTTTTAAGAAATATGATGTCTAGTCTTTTTGTATGTGTCTTGGCTTTCAAGTAGTCCAATGAGTCTTACAATTTTTTTCTCTTCAATCTGTTTTGCAGGTCAGTTGTTTGTGCTATACATTCCTTATATTTTCCTTCTATTTTTTTACCTTTTTACCTTTATTTTAATATTTTTCATGTCTCATGCAGTTATTATCTTCTATTTGGTCTGTTCCACTTTTCAGAGAGTTTGTTGCTTGGGCAAGGTTTTATTACAGATCTTATGTCAAGCTGTTATTTCCCTTTGCAATTCTTTATTCCATAGTTCTCATTTTTTCCTCCCATTTTTCCTCATTTCATTTATAAAAAACAGTTTAAAACTCTCTTAAAAACTCTTGATTCTTCTCTTCCAGGAATTCTAGTTGAATTTGTGCCTAAACTGGTTTTTTTTCTCCCTTTGAGGATGTTTTTGAGTAATTCTCTTCCTGGGTTTTTGTTTTGAGCTTCCCCATGACCATAATAGCTCTTTAGGGTGTGAAGTTCTTTTTCTATTTGCCATTTCTGGAAGAAATGTCTGGGCTGATCCTGCTGTTGCTTTCTCAGTATACTGAGTGTTGTTTTACCATAAGATCTCAGGGACAGCTTATGCTGAAGAATTGCAAGCTTTCAGTGCTTCCAGAGTGGTATGATCCAAGGCAAATTCTGGCTGCTGCTACCTTGGTCTGAGCTCTGTAAGTTCCTTACCTGGGTTTAAGTCTGAGCAATATGTCTGTGGGCTCCCCATATTTGGAGTTTCAGTAAACTGCTGTTGGAATCAGTCACTATCAGACAGCTGGAAAGCTCTGCTGGTTCAGAGCAACATAGCTGTGGGCTTCCCTTTGGTCTGAATTTCCTTCCTTGGTTTTTCTTCTGTAGGCTTCAGTCTGAGCCCAAGGCTGAACCCGAGACCGTGCTCTGCCCTGCAGTCTGAGCTACACAGCTGCTCTTTTTTGCTGAACTTGTTCCTCTCCAGGATTGATTTTTTAAAAATTCAATCTTATAATTAACTTTTTTTTTACATTTTGGCTTTTGCACTTAATTTTTATTTTGTACTTAATAAACAGCCAAATGAAGCAATTGGCATTTTCATATACACAGTGGAAAATGAATAGACAAGTATATGATCTCTGTGGCATACTGCTTGCTTTTAAAAAAAAAAGTATGTGATAAATTCAATGTGTTACTTTTAAAACTGTCTTGCTTGTCTGTGTTCCTTTTCCTTTCCGAGCATTTTCTTTAATGTTTCAATGATCCTTGGTTTTTTTCCTTTTGGAGGGTTGGGGGTAATATTATCATTAGCCCCACTTTCTCCTTCAAATGTCTTCCACTGGGCAAAAAAAAAGATGGAGAGAAACAAAACCCTTGTAACAAATCCCCACAATAATGCAAAACTGATCCTTACGTGGCCATAAAAATGTATGTCTATTTCTGTATCTTGAAACTCTGATGTCTAATCAAGAGGGAAGTAATTTGCTTCATCACTGGTCTTCTGAAGTTCATTATTTGGCGAGTGCCTCATGTACAGCCCACTGTGTCAGGCCAGCTGCTCTGACTGTGCTTCACTTTACTGCACTTTACCTTATCCTTTCACTGTCTTCTTGTGAGCTACCACGTTTCATACTCCCCCTCCCTCTCCTTTTCAGTTGTGGAACCTCTATCAAGTCAAAACTGCTGTTGCTACAGGGCCTGAACATCTATTCCCCTCTACTTACTACTCTTGTAACTTCCTTTTTGTTTCTGTTAATTTTTAAAAATTTTATTTTCAGTTACAAATTCTTCCCTTCACTAACTTTCCCACCCATTGAGAAGATAAGAAATACAATACTCAATACACATATAAAGTCATGAAAAGCATATTTCCACCTTAGCCATGTTGAAAAAAAAATAAAAATAAAGAAAATGAAAAAATATGTTTCAATCTGTACTTAGAGTTCATCAGTTCTCTCTCTAGAGGAGAATAGCATTTTTCATCATGAGTCCTTTGGAACTGTCGAGGATCATTGTATTGATCAAAGTTGCTAAATCTTTCACATTTAGTATTGTTATAATATTGCTGTTACTGTGTACGATGTTCTTCTAGTTATGCTCACTTTACTTTGTTAGCAGTTTTAAAAATTTTAAACTTAAGCACAAAAAAAGAAAAGAAAAAGACATTGCCATGTACATAGCAGAACATAAGAGAGGATTCAATATAAAGTGACACAGTTCCATTTCAAGAAAACCTATATAATAAATACCACACATTATTTTCAAAGCTATCCAGCTTTTCTTTGCTTCCTTGTAGGTTTTCTTTTGTTCCCTGCTGAGCACTTTTTACTTTATTTTTTCTCCTCCCTCACCCCCCAAAGAAGGCTACAATTAAGTACAGATACACACACACACATACACATAGATATCTGTAAACCTACAGATATATATACATATATACTCATACACATATATGTAAGACTGTACTGAGCTTATTTCTGCTTATCATCTATTTCTCTGAAGGTGGATAGCATATTCTTTCATAAGTCCAAGTCTTTTCATGTTTTTAAATCAACCACCTCATCATTTCCTACACCATTGCAATATTCCAACCCAATAACATTCCATCTGAGAAATTGTCTGTGAAAGTTCTTCCCAATTTTCTGCATTCCTTCTATTCTTGGCTGCATGGATTTTATTTATACAAGAAATTTTAAATTTAAAATAATCAAAATTATCCATTTTACACTTTAACAATGCTCTCATCTTATAATATGGTTTAAGGTGTGATACTACTGAATCTGCTTCATTTATACCCCCCACCCTGGTTTCTTTGAAGTTCCTGACCTTTTGTTCTTTTTTTTTTCATTATTTTTTTTAGTTTTCAGCATTCACTTCCACAAGATTTTGAATTCCAAGTTTTCTCCCCATCTCGTCCCTCCCCCCACCCCAAAATGGCATGCATTCTGAATACTCCTAATCTGCCCTCCCTTCTCTCTCTCCCCTCCTTCTCTTCAATTTTCCCATAGGGCAGGATAGATTTCTATACCCCATTTCCTGTATGTCTTATTTCCCAGTTGCATGTGAAAACAAATTTTTTATCTTTTGTTTTTAAAATTTTGGCTTCCAAATTTTCTCCCTTTCTCCCTCCCCACCCATCCTCATTGAGAAGGCAAGCAACTCGATACAGGTTATACATGTGTAGTCATGCAAAACACTTCCATAGTAGTCATGTTGTGAAAAATTAGGTATATTTCCCTTCATCCTATCCTTCCCCTCATTTATTCTATTCTCTCTTTTGACCGTGTCCCTCTCTAGAAGTTTTTGCTTCTGATTACCCCCTTCCCCAATATGCCCTCCCCTCTATCATCCTCCTGCTCTCTTGTCCCCCCCTCACCATTTTCTGTAGGGTAAGATAGATTTCCATACCCAATTGAGTGTGTATGTTATTCTCTCCTTAAGCCAAATCCATGAGAATTAGATTCATTCATTACCTTTCACCTTCCCCCCATTTCTCCTTCACTGTGAAAGCCTTTTCTTGTCTGTTTTATGTGAGATAATTTACCCTATTCTACCTCTCCCTTTCTCCTTCTCCCAATATAATCCCCTCGCATCCCTTAATTTTGTTCTCCAGATACTGCGCCTTCATCTTCAACTCACCCTGTGCCCTCTATGTATCTATGTATCTATGTATCTATCTATCTATCTATCTATCTATCTATCTATTTATCTATGTCTATATCAATATCTATACATACATATAATTTTTTCCCTCCAACTTCTCTAATACTGACAAATGACTCATGAGTTACAAATATCATCTCTCCATTCAGGAATGTAAACAGTTCAATCTTAATAAGTCTGTTATGATGTCTCTTTCCTGTTTACCTCTTCATGTTTCTCTTAAGTCTTGTATCTGAAAGTCAAATTTTCTGTTCAGCTCTGGTCTTTTCATCAAGAATGTTTGAAAGTCCTCTATTTCACTGAATATCCATTTTCTCCCTTGAAGGATTATGTTCAGTTTTGCTGGGTAGGTGATTCTTGGTTGTAATCCTATCTCCTTTGCCCTCCAGAATATTATATTCCAAGCCCTGCAGTCCCTTAATGTAGAAGCTGCTAAATATTGTGTTATCCTGATTGTGTTTCCACAATACTTGAATTATTTCTTTCTGGCTGCTTCCAATATTTTCTCCTTGACCTGGGAACTCTGGAATTTGGCTACAATATGCCTAGGAGTTTTCCTTTGGGGATCTCTTTCAGGAGATGATTGGTGGACTCTTTCCATTTCTATTTTGCTCTCTGGTTCTAAAATATCAGGGCAGTTTTCCTTGATAATTTCTTGAAAGATGATGTCTAGGCTCTTTTTTTGATAATGGCTTTCAGATAGTCCAATAATTTTAAATTATTTCTCCTGGATCTATTTTCTAGGTCAGTTTTTCCAGTGAGATATTTCACATTGTTTTCTGTTTTTTCATTCTTTTGAATTTGTTTTACAGTGTCTTAACTTCTCATAAAGTCACTAGCTTCCAATTGTTGCATTCTAATTTTTAAAGAAGTATTTTCTTCAGTAATATTTTGGACTTCCTTTTCCATTTGGCCAGATTTTCTTTTAAGGCATTCTTCTCCTCATTGGCTTTTTGAACCTCTTTTGCCATTTGGGTTAGGCTATTTTTTAAGGTGTTATTTTCTTCAGTATTTTTTTTGGTCTCCTTTAGCAAGCTGTTGACTTGTTTTTCATGATTTTCTTGCATCACTCTCAGTTTTTCCTCTACTTCCCTTACTTGCTTCTCAAAATCCTTTTTGAGCTCTTCCATAGCCTGAGACCAATTCATATTTTTCTTGGAGGCTTTGGATATAGGAGCTTTGACTGTGTTATGTTCTTCTAGTTGTATGTTTTGATCTTCTTTGTTACCAAAGAAAGATTCTATGGTCGGACTTTTTTTTCGAGGCTTGCTCATGATCCTGGCCAATTACTTGAGTTATAAACTCTTTGTTGAGGTAGGAGTCTGCTTCCAATGTGGAGAATGTACTGTCCCAAGCTTCGGGGGTTTTGTGCAGCTGTTTTCAGAGATACTTTTAGGGACCTGAAAATTTTTAATTCTTCCAAGGTGTTGTGATCAAGGGTAAGGTATTTACTCCTTTCCTGATCAGTGCTCTGTTCTATGATCAACCACAAGCACTCTTTTCTGTCTTGGAACTGTGAGGAGGATTTTCTCTCCATAGCCCCTACAAGCTCCAGTATGCCAGCACTCCTCTTTGCCCAACAACCGCCACCCAGAACTGTGACCCAGATCCAAGCACGGGCAAAGCAAGAGAATCCTGCACCAGTAGGGAGATCCCTGCAATCCCCCTCTGATCAGCCACTCTATTCCTCCTCAGTCTGTGGGCCGGAAGCTCTGGAGGCAGCCACTGCCTGGGGGCCAAGCTTGGGGAATGGGGCTGGTACCCTGTGCTTCTCTCTTACCACAGACACAGACTTTTCCTACTGACCTTCTAAGTTGTCTTTGGCCTTCATGGGTTGAGAAGTCTGGAAACCACCACAGCTGCCCATGATTCAGTCCTCTGAGGCCTGCTCCAGGTTTGCTGAAGCCTGCACACCCACACCAAACTGCGTTCCTCTCCTAGCCCCACAATATACCTTTCGATCAACCATCCAGGTTGTCTTGGGCTGGAAATTTGTTTCACTTTGTCTTTTTGTGGGTTCTGCTGCTCTAGAATTCATTTAGAGTCATTTTTTACAGGTATTTGGAGGGGTTTGGGGGGAGAGCTCAAGTAAGTCACTGCTTTTACTCTGCGATCTAGGCTCCACTTCCCACCTTTTGTTCTTCTAAATGAACTTCGTAATTATTTTTTCTAGCTCAGTAAAATAATTTTTTAGTAATTCAATTGGGATGACATTACATAAATAGATTAGTTAGGTAAAACTGTCTTTATTATATCGGCTTTACCTATGAACAATAAATATTACTTCAATTATTTATATCCAAATTTATTTGTATAAAAAGTGTTTTATGTTTATATTCATATAGTGCCTGTGTCTGTTTTGGCAGGTGTATTCTCTGTTATTTTATACCATCTAGTGATTTTAAATGGTCTAAAACAAAATTGAATAATATGGCTGATAAATTGTGTAGTTTCCCTATTTTTCTCTTTTGATTAAATTCTATTTCAGCTTAATTTTATCTGAAATTATGATTACTATCCCTGCTTTTTTATATAAGTTGTACTCCTGACCTTTAGTTTGTGTTTGTGTATATCTCTCACTTTTATAGCATTTACTGAAAGCAAGATATTGTTGAATTCAAATTTTTAATCTGTTATCAGTTTCCATTTTATGGATAAATTCATCCCATTCACATTCTAAGCTATAATTCCTTGTTTTATATTTTTCTCCTTCCTATTTTTTCTCGCTATCCATCTTACCCTATTACTATCCCTCTTTGCTCCTCTGCTTTGCTTTCTTTTACTTTACTTCCTTTTATTTTACCTGCAACCTTGCCCTCCTATTCCTTAACCTGCCCATTCCTCCAAGAATCCCTCCCTTATCCTCTCCCCCTGACCTTTCCCCTTGCTCACCTATTTCTTTCTGAATTTAGAAGACTTTTATTTTTTTTAATCACCTCATCACACTCAGCTCAGCTGAAGCCTTTCTTTCAAACTACATAAATAAAAATGACAGTCGTAAAAAACTGATAATATTTTCATATATAAGAAATAAATAATTTAACCTTCTTGTGTCCCTTATAATAAATATAATAAATATAAAGATTTACTTTATGTTTCTCCTGGATGTTGTATGTTGAATTTTCCCGTAAGTTCTCCTGGTTTTGTGACAAATACCTGAAATTCTTTCAGTTCATTAAATGTCTATTTTTTGATATTCAGGTTTATACTTAACTTTGATGGTAAATTACCTTTGGTCATAACCTCAGCTCTTTTGCTCTACAAAATATGGTATTCCAAGACCTATGGTTCTTCAACATAGTAGCTGTTAGGTCTTATGTAATTCTTATTGTAGCTCCACAATATCTAAATTGTTTATTTCTTGTTCCTTCCAATATTTTCTCCTTAACCTGGGAGCTTTGCAATTTGCCTACAATATTTCTATAAGTTTTTCTCCTGGAATCTCTTCCAGGTGGTGATCGGTGGATTTTTTTCTATTTCTGCTTTGTTTCTTGTTCTAGAACTTCAGGGCAATTTTCCTTGATAATTTCTTGTAATATTGTATCAAGATTCTTTTTTTTTAATCATAATTTTCAGGTAATCTGACTGTTCTTCTATTATTTCTCCTTGATCTGTTCTCTAGGTTAGTTGTTTTTCTGATGAGATGTTTCACATTCTCATCTATTTTTTCATTCTTTGATTTTATTTTATTATTTCTCTGTGTCTTAGAATGTCATTAGCTTCCCTTCTCCCAATTCTAGTTTTCAAGGAATTATTTTCTTCCTTAGATTTTTGGTTCCCTATTTCAAGTTGGTTGACTTTCTTTTCATAATTTTCTTGATTTTCTTGGATTGCTCTTATTTTTTTTTCTAATTTTGTCCTCAATCTCTCTTATTTGATTTTTAAAGTCCTTTCTTAAGTTCTTCTAAAATTCTTTTTGTGCTTGGTACCATTTGACATTTCTCATTGAAAAAAGAGTGCCTTTTTTTCCCCCCAGCTCCATTATCTTCTTTTGAATATGAACCCAGATTTTCTCTATCCCTGTATCTATAGTTCGATTCTTTCTCCTTTGCTTGCTCTTTTTTTGTTGTTTTTAAGTTTATTTTTAGTAGTTATTAGTGTGATCAAGTTCTAGTCCCAAGGAATGGGGAATAATGCCCCAAGCTTTAGGTCTTCCTTACTGTTCTTTTCTGAGGTCTGTCCCAAGCTCAACCTTGGGCAACCCTCTTCACTCTTAAGTCACGGCTAGCCCCCATCACAATGTCCCACAAATGATCTTACTCCCTGCTGTCCCTTTGGTGGCTGCAAACTACAGCTGTCCTCTCTGCCCTGGAACTGAAACCAAGGACTCTGCTCTTCTGCAAGTGCCCACAGCCAGCAGGGTCCCTACCCATCTGCTGCTGCACTCACCAGGTGTATTTCTTCTCCCCAGCAGCAGCAGCCCAATCCAGGATGTCCCTCAACAGTGGAAGGTCTTTCATTCTTCTCCTACTCAGCCATCAGACCTCCACACAATCCAGGGAGATGAAAGTTTCTAAGGCTGAGGCTGCCTCCCAATCTTAGCTACCCTCAGGGCTTGTTGTGTGTTGATTCCACTGAGTTGGCCTGGAGGTATTTACACTGTACTTGGGCTGAACTTCTGCCCTTGGAGATCAGGTCTTTCTTGGGAGAAGGACTGCTTTACCCTGACTTTTATTTTCACTGCTCTGCATTCCCTCTGAGGCAATATTCTGTCTTCTGTGGAGGAAATTTGGAGAGCCAAAAGATTTCTGACCTACTCCGCCATCTTCTCAGAATCCTCTCCTTCACTTTACTTTGCATTAACTCATGTAAGTCTTCCCAGGTTTTCCTGAAATTATCCCCTTCATCATTTTTTAGAGCACAATATATTCCATCACAATCATATACTACAACTTGTTCAGCCATTCCCCAATTCATGGCCATCCCTTCAGTTTCCAATTCTTTGTTACAACAAATGGAGCTGCTATAAATACTTTTGTACATATGATTACTTTCCTTTTTTCTTTTATCGCTTTGGAAGTTAGACCTAGTAGTGATATTTTGGGGTCAAAGGGTATGCGTAGTTATTATAGTCCTTTAGACATAATTCCAAATTGTTCTCCAGAATGGTTGGACCAGTTCACAGCTCCACCAACAATGTATTAGTGTGCCTATTTTTCTACATTCCCTCCAGCATTTGTCATTTTCATTTTCTATTTTGTAAGCCAATCTGATGGGTATGAGGTAGTACCTAAGAGTTGTTTTAATTTGCATTCCTCTAATTATTAGTAACTTAGAGAATTTTTTTCTGTGATTATTGATAGCTTTGATTTGTTCTGAAAACTACCTCTTCATATCCTTTGACCATTTACAAATTGGAGAATGGCTCTCATTTTTATGAAGTTGGCTCAGTTTCCTATTTGAGAAATGAGACCTTTATGAGAGAAAGTTGTGGCAAAAATTTTCCCCAGTTTCCTGCTTTTCTTCTAATTTCAACTTCATTGGTTTTGTTTGTGCAAAACCTTTTTAATTTAATGTAATCGAAATTATCTGTCTTTCCTCCTATGATCCTCTCTTCCCTTATCCGTGGATGTAACAGGTAATTTTTTCCATGTTCTCCTAATTTGCTTGTGAGATCACCCTTCACGTCCATCTAAATCATGTACTCATTTTGTGTTTATCTTGGTATATGGTGTGATAGGTTGGTCCATTCCTAATTTTTGCCAGACTGGCTTCTAGTTTTCCCAGCAGTTTATGAGTTCTTGCCCCAGCAGATGGGATTTGGGGGTTTATCAAACACTAGTCTGCTGTGCTCATTTGCTTCTGTCTGTTGTGTACCTGATCTATTCTGTTGATCAACAACTCTATTTCCAGTACCAGGTTGTTTTGATAATTACTGCTTTGTATTATAGTTTGAGACCTGGTGCTGTGAGGCTGATTCTTTTGATATTCTTGACCTTTTGTTCTTCCAGGTGAGTTTTGTTGATATATTTTCTAGCTCTGTAAAATAATTCATTTGTGGTTTGATTGGTGTGGCACTGAATAAGTAAGTTAATTTAGGAAGTATTGTCATTTTTATTATATTGACTTGGCCTACCTATGAGCAATTGATATTTCTTCAATTGTTTAGATATGTCTTTATGTGAAAAGTGTTTTATAATCGTGTTCATATAGTTTTTGGGTATGTCTTGGCAGATTGACTCCCAAATATTTTATGCTCTCTGCAGTTATTTTAAATGGAATTTCTCTTTCTATCTCTTCCAACTGTGTTAAGTAATAGAAATACTGATAGCTTATGTGGATTTATTTTATATCTTGTAACTTTGCTAAAATTATTAATTGTTTTGACTAGTTTTTTAGTTGTTCTAAGGTTCTCTAAGTAAACTATCATATTATCTGTAAAAAAAACCTGACACTTCAGTTTCTTCATTGCTTATTCTTATTCCTCCAATTTATTGTTCTTGTCTTATTTATATAGCTTCTATAACTTTATAAACCAAAATGCTATAAGTTGGTCATCCATTCTCTACATATTTTTTCTCCTCTTATTAGAATATAAGCCCCTTCAGGACAGGAACTTTTTTTCTATATCCCTAACACAGCACAGAGCTTGACACATAGTAAATGGTAAATGTTAAAGTAGCACAAAGATAAGCAAAGTTCTCTAAGACACTAAATTTGTGACTTTTTTCTAAGTTGACATATTAATGATTATTTTTTGTGTCTAGTCATTAAACTAATTATGAATCCCCCAAAATGTACATCATCCAGCTCATATCTCTTTACAAGAATAACATCAAAAACTTTATCAAGGGAAATAAGTGGGGAGAGGGGGAGAAGGGGAATCAGTACTTCAAGGCCTTAAGCTATATTATAAAGCAGTAATCATCAGAATTATTTGGTATTGGTTAAATTTTAGAAAAGTAAATCAGAAGAAAAGCAAAAATTAGATGCAGTCATACTCAGTGAACACAAACTTCTAGGAAGGACTGCCTTTTTTTGACAAGAATTTGGAGAGGAGTTTACGAAAAAGTGAAATAGATCAGCAATAATCAACACCTTAAGCCACATACTAGAAGAATTCTAAATGGTGATTATGCACCCTAAACATAAAAACATAAACACATCATTTAAAAAATAAGGAAAGTAGAAAGAGGTATAACTGTCTCTAAGGGGAGAGTTATTCATCAAGAAAGTGAGAGGAGATCACATAAAAAAGTTGAGTCAGGAAAGTAATTTAGATTATGGCCACAATAATTAACTGTTCTAAAAAGGACCTGAGGCAATCAAGTCCAAACCCCTTTGTTTTATGAATGAGGAACTGAGGCTGAGAGAGTTAAAGAGACATGCCCAGTGTTATCCAGCCAAATGCCTAAGGAAGATTGAGCCCAGACCTTCTGGATTCCAAGTCCAGACCCTCTGTATTAATAATGTAAAGGGAGATAACATAAAAAAGGCTTCAGCTCAGCTCTCTGACCAATATAGATGCTAAATCATATTTTGTTTGTTTTTGTTTTTGTTTTTGTCTCTTGATAGGGAAATGGTAAGCTATCATTGAAGAATAAGGGATACTCTTTCAGAATGAAATGAATTCATGAGAAACATATATTAAGCATTTTACCATGTGCCAACCACTGTACTGAGTGCTGGGGACACAAATACAGAAGTGATCAGAAAAACCTGAAAAGACTTGAATGAAGTGATGCTGAGTGAAGTGAGCAGAACCAGGAGAACATTGTACACAGTAACAGCCACAGTGTGCAATGACTAACTTTGATAGACTTATCTCTTCTTAGCAATGCAAGGATCTAAGACAACTCCAAAGAACTCATGATGGAAACTGCTATCCACATATAGAAAAAGGACTATGGAGTCTAAATGCAGATTGAAGTATATTATTTGCTCTCTCTCTTTTTTCTTTTGTTGTTTCCTCTTTCTTGTGGTTTCTCCCATTGGTTCTAATTCTTCTTTACAACATGACTAATGTGAAAATAGGTTCAATATGAATGTATACGTAGAGCCTATCAAATTGCATGCCGTCTTGGGGTGGGTGGAGGGGAGAGATAGGGAGAAAATTTGGAACTCAAAATCTTATGGAAGTGAATGTTGAAAACTACAAATAAATTAATTAATTAAAAAAGGACAAATACAGAAGTGATACAGTACTTCTTCTCAAGACCATTATATTCCACATGTGGTGGGGCTTGGACGGGCCTAGAGAAGAGACACTTGTCCTAGAAGTCACAAGAATGGAAAATGGAATTCTAGGGCAGTCCAGTGATAACACCTTTTTCTAGAGGCAGTGTTAAGTTGGTTACAGTTATTAGGACAAGAGGCAGAGAGTAGAAAAGGTGAGAAAAGCACCCAACTGGTGACAACATAGAAAATACCTAGAGTGAAGATGAGGCTGAATGGCCCCAGGAAGTGGCTGAAATGAATAGTTTAGGTCCTTCAGATGTGGTTTCTGGATGTCCAGTGTGGAAGATGAAGTGTAGCAAGTGGCAAAGCAAAACATGGCCACTTTGGGGGGGCTGTGGACATGGCCAACGTGTTGATTTATTTTTGCTTGACTATACTTACTTATTACATGGGTTCTATGAGGAATGGGGAGGGAAGAAAAGATGACAATGATTAGGAAATAACAGTGGTATGAAAAAAGAGAAGCATCAACAAAATATTTATAAAGAGAAAATCTTTGTATCTGATAAAGGTCTTATAATAAGATATTTAGGGAAATAACACAAATCTATAGAACTAAGATCACAGTAGTTTGTCAAAGGTGGAATGTGAACAAATAACCATCAAACAAAATAATGTAAACTAACCACATGGAAGATTGATCCAAATCACAAATCATAAGATAAATATAAATGGAAACAACTGTGAGATTTTACCTCATATGATGAAAATTAGTAAAGATAACAAAAGATGGAGATAATCAATGTGGGGGAATTGACTGTAAGAGTGACACAGTAATACTTTGGAGGTATGACTGAATCCAAAATTTCTAGAATACAATTTTAAATTGTGTGAAAAAGTGACTAAATTTTTCCTATCTTTTGACCCAGAGATTCTTGGGCATGTACTCTAAGAAAGTGGGGAAAAGAGGGAGGGGGGAAAGTGAGAAGGGACAGAGACAGTTAATTAAGTCCTTATTACCAGGAATAGTGCTCCTTACTAGTGGTACAAATAAAAGAAAGCAACAAAATCCTTGCCTTTAAGGTATTTGTGTTCTAAGGCAAGAAGACAACAAATAAAAGGCAGTTGTGGGGAAGGGTCTGTAGTACTGGCCCAGTTGCATGGTTTGTACATGGTCTAGAGCTGATGAAGCCTGGTTCTGGATGAGATAAGGAACCTTACCTATCAGACCCCTTGTGGTGACTTGGATTGACAGTGGGAGGAGATAAATATGATGGTGGGACTGTAGGTAATGTGGTAAGGAGATGGCTGGGAAGTGATAAGGATAAAGAAAGGCCCCATATGTACTGAAATATTCATAGCAGTAATTTTTTTTAGTAGCAAAGCTCTCCCAGTTAGTACATATATATCTATATGAATATATATGAATATTTATGTCCATTTCTCACATAACTCCAAATCTGTTGCTCTTTCCACTATACCATGCTGTTTTTTTGGGTTGTGATATATTCATTTCCCATCTGTGTCTGAAATCTATGGGATCGGGCCATGTTATTTGTAGCTGAGCTGGACCAAATAAGGTATTAAGTATGAATAGAGATTGCTGTGTCTATAGAGTGTACATCTGTTTGTACAATGGTGTTTTATGTTATACTCATATATAGAGAAAACACCTGAAAACTCAAGACTAACTTATTTTTCTTTTAGTATTATTAGTATGTTTTTAAAAAATAATAATTAATTAGTAATTAAATCAATTGATAGTAATTAAATTAGTGAAACTAATTAATAATTATAACATTAGCATTAAAAAGCTTTGAAACTATGGTTTCAAATACAGATGATTCATGAATTCTATATCAGGTAAAACTAAATATGAAGGTATTTAATGTAACATTGAGCTGCTTTTAATTGTCAGGTTGGGAAGGGAATAGAAGGCTTAGTACATTTTATTCTCACTATTTTCAATGCTAATACTTGCTTAAAACACTCAGGATTATTGAGTACTTATCCAAGGCATTTTATTAAAGGCAATGAAAGCTATAAAGATGACTGAGTCATAAATTTTTGCCCTCAAAAACTTGAGTTGGGGATATAGCAGATAACAAATAACAGATAATGGTTGAGGAGATACTATATGTAGAATGAAAATTTAACATAAGGTTATATATGAGAGATGCAAAATATGTAAGACTGTAAGTCCTAAGATCATAATTTTCCCCTCAGTTTTAGATTTTAGTTTAATTTTTTTTTGTCATTATGAATGTGTCAAGTATCAACAAATGTGAACATGATCATAGAGCTTCAGCAAACTTTTTAGAACTAGAAGTACCTTTAAAGAATACAGTTTGGGGTGTTAGTACAGCAGGGAAAGTGATATCTAAATGGAGACTGGAGAAGGGTAAAGCAATAGGAGCAGTTGCTCTATTGAGAAGTCTTTTGATTTTAATACTCTGTGGAGGCAACAATTATCCAGAATTTTTCAAGTGGTAAAGAAAGAAATAAAATGTTGCTAATATTATCTTTAAATTGCAATTTAATCTTGTAATTCTTCTGGTACAAGGTGAACAAGGATGAGGAGTGAAAAGATACGTAGAAGGACTTTCATCAGTGATAACATGACCAGAGTGGGGTTGTGTTAGCCAAAGCCTTTCCTTTCCTCTGGGTCTTTGAATTCTGCTGCTGTGTCTCCCAAGTGGCAAAGTAGCCAGAAAGAAACAATTTCACTTTGTTTCAGCGGTATGTTCCAGGAGGATGTTTTATGCCTGTGCCCATTTTCATGATCTTTCCAGCATCAGATGATTCTCTATTGGTATTCTGCCTCAGGCTCAGATACTCTTCTATGCTTTACTATCTCCAAAGACCATGTATTTTCACCAGCTTATATCTTCCAAATATGTCCCTCCCAC
Source organism: Phascolarctos cinereus (assembly GCF_003287225.1). NCBI lineage: Eukaryota > Metazoa > Chordata > Mammalia > Diprotodontia > Phascolarctidae > Phascolarctos > Phascolarctos cinereus. Next base: position 85,039,755 of record NW_027555847.1, on the reverse strand, counting down.
CACCTCCATCCCCCATCATATTGTAAGATTCTTGAGAATTGAGTTGGTGTTATAGCTATTTTTCCACTCCCATTTTCTAGCACAGTGCTTTCCATGTATGTGCTTAATAAATATTAGTTCACTTGGATTAATTGGAGACCCTGTCAGAGGGGATGATATGGTCATTTTTTGACTGGATGTTCCCAAGAAAGGCTTCCTTAGGGAGATGGGATTGATCTGGATCTTGAAGGGTAGGGAGGATTTGGATAGGTAAAAATGTGAGGATATTCCAGGCAGGAGTCATAGCTTATACAAGGGTATCAAAGTGGCAAAATGCAAATCATGTTCTGGGGGACAATGCATCGGTTGGATTGACTTAGACTGTAGGATACATATAGAGAAACAATGAGAGATGAGGGTCAGACTTTAGTGTCCCTGGAATGACAGGTTATGAAGTTAGGACTTGATCCTATGAGCAAAAGGATATGTTGAAAATTGTTGAGTAGGGAATGATACCAGGAAAACTGTTAGGAAGATTATTCTGGGGGTGGTTGTTCCAAGTCCATGTTTGGTAAGATGCAGTCAAAAACTATTTGGTAAGATGCAGTCAAAAAGGTGTTCTGAGCTTTGTCCATCCTGTCCCATTGAAGTGGGGGCATGTAATGAAGGATGGCAGTATTCATCCTGTTGATCACCTTCTCCTCTTGGGTACTCACTCTTCTCCAGGTTTTTCTGACATGGCTCTCTCCTGGTTCTCCTCTTACATGTCTCATAACTTTTTAGCCTCAAGGAAAAGGAAAAGAGGGTGACTGACAGTGCCAAAGGATTCAGAGAGACCAAGAAGGATGAAAACTAAGAAAAAGTCATTAGATTTTTTGTTTAAGAGGTCATTTTGGAGAGAGCAGTTTCATTTGAATGATGAGGTGAATCGAAGTCAGACTGCCAAGAAGTAAGAAGAGAATGAGAGGTACTGATTATAGATAGGCATATTTCTCAAATTTAGTCACGAAAGGGTAGATAGCTATAGGATGATAGTGGAGATGGACAAACCAAGCAAGAATTTTTTAATTTTTTAAATTCTTTTTTATTTTAATTAATTTATTTTGAATTATCAACAATCATTTCCATAAGCTTTTGAGTTTTAAATTTTTTCCCCCTCTTTCACCACCTTCCTCCCCAAGACAGCATGAAATCTGATATAGGCTATACATATACATTCCTATTAAACATATTTTCATATTAGTGATGTTGTAAGGAAGAATTAGAACTAATAGAAGGAACTACAAGAAAGAGGAAACAAAACACAATTGCTTTGATCTACATTCAAACTCCATAGTTCTTTCTTTGGATGTGGGTAGCATTTTCCATCATGAGACCTTTGGAGATGTTTTCGATACTTGTATTGCTGGAAAGGGTTAAGTTTATCAATATTAGTCATCACACAACGTGGCTGTTATTGTGTACAACGTTCTCTTGGTTCTGTTCACTTCACTCAGTATCAGACCATATAAGTCTTTCCAGGTTTTTCTGAAGTCAGCCTGTTCATCATTTCTTATAGAACAATAGTAGTCCATTACATTCATGTACCACAACTTGCTCAGTCATTCCCCAATTGATGGGCATCCTCTCAATTTCCAATTCTTTGCCACCACAAAAAGAGTTGCTATGAATATTTTTGTACATGTGAGTATGATCTCTTTGGGATACAGCCCTAGACATGCTATTGCTGGGTCAAAGGGTATGCACATTTTTATAGTCCTTTGGGCATAGTTCCAAATTGCTCTCCAAAATGGTTGGATCATTTCACAACTCCACCAGCAATGCATTAGTGCTCCAATTTTCCCACATCTTCCCCAACATTTATCATTTTCCTGTTTTGTCATGATGACCAATCTGATAGGTGTGATGTGGTACCTCAGAGTTGTTTTGATTTGCATTTCTCTAATTAATAGTGATTTAGAGCATTTTTTTCATGTGACTATAGATGTCTTTAATTTCTTTCATCTCAAAACTGCCTGTTCATATCCTCTGACCATTTATCAATTGGGGAATGAGCAAGTAAGAATTTTTAAAGATGAGAGAGACATTAGCAAGTATGTAGGCAGCAGGGAAGTAGCCATCGAGAGGTTGAAAATTAGTGAGAAAAATGGGCATGATAGAGGAACCAGTCTGCTGGAGGAGAAGGGGTAGAATGGTATCAACTTGTGCATGTAAAGGAGTTTTCCTTGGCAAAGATAATAGCCATCTCTTCATATGAGATACCAATGAAGTAGGAGATGGATGGGGAAGGCATCTGAGTGATATGAGATGAGGGGAGAAGAGGGAGATCTTGGTGAATAATCTCTTTTTTCAGTAAAATATGAGGCGAGGTTCTCAGCTGACAGGAATAGAGTGGGTGATGTCATGGGAAGTTTGAGGTGGGATGAAATGGTTTGGAAAAACCTCTGTGGTGAGTGGGATGAATTGATTAGCGAGGTGATTAGGGGGGCCTTGCTGAAGTGACAAAGCAGCTTACCATAAAATGCCCAAGCTGGAGGAAGACAGGTTGAGTCAGAAAAAATAACTTCCCAACACTCACTACCTTCCAATCTAGTACTGATCTCTGGTTTAAATATTTTTTTTCCATTTTGGTGTTATTACTCAATTGACCTGGCATTTTGCTTTATGCTTGCTTAGATCACAATTTAACTCTTTGTAGATTTAACATTGCCTTATTTTCTTTATAGCTAGCAGTTGCCTGGGGGGGGGGGCCTAGAGACAAGGAGTGCTGTATATTATTGGATCAGTGTCTTGAGATCACCCTCCATTAGCTTCCAAATCAATGTGACTCACTCAGTGACTGACATTGTAAATTTATTTGGCCACTTCTCCTAGAGAAAGGAGGCTTGCTCTCAAAGCCTTGGCTGTACTCTGTAAAAACATGGATCTGTAAATTTCCCAGACCCAGGATCCCATGCCTCTACACATTGGTCATTAACTTATAAGAAACCTCCTAGCAAAACAAAGAGCAGAAATGTTGTTATGTGAATTCCTGGCCTAAATTTCTGACTTAACTCTTCAGCTAGTCTCCAGATTCTAAAGCATGTTCTAAGTATTGTAAATAGTTAATATTCACTCAGGGCTTTTTGATAAATGTATGTATGCGTGCATTTTTTAGCAAGTAATTTCAATTCATTTACATTCACAAAAAAGTATGACACAGTTATAGTAATCCTTAAACAGTAAACGTAGCATTCTATGTTTACAATTTAAAACTGTACTACAACTTTTAGGACACCCTATATATTATGGAAAGGGTCATAGTGATCACAAACTAGGCATTATAAAAATTTTGATAGTCATAGTTTGGCCAACACTATCTCAGCACCTCTTACCTTTCTCTGGAAAAACAAAACAAAACAAAACACATTCCTTATGACTCATAATCAGTGTCTTTGATTTTGATGGGGGTGGGAGGTGGTATAGGGTGGAATGATTGGTCAGGTATGGGGTAGAATGATTGGCCAGGATCTAGGTTGATAAGGTCATGATTGATCATTTTGGGTTCTTCAGCTTCTTTCATGTACTCAGCAACTTTGAGCATGGCCTCATAAGTCATCATTATCTCAAGGTGAGTAGGCCAGCTTAGTGAAGGTTCAACAATCTTGGGGATAGTTTTAAAGATGGCCATTATCTATAGTTGGAAGTCTGCATTGCCAAGTTTTTCACAGAGTTCAAGTACGCAGCAGTCACCCCCACCAAAACAACAACAATAAAATATTAAACTTCTAACAATTCAATAGCTTAGAGGGTCTCCAAAAATGGGCATTGCATTTACTAGTTATGGGACATAAGTAGTTCATTGTTTTAATCCCACCCAGGGATTTGGTTCAGTACTCCCCAACACACGCACTTTTTTTTTCTGGGGAGAAGGTAGGAGTGGTGCTTACGTATACATAGAAAGTCATACATGCATAGAACCTTGTATAATGAGGTGGGCTGTAGTAATAACATAATAAATGTTTGTTAAATTGAACTGGAAATGGAATAAGGTACTGGGTAGGAAAGGATACCAGTGAAAAAGAGAAAGAAAAAGAAAAAGAATGTTGAATTAGGGTTGGGGCAGAGATTAAATCAGTCTTTTTCATCACTCAGCAGTGAATGCTCTCTAGATGAATCTCTTGTGGCAAATTGACAGAAAATGAAAAAAAAAGCTACGTATAAAACAACATATTTAAAGTTGAATTATTTTTTGGGAGGGGAAGTTAGTCTGTTTTAGGTTTCAAAGAGATGAAAATACAGCTAATGAGACACCCCCAAGTATTTCCAGCTAGGTCATGTTTCCCCTGGGGGACAATTAGGTAGCTCAGTGATTAGAGTGTTGGCCTGGAGTTAGAAAGACTTCTCTTCCTGAGTTCAAATCTGGCTGCAGATACTTACGGCTGTGTAACCCTGGGCAAGTCACTTAACCCTGTTTGCCTCAGTCTCCTCATCTGAAGATTGAGCTGGAGGAGGAAATGGCGAACTACCCCAGTGTCTCTGCCAAGAAAACCCCAAATGGGGTCATGAAGAGTTGGACGTGACTGAAATTACTGAACAACACTAATATGTTCCCTCTGTGGGCAGTCTCTGCCTTTGGGTCTAATTTGGATTATGCCAGTATAAATTCAAACAGCTGGTTGCAGATCTTCAAGGTGGTGCAGCAGCTAGAAGGTAGAACTCTTATTTTTCCTATATACAAGAATAAACCTTACTTCTTCACAGGGGCTAGGAATAAGACTATTTGTTGTCCTTGTTTCCAAGATTTATACCACATGGGGCTCATGGGGTCAGTGGTTAAACTTAGTGACCACTGGGTTTGGATCTGTGATAGGAAGTCTCTATTTGCCCAGGTCCAGAATGGGAGAAACCTTAAAATGTGTGCTCCAAAGAAGATCAGAATACTTTGAAAAACCAAGCTTCTTAGTCTCTGTAATCTAAAAGAGATTTTTAAAAATTAAAAATAATTTGTTATTTTTATTTTTTCAAGTAACAACCAAGTTTTGTCAGTTGATTCACTGCACATTCTTTATGTACAAGGCAAATAAAATAGAGATAAGATGAACTTTTTAATTTCAAAGTAAATGTTTGTATCAATTTTTGGTGCCTGGTCTTGCTTGGGTTAATTTATGACCTTACAGCTTTTGTCCAGTAGTGGCAGTGAGTGGAGTCTGGCTCCGACTCATAATTCTATGGCTGTGATGAACAAGGAGCTTCAAAGACCTAATGAGAAGCCAGATTAAAAGAAATACCTACCTTTCATTCCAGTACAAGATTTTAATACCTTGAACTGCAGAAAATAGAAAATAAATAAAGCATGTAAGTGTTCAGGAAATTTGTAGGTAAAATACTTAGTAGGGAATCTCATCCACTTTAGGTAATTGCTATTAAACTGGTCTCTAAGGAAGCAGAGTCATCAGTTTGTGTTGCTTTTGCTTTGGCTCTAGACTAATTTAACAGAAAGAAGAAAAAATTTCATTAAGACTAACCAGACACATGTAAGGATTTTCCCCCTTGTGCTGGAAGTATGAGGAGGGAGGGATATTACTTGCCCTTGAATTGCTTAGTAAAATAAAAAGTCACTACTAACTGAAAGAAGTTTTGTATACACACACACATAAAGGCAACACAATTATTTCATCAAAGAAGAAGCATGTATCTTATCAAATATCTTTGTCTGAGTGTTTCTTGTTGAGAGCGATCTCATCAGTGATTCTCTCTTGGTGATTATCTTCTAAGAGGGGAAATGGTGATGATAACTCTTTCTTCAGTTGACTCCTTAGAGGTTCCGGAAAGCAGTTGTCTACCATTCGCTCCAGGTGATTATCTTAAAGAAATGAAAATCTAACATGAAAGAGAGAGGAAAAAAAAAACCTCAGTAGGTACTGTTTGAGATAACCAGGTAATTGCAGAATTTGAGGGAAGGAAATATTTTGAGAGGAGATTTGATAGCCTAGATTAACTGGTAGATTACTTATTTATTTAATAGCAAATTATGTAATACTTACTTTAATGATTATATGTGGAGTGTCATCTGTGCATGAGATAGATTGGCAACAATATAAAAATTAGCATAAGGGTAGAGTTGAACCTAATTGATGCAATCAGTCTTAATTAATGTAGTCTCAAAAGACCTAACATCAATCAAGAAAAGCACAAATTAGGTGTGAGCAAATCCTTTATCAGTTTGGAAAATTATAAGGTTTTGGTCATTGGATAAAACAGATGAACTCACCTGTTATGATTGTCTTAAAGAATTAGACATACCTTTGAAGCTTACATATGAAAGTAACAATTTGTCATATTAGACCAGTCTAGTGATGGAGAGGTCTGGTTCAGAGGTTTCTAGCCAGTCAGTTGCACTTGGAGTGGAGGAGTAGGGCTCCCCCTCTATATTGATTATGTCAATGGAGAGATTGGATGAGGAGCAAATACTGCATCCATCTGGGATGAGGGTGACTAGACCAGTAGGATGCAACATATCTAGCTGGGAGCCATAGTCAGTGAGGAAAGACAGCTTCGTGGAGCTTGACCCTTTAGGTGTAAATAAAAGCTGGCTAGGACTTTCAAGGAAACCAACAGAGTCCAGCAAAGAGCTATCCCTAAAGGGAGCTTCATGAGTATTCTACTAAAAGAGAAAAGAATTTCCAGTAACCAAAAGTTATTAGTTACTTTTCCTACATGTATTCTCTACAAATGTGCCTCACTACCTTTGCTCTTCAAGTTTGTGCCCACTTTCCCCAGGAAACTTATTTATTTGTGTTCCAAACTTTTTGAGGGAATATTTTCTACCAACTCTTTTTATTATTCCATCTTAATAAGTACTTTTCCTAGAAACTAATTCAGTTTATCAGCTATGTTAGTGGGAAGCACATTGGTGGGGGCTTGTGAATGACACTACTGGAAACATAGGCCATAAGGTTATTCCTATAAGATGGAAGGTAGTAATCAATTGCCCTCTGGGATCCTGGCTTGTCTGTCAGTGTGAGTGAGAGCTAGAGAGGTGTTATGTTAGGAAAAATCTAAATTAATACAGATATAAGGAGGCATAGTGGGATTCTCATCTTGTCAGAAGGTTGAAGAATGAAGAATGTGACAGACAAGAAAGAGAAGAAAAACTACTAACATTTGAGCCTATATGTACCTATCTAATAGGTATCAAGCACTAATTGTAGAAGGTGGAGTTGGACTATTTCTGGAAAAGCAATTTTTTTGTGGTTCTAGGAATGACAATGTGTATCTATAGGTTTCACTAAGTGACAACTTCCATGGTAAAAATGAAAGCAATAAAAAAAAAGCATGAGTAGTGGTTGTGAGTGACAACCTGCTAAGGACCACTAGTACGGCAGTTTGTCAACTTGACATGAACAACAGAGAGGTCTGCTGTCTTCACAAGGAATATACCTAGGATGTAATGGAGACGCTCCTAATAGGAGAGATTAAGGAGGCAGAATAGTACAGGGCAAAGACACTGGGTCTTGTGTCTGAGAACGTGGAATCAAATTCTGTGAGATCTTGGACAAGTCACAACCTCCTGTCTATATTGACTCAGTCAGTCAATAAACTAGCATTTAATAGTTTAGGTAGATGACCTCTGAGGTCTCTTCCAATTCTAAATCTATGAGCCTTTGAATTACCCCAACTGACAACCACTGCCTACTTCTGATGACTCATGTGGGAACAAAAGATACTATCACAAGAAACCTAGAAATCATCGCTAAGGATAAGAAGGTCCTGAACAAAAAAAAAAGATGATGACTTTGGAGATATAGGTGATATTTTCATGACTATTTGCTAATTAAAGGTAAGGGATTCAGCTGAGGAGAGCAGACTTGGGTAGTGAACAGCTGGATAAGACTGTGGTATTTGGGAGCAGGATGAGGAATTTTCTGCAGCACAATTGAAAATATGGGCATGATGGGCTATTGGCTAGGGATGGGTGACCTTAACCAAAGACACATACTTGGTTGTAGTCTTGCCAATTTAAAAGAGGCTTTTAAAATTTTTTAATAGTTTATTATTTCAATTTTTCAAGTAAGAAGCACTTTAAAATTAATTTGTTCCTCCTACTCTCATCCACCACTAAACAAACAAAAAGAAAAAAGGGGAAAAAAACAAACCTGAAGAATAAAGCCCTCAATATGTAACTGTATAGTCTAGCCAAACAAATCTCTATATTAACCATTTTTATCTCTCTATTTTTTTTTCATTTTAAGTTCATCACCTCTCTGTCAGAAGGTAGGTAGCATATTTCATCTTCATTCTTTTGGGCTCAAGCTGACAAATCCCCATGTATTTATAAAAGTGCTATGATGTGCCAGGCACTATGCTAAGCACTGGGCATACAAAGAAAGGCAAAAAACAGCCCCTGTTCTTCAGGAGCTCATAGTCTAACAGAAGACTACATACAAACAATCAGGAACAAACCAAATATACATAGCAAAAAATGGAGTTGATCTCAGAGGAAAGGCACAGAGATTAAGGGAGAATGAAAAAGGTTTGTTGCAACAGATAGAACTTTAGCTGAGAGTTGGGACTCATGACTTGTTGATTATGTTTCTGAAGTCTTTCAAAATTGTTTTTTTATAAGGTTATCATTGTGTAAGTTGTCTACTCACTTTGAAATGCATTAGTTTATAGAGATCTTCCCAGTTTCCTCTGAAATTTTTTATTTTATCATTTCTTATGACATAATAATATTCTATTATATTTATAGGCCACAGCTTGTTTAGCATCTCCCCAACAGGAAGACACCCATCCCCTTAATTTCCAGTTTTTAGCTACTGTAAAAAGAGTTGCCGTAAGTAATTTTGTACATAGAGATCCCTTTCTTTCTTCCATTTCTTTGGTGGTTTAGACATAAAGGAGTGGATTTGCTTCATCGAAGGGTATACACAGTTTGGTAACTTTATAGACATAGCTCCAAATTGCTTTTCAGAATAGCTAGACCAGTTCATAACTCCACCAACACACTGTACTAATGTATCTGTTTTCTCACAATCCCTTCCAATATTTATTATTATCCTCTTTTGTCGTATTTGACAGTCTGCTAGGTGTGCGGTAGAATTACCAAGTTGCTTTAATATGCATTTCTCTAATTATTAAGGATTTAGAACATTTTCCCATAAGATTGTTAATAATTTGGATTTCTTCCTTTGAAAATTACCTGTTCATATCTTTTGACTATTTATTATTTGAGAAATGGTTCTTATTCTTCTAAATTTGAATCAGTTTGCTATCCATCTTAGAAATGAGAACTTAGAGAAACATTCTGCAAAGATTTTTTCTCAATTATGTTTTCCATCTAATTTTAGCTGCAATGTAATTATATGAAAAACTTTAAAATTTGATCTATTCAGAATTATTAATTTTACATATTTTTTTCCTCTATGTACCTTGTTTGGCCATGAATTCTTTCTTTGTCCATAAATCTGAGAGTAATTTCCTCTTTACTCTTCTAATTTGTTTATGATATGTGACTTTTTATATCTGTTGTCCAGCTGGATAATATCCTTATCCAATCTAGTATCCATTTAGAACTTATCTTGGGGTAAAGTGTGAGGTATTAGTTTAAAACCTAATTTCTGCCAAAGTGCTGCCCAGTTTTCCCAGCAATTTTTGTCAAATAGTGAGTCCTTCCTTCAGTAACTGGAGTGTTTTAATTTATAAAACACTCTGCTACTGTGTTTTCTGTATGTGGTTTACATCATCTTTTCCAATGATTAACTTCTGGTTTTTTGTTTTGTTTTGTTTTTTGTTAACTAATTCTAAATCATTTTAATATTAAGTGCTTTGTGATACAGTTTGAGATTTGATACTACTAGGCCCTCTTCCTTCATACTTTTTCCTATTATTATTCTTGAGACTCTTGGCCTTTTTTAACTCTATGAATTTAAAAAAAATTTTTCTAAGTCTGCAAAACATTATTTTGAGAGTTAGATACAGCACTGATTGAAAAAGTAAATAAATGTCAATAGTATAATCATTTTTATCATATTTGCTCAATCTTTCCTCTCTCTTCTACTACCCTTCAATTTTCTCCAATTATTTAGGTCTGTATGTATTTCTGCTAAGAGTTTTTTATTATTATTATTACAGTTAGACTCATAAAGTTTGAGAGAAATCTTGGTAGATAGATATACTTTCAAATATTTTATAGTCTCTGTAGTTATTTTAAATGGAATTTCTTTTTCCAGCTCTTCCTATTAGTTTTTCTTGGTTATATATAGGAATGTTGATGATTTCTGTGGATTTATATCGTATCCTGCAACTTTGCTGAAATTGTCATTTAAATTTAATATTTACTTGACTCTCTAGAGTTCTCTAAGAACATTATCATATACTTTTGAAAACCATGTTTTTTATTTTTGCCTGTACTTATTCCCTAAATTTCTTTTTTTTCTTTCAGATTGTTCCAGCCATTATTTCTAATAGTATGTTAAATGGTACTGGTGATAATGGGTACTCTTGCTTTAATGCTGATCTGATCAGAAAGGCCTTTAATATTTCTGTATTACATACAAATAATGTTTGCTCTTGGATAAATATCAGGGAAGGTCTATTTATTTCCATGAATTTCATAGACTTTTTAATAGAAGTATTGGTTTTGTCAAAAGCCTTTTTTAGTACCTGTTGATATAATCTTACAATTTTATTATTTATATTATTAATGTGGTTTATTATCTAGTTTTCCTTTTATTGCACTAACCCTGTATTCCTGTTGTAAACCCAACCTGGTCATAGTGTATGATCTTTCTAATATAGTTTGTAGAATATTTCTAATATTTTATGTAAAAATTTTGCAGCAGTGTTCATTAGGAATATTGGTATGCAGTTTTCTAGGCATCAAGAACATATTTGTGTCTTAGAAAGAGTTTGGAAGGATGCCTTCTTTTCTTATTATTGCAGACAGTTTATGTAGTATTGAAAATAGTTGGTTTTTGAATGTTTAATAGAATTCATTTGTAAATCCATCTGGTCCTGGAATTTTGAGTCCATTTATGGCTTGTTCAATTCCTTTTCTGATATTGAGTGTCCAGGTAGTCTATTTCTTCTTTTGTTAATTTAGGTATTTTATATTTTTGTAGTTATTCATTTACTATACTCTACATTATTAGTTTGTTAACATATAATTGGGCAAAAGAATTTCTGATAATTCCATTTCCTCTTAAATTGTTTTAAGTTTTAAAAAATGTTTTGGGTACAATTTGGTTTTTCTCTCTTTTAAAAAATCAGGTTAGCTGTTTATCTTATTTTAAAAACAGCTCTTGTTTTATTATCAGTAGTGTGTTGCTTTCAGTTTTTATTAATCTCTTAATTTTCATAATTTATTTTGTTATTTAGTTAGGAATTTTTATTTGTTGCTGAGGTGATTTTTTAAAAAATTTCATGCCTAACTCATTGATTTGTTATTTCTCTCTTTTGTTAATGAAAGTGTTTGAAGATGTAATTTTACTTCTAGAACTACTTTAGCTTCATCCCATACATTTTGATATGTTGTCTCATTATATCATTTTCTTTGAAATTTTCTATTGTATCTATAATTGTTTCTTTGACTTACCAGTTCTGTAGAATTATATTAATCACCAATTACTTTTTAATTATTCATTGCTCTTCATTGAATGTAATTTTTATTGTATTAAGATCAGTAAATGATATGTTTAGTATTTCTGGTTTTTTAATATTTTTTTTGGGTGAAGTTTTATGTCCCAATACATTGTCAGTTTTTGTAAGGTGCAATATATAATTGAACAGTATCTGAATTCCTTTCTATTCTCATTCCAGAGATCTATTAAATCTGATTTTTCTAACATTTTATTCAAGTTTTTAACTTTTCTTGTTTATCTTGTCTAGATCTGAAAGTGGCGTATTAAAGTCCCCCCTCCAAATCATGATTGCTACACATACTTTTTTTTTAGTTCATCTGAAGCACAATAGATTTTTCTTTAGCCCCTAATTTCAGCTATGTGACTTTTTTTTTGTTTCAGGTATATTTCTTGTAAGCAACACATTGTCATATTCTCCTTTCTAATCATTCTGCTATCCTCTTACATTTGGTAGATAGGTAACAAGCATTTATCAAGCACTCATTATGTGCCAGGCACTGTGCTAAGCATTGGGAATATAAATACAAGCAAACAAAAAGACAGTGCCTGCTTTTGGAACACTTAGACTCAAATGGGGGTAGACAACACACAAAATGAAGCAAAATGGGGGGGTGGCAGAAGAAGGTGCATGTGTAGGGGCATAGGGGCATGGTTTTGAAGGTAGATGAATGAAGGCTAACTCCTTAGGTCTTCTTTTTGTTTCCTGCTTAATAGTATTTTATTTTTTCCAATTACACGTAAAGATAGTTTTCAACATTCGCTTTTGTAAGATTTTGAGTTCCAAATTTTTTTCTCTTCCCTTCCTCCCTCCCCCCTCCCCAACACGGCAAGCATTCTGATATAGGTTAAACATGTACAATCATATTAAACATATTTCCACATTAGTCATATTGTGAAAGAAGAATCAGAATAAAAGGGGAAAACCACGAGAAAGAAAAAAAAAAAAAAAGAGAAAATAGTATGCTTCAATCTGCATTCAGACTCCATAGTTCTTTCTCTGGATATGGATAGCATTTTCTATCATGAGTCTTTTTGGAATTAATGCTTGCATTGCTGAGAAGAATCTGTCAAAGTTGGTCATCACACCAGTGTTCTCCTGGTTCTGCTCACATCACTCAGCATCAGTTCACATAAGTCTTTCTAGCCTTTTCTGAAATCTGCCTGCTCATCATTTCTTATAAACAATAATATTCCACTACATATATATACAACTTGTTCAGCCATTCTCCAGTTGATGGGCATCTCCTCAATTTCCAATGGTTTGCCACCACAAAAAGAGCTGCTATAAATGTTTTTGTACATGTGGGTCCTTTTCCTCTTTTTTGTGATCTCCTTGGGATACAGACCTAGAAGTGCTATTGCTGTATCAAAGGGTGTGCATAGTTTTGTAGCCCTTTGGGCATAGTTCCAAATTGCTCTCCAGAATGGTTGGATCAGTTCACAATTCCACCAACAATGCATTAGTGTTCCAATTTTCCCACATCTTCTCCAACATTTATCATTTTCCTTTTTTGTCATATTAGTCAATTGGATAGGCCTTATGTCTTCTCTTAAAAAGTGAAGACTCCAAGACAAACTCACTAATGGGAAAAGGGGGCTGGCCTGGCCCTGCTTTTTTAGGGCCAGGAGACCTCAGGTGCTGAGGAAAGTTTCAGAATGAACCTGAAGCTGATAAACAGTTATGAAACTCAAAAAATCAGAAGCAGAGCCTGGGGAATGAAGATTGGCTGGCCTGGACCCCTCTAAAAATGAAAGTCTTAGGAGGAACTTACTAATGGTAGAAAGGGGCTGGTCTGACAGAGGGATACTCTAGGTTGAGAAAGCCAGGGATGATTGAATGTTCTAAGGACCCAGGAGGAGGACCTGGGAACTTAGGAAGGTTCCAGAATAAGACAGCAGCTGTGGCATGGTTTTGAAATCCAGAAAGTTGGGGCAAAGCTGAGAGAGGAGAGAAGTTTGACTGTTCAGGGCTCCTAAACAAAATGGAGGCCCCAGGAAATGTTCATCATATTCACACTCACAGTTATGATTGTTGATTGTTTATGTCCTTCCATCCTGTCCTTTGGTTATTTTTCCTCTCTTTTCTCCACTTCTCTTTTTATAGAAAAGAAGGTGGTAGAAGAAAGGGAATTTACTTGATACTTGTGATCTTAAAAGTGAAACACCCGGTTTCCTCTCTATTGCAGCTCTTCTCACTTTTCCCTTTGTTCTTTTTTTAATCCTCCATGTTCCTCCCTCCAACATTTGAGTTTGTTTTGATTATGATTATTCCCACACCCATTCTGCCCTTCCTCTTAGATCCCACTCAAGAGGCTTTTAAGCTTTTAAATGATCAAGGAAGGAGAAAGTTGCTCATATAGATCAGACACGATGCTATAGATAGCAACTGATACAGGAATAGAAGAAGAATAGCAGAAAAGACTAGTTGTTTTTAGGAGACAATATCCAAGAAGGGAGCCGGCAGCAAAGCCTGTGATCTCAGATGTTTGTGGGCATCTCCCATTCATTCATGGGAGAAGGGTGCTGGCCTGGCAGAGGGATGTAATAGGGTGAGAAGAAGGTCCTGGAAAGTCCTGTGCTCATCTGGTCATTATGGGCTTCTCTTACTTAGAAATATGTAGGGGAAGTACAAAGCTCTCTATGTTCTTCACACAGTGAGTAACCTATTCACTCTCTCTACCTCTCACTGGGTGACTATCTTCTATCTTAATAGCCTGAGGGATTTGGTTAGTGGGTGTTTACCCAGTCAGAATTGGCTGTGAGCACTTACCTACCTAAAGATCACACCTCTTCCTAGAAGCTCCTATAGCCAGCACTTTTATGTCAAATGTCCTGTCATACTGGCAGGAACCTCCAGCTTCTTTCTGTGGATTAGCTCATCATAGATAGTGAAGCATGGGGAATATACTCAGAAGTAGAGTCTGCAAGGAGAGCCTACTGCCTCCCAACATGATTTGTCTGACTTTGAGACTTTTAGTTCCTGTTGTCAGTTAAGATTTTCAGGTTTATATAGGCAGGGCTGTTCTGAGGCAAAGATCTGGGGTTATCAGAGTAAATGGGCACAGATTACACTGCACAAATGCCCATAGTATAGATTAAAAAAAAAAGGTAGACCAGAGATCTTACAGAAGAAAATTTGGCTCATAATTTATGACTATTGGGGCAGCTAGATGGCACAGTAGATAGAGCACTGGCCCTGAAGTCAGGAGTTCCTGAGTTCAAATCTGGCCTCAGACACATGACACTCACTAGCTGTGTGACTCTGGGCAAATCACTTAACCCCAATTGCCTCACCAAAAAAAAAGTTAAAGAAAAACAAAGTTATGACAGGAATATGACTCTGGAATGGTATAATTTATTTGAAAAGAGCAAAATAAATGGAAGAATGGAATAGTGTTGTAAATTAAGATGATATATGAAGAAGTTCGGGAATTTAAGAGGGATATCATGACAGAGAGAGTATTTGGGTTAGGATTAGTGGAGGGTGATACAAGAATGTTATTATCCAGGAGGGTATATTAGAGACCATTTAGACAGAAGGAAGAATTAGAAGAGGAGTTTGGGAAATATCACAAACCTAGAAAGAAATCATGATATAGTAATGATGGGGGATTTTATCTGGAAATATACCAGAGCATGCTCTTCTCCAAAACAGAATAGATGACAAATTGTGGAAGAAATGGCAAAGATAACTTCTAGTTTAAAATGATTTTTACCAGCAAAGGTAAAGTGTGAGTAACAGGAACACTGATGATAGAGATGAGTGATTTCAAAGGACTAAGAGAAAACTTAGGTAGGATTCAGCGGCTTAATCTTTTGAACAGGAAATTGTCACAAAAATGATGTATGACTCTTGAGAATAAAATTCAGAAAATTCATGTAAAAATAATTCTGATATAGTGAAAAAGGAAGCTGTAGGGGCAGCTAGGTGGTACAGTAGATAGAGCACCGGCCCTGAAGTCAGGAGGACCTGAGTTCAAATCCGGCCTCAGACCAAACACTTGACAATCACTAACTGTGTGACCCTGGGCAAGTCACTTAACCCCAATTGCCTAAAAAAAAAAGAAGAAAGAAAGAAAAGAAAAGAAAAAAAGAAAGAAAAAGGAAGCTGTCTAAATAGACCAATATGGATGCAGAGATAATGGTGATATTAGAGAGGACAAAAGCAAGGGAAAGTAACTAAAAGTGAATACAAAAGAGTAGAACAGAATTGTCCTTATTTGAATTATGTTGGGAGCACTAAAATCCAAAATGAATGAACAAAAAATCAGGTATTGAACACATAGTCAGTTCTGCTATAGTGTGACCTATGAATTCCCAGTACTGGGCTATGCAAAAATATGTAATTAAAAACCACAGAACTTAGGGGGGAAATGAGGTTAGGAAAGCAATGCTCAAAGCCTTCGTCAGCAACATGTTAAATAAAAAGATTAGAACCTAATAGAATAACAGTTTTGTACATGTTAAATAGTTAAGAAATATGTAAGAACTACGAAGAAATAATGACTGGAAGGCTATAGGATAGAAGTGATGGCAAAGGGGAAGAGGGTAAAGGTGTTGTAGGCCAACTCTCTTCTGCCCACAGCTCCAAATGTACCAAAAGACATGTAATAAATATGACACTTTACCTTGACAAAGTCCTGAAATTTGCTTGTTGAAGTTGGCATTGGAAGATCTGAAGCTTGTGAGTTATTGTGAAGTGGTGCAGTTTTCTGCCTTCTCAATCTTTCTTGAGGAAGAAATCTCACCTTATGCTTAAAATGTTCCCTAAGCATTCAAGTTGAACAAATTCACATTTTTGAAACATGTATCATAGCAGAACTGACTGTACTATGGCCAGGCATGATGCTAAGCACTGGAGATACAAATACAAGCAAACCAAGATGGTCCCTGTCCTCAAAGATCTTATCTGGAGTCTTAGGGCAATTGACTGATATGGTCTTACCAGGAATAGTAGTATTGACTTAATAACTTTTCAGAAGGGAGTTATGGAGATAGTAGGGGGAGGCAAAGAAGACAAGTGATGTGATGGATTAGAGGCTGGATGAATTCTGACTCTAAGCCCAGAGTTACAGGAGTGTGATATTTAGTTCTAGCCAGAGGTAAATCCTGGCAAACCAGCATGGAGATACCCAGGAATTAGCTCAGAGTTCAGAATGAACTCAGAAGAGGACCAAAGAAGTGATATGAGTTCAGGGTATATGGGATGTTGGCCAGCAGGATAAAGATGTATTTTTTTAACTCTTTGTTTTTGTTTTCTTTTCAAAAGGGGATGCACTTTGGTCTGAGAAGGACAGATACCTTTTCCCAGGTTAGAAAGGAGTGAAGGAGAATACCACTTTGGTTAACAGGGAGTGAAAACAAAAACACTTATTTAGCAGGGATTGGAAACCTAAGATAAGTGAAGAAAGGGTCATGTTTTTGCTTGTTCACAATAGAGTCAAGTCACTGAGCTGCATTCTGGGGGAATGAACATCAGCAGTTATGATTGCTGAGTCATAATCAATGATCTCTGAAGGAGCTTGGATAATGAGAGAGGTATCACAAGACTGATGATGGGACATTTACCCAGTTTAAAAAAAGAAAAAAAGGGAGGAGTCTGCAAACTATACCTTAATTTCTATTTCCCCATCAGTTCCAGGACACGTTATTAACAGAATAAGTTGTTGAGCTTTTAGAAAGGGGAACAGTTATCATAAAATACCAGCATGGCTTCATGAAGAGTGGGTCATGCCATACTAACCTCATTTCCTTTTTTGATAGAATAATGAGATCAAGTGAATGCTGTAGAAATAGTATAATTTGATTTCAGCCGAGTATTTGCTGTATATTTTACTACACTTATGGAGAGAAGTAGAGATTTGGGCTAAGTGATAATATTTCTTAGGTGGATTCAGAATTGATTGAATGAATGGACCCAGAGAGTAGTTATTAATGGGTTAATATCAACTTGGAGAGAAGTCTGTACTATACAATACCTCAGAGCCTGTTCTGGTTAATATTTTGAACAATGACTTGGAAGAAGCTTAAGAAGGCATGCTTGAGGTCACAACTGAGGTCACAAAGCTTACTAGATCAAAAAGAGATATAAATAGGCTGGGTCAATGGACAATTGGAATAAAATGAATGTTAATACAGTTAAATGTAAAGTTAGTTTCTAAAAATTTAACTTTATAAGTTCAGGATAGGGAAATAGGGAGAATACGGCCAGCAGTTGTGGAAAAAAAAAACAAAAAAGATCTGGGAATTTAGTAGATGGCAAGCTCTGTATGAATCAACCATTGCAGCCAAAAAAGTTCCTATTATCCTACAGTGCATTAGGAGGCACACAGTGTCCAGAATGAGAGAGGTACTAGTGCTACTGTACTCTGCCATATTCAAAACACATCTGTAGTATTATTATTAGTTCTGCATACCACATTTTAAGAAAGATGTATATAGGTGATATTTGGAATAGGAAGGCCAGGATGGTGAGAGGCCAAAAGAACATGGATCAGCTGAAGGAGCTGGAAATATTTAGCTTGAAGAAGACTTAGAGGTGTCTCGGTAACTGTCTTTCAGTGTTTAAAGGGCTATCTTGTAGAAGAGAAATATATACTTGTTCTTGGCCCCAGAGAGCAGAATTAGAAGCAATGGACAGACCTTACAGACAGGTAGATTTGGTCTTGACCCAAGGGAAAAATTCCTAACAGTTTGAGCTGTCCCTAAATTTAATGCTTTCTGAGGTAGTGGGTTTTCCTTTATTGGAGGTGTTCAAAGGGATGTTACAAAAGGTATTCTTATTCAGGTGTGTGGCCCTTTAATGCTTAGATTCTGTGATTTTATGAACTCTTCCTCATCTAACCTTTTAGTCTTTTCACTATTCTGGTCACCCTCCTCTGGACAAATTGAATGTTTTAATAAAATGTGGTGCCTTAAACTAAACACAGTTATCCAAATGTAGTCTGGCCTATATCAAGTAGGACTACCAGCTCCTTTGATCTGGACACTATAATTTTGCATTGAGCTTGTGGTCTACTAAGATCTTTGAGTGTTTTCCACGCGAATTGTCCATATTGTCCCCATTCTGTTGGCTTTTGAAATTAAGTAAAATACTTCATGTATGTTAAATTTCATTGTATTAGATTTGGCCCACCATTCCAGTGTGCTTAGATCTATTTTTTTATTCTTCATTTTGTCATCTATGGAATTTGTCATTTATAAATTTGATAAATTTGCCTCTTATGTCTTAATCAAGTTTTTGATAAAATTTTTGGTCAGCACATAAGCAAGTAAAAAACCTACAATAAGCCACTAGTGACTTTCTCACATGATGGAATCAATCCATCAGCGCTTTGACTTTAGCTTTCCAAGTATATATGAAACTGCCTAATTATGCTTTCTTTCATTTTACATTTCTCCATAAGCATATCATAAAAAGCTTTGTCAGCTGCTTGTTGAAATCCAGATTCACTCTCTATGCCTTCCTCTGATCTACCAAGGTAGTAACCCTGTCAGAAAATGAAATAAGACTGACAAGAGTTGTTGTTTTTTTTAATGAAGCTATTCTGACTGTTAGTGATCACTTCACATGTTATCTCTTTAAACAAGCCACTCTAGGATTTTTGCAGAGGATTGACATCAATCCCCAAATTCATCTTTCTCTCCCTTGCACCATTAAAAATTGGGACAGCATTTACTTCCCATTACCATCGTTACCGATAAATTAGTGCTACAATAAAAAGGGCATTATATTTGGAATCAGAGGCCTTGGATTCATATCCTGGTTCTTCCATTTATTACCTGTGTGAGCCTGAGCAGGTTGCTTAATTTTTGTGCACTGAAATTTCTTCATCTGTAAAATAAGAGGGTTGTCCTATGTGACTTCTAAGGACATTTCTATACTTGAGGAAATTTACCTACTATAAATTCCAAGAGTCTCTTGTACCATTTACAAAAATACTTAATAAAAAAAAATAAATTGCAGAAACTAATATATTTGTGTTTAAAAATATGGCTTACAATACTAGTGAGAGACTTCAACTGTCTCCTCTCAGAACTAGATAAATCTAATCATTAAATAAACAAGAAAGAATTTAAAGATATGAATAGAGTTTTAGAAAAGTTAGATATGATAGACCTCTGTAGAAAAATGAACGGGAACCTTTTTCTCAGCTGTACATGGTAACTTCATAAAAATTGACCATATATTAGGGGATAAAGACCTCTCAACCAAATGCAGAAAAGGGGAAATATTAAATATACCCTTTTAAGACCATAATGTAATAAAAATTACATTTAATAAAAGGCTGTGGGAACATAAGTTAAAAATTAACTGGAAACTAAAAAAATTAATCCTAAAGAATGAGTGGGTCAAAGAACAAATCATAGAAAGAATTGATAATTTCATTAAAGAGAATGACAACAATGAGACAACATCCCAAAATTTATATGATGAAACTAAAGCAGTATTTAGAGGGAAATTTGCATCTCTAAATGCTTACATCAATAAAGTAGAGAAAGAACAGATCAATTAATTGAGCATGCAACTGGAAAAAAAAACCTAGAAAAAGAACAAATTTAAAATCCCCAGTTAAACACCAAATTGGAAATCCTGGAAATCAAAGGAGAGATTAATAAAATTGAAAGAAAACCATTGAACAAAAAATAAAACTAAAAGCTGATTTTATGAAAAAGCCAATAAAGTAGATAAACCATCTGTTAAATTGGTTTAAAAAAAGAAAGAAAAAAATAAATTACCAGTATCAAAAATGAAAAGGGTGAATTCCCCACCAACAAAGAGGGGATTAAAGCAATTATTAGGAGCTATTTTGCCCAATTATATGTCAATTAATTTATCTAACAACCTAAGAGAAATGGATGAATACTTACAAGAATATGAACTGCCCACATTAATAGTAAGAGAAGCAATTATTTCTTTCATATATTAATAACCAATTATTGAATGAGGACTAAAGGATTTTCCACTTCCTCATCCAGAAATCAATCATTGTGGATATTCTTTGACAAGACTTAACCAGCCAGGAAGGCTAAGCTCTAATCAAAGATAGTAAAGAAATTCTAAGTTTAGGCAAATGGTTGGATTCCTGCTCATTGTGTTTACTCAGACATGTCTGGGAAAATGTGGATTCTCCTTTTTGTCAGATGGGTAATAGGGATATTGATAAGTTTCTTTTACCAAGACTGGGTGCTCAGTGTCACGTCCCCTCATTGGAATAAGCCTACCTCTCATTATAATAATCACTCTGTCATTACTTGTTAACCAATCAGAGTTGATTTCCATTCTCAGGTGCATCCCTTTTCAAAAGACTTTATAAATATCAAAGGTTCAACAGGTTCGGCCTTTGTTGACTAAGGGAAACAATGAGCCTATTTTGTTGACTGCTTACTCAACATAATTAATAAAATTGATTATACTTTACCTGGAAACTTTGTCTCTTAGAAATTTTCATTTGTCATAACAGAAGAGGAAATAGAATACTTAAGTAACCCTAGCTTAGAAAAAGTAATTAAACGAGCCACAAATGAGCTCCATAAAAAAAATAAACCCAGGACTAGAAAGATTCACAAGTTAATTAGACTAAATGTTTAAAGAACAATTAATTCCAATATTGTGTAAACTATTTAGAAAAAATAGGCAAAGAGTTGGTCCTAATAAATTCTTTTTATGACAAAATATAGTTGTGATACCTGAACTAGGAAGAGCAAAAACAGAGAAAGAAAACTATAGAACAATTTCCATAATGAATATTGATGCAAAAATTCAAAGTAAAATGCTGGCAAAGAAATTACAGCAATATAAGATCGTCCATTATGACCAGGTAGGATTTATACTACGAATGAATGGTTGGTTCAGTGTTATTAACTATCAACATAATAGGCCATTTCAATAATAAAACCAACAAAAATCACATGATTATCTCAATAGGTGCAGAAAAAGCTTTTGACAAAATACAACACTCATTCTATTAAAAATAGTAGAAAGCATAGGAATAAATGGAGCTTTCCTTAAAAGATAATATCTATCTAAAATCATCAGTAAGCGTTATCTGTAATGGAAATAAGCTAGAAGCCTTCTCAGTAAGATTAGGGGTGAATTCAGTATTGTACTAAAAGCAATAAGGAGACAAAACTATCAGTTTTCACAGATGATATGACGGCATATTTAGGGAATGCTAGAGAATCAGCTAAAAAGCTAGTTGAAATTAACAACTTCAGCAAAGTTGCAGACTATAAAATAAACCCACATAAATTATCAGCATTTCTATCTACTATCAATGAAGTCCAGCAGCAAGAGACATTTAAAATTAACTATACATGATATAAAATACTTGGTAGGAACTATATGAACACAATTACAAACCATTTCACACAAATAAAGTCAGATCTAAACAATTGAAGAAATATTAATTGCTCATGGGTAGACCAAGGTAACATAATAAAAACGACAATTTTCTCTAAATTAATATACTTATTTAGTGCCATACCAAACTACCAGAAATTATTTTACAGAGCTAGGAAAAAATAATAACAAAATTCATCTGGAACAACAAAAGGTCAAGAATATCAAGGGAATCAGTGAAAAAAAAATATGAAGAAAGGTGGCTTCACAGTACCAGATCTCAAACTGTATTACAAAGCAGTAATCAATCAAACCAATCTTCTACTTGCTAAGAAATGGAATGGTAGATGAGTGGAATAGATTAGGTACAAAATACACAGTAGCAAATGACCATGTGATCTAGTATTTGGTAAACCCAAAGATTCAAGCTTTTGAGACAAGAACTCATTATTTCACAAAAACTTCTGGGAAAACTGGAAAGAAGTTTAGTAGAAACTAGGTATAGACCAACACCCCAAAATGGGTTCATGATTTAGACATAAAGGGCGATATCATAAACAGATTAGGGGAACATGGAAAATTTTACTTGTCAGATATATGGATAAAGAAAGAATTTATGACCAAACAAGAGATAAAGAGCATTACAAGATGTAAAATGGATAATTTTATTACATTAAGTTAAAAAGTTTTTGAATGAGCAAAACCAATGTAACCAAGATTAGAAAGAAAGCATGAAACTGGGGGAAATTTTTTATAGCAAATTTCTCTGATAAAGGCCTTATTTCTCAAATATCTAAAGAACTGAGTCAAATTTATAAGAATACAAGTCATTCCCCAATGGATGAAGTCAAAGGATATGAACAGGCAGTTTTCAGAAGAAGAAATCAAAATTAACCCATAGTCATATGAAAACGTATTCTAAATCACTATTGATTAGAGAAATGCAAATTAAAGTGACTCTGAATTACCACCTTATACCTGTCAGATTGGCTAACAAGACAGAAAAGGAAAATGGCAAATGTTGGAGGGGGTGTGGAAAAATTGGGACACTAATGCACTGTTGGTGGAATTGTAAGCTGATCCAACCATTTTGGAGAATAATTTGGAAATATGTCCAAAGGGCTATAATAAATCTGGGCACACCCTTTGACCCAGCAATACCACTACTAGGTCTGTATCCCAAAGAGATCAAAGAAAAAGGAAAAGGATCTATATATACAAAAATATTTATAGCAGCTCTTTTTGTGGTAACACAGAATTGGAAATTGAGGGAATGCTCATCAATTGGGAAAATGATTGAACAAGTTGTGGTATATGATTGTGATGGAACACTATTGGGCTGTAAGGAATGACAAGCAGTATGCTTTCAGAAAAACCTGAAAAGATTTATATGAACTGATGCAAAGTGAAATGAGCAGAATCAAGAGAACATTGTACACAGTAAGAGCAATATTGTATAATAATGAACTATGAATGACTTAGCTATTCTGATCAATACAGTTATCCAAGACAATTCTAAAGTATTTTTGATGCCATCCACATTCAGAGAAAGAACTGATGGAGTCTGAGTGCAGATCAAAGTATACTTTTTAAACTTTTTTTTTGGTCTGTGTTTTCTTTTGCACCATGGCTAATATGGAAATCTGTTTTGCATGTCTTCCCATGTAAAATCTACATCAAATTGCTTGCCTTCTCAAGGAAGAGAAACAGAAGGAAGAGAATTTGGAACTCAATTTTTTCTTAAACATTCGAAGTTATTTTACATGTAATTGAGAAAAATATATAGCTTACAGTTGAAAATATTCTTCTCTTGAGAAAAATCAATTTATCCCTGACATGATGTTTCCTCAGAATAATTTTTCTATGAAACTTTTAGTATTAGATAGACTTCTTATATAGAATTAGGGCAAGCTAGGTGGTGTAGTGCATAGAATGCTGGGCCCGCAGTCAGGAATTCTCATCATCCTGAGTTAAAATCTGACCTCAGAAACTTACTAGCTGTGTGACACTGGGCAATTCACTTAATCCTATTTGCCTCAGTTTCCTTATCTACAAAATGAGCTGGATAAGAAAATGACAAACTGCTCCAGTATCCTTGCCAAGAAAATCCCAGATGGGGTCATGATGAGTCAGAAAAGACTGAAACAACTGAACGACAGCTCATATAGAATTATAAGATTTTAAAATAATGATAGTAATTATAGTAAATGACTTTTATATAATGTTTTAAAGTTTGCAAAATGCTTTGTATACATTATCTCACTTGATTCTCTCAACAGCCCTGTAAAAGAGGTACTATAGAAAGAGCTAGGAAGAACTTAATTTTCATTTAGTTTAACCTTCTCATTTTATAGATGGGGAAAGTGAGATACAGATGGAGGTACAGCTAGTTAGTGGCACAGCTGAGGCTAAAATCCAGGCCTCCTGATGCCAGGACCAGCACATTTCCTCTCAATAGCAGTTATCGTTTCAAAGATTTTAAAGAGGCTTATGAACTCTTTAACAGTTTTCATTATCAAGAAACATTGTGAAGTGCCTAACATACTATATGCTATATGAAGAGAATCAAGTATCTTAATCTTTAATCCAAGATTTTAGAGAAAAATAAGATAGACTATTGTCCGCATTAGGATTTTTGTAAATACCATTTGCCTTGTAAATGTTTACGGGTAAAGAAGAGTTGTGACTTGTGAGCAAACAAGCTCTACTACTACATTATATTACTGAACAAGAAAAAAATAAAAATAAAAACTCGAAGACAAAACCAAAGCTACAACTTCTTAGGCAAAGAAATCACGAAATAGGACAATGTCTTAGTGAATATTTTTGAGCTTGCCAAGTAAGTGCTTGTGAATATAGATTGGTAGGAAGAGCTAGCATTCTCTTTAAAAATTAATTACACTTATTTTTAGTGGCATTGATTGAAACAGAATTTTTGTTTTATTGGAATAAAATTTTGGATGATTCAACCTTCCAACTCTTAGTAAGCATTTCTGAAAAATTAAAATGCCAATGACTTTTTCTTAAGTTTTCTTAGGAAATGGTTTTGCTTTGGTTTAATCTGTATAATATTTTTCTTAAGAATTCTATGTTTCTAGAAGTTTTGAGGTTTTGTGAGATGTGTTCATGGAGTGTCTCTGTCTTTTTTTTTTTGGTGGAATTATAGTGAAATAGGAGACAGCCTTTCCTTTCACTGGGATAGGTTGTATTTGCATTTCCATACAATAGGAAAAGGCAGTCAGGGTATTTCAACCTACTTTTCTGTATATAAATTGAACTACTTTGTGATAAGGTTTTGTGTGTGTGTGTGTGTGTGTGTGTGTGTGTGTGTGTGTGTGTGTGTGTGTTTTAGGCAATTAGGATTAAGTGACTTGCCCAGGGTCACAGAGCTAGTAAGTGTCAAGTGTTTGGTCTGAGGTTGGATTTGAACTCAGGTCCTCCTGACTTCAGGGCTGGTGCTCTATCCACTGCACTACCTAGCTGCCCCGATAGGGATTTTCTGCAAGGCTGTTGGAATAATAAAGTCAATAACTTGGGATGATATCTTTTGAAATAGTAAATGAAAATGCCTGAGTTTCAAAAACTTGTAGAAATCAATATATTTGTATGCAAATATAATGCTTAATCAGCATATGCTTCCAAGGATTATTTCATTTTGTAACTGGTAGAAATTTCTTCAATAAAGCACTAAAAAAACTTAAATTAGATTTGAATCTCTAGTTCTATTCCCTCACCAGTTTTCCAGTCTCGTATCTCTTGTTACCAGCTTTTCTGTTTGCTTACTTTGCTGTTGCCTATAATTCACTGTGGCCTAACCCAACCACTTCACCTGCCATACGAGGGAAAAAAAAAAAAGCTTCCGTTCCCGACCTCCCTGTCTTTATTAATGAAGCTGTGAATCTTCCGGTCATGGAGTTCCTTAACTCATACCCAAAGCTGAACTCATTCTTTCCCCCTCAAATTCTCTGTAACTTTACTGTTTCCTGTTACCACAATCCTCCTAGTCACCCAGGCTCAAAATCTAGGCATCATCCTCTGTGCTTTTCTTTTTCCCCCCTTTCCAACATCCAGGCTTTTCCTTTTAGCCTTTATGATATCTCTTGTATAAGCCTGCTTCTCTTTTCTGTCAGGGCCACCATCTTGGTACAGGCCTTCATCACTTCATGCTAGACTACGGTAATAGCCTGTGGGTGGACCTCCCTGCCTCAGGTTTCTTCTCACTGCAGTCCATCTTTCACCAGGCTGTCCAAATGCTATCCCTAAAGCAAAGCTCTGAAGGTGTCACAACCTTGCTCTACCCCTTATCCATTAAACTCCAGTGGCTCCATATCGCCTGCAGGATCAAATCTAAAATCCTTGGACCTCCAAAGCCCTCAGAACCTGGTGCCCCCAACTCTGGCCCCTTCCAGTTTTCTTGCACCTTTTACTCTGCCCCCACCACATAGGGTGTGATCCGGAGACACTGGTATTTTTGCTGTTCCTCTAGCAAGATGCCCCACTTTCTAACTCCAGGCATTTTCACTGATTGCCCCCCATCTGTGGGGGCAACCCCTCCTCATCTCTGCCTCCTAAATTCCCTGGCTTCTGTCAAGTCCTACCTAAAATCCCCCTTCTTACAGGAAGCCTTTCCCCATCTCCCTTGATTCTCCCCTCTCTAGATTATCTCCAGTTTATCCTGTAGCTTGCATGTACATAGTTTACATGTTACCTCCCTCACTAGACTGAGCAGAGGCTGTCTTTTACCTTTCTTTGTAGCTCCGGTGCTTAGCACGGTGCTTGGCACATTTGTTGTTTGGTCATTTGGTGCCTGACTCTTCATGACCCTATTTGGTTGTTGTTGTTGTTGTGTTTTTTTTTAACAAAGAAACTGGAGTGGTTTACCATGTCCTTCTCCAGCTCATTTTACAGAATGAGGAAAATGAGGCAAACGGGGTTAAGTGACTTGTCCAGGGTCACACAGTTAGTAAAAAGTGTCTTCATTTGGATTTGAATTCAGTTCTTTCTGACTTCAGATCTGGCATTCTGTCTACTATGCCAACTAGCTGTCCTATTTGGCACGTAGTAGGTGCTTAATAAATGTTTATGACTCACTGATATACAGTCTTCAAAATGTCTCTCCATCCCTTTCTCTCTATATTTCTATGGTTACTATTACAGTCATGATCTTCTTCATACCAGATTTTTTTGCCATCAGCTGTTAATTGGCCAGATTCTAGTCTCTCCCCTCCATCAAGCCTGCCTTTTCTCACATTGCTATATTAATCTTTCTAAAGCTCAGCTCTTGTTACCTCCTCTTCCTTCTCCATAGTTTTCAATGATTTCCCATTCCCTACCACTTTCTTTGCCAGGAATGCCAGGAAAATTTTTTTCTCTCTTCTTGTTTAGCTAATTTTATTTATCCTTTAAGGTCCAAGTTTTGTTTTCTCTATGAGCACTTCCTTACTCTTAGCTCAGAGAGACGTACATATTGTCCTGTAGTTCTTGCAAATAGAATCTTAAATTTGTAATTAGAAAGATACTCTGAACTTAGGAATTTCCTGGCAGACCTTGACTCTTCTTCCCTCTGGGCCTCAATTATCTCCTGTCTTTACAGGAAAGGGCTTGAGCCAGAGGTACTCCTTGGTTTCTCCTTCCCAGGGTTGCTGGAGTCAGCTGGGGCCAGCTCCTGAGAGCCCATTGTTTACATTTTCAACTTTTACAACTTGGAAATGTCTCTCTTCCCTTTCACTAGGTAATGAGGAAAAAGTACATATTATTTTTAAGAGAATTAAATAAAAAATGTTTTTGTCTTTAAAATCATCTTATGGTCTCATGGGAATGATCCCTTGATTCATTGATGTTGAGAACTTGTAGACCTTACTGAATCAGCATAGATACTTGTTTTTTAGGTTGGAACTACCCTTCAGGTATTGTTGCTATATCACATGCTAATTTATTTTTCAGCCAAAAAGAGATGATATACAACTGCTACAATGAGTCACAGAATCAAACAAAATATCATTCCAAAATATCATGAGGGTCCACAGCACCCAATTAAATGGATTTTATTTCAGACAGGTAGACCTTGCATTAAGAAATGGGATGTAGTAGGTCAGGGAGGATTTATATGTTGATGAGAGCCCTATTTGTGATGGGAAGATGTAAGAATTTGGGATTAGGTGAGAGAGCAGGTGCTACAGACCTGGCCAGGGGAACATCTCCAAAGGCTTCAGATGAGTGTGACTTAAGGATCTGACATTCTGTAGTGCCTCTGCTCCTGTGGCTTTTATGGTCAGTACCATTAGGCTGCTTACTTGAATTTCATCCTCTCTACCCCCGTGTGTGTATGTATATGTATGTATGTGTGTATGTATGTAGAAATCAGCAAGATAGTGCTAAGACCAAGAGAGCCTTGTGCCACTTTTATCACAGTATACTTCTATTATCTGTATGCTTGTATTTTTCCCAGTAGACTGTACCCTATTACTAGGTATTGTGTTGATTTTCATTTTTGTTACCCCATTACCTAGTCCATTGCTTTGTGGGTAAAAGATACTCAATATATACTTGTTACTATAAATACTTACATATATTATTTATATATATGTACATACATATATAGACATTTATATCATCATTGATATGTCTATATATATCCACATCCACACACACACATATATATTTCTCCATATATATGCATATACTTACATATTTGTCTCCTCTGAAATAATGTAAAGGACATATTGTTTTTACTTTTGTGTTATATTGCCAGCACCTAGCGTACTGCTTGATATATAGTATGAGCTTAATAAATGCTTGTCGTTACACATGTAGTGAGAATTATAAGGTCAACTACATTAATTTGTAGGTCACACTTCAGCCTACCACTTGAATCATTCCCATATTTAATATTCTCACCCCAAATTCTAGAAATAATCCAAGGGTATATTTGGATATTTTCTTATTAGTTAAAATTGTAGCCTCATGTCCCATTAATTAGCTGTCTTGAGCCCCCACCAGAATTCATTAAATGTTATTTATTGAATAAACTGGAAAAAAGTTTTCCCTCCAACAGTAGTTGCATATGTCTCTTTCTCTATTAAATCCCTTAGTCTCTTATAATATGTAAGAAACTGAATAATTTATTTAGAAATTAGTAAAAAGAACATACATAATTATTCACAGTATTTTGGATCTAAATAAGATGACAGATATCCCTCATGCCTAGAATGCTCTCCTACCTCAATTCGGCCTACTGATTTGCCTGGCTTCCTTTAAGTCCCACCTAAAAATCCCATCTTTTGCAGGAAGCCTTACCCAATACCTCTTAATTCTAGTGCCTTCTCTTTGTTAATTATCTCCTGTTTATCATATATGTGTGTGTGTGTTTGCACGTTGTTTCCCCCATTACATTGTAAAGTCCTTGGACTTTCTTTTGCCCTCTTTTTGTATCCTGAATGCTTAATACAGTGCCCAACACATAGTAGGTGCTTAATATTTATTTATTGAGCTACCTCAAACCTTCACTATAACAGCAGATAATTTTTCTTCACTTGTAGAAACACAGTTCCACTATTCAGTTCATTCAAAATACTAAGCTTCTTAGACCTGCTTTTCTTATTTCTCCTTAAGAGTTAAATTCAATCTCCCAGGAAATAAGTTATTTTAATCCTTTTTCTTTCTCCTCTTTCAAGCCATCACAGGTAACAGTCTCTCAGAAATGCACTGAAAGCTTCATGTTCCACACAGACTCTCCATTCTCTTTATAATATTTCTTCATAAAATAACTGTTAAGATCGTTCTGACAAATGGAGCAAATGTCAACTCTGAGGCGTCCTTATCTCAGCTCCCATTCCCATTGGGGAGTCCAGGACCCAGAGTGAAACTGGCTACATCTTTGCTGCCCTTGCCCCCTACCCCTCCAGTGTGTTATCCCCATTGTTAACTGCCAGGAATTTCCTTGTAGCCAGTTAACATCAATTAGCTTTTACAAAGGGATATTTACTTTGCTCCATAGCAAGAATAGAATACAGACATTCCCTATGCCCATCCAGCACCTGGTTGGGAGGGAGGAGCAGGGCCACATTCCTTTTTGCCACCTTGGTCCCCTGGCAAGAATGGATCCCGTTTCCACAAAGCATTTGCTCCACCAAGTCCAAATGCATGTAGCTGCTGTTGAGTCCATATTTCGGCTCTCTTTGGGCTGAATGCTGAAGGTCATTCCTCAGCCTTTGATGCCACATTGGTGAGCTGCAAAACCCAGCCTGGACTCTGCTCTTGGATCTTCTGGTTGCTCACTCCCTTGACCTTTCAAAGCTCACAAAGTCATGGCCATTTTCACAGCTCCACATTCCTTTCCCTAGAAGCTGGAAAAATAAATCCACACAGACTTCTTTCTATGTACGGTTCACCTTTAAGCCTCCAAAGGGAAGAGCCAGACACCTCTCTTCCTCTATCACTGTTGCTCTTCTTTCACTAAATGGAGCGAGGCAGGAAAGTGTCAGACTGAAAAAAAAAGAAAAGGAAGAAAGAAAGGAAGGAAGGAAGAAAGAAAATATTTAGTGCCATTTGAACACACAATCAGAAGGACTCCTCTTCCTCGCGTGCCCCGCAGACTAGAACCAGCTGCAGAATGACTGTGGGTGCCCCACATCTACATACATGTCCCACATCTACATACATGTCTCTCTGAAAGTGTATTCCGTCAGCTTCTTCCATCTGGAAACCAAGCATGCTGAGGACTGCCCACCAGCCCCCTGTTACATAAGAAAGAAGTTTCTTCTCAACTTATTTCTGAACTTTCATCACATATTCCTCATAGATCAAAGTTAACCCTTGATGCCTTAGGGAGAAATGCCTGAGAAAATGACAGTTAGAATAATAACTCCAAACTTCCAGCCCCAGCCCCCATTTCTGAACATTCTATTTAGCCCTTAAAGGTACAGCAACAATATCTTTAGTTTCTGTGGTAGCACCTAGTGACATGGGTGATAACTCAGAATGCATGGGCAAATTGATCTTTCAGTCCTTCTTGCCATCTGTTTGTTCTTCTAGTTCCTTGCAGAGAGTTCATTTGTTGCTCCTTCGAATTTTGAGGAGGATAAGATTGTTGAAGAGAAGAAGATAAATGAAATAGAATGAAAATGATGGTGCTGGAGAAACCTCTCCTCTGGACCAGGTTTTTTCCAGGGTGATGGTCCAGGGTCTGGGACATTTCCTTAAATTCTAAGGATAATCCTGTGGGTAGCAATTTCTAAAACTGTAGCTCTAAGCCTTCACTGGTTTTCATCCATTAATATTAGCTATTAGACTTAATGAGCTCTTATCAAAGACAGTTACTCAGATGGGATAACAAGACCAGTAGTTGCCAATCATTTCTCCTATAAAATTGGTGCTCACTTAGAGCAGAGATGCTGAGGCTTGTCGATTCCCAGGCAGGAGGTGGGAGAGCAAGGTTTATGCTTAAATGACCTTTTCTGGTTTAAGGATGGGTCCCTTTGGTGAGAGACCTCACCCTAATTTAGGATGACCATCTGGTTCATTTCCAAAATGTTTATCTTTGCAGGCTAGCCATTTGCCCAATAATTACCAGATATCTCTGGGGTTCAGAGTTCCTTATTAAAAAACAAACAAAACAAAACAAAAAATCCCTAAGGTTCTCTTGTTTGTTTACACAAATTAGTGGCTGTGAAAAATGTAGAGAAGTAATCTGTACTATTGGGGCAAGTTCCATAAGTTCCTAGTCTCTGCTGGCAGGAGGTTCAGCTTTCTCAGCCTTTTCATACGCAGATGAATTAATTAAAACTTCATATCTTAAACTAGATGTAAAGGATCCTGTTCAAAGTTTTATATCCTTTGTTGTTGTTCAGACATTTTTCAGGCGTGTCCAACTCTTTCATGATCCCTTTGGGGGTTTTCTTGGCAAAGGTACTGGAATAGTTGCAATTTCCTTCTCTAGCTCATTTTCCATATGAGTAAACTGAGGCAAACAGGGTTAAGTGACTTGCCCAGGATCAAATAGCTAGTAAGTGTCTGAGGCCAGATTTGAACTCAGGAAAATAAGTCTTCCTGATGCCAGGCCCAGAACTCTATCCATTGTGCCAACAAGATGCAAAATGATCCACTCATCAAAAAACGACTCAACCCTTACAGTTTCTTTCCCCTTAAGATTTTGAAAATCAAACAGAATACATCCTTCCTCTAGGGATTATTGATTAGTGGAAAGTTCTAAAAGGGGAAAATAATAAAAGGAACAAGAAGGCACAAGTGAAATAAGTAAACATTTCTCTAAACAACTTCAATTCTGTGAGCTTTAGAAGTGAAATCAATATTCAAAATCACATTATTATACAATGTTAAAACTGATAGAAACCTTAGGGATGATATTCATAAAAATTAGGTTGTGACCTTAAATATATACTCACAATTCTCAGTTCAATAACAATATTTCTCAAGGTA
The DNA here is from genome assembly GCF_003287225.1 of Phascolarctos cinereus. NCBI lineage: Eukaryota > Metazoa > Chordata > Mammalia > Diprotodontia > Phascolarctidae > Phascolarctos > Phascolarctos cinereus. The sequence continues at coordinate 85,007,373 of NW_027555847.1, read as the reverse complement.
TTGGAGACATCCCTTGTAGTAATTTAAGTTCAGTATTCAGGTGTCTGTGGTGGAGAAGAGGCAAGGAAAAATAGTGGTTGAAGAATGTCTCTATACACCTTCAGAAGCTCCAAGGAATTCTTTCTCAGATATTGAGTAGTTCAGAAAAGCTGCCACTAAGACAGAGATACTTTCCCCATTCATCAGAGGGACTTCTTTTTGTGAGTTTTTGCCCTGTTTCCATCTTTTTGTGAAATTGTGCAGTTCTTTATTATAATAGGAAAAGTTAGATTTTTTCATTTCTAGGCATCAGTAGCATAGGCAAGTGAGAACCTTGAATTTAGATGTGTTTGGAATCCTTCCAGCACCACAGCATGCAGATAAGAAGAAAAACAGCAGCAGGATTTGATCTCTTTCCCTGTCAAAAAATTTAGCCTCCTCTCTGACTCCAGGTATTTGTAATGTGTCCTTTCAAAATAAACAGTTTCCATATTACATCTCTAGTTGGAAGACCAAAACTTTTGGCACTTAATTCTAGTCAATTTTCCTCAAGGACCATCTCTAAGTCCCAGTGAGAAGTGATTAATTTTTAAAAGCTTTATCTTAATGATACAGTTTTATTTGTTTTCAGCTTATTTGCTTTGTCTCATAAGAAGAGTTTCTTTGCTAATTTTATAGGTTTTATTTTTTAACCATTTACTAATTTAAAAAATGGGCATATTCCAAATCTCAGGGATTGCTTACTGAATGTTCTAGATTGTTTATTGGTACTTGGAGTCAGCATATTTCTCTGTAATTAAGCTGTAATCATAAATGATCATATTCTAAATTTCAGGGATGTCTTACTGAAATTTCCTAGATTGTTTTTTGGTACTTGGAGGCAGAGTACTTCTCTGTAACTATGTTGTATTCATACTCTTTCATAATGACATTTTTCCAGCTCAGTAAACTGCAGGTTGAGATTTTATGCTGTGATTATTGCACCAACTTTTGTATTTTTCTTTCTTGACTTGTGTTTTTATGCTTTTATTTGGATTTCATCATTGTTGCTTTTTGTAATCTCACTTCAGTCTGTTTTTATCTTCTTGCTGTTTTCTATCACTCTTGGTGAAAATATGGTGAATGGATGAAATATGTTGCTTCTGTCTTCTCAGGGATTTGGCATTGAATGCTCATTTAGTTAGCAACATTGAGGTGTATTTATTAGTGAACTAAATGAACATTACAATGAACATTTTTGGAGGGGCGAGGCAATGGGATTAAGTGACTTGGCCAGGGTCACACAGCTAGTAACTGTCAAGTGTCTGAGGCTGGATTTGAACTCAGATCCTCCTGACTCCTGGGCCAGTGGTCTATCCACTGCATTACCTAACTGTCCCCTCAATGAACATTTTTTTAAGTATAAGATACTCTAATGTTGATTCTTCCTTTATTCAACTGTCCTCATTTTCTGCCACACCCAGATTTATACTTTGCTCCAGCTAAGCAAACTCATTTGCTGTTTTCTTCTAATCGCAAGGGTTTGGTCACACAGATATAGTTCATCTTCTCCCATCTCTATATCACAAAAATAACTAATGGAAAGTTGATACCTAATAGAAATAAGTAGAGAGTAATAAAGGATTCAGCTGCTCTTGTTGAATTCAGGTCACCTGGCCCAGAAAAATAATATCCTCAGTAACTGAAGGAAATGGCAGATGTGATTGTTGAAACACTGCGAAGGATATTTTAAAGATATTGGAGAATAGGAGTGGCACCAATAGAACTGGAGGACAAATGTTTCTATATCGAAAAAAAGAGGAAAGAATATAGTTTGTAAACTTTGGGCCAGTGAACTTGATTTTGATTCCTAGCAAAAAATATTGGGGGGTTTTTTTTGGTCTGTTGACTTCCTGGTAAAGAAATACCCTCTACCAATGCAAGACCATTAGCTGTTCTGCAAAATATCTTTGTGTCAATGAGACTTTTCTGCATAGGTAACAGTGACTAACACAGTGACCATCTACATGGAGAGACCTGAGATCCGACTTCTTCTGATGATGATGCATGCTTTCTAGGTAGGGCCCTTTCCATGCAATGGCCTGTGTCCTGGCTGCACAATTGGTATGTCAGAGATGGCGCATGAACCCAAGTCTTCCTTATTGAGGCTGACTGTACACACTTTGTAACACCACCTCTTGGTGACATTCTAGAATGTTTTTGTAGCCTGCCTTTTGGAAGTTTTCCAAAAAGGCTTGGACACAGGGCAAGGGGGAGACAGGAGTGGGGCTACTTTCTGGCACTCAGTCCCTTCTCCAGTGTTCTAGATATTCTAATATCATTTCGGACTTTACCTGAGAGCAAACTATTCAGAAGGCCTAGGATTCTGAACATGAAAAAGAGCTTGTAAGAGAAGCCAACCCCAAAAAGGGTGACAGAGAAGAAGAGGGTGGAGTGACTCCTTTGAAAGTCTCCTGAAAAAAAATTAAGTCTCCCGAGTGGGCAGCTCTTCTCTTTCTATCTGTGGCCAACACTCATTGATTGTTCCCCCCACTTCTCATATATGAAGGCCCTTGTATACTATGGGTCTGGTTTCACACCCCTTTTTAAAATTTTTTTTAAAATTTTAAATTTATTTATTTTTAGTTTTCAACATTTACTTCCACAAGATTTTAAGTTCCAAATTCTCACCTCATCTTGCCATTCCCCCCACCCCAAGATGGCATGCATTCTGAATATCTCTTCCCCTAGTCTGCCCTCCCTTCCGTCTCTCCCCCCGCCCCTTCTCTTATCCTCTTCCCCTTCTACTTTCCTGTAGTACAGGATAGATTTCTATACCCCATTTCTTGTTCATACCCCTTTAACAAGAGGCCAAATCACATGTGTCATTGGAAGTGGCCAGGACACAGGTTATTCCATGGGAAGTGCCCTAACCAGAAAGCATGCATCATCAGAAGAAGAAGCCAGGTCTCAGGTCTCTCCATGTGGATGGTCAGTGTGTCAGTCACTGTTACCTATTATTAAAGAGATTGTTAGTGAAGGTCTATAAAAGGAAGTGATGATCACAGACAGCCAGCATGGACTGATGAAGAACAGGTCATGACAGACTAACCTTGATTCCTTATTTGACAGGTTCCTAAACTGGTAGATTAGGGAGCATTGCAAACATAGTTTATATACATGTTAGGAAAGATTTTGATAATGTAGTCCATACTATTCTTGTAGAAATGATGGAGAGATGTGTGTACAATTAGATGTAGGTGATGGTACAATTAGATGGATTCAGAACTGATTGAATTTCTGGATTCAGAGACTAGGTATTAACGTTTTCATGTTAAATTTGAAAGAGATCTTCAAACAGAGGTCTATTTTGAGTGTGTTTAATCTGTGATGCCAATGGGACATCCAGTTCAAGATTCCAAAAAGCAGTTGAGAGTGTGAGAGAGCTCAGGAGAGAGGATTGAGACTTATCTGCAAAGAGAGGATAATTGAGCCCACCTGAGCTGTTAAGATCACCAAGTTTAATAGCATGCTAGGAGATGAGAAGAGGGCCCAGGACAGACCTTGAGGGACACCCAGACTAAGCAGGTATGATATGGATGAAGATTCAGCAAAAAGACTGAGGAGCGGTCAGAAAGGTAGGAGAACCAGTGAAGAGCAGTATTACAAAAACCTAGAGAGGAGAGAGTATCTATGAAGGGAAGATAATAATGCCAAATATCGCTAAAAGCAAAGACAGATGCATATCGAGAAAAGGATTTTAGATTTGACAAATAGCAGCTCCCTGGCAAATCTGAAGGGGACAATTTAGTTGAATGAAGAGATGAAGAGATGGGAAGCCAGAGTGCTTCCATATAGAAGAGATTGATATGGGGAGAAGTGGAGATACCTTATGTAGATGGCTTTCTCAAGGATTTTAGCCAAAAAGGGGAGCAGAGATAGATATAGGACTATGCTTAGTGAAAATAGTCAAATCCAGTGAGGTTTTTGTAAGGACTGGAGAGACATAGATGTGTTTGTAGGCAATGGGGAAAGATCTAGTAGATATGGAGAGACTGAATATTAGAAGGGAGAATGATAATGGGAGCAATATGATAGGGAATATGGGAGGGGATAGGTATTTATACAATGAGGCATGAAGGATGAGATAGACCAGGAAAGATGTCTGAGTGTGGTGAGATAAGGAAGAGGAGAGAAGAGGGAATGCTTAGCTAGTAGTAGCCTTAGTTTTTCGGTGACGTGGTGGCAAAGTCCTCAGTAAAGAAGGTGAGGGCAAAGGATGCCATGGAAGGATTGCATACGAAGAGGTTTGGAGCAGCTACTATGGGAAAGTGGGAAAGTTAGGGAGAAGTAGAATGACTGCTTTACTAAAGTGAGGTCCAAGTTCAAATTAGATAACTTAGTAGGGTATGTAGATGTCTGGACTCATTTAAATGATCTGGAGGCCATATTCTCTTTTGTTGTTAATATCTTTCCTGTTGTGCTCAAAGTCTTTAACTGAATTTTCTTTCTCTGAAGTCTGTTATTTTCAATTTTTCCTCTTATATTCCCCTATCACTCACTCTCTGACTCCTTCCCTTTTGATAACGCTTTCCCCGGGTGCTGGGCCTCCAAGTTGTCTCAGCTTTCTCCAACATTGAGCATTTCATGTTTCCTTCAGCCTTGATCTCTGACCCAAGTGACTTCTGGATAAACATAGCTAACACCAGCTAGATGCCAGTCTTCTTTGCTTCAGGCTTGGTAGGTCCACACTCATGCTGATGTCCTGCCCCCATTCCCTCTCATCCTCAGTTTTCTGGCTGAGTACTGCTTTACAGCATGAGTGCTGCCACACTGAAATCCCACCTAGAGCAAGCTTCTGCCTTTTGGCTTTCAGTGGCTCAGGGAGGGGGAGCAGAGTTGAATTCTGTTGCAGACTTGTGGGTCAGCTTATGAAGCCCTGTCAGAATGTGGTGGCTGGTAGAGGAGGGAGTGTTGCGTGTGAGCCTTAAGGATTATAGACTAGCTATCTCTGCTTTTGCTTCATTGAGTTGTTACCTCATTAGTGATCTTGCTGTTTAAGATCTTACAGACAACTGAAATTGCTTTATTTCTTTTACATGATTCTTATTTTGATAGGGTTTGAAAAGTTATAAGGATTGGAGAAAGTATCTAGTCCTCATTATTGTTGATCACATGACCCAGAAGTCCCTGAAGCTAACTTTCTAATGGAGGAGGGAAAGATAATACAGGAGGAGGAGCTGGTGAGTGGAGTAGGGAGATACTTTTGTGGGAGCAGGGAAGGGCTACTGGAGTTGGAGAAATCAGGGAGAGTGGATGGAGACAGAAATAAAGTGAGCATGGACTGAAGAACATGAATTTCTTAGAGATTGTGCACCTAACCTAGGATCATAATGAGCTGGAGGAAGTAATGGAATTGCAAATTCCATTACATTGGGCAAGAAATGTTTAGGGCGAGTTAGTTGGAATCTAGAGACTCAAGGCTGAGGGGAAAAGCTAGGGTTAAATTAAACAGTAGATTAAGTTAAGAATTAATGAATAAGTATCTAGTAGTAATTAGCTGTTCATATTTCTTTAAATATTAAATTTTACACATCTTTTTAAAAAGTTACTGTATTAATATTGGTTAATGTTTATGTTTAGCTGTTTTAATGAGTTCTTTTTGCATTTTAAATGCATAATTGAATGGGAAAATACAGACTTTTCACCCTTGTCTCTTTTCTTCAATGAAACCTATGAGTAGCCTGACTGTTTGGAGACAATGAGGCTAAGATCAAAGCACTATCGTCTTGGTAGCAGTGCATCATAAGTTCAGGGAAAGCACCCAGGAGGAAAGAAACTGTTTTTTGCATTTTGGTCTTATGTTCCAAAGTTTACAAAATGAAATAACAATCAAAAACAATGTTGTTGTTCAGTTGTTTTTCAGTTGTGTCTGACTCTTCATGACTTCATTTGGGCCTTTCTTTGCAAAGATAGTAGCGGTTTATCATTTCCTTCTCCAGCTCATTTTACAGATGAAGAAACTGAGGCAGAGTTAAGTAACCTGCCCGGGATAACATTAGTAAGTATCTGAGGTCAGATCTGAACTCAGGAAGATGAGTCTTCCTGACTCCAGGTCCAGTACTGTATCCACTACCCCACTAGCTGTGCCCCACCCCAACAAAACCTCCAAAACAGTGTGGCAACATTGATTTATAATTGTTTTTACTCTAGTCCCCTGAACTAGTTGTCATTTACTTCCTTTCATAAATAAATTATGGATAATACTTTAATACTTAATATCTTATATTCTTGAAGGTTACATAATATTTTATGTTTTTAAGCTGAATTGTAGTGACAATTCTTAACCACCTGGACCAGTTGATCCACCCGGACTGAAGCAATGATGGTAAAGGGCAGAGTTGCTATGTAGCTGGCACTTTATTCACAAAATCATTACAAAGCATCTGGCAAACACAGTAGGAAACAGAGCCAAACTATTGATTAATAGGTTGTATGTTGCATGATACCCTGTAAACAAATTATAGGTCTGAAAATAGATCTGTGATTACAGGGAGGAAGCATTGTTCTCTTCGTTCCCTACCCTCCCACCAAATGTCATTTGCTTTACTTTCTTTCTGTCTTCCTCCCTGTAGTCCAACTTTTGGAAACTTGTTTGAGAAGAAAAACAAAGACACTCGTCAGATTTGCTGGTTGAGACTGAATTTGTGTGAAATGCTTAAGTATAATTTTTTAAAAATCTGAATCTGCATCCACATTAAGATTCAGGCCACATGATATAAACTCTCTTCAGTCTCTTCTCTTACTCCTCTCCTTCCTCCCAAAATATCCAAGTCTTCCTTAGCCTTAAAAAAAAAATCACATCTCAAAATGCGAAGTGACTCCTAAGGTCATCTAGACCAACCAATTCCTCTATCCAGAAATGCTCTCTTCAACTTCTCCAACAAGTGGTTACTCTGTCTCCTCTGGAAGACCTTCACCAATAGATAACTTCACCATCTCCCAAGGCAGCCTATTCTCTTTTTGGCCAGATTTAATTTTTAGGAAATTTTTCTTTTTGATGAGTTGAATCTTCCCCTCTGCAACACCACCTCCCTTTCATTCTTCTGCCTCTGAGACCAAACAGAATAAGTTTAATCCTTCTTCCAAACAATAGTCAAAGTGGACAGTGATCATCCTCTCTACTCCCTTAGATCTTTAAGCTAAATATTCCTAATTCATCAACTAATAGTTGTACGGCACAGTTTGCATTTCCTCATTCTGCTTTGCCTCAGACTGTACCTGCTTCAGCTTCTTTCCTAAAATGTGGTATCTGGAACTGAACACAGTACTTCAGATGTGTTAAGGTGAGGTTAGAGGCCAGTGCAGCCATGCATAGCCTCTCTCTTTTTTCTGGACACTGCAGCCTAAGACTACATTAGTTCCTATAGCTGAAATGTTACACTCTTGATTTATTCTGAGCTCTTTGTATAATCGAGGTCTTTTCCACAGAATGTTTTTTTTAATATTTTTATTTAAATTTTTGAGTTACAAATTCTATCTCTACTTCCCTCCCTTCTTCCCTCACCTCCCCTCTCCCTGAGATGGTAAGCAATTAGATATAGGTTATACATGTGCAATTATGTAAAACATTTCCATATTAGTCATTTTGGACAAGAAGACTCGAATAAAAAAAATGAAAGAAAATGAAAAATAGCCTGCTTCAGTCTGTATTCAAATAATATCAGTTCTTTTCCTGGAGGCAGAGAGTACGCTTCATCATTTGTCCTTTGAAATTGTCTTGGATCATTGTATTGCAGAGAATAGTTAAGTCATTCCCAGTTCTTCATTGAACAATATTGCTGTTACTGTGTACAATAATCTCCTGATCCTGTTCACTTCACAAAGTATCAGTTCCTGTAAATCTTTCCAGGTTTTTCTGAAATCATCCTGCTTGTCATTTCTTATAGCATACTAATATTCCATTACAATCATATCACACAGCTTGTTTAGCCATTCCCCAATTGATGGACATCCCCTCAATTTCCAATTCTCAGCCACCACAAAAAGAGCAGCTATAAATATTTTTCTACAAGTAGGTACTTTTCTTTTTTTATCTCTTTGGGATACAGACATAGCAGTGGTATTTCTGGATGAAAGGGTATGCACAGTTTTATAGCTGTTTGAGCATAGTTCCATATTGCTCTCCAGAATGGTTGGATCAGTTCACAACTCCACCAACAATGCATTAGTGTCCTAGTTTTTCCATATCCCCTCCAACATCTGAAATTTTCCTTTTTTTGTCGTATTACCCAATCTTTAGCCCACATAATGTTTTGTGAACTGCAGCCATAGAATCTAGTGGCAGAAAGAATTTCAGTGATTGTGTTAGCCAGCTCCCTCATTTTACAAAGGAGAAAAATGAGATCCAGAGAGATAATTTGTCTGATGTTATACAGCTTGTAAAGAGGTAGAGCCAAGATTCAAACCCAGGGCTTGACTCCAAATCCAGTTCTTTTTCTACTTACTGCAAGAGCTTGGAACATGTACTTCACCTACACAGAAAAGAAACCTCATGTCTTACATGTCTTATCCCTGCTAGTATCCTCTAAGCTCTTTTAGGGTAAGGGGTACGTCCTGTTTATCTTCTCATCTATGCACAGGAAGTTCTATAGATACTGGTGGAATGAAATGATCTTGGGCTGTTGAGAGACTACCCATTGCTCTTGGTTTGTGCTTTGTTAATTTTTTTTACTATATTCTAGCTAGAGCTGGTAACTGATTCTTTAAGGATCCTTTAGAATGTTAGAAGATAATATTATATGCTGAGGTCAGTCTTAGACATCTTGGCACCCAAGTCCTAATTAGTATGAACTCTGATGTAATCTATCAGTCAACATTGCATTTTTAAATCAACTATTGTTTTCTAGGCATTGTACTAGGCATTGGGAACACAGTGCCAAAAGTGGAAACGGTCGTTATCCAACAGTCAAGGCAAACTAATTATCAGGAAAAGACACTAGTACCTAAAAAGATCCAAAAAAGCCTCATGTAGAAGGTAATGCTTGAACTCGGCTTTGAAGGAAACTAGAAACTGTGTGAGATGGAAGTGAGGAAGGAGTACATTCCAAGGATGGAGGTAAAAGTATGGGAGATGGAGTGTTGTGTATGAAGAACAGCAGGAAAGCTAATGCTCTTGCAATGGTAGTGTACATGGAGGGGAATCGCGTACTGGAAGGCTGGAGGGGTAGCTTAGGACAAGACTGAGAAAGGCTTTAGACGTCAAATAGAGGAGTTTATGTTGATTTTGGAAGTAATAGGGAGTCATCAGAGTTTAGTAGGGGAATGACATGGTCAAATTTCTATGTTAGTAAAATCAGTTTGCTAGCTGTGTGAAGGAAGGATTGGGAACAGGAGAGTCCTGAGACTGGGAAATCAATTAGTGAGCTGTTTCAGTAGTTCAAGTAAGCGGTGATGAGGCCTTGAACTAGGGTAACAGTTGTGTGAATAGAAAGGCAGATGTGAGATAGTAGATCTTGGTTACTAAAAGGAGAGCGTATTTGGGGTGGGAAAGGGATATCCATTCTCTTTTCCTTTTGGCCAAACAATTGGAAGTTTAAAGGTATGTGGAGATCATGAGCCATCCTTCTTGTTCAAAGACAGTGAATACTTCTATTCTTTCCCTCACCTCTAGTGTGGGGGCAGCTATAAAATGTGCCTACAGATGCAGAGATGGGCCATATGCCTCTATTCAGTTACCCCAAGAGATTAAGGCTCAGTAAAAGTAGATAATCTGCTATTATCTTTTTTATTCATTATTTTATTTATTTCATTAAATATTTCCCAATTACATGTAAAAAAATTAACAATACCTTTTAAAAATTTGAGTTCCAAGTTCTCTCCCTCCGTTACCCCCTCCTTCCTCCTTGAGAAGGCAAGCAATTTTCTTTCAGCTATACATGTGAGTTCATGCAAAACATTTCCATAGTAGCTAAGTTACAAAATAAAACACAAACAAAATAATACAATAATAATGAAGAAAGTTTATAAAAGTATGCTTCAATCTGCATATAGAATTCATCAGTTCTGTCTCTGGAGGTGGTTAGCAATTTTCATCATGGGTCATTTGGAATTGTCTTGGATCATTGCCTTGATAAGAGTAGCTAATTCTTTCACAGTTGATCATCCTTACCATATTGTTGTTACTGTATACAATGTTCTCCTGGTTCTGCTCACTTCACTTTGCCTGAGTTCATATAAGTCTTTCCAGGTTTTTCTGAAGCCATCCAAGAGGAGAAGCTTTGAAAGGAAGAAAGGGGGAGCAGAAAAATTTTGGGGTTGTGGGAAAAGAGACTGGAATGGAAATGATGGGCACATTAGTAGTGGAAAGTATGGGTGGAGTGATTACTACCTCTAAGAGTTTGTAATAAAAATGGAGAACAAATCAAGGCATAGTCTTATATACACTGGAGATTTTTTTTTATAGTGAGGCAATTGGGGTTAAGTGACTTGCCCAGAGTCACACAGCTAGGAAGTATTATGTGTCTGAGGCCAGATTTGAACTCAGGTCCTCCTGACTCAAGGTCCAGTGTTCTATTCACTGCGCCACCTAGCTGCCCCTACACTGGAGATTTTTGAGAAAGCAGATTTTGCTTCTGGAAAATCTCAGAATAGGAGATAACTGATCAGACTTCACTCTAGATTAAATGACTCAGGGCACACTGAAAGTTGGCCAGTTCCCAACTTGAGCTTCTTCTGTGATCCCTGAAGAATACAGCACTCAGTACCCAGAGAAAACAGCAGCAGGACCCCAGAGAATACAAATCGGGAGCAAACAAGTGCTAGACACCCTCTCCAAAAGTGAGCTTAGCCTGCCATAATACAAAGCCCCAATTTAGCAAGTAAGGCTAAAAGAATAAGTAAACCAAAAATACTTCTATGAGACAAAAAGCTATTGAGGTGCCATGCATGAATGCTCAAGACATAAACCTAGAAGAAAAGAATAACTCCAAAATATCTACAAGTAAGCCTCAAAGGAAAACACAGCTTGGCCACAAGGTCAGACAGAATTCCTAGAAGAACTGAAGCAAGAGTTAGAAATGATTTAAGAGTTTTTAATGATAGCATAAGTGAAGTGAAGATGTTAGGGGGAAATATTGGAAAAGAAATGAGTTTTCCATAAAAAACTTAGAGGAGAACTAGCTTAGTAAAGAAGGACAAAATCCAACCCAAGTAACAGCCTATCTGAACATCAGAATGAACCAGAAGTAAATGTCTCCATGAAACAACAAGAAATATTAAAACAAAGTCAGAAGACTGAGGAAAAATAAGAAAATATAAGCTGTCTCATTTGAAAAGCATTTGACCTTACAAACTGATAAAGGAGAGATAATTTAAGAATCACTGGGCTACCTGAATGCCCTGACAAAAAAAGAGAGCCTGGATATCATATTCAGGAAATAGTAATAGAAAACCACCCAAATTTACCATCACCAGAGGGCAAAGTGAAAATAGATAGAATCCACTGATAATTTCCCAAAAGAAACCCTCCAAATGAAAACTCCCAGGACTTCATAGCCAAAATCTGGAGCTTCCAGCTCAAATAAAAAATATTAGAAGCAGCTAAAAAGGAAGAGTTCAAAGAGTGAGGAGTCACAATTGTACAGGATTTGGAAGCTACCACTGTAATAAAGGAGGAAATCATGGAACATAATATTCCAAAAGGCAGAACATACGTGCTAACAATCAAGAATAACATATCCAGAAAAACACTATAATCTTGTAGGGGGAAAGTGAAATTGCCATGAAATAGAAGACTTTTAAGTATTCCTATGGAAAAGACCAGTAGTAAGTAGAAACTGTGAATAAAAGCACAGAGGTCAAGAGAAATTTGAAAATGTAAATCCAAGTGAACAGTCAGGAAGGAATTATACAAAGGTAAAGATTTTATATTCTAATAGGAGAATATAAGTGTCATCTCAGAACCCTAATGCCATCAAGAGTCATAGAGGAAGTCAAATAAGATAAGGGGCCTGGAAGTGGTTTTATTTTTCATGATCTTAAAAGAAGAAAGGAAAGGAAAGGAAAAAGAAACACACTAGGAAATAAAGGCAAAGAAAAGGTGGGAGAAATTATTATTTTATAAAATTGGTGCTCAAGTAGAAGATTATACAAACAAGGAGGAAAGGATGGAGGAACAAGCATCGCTTGAACATCACTTTCAGCTGGTTGAGGGAGGGTGGAACACACACACACATACACACACACACACACTCACATACACACACATGCAAGTGCATGCAAATAGTTTAGTGTAGAAGTACATTCAACTCCATAAGGAAACAAGAAGGCTCAGAGAGAGTGGTAGAAGAATAAGAGGGAAGGTAGATTCAGAAAAAGGTTAATACTAAGGAAAACAAACTCTAGCCTTGGATGTTAGATTGTGAAGAAGGTTTTAAAAAGATATAAAGAAAGATAAGAACCTATGATTGAGGTCTGGGTAAAGGAAAGAGAAGAGTGACGGGAGAAGAAGCAAATTGTATTAAGCAGAGAGCACTAATGATAAGCACAATCCTCTTATCAGCTTCTTTGTAAGAAGAAGGTAAAGCAAGGATGGGGAAAAATTGTAAAAGATTAGGATGGAAGGAAATGTGCAATTAATGACATAAAAATAAAAAAGTTTTGCACAAACAAAATCAATACAGCTGAAATAAAGAAAATGGTTAACTGGTGAACCTTTATACTGTGACCTATGAATGTCATGGAACATCACTGTGTCTTAAGAAATTATGAAATGGCCAGTTTCAGAGAAACCTGGAAGGACATGCGTGAACTAATGCAGAGTGAAGTTAATAGAATCAGGAGAATTATTTATACAACATCAACATTGTAAACACAAATAACTTTGAAAGATTTAAGAATTCTGATCAATGCTATATCCAAACACAATTCTAGGGGATAGATGATGATGATGATGATGATGCATGCTGCCTGTCTCCTGCAAGAGAGCCATTAGAATAAATATGCTGAATGATATTGGATATGGTCAGTATGGGAATTTGTTTTCCTTGACTAATTACATTTATTTTAAAAATAAATTTAATGTCTATATATTACAAACATTTCTCCCTACATTCTTTCTTTTTCCCCTTTCAAAAAGCCATCCCATATAGCAAATAGAGTTTTTTTAAGGCAAAAAAATTAGAAAAAGAATAGGGAAAAACCATTGTGACTCATCAGTACATTAAAAATATTCCCAGGAAAGCAGTGCAGGTGGGAGGAAGATTGGGGTGGGTCTGGGGGCTTTCCTGGAGGGGCTGAGATCACAACTATGCTAGAAATTCTGGGCTGTCCAGAGCAATAACTCTGGTATCATAGCAACCATCTTATTTGCTTACTGATTCTCTCCCTCCTTCCTTCCCTACCCATTGAGAAGGCAAGAAATAAGATACCCATTATATATGTGAAGTCATGCAAAACATATTTATTTACACATTAGTTATGTTACAGGGTAAAAAAGAAACAGGAAAAATATGTTTCAGTTTGCACTCAGAGTCTGTCAGTTCTTTGGAATTTTCATGGATTGTTGTATAGACCAGAGATGCTGTTTTTCACAGTTAATTATTGCTATAATATTGTTACTGTGTACCTTGTTCTTCTGGTTCTATTCACTTCACTTAGCATCAGTTCATATAAATCTTCCCAGGTTTTTCCAAAACCATGCCCTTCATCATTTATTTCAGCAGAAATACTATTTCATCAAAATCTTATACCGTAATTTGTTCAACCATTCCTCAGTTGATGGACATTGTAATAATAGACATTGCCTCAGTTTCCAATTCTTTGCCACCACAAGAAGATCTACTAAAAACATTTTTGTAGATATGAGTAATTTTAAAAATTTCTTTGGGGTATAGACTTAGTAGCAGTATTGCTGGGTCAAAGAGTATGCTTGGTTTTGTAACCCTTTGGACATAATTCCAAATTGCTTTCCAGAAAGGTCAGAACAGTTTACATCTCTATACCTATTTTTCCACATCCCCTCTAGCATTTGTTATTTTTCCCTTTCACTCTGATAGGTGTGAAGTAATATCTCTGAGTTGTTTTAATTTGCATTTCTGTAATTATTAGTAATTTAAAGAATTTTTTCTTATGACTACTGATAGCTTTGATTTCTTCTTCGGCAAACTGCCTGTTCATATCCTTTGACCATTTTTAAATTGGAGAATGGCTCTTAGTTTTATAAATTTGGCTCAGTTCTCTATATATTTGAAAAATTATTCCTTTATCAGAGGAACTTGGCAACATGTTCTCCAATTTCCTACTTTCCTTCTAATTTTGGCTGTGTTAGTTTTATTTGTGCAACACTTTTCAATTTCATGTAATCAAACTAACCTATTTTACCTACTGTAATCATTTCTATCTTTTGTTTTATCATGAACTCTTCCCTTAAGTATAGATCTGACAGATAATTTGTTCCATGCTCCCCTAGTTTACCTATGATATCATCCTTTATGTCTTAATCGTGTACTCATTTTAAGATTATTTTGGCATACAGTGTGAATGTTGGTCTATACCTAGTTTCTACCAGACTACTTTCCAGTTTTCTCAGCAGTTATTGTTAAATAGTGAGTTCTTGCCACAATAGCTTGGATCTTTGGGTTTATTGAAAACTAGGTTACTGTGCTCATTTTCTTCTATATATTTTGTACCTAATCTATTCCATTGATCAGCCACTCTATTTCTTATACAGTATCAAATTGTTTTGATGATTACTATTTTGTATTATAGTTTGAGATCTGTTACTGTTAGGCCCTCTTCCTTTATATTTTTTTTCATTGATTCTCTTGATGTTCTTTACCTTTTGTTCCTCCAGATGAATTTTGTTATTATTTTCTTTCTCTTCTATAAAGTAACTCTTTGGTAATTTAATTGGTATGGAACTGAATAAGTAAATTAATTTAGGTAGTTTTGTCATTTTTATTATATTGACTTGCCCTACCCAGGATAATTGATAGTTCTCCAGTTGTTTAAATCTGTATTTATTTGTGTGAAGAATGTTTTGTTACTGTGTTCATATAGATCCTGTGTGTCTTGGAAGGTAGACTTCCAAGTATTTTATGCTGTTTGTAGTTATTTTAATTACAATTTCTCTTTCTAGCTCTTCCTGCTGTGTTTTATTAGTAATAAATAAAAATGCTAAAGATTTGTGTCAATTTATTTTATATCCTGCGACTTTGCTAAAGTTGTTCATCGTTTTGACTACTTTTTTTAAATTTGATTTTCCAGGGTTCTTTAAGTATATCATCATATCATCTGTAAAACATCATAGGTTTGTTTCCTTATGCTTATTCCTTCTATTTTTTCTTGTCTTTTTGCTATAGCTAGCATTTCTAGTGTAATATTGAATAATAATGGTGATAATGCATAATTACTTTGCCTCTAATCTTACTGGATAGGCTTCTATTTTATCCCTGTAACAGTTAATTCTTGCTCTTGGTTTTAGATAGATACTACTTATCATTTTAAGAAAAATTCGATTTATTCTGTGCTTTCTAGTGTTTTATTTTTGGATCTAGTGTTTTTAATAGGCATGAGTGTTGTATTTTGACAAAAGCTGAAATGTTCTGCATCTATTGGTATAATCATATAATTTTTGAGTTTTTTGTTGTTGATATGTTCAATCGTTCCTATTGTTTCCCTAATATTGAACCAGCCCTACATTCCTGATATAAATCCAACCCAGTAATAATATATGATCTTTGTGATATATTACTGTAATCTCCCTTCCAGTATTTTATTTAAAATTTTTGCATCAATATTCAATAGGAAAATTGGTCTATAGTTGTCTTTCACTGCTTTTGCTCTTCATGGTTTAGGTATTAAAAAATATTTCTGTCAGAAAGGGATTTAGTAGAATCCCTTCTTTGCTTATTTTTTCAAACAATTTATATAGTATTGGAATTAATTATTCTCTAATTGTTTGGTAGAATTTGCTTGTAAATCCATCGGGTCCTTTTTTGGAAGCTCATTTATGACTTGCTCAATTTCTTTTTCTAGGATAGGATTATACAAATGTTCTGGGGCAGCTAGGTGGCACAGTGGATAGAGCACTGGCCCTGGATTTAGGAGGACCTGAGTTCAAATCCAGCCTCAGACACATAACACTAGCTGTGTGACCCTGGGCAAGTCACTTAACCCCATTGCCTAGCTCTTAAAAAATGTCGTAATGCTTTTTCTGTTAATTTGAACAATTTATATTTTGTAAATATTCATTCATTTTGTTTTATTGTCAGTTTTATTGGCATGAAGTTGGGCAAAATAACTTATAGCAATTGCTTTAATTTCATCTTTGCTGGTTGTACATTCACCCTTTTCATTTTTGATGCTGATAATCTGGTTTTACTTTTTTATTTTTTTTAATCAAATTAACAAATGGTTAATTTTTTTTCATAAAGCCATCTCCTAGTTTTATTAGTTTAATGGGTTTTTTACTTTTAATTTTATTCATCTTTTTAATTTTTTTTCTTTTTCCCTTTAATTTTATTCATCTTTGATTTTTAGGATTTCAGTTTTGTTGATTAATTGGGTATTTTAATTTGTTGTTTCTTTAGTTGCACATCCAGTTTGTTGATCTGTTCTTTCTTTTACTAATGTAAACATTTAAAGGCATAAAATTTCCCTTAAGTACTGCTTTGCCTATATCCCACAAATTTGGTATGTTGTCTCATTGTCATTATCTTTAATGAAATTATTGATTGTTTCTATGATTTGTTCTTTGATCTACTCATTATTTAGAATTAGATTATTTAGTTTCTACTTAATTTTTAATCTGTGCACTTTATTGAATGTAAACTTTATTTCATTATTGATGGTCAGAGAAAGATGTATTTAATATTCCTACTTTACTGTGTTTCTTTTTGAGGTTTTTATGCCCTAGCATGTTAAGGTACCATATACAGTTGAGAAAAAGGTGTATTCCTTTCTATTCTTACTTAATATTTTCCAGAGGTGTATCATATCAAACTTTTCTAAAATTCTGTCCTTCTCCTTAACTTTTTTTCTTTTTAAAAATTTGTAATCTGTTTATTTTTAACATTCATTTTTTCCCAAAATTTTAAGTTCCAAATTCTTTCCTTCCCTTTAGCCCCATTGAGAAGGCAAGTTATCAATTATACATGAAATCATGCAAAACATTTTCATATTAACCATATTGCAAAAAAGCAAGAAAAATAAAGAAAGTGAAAAAATTATACTTTAATTTGCACTCAGAATTCATTAATTCTCTCTGGAGTTCATATTTTCTTCTACTTTTTTTAGTCTTTTGACTTTTTAATTGTTTGTTGATGTCTCATGGAGTTATTAGCTTCCACTTGACTAATTCTTTTTTTTGAGAAGTTATTTTCTTCAGTATTTTTGTACCTCTTTTGTCATTTGGCCAATTCTGATTTTTAAGGAGTTATTTTCTTCAGAATTTTTGGTGCCTTTTTTTTTTTGGTGCCAAGCTGTGAGTTCTTTTTTCACGATTTTCTTGCACAGCTCTCATTTCTTTTCCTACTTGGCACTTCTGGCCAGCGCCTACCCCCATGTCCACAACCTTGGAGTTCATCATTTCCTCTGGCTTGGAAAAATGACTCACAGTGACTTTTTGTTGGCTTTTCCTTTCAGAATTCAATTTGGCATTTTCTGTGGTCATTTTGTAGGAGAGGTTTTGGAGGAAGTTTGGCAGTTGTGAGTGTATGGATATGTTATGGAGGTAGAAATAACAAGACTTGTCAAATGATTGGATATGGACGATGAGGGAGAGGGAAGAGTGTAGCATAACTCTCAGTTTATGAATGTGGATGACTGGAATGATGGTGGTTCTTACCACAGAAACAAGGTGGTTGGGAGATGGGGAAAGAAACACTAAATTGTCTTGGACATACTGAGTTTGAAATGCTTATGAGAAATCCACGAGGAGATGGCAGTGAGGTGTAGTAGCTAGGGGACTGTATTTGGAGTCCTGAACTCAATCCCTCCTTGGATACTTGCAGCTCTGTGATAAAGGGTGTCACTTAATCTCTCTGTGCCTCAGTTAACCTCATCTATAAAAAGAGGGGCTTGGCCTTGGTTTTTAAGGTTCCTGCCAGTTCTGTGTCTGTGCTCTGAGAAGTGTTTGAGAGCTGAAGATAGCAATTAGGGCTGAGCGTATATAGATTTTATGTCATTTGGAAATATTACTTGTTCATATGAGAACTGATGAGATAGCTAAGAAATCGCACATCGATAAGAGAAGCAGCTCAGAACAGTCCTGGCAAACACTCGTGTTAAGAGAGAAGAGCACTTAATGCTGCTATCTTTTGGGGGGAAAAAGGTATTTTTAACTAGATTGAAATGTAAAAATTAAATATGTGGGCTAGACCTTACTGAAAAAGAAAGTGACTCTTTGGTTATGTCAGGTACTATTAGAAATATTCAGGTATATATGTAGCACCCAGTAACAACACTTTTTAGTGTGACAGTAGGGTATGGTGGAAAGAGAACTGGACTTTAAAGTTGGGAAACATGAATTCAGTTCTCAGAATGTAACCTTAGTTTGTGCCCTTGGAAAAGGAACACTGCAAAATGAGACAAAATCAAAGATGAGATTCTCACACATCTAGTTTCCTGATTTGTAAAAAGGGGATCTTAAGAACCATTCTTGTTTTCTCCTAGGATGGGATAATGTATACAAAGTGAATTGTCAAGTGTAGAGCTTTATAAAAATGTAAAGTGGTGATGCTTTGATTTTTGTTATCATAATTTAATGATACTTTCATCTTTAATGTACCTTATCCAGAGAATACCTTAATTGATCAATATCTTACTTATGAGAAGGTGAGATTTTTCCAGAGAGAATATTTTAAAGAGCATTTAGTATTTAATTTCAGTATCAAGATTTCTGTTTCCATTTTAAAAAATCCTAACTTCTATATTTATTCTTGCCTTTCTAGTGATATGCAGCTTTCGTGGATCCGTACCCCAAGGCTTAGTCCTGGAAATAGGAGAAACTGTTCAGATTCTGGAAAAATGTGAAGGTTAGTATGGTGGAATGAGAAGAAAGTGTGTGAACAGGATTTATTTTCAGTCATCATGAAGTTAAATTTTTTGTAGACTATCTCCACTAAAGTCCTCTGACACTTTCTGGTGGCATAAAGGCTTTTTCAGATTCCATGCCATCATATTCTTTCTGTTCGTTCTAATCTGAACAAGCTTCACCCATTCAGGCAGGACCCAGTGACAGACTTTACACCTGTTTTCTGAGCACTAGCCTCACTAAGTTCAGAGAGGTTGGTCACCATTTTGGTGTCAGTATGGTGACATTTTCAGCTATAGAAACTCTTAAAAACCACTACTGAGTCAGAAAGGAGTTGTAATCTGTGTCTGTAGAGGGAGTACCACATCAATGAAAGGCCAGGTCATTTAACTATTGAAAAAGACTAACAGATTTTGAGCAATCATTTTGAAACCTTGAAACATCAGATGATCAAAATACTTAGACAAATTCCATCCTAACCCACTTTCAGGGGGGAAAAAAAGCTCAAGCACTATTGATACTAATCTGGTGTTAAAGAAGGTTATGGGTCAGGGTTTTTAAGTTAACCAACCTGTTTTTTATATTCTATCCAAATGTAGTTTTTTTATTACTCTTAATTAAGTTCAACTAAACATCTATTATTTCAGATATATTTGGCTAATAGTACATTTGCATGACACCTGGAAAACTAATTGGGAGTGTTTAAACAACCGTAGGGACTTTATGCTTTCTAGCAAATTCATTTGTAAGTCTTTGTTTGGCCAACATGCCTGTCGTAAAGGCTAACCTATATACAATTTGAAATGGATTGGTCTGATGACATTGTTTCTTCAAACATGACAATGTGTAGGCAGTTTTACATGGAGAATTAAAAGACCAATATGTCTATGTAGCATGTAGTTATATGATTATGTGTGTTACATTTGCTTTATCATTTGTCAGGGATGTTTTAGGTAGGATTATTATTGAAGGCTAAGAGTTGGACTTCCTGTCCTTTTACGGTCCCTTTGTATTCAGTTTTTCTATGATTTCTTGTTGAAAGGTGAAAATGGAATCCAAGTGTAACGCAGTTTTAGTTGTGATTGAAGTTCAGGTATCTGAAATCTCTGAAGTACAGTTATATTTTTATGCAACAAACTTTCAATGATCCATTTTGGGAAGAAGTGGAGAAGAAAATCTATGTCTTTGTCTAAAAGTATTTATGTTTTGAATCTTTTATGAATTGAATAATATATTTGCAATAGATTTCACTTTCAAATTAATTATCTTTAAATCATTATTTTAATTTTCATTTGTTAAATACTCCTAAATCATGGTGAGGGAAGTACCCCAGAAAGAGTTACTGTGTGGCACAGGCAAGCCAGGTTGACTTTTAAAATGTACTGTAGGATTACCCAGGAAGTAGATAATCCATATTTAGGTAATTGAAAATTGAATATAACTACAAATAAGATTATTTTCTCAGAGATACAAGCTGTCGCTAAGTACAAATCTCTATTGCATGAGTGACAAGGTCTGAAATTTTATGTTGCTTCTCATCTCAAGGTTCCTTGGTTATTTCTTGGAAAGGGACCTAAACAGAATGTTGTAAAGTCCATACCTTTTAAAAAATGCAACTGTTAATATAAAAGTATTTTATTGCTTACTGTTTCTAAATTATTCTTTAAGTGTTTGTTAATTTCTACAAGGATTGTAAATAGAAGGAATTCCATTTCAGGCATTGAAAATGCAACATGCTACATTTAAGTTATCTTCCCAGAAAAATTCATGGCAGGATTTGAATTAGAGTTTAAAACATGTTGCCAGTACTTGCAGGTTCTGGAAATCATAGATGCATAGATCTGAAAGAGATTTTGAGAAATCATTCATTTTTTCTCTTCCTTATTTCTGCTAGTATAGTTACATGGAAACCATCATGGGAAAAAAGTTTCCTGAAATCTAATCCACAATCCTCCTAATGGAATTTGAATTCATTTCCTGTTGTCCAGAGCATGGTGGGAATGAATTGTTGCCTCTTGGAGGCCTATTACTAAGTTCCCTCAGTCTTCTTCATTCTAAAAAAATTCACTTAATTCAGCCCTTATTCAAGTGCTGTTTCTTAAGCCTATAATAATTTTTCCAGTTTCCCTTTCAGCCATCTCTAAACCTTCTCTAGCTAAATGATAATTCTCTACTAATTCAAAGCAATGTTCTGTTTAAATGTATAGTATTGTTCCTTTATACAGTGGACATCTTAGATTTTTACAAAAAAAAAGTATGTCTCACTTAAAATAAGGACTCTCCTCTAAATTTTTAAATGTAGGATTTGAATTACATTATAAAATTAAAATACATATAATTAAAATCAAGCTCTATATTTCCTGTTTTCAGACTCACCAATTTAAATTTAGTGTCCCATGAATTTGGTAAATCACTAATGCTATCATTCATATACCAAAATCCATCCTGCTGTTGACATATCATTAACTAATAGGTTAAGTATATTTTAATCATATTATTGTAGTGCTAATGGGATCATTGAAATCATCTAGTTTAAACCCCTCATTTTACAGCTGAAGAAGTTGTGGCCTGTGAAGGTTATGTTAGCAAATCTAGTCAAGGTTGAACTAGAATTCAAATCTCCTAGTACTCTGTTTAATATTGTAATGGCATTTCAGAACATTCTTGATGTTTCCCAGATAATGAGATTAACAGTAAAAAGTTTCAAAGTTTGAATTCTAATAACTAGAACATCCTGCCTAGGATGCTTAATGACTAATATGCCACATGTAAGAAAAGTCTCTGCTCTAGATCACATTCCAAACCCAAGGCCATTGGCTGAACTAAATTCAAGAAACTCAGATCATAATCTTAGATATTATGTCAAGGATCCCCATAGCATCTAGTTCCTTACAATATGACAGTAGTCTACAAAGGATAAAAGACTTAATTTCTAATCTTTGATCAATGCAACTCACATACACAGACATAGAACACTGTAGCCCACCTTAGATAACCATATGACCAAATGTTCTTATAGCTTATTTGGGGGAGAAAACCAAAAAAGAAAAAAAAGAAAAAGGAAAAACTCATTCCCAGGAATTGTTTTTTATTTCTTGTTTTCAAATATCCTATACATCTCAGATTTTGGAGAAGGGGGGAAAAACCTTTCTATTGAACTCAACCCTGATAGTCCAGAAAAAAAAAAAGGAAACCAACCATTTTCTGAAATTATTCATTCCATTTCTCAATTCTGAATGTTTTCACTGGCTGTCTGCCATACCTGGAATGCTCTCCCTTCTTACCCGTGCCTCCTAATTTACTTGGCTTCCTTCAAGTTTTTTCAAAATTCCCACCTTCTGCAAGAATCCTTTCCCAGTCTTCCTTAATCTTAGTGCCTTCTCTTTAGGACTATCCCCGATTTATACTCTGTCTGTGTGTGTGTACATACAGAATGAGACAGAGCAAGCTTGCTTGTACATAGCTGTTTGTATGTTGTTTCCCCCATCAGACTGTGAGCTCCTTTGTATCACCAACACTTAATACAGTGCCTGCCACATAGAAGGCACTTATAATACCATTACATATATATATATATATATATATATATATATATATATGCTAGCTGACTGACAGACTAAATAAAGTCATAGATATTTCATTCTGAACTCCTGAATTATATGAATTCTTATTTGAAGGTCTTTATCAGAGCTCTGTAATGGGGAATTCTCACTGATGATAAGGTTGGGGGGTGGGAAAGGATCAAATAGGCATTGTGGGTAGAGAACTGACCTAGAAGCCAGGAGACCTGGGTTCAGGTCCCACCTATGAAACACATTTGTTCTGTGACAAAGAAAAGCTTCTTGCAGATGGTTGAATGACTTGCTGAGGAAGCCTTTCCTTGTCCCTCTCAACTCTAGAGCCTTTCCTCTGTTGATTATTTTCAGTTTATCCTTTATATGGTGTGTTTGTACTGTTGTTGTTGTTCAGTCATTTTAGTCATGTCCAGCTCTCCATGACTCCGTTTTGGGGTTTTCTTGGCAAAGACACTGCAATGATTTGCCATTTCCTTCCTGTGCTTGTCTTAGCTATTTTCATATTGTTTCTGGCAGTAGATTGGGAGCTTCTCAAGGGTGGGGGCTTTTACCCTTCTTAGTATGCCCAGATGTACCTAAAACAGCATAGAGTATTAATATTTTTTCTTTGACACACCCCTCTTTCCAGTTTCCATATTTCTTTTGAAAATACCATCATACTTCCATTGACCTAAGTTCACAGCCTTGAGCCATGTTCAACTCTTTATTCTTCCTCAACTCACCTATCTAATTAGCTACCCAATATTTGTCATTTTACATCCCTAGAATTTTTGTATCAATCACATGTTCTGCACTTTTATCACAACCATCCCAGTTCAGGCTCTCGTCATATCTTATGTGACATGTTCAGACCTGTGCTTTAGGAAGATCATTTTGGCAACTGTAGAGGATGGGCTAACATGGAGAGAGACTGGAGTTAGGGGGACCAATAAGAGGGCTATAGCAATAGTCCAGATGTGAAGTTATAAGGGCCAGCAACAGGGTGTAAAGATTGTTCTCCAGCTTTCTGCTTTCCTTCTAATCTTAGCTGCATTGGTTTTGTTTGTTCAAAAGCTTTGTAATTTAATATAACCCAAACTATTTTATAGTTTGTAATGCTCTCTATCTCTGGTTTGGCTGTGAATTCTTCCCCTCCCCATAGATCTGACAGGTAGACTATTCCTTGCTCTTCTAATTTGTTTTTGGTGTCACCCTTTATGTCTAAATCATGCATCCATTTAGACCTTATCTTGGTATCTGGTGTGAGATGTTGGTCTATACCTAGTTTGTATCCTATTGTCTTCCAGGTTTCCCAGCAGTTTTTGTCAAATAGTGAGTTCTTATCCCAAAAGCTAGGGTCTTTTGCCCCCAGAGATCATGCAGAAAGCTGTTGCTGTTAGCCAAGGCCAGTCAACTGTTGGAAATTGTGTTCCAGGTCATGGTGGCTGTCTAAGTTTACCAGCAGCAACATCTTTGCATAATTCCCCATCCCCATTTGCTTATAAAAGAATGTCTTGGGAAAGAATTCTGGAAAGATAGAGTAGGTCAGAAAATTCTAAGCTCTCAAGATTTTCCCCCACGAAAGAAATAAAATAGCACCTCAGGGTGAACATAGAGTGGTAAAAATAAATAAGAGTAGGAGCAGAACAGTGGTCCTTCTAGGTCAATTGGAGAAGGGAAGATCTGAAGAAAAATCCCAGGACAAGGACTGGTGCCTATGAAGAGTAAACACCTTCAGGCTAGGACCACTTAACTAACAAGCATCAAGCCCGGGACTGGGAGGCTGCCTCTCCTGCGGACACAGAAACTTTTACCCCAGGGGACAGTGAGGGGAGTTCAAGGGAACCTCTTCTGAAAAAGAACAGCAGATCCAGATGTGCTGCAGAGATGTCGCTGGTGGTGAGAAGGAACCAGCGCAAGCCTGTGAGTGCAAAAGCAGCAGGGCAGGGACACCACTGGCTGTGGGCACTTACAGGAGGCTGGAGGTCTTGGTTTCAGTACAAGGACAGAATGGAGAACTGAAGGAGGACCTGAAGCGAAAGAGACCATTCCCCATACCCCAAGACTAGAGATGATTAAAAATACTAAACTACTACCAAAAAAAACTGCACAGGCAAAGGAGAAAGAATCCAAACATAAAGAGTTACTATGGGAATAGAGAAGACTGTGGTTCATCTTCATAAGAGGATACTGAAGCAAAGAAACCCTCTTCTACTCCAAAGAGTAGTGCCAAATGGTCGCCTGCTGCAAAAGAATTCACAGAAGACGTTTTAAAAATCTTTAAAAATCAAATGAGAGAGATTGAGGAAAAACCAAAAAAAAATTTTAATTAAAAAAAAAACAATCCAAGAAAAACAAGAAGATTATGAAAAGAAAGCAACCAATTAGAAAAAGAGATTCAGAATCTTAAGGAAGAAAATGACTCCTTGAAAATCAGAATTGGTCAGGGGGAAGCCAGTGAAGTTATAAGAGATCAAGAAATAATAAAACAAAGTATAAAGAATGGAAAAATAGAAGATAATGTGAAACATCTCTTAAGAAAAATAAATGATCTGGAGAACAGATCAAGAAGAAAAAACATAAGAATAATCAGACTACTTGAAAGCTACAATCTAAAAAAGAATCGTGATACAATAAAACAAAAAATAATTAAAGAAAATTGTGCTGAAAAATTAGAACAAGAGGGGAAAGTAGAAATAGAAAAAATTCACCAATCACCACCTGAAAGAGATCCTATGAGGAAAACTCACCAGAATATTAGAGTAAAATTCTGAAACCCCCAGCTCAAAAATAAAATATTATGAGCAACAAGAAAAAGAAAATTTACATATGGTGGCTCTACAATTAGACTCACAGGGCACCTAGCAGTGGCGATACTAAAAGACCACAGGTCTTGGAACACCGTCTATAGAAGAGCAAAAGAACTGGGGTTCTGGCTGAAAATATTATACCCAGCAAAGCTAAGCATAATTCTGAATGGAAAAAAAGACATTTAATGACTTGTCAGACTTTCAGGACTTTGTTTAAAAAAAAAACAACAACCCTGAACTTAATAGAAGATTTGACATACAAGAGTAAAGAGAAACATAAGGTACATACCAAAGACAAATTACAAAAGACCCAATAAGGACAGACTGTTTCCCTTTCATGTATATAAAATGTAAAACATATGTCTAAGATTATGATTAGTAATTGTAGCTCACAAGAAAGGTTGAGGTAGACCTAAATATGATATGTATGACTTAAAAAAGCAAAACCATTCAGGAACAGCTAGAAAGAGCAATTGTCTTATAAAAAATGAGGTGTGAGAGGAAGAACCCATGCAGAGGAATTAGATGGGGGAGGAGGGCTGTTAGTTCTGGAAACCTACTTTCATTGGGAATGGGTTCAAGAGGCAACAATACATGTATGTCTAGAAGAGTGTAAAAGTCTTCTAAATGTAGAAAGAAATAAAATGCTAAGGGGATAGGGAGTGGGGAGAGGATAAAGAAGGGGTATTTAGAAGGGAGGGTGAGGGAGTAGGTCAAAGGGGCACATAAAAGGGTGTTTAGATTCATGGCAATAAGAGGATAAGGGAGGGATCTTTGGAGGGAGAGTGGGTTAAGGGCAAGGTAGCAGGTAGAAATAAAGTACAGGAGTTAGGAGGGCTAGGAAATAAGAGATGTGTACAAATATGAAAACAAAGATTAGGAGTAGAATCTGTTAGGGAAAGTATATGTTTATGTATGTGTGTATATATGTATGTATGTGTATATATGTGTATGTATATATCTATATATAAATATATCCATGCTTAATTGTAGCCTGGGGGGGGGCGGGGAAGAGGAAAAAAGAACAAAGTAAAAAGTGTACAGCAGAGAACAAAAGAAAACTTACAAGGAAGCAAAGAGAAGATGGATAGCTCCCAACACAACACGTAGCATTTTTATATAGGCTTTCTTGAAATGGAAATTTATTGCTATATATTTTGAATCCTCTCTTATTATGGTACATATGATGTGTTTTATTTTTCATTTCTTATTTTATATTTAAGTTTTAATATTTAAGTTTATAATGTTTCTTTTTTTCTTATGTATTTAAGTTTTAGTATTTAAGTCTAAAATAAAATATGAAAAAAGAAAAAAGGAAAGTTACAGGTTGAAGTTACTATATACTTAAAAAGTAAGCTCTATATAACAATGTTCATTTTTTGTTCTACTATGTGTAGGTAAATGCCCATTCTATTTGGTTTAAAGTTTAGAATCAAAGCAAAACTATTGTAAAAAAAAAAAAAAGAATGTCTTGCCTGACACAAGGAGCTAGGTTCAGCTGGGGTGAGGAGGCTTTTCTCAAATGTTCTCTGGTTCATCCTTGGCTTGTCCCTGCCCGGAAAAATCAATAGAGCTTCTATATCTGTCTCGTTCTGTTCACTCAATGAGGAACCTTAGTCCCCTGAAAGCACTTATGCTAATAAGACGACAATCCATCAGCAAGCATTTATTAAACACCTACTATATTCCAGGTACTGTGTTAGGTTCTGAGGATACAAACAAATTAAAGGTTATGAGCCCCTCAGGTAATGGTGTGGGCCAGGCTTGATTCACACTAGTCTGGTGGTTCAGGATTGAAACTAGAGTGAAACAATATTCATAGATCATCTAACATTGAACAGAAAGGAAGTTTACTTAACAGTAACAAAGGATATCCATCAAGGATAAAGCACTGGTTAGAAGGGCATATTGACTTGCAGGGCAGTGGAGTAGCTATCAAGTCTGAGAGGCCCTGATCTATCCTGAGTTAGGCTTTTAATGCCTTAGGAAACTGTATCAAAAGCTGGAGTCTAGTTCCCTGGAACAATAAAGCCTTGAGAGCAGCTTTTTAGAGGAGAAAAACACTATTCCACCCTACATATCAGGGACCCTAGTAGACATTACTCCTGCTGCAAGGGCTTACATTTTGTTGAGCACAGAGAGGAGGGGGGTTTTCACAGAGAAGTAAATCCTGGATAGACACAAAATAAACATAAAGTGATTTTTCTGGGGAGACACTAACAACCAGGGGACTTGTGGAATCAGGAAAGGCCTTTTGAAGTAGGTGGCCTTGAAGTGAATTAGGGAATCCAGACGATAGAAATAAAGAGAAAACACGTTCCAGGATTGAGGGACAGCTAATGCTGCATGGTGTGGAGGAAGTTTTATTTAATACAACAAAAAAGCATAAAAATGTGAAAACTGATACCTGAGACCAGAGAGAATTAAGAGGACTATTCTCCCCTAACCAGTGGTCCTTACATCCTACCTTGTACCCCCCACCAAAGGGATACACAGTTGTATACAGTCCATCAAGAGTGAAACAGACCTCCTGTCTGTGATAGGGAGGGTACTCCAGGCATCTATATGTGTGTTTCTCATTTATGCTACTACGCTCTCCCCTGCATAATACTAGGAAAGTGCTCTGGGTCACAAGAGAGATGACCTCCTTAGTAGACCTACCAGTCCAGACTCCTTGCCCCTTGGTTCTAGCCCCTTATCCTTCTGTTGGTTCCATGGTTCCTTCAGGACCCTCATGCCACAGTTATTATGGCCTCTGGGTGTGGGTTAGCACTAGGAAACTTTTTTAGTTCTTTTAGGATGAGACAGCCAGGGCCAATACTCTGTGGGGGTATTTTATACATTTGTAGCCTTTTTTAGGCAAGCCCTCTGGATCCAATTATTTATTTCTGTTCTTTTCTCTCTACCAGGCAATCAAAACAGTCCTGTCAGGTGACTATGAAAACCTCTCACTTCTTGACCCAAAATCCCAGGTTGTTACTTTTGTCCCACTTATTGTCAACCCTGTTGAATTTACCTTCTCCCTTCTTCAGAACTCAGGCAGTCTGAACCCCAACCTACACTTTCTCTTTTTAAGGCTGATGAAAAACACTTTTGCCCCCTTTCTATTCACCATTCACTTTCCCATTCTCCATCACCTCCTTGACACAAGTCAAGAGAAAAAGCACTGGAAGCCTCTGAAACACTGGTTGGGTGAAGGGCACGGCTGGTGGTCCCTGCACTGGCAAATACTCATGTCATGGTTATACTGGTAACCTCACTACCAAGCTGGACTCCCTCCTCAGGAGTGCAGTAAAGGAAGAACATCAGTGCTGCAAATGAAGGCATTCATTCCAGCCATGCTTGATATAAGTACAATGTGGTTATGTTCCTTTTTGATGATGTAACTATATAGAAACAACAATGGGAGTTAGGAAATGGAATTATGGTATGAAGTATATTAAAGAAATAGTGACATTTGTAATTTGTTAATATTACTGAGAATTGTGTAGAGTGAATCTTTGGTCCTGGCATTTCACAATACTAAAGTATTATAGCTATGATTTAGTCTGATATCACTTCTCTCACATATCTGTATCTATACATGTACACACATATATATGTGTATATACGTGTGTGTATATATATATATATATATATGTATGTATTTGTTGTTGTTCAGTCATTTTCAGTCATGTGACTCTTTGTGACCCCATCTGGGGTTTTCTTGGCAAAAGACATTGGAGTAGTTTGCCATTTCCTTCTCCATCTCATTTTACAGATGAAGAAACTAAAGCAAACATGGTTAAGTGACTTGCCCAGGGTCACACAGCTAATACAGGTCTGCAGTGGGATTTGAACTTAGATCTTCCTAACTCTAGGCCTAGCTCTCTATCCACTGCATCACCTAGCTGCTCCCTATATGATATATAATATGTGATTATGTTATATTATGTTATATATATTCTTAAGCAATTATAAAATAGAACCTAATCTAGAAGATTTTTCCAAGTAAATTGAATTTGAGAGATTCATAAAATCAGTGATGAAGTTCACTGTCATAATGTTGTCACTCAAATAATGAGAGATGGAATGAGGTATGGAAAATAGTGATAGAAACAGAATTGAAGAAGCAAGTGTTCAAGGACTTGGTCTTTTAACTAAATGATAATTAGGAGAGGGTAACCTACCTTAGGAATGCTATTGAAGAATGCACAATGTTTCACAAATACAAGTATGCATGTGTTAACTGACAGTCATGGGGTCATAGATTTTCAATCTGAGGAGGCCTTAGATGGCATCCAGCTGAAAGGGACCTCAGCCACTATCTAATCCAACCCATATACAAAAGGAATAACTATGTAGTTCAAAGGCAGAGGAAGTCACCACTTCCAGAGGCCACGCCTTCCACTTTGGGGCAGCTCTAACTATTAGGAAGTTTTCCTGGCATCAGACTTGAATTTCTGACTTTTACCTACTGCTTCTAATTAGTTTACACTGGGGATAAGTTGTTGTCATGTCATTTTTACTCTTCATGACCCAATTTGGGGTTTTCTTGGCAAAGATACTGGAATGGTTTGCCATTTCCTTCTCCAGCTCATTTTACAGATGAGGAAACTGAGGCAAACAATGTGAAGTGACTTGCCCAGGGTCACACAACTAGTAAGTGTCTGAGGCCATATTTGAGCTCAGGAAGAGGAGTCTTCCTGACGCTAGGCCTGGCACTTTATCCACTGCACCATCTAAGTGCCTGCTGAGAACAATTAGAACAAATCTAATCCCTTCATCACATGATAGCCCTTCTAATACTCAAAACCACCTACTATATTATATTCTCCTCTGAGTCTTCTCTTGCCCAGAAAAAAAAAATCCGTATTTCCTTCAACTGATCCTCATATAGCATGTACTTAAGACCCTTCAGCATCCTTGCTGACATTTTAACATTCTTAACAATATTATTATCAATCACCCTTAAAACATGGAAACTAGAATTAAATAATTTAGATGATGTTTGATGAGGATAGAGTGCAGAGGGACTCACTTTACCATTCCTTTTAATTCAGCTGTAAAGTACAATAAATCTTTTGGCTGCCACATGGCACTTTTAACTCATTTTGAGCTTGCAGTCCACTAAAATCCCCAGATCATTTTCAGAAAAACTGCTTTCTAATCATGTCTCCACTATCTTGTACTTGTGAAGGAGATGGTTTGTAGCCGAGTGTAAGACGACATCTATTCCTACTGATTTTCATCTTATTGGATTCAACCCAGTAGCCTCCCATAATCCTTTTAGATCCAGCCTATGTTGTTCAGCGTGGTAGCTATTCCCCCTCAGAATTGTGCCATCTCCAAATCTGAGGAGCGTTCATTCCACCTACGCTAATGTCTTTTATCCACTACCTTACCTAGCTGCCTGTGTTGATTATGCTGTATACCTAGCTGAGTGTACTGTACAGTGGATTTTTAGATAAAAATCTAGGCATGGTTTGGACTACTTGACCTGTGTTCAGTTTGATTCCATGTTTTACTCTCAAGGCATGTATACAAACTTGAATAATCATGCTACAATTATTTTTTTATTTCTTATAAGAGTAAAAAGTAGATGTTGGACTCTATGGAGTTGTTAGATTCTCTGGAAATATGTATGTGTATATACATATGTCTATAGATAGATATTTATATATGTATGTATGTAAATGTAATATACAATAGATAACATATCTGTTCATGTATGCATATCTACCTATCTTTCTTTCTTCCTATCTACCCTTTAAAGAGATCCTAGGAGGCAATGCAGTATAGTAGAAAAAGCAGTGGTCTCAGGAGTTGGGACATCCAAATTCTAGTCCCAGCTCTGCTATGTTTACTGTGACTTTAGACAAGCTACTTCCCCTCTCTGGGGCCCAATTTCCCCACCTCTAAAATGAGGGCTTTGGATTAGATGATTTATTACGTCCCTTCCAACCCTATCATGAGGTGATTCACTAATGGTTTAGAAATATAGACAACTCTTATTTTTTTTTTAATTGAAGGAAGGAGAGGCACAGATAATGCTACTTGATGCATAATTTGTGCATCTTTTCTATTTGATGTTGAACGTCAGGCCTACTCATATAAACATGTTTATAGCTTTATTTCCCCTGTGCCCTACACCTACTCTTTCCCTTACTTCCTCCCCCAGTTTGTCTCTGTTATTTAAATTATGAGGAGCAGGGAATCTCCTAGGTCTCATGTATAAGTAATCTTCTGTAATTATTAATAAAGAAATAGTGAACTCTGGGACCAAATGAGAGGTTTTGATTATCTACAACTCTTCAACTTGCTCCTAAGTTTTGCTTTGTTTATTGTGTTCAGTTTCAATTACAGAGAATTAGAAGGAAATAAAATGACCATTAACTGTATTTATCATAGGATGAAAGGCCTCTTGTAAGTTAATTTTCTCTTGATTCAGTGGTTTGCCACTTTATTGAGGTAAACATAATCCTAACATACTTCTAGAACCCAAATGGAAAGAAAAGTCTACCCAAATGTTTGACATCATCTACCATAAACTTTCTGTTTTTGAGTATGATATATACTCGACATTTTCTTTGAGAGGCCAAGACTCTGGCAGCAGCCAGGCTTTGACATGAAAACAGAGTGTTGCCTGGTGTGAAAGCACAGCCAGTATCTGTTTCCATTCAAATGAAAATTGCTGGGAATCTCTATTTAAATTGCAGCATGAGTACAAGCAAGCACTCGAATCTTTTCCTGCTTTTTTGTAGTTCTAGATTATGTCCTGAAGTTTTCATACTCTAATGCAGAAAGTAGTTTGGGAACAGAAAGCGAGAATGTGTCAGTATATCTCAGAACTTTCTAGCAACTGAAAAATCTTGATTAAGCACTTACATTGTGTGCCCAGTGTTGTACCAGTATCCATGGAGAGCACATGTGACATGATCTTTTCCCTAAAGGAACTTCTTCACAGAAAAAGACTTACATAAAGGAAACAATTCAAAAATAATACCGTATATAAACAAATATCTAAGATTTACATGTAAGATTTTGGTTGAGACTATGAATAGAAGAAAAGAGTACTCAAAATAGATTGCAGATTGGAACACTGTAGTTACTGGAGAAGGCTTCAGGGAGGATTTAGAACTTGAACTGATTCTAGAGGAGAGGCAAAATTAGGCATGGGGGAGATGGCATTTTTTAAAAAACGAAACAGCACAAGTATTGGCTTGGTGACAGGAATTAGCCTAATATATTCAGAGGACAGTGAGGAGGATAGCCTGTCTAGAATGAACTGTTTATGTTAGTGATTAGTAATGTCCAAAGAGCTGGTTAGATAATATGAGGTCAGATTATATAGGGATTTATAAGCCAAGCAGCAGAATTCAGACTTGATATAGTACGTGAATAGATGGATTAGAATAATGTATCCTTGAATCAAACAAACTAGCCAAAATATTGTGGCTGTAATCATGGAATAACATAAAAGTAGATATCTCAGGCTTAGAGCAGTGGAAGCAGAGAAAGAGGTTTGCTGATCTATTTTGAAGGAAGATTTGATAGGGCTATGAGAGTGACTTGATATAGAATATGAAGGAGAATGCTGGGTTAAAGTTGATTTAGTGGTTTAGAACGGACGAATTGGATGACAGCAGTGGTGCTGACAGGCAGAAAAAATGAGAAGAGTAAGATAATTTGGTTTTCAGGACATGATGAATTTTGTTTGAGCTGATGGCAAGACATCACTTGAAACTCATGTCCCAAATTGGAAGGGTTGGTAGGCAAACACCTCTTCCCAGAGATGGGGGGGACCCAAAAGCAGAAGTTTATCCTAGATGGGACAGCAGTTTGGGAGTGTTTTGTGCTGTAACAGAGCTCAGAGTACTGAGGAACAGAGAAAACTGGGATACGACCCATTCAAATGGCTGTATGGCACTCCACTAAGCCTGAAGCAAAGAGCCCAGCATCTAACTAGGGCCAGTTCTGTCCCTCAGAAATCATTTGGGGCAGAGGTTGAGGCTGATGGTAAGTTAATAATAAAATGGCCTCAGAGACAGCTTTGAGGTTTAGACCCCAGGGAAGCCCTAATCAAAGGGGAAGGAGCCAGCAATGTGAGCAATAGAATAGTATAAGTGGAAAAAACCCCGAAATTATGAAAAATCTTGGGAGGAAGAAAACTCAGTTAAGGACCTTGAAGATTAGCAAATAATATAAGAGGAAAGATACTAATTACAGAAGTGATTTCCATACAAGCAAAACACATTGATCTCAAAGACAAAACACATAGACAATTTAAAGATTACAGGTGCTCCAGAAGAATATTTCAAGTAAAAAAAAAAAAAAAACAAAACAGCTGAGCAACATGATAGAAAAAAACTTCAATTCATTTCAATACAATAAAGTTATTAACTGTCTACTATGTGTCAGACACTGTGCTAAGAACAAAACTTCCCAAAACTTCTGAACACAGAAAATAAATGAAAAGAATGTACAGATCACTTCTGTTGTGGGGGATTGAGGGGAGAGGAGAACCTATGGTTCAAATGCCAAGAAATGTAGTGGTTAAATCTTAACAGTTCTAATGACAATAAACTAATTCTGCAAGCAACGAGGAGAAATGTCTTCAAATATAAATGAAAGGAAATTCAAGTAACAGAAGACTATTTTTTACCCACCAAAAATCATAGGAAGGAATGGAATAATGTTTTCCAGATAACAAAGAAGTTCAGGATGTAACTCTAGCTGACACACCCTGCAAATCTGAGCCTAAGAAAGAGAAAAATAGAAAGCAAAAAACCCCCCAAAACTAAACCTATGTTAAAAACATGTATAATCAAGCAAAAATAAATCCCTGCATTGGCCATATCATCCCCAAAATATGTCTTGATATGAATTCTAAGTATCTCACCTCTTTATCTGGAGGTGGGCAGCATGTTTCATTTTTAAGTCCTTTGGAATTATAGCTGGTCATTATGTTGATCGGAGCTTGTAAGTCTTTCAAAGTTATTTGTCTTTATCATATTACCATTACTGTATTTGGTCACTTCACTTTGCATACAAGTTCAGCTCATTCTGAAACCATCTCCATCATTTCTTTTAACATAACAGTATTCCATTTTCTCTCTCTCTCTCTCTCTCTCTCTCTCTCTCTCTCTCTCTCTCTCTCTCACTCTCTCTCTCTGTCTCTCTCTGTCTCTCTCTCTCTCCCTCTCCATATATATGTATGTATGTATAGACATATATACAATCATAACTTTTTCAGTCATACTCCAATTAATAGACATCACCTTATTATTCCAGTTATTTGCCACTGCAAAAAGCTACTAGAAATGGGAAGGCACTAAGATTTAAAAAGACTGGGGAAAGGTTCTTGCAGAAAGTGCATATGTAGCTGAGAAATAGTAGTAACTCATAAGTAGGTCAAGTCAGCATAATAAATATAATAAAATATAATAAATATTAAAATATAAATACAATAAATTAATTTGCTTATTCACTGCTATATCAACTAAACTACCAAAAATTGTTTTATAGAGCTAGAAAAATAATAACAAAATCCATCTAGAGGAGCAAAAGGTCAAGAATAATAAATGAAAACAAAAATGAAGGAAGACAGACTAGCAGTACCAGATCTCAAACTATACTACAAAGTGATTATCATCAAAACAGTTGGCACTGAATAAGAAATAGACTGGTTGATGGATGGAATAGATTAGGTATACAATATGCAGAAATAAATGATTACAGTGACCTAATGTTTGATACCCTAAGATCCCAGCTACTAGGGCAAGAATTAGCTATTTTGACAAAAACTGCTAGGAAAACTCTAAAGCAGTCTGGCAAAAACTAGGCATAGATCTCACCACAAACCAAGAAGTGGGGAGGGGAAATTAAGATAGGTCAGGTTAAGATGAAGATTAGTCTTAAACAAAACAAACAAACAAACAAATGTCTAAGGAGGTTAGATCTTGAAGGATTTGAAAAAATGAAAGAAAGGATAAGAACCTCTGCTGTAGTTTGGAGTGAGGGAAAGAGAAGAGGGGCAAAATAACAGAAGCAGATTGCACCAAACGTAGAGCACTGGTGCTGAACACACTTATTTCTCACGATGCTTTTTTTTTCTTTTTCAAAAACATTATTTATTTATGACATTCTTTTTAAAAAACATTTTAGTTGAAAATGATCTCCTTACCTACCACCACTACCTCACCCACTGAGAAAACAGTATATCAATTATACATGTGAAATTGTGCAAAACATATGTCCATGTTAGTCATACTGAAAAAAAAAGGCAAGAAAAATAAGGGAGAAAATTATGTTCCAATTTGAACTCAGAATTCATTAGTTCTTTCTCTGGAGATGGATAGCATTTTTCATCATGAGTCCTTTGGAATTATCTTGGACCATTTTATTGATCAGAGCAGGGAAGTACTTCACAGTTGATCATCATTACGATATTGCTATATTAAATATAATTAGTGTTATGTAACTAATATTTGAATTATATTGAATATCATAATAATAGAATTAATATTATTATGTTAAGTTAATTAATATTATAGATCTTCTATTTTGACAAGGGACTCAGGGCCAGCATCTTTTATGCCGCTCCTGGCTCTGCTCTGGATATTCTACCCTCCCTTGTTTTCAGTTCCCTTTTTTGTTTTGCCTTCCCCATTAGAATGTTAACGTTTGAGGGCAGAGATTGTCTTTCTTTTTGCTTATATTTATATGCCACCACTTAGCATAGTGCACATGAATACTTGTTTGTATGTGTGTGTGTGTGTGTGTAGATATATATATACATATACATATATACACATGTATACACACATATACACACATATACATACATGCATACATATATAATTGCTATTTGCTAAGGTTAGAGAAACTTTTTTAACGAGGAAAGGATTTTTGGGTAAATTGATTAGCCATTTGTTGGGAAATGGCTTTAGATCTGCAGATCCTACTATATGCCTCAGTGAACTCAATTGGATAAGAGACATATATATTCATAATTATGGATAATATATGTATATGTATGCAAGAAATTAGTAAGAGCAAGATAGATTAAAGTGAAATTTTTCTGTACAGATAAAAATCATAATAAAAAGAAAAGCAAAAATTATATTTTTGGGAAATATTTATGGCAAATATGACAAAAACCACCTAAAATATGGAAAGAACTCTTTAAAATTTATGAAGGTAACTGTTAGGACATAATAGATAAATTATCAAAGGACAAGAACAAACAGTTCTGAAAGCAGGGATCATCATTTGTTAATCATGTGAAAAAATTCTCATACAAGCAAAAAGTTGCAAATTAAAATAGTTTTGAGGTGTCAACTCACAGTTATCAAGTTGGCAAGAATAATAAGAAACATGAAACTCAGTGTTAATGAATTTGGGAGAAACAGGTGATAAAGTCATTAATTATTGGTGGAATCTCAAACTTTTAAAATCTTTAAAATTTTTTGTGCAATCTTTTTAAAGAATAATCTAATATGTAATAAACAGTATACAAATAATCATGCTTTGTTATTTTCCCCTGAATGTTAGCAAGAGCAACAAAGAAGGTATCTATTCAAAGTTTTTTTTTTATAGCAACACTATTCATAATTGCAAAAAATCTGGAAGCAACTTGCATAGTAAAGTTGAAGTATATTAACTTAATGGAATATTGTAAGGCAACTAAGATCAATACATATAAAGAATATCAATAAATGTGCACAAATGTTTACAAAGCAATAATAAGCAAAATAATCTAAAATCAAAAGAATAAAATGCAGACTATAACTATTTAAGGAAATGAATGGAAATAATTAGATAAAGAATCCTGACAGAGATGGGGAACTAACGAAGAGTTATATTTAGTGGATTCAAGTTACTTTATTTAAATGTAAATCATTGCAAAGCAAGTCTAATTAATTGTATTGATGTTTAATATTAAAATTATAAAATATTTTAGAAATGCTTAGAAGTTTAATGCTTTATTAGATTTTACAGAAGAGTGACCATCTGTCTCTTTATCTTCCTTTTAAGTGTGCCTCAATTGTATTCATGAGTTGTTTTTTAAAGTTTGGTATTGAATTATATTTTGTTTCACTTAATTGCTTTTCTTTTATTATTGCTTTCCATTATTTTTTCATTAGCAATTGCATTATTGAATTGGATAGTACCTGCTCTTTGATGCCAAGAGTCATTTACTTCCAGAGTTTGTTCTATAGCTCTTTTTTGCAGTGTCTTGGCTTTATGGATACACCCACCCTCCAAGAATGAGAAGGAATGAAGAGCATGCCTTGAGAGATGCAGTTCATGCTTATCAACTGGAATATTAAAATAGCCTACATTGCACAAGTAATTGCAAGCCATATGGAAGAATACCTTAATAGATATCTTTGAATCTATTTATCCAGCCTTAACTTCTCTGGGCTCCTACCTCTAACCACCTTTTAGACATCTTAAACTGAATGTCCAGGAGGTACCTTAAACTCAACATGTCCAAAATTGAACTCATTATCTTTACCCCTAAACCCTTCTCCCTTCCAAACTTTCCTATTACTGTTGAGGTCACCATCCTCCTAGGCTCACAACCTAGGTGTCATCCTCAACTCCCTGCTATCTCTCACCCCCCCCATATCCAATCTGTTACCAAGTTTATTTCACCTTTGTAGTATCTCTCAAATATGTCCCCTTCTCTCACCTGATACTGCCACCACCTTTGTGCAGGCTCTCATCTTCTCATGCCTGGACTATGCTTTGCTGGTTGGTCTATCTGCCATAAGCCTTTCCCCCACTTCAGTCCATCAGCCTTTCAAAGTGATTTTTCTAAAGCACAGGCCTATGTCAAACCTTTATTCAATGAATTCCAGGGGCTTCTTACCACTTCCAGGATGAAACACAAAATCCTCTGTTTGGCTGCATAGCCTACTCCTCTCTACCTGTCCAGTCTTCTGACACCTTATGCTATCCCCTCCTGCCATACACTTTTTGATCCAGCTACAAAGGCCTTCTTGCTGTTTCTTGAACAGTGCCCCATCCTGATTGGGCATTTTCACTGGTTCTCCCTCATGCATGGAATGCTCTTCTTCCTCATCTCTGCCTCTTGGCTTCCCTGGCTCCCTTCAAGTCTCAGGTAAAATCCCATCTTTACAAGAAGCCTTTCTGAATCCTTCTTAATTCTAGCACCTTCCCTCTAGTAATTACTTCCTATTTTTCCTGCCTATGGCTTGTTTTTACCTGGTTGTTTCCATGCTGCTTCCCTCCTCCCCACTAGATTGTGACCCCCTCATGGTCACAAGGAGGTCACAAGGAGGACTAAGGTCACAAGCAACGTAGGTCACAAGTCTTTTGCTTTTTTGTGTATTCCCTGCCCTTAGCACAGTGCTTGGCGTGTAGCAATTGCTTAATAAATGTTTATTGACTGACTTTTGTGGTTGTATAAGGTAACCTTTTGGTAGTTAGTGTAGTGTTAAATTTATAAATTACTTTAGGTAATATCATAATTTTTGTGCCCAGCCTAACAGTTTACAATGAATATCTCTCCAGTTATTTGAAGCTTCCTTAGCTTCCATAAAATGTTGTATAATTGTATTTATATAAGTCCTAAATGTATCTGGGTAGCTTAAATCCCAGATACTCAATGGATTTTTTTTTAGATATTTTGAATAGAATTTATTTTTGTCTGTCCTGCCAGGAGGGAGGAGGTGGTGTTTGTCAGTGTTGTTGCCCAGGGAACGTTGGAAGCCTAGCCAATGGCAAGATGTGGTTGCTTGTCCCAGGACCCATCTTGCATCCAACAAATAGGCCCAGTAGCGCTGTGAGCCCTAGACCACCAGAATCATATCAGGGAAGCAGGAAGTGGTGACTGATGGGGATATGGCCCAGATAGAAAAAAGAAAAGGAAAAGTTAATGAAATCACCACTAAATAGATGTATTTTTTATTTTTTGAGGACAATCCATTCCCAACCCTCTCCCTCTTCTCCTGGCCCACACTCAAATCGCTGGTCTCACCCTTTCTCTCTTCTATTGATGATCAGCTGGCTTTACATTCTGGTGATTTATTTTGCTTTTAGCTATTCATTTGCCAGCCCTATATGTTCCCTTTCAAATTTCTCTATTCCTGTTTTCAGTTAAAGCCCAGTCCCTTGTTTTATAATTTTTTTAAATCTTTTTTAACTTCCTGTTATCTAGTTCAGATGAGAGTGGAGTTCATAAGGTTCTTCTCACTCTCATCTCCTCCCTTCATTTGAATAATATTTTCCTGTGATTCTCCAATGATGTGAAATAAGTTCGTCCTTCTTCCCATCCATTGCTTTCCTGTTTTTCCTTCCACATCCTTGATCTCATCACTTTTTGTTATATCACTGATACTGAGAGATGATGGGATTCCCAAGAGGCAGTAGTCTATTCTTTCAGAATTACACAATTGACCAACATATAGTCCTTTCAGCTTGTTCAAAACTTAAAAAAAAGTTCTAAGTTTATGTTGTCTGTTATGTTTGTCTTACTGAGGCAAAGTTTCTGTCCATCACTGGTTCTCTTGACAGGAGTGCTTGGAAATCAATAATTCTTTTAAAAGGCCATTTTATCTCTTGTAGGATTATACTCAGCTCTATAAGTTTAATTTTTCTTGTATCTAGGTTTCTTCATTTACCTATTAACATATTGTATTTCAATATTTTTTCTCATATGAGAAATATTATCTGATTCTGACAAGATCTGTCTTTTCCTTAACAGTAGTAGTATTTTTTTTTTTGATCTAACAGCGTTATGGAGAATGGCAATTACATTTATTGGCATGTTAAAGTTGGGATCCTTTTTGATGGTGTTCTGCAGATTCTATCTAGTTGTCTTTGTCCTTCTGGTTCCAGCATATATAGATAAAAACCATTTGTTAGATTAAACAGTATAATTATAGTTTCCAATTTATTTGTGAACCAGGCTCATTCTTCACATTTTATTTTATTTTTAAAATTCAATTTTATTTTATTTACAGTTCCAAATTCTGTCTCCCCTCTCCTGTCCCCCACCTATCGAGAAGGCAAAAAACCAAAACTTATTGCAAACATGAAGTCATGCAAAACAAATTCCTGCATCAACCATGTCCAAAAATGAAAGAAAGAAAGAAAAAAAATATGCTTCAGTTTGCAATTTGAGTTCATCACCTCTCTATCTGCAGGTGGATAGCATGTTTCATCATGAATCCTTTGGAATTCTGGTTGGTCATTGTGTTGATCAGAGTTACTAAGAATTTTAAAGTTAATTAGTTTTACAATATTATTGTCATTGCATAAATTGGTCTTCTGGTTATGCCCTTTTCACTCTGTATACAAGTTCAATTCAAACAAGTCTTCCCAAGTTTTTCTGAAACCACCTCCTTCATAATTTCTTACAGCACAATAGTAGTCCATCACATTCATATATTATAAGTTGTATAGCAATTGCACAACTGATAGACACCCTCCTAATTTCTAATCCTTTGGCACCACAAAAAGAGCTGCTATAAATATTTTTTGTATATTTAGGTCCTTTTCCTCTTTCTTTGATCTATTTAGGGTGTAGATCTAGTAGCTGTATTGCTGAATCAAAGAGCATACAAAATTCAGTAGCTTTTGGGGCATATTTCAAAATTGCCTTCCAAAATGGTTGAACTAGTCCATAGCTCCTGCAATAGAGAATTAGTGTACCTGTTTTCTCAGGGCTCCTCCAGCATTTGTCATTTTCCTTATTCTCACCTTGGCTGATCTGGTGGGTATCTCTACCAATCTGATGGTGCTTCAGAGTTAGCATAATTTGTGTCTCTCTAACTATTAATTAAAAATTTTTGCAACAAATTTTCTGACAGAGATCTCATTTCTAAGATATATAGGGAACTAAGTCAAATTTATAAGAAAAAGAGCCATTTCCCAATTGTTAAATTATCAAAGGTATGAATTGGTGGTTTTCAGGAGAAAAATCCAAGGAATTGAGTAAGACTCATTTTTGCCTATTTTTCAAACAGTTTGTGTATTACTGGAACTAATTGTTTTCTAATGTAAATCCATCTGTTCTTTGGGTTTTTTCTTGGGGAATTCATTTGTGGCTTGTTTAATTTTTTTCTCCCTTCTAACAAATAAATATAGTCAAGCAAAAACCTCCAGCACATTGGCTACATTTGAACATTATGTCTTATATTGCACTTCTAAACCATAATTTTTTAGCCAAGAAACCTGAAGTCACAATTGGTCATTGCATTGTCAGAGTTCTAAGCCTTTCAAAATTCTTTTCCTTTATGTTATTGTAATGGTGGTATTAATTTTCTTCAACTTCACTCTGCATCAGCTCATGCAAGTCCTCCCAGGTTTCTTTGACCATCATCAGACATAATTTTTCTTAAGATGCAATATTGTATTACACTTACATACCATGATTTGTTAAGCCATTCTCCAACTGATGGGCCAATACTTTTATTTCCAGTTCTTTGCTACAAGGAAATGTGCTGTCACAAATATTCATGTATATGTGATTCATTTCCCTTTATCTTTGACATCTCTGTGGTCAGAGTTTAGCACAGGGCCTGGCACATAATTGGCATTTAATAAATGTTTGTTAATTGATTGATTTGCATAGTAATAATATCCCTAATTTGCTC
This sequence comes from Phascolarctos cinereus, assembly GCF_003287225.1. Taxonomy (NCBI): domain Eukaryota; kingdom Metazoa; phylum Chordata; class Mammalia; order Diprotodontia; family Phascolarctidae; genus Phascolarctos; species Phascolarctos cinereus. The sequence continues at coordinate 84,965,405 of NW_027555847.1, read as the reverse complement.
ATTCCAGTGTTTAATAGATTATCTCCTTCAGGGTAGGTTGGGATTTGGGGTTGGAATTAGATGGGCTCAAGAGGGTCTTTGTTCCTATACTGGTATGCAGTGGAAAGGAGATCATTCTAATCTCAGGATGAAAGAAATTGAGATACCAGTAAATTGGACTTTCTCAAAATTGTTTTCCTAGCTGCTGGACTGGACAGGGGTGGATCTCTGTTTCGTTGTTTGTGGTTTGCTTTTACTGAAGGGAAGATATGATAACTCTTTCCTAGCTTATCTGGTGCCATACAGCCTTATGGGGCACACAACTAGAATGGTTAAGGAAAGAGAATCATGGTCAGTAACACAGAACAATGGAAATAATAGAATGAAGAGAACAGGAAATATTTTGGATTAAATAAGAGAACTTCCTGACTGATAATTAGTAGGGTATTAATAACTGCTTTTGAAAAATTGAAAATTACATTATTCAGTCTGTTTTTAAAGAGCTAAAATGAGACCAAGTTATAGGAACAGATCCTCCACTATCAGTTCCATGAACTGGTGACCCTTTGAAATCCTGGGAATAAGAAATGTGAAAGCTCTAGGAAGAGTTGAGTGGGGAATATGTTGGAGGGGAATACATAGTGAAAGTAGGAGTTGGGAGATCTGGGATTTGTATAAGAGCTTCATTCATTCACACTGTGAGACATCAAATAGGCCAATTCCTAGGCTTTAGCATTCTCTGTAAAATAATGTTTAAAATTCCTTGCTCTATGATTCTTCCACAGCTAAGCAGCATTTAGTCATGTGACAAAAATGAGTGGTGTCATATTCACTATGGATCATCCTCTAAAGAGGCAAATACTTGGCCCAAATCCAGAATTTGAAAAAAAAAAAAGAACTTTAATTGATAGTTTGAGTTATGTTGACACTCAACCCATTTTGGTAAATGTACTCCAGATACGTCTTGAGAAAATCTCATAATGGCATGCTTCTAACATATTTTTTTCCTTTACTTTAGGTTGGTATAGAGGCGTTTCAACAAAGAAACCTAATGTAAAGGTAATCAAAATTCCCTTTTGCTTTTTTTCTTGTAAAGATGTTTGTGTTCTGTATAAGCAACCTTCTCTTTTCAAAGTGTTGTTAGAAGCATTCTCCTGATGTCATAGTTATCATTCTACTGACATTATTAGACCACATTCCTCTCTGAATCAACACTGCTAAGATGGTTATTTAAGGGAATGGAAAAATGTCAATATGGTCACAGCTGTAGAACATGTGTATTTTTTTCCAAGAGAAAAGACCAATTGGTAAGTGTGACAGATCTTTGAACCACTCAAAAATTACAACTGAGAAATTCACAGGCATGAACTTATGAGACAGTACAATTTGACAGATTTTTAAAATGGAAAAATTTTAAATAATTTTATTAGAATTATCATCTCTTTTTAGACAAGATCTCTTTAAAAAAATGAAACCTTTTTATCTTATTAAAAAGCATTTCTTACACTGTATCTTCCAAGTATGTCTATTTCATTAAGAATTAGTATGAATTTTAGCAAACAAATAGTGCTTCTGAACCACTAATATAAGTGCACCGATAACCATTCCCCCATTTTACATTATTGTAAGAAGTTTCCTTCCTCTCACATTCTAACTCATCCTGCATTTTAAGTCATGAGTATGTAATTTATTGCTTTCTTGTTCAGAAGCTATTTGCCTGCTGTTTGCTGTAATATCCTTTTTCATTTAAAAAGAGAGCCAGATTGTGGTGTTTGATTTTTAAAAGCAAATTCTACTCAGAATTGTAACCATTAATCAGTACAACAGAATGTCTATTCTGACAATAGTTTCCAAGGGAATCAGCATGGGAAAAAAATCCTTACATTTCTAATCTTTACAGCAGATTTTCCCCATCATTTCTAAATTACACAATCACCTGTTCATTGCTTCTCTAATGAAAGTTCATAGAGGAGAGACATCCTGGCGTAGTGAATAGAGAGTTAGCCTTGGAACCAGAAAGACCAGGGTTCAAGTTCCTTCTCTGACACATACAGACTGTGTGCCTCTGTGTTCCAGGCAACTCTCTAAGACTAAAAGATGCTGACTTGGATTGGTAGAGGGCATTTCCTCACTCAGGATTACTTTATACCAGGGAAATCACAGGTTCCAATTTACCCACCCCCACCAAAAAAAAAAAAGCTAACGAAGGAACAAGTTTCTCTTAGAGATTCCAGAAGTTTTTGGTTGTTTTAAAAAGACAGAATAGAATCAAATTGAATTTATTGTCAGTCAGATGATGCTTTGATTTTGTTAGTAATATTTATCATCTTGGATTCCAGAGACAATGCATAATTAGGGATTAAAGCAGGTCTTTTATGAACATTTGAAACTGCTGTGTTTTTGTAGTTATGACCTCATATGTACATGGTTTTGAAAACTTCTGAAACACGAAATATTAAGCATTTTATGGTCATTGTATACCATTTGCATGGTATTAACAATGGTGTGTTGTTATTGCTATGCTAGCTGATATATAAACTCAAAGATGATTCTGCTGCTATCTACAAATAGTTTATAGATTTAAGAAAAGGCAACAAAGATAGAGATATATACATAGAGTAACATTTAATATGAATATATGACAAAGATTTTTTTAAGTTTTGCTTTTTTAAGTTACATTTAAAAAAATAAATTCTTGCTGGTAAAGAAAATAATGCATTTGCAAAGGAGCTGAAGACTAAGGTAAGGGAAATGATGACTTAAGGAAAGGGATGAAAGTGAAAGTTTTCAGATCTAAGCAATAAGAAGTTATTTGTGAGGAGAAAAGTAAAAGTGAGAATGAAAGACTAAAGGCCTCCACTGACAGTCGAGTCCCTGAGGGAAAGAGATGAAAGTGACAGGTAGTCAATCTACTTATGGTTAAAAAAAACATACCAAGGCAAAAGCAAACACCTCAGAAGAAAGGGAAACCCCAGCTTAGCTATCAGTGATATGAAAGAAAGGAAGGAAGGAAGGAAGGAAGGAAGGAAGGAAGGAAGGAAGGAAGGAAGGAAGGAAGGAAGGAAGGAGGGAGGGAAAGAAAGAAGGAAGGAAGGGAGGAGGGAGAGGAAGGAAGGAAGGAAAGAAGGGAGGAGGGAGGAAGGAAGGAAGGAAAGAAGAAAGGAAGGGGGAGGGAGGGAAGGAGGAAGGAAGCAAAGAAGGAAGGAAGGCGGAGGGAGGAAGGAAGGAAGGAAGGAAGGAAGGAAGGAAGGAAGGAAGGAAGGAAGGAAGGACGGAAGGAAAGATTCTTCACTTCCACAAAAGAAAGAGATTCCTGAGGGACGAAAGTGAAACTGAGACTTAAAATGCATTACACCAGAAGAAGACACCCTTGGGTTTCATTGAGAATTAAATGAAAAGACTTTCCATCCTTCCTCATCCAAAAGAAAGGACTAAAACTGAAGCTGATGACAGTAGAGGAGAATGTTGGTGACTGTGGTTAAAGAAGAACCCCAATGAAAGATCGCCAAAGTTGGCTAAAATGAAACAAAACACTTGTAAATGAATGTTGATTAAGAAATGGCCAAATAAGTTGTAGTATATGAATGTAATGGAATCCTATTGTGCTGTAAGAAATGAGGAAATCGATAATTTCAAAAAGACAGGGAAAGACATATGAACAGATGCAGACAGAAGTAAATAGAGCCAGAAGAATGATTTATAGTATAATATCAGTATTATAAAAATGAACAATTTTGAGAACTTTTATAAACTGACAAAGAATGAAATGAACAAAACCAGCAGAACAATTTATACCATAACAACTGCTGTGTAAAAACAGACCACTCTGAGCTGTTAGAACCATAATGAATACAATGACCAATTCATGATTTCTAAGAACCTATGATGAAACATGCTATGTATTACAGAGAGATGATGAATTTAGGGTGCAGATTAAAACATAGGGATATATATATATATATACATATGCATTTATATATGTATTTGCATGCAGACATTGAGGAAACTTGGCTTGACTGTGCTTATTTGTGATAAGAATTTGTTTTTCTTTTTTAATGAGGCTAGGGGTTATGAGGGAGAAAACTGTATCTCAGTTAATTTTTTTAAAATACAGAGTTGGAGGAGGTTAGTACAGTTGTGAAATGTCACATATATTTTCAGATGAGGTCATTGTGTCATGGGTTTTACTTAACTGTTTTTCATTATTACAATAGAACTCTCACAAAGTGGCAACAATCAGCTATTTCATAGTGTAAAAGCAAAAAAATAAAATAAAATAAATCCGCAAAGCTTTTTTTAAGCTAAGAAATAAAAATTAAATACTGAAAGCAATAAATAAAGTAAGAGAAAAAAAAGTTTCTTAAGTACAAACTTATAAGTATCACTTGCTTCTGCTATACAAAGAGAATTACCTAGGCTGGTTTTTGCTGTTTTGTAGGAGTTTATGATCTGAGATGGTTTCTTCCTGAATAATCACTGCTATTGCTTAACCTAGTCTCTCCGTAAGTCTTCTGGACCCAGATTTATTAGTGCTACATTAAAAAAAGATTCTTGGTTCCGGAGTCTATCTGGAGCACCCCGATTTGGAGAAATCCCTCAACTTATATTGAATTTCTTTGCCATTTGAGGGCCTTTGACAAAATGTTTTGTTTTAAAACACACTGTTTTAGGAGATAAACTGCTCCCAGAAAAACAGAATTTCAGATAGAGAAGCTGGATTTGAATCCTAGCTCTCCTGCTTACTACCCTGAGCAAAACACTTAAGCATCCTGGGCCTCAGTTTCCTCATCTGTAAAATAAGAGGATTTGACTAGATAACATTTACCTTTTACCTTTAACTCCTTAACTCTATTTTTCTAAGCCTTTTGGAGGGCCCTTGTTAGTGGAAGATAAAATGAATAATCTGTTAGAGCCTTTTGTCTTCTCCCTATGAAAACATGAACCTGTTTCCAAACCAGCCCCAATATGATTTAGCCTTACCACTGAATCTTGTTCCAACAGGTAATGAGTTTTTTGGAGACCTTGTCTTACTTCTTTTCTCCTTGTCTCCCTTCCCTACCCAGCCCTTTTCCTAATGCTCTTCTTAACCTACTTTGCGTCTTTCCTAATGCAAAGAAAATTTCCACTTTATTACTAAGTAACATTCTTGTATTATTATCAAAAGTATGAAGTTTATGAAATATTGGTGAGTTTCAGCATACTTTTTCAACTTATAAAAAGAGGAATAGTAAAAAGCATTTATGTGTATATCGCTATGAATACATTGATATTGATGAAGTACATCTACAAAAATAACATTTGTAGGATGCTTGGTCAGAAAGCTTTGACTAAGTATCAGGGACCAGAAGACCTGTGTCCAAGGTTTTAGGTGGGATTTCTGATTGTATTTTATAGATGCAATGACAAAAATGTTTTAGATTTCTCCTTTTCCAAAACATTTGATTTAATAGAATTGAAATACCAGCAAAAACTGGTATTGTTTTTCTAATTATATGCCACCCACAGATAATGTCACATTCATATAAGTTCATTAGGAACAATAGGAACTATCTTTAGCATATACTGTTTATAAATAATTTGTTACATAAGTTAGGGGTGCTCGTTCTGTGGTTCATGGACAAATTTTTGGGTAGTTTTTCACGTATTGTTTTTCGTTGCTGGCTATATTCAGTTCAATATTTCTACAGTAACACATGGCAGGTCATGTAGTAAATACCCAGTATTTTTCAGATGGATGAATAGTCTTAAAACCAGAGAGAATGTAATCAGTATTCTATCTTAAGAAAAAAGACTTAATATGTATTCACTATTAAATGTGTTATATTGTATAATTATTTGGTCATTGCTCATTATGTGGTTGATTTAATTCTAAAGGCAAGATAAAGTGTGATGACTAAACTCCAAACACAAATACCCTTATGGCTTCACTTCTATGTTGGTAGATATCACCGTGTTGTACTATATTCTGTTTCAGGGATTAGCATTGCATTTGTACCCACTTGCCACTTTATGGAAACCATATTAGATAGTGGCCACATTTATCCTATGATTATTACTAAGGCAAGGAGCTGACATAATGTCCATTTTCTTTGTAAGCACAGTGCTGAATCATTTTCTTCGAACTGTTTACTATAGCCAATGCTGAATACCATTTATTAATAAAATAGCCCTTATTCTTATAGTGTTTCTTTGATTACTTTTATTTCTTGAGGTGGTTTTTTGGACTGTATTTTAAAAAAACATTTTCTTGATTGCATATGAGTATGTCTATATCCACTACATGCATCTCGTGCCTCTGAGAATTTTGACAAGGGGTTCTAAGAGCAGATATGATTCGTGGATTATGAGCAGTTAATTAAGATGATCTAGTTAAGTCTTGAACCACCAGAAAAGAAGCAAATCAGGAATGAATCAGGGATGGGCCAAAGATGATAAGAAATAGAAAAGGGAAAGAATTTTGTGATTTGGTACATCAATTGCTTTGGGATTATCTGTCCCTCTTCTACTATCTATCTATATCTATCTATTCATGCATCTATCTATCCATCTGTCTGTCTGTCTGTCTGTCTATCTATCTATCTGTCTGAGATATATATGTAATATATATATTTGATATATATGTACATATATACACACATACATATATGCATATATGTATGTGTGTGTGTATATATATATATAATCCCACCCTGATTTATTCCTAGTTTGGCTCTTTTCTGATGGCTCAAGACCCAACTAGATCATCTTGAGTAATTTATATATAGATACACAAATGTACATATTTACATTATATATAACACACACACATATAATATATATATGAAATTAACAAACATATGTAATTCAGGTTTGACTGTATTGAATGAAATTAGACCACAAATGGATTGGAAAGTCACTGCTTTAACCTATCTTCTTTATTTGCTGTATATTCTTGGCACTTTAACAAATATTTACATGTACTGCTTTTTGTTAAATATGAAAAAGGAAAAAATAATGTGAAGTTTGAAGTGCTGCATTGGATAGGTTAAATATTGGCCAATTTTTTCGCTTTTACTTGAAAACATCAAAAGCAATATGCAGCTAATATGTATATTTTATACAAAATAGATATTTTGCCTTCGTGAAAAATCCTCAGTGTGAACTTTTCTACAGTGACCATTTCTGATTTAATAAAAAAAAATTAACTTTGGCTCTCCTCAGAAAAAAAAAGAAAGAAAAGAAAAGCTGCTGATGAATGAATGCAAAGGCTAATACATTGTGGGAGTATCTTTAATCAAAGGAGTATTGATCACTCCATCTGATTCCATCTGTTTCTTTTCCAAAAAGAACTAACTTGCTTTGAAATAGGATATGACTCTATAGCTGAGGCTTTTTTAAAAAGATGAAACTTTTTTGTTAGCTTGGAAGGGATATTGGTAATCACTTCCTTAACAAAGATATACCTGTGCACCCCGTGCCGAAGTACCTTTTGTGAAGGTTGTCCTGGATAAAGTGGAACCCTGGTGAAAGGCTTTCCTTCAGTCTGTGGTTTATCTCTGCTTCCTTGCCTCTGGCTCATTCAAACTTGTATTCAAGGGATAAAATAAGTGGGAGAAAGGAGATGTCAATTCAGTGTTCCCTCTATCTCAATGAAGAACAATTTTAAAAGAAACACATAAACTATTTTATCTTACTTTCTACAAAAGGAGATAATTTGCCTTGAAGAAATCAGAATAGAACCATTTGTAATAATTTATGGAGTTATTGGGAATAAAATGACACAAATTCATTTGTTTTTTACAGTTCCTTGTACTGAGGTAATATCTAATTCTTACTGAACATTTCTTAGTAATATTCAGATATTAATGGATGATTATAAGATGTGTGTGTAAAAATTTATAGAGAGTTCTATATATTTATATGTAATCTGGGAGTCCTGGGGTTCCCTGCTCAGTACTGTTCCTATGGAGACATCAGATTCTGGAGATGGAGAGTAGACTCTACCCTAGAATTCACCAGTTTTTGATATCTCTTTGAATTTGGCTTTTAAAATGAAGAATCCAGAAGAATTTGGTCGTCCATATTGTGCCACAGAGAAGGAATTGCCGCTGGCAAGGTAGAGCAATGTCTGATTTCTAGATGCCATCTCCCTTGCCTCCGTCCTCCAGGATTCTGGTGGATCTGGCAGCAGTATGGTAGCACTCAAAACTGATGGGACACTCACCACCATCCCCACCCTGTTTTTTTACTTCAGTAGAGAAAGAAGATAACAAAGGCTAGACTGAGGCCTTAACCTCTTCTCCAATCCCCACAGTGGGATCCCAAATGGTCAGAGCTTATTTATTCTGCTTACTCTCATATCAGTTCCTATTTACCCTTCATATTGTCTTGTATGTCCTCTATCTGATTGTATACAAAGGAAGTCCAGAAGTTACCATATCCTTGTCTGATGGGATTAAAGATGGCAACAGGCAAAATTTGGTAAGAGGTTTTGATCTTCTAAAGAGAGAGGACTTTTATGCCTTCTTCACTGTGGCTGACGTACAAAGAGGGGTTAAGAGAAGACACATACACACATAGATATATTTGTGGGTATACATACACACATATACATATGTAAATATAGATGTATATATACAACACCTAGATACACGCATTTTCCTAAAGTTTTTTTTTCTAATTTCTTATGGTATAGAGAGATTTTGGCCCTGGGGCCAAAAATCACCTGGCTGAGTAAGAGCTCCCCAGTCATCACCTTGAAACAGCTAGAAATGTGCCCCCAAAAATGGAGATAAAAAAATCCCCAAATCTGGTAGGAAATAAATGTCAAAAAAGGAAAGAAATACTCTCATTACTGCAATGGGCTCTTTCTCTGCCTCCTTTTAATTAACTACTTCCTTCTCCTGACTCATAACTAATGATGTTCAAGAATGTATCCATGACCCCTTCCCCCTACTTTTTCCTTGGAAGAACTTGTTTACTTCATTCCCTGTCACTTTCAATCCATCTTTTGTTTGGTTGTAAATTAATTTTTTCTATTAAAATGCATGTTTCTCTCCCTCTCACCATGTCCACCAAAGAGACAAAAAAGAAAAAGAAAAAGAAAAAACCCTTCTTACAAATATTTGCTATTAAGTGAAATACATTCTTGTGTTGACTATGTCCATAACTATATGTTGTATCATGCACATTGAGTCCATCAGCTCTCTGTCGGGAGGTGAGTAACATTCTTCATTATCAGTGCTCTGGAATCACAATTGGTCATTTTGTTGATCAGAGATCTTAAGTGTTTTAAAGCTGTTCTTTTTTACAATGTTGTTATTATTGTGGAAATTGTCCTCATTCTTCTTAGTTCATTCTGCATAATTTCTTACACATCTTCCCAGGTTTCTCTTAAATTACCCTTTTAATCATCTAATGACCAATCCATCTATATTATCATTGTCAGATTAGTCACCAACCATCAGAGTTGGAGGTCATGTTCAGAAGCCATCTATCCCAACTCACACCTGAATAAGACTCATTTCTATCAGATACTTAATAAGAGTTCTTCCAGTCTTTGCTTGGAGTTCTCTGGCAAGAGAACACCCACTGCATACAGAGGTAATCCATTTTAATTTTTGATAACTCTAATCACTAAGAAATATTTCTTTATCTCAAGCCCAAATCTGTCTTTGCCATCTCTTCTGGGCCAAGTAGACCAATGTCAATCATACTTGAATTACATGAAGGTAACCATCATATTCTCCCTAAGTCTTTTCTTTTCTATCCTTTCATATCCTATAGAAAAGTCACTTAATCTCTCAGTTCCACAGGCAACTAAATTAGAGGAAGGTGGTGAATCAGATGAAGACAATCTGCACATTGATAGTTCCCTACACCAATGACATCACAGGTCTAGAACAAAAGAAAAAATCTCTCTATCAGATTGTGAACTTCATTGGAGCAGGGAGTCTGGCTTAATCATCATTGTTTCTTCCCTACTGGCTAGCTCACAGAGGATGGTATAGTTGAAAGAGTGCTAGATTTGGGATCAGTAGACCTAAATATGTAATCCTGGCTCTCATAATTGCCCAATAGCCTGTAAGTCACAACCAAAACTTCTAAGTTTTGGTTGTTGGAGCTTTTTTCCCTGTAAAATGGCAATAGCATTTATTCTCCCTATCTCATGTGGATATGAAGAAAACAAAAAATTTGTCTTTGCATCCTCAGGGCCCAGCTCAGTACCTTAGACATAATAAATGCTTCATCCTTATTGAGTTAAATGCTTTATAAACCTTAAAGAAGTATATGAATAGGATTTGTTTTTAATATGGTTTTTTTTCATATAACAAGTACTCAGTAAATGTGGTTGAATGAATGCTATCAGCCCTGAACTCAATTCTACAGATCAGTGATAGAGGGATATATCTAATATTCATAATGCCAGCAGTTAAGGTAATTAGTAGAGAGTTTAAAAGCTTTCTGATTCTTAACATCCTCTCTACTTGTTTCTGCCCCTCCACCACTCTTTTTTTAGAATAGTGTTTTATTTTTTTCCCAATTACACAGTAAGACAATTTTTAGCATTCATTTTTACAAGATTTTGAGTTCCAAATTTTTCTCCCTCCCTCTCCTCCCCTCTCCAGAAAATGGTAGGCAATTTATATGTTATACATATGCCATCATCTAAAACACATTTCCATATTAGTCACAGTTGTGAAAGAAGAAACAGATCAAAAGGGGAAAAAAACACAAAAAAGAATGAAGTAAGTGAAAAAAGGATTCTTCTGTCTGCATTCAGAGTTCATCAGTTCTTTATCTGAATATAGATAGCATTTTCCTTAGTGAGTCCTTTGTACTTGTCTTGAATCATCGTGTTGCTGAGAAGAGCTCAGCCATTCATACTTGATCATCACACGATGTTTTCCTGTTTCTGCTCATTTCACTTTGCATTAGTCCCTGCAAGTCTTTCCAGGTTTTTCTGAAATCTACCTGTTCATCATTTCTTATTGCACTGTAGTATTCCATTACATTCATAGACTATGGCTTGTTCTCCAGTTGATGGCCATCCCTTCAGTTTCCAATATCTTGCCACTATGGAAAGGGCTGCTATAAATATTTTTGCACATGTAGGTCCTTTCTCCTTCTTATGCTCTCTTTGGAATGCAGATCTAGAAATGATATTGCTGGATCAAAGGGCATTCCAGTTTGGTTGCCCTTTGGGCATTGTTCCAAATTGTTCTCCAGAATGGTTGGATCAGGTCACAACTCCACCAATAGTGCATTAGTGTCCCAGTTTTCCCACATCCTCTCCAACAGTTATCATTTTTATTTTCTGTCATATTAGCTAATCTGATAGATATGAGGTGGTACCTCAGAGTTGTTTTAATTTGCATTTCTCTAATCAAAAATGATTTAGAGCACTTCTTCATATGCCTATAGATAGCTTTGATTTCTTCATCTGAAAACTGCCTGTTTGTATCCTTTGTCCATTTATCAATTGAAGAATGGCTTATATTCTTATAAATTCGACTCAGTTCTCTATATATTTGAGAAATTAGGTCTTTATCGGGGACACTTGCTATGAAGATTGTTTCCCAGCTTTCTGCCTTCCTTCTAATCTTGGTTGCATTGATTTTAGTTGTGCAAAAGTTTTTTAATTTAATATAATCAAAATTATCTATTTTAAATTTCATAATGTTCTCTATCTCATTTGATCACAAGCCTGTAACTCACTTTATTTTTCATTTAAGAATTTGGATGCTATACCATTTGGTGCATATATGTTTAGTATTGATATTACTTCATTGTCTATGGTATCTTTTAGCAAGATATAGTTTACTGCCTTCTATCTTTTAGTTAGGTCTGGTTTTGCCTTTGCATTCCCTGAGATCAAGATTGCTGCCCCTGCTTTTTTTTTGCTTCAGCAGGAGCATAATAGATTCTGCTCCAACCCTTTACCTTTACTCTGTGTGTCTCTCTGCTTCAAGTGTATTTCTTGTAAACAACATATTGTAGGATTTTGCTTTTTGATCCACTCTGCTATCCACTTCGTTTTATGGGAAAGTTCATCTCATTCACATTTACAGTTATGATTACCAACTGTGTATTTCCCTCCATCCTGTTTTTCCTCCTGTTTGCTCTCTCTCTCCTTTCACCCTTTCCCTCCTCACCAGTGTTTTGTTTCTGTCTACCACCTCCCCCAGTCTGCTCTCTCTTCTGTTATTAACCTCCTCCCTTTTTTTTCCCTTTTTTAAAAATTTGAGCTCTCTGCTCTCTGGGTGGAAGGGGCTGTGTCTCAGGCTTTTTGTCCTGGTGGCCCATGGGAGAAACTTGTGTCTCGTGCTGTGCTGAGGGAGTAGGCTGAAGGGTGGCTGGCATTGCTGGAAGCCATAGAGGTCTGGCAGCTTACCTCATGCTGAGCAGTGTCTGACATGTGCTGAGGCCAGTGGGGGCGGTCCTGGTGTTGTCTTTTGCCTGCTCTACCACACCGGGGATCAGGATCTAGTGCTGGCTTGCTGGGAGGCTCCCTGTCCTGGACTGCACTTCTCTTTTACCCAAGTGAGACAGACTTTTCTTGCTTCCAAGTTTCTTGAGCTAAAAGCTTGTTTCACCCCATCTTTTTGCTTGTTCTGCTATTCCAGGATTTGTTTTGGGGCACTATTTTATGGTTGTTTGGAGATGAATATGGGAGAGTTGTGGGGATTTACTGGTTACTCCACTCTCTTGGCTCCTCTCCACAACTCTTACTGAAGAAATGGAGGGGGAGGTGGCCAACATAGCTGATTAAATGGAAGGTAGACACTCCCATTCCCACATACCTAATCCATCAAAGCCCTGATAAGTCCAGAGCAAATGATGATCAAGGAAGCCACTGAGAAACTACAGTGACTTCTTCCACGTGAGAACTACACACACAAAAATTGGCCAGAAGCCTACAGGAAATCAAGCAGAATGCTGCCAGTGAAGTAAGCCTGCAACCTCCCAGTATGACCAGTACTAGGTCAAAATGTGTATTGCCTGCAAGCTTCTCTGTCCACAGCCAACAAGAGTGGATGGCCTCCTGAAAAAAAAAACCCAGGGTGAACAGAAAGTCCTAGGAAAACCCCAGGGAATAACAGTGACCAGAGCAGTTCAGTTACACTAAGAAAGAGGCTCAGGGGTTCCAAGGTCCCTGATACTCTTTTTTGAGATACTATAGAGGACTCTGAAGATCCAGTGCTCTCAACATCGAAGGCTAGGCATGGGGAGGGCTCCAGGAGAAAGAGGTCAACACAGAAAGCCAGAGGACCCAGGACGAGGACCAAGTAGCACCAACTACTCCACTAAAGGGAGGCCGGAATGGAGCTTGTCCCTAAAACAAAGCCTTATTTCAGGAACTAAAGCTAAAGAAATGAGTAAATAAAAGAAAACACCCATTAGTATGCAAATGTAGATCTAGAGATACCCAAAAGTACCCTTGAAAAGGAGAAAGTAACTATAACAATTGCAAGAAGAGACTCAAAGGAAAAAATAGATTTTCCACAGACAAAATGAATACCTAGAAAAAATGAAGCAAGAGATTAAAAAATGAAATGAAACTCTATAGCAAAGAATTAGAAGAAGCTTAAGTACTTACATACTTTTAGGCAAAGTGGACTCCCTGAAAAGTAGAATAGACCAAAGAGAAATCAATGATTCCATGAGAAAACAAGAAATATTAGAACAAAATTAAAAGATTTGAAAAACAGAATGAAATATAGGATATCTGATATCCAAAACAATTTACCTGGAAAATAGATACTTGAAAAAATCATTGGAGGGGCAGCTAGGTGGCACAGTGGATAGAGCACCTGCCCTGGATTCAGGAGGACCTGAGTTCAAATCCGGCCTCAGACACATAACACTTACTAGCTGTGTGACCCTGGGCAAGTCACTTAACTCCACTGCCTAGCAAAAAAAAAAATTGGACTCCCTTAAAACCATGATATTTAGAAGAAAAAAAACTTGGACATTAATTCAAAAAATCAAAAATATAAACTACCCAAATCTATTAGATCCAGAGGGCATAGTTAATATAGAAACAGTCTACTGATCACATTCTGAAAGAAACTCCAGAAGGAGAAATCCCAGAAATGCCATAGCCAAGCTCCAAAGCTCTCACATCATAGAAAAAAAATATTGCTAGCATCCAGAAAGGAGTCCAAGTACCACGGAACCAGTCAGGATCATACAGGACCTGGCAGCTTTTGCTATAAATCAGGTGATATCTTGGAATACAATATTCTAAAAGGCAAAATTTATAGGCATATCCAAGAATAACACCTTGTAAAACCAAATATACTTCTACAAAAGTAAGTGAGCATCTTTGAATGGAATAGAGAAGTTTCAAGTGTTCCTAGTGAAGAGACCAGAGTTGAGTAGGAACTTTGAAATGCAAGCACAAAAGTTCATAGGAACATAGAAAAGTAACTTCATTTGAGCATTTAAAGGGAGGTGTATGATGATAGGATGCTAGCATCCCCATAGGGGGAAAAGAAACAAGTATCCCTTCAAGACTTAAATGTCTTCAAAGGATATTGAAGGAGTTAAATAAGAAAAAATAAGAGGACCTGGGAATGGATTGATTCTGTTATGAGAACTTTAAAGGGAAAAAGAAAGAAGGGGAAAAGGAACACATTAGTGTAGAAAAGAGGAAGAAGATAGTAGAACTTATTATTTCTCAAAATTTTGGTGCATGAGAAGAATAAGAAGGATAAGAGAAACGTGCAACAGATTAATCTCCTGCTTACGTGAAATGTCTAAGGAGTGTGGAACACACATATTTTGGTATAGAAATACATCAAATTTGACAGGTAAACAAGGGAATTTGTTTATATGGAGTGTTAAGAGAGAAGGAATAGTCACAAGCAAAACAAACTTCCTGATCCTGAAGAAAAAGATTGAAAGGGGGAAAAAAGTAAAGAACATCTAAATAGATGTCCATTAATTGAAGAGTAGCTGAACAAATTGTGGTATATGAATATAGTGTAATATTATTGCTAAATAAAAAAATGATGAGATGATTTCACAGAATCCTAAATAGTGTGAACTAATGCAAAGAATAATTTACACAAGTACAACAACACTATAAAGAACTACTGTGAAGGGCTTAAGAACTCTGTCAGTTCATTTACTGACCATGTCTCCAAAGTAAAAAGTGCACGGCAGAGAACAAAACGAAACTCACAAGGAAGCAAAGAAGAGCTGGACAGCTCTGAACACAATGTGTAGCACTTATTGTATAGGCTTTCTGAAAATGGAAGTTTGTTGCTGTATATTTTGAATCCTTTCTTATGTTCTGCTGTACATCTGACAATGCTTTTTTTTCTTTTCTTATTGTATATTTAAATTTTAGTATTTAAGTTTAAAATAAATTAATAAAAAAGTTGTAAAGAACATGTAAAGAACTTGCTATGAGATTCAGTCAATCCAGACCATCCCAAGAGCTTTTAAGTTTTTTTTCCATTTTAAATTTAACAAACACCAAAAAATTTCCATTTACAAAGTAGAACAGTTAGTTGAATTTCTGTTACACACTCCTTGCTTTTTTAAAAAGTAGATAATATATTCAACATATTTTTTCTTTTAAAAATTTTTTTATTAATTTGTTTTAATTTATCAACAAACACTTCCATAAGCTTTTGAGTTTTAAATTTTTCTCCGCCTCCCTCCCTACCTCCTTCCCCACAATAGCGCGCAATCTAATATAGGCTATACATATACATTCCTATTAAACATATTTTCACATTAGTGATGTTGTAAGTGAGAATTAGAACTAATAGGAGGAACCACCAGAAAGTGGAAACAAAACACAGCAGAAGAAAAAATAGAAAATAGTATGCTTTGATCTGCATTCAAACTCCGTAGTTCTTTCTTTGGATGTGGATAGCATTTTCCATCATGAGGTTTTTGGAAATGTCTTAGATCCTTGTATTGCTGGAAAGGGTTAAGTTTATCAATATTAGTCATCATATAACATGGCTGTTATTGTGTACAACGTTCTCTTGGTTCTGTTCACTTCACTCAGTATCAGACCAATCTCTTTAAAGGCCAGGAAACAAGCAAACACCTTGAGCAAAAAGAAACATATAATAGATTCTTATTATGGGAAGAGTACAGATCAAGGTAGAAATTCTGAAGAGGACAACATTGTCAACAAACCCACATCTGGAGCCTCAAAAGGGAATATGAACTGGCCTAAAGCCCAAAAAGCCTTCTTAGAAGAGCTCAAGAAGGATTCAAAAAGTCAAATGAGAGAGGTAGAAGGAAAAATGGGAAAAGAAATGAGAGGTAAGCAAGAGAGAGTCAATAGCTTGGAAAAGGAAGACAAAAATAACTGTAGAAAACAAGTCCTCTCCTGCTGGGAAGCAGAGGGCACTGACCCGAGCTTCTTGTGTTGGGAGCCTAAGGTTTCATTGATGGCTTTTTGTGCTGGGGCCTCCAATGTTGGCAGTTGGAGGCTGTAGGATTCTGGCAGCTTACCTGGTGTTGGTCTGGAATTAGCAACACTGGAACTCTAGGGGTAGGATTGCATAGTGTGGCTCCTGGAGATTTCCTGCTCACCCAGGCCTTTCCTTCCTTTTGCTTTCTTCAGCTCTTTTCAGATGGATGTTGTAGGGTATTTATCCACCTGGGGCCCCTTGGAGCTCTGCTTCCCTTAGTTTTGCTGAGGCACTGGGAGAGCCACTTGCTGTAGAATGCCCAGGCACCTGGTGGTTTTCTGAGCTGGTTTCCACCAGTTCCCCTGCCCTCAGTGAGGCACTCGGGGGTCCAGGTGTTGGTGTTTGCCTGCTTCACAGCCTGGGTTTCAGGATCTCTTTCTGGTATGCTGAGGCGGGGCTTTCTACTAGCTTTCTGGGATACCTCCCATTCTGTTTTGCTCCCCTTCCCCCAAGGTAAGAGGGGCCTTTCCAGTTAATTCTTCAAGCTACCTGGGCTATTGGACTGCTGCACCCCATCTTTCTTCTGGTTCAGCTGTTCCAAAGTTTTTCATGGGGTGATATTTTCTGGGCTTTCAGGGGTTAATGGGGGAGGGTAAGAGAAACTCACCTCTTACTCCACCATCTTGGCTCCCCGGAAGTGGAAGTAAACACATTTTTTTCAAAACTGCACTCTTTGTATTTCCCTCTGTCTTCTATTCTGTGCCTTTAAAAAATACTCCAAATTATCTCCCTTTTCTTTCTTTTTTCCTTTTTTTGGGACAACACTATTGCTAGCTTCCTCTCCCCCAACCCATTCCAAATAAAGAAAAACAATCCTTTTAACAAATAAGCATAGTCAAGCAAAACAAATCCACATATTGGCCAGCTCCAAAAATGTATGCTCATTTCATACCTTGGATTCATCACCTCTCTGGAAAGAACATTTTCAAACAGGACTTAAGGATACAAAACAAATGGGAAATGGCTGTATTACCATTTGCAAAAATCCTATTTGGACTTCATTCTTGGTGTACTATGTGAAGAAATAACACTAGTACATAAGATATGATCCTTACCACCATGGACCTCATAATCTACTTGGATATATATGACTCTCAAACAAATTTTAATTTAGGATCAGAACTGTTTTAGGCTAATAATTAAAATGCTATATTCAGAAAATTACATTACACAAATTCAATAAAGTTTAATAGAAATGATTATGTCAGACCATCAGAATTAGAAGAAACGTAAGGGGTAGCTAGTCTATGTCTTTCGATTTATACATGAGGAAACTTAAAACCATGGTTCAAACCTTGGTCCCAAAGTGCCAGATTTTCTCATGGCTTGGAGTAGAACTAAATCAAGAGAGAATCTTATGGGTTTGGTTTATTGATTTTGGATAAACTTTCCAAAGGGCAGAACTAAACTGGATCGTAAATTTTCCTTCTGCCCCTCAGGTTAAAATAAGGCATGTTTTACTCTCTGGGATAAGGCTGGATTGTTGGGTCACACAGCCTCACTCACTCATTCTTCTTTCCCCCACACATATGAAAAGAAAGCTCTCTGCTTGGGGTAGAGTTGAAAATGGTGACTTATCCCAGTGAGAGTATAAAAAAGTGTGTCTGGTCTTGACTGCCAGGGCCCATGTTCCAAAGATGGAGGCAAGAGGAAGAAGTACTTTTCCTTTGCTTTCCCCTCAACTTCACACTTGGATAGGTACAAACATTTACATATGTTATTTTATTGCAGTATTTTATTGTACTATTAGGAAATAGTGAATTAGCATAGTTTTGTGCACATGGTTATGTTTATAGATTATCAAGATATGTTAGGAAACATAGCTGCTTCTTCATCTGAAACAAATGATGTTTGTTTTGTAAGAGTCGAAAGATTGCTTATAATTTTGGTAATTATTCTGATTATGGCTTATAATAGAAATTTCTTGCTATTGCTTTCTTTCTCTCTTGTAATCTAGACACTGATTATATTTAGAATTACCCCAAACTGTGACTTTATAGTTCCATGGTCAAGGTTGAGTGTATATACTGCATTGTTATATTCTTTTTTCTAACAAAATTTCAAATAACATTATGAAATGAACTAATTTTTTGGTGTTCTTTAACTGTATCTTGACTTATGATTCATTTTCCAATACAACAAAATATTTAACCATTACATCAAATATATATAACTGTATCTTAATTATTAATGTATAATTTCTGTAAGTTTAAAAAAAATCCTAATTTAAAACATTAGGTTTGAAGTGGGTAGATGTGGATATTACAGGGGTTGGGGGAGAGGGTCAGATTGTTGGTAGGTTTGTTTTTTCATTCTAATTTTGCTGTATTGCTAACTTGAAAGCTTTAATTTTAGAAACTAAGTTCAAAGATAGATTTTATGCAACCTATAGGACAACCTAATCTTTTTTCCTTATGTTTAAAACTCTATTAAGGATAAGTTATTCCACATCCAGGAAGGAACTGCTAAGCACAATATGGCGGCACCTAATTTATCTGTAATCACTGAGAAATTTAATGTCACAAAAGTTTCTTGAATATTTAATATGTGAAGATACTCTGTTGTTAAGGGAGATAAAGATGAACAAAATAATAATCCTTCCCCCACCATCCACCTCCAACAAACTTGCAAGCCAGGAGAAGAAAGGCAAAGGAAGATGTGTCCATCTGGACTTAAATGACCCCTTAGCAACTTAGATTACAAGTAGGATCTTTTGTATCTCTCTTTTAAGCAACCTTCAGTGAACTAAAAAACATTTCAATCCCATCTTCTCACTTTCTGCAGCTAATGACTATGCTCAAAGAGCCTCATGTGTTTAATTAGAGGTGGAGATAATGAATAATACTTTGCTCCTTAGGCCAGCTAGATGGCACAGTGGATAGAGTAACAACTCGGAGTCAGGAAGATTTATTTTCCTGAGTCCAAATCCAACTTTAGATACTTATTAGCTGTGTGACACTGGGCAAACCACTTAACCCTCCTTGCCTCAGTTTCCTCATCTGTAAATGATCTAGAGAAGGAAATGCCAAACCACTCCAGTATCTTTGCCAAGAAAATCCCAAATGGGGTCACAAAGAATTGGATAAGACTTCAATGACTGAATAATAACAACAACAATTTTGTTCCTCACCAGTCATCATCCTGAAACCCATCAAAAGGAAGAAGCATCTGTAACACATCAGAGATGGAACTTTTTCTATACAAAATGGGAAAGCTAGTAATCTATCTTTGGAGAGAACTTCCATACCATTGTTCTGAAATGTGGATACAGATTTGGAGGACCACAATATTCCTGCCTTCCATCCCATTTTAGACAGACTGTCACATCTCTTTACCAGGAGCCTCCCCCACCCCCCAAAGATGCCTCCACCTCAAAGTTTACTCTCTTAATTGATTAGTATCTGGACGGGGACAGAGTTTGGAGTACACCAACTTTTCCCCTAAGATAGGAAAAACATCTAGGGTAGTAGGGATTATTTATAGATGAGAGTACCATCAATCAAACTAATTTCTTCAGCATAATTTAAGCATGAAAGTACCAACCAACCCTAGCTCATTAGTTCTAAAATGTGCTCAAACACCTGTTATGGCTACAACTAGCAAAAGGTTTAAAAGCAATAGTCTTTCTATTTATGCTCTATGGAGAAAAGACAGAAGAAGTTTTAGGAGAAGCGTATGAGAAAAATAAAGTCGTTTTTTCCCCTTCCACCCACATCCTTCTGGAGTTATCTTTCTGCTGAAAGAGGGAAAGACTAAAAACAAATGATCAGCTTGGGTACAATGATAGCTGCTGCTACTGCCGCCGCTGCTACTGCTATTGCTACTACTGCTGCTGCTGCTACTGCTATTGCTACTACTGCTGCTGCTGCTACTGCTACTGCTGCTGCTGCTGCTACTACTACTACTGCTGCTGCTGTTGCTACTGTTGCTGCTACTACTGCTACTACTGCTACTGCTACTATTGCTACTACTGGTGCTGCTGCTACTACTACTACTACTACTATTACTACTACTATCAGCTAGCACTTATATATCACTTTAAGGTTTGCATAGTACTTTAGAAATATTATTTCATTTTATCATGACAATAACTCTGGGAGGTAGGTGCTGCTATTATCCCCATTTTACAGATAAGAAAACTTGGGTTGACAAAGGTTAAATGACTTAACCAGGGCCATATAGCTGGTAGGTGCCTGAGGCTGGATTTGAACTCAGGACTTCTTGACTATAGCTCCATTGATAGAGCTGCTTCTATCCAGCTGCCTGTGATCTAGAAAAGAAGCCAAGGGAACTTTAAAATCAAGTAAAACCACACAACCAGGCTAAGGAAAAATTGTTGCTGTTCAGTTCTTTCGGTTGTGTCAGACTCTTTGTGACCCCATTTGGGGTTTTCTTGGCAAAGATACTGGAGTGGTTGGCCATTTCCTTCTCCAGCTCATTTTGTGGATAAGGAAACTAAGGCAAACAGGGTTAAATGACTTGCTCAGGGTCACACAGCTAGTAAGTGGCTGAGGCCAGATTTGAACTTAAAAGATGAGTCTTGCTGATGCTGGGCCCAGCCCTCTGTCCATTGTGCTACCTATCTGTCCTGTGGAAAGTTGGTGACAGTGAATCAAGCAGATGAAAGAAAATGCCAAAGAAATTTACTGTTTGAAGACAGAAGAGAGGGAAAAGGCCAAGATTCTCAAGAGCTGAGAGCCAAGCAGGGAAATAATAAATTATACCTGGTAAATTATTTTTTAAAAATCTTACTACCGTGTATCATCTTTTCAACATAATGCTTAGGAATGCTGTTTGTTTACAAAGGGTTCCCTTCCCGCCCCCATCTCTTTCCTGAGACCCTCCCCCCCATCAATAGTCTGGAGAGACCTTCAATAAAGTGACTGTTGGTGTGACTTGGTGAATAATGATAGCTCAGTGCAAAGTCTTGCAAGTTCCATCAAGTTTTAAAGAATTCTAGTTTAATCCTGGCACCTGACTATTCATCTGTCATGTGGGGCATCATCTCACTAGGATCAGAGATGCTCATCACCGTGTTTGGTTTAGGAGGATAAATTTTTCAGCCATAGTCGTCTGTAAAGAGAAGGCACAGAAGGGCTGTGATCGATGTTGGTTTAAAAAATGCCTGCATCATTGCATTCTTGGAACCCTGATGTTCCGAAGTAACTAGGAGAGTGGAAAATTATGTTGACTTCTTACTGTTAACTTGATGTATGGCCAAAGACTTTTTGTTCCACTCAGTTGTAACACTGGCAACATAAGTGATCTACAAGCAAAGTGTCTTAAGAACCGTTGGGAGCACCAAACTAATAAGCCTAAAACTATAAAATGTTGACTGGAATATAAAATTATGATACACGTGTATCTTACGTAATACATAGGCACATGTAAAATTATAAAGTAGTTACATATGGTAACCCCATAATAATTGCAGACAAAGTAGCGAAGGAGCCTTTTCAATGTCTAACTCAACCCTAATATGATGAAGGGATGGTCATGATATCACAGACATCAAAAGAGTTGTTCCTAGAAAGCCAATTAGTTTTTAGATATGGCTTTCAGATCCGTGAATTCAGTAGTATAGGGGTTTCTTTCACCAATGCAGATGTCACCCCCTTCATGATTTTGGTGTATGAATGACCACAAAAACTAGAGTAGCCATAAATCCTTTAAGTTTGTATGGTGCAAGATAAGAATGCATGTTAATAGAATTTTCTCGTCTTCAGAAAGCAGAATATTATGACAGGTGTAGAAGTTTCCTACAAGTGACATCTTATGTTTCATTGTAAAGGCAGAAAAAAGTGCTTATGGTAGTATTTTCTTAACAGAAGACTGGATGCTACAATCAGTTATTCACATCCAATTACATGTCCAGCCTTCCCTCATGAGACAATTTCAGTAAATGAGGAAAGATTTTTCCTTTAGAAGGTTTTTCTCATCCCCTGATTTGGGAAAGGAAGAAATACCTCAACCAATACTATTTAGAAACATGAGCCAGGAAAAACTAGAGGTTAGTTTGGCATAACTAGGCCATTTCCAAGTCGTAGGATTTAGAGTAAAAATGACTCTAGAATCCAGCATCTTCATTTTACAGATAATAACAACTGATAATTGTATAGTGCCTGAAGGTTCATAAATTTTACTTTTGCAGTCATACATTTCATCTGTCATTTAATTATCACAAAGCCTTATTATAAAGGTACTGCATATAGGTATAAGGAAATTAACACCTAAAAAACTCCAATAAGACAATGGTAATAAGAGCTAGCATTTATATAGTACTTTAAGGTTTTTAGCATACATTCTATGTGTTGTCTCATTTGATTCTCAGGTACCTGCAATTATTATGCCCATTTTACAAATGGGAAAACTGGCAGAAGTCAAGTGACTTTTCCAAGATCTCACAGCTATGAAGTCCCTGAGGCAGGATTTTAACTCGTTTTCTGATTCCTCGTCAAGTGCTCTTTCCAATGCATCACTTAGCTGCCTCAAATTAAATTATTTACTTGCTCAGGGTCACACTGGTAATAGATAACAAAGCCAGGATCCCAAATCAGGTCTTTAAACTGCTTGTTCAGTGCTCTTTCCACCTTTCCATGCTTCCAGTGCTCTGACCAAATCCATTCTAAGATTCTCACTTAGTAAAAGAGACATGTAAACAAGACCATGTGCTCCTGTGGTCTTGGCATTACAGCCTGAATATGAATGGAGTCAGAAAGCTCACACAAAGAGACCATCAATATGGAGCCAGTCACTCCATCACCATCATCACCACGGCTGCCACACACTAGTCAGGAACAAGGGTGGCAACTGACCCCTGGCTAGCAGTGATAGACTCCTTTTTCTGCTCAGTCTTCTTATAGAGCCAGTCTTCTTTCCCTGATGCAGGGGTAGTGAACTTCCTGCTGGAGCATTTGTCATCACTAGCACAGAAGAGTGTGGTAATTATGACTTCTGCTGCACTGCTTAATGTCTATTGACAAGTCAATAAGTATTTATTTAGCAGCTACTATGTGGCACACTGTACTTGCAATTCAACAGTTGAATAAGTTTTTAGGTACTGATGTGTTATACTGGCTAAGGAAATACAATGAGTTGTTCAGGCATGATTAGCCTCATTTGTTTTTGTTTTTTTTTATTAAGATAGAAAAGGAAATACAGGCCTTAGAGGAAATAATCTAATTAGACCCTTCTGTTTTGGATCTAACATCATGAAAACTAGAAGCACAATGTGAACTGAATTTTATTCTTGTTGTTCATTTTGAAGAATTTTTCCTTCTAATTGCTATGGTATTTTTATGTGCAAATCATGGAAGTCAGGCTCTGAGTAGATACCAATTACCAGGCTTGGTGCTTGCTAAAGAAAATGGAAAGGACAACTAGGGACATAGCATCAATTATTAGGACCCTTAAAGAATTTATTTTTCATGCTCTTATTATGAGCTGTAGGGGATGTCCGTTGTCCCCTATCTTTTCTGGGGACATATCATCAACCCCTTCATGAGTCTGTATTGCTTATTTATTTTGCACTAGGGATAGAGTCACTCTTGTGTCATAAGTTGTCCAGATTCACGTGGCTTCCCAATGAGCCTGATTCTCCCTTCCCATTCTGTAACAGGTATTTTATGACATCTACATGGGGATCCATGGAGCAAATTTTTCATAAATGTAAGTAAGTGGCTACTACTCCCCAGTTTATAATTGACTCCCACAACATGTATAACTGTACAGACTTTTGACTTTTTTATGTGGGTATCACAAAATGGGAGAATCAAAATTAATTCATCAAACATTGATTGAAATCTAATAGGGCTTTGTAAAGGTCAAATGAGAGAATGTATTTATGTTTGCAAAGGTGTGATTTACAAACCTTGAGATGCTCTGCAATTGTCAGATATTATTATCTGTAAAATGAAGCTGTACTCGATGTGCTATAGTTATTTTTACCTTTAAATCCTATGACCTTGAAAATGGCCTGTGATGCTAAATCAGCCTCTAGTTTCTCCTGGGATCATGTGCCTGAATAGTACTGGTTGAACTATTTCCTCTCTTCTAATATTTCATATATATATATATATATATATATATGCTATATACATATACACACACACTATATATGTATGTATGGTTTTTTATACATATGTATATATATGTGTGTGTGTCTGTGTGTGACATACATACACACACAGACACACACAATGAATGCAGGGTTGTTTTGGAGAAAAGGGCACTAGCAGCCGTAGTGATCAGGAAAGGAGTCATGTAAAAGATGTGACTTGAAACGAGTATCAGTTCATCAGAGATTCCAAGAAGGAGAGATGAGGAGAAAGAACATTCCAAGCACAGGGGACAATCAGTGTAAAGGCATAGAGATGGGACATAGAGCATTGTGTGTGAAGAACAGGAAGCAGGTCCTTATGGCAGGACCACAGAATCCATGAAAGAGAGTCACGTATAAGAACGATGTAAAGGTGGGGCCAAGTTTTGAAGGGTTTTGAATATCAGTCAGAGAAGGTAATAGAGAGTCCCTGGAGTTTATTGGGGAGGAGGATTACATAGTTAGTCCTGTGCTTTAGGAAATCATTCACTTTGAACAAAGGCATGGAGAATGGAATGAGGAGAGACTTAAGACAAGGAAACTAAATAGGGGACTGTTGTAGGAGCCTGAGTAAGAGGTGCTAAGAGCATGGATGGAGTTGGGGGATATCGGAATGGAAAAGAGGTACTAGATGTGAGTGCATTGTGGAAAGAGAAACAAAATGATTTGACAACTGATTTTATATATAGGGTAAGGGAGAGGGAGAAGTTGAGAATGACATCAAGGTTGTAGACCTAATTGCCATAGAAGATGGTGGCAGCTTCAATAGCACCTTCAGCTTCAGCCAAGTAGTAAGCTAAAAAGTAAACCTACAAAATCAATAGCATTTCCATATAATAACAAATATCCAAGAGTCAATAATAAAAAAGAAAATCCTATTCAAAATAGCTACAAAATATATAAAATATCTTGGGAGTCAATTTACAAACACACTCAATATTTCTATAAATTCAATTATGAAATGTTCCATAGAGATATAAAAAACAATTTAAATAGATAGAGGAAAATTGAGTGCTATGTCTGGGCCATGACAATTGAATAAAAATTATACCAAAGTTAATTTACAGATTTAATACTGTAACAGGCAAACTACCAGAGAAATGCTTAATAGAGGTAGATAAAATAAAAAGAATTCATTTGCAGAAGCAAAATACCTATAATATAAAGAGAAACAGTGAAAAAGGTAGGAATAAAGGGGAGAAATAGCATCTACAGACCTCAAATTATCTTATGAAGAAGCATTCGTCTAATTTATTTGGTACTGATTAAACAGTGGAAAAGCAGATAAATGGAGCAGATGAAGGAGAATCAGAAATAATGAAACATAGCCTAATGTTCTGTACACCTCCAAACACAAATCACCCAGGAATGAATTCTGTATTTGATGAGAACTAGAACAAAGTCTGGCAAAAATTAGACTTAGATGAACGTCATATGCCATATTCTGCAATAAACTCAAAATGTATATAAAACCTGAATATTAAAAGATCATACCATAAAAAATTAGAAAGGAATTCAATCATATACCTTTCACAGCTATAGATGAGCTCTTAATCAAACAAGGGAAATGGGCAATTATAAAGGATAAAACAGACAATTTTGGTTACATGAAGTTGAAAAGCTTTTGCACAAAATTAATTCATTTACAATACTGAGGGAAAGAGACAATTTACAAAAATAAATCTTAGTTAAATATCTCTGACAAGGGTTTGGCATCCAAGACATATAGACAACTAACATGAATGCATTCACAGGTACCATTCCCCAGTGGATAAGTGGCCAAGGGATATAAACACTTTACAAAAGAAGAATTGCAAACCATTAACAACCATATTAAAGAATGCTCTAAATCATTAATGGCATGAGAAATGCAAATAAAACCAGCCCTGAGGTTTTACCTCATACCCAGAAAATTGGCAAAAATGACAAAAGATGGAAAAAGGCAGTGTTAGAAGTTTTTTCAAGACTAATACATTATTGATGGAGCTATGAATTAGTACAATCATTCTGAAAAGCAATTTAAACTTAAGCAAATAAAGTGAATAAAATCCATATTTTAAGAGATTCAGCTAGTAAGCATATTTTCCAAGGAAGTTATTGACAGAAAGAAAGGTTCTCTATACACCAAATAGTTATGGCAATACTTTTGGATTAGCAAAGAACTAGAAACAAAGTAGATGGCCATTGATTGTGGTACATAAATGTAATGGAATATTAGTATGCTATAAGAACATGACAAATACAAAGAAGCATCAAAAGACAACATGAACTAATGCAAATTACAATAAGCAGAGCCATGAAAACAACATGCAGAATGACTACACCAATGTAAATGGAAAGCACAACCACCACAAAACAATCAAAGATAAGTGTTGTGAAATTATAAAGAACAAGCCTGTCTCCAAAGAAGAAATATGAGAAGATACCTACCCCCCTCTTTTGCAGGAAGGTGGGGCAAGCATGAATGTAGAACATTGCACATGATGTCACTTTTTATTTATCATTGGCTTTGTGGAATTTTTTCTTTATAATTTTCTTTTTATCTTTTTTTAAAAAATTTCTTATAAGGAATAGTTCTCTGGAAAGGGAAGGAGGATAGGTACAAGGATAAATCTAAATAATATAAAAAGAAAAGACATCAATAAAAATATTATTAAAGCAGTATTAAGGAAGTTTGGAAGAACGGATGGATAAAATGAATTCTGTTTTAGAAAGGTTTAGTTTGAGATATTTACACATCCAGTTCAAAAAATTCAGTAGGCAGTTGGTAATGCATCAGTGGAGGTGAGAAGGGAGACTGTGATTATATGTAGAAAGAGACCTAGAAGTCATCTGCATAGAGATGATAATTGAAAAGAAGAGAGCCCAGGATAGAACTTTGGGCTATGCCCACAGTTAGTGGGCATGACATGGATGATGCTGTAGCAAAAGAAATTGATGAGGGGTGATATAGGTGAAGTTTCTCTGACAAAAGCTGCTGAGAATATATTTGCTGAATATGTTGCAAAATATAGTTTTCCTATATTTTAACTGATCTTTAAATATTTTGAGTTCATATAACCATCAAGATGGAGGACTAAACACTTCCTCTGATGCTCTTGACCACTTAAACCTCTCCAAAATCATAATTATGTTCACAAGACATAGCAATTTCATCTTTCTTCATGGCCTAAGATACCAAGAACTCTGAGTTAAAAACCCAGTAAATTAACAGCAGAAAAGGCAAATACTTAAGCACTAACTCAGCAACCTTGCCTCCACGACTACCTGGAAGAATTGCACAAGCAGACTTTAACAGAATTTAATGCTACACTCCTCCCCAATCGCAGTGCTGTGGCAAAGCAAAAGGAAGAAGCTTGCTCTGACTGGGACATCAAAATGCTAACACTCAGTGCTGCAACTGTACTCGGCTAGAGAACTGAGGAACAGAAGGAATAGGGGAAGAATGCCAGCCTATGTGGCTTGTGTGGTGCTCCACTAAACCTTAGGGAAAGGGAACTGGCAGTAAAATGTAGCCATTTCTGTCACCCCCAAAAATCACTTGGTGCAGAGTGAATGAAATGAAATCTAGATGTAAGGAAGCTGAGATTGCTTTGATGTCTACCTCCTGGGCAAACTATAGTCAAAGAGAAAAAAGGTGGAAATGAGCAATTGGGGGAAATGATGAGGAAAAGACTGAAACTATCAAAGGTCCTAAGAGGAAGAAAACTCAATTAAAGACCTTGAACATAAGTAGATAAATGAATATGAAAGGTATTAGTAGCAGAAGAGAATACAGCCTTCAGATCAGCTAATTGAATACAGATATCTAAATAAATATTGTAAGGTGAAGGAATATGAATCAACACTTGACGAGGTAGAGGACCCTATGGATTGGCAAGAGAGCAGGAGACCATAGCAGGAGTTCCCAAATGGCACAAAAGAGCAATAAAGTTGGGAAGGCAGAATTTATGGCCTGCACAGCTGAAATAATTGGCAATAGAAAAACGAAAGAAGAACTGACTGGGAATACAAATAAACAGAAGTAAAGATCTGGAAGGAGAGAAGTAAAAAAAACATTGTTAAGAGAAAACATGATCTTCATACAAACAAAACATTGATCTCAAAGATAGGATGCATAGACAATTTAAGAATTATAGGCATCCCTTCAAGAAGAAAACATGTGGAAAAAACATGAATACCATAATGCAAAAAATAATATCAGAAAATGGCCACAGTTTTTGAATCCAGGAAATGAAGTGTCAATGGAAAGAATCTACTACACACCTCTCAGGGTAGCGAATACTCTGTGATGCAATTCTAAGACACATAGTGATTAAATTTAACAAATCCAATGATAAACAATACATTTTGCTGGTAATTAGGAGAAAGACCCCTAAATATAAAAGAAAGGAATTTTATATACCCAGTAGAAACCACAGGATGAAAAAGGAATAGTGTATTTGGGAGAGCAAAAGAACTCAAGATGCAAGCAAAAGTGACTACACACCCTGAAGACCTAAGCCTACCCATTAATGAAAAAAAAAAGGAAGTTCAGTCAAAGAAAGAGGCACACTAAGCATTCCTGCAAAGAAAACCAGACCTAAACAAATTATTTGCTTTTCAAATGCCCCAGACAACAGAAATATAAGAAAGTAAGCAAATTCAGTAACCAGTGACAACAAGAAAAAAATAACAGAGATCACTGTGTGATTTTTTTCCCCTAAAATACACAGGGAGACACAGGTGAACATTGAAATCATGTAGGAGAGATGGTAGATAAACAGGCTTGAAACACCTTTGACTAAACCTCACAATGAGCCACCTACAGGTGAATCAATTACTTTTGTGATAATAAATTACAGAATGAGATGTAGCATAAAAGGGGAGAGGGGAGGAAGATTGAATAAGGTAGAAGATATAAAAGATAGATGTGATATATTCTAATTAAATCAAAGGTTAACAACAAAAGGAAAATAACCCTGTAGTCTTTCAGGAAGAAGAGGGCTTCTAAGAGAATGAGGGATGGGGGTGGGAGGAAGAGATGGATTGAAACTCAGGGAAAGAAAAAGGAGAGTTTTATGTTAATGGTAGGAGAGAAGGCCATTGAAAAACACTCTCATTTGGGAAGAAAGATATTTTATAAAATTAAATGGGGACTTTAAAATAGGTGTAATCTTAAGAGATTTGATGCTTAGAAAGACCAGCCATCCTGCCTCAGGAGAATACACTTGCACACACTACTTATATATTTGCATAGAAGATGTACGTGCAAGATATACACACAAATATAATACAAATAAGAATATCTGTACAATGAGAGCTCAGAGCTAGAAGTAATCACTTAAAACTAGCAGATCAGGGAAGGCTTTAAGGAAGTAACATTTGAGCTGAACATTGAAGAATGGTTAATATTTCAGTTGGCAGCAATGGATATTCAGATATGGAGAGAGAATGAGGGAAATATAAGGTATATTTGTGAAATGCCCAATAGCCTCATTTGGCTACTTTACCAAACAATAATGTAGTATATGTGAAAGACAATAGAATGAGATAGGGGCTTTCAGGTAGACTGGTAGATTGCAACCATATTATGAAGGGTACTGAATGCCAGGCTAAGCAGAGTGGACTTGATCCGTTAGATAATACAAATGGTTTTGACCAGGTTAGTCATGTGATCAGAGCTAGTAATGTGAACAGAGATGCTTTTAGGAATACTAATTTGGTAGTTGAGCAGAGAATGGATTGGAACAATCTGAGAGTATAGGTGGGGAAATTAATTAGGAATCTTGCATTATTTCAGATGAGAAGTAATGTTGATTAATGCACCTTCTTCCATCCTCCTTTCTCACTATTTTCCCAAATGTGCCTGCTTCTACCTCTGTCTTATTGTACCTCTACATGGCAATAATCTGTGTGTGTGTGTGTGTGTGTTGTTGTTGTTGTTGTTATTGTTATTGTTGTTGAAGGCTATAGAACTTAACTGTTGCACTGACCCAGAAACTTATAACGTGACTGTGTCCTGAAGAGTTCTATATGATACTAATACAAAGGCCTTGTACACAGTGAGTGCTTAATAAATGTTTATTCAATTGTGACAATTTTTAGGAGTATACTTTCTTGTTCCTTATGTTTTTTCTAGCACCATGTAAAAAATGTGTATATAGATTATCTACTATTTTTATTGTCTTGAAGTTATACAATTTCATGTTTTCATGTATTCATTCATATATTAGGATATTCACCCTAAACCTAGTTTGAGAGAGGCAACCAATGGGGAAAGCTGAGGGTTCAGTGTTCTCTTATTTGTATTTGTAAGAGTGCAACAAATACTCTGTCATGAGTAAACCCACTATTCAAATTTTTATGCAGTATTGAAAATGTGAATGTCTACTACCTTTACAATATATCCGTTATGTCACCAAAAGTGTATTTATTTTTCTGATTGTTAGATTTTAGAAGTCTTTACTTTGTATGAGTTGCATGAAAATATACTTGGTACTTTACCAGCTAATAAGAATAAAAGTAGTTAAGCCTCTTCACAAAGAGTCCTCATCAAGAAAACAACTGCTGTTTATTATATAATTTAAAATGTTGGCTACTCACTTTTGGAGGAGATCAAACATTTTGCTTCATGCAGCAGCTATTTTTGTACATCGCATGGCACTCTTGAGCAGATGACTTTTTAAGAAAAAGATCAAGAAAGAAAAGGAACATTAATTAAAATCACTGAACGTAAATGATATGTGGGAGTTGAGCTTTTTATAATAGCAGATGCTGCATCTGCAAGCTAAGAACTTCTGAATTTTTATCATGATATGTTGTCATCTTCTATTTCCCACGGCCTTTATTTGTTAATACATTATATGGCCAGAGTGGAGGCTTACCTATTTACGAAAGGCTTTAGGGTTTCTTTAACTACCTTTTGTAACCCAGGGATTTACTGAAATATTGTATAAATTTTCCAATTCTAATAACTCTACCAGTTAAATTTAGTACATCTGCCATTTTAGGCATTTGGTCCAATAACTAATTTCATAGTATTCTTGCTCTTGATTTCCCTATTAATATTCATGGTGATGACCTGTCCCAGATTCTCTTGCTTCTATGTACAGCAGTCATTTTCTATTCCTGTCTCCACTCTCTCCCCTTCCCCCATTTAGTACAACATCATGTCCTGCCAGTATTTTTGTCCTTATTGTTTCTTGTGTCACTTTTCTCATTCCATTTCCCCACCTGCCACTCTATTCTAAATCCTCATCCCTTCACTTTATTATATTAACATAACATTAAATTCTTAGCTATTCCTCCTACTGCCAATCTTTCCCTTCACTAATCCATCCTATAGCCTTAAATTGTAATCATTAGATTGTAAGCTCCTTGAGGGCAGGGACTAGCTTTTGTCTCTTTTTGTTTCCCCACCCCTTAGCACAGTGCCTGATACATGGTAGGCACTTAATAAATATTGATTGATTGATCCTAAAAGAATCCTTCTTGAATGCAGTTTTTAAAATGTTTTCATTCTGAAGTTAACATGAACATTTTAGTATGTAAAGAAAAAAGGAGAATAATATAAAATTTTGAATTCTATTACATAGTTTGTTTTATAATGTTTATTAAATTTGATATGATAATAAAACTGACTCACTTGTATCTTTCCCTATTCAAACTTCCTTCTGCTCTCTCACTCTGTATTTTACAAATATTCATTGATACTTTTCCCTTTTCTTTTTCTTTTTTTTTTTTGCATGAGTCAATCAACAAATATTTATTAATTCATTTCTACATTAACATTTACAATGTTCCAGGCACTGTGCTAAGTACTAGGCATAGGAAGAAAAAACAAAACCTTCTCTATCTTCAAGATACATTCTAATGGGAAAAACCACACATCTAAATAAGAATGAAAAAGATAAATACATAGTAGGTGGAAAATAACCTGATGGGTGACATTAGTATCATCAGTTCTTCTCACTCCCCAAATTGAAGGCCTCTCTTGCAACAAATCAACATATTATTATCTTTGAAAATACTTCTCTCATTATACACCTCTGGCCTCTCAACTCCATGCCAGGAGAAAGGAAGCGTGTTTCATCATTGGACTCCTGAGACTGGGAATTGTAGGAAAAATGTTAGGACCTAGCAGAGATCACATCCCTCACACACACCTCAGTGCAGTTTCACACAGTGTAATATACCCACCCACATAAACATTGTGGTATAGAAATACATTGAATTCAAAAGAGAAATAGGATTTGTTGTTACAGAAAAATTCCTATAATGTGTATATGTGTGTAATCTTTCATTAATAAATAGGCACTTAACTAAAAAAAAAAACTTGAACAAAATGGCCATTCCAAAAACTAAGCAACAGAGCAGAAATTCTGAAAAATTAAAGAATTTAATAAAATTGGAAGCAAAAACATTGAATTGATAAATTTAAGAAGTTTTTTTAAATAGAACATTTAGCTGGTATGATTTTTAAAAAGAGGAAAACCAAATTGTTGATATCAGAAATGAAAAAGGAGAATCACAATTGAAAAGAGAAATCTTCTAAATTGAATATTGCAAAATTATGAAGAACAAGCATGTCTTGAAAAAAAACATGTAAAAACATTGAGTTCCATTGTATACTTCAGTGTTACTGCTGTTAATGGGAAAAATATCTCCCACTGAGTTCATTGCTAGGTTACTGCTGCTAAATAAACCTATCACAACACAGAAATTATAGAGTTTTATTGTGCTTAAGCACAGATTCAGGAGGTAGAAAAATAACTCTGCACAAAGATTGGAATTTCTAACAAAGCCTTTATGGGGAAAATTATGTCAGAGACAGAGAAATAAAATTTTAGCATATAACAAGAAAAATTTATGACCTGCTAGGTCATAAAGGTCATACATGATTACTCAAACATATTCATTATCTCATGGTTCCTTCAAATAAGGTTGAACAAACTAAATTAGAACAAATTAGTAAAAAGACTAAGTTACAGCTTTGAATCCTGGGTATACAAAATCCTACACTTACAGAGCTATAAGGTTACATTTTTTAAAAGTCACAATGGGCTAAGTGAGGGGAAGAAATTTATATGTCACAAAGTTAACCAAAGGTTCAGTGTCAGGGAAATACTTTAACAAATAAAAAAGATGCTGTATTCCCTTCCTTCTCTCGTTTGGATTCTTATCTTAGGAATATCAATAGTCTTTCCTTAATATTATCGTTCCATGAGTCTAGCCAGATGAGGTTAATATTAACAGGAAACAGGCTTCAGTTAGTCAAATATTTCAGGAGGAATGACATAATGAAGTTGAATAAAAGGAAAATGAAAACTTCCCATAATACTATCCTGTTATCTTTCACTTCAAGTGTCCAAATAGATAGACTCATATTAAGGCAATGGCAATTTATCGCAAACCAAGATATTTTTTAAATTATCCTCATATCTTGAAGTTTTGCACATAAATTCTCTTTAAAACTGACTCATATGATTGTGCTATAATTCATAGCCTGCTTGTATCATAGGCCCAAAGAGATGAGCTTATTGCAAATTTAGTATCCTGTTTTAGTATCCTAGCTTCCAAGCTCCTAGATTTTCCCAAAACAAAGGACTTAGTGCTGATAACACATCCTGGGTGGGTTTGTATGCTCTTGGAAAAGCCAGACCAATTCTTTTGCCAAAGTCAGCTTAACTGAGATTTCCCTGAATCAAGATGTGCCCTGTTAAATGCCATATGAGGTGATTCATTTCTGTATTTGCCCTGGGCTGGCTTTTTTTCCTGGGTCATTGCTTACTTGCTTATTTGCATCAGAAGACTGCCCAAGGTGCATATGTGATTCTTCAGGAAGGTGCCTTGGCAACCTATCCTGAGTCAGAGTGCCAGCTAAAAAAGTGAGGCAGGGTGATGGCCAGGCTGCCTGTTGTAGATGCAAATTGCTAGTGACCTTCATGAGGGAATGAGGGAATCATCCTTAGATGATGTAATATAGGCATTATTTTTAAAGTGGGGAAGGGATTGTCAGATGTAATCTGCTGGAGAGGTATATTGGTGGCTTCATAACTTGCATATTTAAAGTTCTTAACAAAATAATGCATTTTCATTTTCCTCCTTGGGCTATATAATATAGCAAGCTGTTTTAATGGACAATTATGCCTTACTGTTCTATTAAAATTATATTCTTAGATTCATCAATAAATACTTATGTTTAAAATGAACAAAGTGAAAATAAAAACTATTTTGCTTCTTTTCATATTTTTTTTTGCTCCTATCATGCTACTTTAGATTTTCTGTTGAACAGCATTTCTCCCTTGTCTCCATTTGCCAGAAAATAAGCTTGTTAGCTCAAGATGTGCAAGGGAAAAAAAAAACTATAGATAGGACTAGGTGTTTTCATATGCAATAAGAAGAGATGGATTGAACTCCTGGGGGAAGCAACTATTATACTTTTTAGAAGGAAAAGATCAGGATCAGACCCATTTTTAGGCCTGGCTCATAAGATGGCATTAGTATAACCAGAATAAGTGTTTTTAAAATGACAACTCTATCTTCCAATGTAGTCATGTTAGTTTTTTTTAAATACTTGTTCTTCTCACTTTCCCCAAAAGAACCATTTTTTATAAAATGTTCATGTACAGTACAACAAAATAAATAACTATATTAACTATGCCCAAATATTCATGTCTTATTATAGATTTTAAATCTGTCACCACTCTAGTAGGAGATGTGCAACACGGTTCGTCTTCAGTACTCTGGACTTGTGGTTTATCATTACATTAATCAGAATTCTAAAGGCTTTCAAAGTTTTTTTTCTGTAATGTCATTATGTAAATAGTTTTCCTAGTTGTATTCATTTTACTTTGCATCAGACTGTAGAGATCTTCCTAGTTTTCTCTGAAACTATCCATTTCATCATTTATTTGTCAAGGAATATTGTTACATTGATATACAATAATTTCTTTAGGCATTCACCCAAAAAGTGGTCATCATCTCAGTTTCTTATTTTTTGTTACTATGAAAAAAGCTACCATAGATATTTTTTACATTTATATTCTGTTCCTTTTTTCTTTGAACTCTGTATCATATAAGGCCTAGATATTGAATCAAAAATAGTTTAGTAACTATTGAGGCTCCTCCATTGTCTATTACCTCCAGATGACCCCCAGCCACTTCCTATCCTTAACCCTATCTAGACTCTATTCTCTCTTAGCAATGTGGCCCAGGTCCCTGGTCTTCTGTTCACCCCAGCTTACTGGCCACTCCCATCCAGATCTTTCTTAGACCCCTCCTCCAGTCACCCCAAACTACTTGGCCACTTCTAGATCTCTCCCATGGTCTTTCTGTTTATAAGGTCTATCTTGTCTCCATTAAAGTGCTCAGATTCTTAAAATCCAGCCACTGCTCAGATACCTTAAGAACCTGGCCAATAGCTCACAAATGTTCAGATTTCTTAAGAGTCTGGCCAATATGGCAAATCTTTAATAAACCTTGTCTTTGGCTGAAAAAAAAACCTATCGAGGCTGTCCTTAATCTGTTTTTTTAGCCCATCCATCAAGATGGTTTTACTGGAGTGTGGCTGCTGTGCCTACTAAAGCTTCTTGGAGCTACAGGTGAGAGTTGAGTAATAGTAAATACCAAAGATGGATGAGCAGCCCCCAAAAAGGTTGAGGTTAACCAACAGGCCTCAGACCTTTCAATGAGTTAGGGGAATGTCTACACCAAAGATGTGAAGACTTTCCCTAGCAGAATGGGCAAATGGAAACAATTTGTTCCAACAGCCATGAAGTTGGCTGAAATAGGCTTGGTCAGACATTGAAGAAACCAAGGTTACCTATTCCTCCCACCTGTGCTTACGTGGTTCATGAAAGGAACATATCCCTGATGGGCTAAAATGAGGCTTCTCTGCAAAAATTAGCTTAGGTTAGTGAACTCTTCCATTGTCCTGCCTTCAGCACCAACCCTGTCCTTCCTCATACACCAAAGCATTAATTGGATTGTACCTAGAAAGATCTGTGGTAGTCATTCAAGCCAACAAATACTTACTAAGTACCTACTATGTACAAGCCACCCTGTTTAACCCTGGGGGTATTGAAAAATAGCACTTGCATTCTTTTGGTGGGGTATAATATACACAGATAGGTAAATACAAGGTAATTTGAGGAGGGGTAGAGCAACAATAATGGTGATCAGAAAAAGTTTCATGGAAGTGATGGCACATGAGCTAAGCCTTGAATGAAGATAAAAATTTTGAAAAGCAGAACAGGGAAAGGGAGCACAGTTCAGTCTGTGTGAAGGCACAGAGAAGGCGGGTGGGGTTGCTAAAGTCAGGGAACAGCCAAAGCAGAGTCCATGAAGGGTAATAATATGAAATAAGTTTTGAAATGTAGGGTAGAGCCAGATTGTTGTGAGTTTTAAATGCTTTGTTATAGAATTTGTATTTTGACCTAGTGGCAGTGGCAAGCCAATGAAGTCATCCCCATCATTTCTGATGATTATGCATTATTGGGGTCGTACAGCTTTTGCAATCTCAAGAAAATATTTTCATGTCTAATCAAAATCGCTCTATTACAGCTAACTGTCCTTCCATATCCTGTCCTTATTAGAAACAGAAGTCTTACACTCTACAGTATTTCATAATGTATTTTGTTATTAAATTCTTCCTTAGATTTCTTTTCTTCAATGAAATAAGGTAGCTTTTCTTGCTCAAAGTCATACTATGAATCTGCTGTTTGACTAAGGAATTATATTTAGTGGAGGTTGGGATTACCTGATGCCAATTCCATTTTGGGATTCCAGAGAGAGGAGATCCCATTTGATAGCTTCAAAATGACCTCCTAAACAAGACATATTAACCAATGATGTTAATAATGGCTACCACTTTCCTTCATCCTATAGTCCTGGCCCATGACAACTCAACTTGGATATTTAATGATGTAAACAGTTCATTCAGGTTTCTTCAACATTTGGAAGAATTGGTTCAGCTTCATTCCCCACTCAGCTCACGAAGGGAGAGGGCAGGAATCTCTCTCAGTCTCCAAATTCAAATTTTTCCTTCCATCCCTAAACATTTCTCACCTTCATTAATTGGCTGCTCAGTAGGAATTTTTCATAGTAGAGAGCAGAATGGACAGACATGTTCAGAATCCCAAAATATTATTCTTGGGATGGGATAAGCCCCTTTGGTATATAAAAAGTTGCTCTAAGGAGGAGTAGGATATCAGATGGGTACAGCATGGGGCAGGAGTCTTTAATGTGACACAACAGGAGAAAATATAAGAGATAAATAGTATATAAAGATTGAGAATTGCTTGTGTATAGAAGCTTAATCTTAGTAATGAAAGTAAGTAGTCCTTGCTAATTAGCTGAAAACCCCAATTTTTCAGAAAAAACTGAACTTTACCACTGGCTCTGATCAGATACATTATGAGACATGGGATGGGGAAAGAGGAGTTAAGACCAGAAGAAGTTAAAGAAATTTTAGGACTTCCCAGAAAGAAAGATTTAAGCAAAGGTAGGTACGTACACAAGAGGAAAAATCATGTGTCACCAGGATCCAGGTCAAGAGTGGAGCACAGAAGGAAGGAAGGATAAGGAACACCTGATCATTCTTGGGAGTGATATTCAGTGTTAGATAGATTCTTTTGTCATAATGAAGACAGTTTGGCAGGTAATGCATCCTGTACAGTTGAATTTGTTCAGTTGTTTTACAGTTGTGTCTGACTCTTTGTGACCCCATTTGGAGTTTTCTTGGCAAAGATACTGGAGCAATTTTGCCATTTCCTTCTCCAGCTCATCTTACAGAAAAGGAAACTGAGGCAAACAGGGTTAAGTAATTTGCCCAGGATCACACATGTAGTAGGTGCCTGAGGCCAGATTTGAACTCAAGAAGAAGAGTCTTCTGACTCCAGGCTGAACACATCATCTACTGTACCACTTAGCTACCCTTGTGTTGAATGGAAGTAGACTAGAAGGATCTGAAGGGGGCAGAGCCAAGATGGCGGAGTGAAAGCAATGACTTGCTTGAGCTCTCCCCCAAACCCCTCCAAATACTCATAAAAAATGGCTCTAAACAAATTCTGAAGCAGCAGAACCCACAAAAAGACACAGTAAAACAAATTTCCAGCCCAAGACAACCCAGATGATTGATCAGAAAGGTGTATCGCCAGGCTGGGAGCGCAGGGCAGAGCAGAGTGGGCACGCAGGCCTCAGCAAACCTGGAGCAGGCCTCAGAGGAGTGAATCACAGGCAGCTGTGGAGGTTTCCAGACTCCTCAACCCACTAATGCCAAAGACAACTTAGAAGGTCAGTGGGAAAAGTCTGTTTCTGTTGGTGCTGAGAAAGGAAGGTGGGGTCTCAGCTCCATTCCCCAAGAGTGTGGCCCTGGGGGCGGGGCAGCTGCTTCCCAAGCTTCCAGCCCACAGACTGAGGGGGAATCCAGTGGCTGATCAGAGAGGGATTGCAGGGATCTCTTTGCCAGTACAGAGGCAGGAATCTCTTGCTTTGCCTGTGTTTGGATCTGGGTCACAGTTCTGAGTGGTGGTGTTGGAGTGAGGAGGAACATTGGCATGGTGGAGCTTGTAGTGGTTGTGGTGCCCCTCATCACAGTTACAGGACAGAAAGGAATACTTGTGGTCACAGGCCAGGAAAGGAGTAAACACCTTGCCCCTTATCATACCACCTTGCAAGAACTGAAAATTTACAGGTCCCTACAAGTATCTCTGAAAACAGCTGTACAAACCCCTGAAGCTTGGACAGTACATTCTCCACATTGGAAGCAGACTCTTACCTTAACAAAGAGTTTAAAACTCAAGTAATTGGCTGGGATCATGAGCAAGCAGTGCAAAGAGTCAGACTATATTATCTTACTTTGGTGACAAAGAAGATCAAAATATACAACCAGAAGAAGACAACAAAGTCAAAGCTCCTACATCCAAAGCCTCCAAGAAAAATATGAATCAGTCCCAGGCCTTGGAAGAGCTCAAAAGGGATTTTGAGAAGCAAGTAAGGGAAGCAGAGGAAAAACTGGAAAGAGAAATGAGAGTGATGCAAGAAAATCATGAAAAACAAGTCAACAGCTTGCTAAAGGAGACCCAAAAAAATACTGAAGAAATTAACACCTTAAAAAATAGCCTAACCCAAATGGCAAAAGAGGTCCAAAAAGCCAATGAGGAGAAGAATGCCCTAAAAAGAAAAATTGGCCAAATGGAAAAGGAAGTCCAAAAGACTACTGAAGAAAATACTTCCTTAAAAATTAGAATAGAGCAATTGGAAGACAGTGACTTTATGAGAAATCAAGACACTGTAAAACAAATCCAAAAGAATGAAAAATTAGAAAACAATGTGAAATATCTCAGTGTTAAAACTGACCTGGAAAATAGATCCAGGAGAGAGAATTTAAAAATTATTGGACTATCTGATAGCCATGATCAAAAAAAGAGCCTAGACATCATCTTTCAAGAAATTATCCAAGGAAAACTGCCCTATATCAGGGAAAATAGAACCAGAGGGGCAAAATAGAAATTGAAAGAATCCACAGATCTCCTCCTGAAAGAGATCCCCAAAGAAAACTCCTAGGAATATATAGCCAAATTCCAGAGTTCCCAGGTCAAGGAGAAAATATTACAAGCTGCCAGATGGAAACAATTCAGCTACTGTGGAAACACAATCAGGATAACACAAGATTTAGCAGCTTCTACATTAAAGGACCGCAGAGCATGGAATATAATATTCTGGAGGGCAAAGGAGATAGGATTACAACCAAGAATCTCCTACCCAGCAAAACTGAGTATAATCCTTCAGGGGAAAAATTGTCATTAAGTGAAATAGAGGACTTTCAAGCATTCCTGATGAAAAGAACAGAGCTGAATAGAAAATTTGACTTTCAATACAGGACTCAAGTGGAACATGAAGAGGTAAACAGGAAAGAGAAATCATAAGAGACTTATTAAGATTGAACTGTTTACATTCCTGCATGGAAAGATGATATTTGTAACCCATGAGACCTATGTCAGTATTAGGGTAGTTGGAGGAAAAAAATTATATGTATGTATATAGATAGATAAATAGATAGATAGATAGATAGATAGATAGATAGATAGATAGATAGATAGATAGATAGATAGATAGAAGGCACAGGGTGAGTTGAAGATTAAGGGATCATATCTGGAGAATAAAATTAAGGCATGAGGGAGGATTATACTCGGAGAAGAAGAAAGGGAGAGGTAGAAAGGGGTAAATTATCTCACAAAGAAAAAACAGAAAAGAAAAATCTCTTACAGTGGAGGGGAAGCAGGGGAAGGTGACAGGGAATGAGTAAATCTTATTCTTACAGGATTTGGCTTAATGAGGGAATAACATACACATTCAATTGGGTATGGAAGTTTGTCTTACCCTACAAGAAAATAGGGGAAGAAGGGGGCAAGCAAGCAGGGGGATGATAGAGAGGAGGGCAGATTGGAAAAGGGTGTAATCAGAAGTAAATACTTCTGAGGAGGAACAGGGTCAAAAGAAAGAATAGAATAAATGGGAGGGCAGAATAGGATTAACGGAAATAGAGTTAGTTTTTCACAACATGTCTACTATGGAAGTGTTTTGCATAACTGCACATGTACAACCTATATTGAGTTGCTTGCCTTTTCAATGAGGGTGGGTGGGGAGGGAGGAAGAGAGAAAATTTGAAACCTAAAGTTTTAAAAACGTATGTTTAAAAAAAAGTTTTCACATGCTATCAGGAAATAAGAAATACAGGAAATGGGGTACAGAAGTCTATCCTGCCCTACAGGAAAATAGAAGGGGAAGGGGATAAGAAAAGGGGGGAGAGAAAGAAAAGAGGACAGACTAGGGGAAGGGATATTCAGAATGCATGCCATCTTGGGTGGGGGGAGGGTGAGACAGGATGAAAATTTGAAACTCAAAACTTGTGGAAATGAATGTTGAAAACTACAAATAAATAAATTTATATTTAAAAAATTTAGTAAAAGAAATTTAAAAAAAGATTAAAAAAATAAAGACTAGAAGGATCTGAAAAGCAAGGATGTGGTTTGGATCCTGGGAGAAGTAAAGGAGGGCCCAAGTCAGGCATTACAAATGTATGCTGCTTGACTGACCAACAGTCATCATTTATATCAGCTTTAGAGTTTACAAAGTATTTTACAAATATTATTTAATTTTATCACACATGAATACATTTGCACTTTTCATACCTGGGAATTATGTGTATGTTTGTTGTAGAAAAATGCATCTGCATGCAGCATCTCTGGTTAGTTGGGCCCTTTCTGAACATATGCTTAGATATCTGGAGATACTTATAAGGAGAGCACCTTAGTGTAATTTGGGAGTATAGTCAACAGAGTAGGAATAATCTTTTGGGATCATATAGTAGGGCTTTTATAGCTTTTAGTCTCCAGAGTTTTTAATGTATTCCTGTTTTTGAAGAATATTTAATTAATAGAACTTAAAATCAAATAGATAAACATTGCAATAATTACATCTAATTGCAGAACAAGGGAATCAAAAAAAAATGTTAAAAGCCTTAACAGGGAGGGGACATGGGCTGTTGCTATCTTGTACAATAAAACAACTTTAAGATCAGTTCAAACTATCTTCATTCCAATTCTAGTCGTGTACATTAGGACTCAAAAAAATGCTTATCATTAAAAGTAAGAGGCTCTCAAAACTGCTGAAAGGTTTCTTTTTAGAAATAAATTTGATAGTATAGTTATTAATTCAGATTTTAAAAATAAGGTGAAACTCATGACAAATTTTGAAAATCTCTGATTTCATATTCACTACCATTTGGTAGGCATATTTCTTTCATTTCTCAGTTTACTTCCTAGCATCAGGAATTCCATTTTAATGTAATATCAATCAAATATCAGATCCTGTGGAGGCCTAATCTATGCTCCTTAAGAAGACAGAATTCCAGTTGACCTTGATGAGAGTTCTGCTAGCTGAAAGAATATCTCGAAACAGTTTTTTGAATTACATTTTATCATTTTCCTTCTAGAACTATAGCTCCTCAGGGTTCTGGGACTTTTGCCTACACTTAATTTCAGGTCCTATCAGTGGGAGTACCATGAGAGGGAAATGCAAGGTTAGGCTCTGCTGTCTTTCCACTTGGTGATTGTTACTGTCTTCCGTTGAAAAGAGTAATATAAGTGTGGTGCCAGATATTCATTGAAAATTTTTCATAATGAGTACAAAAGGATTTCTGTGGTGAGAGAAAATACATCTCCTATATTCTCAAATGAGAGATACTGTCCAAAAAACTGAGGCTTTGTCCCGTAAATGTAAATTGTCCATAGGAGGAGGACTGTATCCCACTGGAAGGGAAGTTGTTAGATTGAACTTTCTGTGTTTTGTGTGCCATCCACCTTCCTCTTGTTCTCAATCATTCTGGTGCCTACAAAACATCTCTTACCTACAAATTTGCTATTTAGATTTTTTCCTCTGTAAAATGAAACCACTTATGAACAATGGCACTTACTTCTGATGAAGTATATCTGTGAAATTACAGCAGAATCTATACTCCTTAAGAAGACAAATATTTCTTTGGAAATTCATTCACCTTTTTTTGC
This sequence comes from Phascolarctos cinereus, assembly GCF_003287225.1. Taxonomy (NCBI): domain Eukaryota; kingdom Metazoa; phylum Chordata; class Mammalia; order Diprotodontia; family Phascolarctidae; genus Phascolarctos; species Phascolarctos cinereus. Next base: position 84,922,353 of record NW_027555847.1, on the reverse strand, counting down.
CTGAGGTTTAAAAATATACTGGTTTCATAGTTGTTTAAAACCAACCTAATCAGTGTTCTATTCTGGGGAAAGGATTTGGTGTGTTGATTGGTTTTGTGTGGTTAGGCTATCATTGTTAAATAATTTTTATTTTCTGTGTATGTACGGAGAGATATGGATGCTGATTTCCCTTACCAGACGGGCCTTGCTTCTACCGAGGTAGTAGAACGTTCTGGTTAGATAGCTCTAATGACCTATGAATCCCAGAAAGCAGCACCTGACATCAAAAGAATTCTAAACATGCCTTTGTGCAACATCCTTATCTAAATGATGTCTGATTCATGAAATCAGAAGGTGTCTGGGGTCTGCTTACCAAGACTGGTGCGTTCAGAAAAATAACCAGTTCTTCCCAAATACAGCGCAGTAGTACTCCTAATTGCTGTTGGCTTTTTAACAGCTCTAGTTCTGTAGAGCTCTGCTTTCCCTTGACTATCACATTGGCTTCTCTGCTTCATCCCAGTGTTCTGCCTGGTAGCTTCATATTTAATTAATTATTATTATCAACAAGGTGCCAATCTTTGTGATTCCTGCACTGCTATGTGACTCCATAACCTCTAAACTTGAGAGGTCAAAGCCCATGTCACCCCACCTTACTTTATAACTCTGATCCCAAGTCTGTACCTGTAGGATGAAAGATCATAACATTGCAAAGCTGTTTCTGTGCCCTTCCATTGAAGACTGCAATGCCATGGGATGAATATAATTTGCTTGTTGACTAGTATTTAATTTCCATGCAGCAAATAGTTGATGTCTATATATTCCCTGTGCATTGCCTTATGGAGGCAACTGTTACAGTAGTGAGAGAGAAGCTATTTTATGTAGAAAGTTGGCTATTTGAATGCTTATGTGTTTGGTCAAGATGAGGGGAAAACAACATAATTTTTTATGATGTGAAACTTTTCTATTTTACAGGGTATCTTTCCTGCAAACTACATTCATTTGAAAAAGGCAATTGTCAGCAACAGGGGGTAAGTAGTTTGTTTTTCTTAAGTTAATTGTAGTATTTATAGGCTATTGTCAGGAGAGAGGGGTTTGGCAAGTGCGATTTCCCCTTTATTATCTTGAAGTTGTTAATTTTGTTTAAATGACTATAAAACAGAATAAGGGCACAGAGAAGAGGGAGCTAGCCTCAGATTCATGCTCCACCTCTGACATATAGCAGTTTTGTAACCCTGGGCAAGTCACAAACTCTGAGTGGCCCCCAGTCAATATTCTCAGACTCATGAGTATTGCTCTCTGGGAGTTCCCTATATCAATGAAATTAAAGTACTAATCCCCCAAATATTGATTAAACTTGTGCATATATATATATATATATATATATGTACATATATACATATGTATGTATGTGTATGTAGTGATTTGCCGTTCATGAAACACTTTCCTCACAATTCACAGAGCACACTATATCTAGCCTCCCCTATATTAGGCCATGTTTCACATCTCATTCAGTCATTGACCCCCTACCATCTTCTTGCTGTCCTCTCTGAAACTATTTGTGTATATACCATCTCTTTAAGATTCTTCTCAGTTCATATGGAGCAGTTCATATTTTACATGAAGGAAAAGAAATATATCAACTGTTAAAGGATGTAGAATACTGCCACTGTTACAGATAAACATTATGATGCCTAAAAGGAGTATGAAAAGAATTTTTATATAATTTTTAAAAGATATACATATATATTTAAATAGAAGTATGAAGAAACTCACCTTTCAGACAGGATTCAAGCAGTTTTGCACCAAAAATTACCTGTAGAATAAACATAAGTACTCAAATCATCTTGTGAAAAATGCGTAATGTTGCCTTGCTTGCATGTGAACCATTTGATGTTTTAAAGAAGCAGAGAAAGTCCCTCTATTTATTGAAAACTAGAGAAATATGAATGTAAAGCTCAGTTTCAAGGACACCAAAGGAGAGGTAGAACCATATGGTGACCTTAGAACATTAGAACTGTGTGTCAGCTCATTGGCATATTACTATTTAATGACTCAAGAGGATAGTTCAAAGGAGAGAAAGAAAAAAACATAAGCATTTAGATATTAAGGTATGATTTTAAAAGGGCTGTTGATTTTCTTTGAGGAAATATAGAAAGTTGTTACCTTTTTAAGTGAAGGGTGAGTGGTTGAGAGTCAAAAGTCTCTCATTTTAGCCTTTGAAGATAGGGAGAAACGTGATAAAGGAATATGAGAAGGAGAATTGAAAACCCAGCAGGTCCCTGAAAAGCTGCTCCATTGGAGTTATGGCAGCTAAAAGTAAGCAGCTGACAGAAGGCTTAGCTAAATGATTCCTGAGCAGTAGAAGAGAGAACTGATTTCATTGGCCAGGTGGTTTAGTGACAGTGATATATTGGGATTGTGATACATTTTATTATGTATGCCTTTGTTTTAATATATGAGCATCTATGGTGTTATTTCTTTTGCATTATTGTTAAATAAATGCTTATTTTTAAGATCTAAAATTGTCATTATTGTGACAATAATGCTTTTGTAAATATATATTTTTTTATCTATGTGCATTATATTGTGATTGGCTGGTTGTGCAAAAATAAAGCATAGGTGGGGGTTCTAGAGATGCAGTGGTGAGTGGAGAGAGTCTTGTTTCCCCTCAATAGGGTTGTCCCTATAACCTTTTGAGATTTTGAGCATAATTTTGTAGTGATCGTCTATCTCTGGAAACCTAGACCTACAAGTTAGAATGAGTGGGCAACTCAGAGAATGAGTCAGTATTTACATGGCTAAGTAAGAAGTGTGAGGCTCCTATATCATGAAAATTGGCCATGCCCCTCCTGTTACAAACATACTCCTTTCCATCCATTTTTGGCCCTGGCAACAATGATAAAATCGGCGCTACCTTTGCTTCTGGATATGATATGTCAATTCACCACTCATTCATGTTTCCTGTGATTTCTCAGATGGCCTTTCTTGGTCACCAAGTCCCTATATATGTGGTCTTTCCCTATTAGAATATAAACATTAAAGTACAGGGCCTGTATCACTTTTTATTTGTGTCTCTAGCATTTGGCATAGTGCCAGGGACAAAGTATATGATTAACAAATGATTTTTGCTAATTTATTCAACTATTCTGTGATAATAGGCAGTACAAGTGTTAAATACTTTCCATAATCACACAATTAATAAATGTTGAATTTAAAACTCCAGGTCAGGTCTCCTAGCACCATGTCCAGTGTTGCAGTAGTTGTTGTTACTGTTATTTTACTTAACCACTTTGAGACTATCTTTGTTTCTCTATGCAATAAGAAAATAACATGAATTATGGCATACTTGCAAATGCTTTGGGTTTTTTCCAACATTTTATGTTTTTTTGAGTTGTTTCAGTTGTGTCCAATTCTTTATGACCCCATTTGGGATCAATTTTTGTGTAGGTACTACGTGCTGCTAAGAAAAAGGTATATTCCTTTCTGTTCCCATTCAATTTTCTCCAAAGGTCTGTCATATCTAATAACAACAAGTATCTTGATCTGCAATTGGGAAAAAATAAAATGCTATTAAGATTTTAAATGCTTTAAATCACTAATAAAGAGAAATGCAAAGTGAAGCAACCATAAGTTTCCACCTCACACCTATCAGACTGGCAAAGAAGAAAAAAGAGGAAAATGACAATTGTTGGAAGGGCTATGGGGGGAAAAAAAAGACACATTGATGCATTTGGTGGACCTGTGAATTGTTCCAGCCATTCTGAAAAGCAATTTGAATTATTCCTCCAAAGTAACTAAATTATACATACCTTTTGGCATAGCTCTACCACTACTAGGTTTTGTATCACAAGGAAATCAAAGAAAGAGGAAAAGGACCCATGTGTACAAAAATATTGTAGTAGCTCTTTTTGTGATAGCCAGAAATTGGAAACCAAGGGGCTGTCCTATTGGAGAATGGTGAAACAAATTATAGACTATGAGTGTAATGGAATATTATTGTGCCATAAGAAATGACAAAATGGACAATTTCAGAAGAAACCAGAAGACCTCTTATTTATTGTAGTAAAATGAGGAGAACTGGGATAATAGTCTATACAATGACAGCTTTGTTGTAAGACTTGAGAACTCTAATCAATGCAATGACAAATGAATCCAGAAGAGTGGAAATAACACATGCTACTCACCTCCTTCTGGAGAAAAGATTAATATGCAATGCAGGAAGAGATAAGCATTTTTCTGGCATGGCAAAGGTTGCAATTTGTTTTGCTGGACTATGCGTCTTTATGATGAGAGGGCTTTTTTGGTTTTGTTGTTGTTGTTGTTTGATGGGGGTAGTGGGAGAAATCTATTATTAAGGCACGTAAAAATAAGTTAATTTTAAAAATTACATGTTACAATACATGTTGAACTACCAGATAATGTTCAGCTAAAATTGCTTTTGGTTATAGCAGTAATGCTTTTGACAAATGCAGAAATTAGATTAGTCTTTGGGAAGATGTGCCTGTGGAGAGCTTTAAAAACAGGATTGACAACAATCTGTCTTGGATATTTGAAGACCATCACTGTTAGACACCGGGATGGATGACCTCTTGAAATCTTTCCTAGCTGTGTAGTTCTTTCATTATCATTTTGTTATTCAAGAAATAAAATGAAATATTGCTCTTAACATCTACTGAAATTAGTTAAGGTGAAAAGTAGAGTAAGCTTTTTTTATTATGGAAAATAAAGCAATATCCATTTGTTCTCCATCCCTTAAGATTAGCATTAAAACTAAATAAGAGCTATTGAAATGGTGGCTTGGACAACTCAGGAACTTTGTTTTAGATTGTAATTATACCTGCCAGGAAACTAATAATTATTATCCTCACAGGTGGAGAACAACTCAGCTAAGAGAGTAGTAACCTTAACCTTTTGACAGAAAGAAAAAACTGCCTGGAATATAATAATAGAATATTTCTCAGGGAAAAGAAAACAAGCATATGTATGTGCTGTAGCTAGTTTCGTGAGAAATGGGGGTTAGAACATTATAACCAAGTGCATGAGTACAAAAGTAGATCCGCAGTCTTATATCCTTCTCTCATTCAGTCTGCACACTAACGGTACTGTATTGTAGTAGAAAGATTTGTAGCACTTCTTTGGGCTCCTGGCTCTTTCTCCCAACCCATAATCACACTGGCAGTTCACAACCCCAGAGAATGTTTTCTGATCTCAGCAGAATTCTGGGTCCTTCGGGGTATTGTTCTGATACCATCATCCTTGAGCACCCATTCAGTATATCCCTTCCCAGCATCAGTCATCAAGTTATCTTTTCAGTATGATACAACCAGCAATTAGCATCCCAGTATTATTTTGAGTAATTGATTTCTTCAACATCATTGATAACTAATTAACATCATTAGTTTTTGCAAAGGGACATGTACTAAAAATGTATAGCAAGAACCAAAATACCAAAACATCCCTCCAAACTAGGGTACTCTCTCCCCTCTATGCCTCAGTTCTTGGGGACAGTGGGCTTAGCCTTAAAGGAGTTGCTACAAAACATTCCTCCCACAAATTCACTTTGTGGTGTAGAACACCTGATGGATGCGTCACTTCCTTACTTTCAGGGCAGCCATATTTCTTCATTGCCGGATTGAATCAAGCAGACCATTCCTCAAGACTGGCTCCTCCCTAGTCCATTTTTTTCTCATACATTCATTCATCTAAAACCAGGAAACACACACACACACACACACACACACACACACACACACACACATCCCAGAGATAGAAAAATAGCAGTGGCATGGATATAGGGTTTCATGGTGGACTGAATGAGGAGACAAGGCTGTTGTCAGTGTTATCTAATACATCTCTTTTCTCCCAGATATTTACAACATCTCTTCCTTGCTTAGCATCAGGAACAGAAAGAGGTTGAATTTCCCCATTGGAGTATTTTGTATTCACACTCAGTTTTGGCTCATCAGCAAATTAAAAGTCTTTTCATTACAATCAGTAAGTGGACAGGAGAGCCATAGAATTCCTGTGCATGTGCTGATGTAGAGTGCCGGCTCACATAGTCTCTCACATGGATTAGCAGCAGAAACATTGTTCATGTTTGAAGAATGGTGTTCCCTATTGGCCACTTCCCTGAGTGTTATTTTATTCTTAGTTGTTAATTCTGATGCCACCAACAAATAACACTATGTTGTAAACTTATGGACCACCATAACCCTCTAGTTCTTTTCCAATATCTTTGTACATATTGAATTATTTCTATTATGAATTCTTCATCACAGATATTTTCCTTTTATATCCTTTACCAATTTTTTTTTTTTGCTAACAGAAATCTGTCTCTCACTCTCTGGAAAATGCTGCCTCTGGCTAGAGAGCAAGATCCAGGGATAATAGCAATCTTATCTCCCCACCTCTGAAAAAAAAAATCACCTAGGAGACTTACTATTCCTCACAATCCACTACCACTCCTGGATACTCCCTTTGCCTCCTTTGCACTGCAACCTTTGATCATTTTAACTTTTCACATTCAATCTAAACCAGTTCAGAAATATGTTGCTGTAATTTACCAGCTTCAAGCTTACTTTTCTTCCCTTCTCTACAAGTGTAGTACCTATCTCAAAGTCTTCCTTTCTACCACTATTCTCATCCTCACACTTGGAGACCTCAATATACACAGTGATGATCCTTTGAATAAGTTCTCCAGTCTTCTCATCTCCCATGACCTACAACTTCAGTCTATCTCATCTACCCACAGGGATTGTCATATCTTAGATATCACCATCACCTAAAACTAGCCCCTCCTCTGAAATCCTCTTATCAAATTCTAATTCTCTATCTTTCCATCTCCTCTTATTTCTTGGTCCTCATAGGATCGTAGATTTCCAGTTGAAAGTATCTTTAGAGAGCATCTGATCCAAACTCCTGATTTTACTGTTGAATAATTGAGGCTCAGAGAGTTTATGTAACTTATCTAAAATCACATACATAATAAGTATCATAGAAAGGATAGGCATCCACATCCTGGATTCCCAGTCTGGCATTCTTTCAGTTGTACCACATTGTACCAAAATTTGTCCTCAGTGCAACCTCCAATGTCTCTATCCTTTCCTGTTTTCCTAGTCTATCACACTTCATTTGGCCTGTTTTCTCTCTTCAGTCTTGACCTCATGGTCAACCGTTTTTCATAGCACATTCCTCCACACTTAAATGCCTTGCCCTCTTCTTGTCTTTCTGTCATTCATGTGCTTGTTTTAACTCAAGGTTACCTCATGATCAATTTTCCCTTTTTCTGTTCCTGGCTTGTTAAACCAGGAGGAAGCTATACAGCAGTGCTGTGTTTTCCACAGATTCATATTATCTAATATTAACTGGGCTGTCATCACTATAAAACAAATCATTTTTTTCTTCCTTGGTTGACCATCCTACTCCCTGCAGCGGCTGTTTCAAACTTTCTTATCTGTCCTGAAGCCCCTAAGCATATCGCCTTCTGCCATTTCAGATGATCTTTCTTCTTACTTCAGAACTTTGAGGTCATCTTCCATGAGCCCCTGCATGTCTCCTACTCTTGTAACTCAAAATCTCTCTTTTTTTACTCCAGGCTCAGAGAAAGAAGGCCAACACTTCTACTTCTACCTTCACTCTCATCTTCTCTTTTCTCTTAAGTGTATTTTCCCATGAAATAGTTCATCTATTTTATTTTCAACCTCTGTGTCTATTGACTCCATTCCCACTGCCTGTAAACCTTTCTAAATTTCTTCCATTCTAAAAAACAAAACAAACAAACAAAACAAAAAACCACTTTCATGTACTCCCACAAGCTTCTCAAACTACTCTAGATTTCCACTTCCTTTCACTGCCCAAATTCAGAGTCATCTACATTCACAGGCTTCAGAGAGCCTCAATACCCAATGACTTCTCAATACCTTGTAATCTGACCTCAAGCCTGAACCATCCAACTGAAACAGCTCTGTGAAAGATTACTAATGATCACTTAATTACTAAATCTGATGATCTTTTCCCAGTCCTCATTCTAAATGACTTCTCTGCTGTTTTTCATGTTATTGACCACTCCTCATTCAGGATACTGTTTTCTCCTTTATCCACCCCAATCTCTCTCCTGACCTCTGTATCTGTATACTTAACCAGACACCCCCTAGAATGCCCTATGAACATCTCAAACTCAACATGGCCAGAACAGAATTGATTTTCTTTTCTTACTCAGTCTTCCTTTACATTTCCATATTTCTGTTGAAGGCACAACCATCACCCGCATATATAATTAAGTAATCTTTGACTCTTCCTTTTACCACTATTACCAAATGCTGTCTACCTCCACATCTCTCATATTCATTGCCCTCTCTCCACCTGTATATACTGCCACTACTCTAGTACAGATCATCATCCCTTCTTATATGTAGTATTATGATAACCTAATTAGTGCCCTGGATTCCAGTGTTCTCCTCTACTTCTTTTTCCACATCACTTTTACAATAATCCTCCTATGGCACAGTTCTGAGTAGGTCATTCTGCCCAAAAACTATCAGGGGCTTCCTTTTTCCTATGGGATAAGATTCACATTCATAGTTTAGCCTGTAAGTTTTCCCCCAACCTGAATCCAAACCATTTTTCCTGACTTATTTAACATGATTCCCCTTTACAAACTGCAGGATAGACTGTTGGCCATCACCTCAAACTTGCCCATTCATTTTCTGCTTCTGTGGATCCTTCTCATCTCTCTTTCAGAATCCTTCTCTTCCTTCAGCACTTAACCCAAATGGCACAACCTTTGTGGAGCTTCCCTTGATCCCCCGCATGTGTCTCCTCAAAACGTCATGTATTTCTTTATCTGTGTATGTGTTACTCCCCCACCCCCACCCCCCAGAGAATGTAAGTTCTTAGAGAATTTTAAACTTTGTATCCTCTTCCACAGCGCATTGCCTTGCACATAACAGACACTTAACAAATAAAAAAAAGGAAAAAAATGTCCATTTACTTCTATATTCCCTTCTGACCTCTTTTACATATATATATTTTAAGATTATGTCATGGTGGGTTTCCCCCATAGTTGTCATTTTATGCGTTGTTTCACGTACCTTTTCATGTTTCTGTGTGTTCTTAAAAATGACAAATATGACAAGGTCATATATAATCTATATGTGATTGTATTTATCTATAATCCAATCACTGGACACAAGTTGTTTCCAGCCTTTTATTGTTACAAATAAAATCACTGGGAATATTTTTGGAGTCACAAAGAGTCAGACACGATGGAAACAACTGAACAACAGAAACAATAGTATCCTTAGAATAATAATGATAATAATAGCTGATATTTTTACTTCTGGAATTAGGATTTCTGAGTCTAAGGAAAGCAACATGTTACACTACATATTTTTTGTTTTATTTTGCTGTATTTCTTTCCAAAAAGAAATAAATAGCTCCACCAGCAGTGCGATAGCATGCTGGTTTCTCCACAGGTTAATTGGTTTAATTTTTATCATTTTAATTGTCTTTACTCATTTAATAGGTATAAGGTGTTTCAGATTTGTTTTCATTTAAATTTCTCTAATTACTAGAGATCTGACAAAGCTCTTATGCTATTCTTATTCAAAAGCTAGAGAGGGGTGGCTTAGATGATGGTATATGTGATCAGGAAGATTTTGAACTTGGTACCAGACATGAAGAGTAGTAAATAATGGTTCTGTATCATCCTGGAAAGACATCTCCATTGGAATGGCACAGAGATCTGTGCTTGACCCTAAGGCTATTTAACATTTTTTATGAATGATTTAGATGATATACATAAAAAATGTGCAGACTACACAGAGTGGGAGGGGTAGCTAACACATTGCATGGCGGAATTATGATCCAAAAGCATATGTTCACTGCAAGACATAAAGGTCATTCAAGGCATCCCCAGATCCAGATTGGGATGCCTGGACAGTGATATGTGCCAACTCTTACTGAGATTATTGCAACAACCTCCTAATTGCATTCTTAGCTTCCAGTCTTGATCCTCTCCAATAAATTCTTCAAATAGTTCCCAAAATAATATTCCTAAAGTATAAATCTGAACATATCCTTCTCCTGCTGAAGAACCTTCAGAGGCTTCCTATTGTCTCTAGGATAGAATCTGATCTCTTCAACTTGGTATTTGAAATTCTTTATGACAGCTCCAGCACACATTTACATATTGCATTTACATTCACCCTGGGTCACAGATCCAAGGCAGACTAATAGGAAACCTGGACCTGAGGATGGCATTCCCAGGTAGGAGGCCCTGATCAGTGTACCACAAAAGGAGCAGGGTAAGAAGCCAGAATGACCAGGGCAGGAATCCCAAATCCAAGAGGAGCCTATAGTTCTGCCACTGAACCAGCAGAACTTCCCAACTGGCTGATAGTGACTGAGCCCAATCACAATCTACTGTGGCTCAGACACAGGTCAGGTACATGTAGTGGTCAGACCAGAGGAACAGCAAACAGATGTTTAGTTGTCAATATTATTAACATTTGCTATAACCAGAAAAGAAGTGGCTTATTATTTTCACTCATTTTTCCTCTTTCCCAAGATAGTTTCTCTCTAAAAAAGAATGGAGACAGGCATAAGATTTATTAGGGTATCTGAATTCTGATTTGTTGCTAAGCTTGGCAACTTTCATTGTATATTTGAGAACACCCAATGCTATTTGCTAAATAAAGATGACTTGCCCAAAGTTTATAGAAAAATTGGTGGTAAAGTTAACTGGAATCTAGGTCTCCCAGCACTTTCTCCTTCCTTTGTTGCTTTCCATGATGAGAGAAACTTTAAACTGTGGAATTACAATGGAATATCTCTGAGCAAAGATACCTAAGTGTGTATATGAAAGAGAAATAGGAAGAATTAAGAAGATAACAAGGGAAAGAAATACATTAATAATTTTCCCCAAAAAATTAGTTTTCCAAAGTAGAACCTAGATTTTTAGACCTAGGTGAACAATACAAACATAACTATTTATATTTTTAAATATTTACAATTCTGTATTGAACTTCATTTTTAAAATATTTACAAATATTTGTATTTGTATATTTAAGCTAAAGTAAAACCTCAAGTGAACTTCATCATAAAACCAACCATTGATCCTTTAGTGCATCCTATGGGCTCCTACATGCACTAGAAAATTATAATTACATTGAAATGTTCAAAACCACAGAGGTAGTATATATAAAATGGTCAAAATAACAAATCAACAAACAAATAAAAAGATTCTGGGATTACACATTATTTGACTACTGCCCTATCCCCACTTCCAGAGTTTAGAGGGTTTTTTTGAGTTCTTGACTGCTTTACCAATAGAGCACCATTTTTGGTTGGCCTATCAGTCTGGGAAGATTATAATCATTAGGCCTTATAAGAGAGACTATATTCCATTCCTGCAAGGACCAGCCTTCCTATGTTCAGGGTTGACCACAAGGTAAGAAATTTCTACAGCAACTCATGAAAGAGCCTGATAAGACATGCAAGAGTTGTGATCCTCATCACAGGAGGGTATATCTACAGAATCACACATTCTTGAAGAATTTAAATAAATATTGAAAGACTTTAGAACTCTCATCAATAAAGCATCTATTCCTGATATGAGGATTGATGATGAAACATGCTTCCATGCTCTCAACACCTCTTAGATGATTGCAACAGACTTCTGATTGCATTCTCAGCTTCCAGTCTTGCCCCTCTCTAATCAATTCTTCAAATAGTTCCAAAAATAAACTTCCTAAAGTAGAAATCTGAAAATATCCCTCTCCTGCAGAAGAGCCTTCAGTGCCTCCCTATTTTCTCTAAGACAGAATTCAATTTCTTGAAGCTGGTATTAATGATAGACCTCAAGCCTACTTTTATATACTTATCTCACACTGCTCCCTTTCTCCCACTTTACATTCCTGACAACCTGGTTTACTTGCTGTTCCCAAAACTTGGCATTCCATCCTCTCCTTCCTGGAATGCCTTACCTGCTCATGGAAACTTGTACTTAGTAGGTGCTTAATAAATGCTTCACGTCCTTATCATAAGAGCTAAAAATGCTTCGTAATTTGACATTGAAAAGTGTTTTCACAAACAAAATTAGGGAAAGTAGGATAAGAAAAATTGACCAACTGGGGAAAATATCTTTATATAAACTCTGATAAGAGCTTATCATATATATGTGTTATATATATATATATATATATTATATATATATATAAATATATATATATATACATATATATATGTATATATATGTAAAATTAACACAAATATTTAAGACCAAGAACCATTATGTAGAGGGCCGGCTTTGGGGAGTTGGAGGGGTTAGGCCAGCCCGGGTCTTAACCTGCAGCTTGTACTAAGCCTGGCAGCTGTGAAACTCAGGATGTTGGCTCACCACCCCCCTGTCCCGTCTCTTGAGAACAGGATGCAGGAAGGGAGGAAACGGACGGGGTACAGGACAGGACGCAGGAAAGAATGTAACAGACAAGGTACAAGGAAGTAAGGAAATCACCTAATTAGATTTGTACTTTTCATGAATGATAATGTTACTATTGCTTGATCCAGTACTATATGAGCCTTAGCCCTCAGATCAACAAACAGAGTTTGTTCTTCACTGCTCTCACCTGGCCCGTGATTCTTTCTCTCTTCACACTCTGCCGGCATCAGACCACAGCCAAGGACACAGGCGCTCCCGGCACCATTACCCAATGGATAATTAGTCAAAAGAAAAGAACAATTACAAACTATTAATAACCATATGAAAGATTGCTCTATGTAATTAATTAGATACTGTAAACAAAAACATACCTGAGCTTTGACCTCAGGTCAAACTGAAGAGTATGACAGGAATAAAAATAGTTTTGGAGATGTTATAAAAAAGATAGGCACACTAATACATTATTGGTGAAACTGTGATTTTGTCTAACCATTCTGGAAAACAATTTGGAGTTATGTTAAGGAAATTATTAAAATGCCTGTACCTTTTGTCCAGAGACCCCACTGCTAAGGCTATAGTCCAAAGTGGTTAAAGACAGACAGAAAGGGAAATTCAATTATAAATTGCTACAGAATGCAAGAAAAGAGTCTGCATGGGAGTCTATTCACCAAGATATACATAAGAACTGTATAAATACAACTACAAACTACTCTTTATAGAAATATAGATATGAATAAGTTTGAAAATATTATTTGCTCATGGATAAAATGAGGCAATATAATAAAAATGACAATACTACCCAAATTAATTTACTTATTTAATGACATAATAATCAAGCTGACAAAGGATTACTCTATAGAACTATAAAAAATAATAATGAAATGAATATAGAAGAAAACAGATCAAGAATCTCAAGAAAAATAATGAAAAAAATATGAGAGTCAAGAGGGCCTACAAGTACTAGATCTCCAACTATTAATTAATTCTCAAAACAATTTGATATTGGTTTAAAAATAGAGAGATTGATTGGTAGAACAGATTAGGTACATAACATAAAGAAATAAATTAATTTACTAGCCTAGTATTAAGTAAACATGAAGACCTTGGCTAATAAACTCATTCTTTTATAAAAATTTCTGGGGAAATTGAACAATAGTATGGAAAAAATTGATTTAGGTTAACATCTCACACTTTATGCCAAGATAAATTCCAAATTGATAAGTAACCTAGAAGTTAAGATTTTATCATAAACAAATTAGAGAAATGGGCGGGGTGTGCCTATCAGATATATGGATAGAGGGAGAGTTCATAATCAAAAGTGATTGACCAAAAAGAAGATGAAAATGGATAATTTTTAATTCCACAAATTAATTGATTAAAAATTAACACAAGCAGATCCCATAAAGCTAAGGTTAAAAAGGGAAAGAATTAATTGGGAAGACATTTTTGCAGTAAGTTTCACTGCTGAATATTTCATTTCCAAGATATATAAGGAACCATTTCAAACCTATTAGAAAAAGAGCGATTCCCCAGATGATAAATAGTATAAGGATATGAACAAGCAGTTCTCAAGGAAAGAAACTTAGGCTATTTATACCTATATTTAAAAAATGCTAAAAATTACAATTAATTAGAGAAATGCACATTAAAGCAATTCTGAGATTATATTTATTAGAATGACAAAGATGACAAAAGGAAAATAATAAATGTTGGAGTAGGCATATTGTTAATACGTTGTTGGTGGAGCTATGAATGGGTCCGACTATTCTGGAAAGCAATTTGGAATTATTCATGAAAAGTTACTTAAGAACACACGCCCTTTGACCCAGCTAAACTATTGCTAGTGCTGTCCCCAAAAGAGATTTTTTTAAAAAAAGAGAGAGAGAAAATGGTCCTTATTTATTACAGCTCTTTTGTGGTGGTAAAAAAAAAACTAGAAACTTAGGAGATGCATATCAGTTGGGGAATGTTAGCAAAAGTCATAGTATATGAATGTGAGGGAAACCTATTGTGCTGTTTGAAATGAGAAAATAGATGATTTCAAAAAGACATGTAAAGACTTGTATGAACAGATGCAGAGTAAATTAAATAGAACAGTTATTTATACTGTAATATCAATATATTATTAAAGTTTTTGGAGGGTGGAGCCAAGATGGTGGAGTGAAAGCAGTGACTTGCTTGAGCTCTCCTCCAAACCCCTCCAAATACTCATAAAAAAATGGCTCTAAACAAATTCTGAAGCAGCAGAACCCACAAAAAGACACAGTAAAACAAATTTCCAGCCCAAGACAACCCAGGTGATTGATCAGAAAGGTGTATCGCCAGGCTGGGAGCGCAGGGCAGAGCAGAGTGGGCACGCAGGCCTCAGCAAACCTGGAGCAGGCCTCAGAGGAGTGAATCACAGGCAGCTGTGGAGGTTTCCAGACTCCTCAACCCACTAATGCCAAAGACAACTTAGAAGGTCAGTGGGAAAAGTCTGTTTCTGTTGGTGCTGAGAAAGGAAGGTGGGGTCTCAGCTCCATTCCCCAAGAGTGTGGCCCTGGGGGCGGGGCAGCTGCTTCCCAAGCTTCCAGCCCACAGACTGAGGGGGAATCCAGTGGCTCATCAGAGAGGGATTGCAGGGATCTCTTTGCCAATACAGAGGCAGGAATCTCTTGCTTTGCCCGTGTTTGGATCTGGGTCACAGTTCTGGGTGGCAGTGTTGGGGTGAGGAGGAACGTTGGCATGGTGGAGCTTGTAGTGGCTGTGGAGAGGAACCCCTTCTCACAGTTACAGGACAGAAAGGAATACTTGTGGTCACAGGCCAGGAAAGGAGTAAACACCTTGCCCCTTATCATACCACCTTGCAAGAACTGAAAATTTACAGGTCCCTACAAGTATCTCTGAAAACAACTGTACAAACCCCCGAAGCTTGGGACAGTATATTCTCCACATTGGAAGCAGACTCTTACCTTAACAAAGAGTTTAAAACTCAAGTAATTGGCTGGGATCATGAGCAAGCAGTGCAAAAAGAGTCAGACTATATTATCTTATTTTGGTGACAAAGAAGATCAAAATATACAACCAGAAGAAGACAACAAAGTCAAAGCTCCTACATCCAAAGCCTCCAAGAAAAATATGAATCAGTCCCAGGCCTTGGAAGAGCTCAAAAGGGATCTTGAGAAGCAAGTAAGGGAAGTAGAGGAAGAACTAAGAGTGATGCAAGAAAATCATGAAAAACAAGTCAACAGCTTGCTAAAGGAGACCCAAAAAGATACTGAAGAAAATAACACCTTAAAAAATAGCCTAACACAAATGGCAAAAGAGGTCCAAAAAGCCAATGAGGAGAAATGCCCTAAAAAGAAAATTGGCCAAATGGAAAAGGAAGTCCAAAAGCTTACTGAAGAAAATACTTCCTTAAAAATTAGAATAGAGCAATTGGAAGACAGTGACTTTATGAGAAATCAACACACAGTAGAACAAATCCAAAAGAATGAAAAATTAGAAAACAATGTGAAATATCTCATTGGAAAAACAACTGACCTGGAAAATAGATCCAGGAGAGAGAATTTAAAAATTATTGGACTATCTGAAAGCCATGATCAAAAAAGAGCCTAGACATCATCTTTCAAGAAATTATCAAGGAAAACTGCCCTGATATAGTAGAACCAGAGGGCAAAATAGAAATTGAAAGAATCCAGATCTCCTCCTGAAAGAGATCCCCAAAGGAAAACTCCTAGGAATATTATAGCCAAATTCCAGAGTTCCCAGGTCAAGGAGAAAATATTACAAGCTGCCAGAAGGAAACAGTTCAAGTACTGTGGAAACACAATCAGGATAACACAAGATTTAGCAGCTTCTACATTAAAGGACCACAGGGCATGGAATATAATATTCCGGAGGGCAAAGGAGATAGGATTACAACCAAGAATCACCTACCAGCAAAACTGAGTATAATCCTTCAGGGGAAAAAATGTCATTCAGTGAAATAGAGGACTTTCAAGCATTCCTGATGAAAAGACCAGAGCTGAATAGAAAATTTGACTTTCAAATACAGGACTCAAGTGGAACATGAAGAGGTAAACAGGAAAGAGAAATCATAAGAGACTTATTAAGATTGAACTGTTTACATTCCTGCATGGAAAGATGATATTTTATAACTCATGAGACCTTTGTCAGTATTAGGGTAGTTGGAGGAAAAAAATTATATGTATGTATATGTAGATAGATAGATAGATAGAGGCACAGGGTGAGTTGAAGATTAAGGGGTCATATGGAGAATAAAATTAAGGGATGAGAGAGGATTATACTCAGAGAAGAAGAAAGGGAGAGGTAGAATGGGGTAAATTATCTCACAAAAAAAACAGAAAAGAAAAGTCTCTCAAGTGGAGGGGAAGCGGGAAGGTGAGAGGGAATGAGTGAATCTTATTCTCATAGGATTTGGCTTAAGGAGAGAATAACATACACATTCAATTGGGTATGGAAATCTGTCTTACCCTACAGGAAAATAGGGGGAGAAGGGGACAAGAGAGCAGGGGGATGATAGAGAGGAGGGCAGATTGGGAAAGGGGTAATCAGAAGTAAATACTTCTGAGGAGGGACAGGGTCAAAAGAAAGAAGAATAAATGGAGGCAGGATAGGATTAAGGGAAATAGAGTTAGTTTTTCACAATACGTCTACTATGGATGTGTTTTGCATAACTGCACATGTACAACCTATATTGAGTTGCTTGCCTTTTCAATGAGGGTGGGTGGGGAGGGAGGAAGAGAGAAAATTTGAAACCTAAAGTTTTAAAAACATATGTTTTAAAAAAATGTTTTTACATGCTACTGGGAAATAAGAAATACAGGAAATGGGGTACAGAAGTCTATCCTGCCCTACAGGAAAATAGAAGGGGAAGGGGATAAGAAAAGGTGAGAGATATAGAAGAGAGGACAGACTAGGGGAAGGGATATTCAGAATGCATGCCATCTTGGGGGGAGGAGGGGGGGAGGGGTGAAAATTTGGAACTCAAAAACTTGTGGAAGTGAATATTGAAAACTAAAAGTAAATTTATATTAAAAAAAAGTTTTTGAAAGCTTTTATAAAGTGATAAACAATGAAGTGAACAGAACCAGGGGAAAATTTATACAACAATAGCATTTTAAAGGCCAATAACTTTTAAAGCTGCAAGAATTAAAATTAAATCAGTGATCATCCCTAATTCCAGAGGACCAATGAGGAAAGCACACTATTCACACTATTTAGCGTTCAGAAATGAGACACATATTTTTGATTTTTGTTTTTGTTTTTTTGTGGTTTTTTTGTTTGTTTTCTTTTTAGGCAGTTGGGGTTAAGTGACTTGCCCAGGGTCACACAGCTAGCAAGTGACAAGTGTTTTGTCTGAGGCCGCATTTGAACTCAGGTCCTCCTGACTTCAGGGCCGGTGCTCTATCCTCTGCCCCACCTAGCTACCCCGACACATATTTTTGAATACAGTCAATGAGGGATTTTTTTTTTTGCTTGACTGTACATATCTGTTACATGGAACTTGTTTTCTTTTTTTCCTAATTAGATGATGTTAGAAAGGAGAGAAAATAGATTTCTGTTAAAAAAATAAAACTTTAAAAAAACTAAAAATAAAATAGAATTATTAGAGTTGGAAGAAGAAAGCATATTAACTAGGACTTCCAATTATCTGACCATGGTACTTAAACTTAATTGCTATTTTAAATTGTCTTAATGGCCATTTTAGTGAGAAAACCCCATACAGTTACCAAAAGAGAATTAAACAAAACTTTACTCTTTTTAAACATGTATTTCATTTGAATTTATATTACTAATTAAAATTTCTGGCCTCATCAAGCTTTTGAGGTAGGGTTTATAAGGAACCAGAGAATATGAAGCAAATAACAGAACTTCCATATAAGACAGGAAAATTCATTCTCTATCTCTTTCTACCAGCAATCACCCCAAAAATGTATTGAAAATAAGATACTATGGACAGAGCCAAGATGGCAGAGTAAAGTGAGCATTTTTCCTAAGCTTTTTCAACATTCTCCTCTAAACAAAATTTGAGGGTGCATCAGATCGAATTTTAAATGATATAATCATCAGACAGTCATTTCTACAGCCAGGAAAACTTAGGAAGACATAAAGAGAGGTCTGCAGACATTGGAGTTGGGGCTGACCTGAAGTGTGACACAGTAGAAGTGACACCAGCCATGGCCCTCGAAGGTGGTGGTAGCAGCAGAAATGGTACCAGGAATGCTCAATGCTGAGGGACAGTAAGAGGATTCTAGGCAGAAAGATATTATGAACACTTGATCAGAAAGAGAGTATAGGGTACTCCTCTTCTAGAACATGGCACAGAACCAGGTGCCATTTGGTGACTCCATTGTCAGTTATCCAGTTCCAGGTTACAATTCCAAGGTAGAAAGTGCTTTGTATTGAAGTGCTTTGGTTGAAAGGAAACAGCAGTCCTACTTGGGTATGGGTCATAGTTCTGGGGTGGAGAAGATTTGTGGTCATGAGGGAGCAGGGGCTCCACTTCAGTAAGGATAAGAGCAGTGACCATATCTTTCCCCTTATCATACCACCTTGAAAACACCAAAGACCTATAGGCCCCTAGGTTGAACAACAGAAGTTCAGGCTAGTCATCCCCTCCAAAAGATAACAGAGCCAAACTCCAAGAATAGGAAACTCTAGAAATAGTGCCCTCCTGGAAAAAAAATGAGTAAACAACAGAAAAAGAAGATGATCACAAAAAGCTATAGTAGTGATTGGGAAGTTCAAAACAAAAAGGAGAATATGATAAACTGAAAACATCTACAGTTGAAGCTTCAAAGAAAAATGTAGATTGAACACTAATCCAACAAGGCTTTCTAAAAAAAGATTTTTAAAAGAGAAAACAAAAGATTTTTAAAATAAAGTAAAAACAGCAGAGGAAAATTTGGAAAAAGAAATGAAAGTTGTGCAAGACAATTACAAAAAGAAAATTAAAAACTTGGCAAAAAGGGGTACAAAAATACTGATGAGAATAACTCCTTAAAAATTGGAATTGGCCAATGACAAAGGAGGTACAAAATCTCACCAAAGAAAAGAATTCCTTAAAAATTAGAATTGGGCAAGCAAATGCTAATGACTCCATAGGACATGAAGAAACAAGAAAACAAAACCAAAAGAATGGGAAAAAATAGAAGAAAATGTTAAATATCTCATTGGGAAAACAACTGACCTGGAAAACAGATCAAAGAGATAATTAAAAATTATTGGACTACCTGAAAGCCATGATAAAAAAGAGCCTAGACATCATATTTGAAGAAATTATAAAGGAAAACTGTGCAGATATTTTAGAAATGAAGGGCAAAATAGAAATTGAAAGAATCCAGTAAGCACCTTCTGAAAGAGATTCCCAAAATGAAAACTTCCAGATACATTCTAGCCAAATTCCAGAACTCCAAGGTCAAGGATAAAATGCAGCCAGAAATAAATAATTCAAATACCATGGTGCCAAAGTCAGAATCACACAAGATTTAGCAACTATCACCATAAAGGAATGGAGGGCGTAAATATTCTATTCCAGAAGGCAAAGAAGCTAAAATTGCAACCAAGAATAACCTACCCAGCAAAATTGAGTATAATGCTTCAGGGGGAAAATGGGTATTTAATGAAGTATTCCTTATGAAAAGAACAGAACTGAACAGAAAATTGGACAAACACAAGACTCAAGAGAAACATAAAAAAGTAATCATGAGTGAAAAATCATAAGGAATTTAATAAAGTAGAACTGTTTGTATTCCCAAATGGTAAGATGATACATATAAGCCCTAAGAACTTTATTGTCATTAAGGCAGTTATAAGGAGTCTGCTTAGAGGGTATGGATGTGAGTCTTTTATTTTGGGATTAGCTAAAAGAAAAATGGAAGAGTAAGAAAGATAAATGTAATGGGAAAGGGGGTTGGGAAAGAAAGAATGGCAGAAATTATCTCACATAAAAGAAGTGTACGAGGAAGAATTTTTACACTAGAGGGGGAAATGGGGGAGGAGTAGGCAATGCTTTAACTTCATTCTTATCTGAACTGATTCAAGGAGGAAAGAATATATGTATACATACATCTGGACATGGAAATTCATCTTACCCAACAAGGAAGTAGGAGGAGAAGAGACTAACAGAAAGAGAAGGGGTGATAAGAGAGAAGGTAGTTTAAGGGATGCAGTGGTCAGAAACAAAACAGACTTTTGAGGAGGGGACAGGGTAACAAGAGAAGAATAAATAGAAGAGAATAGAAGGAAGGAGCATACACAATTAGTAATCATAACTGTGAATGTGAATGGAATAAAAGCATCCATAAAATGGAAGAGGATAGCAGAATAGATTAGAAACAATAATTCAATAATATGTTGTTTAAAAGAGACACAATTAAGAATAAAGAGACACAGAGGATTATAAAATGAAGGGCTAAAGCAGAATCTATTATGTTTTAGCAGAAGTAAATAAGGCAGGGGTAGCAATCATAATCTCAGACAAAGCAAAAGCAAAAATAGACCTAATTAAAAGATATAATTAAGGAGACTATATTTTGCTAAAAGTTGTCATAGACAACGAAGTAATATCAGTACTAAACACATATGCACTGAATGGCACCAGAGTTTTTAAAGGAGAAGTTAAATGAATTATAGGATGAAACAGATAGCAAAACTATCCAGAGGGGAACCTCAATTTTCCCCTCTCAGGACTAGATACATCTAACCATAAAACAGATTGAAAAAGAAGTTAAGGAGATGAATAGAGTTTTAGAAAAGTTAGATATGGCCTTTGGAGAAGATTTAATGGGAATAGGAATTTAATGGGAATTGGAAGGAGTGTACCTATTTCTCAGCTGTATAGTGTATTGGGCTATAAAAACTTTACAAATAAATGCAGAAAAGTATAAATATTAAGTGCACTCTTTTTAGACCATAACACAATAATAATTACATTGACTAAAGGGCCTTTGAAGCATAGAATAAAAACTATGTGGAAATCAAATAACTGAATCCTTTAAAATAAGTGGATCAAAGAACAAATCATAGAAACCATCAATAATTTAATTAAAGAGGGGAAGCAAGGTGGTGCAGTGGATAGAGCACCAGCTCTAGAGTCAGGAGGACCTCAGTTCAAGTCTGGCCTCAGATACATAACTTAATAGCTGTGTGACTCTGGGCAAGTCACTTAACCCCAATTACCTCATCAAAATAATAATAATAATAATTTAAAGATAATCATAACCATGAGAAAACATACCAAAATTCATGGGATGTAGCTAAAGCAGTACTTAGAGAGAAATTTGTACCTCTAAACATTTACATCAGTAAAAGAGAGAAAGAGCAGATCAATAAATTGGTCTTAGAACTGAAAATAAATCAAAAAAGAACAAATCAAAAATCCCCAATTAAACAAAAAAATTCTAAGAATCAAAGAAGAGATTAATAAATTTGAAAGTAAAAAAATTGAATTAATAAATAAAACCAGGAATTAGTTTGATTACAAAAATAAATAAATAAATACACCATTGGTTAATTTGATTTTAAAAAGGAAAACCAAATTACCAGTATCAAAAATGAAAAGGTTTAATGAACAACAAATGAAAATAAAATTAAAGAATTATTAGGAGCATATTTGTTATATGCAAATAACATTGACCTTCTAAATGAAATGCATGAATATTTACAAATATATAAATTACCCAGAATAACAGAAAAGGAAATAGAATACTTAAACAATCCTATCTGGGGGGGGGCAGAATTGAGCAAGCCTTAAATGAGCTACCTAAGGAAAAAAGTCCAGGACCAGATGGATTTGCAAGTGAATTTTCCAAACATTTAAAGAACAATTCATTCAAATGCTGTATAAATTATTTGAAAAAAAATTAGCAAAGAAGGAATCCTACCAAATTTCTTCCATGACACAAATGTAGTTTTGATATCTAAACCAAGGAGAGAAAAACAAGAGAAAGAAATGTATAGACCAATTTCCCTAATGCATATCGATATAAAAATTTTAAATAAAACACTAGCAAGGAGATTACAGCAATATATCACAAAGAGCACACACTATGACAAAGCTGGATTTCTACAAGGAATGTAGGGCTGATTCAATATTGGGAAAACTCTAACTATAACTGACCATGTCAATAGCAATAAAAATCATAGAACTATATCAATAGATGCAGGAAAAGTTTTTGACAAAATATAATACCCATTCCTATTCAAAACATTAGAAGGCATAGGAATAAATAGAGCTTTTAAAACTGATAAATAGTATCTATTTAAAAAACCAAGAGCAAATATTATCTGTAATATGGATTAACTAGATGCCTTTCCAGTAAGATCAGGGGTGAAGCAAAGATGTCTATTATTACCCTTACTATTCAGTATTTACTAGAGATGCTAGCTATAACAATGAGATAAGAAAAAGAAATTGAAGGAATAAGAAATAGGCAATGAGGAAAAAAAACTATCATGGCTTGCAGATGATATAATGATATGTTTAGTGAATCTTAGAGAATCAACTAAAAAACTAATTGAAAAATCAAAACTTTAATAAAGCTGCAGGATATAAAACAAACCCACACAAATCATCAACATTTTTTATATTTCTGAAAAACCTAGAAGGAAAAGATAGAAAGAAATTCCATTTAATATAACTGTGGACAGCATAAAATCTACCAAGACACTAGATAAGAAATAGAATAGTTGAACAATGGAACAGATTCAGTACACAATACACACAAGCAAATGACTACAGTAATCTAGTGCCTGATATACCCAAACCTCCAAATCACCGGGGCAAGAACTCACTATTTGACAGGAACTGCTGGGAAATCTGGAAAACAGTCTGGCAGAAACTAGGCATAGACTAACATCTCATACCTTATACCAAGATAACTCAAAATGGGTACATGATTTAATATAAAGGGAGATACCATAAGCAAAGTAGGGGAGCATGGAATAGTTTACCTGTCAGATCTATGAATAAGGAAAGATTTCATGACCAAATAAGAGATAGAGAGGATCATGGGAAGTTAAGTGGATACTTTTGATTAAATTAAATTTAAAAGTTATTGCATAAACAAAGCCAGTGCAATTAAAATTTGAAGGAAAGTATGAAACTGGGGAGGGGAGGGAAATTTTACTGCAAGTTTCTCTGATAAAAGTCTCATTTCTCAAATATGTAGGGAACTGAATCAACTTTATAAAAATAAGAGGCATTCCCCAACTGATAAATTGTCAAAGGATACAAACAGGCATTTTTCAGAAGAAAACAAAACTGTCAATAGTCATATAAAAATATTTTAAATCACTAATAATTAGAGAAATGTAAATTAAGACATCTCTGAGGTACCACTTCATACATATAAGATTGGCTAGCAAGACAGAAAAGGAAAATGACTAATTCTGGATGGGGTGTGGAAAAATAAGGAGTATGCTAATGCATCGTTGGTGGGAGCTGTAAACTGGTCTCACCATTTCAGAAAACAGTTGGAACTATGCCCAAAGGGCTATAAAATTTGATCCAGAAATATTGGTGCTAGTTTTGTACCCCAACGAGATCAAAGGAAAAGGAAAAGGACTCATGTACAAAAATATAGCAGTTCTTTTTGTAGTGGCATAGAATTGGAAACTGAGGGGATGCTGTCCCTTGGAGAATGGATGAATAAGTTGTGGTATATGGTTGTGATAAAATACTATTGCGTTGTAAGAAATGATAAAAGGGATGATTTCAGATAAACCTGGGAAGACTTATACAAGCTGATGCAAAGTGAAGTTAGTAGAACTAGAAGAACACTGTACACATTAACAGCAATGTTGTAATAATAATCACCTGTGAAAGACTTCGCTACTCTGATCAATACAGTGATATATGACAATTCCAAAGGACTCATGATGAAAAATGTATATAAATGGATATTTACACAAAGAGAACTAGTGAACTCTGAATGCAGATTAAATTATTTTTTTCAATTTATTTTTCTTGGGTTTTTTGCAGCATAGCTTATGTGGAAATATGTTTTACATGACTTCATGTGTGTGATGGCTATTATATTTCTTGCCTTCTCAGTGGGCAGGGGAGATGGTGGGAGAATGGAGAGAATTTGGAAATGAAAAGAAAAAGAAATGAGATGCTTTATGATCCTGTCCATTCAGATTTCCCAAATGTCTATTTTAGCCGTAAAACCTAGTTATATTAATTGTTTCTTTGTTCTTTTGTTTTGTACTTGTATGAGGCTGTGCCTGTGGAAGGAGCATAACTTTTCCATCTACTCTCCCAAAGTTTGGTATTTTGCTCAGTAATGCAGTTAATCTATTGTTCTTCATACAGTAATTTAAGATGCTGGTAGGACAGCCAGCTGTAAAATTTAATACATTCAATAAATCTAAAAAGATACATTTAGAATTTATTTCATTCTATGGTTTGTCACACTCTTGGCTTCTCCAAGATAACCAGTATTACCTCTCTGTATTTTAAGAGAACTTTCAGTGCTAACGTAATGTGGATGAAGATCCAGAAAAAGGAAACTGAAAAGGAGTAGTCAGACAAGTAGTGGAGAACCAAAAGAGGGCAACATAGTGAAATCCTAGAGAGAAGAGAATGTCAAAGGGAACAACAGTGTGTGCTCAGACAGTCCCAGTCCTCCAGGATCTTAAGTTCTAATGGCGTCACAATATGTAAATAATGAACTAAATAGATACATATGTACACATAAAGGACACACACACACATATATATTAGATATATTACATATGTATATGTATATATTTAAATGAGAGAGCATCTGAAAGAGGAAGGCCTGAGCAGATGGCATTAACAGGAAAATTTCCTGGAGTAGATGAGATTTAAGCTGTCTTGAAGGAAATCAGAAAAACTAAGAGTTAGGGGTGAGGGAGCTAAACATTCCAGGCACAGGCAAGGGCTTGTGCAAAGGTTCTAAACTGGGAGATGGCATACCCATGTCTTTGTCTAAGCTTCATCCTGTACCTGGCAAGTGCTTCCTCCTCACGTCCCTTTTTGGAATCTTTACTTTCTTTTTTTTTTTTGCTTTCTTTCTTTCTTTTTTTTGCGAGGAAGTTGGGGTTAAGTGACTTGCCCAGGGTCACAGAGCTAGTAAGTGTCAAGTGTCTGAGGCCAGATTTGAACTCAGGTCCTCCTGAGTCCAGGGCTGGTTCTCTATTCACTATGCCACCTAGCTGCCCCTGGAATCCCTACTTTCCTTGAAGATTCTTTTCCTGGTCCTTCTAGCTTATAGAACACTCCTCAAAACTACTTTGTGTGTGTCTGTATGTGTATACACACATATAGATGCATGCATATATATACTCATGCACACACACACATATATGCACTTACACACATACATATATGTGTGTGTATATAAGCATATATACACAGAGACACAGGATACAGCATAGCTTTGCACTTTGTACAAATGTACAAAATATATATGTGTGTACAAATGTACATGTATACATACATGTATGTGTATATACATATATATTCTGTCTATACCTATATTGTACATGTTTTCTCCTCCATTAGAATGTAGACTATTTCATGGGCAGGAGCTATTTCATTTTTGTCTTTGTATTCCCAGTGCTTACCATAGTACTTTGCTGATAGTCAGTATTTAATATATGCTTGTTGATTGGTTGATTTTATGAATTGAATTGGAAAAACTCTTGAGTAAACTGCCATAACTACTATTCTGTGAATTTCCTGAGGACAGGTACTGACTTCTTTGCATCTTGCCCAAAAGTATCTAGCATGGAGTCTGCATGAAATTTGCACTTAATGGGTTGGTTTTTTTAGCAGAACTGAATCAAAGTTGGAAATCTCCCTCTTAGATGCTTAGTGTAATAAAGAAAATTTACTAAGCATTGTCTTTCATTTCTTATTAATGTACAAACCACTGATAGAAACTTGATTTTAGCTAAGCTACAGATTTAGCCAATATGAGTAACCTCAACATCATTTACAATATGTCTTTGTTCTTATTTTTTCATATGATTAGTTCACTAGAATATCAGTGCATAATGATGTGAATATAATTATCTTCTTAAACCTCCATAGTGTTCAACATTAACATAAGATTTCTGTTAAACATAGTTGTCCTTTTTGTCATTTGCTCTAAAATAGGAACAGATGCTTCTGCTGTTCCTCACAAAATACATTTTCTCTTATTACTGACAAGTGGATAATATCATTATTGGCAGGAAAGTAATGACAGAAGATATGAATTTGATTATATTTCAGCCTTACTGATTATTTCCTAAAAATAAAATTTTTATCAGCTTTCAAAAGGTGTGAGCTTCCTTCACATTGACCGATTCCTTTCCTCCTCACCATACTCATGCCCTTCTATTTTTACCTGTGATATTAGACTAAGAGAGCATGTACGCTTCTCAGTATTCATTTCCCCTTCATCTACCAATGGCTGTAAAAGCCCAGCACCAAGAGAGCAGGAAAAAGAAATAAAGCTTAATAAATTTTTAAAAATCCAATGCATAACTTCCTCTAGCCCACACTTGATTTATTCTATTCCATGTGCTTATGTGCTGCAACATATGCAAAGGAACAATTCTTTTACATAGGAGTTTATATTACATTTGGAAAAAGGAGAGAATAGAACAATAGTTGTCTCTTTTTAAAAGGAAAAGACCTATTATTTAGAATTGTAAGAGACTCTCTTCTAGAGATCATTTGTTCCAACCTCTTAATTTTACAGATGAGAAGACAAACCAGCCCACAGGGATAAAGTGTTATTTAAAAGTTGACACAGGTAGCAATTAGGTGGCACAGTGGATAGAGTGTTGGGCTTTTGAACTCATCTTCCTGAGTTCAAATCTGGCCTCAGACACTTATTAGCTTTGTTACCCTGGGCAAATCACTTCACCCTATTTGTCTCAGTTTCCTCAACTGTAAAATGAGCTGGAGAAGGAGATGGCAAACCACTCCAGTATGTTTGCCAAGAAAAACCCAAATGAGGTTACCAAGAGCTGGATATGATTGAAAAATGACTGACCTTGTCACAGGTGACAAATGCAGGTCTCTAGCCCGGGTTCTCAAACGTCAAATCCAAAATTCTTACCATTAAACTATGATGATGGACAAAGTGAAAATGGGAATTTATATCATAGATTAAGTGCTTTTTATAAACAGTTCAGTAAAAGAAATTATTGTAATGTGTTTTGGCCACAATGACAGGGATTTTAGGCAAGAAGAGGTATAAGAATATAGACATTTGTATAAATTTTAACATGAATTAAGTAATTGGAAAAAAAGTATATGTAATATATTCTGATTTTTCTATCCCAGGAAACAAGAGTTCAGTTTTGTAAACACTAACATGGGTGGATGTTTGTCTTTGTTTTGTAGGCAATATGAAACTGTTGTCCCACTGGAAGATTCTATTGTGACAGAGGTCACAGCAACACTGCAAGAGTGGGCTAGTCTCTGGAAGCAACTCTATGTGGTAAGTATATAGTGAGAAGCAAGACTCTTGGGACAGGATGCATTCTTGTAAAGCAGTGTATAATGGCCCATAATGTTTTGAATCATAAAGTACCATTGTATCAATTAAAAACCACCTTGTGGCTTTTGGCATCTTAGGAATCTTTCAGTAACAAACTAGGAATAGCTCTGTGAGTAATACACAAACATTTGGGGACTCCTGGCTAGATGTGTTTCCTCCTACTTGTCCAGTCTCTCTGATCTCGATGATATGCACTTTTCACTATTCATCCAGCCTATTCAGTGACATGGTTATTAGAAATAGGGGGAGAAGAGGAAGAAATTCTCCTCACCCCAAAAATGGTTCCTTCCCAGAGGCTGGGCTCTAATCCATCAGTCTCCAATCTAGAAGACAAGAGGGATTCACTGCTTGACTGAACTCATTGCTGGACTAACTGCGGTTTTATTATGTGCTCAATGGACATGATTAATCCTATCAGCCAATCACATTTCTCTCTTTCTTTACCCAGTCGAAGGGGTTCTCACTTAATACTGATCATAGGGCATAAATCACCTTGCTTAAATGAATAAAACTTCCTATCTGTTGATTGAACTGAATCTGTGATTATACCAGTTAGGGTGCTGATAGAACTTCTGTAGCCATCATACCCATTTTACAGATGATGAAACTGAGGCACAGAGAAGTTAAGTGAGTTAGACATAGGATCATATAACTAGTAAGCGTCAGGGATTGGATACAAACTCAAGTATTTCTGATTCATACTCTTTCTGTTACACTTTACTGCCTTATCCACTGAATTTCAGCACAAAATTCTTCCTGAATCTATACTTATAGGTTCAAATGTTTTTAATACTTAAATCTTCCCATTATTTGTTCAAGATAAGATATTTATTTACTTTTAAAGATATCATTGGGTGACATAAATACATATTATTCTTCAGATTCACCAAAAAAAAAAATGACTGCAAATAGAAGCAACTAGGTTAAAAAATATAAATTAGTAACTAAAAAAAATAAAACCTAATCTAACACATTTTCACAGATGTGTTAGAGTTATAAAAAGTGAGAAAGAGTGATATTCCTTTTTGTATGTTCTTTAAAACAGATGAAGCTGGAATACAGACCTTAGTAGAAGAGAAACAAAAATCTTTTCATGAGGAACAGATGACCTTTGTCCTTTGAAAGTATTATCGTATCAAAGAATGCCAATTCAGTTGTACCAGTGGTGTCTTCAGGGCTACTTAGCTTAAAGGATCACGAATACCTTTCTTACTATATCTCAGACGTTGCAAGTCTAGGGTCAGAGACGTTCGAGACCCTTCTCACCACATTAAATGCCATGACCACTTATATGGAGCTCTGTATACTTATATACAGAACCTCTGATACAACCTATACGTGGACAATACTCAGCTTCTCTGTAAACTGGGTTTTGAAATTCACTTCTATTTTAAAACTTTAAATGCCTGTCTTCCTTGAAGGTCTGACCATGTCATCCTCCTGCCCAATAAACTCCATTGGCTCCCTATACCTACAGGATCAAATATAAAACCCTCCGTTTGACATTCAAAGTCCTTCATAATCTGACCCTCTCTCACCTCTCCTGTTTTCTTACAGATTATTGCATTGTCCATCCCCTCAAACCCTAGCATACTCAAGTCCCAGCCAAAGTCTGAATTCTATAGGAAGCCTTTCCCACTTCCTCTTAGCTCTAGTGCCCTCCCTCTGTTGTTGTTTCCATTTATCATATATATGCATATGACATGTATATACATACATGTGTATACATATATATGTACATATTGTTTGTACATAGTTGTTTGCATATTATCTCCCCCATTAGATTGTGAGCTCCTCAAGAGTAGGGACTTCCTTTTACCTTTCTTGCTATCTCTAGTGTTTAGTGTAGTGCCCGATACATAGTAGGTGCTTTAAAAAAATGTTTTATCAACTAACTGACAACTATGTAACCGCAACAGTGCTGTGAAAATTAAGTATCTTTGTGGTGGTTGAGCAACAAAAGGCTGGCATATAGTACACTTTAAAAAGTTGAAATGGAAGATTCAAAATTCACAGCCATCTGTTTTCATTTTATGTATATTATAAAAATCTTTTAAGTAGAGTACATTATATTTTTTAGTTCTTCATATTAAATAAATGAATGTATATCATTATATTAAGCCAGATTGGTCGGGAAAATCATATAATGTTGAAAAAGTACAGAAAATATAATCTGTTCCTTCAGCTCTCTTTAGGAAGGCTGTCTTTCTCTGCTTTGAAATTACTCTAATTCCAGATATAAAACATGCATTAAATGTAAGGCAAACTTTTCTTCAAAGTCGTCCATAAGTACAAGGTGATTTTACTCACATTTCATTGGATTATTTTGTGGGGAGGGGGCTGAGGGTGTTGGTAGAACATTTTGGGCCCCTATTTTTATTATACCTTTAGCTCAAAAATACTAGTTTTGGAAATACGGTTGTTTTATCGACAAGCCCTCAAAAGATATATTACTAACCTGTGTAGTCTAAAGCATCTATGCCAAGTAGGTTCAAAAAATGTCACTAGCTTTGGGTTTGTTTGCATTGTGCCAACCCACTAATCCCTTCTTTCTTAACTATGCCCACCCTGTCTACTGTTCCCCAGCTAATTACACTAATTGAAAGTGTCTGCTTCCAATAAATGTTTTCAGAGTTCTTCCACAAACATATATTCATATGAAAAAAATAATAACAGAGGAAGAGTCGAGGATCTGACCTGGATTTTACATTTCACTGAATATAAAAAGCTTCCTGTAGCTGCAGTTCCAACCAACCCAGAGGACCCTTATATCTGACCCCATGACATTCATCAGTGGTTCAAACCACTTGTCCTGCCAAGCAAAAATCAAAATCTATGGAAAATGTAAGAATATATAACATAACTACTGATCACTAAATCCCAGCTAGTAGCACCAATCCTTCTGCACTTTCCAGGGCCCTAAGCCAGATTGGCTTCCTCAGCAATATGCATACACAATCTCTAATTACTTGTCCCTCTTCTGTCACTGCCACCCACTTTAGACCACAAGATTGCATTTTCTAGGGTTTATTTATAAGGAAAAAGAGAATATGCAAATTCAGAAATAATACCCCAGAGGAAGGTAATTATAAGTGCAAATTAAAGCATGCTACCTAGGTACTGACTAGATGGTAATTCAGTGTCCTAAAGTAATCTGTTTAGCTATAGTTCCCCAGTGTTGCCTCATTCCTTCTGATTCCTTCTTAGCCTAGAACATCTTCCCTCATAATCTGCTTGAAAATGTCATCTTTCATCTCAAAACAGTTCCTGCTCCCAGCCCTAGGTTAGAATGAGCCTACCTGCGTGTTCTAGTCTGTGCACATAGGTCCATCCTAAAATCCCAGGCTCATAGTCAAGCAGGAAGGCCTGGTTGCCTGGCAAGTTGTGAATATTCCACTTACATTCTCATGTAATCTTTGAGCTAACCTCTAGTCTCTACCCAAAATAATCCAATAGAAGTAAATATAAGTGTTCCTGTTGCCTCAAAAAATCAGAATAATTCTGTAGTGCAAAATATACTGTATTTGGAGTTAGAGGACCTGGGTTTAAATCCTGGCTTCGCCGCTTTCCACCTGTGTGACATTGAACAGTTCTCTATGTACCTCAGTTTCTTAATCTGTAAATTAAGTAGATTGGACTAAATGACCACTGTCCCTTCCAGTTCTAAATATATGATTCTATCAACCCAATACACATTACTTTCAGTGTTCACAAAAGCTAATGTTCTTCCTTAGCATTATTTCTTTGTAATCCTCTTATGCTCATTCCTTTTCCTTTTAGGCTCATTTGGATTTCTTATAGATAATTCACATGGCTAGTATAAATAACACCAGGGCAGCTAGGTGGCACAAGGGATAAATCGCTGGATTTAAAATCAGGAAGATTCAGCTTCCTGAGTTCAAATTCAGCCTTAGATACTTATTAGCTATGTGACCCTGGGCAAGTCACTTAACCCTTTTGCCTCAGTTTCCTCATTTGGAAAATGAGCTGGAGAAGGAAATGGTGGGGCAACTAGGTGGCACAGTAGATAAAGCTGCAGCCTGGGAGTCAGGAGGACCTGAGGTCAAATCTGGCCTCAGACACTCGAAACTCACTAGATGTATGACCCTGGGTAAGTCACTTAAACCCAATTGCCTCACAAAAAAAAAAAGGAAATGGCAAATCATTCCAGTATCTTTGTCAAGAAAACCCCAAATGGGGTCACCAAGAGTTGGACACCATTGAAACTCTTCAACAACAAAATAAACTACACCAGAACACTGCTCTAACTGTCCTTAAAGGCCATGTATAGCACTGTGGAAGAGTTATAAAGTTTTTTTTTAATTCATAATAAATCCCTTTAGACATGCCAGACTTGCCTTGTACTATTGCAAGTCATACGACCACCCTTTTTCAGTATCCTTGCAGGACCATCATCTTTGTTCCACCTCCTGTATATTAGAGTACCCATAGACTTTGTCCTGGGCCTCTCCTCTTCTCTCTCTGCCTTTAATCTTGATGATCTCATCAGCTGTGGTGTATTGCAGATAACTCACAAATCTATATATCCAGTCATATACTGATACTTATCTTTCTCCTGGTCTCCAGTCTCATATCTGCCACTACCTGCTGGACATTTCCACCTGGATGTCCCACAGTCACCTCAAACTCAGCACATCTAAAACAGAACTCATTATCGTCCTCCCTAAACATTCTCTTCCTCCTCACTTCCCTATTTCTGTTCACAGCACCATCATTCTTCCACCCCTACACTGGCTACAATCTCTTCCTTTCCCTGTCTTACCCTTTCACCATCCTTAGTGAATCAGTTCAGTTCTAGACTGACATCTTCCCTCAAGTGCCCCCCCTTTATTTTATATAAGATTTTTCCCTTCCAACTCAGCCTTTGATTACTCTCACCATCTGCCACCTTTACTCCTACTCGCATGCTGCTGAACAAAGCTGGAGAAACTCACCAAAGTATGCTGACTGGGTCCACTACATGTATACAGTACATAATCTCTACTGGTCCCTCACAGGCAATCTTTCTACACATCTTTAATCAGTTCACTATCCCATTCACTACAGTGGCTTCTCCAAACTTTTTCGTACCTCCTTAAGCCTCCCACAGCACCTGTTTCTCTGTCTTCTGAGCTGAGAAACTTGCCTCATATTTCATTTAAAAATTAAGATCATTCAATGAGAGCTGCCTCTTTTCCCCTGTTATTCATCTCACATCTTGCAGATACCTTATGCTATTGTCTCCTCCTTCACCCCTGTTTCAGATGAAAAGGTGGCCTTTCTTCTTGCAAAGACAAACCCCTTTACACATACAAATGATTCCAGTCCACCCTGTCTTCTCCAGCAGATTCTCTGTTCTATCATCCCTGTTCTCTCACCAATATTCAGTCATTCTCTATCTACTGGCTATTTCCCTGCTACCAACAAACAAGCTCATGTTTCCCACATCCTGAAAAAATCCTTACTTGATCCATCCATCCCTGCTAGATACCATCCTATACTACTTTTTTCCTTTTGTGGCTAAGCTCTTTGAGAAAGCTATCTACAATATCCTTTCCTGTCGATAATATTTTCTTTCCTCTTTGCAATCTGGCTTCCAACTTCATCATAACTAAAACTACTCTCTCCACAATTACCAATGATCTCTGAATTTCTTTTCTCATTCCTCATCCCTCTTCTCCTTTTTGCAGCCTTTGACACTGTTGATCACCTTCTTCTCTTCGACACCTATTCTCTGTAGGTTTTGTGACACTGCTCTCTCCTCATTCTCCTACATTCTCATTTTTCTCTCTCTTTTGGTGGTTCTTCACCTAGGTCATGCCCCCTAACTTTGGGCATATTTCCTCGTTGGAGCTCTCTTCTGCCTCCCTACTAATTAACTTGGTGATCTCATCAGCTCTTCTGATTTCATTTGTTATCTCTACATAGATGACTCTCAGATCTACTTGTCCAGCTGCCTTCTCTCCTGACTCCAATCTCACCTCTCCAACTACTTTTTAGACATCTCAAAGTGCAGATTCAATAGATCTCTAAATTCAACATATTGAAACCTGAACTAATTATTTCCCCCCAAAACCCTCTCTTCTTCCTAACTTCCCTGTTACTGTCTAGGGTACCACCATCCTCCTAGGCTCACAGCCTTGATCCCATCTTTCCAGGATTAATACACATTACTCATATAGTTGAAGTTCCAGTCCAACTGGCCAATTTGCCATTCTTCATACCTGATATTATATCTACTGCATTCTGTCACCTTTGTACAAACTGCCATTTGAACTTGAATTGATCTCCTTTCTCTCTTCTACCCCCCTGGAATCCCTAGGCCCTCTCAAGTCTCAGAACAAGTACCCCCTACTTTAAATACCCTCTCATGATTTCCCCAGTTGTTAGTGTTCCCCTCAAGTTCCTTTTTGTTTGTTTTGTATATATCCTGCATCTGCTTCTCTGTGAACATGTGTCTCATCCTATAGAATGTAAGTTTTTCACTCTTGCATTCATATTTTCAAAATCTACTGCAGTGGCTGGTACATGGCCATTCTTTCATTTGTTGTTGTTTGTGCTTTTTCCTCAAAGAGGACACTGACATCAGGAAGGTGATGTCATGACTTGCAAGGGAATTGGATTTAAGTGAGGCGGGGCTATGCAAAGTCATCAGCCTCACTCTCTACTCTGGAGCCATCTGGGTCCAGTGGTGAGATGGAGATCAGGATGACTGGAGATAGCCCCAGAGGAGCAGGAGAACTGAAGCAACTAGTGGTTCAGTGGATAGAGCACTGGGCTTGGAGTCAGGAAGACCTGAGTTCAAATCTGGCCTCAGACACTTACTAGCTGTGTGACCTTGGGCAAGGTGCATGGTATATAATTAATGAATGTTGAATGTTCGTTGGTTGAGTGTGAATAGTGAGGCTTCAGCTGATAAGTTTTATTTAACCTCTCTTAGTCTGTTTCCTCTTCTGTAAACTGCAGATAAAAATACTTGCTCTACTCATCTCCCAAGACTGTTATAATAAAAGCACTGTGAAACCCATAATGCACTATATAAATGTGAATCTTCATTATTAATTCATTCAGCACACATTTATTAAGTAACTCTATAAGCCAGAACACTGTGATAGGTACTGTAGAGGTCAGGGATAGCTCCTAATATCATTAAATTTATAGCCTACTAGGGAAGTTAAGGGACAGTTAAGGTGGCACAGTGGATAGAGTACCAGGCCTGGAGTTAAAAAGACTCATCTTCGTGAGTCCAAATCTGGCCTCCAACACTTACCGGCCTATGTGACCCTGAACAAGTTACTTAATCCTGTTTGCCTCAGTTTCTTCATCCATACATGGGCTGGAAAAGGAAATGATAAACCACTCCAGTATCTTTGCAAAGAAAACTCCAAATGGGGTCATAAAGAGTCATACATGACTGAAACACAGCAACAGCAACAGGGGAGTTAAGACACAAGAACAGATAGTGAGTGACATAAGTGCATCAGGGAATTGTAAAACAAAGTGGTGTATAAGGCTTGATGGCAAGGGGTGGAGGGTAGCTTGTTGTGAACTCAGGTGATCTTGGAAAACTTCTTGGAGGAGGTGGCATTTGAATTGGGTTTTAAATGATATGTAGGAATTGAATAGATGAAGAGAAAGTGGGAAGATATTCCAGATGTGAAAGATTGCATGAGCAAAGTCACAGAGGAGAGAAAACACAGGGCATGTTGCCAGGGGCAGAAATTAGTTCAGTTTAGCTAGAGCATAATGGGCACAGATGGGCATAATATACAGCTGGACACATAAAAACTCTAGCTCAGAGCAACAGCAATAACAGCTAACATTTACAGAGAACTTTAATGTTTTCAAAGTACTTTACATGTATTATCTCATCGGATCTTCCTAACAACCTTTTGAGGTAGGTGCTGTTATTATCTGCATTTTAGAGATAAGGAAATTGAGGCTAAAATAAGTTATTTGCTCAGGGTCACACAGCTAGTAAATGTCTGAGGCCAGATTCACACTCAAAGCTTCCTGACTTCTAGCACCTTATTCACCTTATCCAATGGATCTATGAATCTGGGAGTCAATTTTATAAAGAAGATAGTTGAATCAGTGGAAATTAATGATATGCTTATATATTTTTAGTTCGAACCTAAGTTTTGTTTTCTTGACAACTCTCCAAGGCTATGAGCAAGTGCCCATCTATGTTGTTAGAGAGGATTTCCCTACCACAATTGGAGTTCCCTGCCACAGTAAAGTCACAAGTCTGCTTATAACAATTCCAATGTGAGATGGTCAAGGACTAGATTTTAGTTGAGAAGCAGCAACAAAATCACTGGGAGTATAACTAGTGGTATTTGAAGAATTTAATTTACTTTACCATAATATCTGGAGAAGTCATTTTGTTACATGTGCAGATATCCCTACATTTCTTCTCTATGTTTTCTCTTGATTACTACAGAGGATCTCTTCTATTAAAACACTTCCTTTCTCAAATAGGTTCCCTCTTGTTTTAATTTCTAATTAGACCCTTCAACATAAGCACCATTAACTTATAGGGTGCCTCCATGTCTAGGCAATATGCTGACTTAGAATGTATTTCAGTGAGAAGAGTGCAGTTATTAAGCCAAATAAACAGATTATAAAACATCACAAAAGATAAAATAGATAGTTTTGATTACATGAAATTGTATTTTTCATGTATACCCCCAAAGGTATCAAAGAAAGAGGAAAAGGATCCATATGTTCAAAATTATTTATGGTGACTTTTTTTTAGTAGCAAAAACCTGGAAACTGAGGTGTCACTTACAGAGGAATAGCTAAAAAATTATAGCATGTGAATGGAATATTATTGTGCCATAAGAAATGATGAAGTGGACAGTTTCAAAGAAAATTGGGAAGACTTGTACAAAATAATGCAAAGTGAAATGAGCAAAGTCACAAGAAAAAAATTGTACAACCATGTCGCTTAGAAAAAACAGCTTTCAAAGACTTTACATCTGTTAACACAATAACAAGTCAGAATTCCAAAGGACCAAATATAAGCCATGCTCCTGACTTTCTGACAAGGAGTTAATGAGCTCAAAATGCAGAATAACACATACATTTTTGGACATAGCCAATGAGTTAATTGGATCTGCTTGACTATGCAAATTTGTTATGAAGGTTTTATTTTTATTTTTGTTGTTCATGAGTAGAGGTGGCAGGTAAGTGGGACAGAAAGAAAATAAGTGCTTGTTAATTTAAAACTATAACAGAATTAAAAATTAAGAAAGGATTTTTCACAAATAAAATTAATGTTATTAAGATAAAAAGGGAAGCAGTTGATGGAAAACAATCTTTATAACAAATATCTTTTAGAAGATATATCTTATCTAAGATATACAGACAAGGAAGATTTAAGGCTTAGAGCCAGTGGCTGTCATCAGAGATTGTGAACAAAGTTCTGAAAAGAATTGCAAACAATTAACAGCCGTATGAAAGAATTGTCCAAATTATTAGAAGAGAGAAAGAGAGAGAGAGAGAGAGAGAGAGAGAGAGAGAGAGAGAGAGAGAGAGAGAGAGAGAAATAAATCAAAACAACTCCAAAGCTTTACTACATACCCCAAAAACTGGCAAGGATGGCAAAATATGAAAGGCTAGTCAATGTTGGGGTGGGGGAGGTAAATAGACTAATATATAGTTAGTGGAGCTGTGGATTTACCCACTGATTCTGGAAAGCAGTTTTACAAAAAGCCCAGTAAGGCACTATCATATAGATACCCTTTGTCTCAGAGATCCCATGGCTAAGCATATGTTCCAAGGACAGCAAATATGGAAATAAAGGTCCCATTGTCACCATTTATAGCAGCACTTTTGTGGTAGCAAAGAACTCGAAAGCAGGTAGTCATCAGTTATTGAATGGCTAAACAAATAGTAGCATAGAAATGTATTTGTATGCTTATGCATATTATTTTACCACAAGAAATGATGAATATTAGTTCAGAAAAGCTTGGGACAATTTATGAACTGGTAAAGAATGAACCAAGGTAACAATATACCCAATTACAACAAAATAAATTGGGGAAAAGCAACAGCACCAACAAGCTAAAACTGAGTTATGCAATATAATTATAATAACCAGATTTGTCCAGAAGTGATGAAAATTGTACTTGCCTTGATTGAGAGGTGTTGAATATCACATATTTTATCAGTCTCAGTTGAAATATTAGTATGGTTTGTTAACTTTTTTATCCTCTCTTTAATATTTTTTTAAATAAGGAATCTGTTTAGGGGATAGAAGGGAGATAAATTAGCTGCTATATTACAGAAATCATTTGACAAACAAATAGACTGTACCTTTCCAAACTGCTTTTATGTGACCAATGTGGTCCTCATACTCAAGCCAGAAAAAAATTAGGCAGAGAAAGAAAATTATAGACTAATGTTTATTTGTACAAAATGTGAAATAAAATATTACCAAAGAGGCAATATGCTATATTTTTTAAGTAGTCACTAAGACTAGGTTGAATTTATATGAGGAATGTAGAACTGGTGCAACATTAGGAAGTTATAGCCATAATGTGCTTTGTTATATCCGTATAACAAAATTATATCCATAACAAAGTTAATTAATAATTAAAAACAATGATAACCACATGATTATATCAATGGGTACAGAAAACATCTAATGAAATACAACACTCATTTTTGTTTAAAATACTAAAAACATAGAAGTAAATGGAACTTTCCTAAATGTGATAAACTATATATACATATACACATATGTATTTATGTGTTTACATATACTTGTGCTTATATATTTACACACAATATTTATAACAGAAAAATTATAGAAAATTTTTTGTTTCATTACTATCATTTCTAGGTTCCCTCCAAAAGTCCTCTTTTGTAACAAAGAAAAATAATTAAGAAAAGCCAACTAACATAGTGAGTGTGTCTGATAGTACATGCATCATTCTACTCTGATAGTCGTGACATCTTGAGTGAAAAGATGAAAGTTCTTTTCATTCTTTCTCTAGATCGAGGAAGATTAGGCATTACAGTTATTCAGAATTTAACTTTGTTTTAGTCATCTTTTGTTTATTTAACTATAGTCAATGTGTATACTGTTTTCTTCATTCTGCTTTTTCAAACTTTGTCAGTTCATAAAAAGCTTTTTAAATTTCTATGAATTCTTTATATTCATCATTTCTTATAGCACACTAATATTACACAACATTCATACAACTTGTTCAGCCATTTCTCAATCAATTTTCTTTATTTCTAGTCTAGTTTTGCTACAGTGAAAAAATTCTATTAGAAATATTTTGTTATACATGGGTTTTTTTCTGTTTTTAAACTCCTGGGGTATACTCCCAGTAGTATGATCTCTGAGTCAAAAGGTATGAGCTTTGCTTACATAATTCCAAATTATTTTACAGAAATTTTGAAACAATTCACACTTCCACCAAGAGTATATTAGTGTGCCAGTTGTCCTACAATCGCTCTAGTATATTTATATCTTTTATCTTCTTGAAAGTTTGGTGTAGGTAGCTGGGTGTCAGTCACAGTGAATATAGTGCTCAGTCTGGAGTCAGGAAGACTCATCTTCCTGAGTTCAAATCTGGCCTCAAACACTTACTAGCTGTATGACCCTGGGCAAGTTACTTAACCCTGTTTGCCTCAGTTTCCTTATCTGTAAAATAAACTGGGGAAGGAAATGGCAAACCACTCCACCTATCTCTGCCAAGAAAATCCCAAATGGGGTTGCAATGAATCAGACCCAACTGAACAAGGTTTGGTGTGAAATAAAACATCAGGTTTATCTTTTAAAATTAGTGATTTGAAGCTATTTTTT
This sequence comes from Phascolarctos cinereus, assembly GCF_003287225.1. Taxonomy (NCBI): domain Eukaryota; kingdom Metazoa; phylum Chordata; class Mammalia; order Diprotodontia; family Phascolarctidae; genus Phascolarctos; species Phascolarctos cinereus. Next base: position 84,882,584 of record NW_027555847.1, on the reverse strand, counting down.
CATATGATTGTTAATAGTTGCTCTTTTTTAACTTTATATCCTTTGACATTTTATATATTTGGGAATAGTTCTTAGTCTTATATATCTTATCTCTTAGATACAATAATATCTGATATAGATGTAATATGTAATATAGATATAACATAGTAATCCATATCTTAGATTTAAAAATTAACAGTAATGTCTGATGGAAAGACTTTTCCCTGATTCATAGCTTTCCTTTTTAGCCCAGCTGTATTGATTTAGCTCTTGCAAAAAAAAATCTTAATTTTATATAGCTAAATTCTCTATTTTATTTTTATGGTCACCTTTGCCCTTTGGCTGAGAATCCTCCTTCTAATCATAGTTGTACAAGACACCTCCTTTAGGCTTCAGAAGAACAGACTCAAAGGAAACATCATAGCTGTCTTCAAACTTTTGAAAAGCCATCATGCTAAAGAAAGATTGTTCTGTTTGGTTCCAGAAGACAGAGCCAAGAGTAGTGGGTGAAGTTACAGAAAGATGATTTAGGCTTGAGGTCAAGGGAAATGCAACTTGACAATTTATAGAACTGTTCAAAAGTGGAATGACTCAGAATGGGATAGGTTCCCCCTTTTTTGGAGGTCTCTGAGTTGATACTATAGTAGGGGTTCTTTTCAGGTTATGAGTTGGGCTGGATAGCAACTGAGGTCTTTTTAAAAAGCCCTAGCATCCTGTGATTCTGTGCTTGCAAGTGACAGTTGTAATTTCAGACTTCTCAAAGAAAAGAGGAAGAATAGAGTTTTCTATAGAGAATTAGCCAGCCACTTCTAAAAGTAGAAAATCATCTTTGTTTCCTCATCCAAAAGTCACTAGCAAGTTTTTAAGATGTTCCAATCACCAGTGGAGTATAAGGCTTTCCAAACACAAAGAATTAAATGCTCATGAAGCAATTCTGACACATAGGCCCTTGGAGGAAAAGGGTAATTCCTCTATTTAGTTGTTGTGACTAAATAGTTGTGACTAAACCAGAAGAATGCTCAAAGTAGTTCATAGATATATCACAAAAGATCAGAGGTTTTCCCCTAAAAAATATTGCATCTCTCTGCTAGAATTCCTTTTCTAACCTTGTGAAAATTGACTTTCAAAGGAATAATTTTTAAAACAAATTGTCACAGTAGATTTTGAGCTTTTCTGATGCTGTTGTCAAAGCAGTATTAAATTCCCATTGAAGACTATTTCTTTCTCCTAAATTATTTTGTAATTATAATAACTATTCATCAGCTATCAGGAAATTGCCATTAATTCATTCACCACGTTACTGATTATTGTGGCAGCAGTTTGGCATAAAACAACGTGTCAGACCTTGCTCCAATTACATCCTTGCCCTGATGTACGCTTTTGATAGAACTGGAGTAATATGGAACAAATAACATTTAAATAAACCATGCTGCCAGTTGGCTTAAGAAGAAAGAGTTTAGGCTCGGAGAAGGACAAGAGTAATTCCTCTCATTAAGAAGAAAAAGGGAAACTTTGGATATTATATATCAGTTGGTTATATCTATTATATATCAGTTGGCTACCTAGTAATATCAAGGAGCCAATCAATCTATTGATAAAGAACTAGAAAAGTAGAGTAGGAGGAAGCAGTACAAAGCAGCTGTCTTTTACCACTACTCCAACAAAGATCAAGGAAGAACACCAGATTGTGATGAGGAAATTAAAGGAAAAACCATAGTGGATCATTTTTTCATTGTATAGAGGCAGCCAGAGGCCTGTAGGTACTAAGGATAGGGTTCAGGTTAGTTATACAAAACCTGCTGGCATGGGAAATGGTCTGTGCCTCCTATTGTGTATCAACAGAAGACAAGAAAACAGCACACAGCAGCTGGGTCACTGAATCCACAGTGGGGCTACAGCAAGCATGTGTCACTAGGACCACAGACCTCTCGCTTCCCTCTTTGTCTTTCTAAAAAGAGAAGCAGTGAGAGAAGAAGAGAATAAAAGAAGAGAATGAAGATAAATACATAATTTTGAGAAGTATTTCTTTTCTCTCTCTCATAACTCTTCCCTCCATTGAAAAAGAAAACCCAAACAAAGCCATTAATACAGTTATGCATGTTTAAGCAGAATAAATTCCCACATTAGCCATGTCCAAAAATATATGTCTCATTCTCCATCTTGAATCCAGTGCTTTTCAGGGTTGGTTCAATATCAAGAAAACTCTAAATGCAATAGACCATATTAATAACCAAAACAACAAAAGTCATGTGTTTATATCTAGATGCAAAGAAACTTTTTGACAAAATACAAAATCCATTTCTGTTAACAAAAATAAAAACTAACAAAGCATGGGAATAAATCGACCTTTCCTTAATGTAAGTAGTATCTATCTAAAATCAAGAGCCAACAATATATGTAACAAGAATAAACTAAAGGCTTTTCCAGTGTGATTGGGATAAGCAAAGATGCCCATCATCAACATTATTATTTGGTACAATGCTAGAAATACTGAGTATAGCTATGACAACAAAAAGAAATTGAGGAAATTAGAAAAGGCAAAGAGGAAACAAAATAATTATTTTTGACAATAGTCAACTAAAAAATTAGCTGAACCAATAATTTTAGCTCAGTTTTAGGATACAAAATAAACTCATATATGTCATTAGAATTTCTGAATATTACCAACAAAACCCAGCAAGAGGAGAAACAGAGAAATTTCATTTCAACTAACTAAATAAAATGTAAAATACTTGAAAATCTACCTACCAAGATGTATGACTACATTAATAGAACTGTAAAACTCTTTACAGAAATGAACACAGACTTAAATTACATATATATTAATCAATCATAGGTAGACCTAGTCAAAATGACAATAATTCCTAAATTAATTTATTCAGTGTCATGCCAATCAGAGTACCAAAGAAGTACTTTATAGGGCAAGAAAAAATAATAGCACTCATCTTGAGGAACAAACATTCAAGAATGTCACAGAAAATAATGAAAAACTGTGGAAAGGAAAGAGACCTAACAGTGCCAGATACCAAATTGTACCTGAAAGTAGTAATCCTCAAAATGAATGGTACTGGTTAAAAAATAAAGAAGCTGATCATTGGAACCAATCAGATACATAATATATGGAAGCAAACGAGTGTGGAAGCCTGGCTTTGATAAACCAAAAGACGTTAGGTACTATGGTAAGGACTCACTAGTTGACCAAACTGCTGGAAAAATTGTAAAGCATTCTGAGTGAAATTAGGTTTTGACCTACATCTCACACCATTTACCAAGATACACTCCACATGGATACGTCACATAGACATAAAAGTCTCATGAAAAACAAATTAGTGGAGTAAGGAGGAAAGTAACTTTTATATCTATGCATAAAGAACAAGTTCATAGCCAAACAAAACACAGAGAAGATAATAGAAAGTAAAATGATCCATTTTATTATATATAATTGAAAATATTTTGCACAAACAAAATTAATGAAGTTAAAATTAGAAGGGAAGCAATTAGTAAAAAAGAAAAAAAGAACTACACAGAATATTTCTCTGATATAAGGTCCCATTTTTGAGATATGTAAGCAACTGATTCAGATTTATAAGCACATGAAACATTCCCCAACTGATTAATGGTCAAATAACACAAACAAGGAAGGAAGAAATATTTTTTCTTTCCTTCTTTCAAAGGAAGAAATTCAATCTACCAATGATATGGGAAAAAAATGCTTTACTGCTTATCATATTAAGAAAAGGTTCATTTATTTCTGTTCTTTGTTAGGTTTTTTTTTAACAGAAATAGGTTTTGCATTTAGTCAAAAGTTTCTTTGCATCTAGATATAAACACATGACTTGTTAATATGGTCTGTTGCACTTAAATTATTATATTATTGCACAAATAATTAGAGAAGTTCAAATAAAAAAGCAATTCTAAGGTTTTACTTCACATTTATTAGATTAGCAAAGTGAATAAAAATGGAAAATGACAAATGTTGGAGGAATTGTGGGAAAAGAGGCACCTGATTGCCCTCTTGGTGGAGCTGGTATTTATCTAGCCATTCTGGAAAAGCAAGTTGGGACTATAGTCCAGTAGTCACCCAGTGACACCACTTCTAGACCCATATACTGAAGAGATCAAAGAAAGAGGGAAAACACTCACATGGAAAAAATACTATAGGAGCTCTTTTTGTTGCATAAAGACCTGGAAGCTAGGCAGGTGTCCTTCATTTGGGCAATGCAGGGATGAATTATAGCATGAATGGAATTAATGTTATCGTGCTGTAAGAAATGTTGAAAGTGATGATTTCAGAGAAACCTGCAGATACTTTATGAAATGCTTCAGAGAGAAGTGAGTCAAACTAGGAGGACAACTTATGCAATAAAAACAATATTATAAAGACAAATTGCTTCAGAAGAGAATAGAAGGAAGTCCAGAAAAAAATTACAGATGAGCAGGACAGCTTTGAAAGTTGCATGTCAAATTTATTATAAATTTTAAAAGAGAAATAAACTAAATAACATTCCGTTTCGTATGCAAGCCTCTTCAGAGAACAGTATATACATTCCTTCCTAATGGCATTCAGCTTATCACTGTAGGATTTTTTATGTGCTGTCTTTTTTGGGGGGCAATGATAACTCTTTTTATACATGCTGCATACATAATAATCCTGTTTCAATTGAAACTACCTCATATAGACTTTATCTCCATTTACAAAGATACATCTGGGTGAAATTTGCAAATCGTACATCTGTGAGAAAAGGAGAAAAAGCCCAATGTTTTAACAGGAAACATTAGTGCTGATGGCAACACTGGGTAAGCGAGCCCTCATCTGTTTCCCAGGAGTTTGCAGTAATTCATAGGCTCTTTCTTATTGATCTACTTTCTGATTCTTTGTCTTGTAAAATATTAGGTCAGATGCACTCATATTATCGTTGTCTGAGATGAAATGCTGAAGAAGAAGAAAAAAAGCATGAAAGTTAATTTTGCAATGCAAAATTGTGCTGAGCACCTACAGTATGCAAGACCTATGCAAAAATAGTACCTTGTTATCAGACTGTATGCTAAATTATTCTGAGAAATTCAGACCTAATTTGAAATACTAACAAATTCATATTGATCATTATATCATTGAGCATTAGTTTTTGGATTTTAAATGAAAAATTTTATGAGTATTCATATTAGACTTTTCAATAGAAAATATAGCTATTTAGTATATGAACAAATTATTTCCATTTAAAAAATATTTTCTGTGTCTGTAGACATTCATTTAATTTTTTCTTTTCTCTTTTTTCTTTTTTTGACTAGGCAATGGTTAAGTGACTTGCCCAGGGTCACACAGCTAGTATATGCTATGTGTCTGAGGCCGCATTTGAACTCAGGTCCTCCTGAATCCAGGGCCCGTGCTCTATCCACTGTGCACCTAGCTACCCCTTAATTTTTTCTTTAAATTAGTGCAGTTGCTTAAGAAAAGTTTGTTAATGTTAGTATGTTAGAATTCTATTTTAAAAATGTAAAAACATAAACAGCTGTTCTTTAACTCTGAAATCAGTCTTTTCATAAGTGTCATCTCCAGGGAAGGGGATATTCAGCATTTGGCAAGATAAAGTATTTCAAATGGAAAGTGAAATTGGTTTTGGCTTAATATTTAAGATCAAATTGTCTTACAAACAACAGATTTATGTTGTTTGATTTCTAACTACCCCCGTGGTTTCCATGATCTGAGAACACTTAATTAACATTCTGAAGATTGCCTGCCTTTGCAGGTCTCTTTACACTGGAGCCAAAAGCATAGGAGGCATTTTCCTAGGGCATGAATTGAGTGTAATTTCTGTTTTCTGCCTCAAAAGCCTTCTGTTAAATGTAACATTTAGATATTTGTTATGAGAAACTTTAAGCAAACATGGGATAGGAAACACTATTCACTGCCAGTCATAGGATAGATTCATTTTTTCCTGACTTTTCTTCCAGAAACTTATCAATAGCTCTCAGCCTAGTTTTACATGCTTCCTCTGTTGCTCTTTCATCATTTTTCAATCATGTCTGACTCTTGGTGACCCCATCTGGGGTTTTCTTGGCAAAGATACTGGAGTGGTTTGCCATTTCCTTCTCCAGTTCATTTTACAGATGAGGAAACTGAGACAAGCAGAGTTAAGTGACAGAGTCACACAGCTAGTAAGTGTTTGAGGCCAGATTCGAACTCAGGAGTATGAGTCCTTCTGACTCCAGGTCCAGCACTCCATCCACTGTGCCATGCTATTTGTATGTTAAATATACATATATATATTTTGGCTAGGCGATGGGGTTAGGTGACTTGCCCAGGGTCACACAGCTAGTAAGTACTATGTGTCTGAGGCCGAATTTGAACTCAGGTACTCCTGAATCCAGGGCCGGTGTTCTATCCACTGCGCCACCTAGCTGCCCCTGTATGTTAAATATTTATGGCAGCAAACTCACTAAGGAAGCAAAATAGCATAATTGCATCACATTGCTGTCATCTTGCAGCCCCAGATATGGGGTTACATGGATTAAAAAACTTAGTTGAGTAAACAGATTCATCTCTCCAAAGTCATTTCTCCTTTTCCTCACAAGAGACTGTTCTACCTCCATGGTGCAGGTCTTTTGAATCCAAATGATACTGTACGTACATGCTCCTTTACAAATCTTAGGGATGTGGGAAATGAAGCATCCCACTAGAAGTCTGTCACAGTCTTAAGTAGAAATAAATTAGAGATTAGTTTGACTTCATATGGAGAAATTATTCAGTCTCTAGTGATATTGAAATAAGATGTAGTTTAGGAAGGTTAATTAAGAATTCTTTTAGTTCCCAATGGGGAGGATAAGTTTTCTTTAACAGAAGTTTTATTTTAAAGGGACAATACTTTGTGTTCTAAGGAAAGCTTTTTTCTAAAGGCTCATACTTTTTCCAAATTTCCTGCAAAGACTGTTTCTTTCAAAACTCTTTAGTGGATTCAAATTGTCTAAAAGTTAAAATTTAAATAATGAAAACTATAATCTTTGCATAGATTTAAGTGATGAATGAAAAATGCTGCCAACTTTGAACATTTACTATTAATAATGAGGATAGTCTTGCACAAAGATAGTCAAAGAATGATCAGTTCAATGAGAAATATTGGTGGTCCTCTATTGTATACAGATTCCTTGCTTTAGGTCAGCCTGGTATATGAAAATCCAGATGTGTACATAAGAAATTGGTTGGGGGACGGGAGGGGTATTATCGGATTCACCCTAGACTTCCCTTTTGGGGGGAAAAAAGCTCTCATGGTGCATTTGAGTTAATTCTATTTAATAAGTACTTACTATCTACGTTTAAAGCAATGAAGACAGAAATGTCTGCCTTCCAAGAACTTCAGTTCTACTGGGACTATGTACAGAGATGTGTGCATAAAAAATGAGATAATTTAAAGAGAGACAAAGCACTAATGATCAAGCTATCAGTAAAAGCTTCCTGTAATAGTGCTAAGCCTTGAAGAAAACTTGGTATTCCTAGAGGCAGAGTTGAGAAGGGAGTGAATAAGTGAATGTATTTTAGGCAGGCAGCACAGCAGGGAGATGAGAGATGGAGTGTTGAATTTGGGAAACTGGCTATTAAGTCATTTGGGGCAAGAATAGTGGTTATCAAACTTTTTTTGCTCATGGCAAACTGAATGTTTAACTTGGCAGTGAAGAACAGCTTCCAGACAGCTGGGCATCCAGACCCATTACCCAGACCTTGGAGTTGCTCTATTTCTATTTCCCTTTCCCTCTTCATTCTTCTATTGATTGGGACCTTCTCAATGCCTGGTCAGGAAAAATAGATAACTACATACAGCTAAGGGTGGTAGCTTAAGAAGGTGAATTTTTGCTGTATTTCTAGCTAAATGTCCATTGCATACTCTTTGAGAACCATTGGACTACAATGTATAGTTTATAGAGGAGGATAATAGAAAATACATCTGAAAAAGTAGATGGTAGCCAGATTGTGGAGGGATTTAAATGCCATAGTGGAGATATTGTGTTTCCATCTAGGAATCACTGAAGACTTTTGAGTAGCGGAATAGCAAGGACACACCTGCATTTTAGGAATATTTATTTGGTGGTTGTTTGGAGGTTGTCAGTAAAGAGAGACTGGAATCAGGAAGAGTGATCAGGAAGCTATTGCAATAGTCCAGAAAAGCAATAATGAGGATGTGAAAGAAGGCAGTGACTGTGTGAGGATAGATAATGGGGTGGATGACAGAGATGTGTAGATAGACTGAACTAGACTTGGTTGCCAGTTGGTAGTTTGGATGAGGGGTGCAGAAGAAGGAAAACTCAAGGATAGCTCTGAAGTTGATGACTCCTGGCTGATTAGAAGGATGGTGGAATCCTCCATAGAAATGGGGACATTTTGAGGAACAGTGGGAGAAAGATAACAAGTTCTGTTTTAAGTTTGAGAAGCCTCTGGGACATTCAGCTAGAGATGTCAAACAGGAAGCTGGCACCGTGAGATTGGAGCCTGTGAGATCATGTGAACAGAGAGAAGAGAGCCCAGAACAGAACACAGAGAGACACCCAAGCATAGGTGTGAGAAGATGAATGATGCTATAGCAATGGAGGAGAAGTAGGAAGAGAAATGGTCCAAAGGTAGCCTGCACACAAAATAAGCCATAGGCTTTCAGTCTCTGAGCTCCTGGAAGCAAAGACCTTCTAATACCTTTGGATCCCTGAGGCCAAAGCTCTGTGATGAATGTAATTCCTCTTTTATGCAGACACTCCAGTAGCTCAGTCTCCCTGAGATTTCAAATCTCAGATTTGAAATTGGACTACATTTACAAAAATATGGTTTATATTATTTTATGCATTGTATTTCCACATTATGTGTCATGCTGTATATTCTTCATGCCATTGCCTGAAGTGAGGAATATTTTTTGTACACTGCCATATAATAGGGGCCCAGAAATCAAAAGAACTTGCAATAAACAACTTATTTATTATATTTACCTGGCATTTTATGGTTTATAAACTAATTTCCTTACAGCTTGAGGGAAGTAGGATAAGAATTATCAATTCCATTTTACAAATGAAGAAGCTGAGGTTCAGAGGGGAGGATTGACTTTCCTCAAAGTCATAAGGTCAAAGGGAACACTAGAAACAAAAGAGCAATATGTCCTCCAACATTAGCATTCTTCTCTGAACTCCCACTACTCAACAGGATTAGATGATTCATTGTTTTTACCCTGGAGCAAAATCTTCACTGAAAATATTTTTCTGTAAGCACAGTGATGATTCTTCAATCTAGCCAAAAGACTGTTTGCTAGATTCTTATTTGCTCTGAGCTTTAGAAAAGAAAAGTTTTATGAAGATGCTCCGCATTCCTCTTCCTATCACTGCCGTTAGAGTGAGCAGAAGGGTCTCTTTGTCCAGCCAGGAATTGGTTGTTGGGAGTGGTTCGTGATGCTGCCCTGAATCCCCATGGAAACTAACAAGCAAGCAAGCAGGCTACACAAAGCACTGCTACTGTCCCTTCCTTTGATGCATGAGGATGCTCATTGCGATAGATTCTTTGACATCCAGGGGCTATGGTGGCTGCTCTACAGGTATTCGGAGGGCAGCTTCGCAGAGGCAAGTCCATATCTGAAGCAGTTTACTTCTTGTAAAATGAAGCAAACCCCTCCTCCACTAGAACACACACTTTTCTTTCTCTAATGGGCTTCAGTGGAGACTCCTGCCTACTTGGTTGCTCTGGACTAAGTGAGAATTCCTTTGTGGGATTTTTTTTTCCCCTCAAGAAATAAAGATGATGGGATTTTTAAAAGATTTCTGTTTTCTCCACACAGAAATCCTGAGACCATTTCATATTCGTATCGTTAAGCCAAATGAGTCATGAAAACCATGAAATAAACAAATGCCAATAAAAGAACAAACCAGAATTCACATAATCCTTTTTCTTTTCTCACTTTGGATGGTCTTTTAGTAGGCAGTACACAGGAGCAAGGGAACAAGCACCTACTATGTGCCAGGCACTGTGCTAAGCTCATTACAAATATTGTCTCATTTGATCCTCACAGCAATCCTGGAGGTAAGGGCTATTATTATTCACATTTTACACTTGAGAAAAGTGGGACAAACAGAGGTTAAGTGATTTACCCAGGCCTCCAAAGCTTATAATTATTTGAGGCTGCATTTGAAATTAAGTCTTACTGACTCTGGACCCAGTACTCTATCCCCTACATCATCTTCTATAAAGCCAGAAAATAAAACCAAAACCAGCTATGAACAAGGATTTCTTAAACACTTCAAATACAATATCAATGGAATATGCATGCTTATTCCAATAAAAAGGATAATAAAAATGAACATTTTTAAAGAATCTCTTTTGTGGAATGCTACAAATCTGTTTCTGGGTAATTTATAGTATACTGAAAAAATACCTTGCTTCTGATTGAACAGATAAGCAATTTCTTTTTAGATATCTCAAGGTGGTCTGCCTCTCCTCACTCCTTCAAGCTGCAATCTTGCCTTAGCTACCCTAATGAAATGTTACCAAAAGCTGGTGGTTAAAGCGCTTTTAAGAAAACAACAACAAAAAAACAGACCCTTCCGGTTTGTTCAGTTTCCAGCAAACACTGGCATAAAGATCCTTTTCTGTCTCAAAGAAAACTGATTCATGGCCCCAACTTCCCAAGTATTGTTGCTAAAAACAAACAAAACAACAAACCTGGGTTTAAGAGGAAAAAGAAAAATAAAACCCCAAATGCTTTCAAAAGCAATTTTAAAGAAACACTTGAGAACAGACAAGAGCTCTCTTAAAAGAAACATCTAATTAGGCCATCTCCTATCAGAAGCTGTTAAGCTGTGTTTGACATGGTCAGAACTGATATTATAACAAAAATGAATACAAATAGATGTGCACTATACAATTATGATTCAGCGAAGCTAAAATATCTTTGCAAATACAGCCACTGGAAGGATGATATTGATTCAGGAAGGATTTTTCCTCATTGTGTGTTACATAACCGTCTCTGTTGGGCCCTTCTGAAAACTTGCTGCCACATCCTCTTTGATCCCTGCTATTGATATAACAGTCCCTAGAACCTCTATAGACCACACTTCCTGACTCATAACTTCCTGCTCCCATAATTCCAATCTGCACCTCCTCTGGACAACTGTGGCCTCTGTCTCTCTCTTTCCACAGACAAAGCCTCAACCACTGAATGAACCAACTCAGCACCTATGGACCAGTTTTCTAATGATAACCTGCCTGGTCAACTCCAATCTATGGCCAACAACAGACTCTACACTCATGGCCGTTAAGGTGTCTTTAACATCATCTGTGGTCTCAAACATGACAGGGCCAAAACCTCTGCATCTCTCAGTTTCTTTGTCTTTCATAAAACCTTTAGTGGTTTTCCCATATCTTCAGTAGCTCCTTATTGTCTTTGGATAAAATACAAACTCCTCAGAACTGAATTTAAAAGCCCCTCACCATCTGACTCCCACCCACCTTTCCAAATATTTCTTGTTACTCTCCTTTACATACTCTACTTTTCAGCTCAACTGTCCTATCAGCTAACTCTTTCTCTAACTTTAGATTCCATCTCTGCTTTCCCTTGTCTTTGCATAACCTGTCCCACAAACATGAAATGTATTTGCTCTTACAATTTCTAGATTATGTCAAGGCTCAGCTCAGATGCCCCTCCCACATGAAGCCTTTCCTGACCACACAGCATGTCCCTCTTCAGTTTCAATTCTTTATTTTTCCTATCTCAATGTAGACATTTTGCCTTCTCTTAGGAGAACTAAGTTCAGAATCAAAGAATTCCAGATTCATGTAGACTAATGTCTACCTGAAAGATAATGCTTATCTTTGAGAGCTAGAACTGTTTTTATCTTTGTCTTTTTATCTCCAATGCATTCATTTTATTTCATGAGCACTTAATAAATGCTTGTGTAAGAGAATAGAATTTGTATAATATACTTATGGCCGACATCTCCCAAGTGTGTTTTCTTTTACTTAGGAAGGTATCATTCTTTGTGGCGTAAACTCCTTTTATCTATGTATAATCAAGCTGACTAATTTTATCCTGATTTCTTTCTTTTTTATTGATAAAAATGCTTTAAATCTCTATAGTTGGGACAGATGTAGTATTCATTTTTTGTCTAATTTAGTTTTACAGTTGTTAAATTGGTCTTTAATCATTTTATCAGAAGGTGATTCACATTATTTCTGTTTTTAGCCCAAACTTAATCATTCTTAACAAAATTCTTGTAGCTTATATTAACAGTTCCATAGACACCTTTACCTTGAACTTCTCCTTTAGCAATAATAGGATCTTTGCTTTTTCTTCCTTCTTAGGTTCCTCCCGTACTTTTTCCCTTTATTTCTCTGAAATACCATTATGAGCTGCTTAGTGATTTATCAGATAAATCCATAATTTTATCAATAGTGAAATTTCTGACTTCTGCCTAAATATCATATACAATTACCTTGAATCCCCTTTACCTTATGGCTTTGCCACATTAACTGTATAAAATCAGAGATCAGATAAATATTTGACCAGAATGTTCACTGAATAATACTGAAGGTTATTATCATTATTATTACTATTAGCTTGGAGTCTATGTATTATACTTAATCATCTTAGGCTTGAAATTTTATTCCCGAAATTATTAAATAATATTTGCATAGCTCTCTACAGTTTACAAGGTGTATTTACCTTACTCGCATTTGTGTATTCTTTGAACACGTAGTATATAATAGAATGCATAGAATCAATAAGGAATAATTTACCAAGCACTTAACATTGGGTCTTATGAATAGTTGGCACCTAATAAATGTTTTGCATAGATACAATAAATACAATATAATAAATGTTTAATCTGTAATACAACAAATGTTTACTATGTAATGAGTACTATTTTGAGACTGTGAGAAATAGAGTAGAGAATGGAGTCCAGCCTTAAGGTGTATATAAGCTAGATGGAAAAAAACCAGAACTACAGCACACTAATGTACAAGATACAGTATATACCCAAGTTCTTCAGTTCCCTGCAGCCTGGCTCCTAACTCTGAGGACTTCTTTCTCCATCATCTTGCTCCATCATGGGAAACTTCTGCTTCTCTTAGCTTCCTTTTATATGTTGGCTTCCCTTTTTAGACTGTAAGCTCCTTGAGGACAAGAATTGTCTTTAACTTTGCTTCTCTTTGTATTCTCAGCATTTAGCACAGTATCTGGCACACAGTAAGTGTTTAATAAATGCTTGTTGATGTAATACTAAGTTATATGCTACAAACAGAAGTGAGAGAAGATGATGGAATAGGGAAGAAGCAAGGCACAGGTAGATAGTGTCTGATGGCAGTGAGACGAAAGAAGAGGGAAAAAATGGCTGGAAATCAATTTCCTGGGAAGACATTCTCCACAGCTAATAGTTGAATGAAGCTGCTGTAGCCATTGGTAGGAATTTGCTAATTACAAATTGAGTGAACTTGGATGAGTAGTACCAAATGATGGGAGAAAAGGTAGAGCAGAAAAGAAGAAAGAAAAACCTGGCATTTAAAAGGATCACTTAGGAGTTCTCCATGTCATGGCTATTTGTTATAGTAGTTAGTGAGTTAGCTGCGAGAATCAGAGAGGACTAAAGGTACCATTTTTATAGACACAAAGGGACTGTGTTCTAAGACCTAAAGAGATGATACTCTAAGTATGGTTTTTTTCCAGAGCCAAATCACTACTGTGTGGTAAAAAAATGCATGCTTGTTTCCATAACAAGTGGAAAAGATAAAACTAATCTAAGAATTCCTGCCTTCTTGCTAGCTTATCAAGAAAAAATTAAGTGTTCTTTGAACAATGGAAAAATTGCTTCAAGATGAGAAAAAGAGAAACAAAAGGAAATCTAAACCAGCATCGGTAAATCTGAGATTCAACGAGCACAACACAGAAGGAATACTTTCCATTCTTATACCTTTGGAGCCATGTGGTAAGTTTTAGACTTTTCCATGGCAAGCAAGCAACAAACCCACACAAGACATTTGGGGCTACAAAGACAATAGTTTTGTCATGTTTTAAAAAAAATGGTCCCTGGCTTCAAGAACCAGGATGTTATGTAGGAAGCAGCATTCTATGATCCATATGAAGATAAGGACACAGCTTCTGGCAGCAAAAAGGATGTGGGAAAATGATCTTTATAGGAAGAAGAAACACATCCTAGAGACTGAAAGTTCCTTATGGAAAAAGAGCAAAATTTCAAAATGGAGGCATGCTGTCAGCCTGGGGCAAATAGCTGGGAAATCAGAGCAAGTAAATGGATGGTTAAAAACATAGTATCAGAGAACAAAACTTGGATTTCTCAGTACGAAGCCTTAAGATAAAGGTAAGACTGTTGGCCAAGATAGAGTGCTTCTCATAAGGTCCAAGAAGAAAGCTTGTGCATGTGACTGAGACAGCAGGCTGATATGAGTGGAATCTACTCTTGCTCAGATCTAAGCCCAGGTCAGGAAATTGATGTGTTCAGACTATGGTGGCAGCAATCAGACTTCACCCTGGATCAGACCACTTTGGGAACACTGAAATCTTGCAAATGTCCAATCTGTCCTTGAGATAACACAACATTGAATATCCCAAGAAAGCAGCAACCAGATCAACCTAGACCTTTCCTCCAGAAATGCAGTAAATCCTAGCCCTAACAAACAAGCCTGAAGTCAAGAAGTAATCTGGAAAAATGGGCCAACAAAAAAAAAAGAACCCCACCATAATGGTGTTTCAAAATGGCAGAATTGTAGGATCCTCTTTCGTCTGGGATTCCTACCGCCGCTTATCTGTCTGCAGGATGGGCTGAATGCTTTAACTGAGACCCTGCTGTAACCTGGGAGTCTGAGCTGCACCACTGCTACCAATGCTGGCTTCTGAACTTCCTCAGAACCTCCCGTCCTGGGAACACCATTTTCCTGCACAGGTCCCCTTCTCACTCTACCCTGGATCTGTGACTCAGAACTGTGTAATTGGCAATAAAAATGCCAGTCCACACCTGTTCCCATTTCAATGCCCCAATATGAGTGTGGTAAAGCCCCAAATCTCCTCTTGCTCTGGTGCAAGACTCTCCCTGGCTATTAGAGTGTTCCACCTATGGTGTGGTCCTCACTGACACCATCACCAGTGTCTACAGACCTCCCTCTCAGTCTCTCTAGATTGAGCTGGGCTGAACAAATGATCCACTGTGACTTTTTATGAATTTCCCCATCAGGTTTTGGTCTGATGCATTTTCTAGATCTTTCTGGAGGAGTTTGTGAAGGGGAGCTCACCACACTGCTTCTTATCACTTTACCATCTTGACTCTGCTCCAGCAAGCCAAGAGTTAATTTCTTTTCTTTCCAGGCCAATTAATCCAGGCCAACAATTGGTTTCTTTTCTTTCCTTCTCACTTACCTTCAATTTAAAAGGAAAGGATAAACAAAACCCTTATGACAAATTTACATAGTCAAGCAAAACAAATTTTCTCATTGGCCATGTCCAAAAACATGGGTCTTATTCTTTGTTTTGACTCCATCTCCTCTGTCAGGAAGTGGTAGTATAGTTCATCAGTCCTTTAGCAACATGTTCGTTGTATTGGTCAGAGCTCTTAAGAATTTCAAAGTTGTTGCTTGTCTTTAAAATGTTGTCCTGGTTCTGTTCACTTCACTCTGCATGAGTTCATTCAGGTCTTCCCAGGTTTCTCTGAAACCATTCCTTTCATCATTTCTTACGGCGCAATAGTATTCCTTTACATTCATATGCTATAATTTGTTCAGCCATTCACTAATTGATTAGCATTCCCTTTGTTTCCAGTTCTTTGAACTACAAAAAGCCATTTTCAGGAGCTTAAATTGTAATGAAGGAGATAATATGTACATATAAAATATATGAAACCTAATTAAAAATAATAAATACAAACATACAAAGTAATTATATACAAGGTAGTATTAGAAAGAAGACACTAGCAATCGGAGGAATCAGGAATGCAGAGATGGTACTTGAGCTGCATCTTAAAAGAAGAAAGAAGTGCTGTGAGACAGAGGCAAGGAGGGAGGGCATTTCAGACATGGGGATGGCCAGTGCAAAGGCACAGGGATGAGAGATAGAGTGGAGTTTGTGTGTAAGAAGAAGATTGGGTCACAAAACACAAAATGGGAAGTAATAGCCACTGATAAAAGAAAGATAACAGGGGCCCAAGTTGTGAGGGGCTTTCAAAGCTAAACAGAGGACTTTCTGTTTTATTTTGAAGGCAATAGGCAACCACTGGAGCTGATTAGATGTGGGAAGTACATGGTCAGATTTATGTGTAAGGAAAATTACTTAGAAATGGCATATAGATGTACTGTGGTGGGGTAATGCGTATGGCAGGGAGAATCACTTGGAGTCTGTTGCAATAATCCAGGACAACAGTTAGCGAACTATAGCTCAGTGGTTACAGCTCACTGGCCAAATCCAGCTTACCACTTGTGTTTTTTGTATGGCTTATGAGCTAAGAATAGATAAAGTTTTATTGTATTTTAAAATGTAAAAACCATTCTTAACTCACTGTACAAAAGCAAGTGGATCATAGTTTATGGCTTCTGATCTAGGTCGTAGGTGATAAGGACCCAAACTACAATGGTAGCTACCTGATGTCAAAAAGGGATCAGATACAAAAGATGGAATGATTTGGCGACTGAATGAATATATGAAATGAAGGACATCTTGAACTAAGTGACATGTAGGGGTAAAGGGAAAAACAGAATCTAGGGAAATGCCAAAGTTATGAACCTGGGAAGCTGAGAGGATGGTGGATGGGACCTCCAACAAGAGTAAAGAAGTTTAGAAAATAAGGGGAAGTTCCGGGGGGAAATAATAAGTTCAGTTTTGGATATATTGAATTTAAGATGTCTTTTACCCATGTCATTATGAGTTGTCATCAATACGGAATTATAGTTTACCTCTGGACTTGCAGTCCATAGGTGAAGACCAGCTTTGCCCTTCTAAGTTGGAAAATCTATAACCAATATTCAAACATGACCAATGTAGACTTAACTCTAAAAGTCTGACATGGATTCACGAAGTCTCTTCCTCTAAAGTCCTCATCTACTGGCTATCATATGCTCTTATTCAATTACGCTTTCTTGGGACAGCTACTTTCATAAGTTTATTGTTTTCCATTCAAAGCAAATAAGGCCCTTTTGAAACTCCTAATAATTTATGCAGGTTACTATTTATTTTGCCTCCCCACCTAATTTGGGTGGTTGTTGACTTCTGGGTATCACCTCTACCAGTGAAATTAATCCTTTCCTTTCCCAATACATCAGTCATGTTAAAGCTGTTAAAAGTAACCCTATTTCATTGCATAAACATTTTACGAGGGACATATTAAATTATGTATCATAAAACCAATAAAAAAGAAAAGAGGTTGTGCTAACTATATTTCATAACTCTATTCTCAAGCTAAAACCTTATTAATAAAAGTGATATAATAGTAAACTCATAAAGCTGTTCATGCGTAGTGTTTTCCCCATGGGGGCTTGATGTTCTCCCCCACCACCAAAAAAAGGGCATTTACAGGAACAACACGCATTTCTGGTCCTTGAAAGGTACTGATGCTTGAAAACATATTGTCTGGTAATGAAATGCTAAACCTTCTCTTCACTAGCTGACACTTCATTCTCAAGTCAGTGCTTTCTATTTTTCAGCCTTTTGATTTTATACAAAAGATGACTTTTTGACTTATGGCCATCAGTTATATTGTCAGTGAACACAAGGCTCTTTCCTTGTACCCTCTTCTATTTTTCTTCTCGACTACTTCTCTTAGCAAGCTCATCAGCTACCATGGATTCAATTATCATTTCTAAGCAGATGATTCTCAGATTTATTTGTCCAGTCCTAACCTCACTCCTGACCTTAAGTCTTGCATTTCCAATTGCCTTTTGGACATCTTGAACCAGACAACCTATAGACCTCTTAAATTCAGAATGCCAAAAACTGAACTCATCTCTCCCTCAAAACATTTCCCTCTTCCTAACTTCCTTATTGCTGTCAAAAGTATTTCATCCTTCCAGTCACCCTGGTTCTAAAACTTGTCTTTGACCCTTCCTCTCTCCCCACCCAATATCCAATGGGTGATCAAGTCCATTTAATCTCTCCTATATGCCCCCTTTTCTCTTGTTAACACTGCCACTCTCCTGGTACAAGGCCCTCATCACCTCACACCTAGACTATTACAATAGCCTGATACTTTTCTCCTTGCCTCAATTCTCTCCATGCCCCAATCTATCCTACACTCATCTGTCAAATTACCTTCCTAAAGCATAGATCTGACCATGTCACTCCTCTCCTCAATAAATTCCAATAGCTCCATTTTGCCTACAGGGTCAAATATAAAAACCTGTATTTGGTTTTTGAAGACTTTTATAACCCTTTCTACCTTTTCAAACTTCACCAGAAGCCTTACTCAAGTCAAGCCAAGTCAATAAGCATTTATTAAGCACTTACAGTGTGCCAGATGCTAAATTCTGACAATACAAATACAAGTAGAAATATAGACAGAACTTATATTGTAATGGGGTAAGACAACACATAAAAGAAAGCTTGAAAGAGGGTTAGAGAAGAATGTAGTACTTTTGACAGCATGGTGCACTGAGGAGAAAGTCTGGGCAGAGAGTCAGGAGTGCAGCCTGAAAAGTAATGAAGGCATGATCAGTCTGGGTGCCCTCTTTAAAACAGAGGTTCTGGGAGGGACCGGACAATCAGAGGGAGGGGCTGCTGGGGTGGAGAGTATTTGCAATGTGTCCAAGCCTGAAGAGGTGGAGAGGTTATTCCCCTCCATGTACAACTAGGCCATAGTTAGTATGAATAATGAATACCATGAAATGGTTGAATTACTTGAATTCTGTACTCTGGAATCTAGTGACACTGGACTCCTTGCTTCCTCACACCCAACGGTCCATCTCCCTACTCTGAGCATTTTCACTGGCTTTCCCTCTTACCCTGAATGCTTTCTCTTCTTATCTCTACGTCCTGGCTTCTCTGTCTTTCTTCAGGTCTCAGGTAAAGTCCTACTTTCTGCAAGAAGCCTTTCCTAGTTCTCTTTAATCTTAGCGCCTTCCCTCTGGATTCATCTCCATTGTATCCTGTATATATCTTGTTTGCACATAATTGTTTACATGTTGTCTCCTCCATTAGACTGTAAGCTCCCTGAGAGTAGGGACTGGGTTTTTTTTTTGCCATTATTTGTATCTTAGCACAGAGCCTGGCACATAGTTGACACGATAAATACTTGTTGACTTAGCAAGGCCATTCGACATTATAGGTCAAGTTTGACCATTATTTATCAAGTTTCCTCTGCCTAGACTTTTTCCTAATGTTTATTCCTGTGTTCTGTTAAAACTAGTCATTGCTAGTATTGATCTATATTTATTGAAACTATATTTAAACTACTATAAGTATTTTTGAATATATGAATATGAAGAGTTTTCTTTTGATGGTAAAGTTTTGTTGTTGGGCTTTTTTTTTTTTTTAGAAGGTGTGACAGACCTGGGATTTGATCACTGTAGGGAACTACATGGGATGGAAACTTTCTTTCTAACACAGACCAGCCACTTGTGTCTTACAGTCTTAGTTGCTTGGGGCAATTGAAAGGTTATGTGACTTTCCCGTGGTCATACAAATAGTATGTACCAGAGGCAAGATTTGAATCCAGGTTTTCTCAACTGCACCGTGCTATAAAGACAGTGCACTCTAAAATCTTTCATTTAAGTCAGACATTCCCAGTATCATTTTATCATTAGAATAATTTTCTTAGTGGAAAACTATTATTACCCTGATTTTAAAGATGAAGAAAGTGAGGGCTGTACAGTTTGTGACTTGATTGGGGTCTCTAACATGTTAGTGATACCGGGGAACAACAGAGATACTACACATTTATTAAGCATTTTTTTAAGATTGCACAAGGTAACATTTCTATAGTGGAAGAATAGACAAAGGAAGGAAATAAATAATTTCCTTCTGTTTTCAAAAGAAGAAAAGGAATTGACACTGATTAGTATTCAATCTTATCAGGACCAGTTGCATGACATCACCGAATAGTTATTTCCCCACAGCTTTCCAAAATACAACCCTCCTCAAATAAGGAAACACATGTGGCTGATGATACATAAAAGATCTGGTAGAAGCTAAAGCAATACTTGGAAGGAGAAACTCCAGGTATAACGTAACTGAAAACACAGAAGGCTTTGATACGGTCTTTATCTTAGTGCTATTAGTTATTTATGAATGTCCATAAGTGACTCCTGGATTTGTTTTCTATTTCTCAATACCTATAGTATCCAATAAGATGGAGACCGCTGCTGGTTTTAAAAATATTGGTAACAATCCCGCTATCAAAGTGACTGTTCTTTCTGATACTGTGGTAACTTATGTTGGGCTATTCGTATTCTATCACCTATCATTCTGAACTCATTGGAAAATACAGAGAGAATCAGCAGAGACCTGGGTGCATTCTGGGCCTGCCTTAAGATTCTGCCATGCATCCATCCTTAACAATAAACAGCTGCTTTCCAGGCATGAGACAGGACTTACTGTTCTTCTGGATTTAATCAAATCCACCATAAAAATGATTTGAGTCTTTCTTCAATAACTTAACTTTGTGTTAATATGTCATGAGAAGGCCAGAGAGATTCAGGAAATGAAGAGTTAGGGAGGAAATTCTTACAAGGTAAGCTGTCTTTTTTCTATTATGCTTCATTTGTATAAGAATAATTCTGAGAAGCATCCATATTTAGGGCTGATATAACTATGAATTAATATAATTATTATAAAAAATGATTTGGAATTAGGAAAGAAAAACTGCGGAACTGTTTATGCTCTTTGACTCTGTGATCCTGCTACTTGGATTTGTATTCTGAAGGCAGTAATTGACAGCAAAAAAAAATCTTTTTACAATAATATTCATAATAGTACTGTTTGTATTAATAAACAGTTGTAAAGAAAGAGTTCTCAGTCATTGAATAATGGGGAATAAATCATTGTATATGCATGTAATGGAATAGTACCCTTTTGTAAGGAATGAATGTTCCTGTTTCAACAATACCAAAAATTGGTTACCTTGGACGTCTTGTTTTAAAGTGCTTGTGTTGTGATGCTTGTGTTTGTACTACATAGTTATAGATTTTGGACTTGCCTCTACTATCCTTTTCAAGGGAAGGAATGTAACCCAAGTCCCAATGACCATTGGTATGGGACTCTTTCCTCATTAGTGGAGATCAATGTCCTGCACCTGCATGAGGGGTAGGGAGGAATTGGTAAGAGCAGGAAAGAGCAGGAAAGAGGTAAACTCCAGGTTTTTCAGTCTCTTTGAATCTTTTAGGGCTCTATAGTCACTTCTAGCTTTCAATTTCAAGAGAGAAGATGGACAATAACAACTCTACTTCAAACTTCAAAGCAACCCTACTTGCTGAAGAAAGAATAAGACAGAAGAAAACTTACATGAGAGGTGTTAGCAGTCTCCATCATACCCATCTCTCCACCTTGTTACACTAGAGACATAGGGGAATCTGGGACTCTTTCTTAGTTGAAGTGAGTTGTCTCACTCCCAATGGGAGAATTCCTTCACTCTCTCATTTGTATATTACCTGTTCTGCTATCAACTTAGCTAAATGGATTTCTTTGCTATCAAAAAAATAAATATTTCTGTTATTCACTTTGCATCAATTCATACAAGTCTTCCCAGTGTTTTTCTGAAACCATCCTCTTTATCATGTCTTACAGCACAATAGTATCCCATTGCATTCATTTACCATAACTTGTACAATCATTTCCCAGCTGATGGGCATCTCCTCCGTTTCCAGTTATTGGCCACCACAAAAGAGCTGCTATGCATATTTTTGTTATATTGGTCCTTTTTCTCTTTCTTTGGGGTATAGACATAGTAATGGTATTTTTTTGATCCAGGGATTTTCATAGTTTAGCTTTTCTAGCATAGTTCTAATTTGCTTTCCAGAATGGTTGGACCAGTTCACAGCTCCACCAACAGTTTTTCCCATAGCTTCTCCAGCATTTGTCATTTTCCTTTCTTGTCATCTTAGCCAATATGATAAGGATGAGGTGGTACCTCAGAGTTGATTTAATTCATATTTTTCTACTTACTATTTTTCATGTAGCTATTGATAGCATAGATTTCTTCTTCTGAAAACTGCCTATTCATATCCTTTGACCATTATCAATTGGAGAATGGCTCTTTTTCCTTGCAAATTTGATTCATATACATACGTGTATATATGAATATATCTCTTAAAAGTTATCTATGTGTAGCTATATATCTTATATACTCCCCTATATATCTTAAAACTTAGACCTTTATCAAAGAAACTTGATGCAAAGGAAAAGCAGTTTCCCACTTTTCTTCTAATTTTAGCTGCATTGGTTTCTTTGTGCAAAAAAACCCTTAATTTTCCATAATCAAAATTATCCATTTTATCTCCTGTGGTCCTCTCTATATCTTGTTTTGTCATGAACATTTTTCCTGTCCATAGATCTGACAGGTAATTTGTTCCATGTTCCACTAGTTTGCTTATGATGTCACCTTTTATATCTAAATCATATCCATTTTGAACTTTAGTGCATGGTATGAAATTTTTATTGAGCTTGTGTCCAAGCTGTATTTTTCTTTGAGGCTTTGCTTGTAGACTTTTTTGAGTCGTTCTCTGCTATGTTTCTATCTTGAGCTTCCCTGTTGCCCTAATAGTTCTCTGTGGGGGGGGGGGTGCTAGGCAATGAGTATTATGGGTCTGAGGCCAGATTTGAACTCAGGTCCTCCTGACTCCAGGGCTGGTGCTCTATTCACTGTGCCACCTAGCTGCCCCGTCTTAATAGTTCTTAACAATAATAATAATGATAATACCTAACTACTGCTATGTGGTGGCACCATGCTAAGTACTTTATGAATAACATCTCATTTGATTTATGGTCAGGTTCTTTTTTATTTGCTCATTCTTCCAGCTTACTGGATTTTATGTTAGTCCTAGGCTCTACACACTTTCAGGGGGAAGCCGGGAGAGTCTGACCTGATCTTCTGTCCTCTTATATTCTGCTGCTTTCACAGATCCAGTTGGGAGCCTGCAAACTTTCATTGTCCCCAAAGTGGTGTGATCTGGAGGAGGTCTGTTCACTGCCTTTCTGGTCTGAGCTCTGAGAGTTTCTGACCCAGGTTTGGGTCTCTTGGCTTATTTCTGGTTAGAAATTTTAGCAGAGTGCACCTTGACTCAGTCCATTGGGAGGCTCTCCAGGTTCAGGTGAATGAATTTCTGGCTCTCTTTTGGGTTGAAACACTGTGCTGTGCTCTGGAGATCAGAGCCACCCAGACAGCTACTGTTTTCTTCCTCAGACTTGTTCTGGGCTCAGTACACAGCTAGCACCATGGGCTGGCAAAATGACTCACTGTGACTTGGCTTTTCCCAGTCAGAATGCAGTCTGGTGGATTCTCCAGATTTTTGTCAAGGCACTAGAGATAGATGCTAATGCTTCCTCTTACTCTAGTATCTTGGTTTTGTCCTCTGGACCTAAGCTTTCTCTTCTGCAAAAAGGAAATTGTATTGAATGACCTCCAAGTTTCTAACACTAAATCTATGATCTTGCAATCCTATGCTGTCCTAATTTCCACCCTAATTTCTTGTATTGCTTCTTTTTATTATTTTATTTCTCCCCCAAACCATTCTGAAGTGTCTCACAGTTGTCTCTTTTTTATTTCTCAGAGTCCATGAAAGTTTATTGTGATACTCTCCCTTTGGTTAAGCATGTCCTTGCCTCCCTATCATGTTGGATTTTTTGGCTCATTTTTCTTTTTTATCAGTTTATTTGCTAGATTCTCTATGATGCCCTCCTATGATGAGTCCATCCCTTTCCCTTCTTTGCTGATTGTTATTATTCTCTGTCACCTTACAGTGACGTATGGAGATGTAATTAGTCATTTCCTCTCACTCATCCACCTTGCCTGAAGTATTCTTTCTTTTCCTTTTTATAATTGTTGCTTTTTTTAGTTTACTTGGAGCATTTTTAGCTATTTGGGGGTGCTAGTGGGTTTATACTCCTACCAAAGGTCCCTTGCCTTCTGTTCTATGTGGTATTGTGATGCCCTACCCTTCCTGACCTCCTCTTCTTCCCCTCTGTACCACCCCCCAGCTACTGCTCTTTTCAGTCTACGTGGCAAAGTGATTTAAGGAGTGGGGAATGCCTGGTTGAGTCACTGCCAAGGGAAAACTATGAGACACTGAGAGGACATAATACTTAAACAGATAGATGCCCTGTCAGTGCACAGATCGGGGCAAGGAACTCTGGACTCAGCACACATACAATAAGGGGGTGCCAGCTAAGAGTGGTTATCATACAGTTGGACCCACTGGTTTTTTTTCTGTGAAGAGTTGTATGCCCTCTCCTCCTCTTGGTGTTTTTGTTTTTCTGGTTCGTTTCTTCTAGTTTTGGGGTGATGATGGTATGATCAAGGGCCAAATACAACCTCTCACTCAGCCCTTTTGCTGAGTAACATGTCAGCTTCTTGAGAGCAGAAACCATTTTTCATTTTATCTTTATATATTCAGTGCTTTGTGGATCACTCTTTTGTGCTATTTAGCTTAACTGTTTTCAGGGATAGCATATTGGTAAGGGGTGGAGAGTGTAATGATGAATCAGTTATGGTTTGTATGCTATGTTGAAACAAAATTTCTCAGTTTAAAAAAAGAGTTATGAGTATCCAGAGCCTTATATTTGAGGTTGTTCTTCAAGGAAGCAAAGACTAAATATAAACTCAAATTAAGGCAGGCTATTTCATCGACTTTTCTGACTGTTCAAAATAAAGTTCTAATGTTTTGGACTGAGCATTTTTTTCAAAGTAGTTTTCATATTCTTGATGGTGCAGTAATAACCAACTTCATACAGACCTCATGTACAGAAAAGGAGAAAAAAAATCTATGATTTTTTTTACTGGTTAACATTAAATAATAAGAAGATCATCAAAATTCAAAGTTAAATATATGCTGCTAGCATTTATTCTCCAAACCTTCAAAACTCTGACTTCAGTCACAACTTTTTGAAACAGTGGTTTTTCTGACAGTTTACAAAATGGGTTTTTTCACTGTGTATTCTTAAAGTTGCCAAATATGAAAACTTTAGAGGCAGTGTTAAAAGTGAAAAAAATCCTCAAAGTCTTGCCAAAAGGAAAATAAAAACATGATTTGATCTGAGAGTTCATATTACTACTTAATTTGTATACTAAAATGACAAGCAAACCAGAAAATGAGGCTAAAAAAGAAAAGCAGAGGATGTATGTAGATTAAAAACAATCACATTTATCTAGGTTGTTATAGACATCATTGAGGCCTTTTCTAATGCATTATAATTCACAACTCAACAATAATCCAAGGCATTTTCCTAGATTTATATAATGCTATTTTCTTAAAGTGAATCTGAATGGGTCTAGGATGGTTTAAAAAAAAAACTATGTATCCTGGAGAATAGGAACAATTCAACATTTTTGAAATACCAAGATCAGCAAAAGGATCATAATATTCTGTTCTTGATAAAAAAAATAATTAATTTCTTGCTTTGCTGTTTTCTAAGTTCATCTGTTTCTCTAGCCACTTGATGAAAGAAATAAGTCCTTTAGCTAATAAGTTCATCCAGAAATGTCAGGCAATTTGAACATCCTCTTTATCCTTCTATAATGAAACTTAAAAAAACAACAACAACCCAAGATGTAATTCTCTGTTAGAGCAATGTCAGCTATTAGGGTTTTTTTCATATTTAAGCAAAATGTGGCCCTAGAACTTATAGTAGCTGCATAGCCACTATCTGTAATTCACCCTTCTTATCAAATGAAAAGACACATTCACAAAAAAAGTCTAGAAATTACCAGGAATGTGAACATTGAAGTATTGCTCATCACAGCATAATTCAGCTCAACTGAGCACATTGCAGAGTACGGATGGCAGCAGTTACCCTGGAATATACCCTATATACTAACATAGTTTGACATCCTCAGGCAGGAGATGCAAAAGAAAAATTCTAAGGAGAAAGTAAGCAAACAATAACCCATCAGTGTAGCTAACAGCAGATGACAGTCACTTTGGTTAAGAAACAAAGATTGATATGTAAAGAGAATCGTCTGTGTTCCCAGATCTGTACTATATGCTGTTAGAAAAATACAAAGATATGTAAAACATGATTCCTGTTGTTAAGGAAATAATTTTCATTGGGGAATTGGATTTAAATATTTATGAAAAGAAAACTAACTATATAAAATAATGAAAGATAAAATCCCAAGAAGACTGATAGCAAATCCTATCATAGAAGGAACAAAAAGATCACTGGGCTGGAGTGTTCAGGAAATGCTTCATGGAGGAGGTGTCGTCTGAGCCCAAGAGGATTTGGAAATACAGAAACTTGATATCACTGCATTCCAGGCAGGGGAAATGGAGAATTCTTCTTGACCAAAAATTTAGGCTTGATCATGAGTATAACAGGCAAAGTCAAAAACAGTGATGGGTTCTTATTTTAAAAGCACATCCATAAATCTAAGAACCAGCTTTTCATATGTGTAGTTGAAGTGTTTTGTGTTGGTTTATTAAGCAATACAGGTAACATCTACAGTCAGGAGCAATGAGGTTTGAATAGGAACATCAATATCACTGCCCTCCTAGGGAAATTATTGAACGTCATTGTCAATTTTTAAAAATTTGTAAATGTTAAAGGAATTGAATTATTACCTGTAGCTCACATGAGGAACCATTTTTACAAACAACTTATTTCATAGTATTAATAATGGTTTATATTTAAAATAGTATTTTCAGGTCTATAACCTGTTTTCCTCATAATTCTGTGAGGCAGGGATCGCAAGTATTATCATTCCCATTTTCAAGATAAGGAAATTGGAGGTCAGAGAATAAGTGACTTACTCATAGGCAATACAGTTAATAGGTGTTGGATCCAGAATTTGAAGCCTACTATCCTGACTGTCCGGTTTTCTGTTTATTGTACCATGTTGCTCCTCTTAAAAGTACTTGTTTTGGTTATTTCTGTACATGACAAGAGTTCCCTTTAAGAAAGAGAGAGGAACTATGCCTAATGAAGAACAATGTTATATCCAGGTAACACAGGATTTCCTAGAAGACCATTGACTAGCGTGAGAAATAATACTAATCAAACTACTAATGATACTCTTTTAAGAGTTGCCATCATTATCTGTGAGCTTGATGAGAGAGAACTTTAATAGGTTCCTAGGTTGCTACTGCTTTCTATTTTTACCATCTAATTGTGTTGTTTGAAGTACCAATAGTGATTGAATTTTCTCTTTTAAATGCATTTGCACCCACAGAGAACATTTGAACATAATTCTTTAGAGTTGATAAATTTAGGTGGCTTTGCAAATATCAAACCTCTCCTCATTTTTCTGACCAGCACAACTAGAAGGCTGCCTCATTTTATAAATTTAATCTTCTAAGCAGAGTTAAATATAGCTTCGTGAGTGAAAGAGTTAAACTTCTTTGATTTATACAAATATGTAATTAATGGGATGGTATTGAAGCAATAGCTCAAAAACTTGTTTTGAATGTAGCAAGATACCCTTTGCGTGATCCTCTGACCTTGAATAATTAAGGTGAGTATTTTAATATTTAAGCACATTGAGTGTCTACTATATTCAAGAGAATAGGGAAGACAGAGATCTATAAAATACAGTCCCTTCATTAAATAGCTTTATTTTTTTTAATTCATTAAATCTTGTAGTAAAAGACACGTAAACAGGTAGCAACAAGATAAAATAAGAGTGCAATTAATGTATGAGATGTGCAATGAGAAGTGCTTTGGAGGTTCAGAGGGAGAGCTCACTTCTGAATAGGAAAACAGGGGAAGCTAATGGAAAGAATAGCTTTTGAGCTGGGACTTGGAGGATGAAGAGGACTTTATGTGAACTTTCTGTTAGCCTCAGAAAGATATTAAATTGATGATCAAAGCTCTCCTCCATGTTACTCATCCCTCCGAGAGAGAGAACATTTTCTTATCTCTTGACATCATTTGGTATCACTTCGTGTTAAAGCAGATGAAATCTTTTCAAACTGAAAGTCCTAACAGTTTGAACACTGACTAAAAGCAAGTTGAAATCATGTTCAAACTGTAGATTGTCTGTTTATTGAGTTAACTGATAGATGCTAAGATTAAACATTTATTTTTTTTCCTGAGACACCATTGTTTGTACTTGATCTTCAAGAAGTGTATTTCATGTGTGCCTGAGTGATTATACCCAAGAATATTATTCCAGATGGTCGTTTGTCAATCATTATTCATGGAACAAGAAATCCATAACATGTTAGAGCCAAAAGGGTCCTTAGTGACCATCTAATCTAATATACCTCTTATAGAAACTGAGGCATACAGAGGGAAAGTGATATATACAAAATTATGTAGCACTTTACTAGATAAACAAGATTTCACATCTCCTGTCTTGACTTCTATTCGAAGATTCTTTCCACTACACTAAATTTCTCCTAAAACTGGGAGTACAAAATAAATTAAAAGAATTATTTAAAAAAAAAAACAACAACAAAAATACTTGATTCAATCACTGAAGGACTTTCATTAAACTTTATTAATTACCCAGGCTAATACCTTAAGTTAGAGCTTAGATATGCCTGAATATCTCTACACAAAAGACAATTAGCATTCCTCTCCTCTTTAGATTCTCTTGCTTTTAATTTTTACTCGATCTGAAATATTCAGCCTAAAATGTGAGCTTTAAAGAAAGGATTATTTCTGTATTAATCTGCACTTAAATGATAATGTTCTGCTAATTTCTTTTTAAATTTAAGCCCAATTAACTTATGTTGTCAAGATTTCTTTGCAAATAAGAAAAGAAGTTATAATTACAGCTTATTTTAAGTGAACCATTTAGTGCTATCAATTAAGCAAAATATATCTAAAGAATTTATCTGATAAAATCTTGGAGAGAAAACCCACTACTGCACATGTGGCATAGAGCTAAAACTGTAATGAAAATCTTAGAATGATCTCTGTAGAAAACATCAGTAAGAATAGGAGTAACAATTGGTTGATTTATTATTAATAATAATTATATGCTATCTAAATATCAGTTATCATCATTGATTAACCTGAACATTAGTTGGTATTTTTTGTTGAAGAAATCTGAGGCATGACTGTTAAAAGTAACAATATCGATTCCACTGAAGTCTTCACCCCAAACCTTATTGTAGCATTGAGGTGACCAAGGGTTCTCAAAGTTCTATGGCAGCACAATACAAAGTCTGGCGGATTCCATTAACCTGTAAGGCTTCCAGTACAGGTCTGTCCAAGGGCTCTATGTCTGCCATCTGAGGATTAGCCTAGCAGTATTAGGAAAGGTTCATCACCAGAAGGTTGGACACCAGGTGATGACTTTTTTTGGATTCAGCCATTCATGAAACCATCTGACAAGAAATGGAGGGGTTCTGATAGAGGAAGAGTAGTCTCACCAATGAAATTGCAGTTCATTTGAAGTAGTAAAGTAGAATGGCACACAAACACACATTGTGCTTATTCTTTTAAAGCTTTGCAAGCTCTCCCATTGATGATGAAGGCATACAGTTCTGTGTAAGGAAGTGTAGACTTGTCTTTGACCATTGTCAGTTTGAGCAGTCTAATGATCAGACATTTAACTGAGCTTTGATATTATTGTAGACATACATATTATAATTCAAATTCAAAAGCATTCATTAAGCGTCTACCATGTACATCTTTAATACCATCATTAAGAGGGATATAAAGACAAAAAATTAAAGGGTCCCAGTTCCTTCAATGACCTTACATTCTCCTGGGGGAGGAGGGGACAACATATTCACAGATAAATAAATATAAAGTGAAAAATAAATACAAAGCACCTGAAAGAACATTACAACTGGGGGTTCAGGAAAGGACTCTTGTAGGAGATGACGCTAGAACTAAGCCCTAAAGGAACTATGAAATTATGAGAGAGAACATTCCCAGCGCAGGAGACAGTGTGTGCAAAAAAAGCAAGAAGATGGGAAATGAAATGTCATTAATAAAGAAAATTACATAGTCCAGTTTGGTTGGAAAGTTGAATATGTGAAGAGGAGTAAAGTATAATAAGCCTGGGAAAAAAATAGGTTGGAACCAAACTGTGAATGATTTTAATGCCAAACAGAAGAGTTTGTATTTTATATTCAAGGGAATGGGGAGCTCCTGAAGCTTCTTGAAAAAAAAGAATTTGTATGGTCAGATATATGTTTTAGAATTATTAACTTAAGAAGCAGAAGAACATTGATAAGCTAGAGGGAGAGCAGAATGGTCAAGGGCCTTCTGCCTAGGTCATATGAGAAGAGACCAAAGAAACTGGACATGTTTGGCCTAGAGAAGAAAAGGGTGGTGGGGAACATGATGGCTGTCTCCAAGTATTTGAAGAGTTGTCATATGCAGGATGGGCTAGACTAGTTTGATTTGGCCACAGAGGACAAAATGAGAAGCAGTGGGTAGAAACTGAGAGAGCAAAATCCTGGGCTTTATGTCAGGAAAAAATGTCATAATAATTAAAGCTGTTGAAATGTGAAATGGGCCACCTCAAGAAGTAATGGGTTTTCCCTCTCTGGAAGCCTTTGAGCTCAGGCTGGATGGCCATCTGTCAGACATGCTACGATGGGGATTCCTTTTGTGCATGATTTGGACTAGATAAGCCCTGAAGTCCCTTCCCACTCTCATTCTGTGATTCTGTAAGACAGTTGGACAGGAGAAAGTCTGGATAAAGAGAGACAAATTAGGAGGTTATTTCAGTAGTCTAAGAAAAGTAAGGCAATCTTGAATTAAACCAGTGGTTGTATGAGAGGAGAATAGTGAACCGATGTGAAGGATAGAATCAAAGAGCCTCAGCAACTGATATTGGAGAAAAGATGAATAAGAGTGAGTCTTAATAAGAATAAGAATATGAGGTCATGTCTGACACCAAGATTTTGGACTAGAAGAAATGATACTACCATTGACAGAAATAGGAAAGTTAGAAGAAAGGGTGAGTTTAGAGGCAAAGATAATTAGCTCTGTTTTGGCCATACTGAGTTTGGGATATTAATGGGATATCCAAGAGAAGTTGTCTGGCAAACAAGTGGAGATGTGGTACTGAAGCCCAAGAGAAAGATGAGAGTAGAATATGTCAATTTAGAAGTTATTTTCATAGGGATAATAGTTTCATGACAGCTAATGAGATTCATGAGTGCTAAGGACACAGTGAAAAAAGAGAGCCCTGGAAAGAATCTTGGAGATACACTCGCAGATCAAGGGTG
This sequence comes from Phascolarctos cinereus, assembly GCF_003287225.1. Taxonomy (NCBI): domain Eukaryota; kingdom Metazoa; phylum Chordata; class Mammalia; order Diprotodontia; family Phascolarctidae; genus Phascolarctos; species Phascolarctos cinereus. The sequence goes on along the minus strand of NW_027555847.1, from coordinate 84,851,314 downwards.
GGTTATAGATGATGATCCTGCAAAAGAGACAGAGGATGATGTGCTAGAGTTAGACAGACAGGAGGAGAACCAGGAGAAAATAGTGTCATGAAAACTCAGTGAGGAAGGAGTGGACAGCACTGTCAAGAGAGGTCCAGAATAACGGAGATGAAGAAATGGCCATTGAATTGAGAAATAAAGAGATCATTGCTGACCTTGAGAAAACAGTTTTAGTCAGTAGTGGTGGAAGACAAATTGCAAAGGATTGAGATATAAGTGAGACTTGAGAAAGGAGAGACAATGAATGTAGTCAGTTTTTTCAAGAACTTTGGCTATGGAAAAAAGGAAAAATATAGGATAATAGCTTGAGGGGATGCTAGACTTATGCGAAGGTTTTGTTTTTTTTAATAATGAGACCTAGACTATCACTCTTTGCAGATGATATGATGGCATAATTGGAGAATTATAGAAAAGCAACTAAAAAACTAGTTCAAATAATTAACAACTTTAGCAAAGTTGCAGGATATAAAATAAATCTGCATAAATCATCAGCATTTCTATACATTACCAACAAGGCCCAATAAGAGATGAAGAGATAAATTCTGTTCAAAATAATTATAGACAATATAAAATATTTGGGAGTCTACCTGTCAAAACAAAACCAGGAACTATATGAACATAATTATAAAACACTTTTCATACAAATAAAGTCAGATCTGAACAATTGGAAAAATATTAATTGTTCATGGGTAGGCTGACCTAATATAGTAAAAATAACAATTTTACCTAAAATTAATTTGCTTATTCAGTGCCATAGCAATCAAACTACAAAAAAAAATTCATAGAGCTGGAAAAAATAATAACAGAATTCATCTGGAAGAACAAAAAATCAAGAATATTAAAGGAATTAATGGAAAAAGTGTGAAGGAAGGTAGCCTAGCCATACCAGATCTCAAAAATGTATTACAAAGTGATGATTATCAAAAGAGTCTGATGTTGCTGTTCAGGCATTTTTCAGTTGTATCCAATTCTTTGTGACCCCATTTGGGGTTTTCTTGGCAAAGATACTAGAGTGGTTTACCATTTCCTTTTCTGGCTCATTTTACAGATAAGGAACTGAAGCAGGCAGGATTAAGTGACTTGCCCAGGGTCACAGAGCTAGTAGTGTCTGAGGCCAGATTTGAACTCAGAAAATCTTCCTGACTCCAGGCCTGGCACTCTATATACTGCATCCTGCACTGTATCCACCTACCTGAGGAAGCTAGGTGACACGATGGATAGAGCATCAGGCCTGGGGTCAGGAAAACTCATTTTCCTAAGTTCAAATCTGGTCTCAGACATTTATTAGCTCTGTGACCCTGGGTAAGTCACTTAATGCTGCCTGCCTCAGTTCCTCATCTGTAAAGTGAGCTGGAGAAGGAAACGGCAAACCACTCCAGTATCTTTGCCAAGAAAACCCCAAATGAGGTCATGAACTGACATGACTGAACAACAACAACAATCTGGTACCAGCTAAGAAATACAGTGGTAGATCAGTAGAATAAATTGGATACACAACACACAGTAGGTAATGACCATAATAATCTAGTGTTTGATAAGCACAAAGATACCAGTTTTGGGGAAAAGAATTCACTGTTTGAGAAAAACTGCTGGGAAAATTGGAAAGCAGTTTGGCAGAAACCAGGTATAGATCAACACCTCACACCATATACCAAGATAAAGTCAAAGTGAGTATATGATTTAGATGTAAAAGATTATGCATGCAAATTAGGGGAGCATTGAAGAATTTACTTATCAGATCTATGGATAAGGAAAGAATGTATGACCAAACAAGCGATATAAAGCATTACAGAATGTAAACTAAGTAACTTTGATTACATTAAATTTAAAAAGTTTTGCACAAACAAAACCAGTGAAGCCATAATTAGAAGAAGAGCAGAAAACTGGGTGGCAGTGGGGGGACTGAATTTTATAGCAAGTTTCTCTGATGAAGGCTTCAGCTCTCAAATATAAAGAGAGCTGAGTCTAATTCATAAGAATATGAGTCATTTCCTAGTTGATAAATAGTGAAAGGATATGAACAGGCTGTGTTCGCATGAAGAAATCAAAGCTATCTATAGTCATATAAAAATGCTCTAAATCATTATTGATTGGAGAAATTCAAATAAAAACAATTCTGAGGTCCCACCTCATACCTTTTGGATTAGCTAAAATGACAGAAAGGAAAGTGGCAAATGTTGTAGCAATATGGAACAACTGGTACACAAATGGACAATTGGTGGAGTTGTGAACTGATCCAACCATTTTAGAGAACAATTTGGACTATGTCCAAAGGGCTATAAAACTGTGCATATCCTTTGACCCATCAATACCACCACTAAATCTGTATCCCAAAAAGATTTTTTAAAATGGAGAAAAAACCTTATATGTACAAAAATATTTATAGCAGCTTGTTGTAGTGGCAAAGAATTGGAAATTGAGGGGACGCCCATCAAATGGGAAATGGCTGAACAAGTTGTGGTATGTGATTGTGATGGAATGCTACAATGCTATCAGAAATGATCAGAAGGACGCTCTCAGAAAAACCTGGAAAGGCTCACATAAACTGATGGAAAGTGAAGTGAGCAGAACCAGGAGAACATTGTACACAATAATAGCAATATTGTAAGATAATCCATTAAAAATGATTTAGCTGCTCTCAGCAATACAAAGATCCAAGACAGTTCTGAAGAACTTATGTTGAAAAATGCTCTCCACCTCCAAAGAGAGAACTGATGGAGTCTGAATGCAGATCGAGGCAGACTTTTTCTCTTTCTTTATTTTTGTGGGGGTTTTTTTGGTCTGTGGTTTCTTTCACAACATGACCAATATGGAAATATGTTCTGCATAACTGTACATACATAATCTATATAAAATTGCTTGCTTTCTCAATGTGGGGGGAGAGGAAGGAAAGAAGGAAAGAATTTGGAATTCAAAATTTTTTAAATGAATGCTAATTATTTTTACATGTAATTAGAAAAAATAAAATGTTTTTAAAAAACTGATTAAAAATAATGAGACATAAGCATATGTGTAAGAAACAGAGAAGGTAGTAGATAAGGAGATATTGGAAATTAGAGTAAAAGAGAAGATGATTAGGGGTATAAATTTGCAAAGGCACCAAGAAAGGGGTGGAATCAAGGATATAAATAGTGGAGCTGTCCTTAGTAAGAAAGAAAGGCCACTTTGAGAATGTAACAAAGAAGGAAAGAAAAGGGGATACTGTTGAGGGATTTGAGGTATGGAGTTGGAGAGAAGAGAGAGTTCACTAAAAATAACCTAAATATTTTTTTACAAATTTTCATTACAAATGATTGCAAGTCTATGGTAGTAATAAAAACTAGAAAGAGGTTGGGAGAGGAGTGGGAAAATGGAGGGGCATTAAGAAGCAAGAGACAGGGGCAGCTAGATGGCGCAGCAGACAGAGCACCGGCCCTGGATTCAGGAGGACCTAAGTTCAAATTCGGCCTCAGACACCTAACACTTACTAACTGTGTGACCCTGGGCAAGTCACTTAACCCCATTGCCTAACCAAAAAAAAAAAAAAGGAAGCGAGACAAAGATCTTGAATCTAGCAATTAAGAGAGTTTCCTTTTGTTTATTTATCCTTGAAGTCTAAAAAATATGAGACTTCTTACAGGATAGCTGAGTGAATGGTTATATCCAGCTCCCCTTCACCTCCTTGTGGTCAAAAAAGCAAGAAATGTGCCACATAAGTTAAAATAACAAGGGAAAAATAGGAGAAAATAAATCTTTATAGAGAAAGCTTTGCAGAAAAACTAACAGACTAGAGAAATAAACACATGACTAAATGACTAAATACTATGGGGACAAGGGGGAAGAGAAGTAATACTGCAATTATAACTATGAAACCTACAGAAATTATATTGGGAAAACTATAGTAACCTCAAGAGTATTTGAGCTGCTTAATAAAATATATGTCTATAACAAAGGAAATAAGCTCTCTTAAAGAATTTAAGACACTATATCCTAGTTGTTTAGAATACAGTGTAGATTCAAATCCAGCCTCAGATACTTGACACTTACTAGCTGTGTGATCCTGGGCAATCCGCTTAACCCTGATTGCCTCATCAAAAAGAAAAAAAAAAGAATACAGTGTAGGAAACCTTAATAAAGCAATATATACTTGGAAAAAGAAAATAGTGGAGATCAGAATTTTAAAATTCAGAGAAAAAGCAACAAACAAATATCAGAGCATAATCAAAAATTAACAAAATTATAAGAATATTTGAGGTTCTAGAAACAGCTCATCTAATCTTGAAGACAAATCTCAGAGGAACAGTCAGAATAATTGGTGTCTCAGCATATCATAACTAATGAACTGAATACCATATTGCCATAACTCATATAAGAAAATTGACAAGAAATAGTGGGAAAAGAAGACAAATCACAGAATCCACAGATGATATTAAAGTGGGATCCCAAGTTTAATTCACTAAGAAATGTAGTCTCCAAGTTCCAGATCTAAAGTGTCAAAGAATCTTGCAAAAAGTCAAGGAGAGATAGATTTCTTACAACTCATTGCCTAGACCTCTATTTTGTACTTAGCACAGTCTACCTTGTGACATAAATTTTGTTTATGTGTCTTTTAGCTGTAAACTCCTTGAACACAGAGGCCATTATTGATTTCTTGCATGTAGGAAGTGCTTAAAAATATTTGTTGAACTGAACTGAAGTATATAGAGCTCTAGTTTTAGAAGGAAGAAGGTTGATAAAATAATAAGTTGATTTAAGGCCTTGTTTAAAACATACATTTTGAAAATGCAGATGGTATAATAGGAAAAAAATTTTCACGGGCAGTATCAAAGTATTATTAATATGTAAATAACTGGCAAAAGTGCATGTAAAGGACCAAGGATTGGTATCTTGTGAAATGCAGACAATTCAGTGTTTCTCCTGTCCTTTTTTCCCTAAGTTATACTTATGGTACCAAAAACGTATATGAACATCTGTAAGATAATGAAACCAAAAGCCACAGACAAAATACAGGAAAGAGTGAAATTTTAAATTAGAGAATAGAAAGTGCCATTTACTTCAATGAAATAGATTTTCCCTTTCCCTTGTGCTTTTCATGATGTAAAGTTCTCTTCAGTCACCAGGACACCCACACATCATGACAACTGACAAATGTTTGTTGAATTGCTATTCCAATATAAATGTTGTGAGTGCACAGAAGTCCAAGCAATGTTTTGCGAGCTCCAGACAGACTTTTAGTACTCCTTCGTGCTATGTCTGTAATGTAAGTCATCTGCCCCCTGACTTCATGGGCACTGAGGAAAATGGAATCATTTCTATTTTTTTCTAACAGTATGAATGAAAAATCCATATATTGTTTCATTTTGCTTAATGTTAACATGTACAAAACCCTGACAATATATGGTATGCCAATAATTATTTTATTTTTGACTAAATATGATCTCTACCTGGATATCACATTATACATGCAGCCACATTTTGTTGAAATAAGATATAAAACTAAAATTAGGTTATTTGGATAAAGGGCGTTTTTAATTTAATTTAATAGTCTTTTCCCTATCAATACATGATGCCTACAGAGAAGATATATGGATATAAATTCAGTACCCAGCAATGGTCATTCCATTTAGTATATGTTCAATAAATATTGAATTAGTGAATGAATTTGAGTAGTGGAAAGAGCACAGACCCAGGTTTTAATCCAATCCTACTTATGACTTGCACAGCCTAGGGCAAATTGTTAGGCTTCTCTGAATTTCACTTTTCTCATCTATAAAATAAAGGTGCCTGACTGCATAATCTATAAAGCCCTTCCCATCTCTAAAGCTATGATACATTAGAAGCATTTAAATATGTAACAGTTCAGATATACTGGATCAAATTTAGTGAAAAATATAATGGAAATAATTCCCAATATGAATACAATATAAGTTTAACAATAATACATAACATAATTAATACTCTCACATGAAGAGACAGCCTATGTTAGTGGGAAACACATAGTGAATTCTTGGATTTATGGAAAATGGGTGGTAGAAATGTCACAATATGGTCTACCCATACAAATGTTCCTATTGTTATATCTGGGATCTCACCAAAGCAAATGCTTTTATATTCCTTGCCAATATCACTGTGAGATTTAGAATTTAATTTTAATGCAGAATTTAAAATAGTGATAGTTTAACAGTCTGCATACAAAGTAAACCTAAGGAGTTGCTTTATTGCTATGAATAAGATGACACACATGTAAGTGACTTTTTCTTTTTTTTTTTCTTTTTTTCAAATCAACCTATGACTTCATTAGTACAGGGAATTCCCAGTGAGGAATCAATCTCTTTCTACCAATGTAGGTAGACAATTGCTCTGCATCTTTTATTATATGAGTGTTTCTTGAGGCACTAAACAGTTAAGTGACTCATCCAAAGTCATACAGCCAGGATGTCTCAAAGACAGCACTTGACTCCAAGCCCTACTCTCTACTCACTACACCATATTGTTACCTCTGTGTAGGTGATATCTTAAGGGTAATGATAATAATAATAGTTCATATTTTGTAGTGGTTTAAGCTTTGCAAGGCTTCTCTAATTCCCTAATTTGGTCAGATAACAGTAGGATCAAAAATAATAACTGATACATGCTGCTTCAAGTACATTAGTTGGAAGGGGTGGACTGGTCCAACTCCTTTATTTTACAGATGAGAAAAACAGCATCTCCAAGAGGACAACAAATATTAAACTGGCAAAGATCCTACTCCATGCTGACATAGATATTTTTGAGATGTGTGGGACTCTGTCCTCTCAGATCCTGTTATTCTTTATATTTTTCATGACTTTTTTCCTGGCTTATGATAGTTTTGCCTGTCTTTTATACTTCTTTTAAGAAGCTTTCTAAGCAGTTTCCACATATTTTCATAGGTAGTGTACATTTTGGAAGCTCTATTAGAGACTGTATTTAGTAGTGCTGCTCTGAATGATTGTTTAAAATTTGAAATGATGAACAGTGACCTTGTTTTAATTATCTGTCATTCAGAGTTGAGTTCTTAATGTGATGACAAAAGTAACACAACTGCTCCCACCACCCAAAGGATAAAGTCTAAAATTTTCAGACAGTGATTTCCTGAAGGGCAAAGATGGAACCCTTTTAAAATCTTTCATTTTTGCACCTCTTCTGGCAAGCACGTTGTCTTATCATGTTGTAAGTGCCTAATGAAAGTTTATTGAATTGGGTTGAAATGGAATCGATCATTGGGCCCGAAGCTTTGTTGTTGTTCAGTCATTTCAGTTGTGTCAACTCTCCATGACCCCATTTAGGGTTTTCTTGGCAGAGATACTGGAGTGCTTTGCCATTTCCTTCTCCAGCTCGTTTTATAGATGAGGAGACTGAGGCAAACACAGTTAAGTGACTTGCCCAGGGTCACACTGCTAGGAAGTATCTGAGGCCAGATTTGAACTTGGGAAGATGAATCTTCCTGACTCCAGACTCAGGCACTCAATCCACTGTGCTACCTAGCTGCCCATTCCTGTTCTATAGTCCCTTTTATAAATAAATACACACACATACTAGAAAATAACCCACAAACATGGACATTTCCAGAGTCACAAGATAATATATTAAATACCATGTGGTAGTACCAATGTTGCCCTGCTCCTCTGTATTCTCTTCTAAACCTCTTTCTGGTTTTGTTTTTTTTGTGTATTTTTAAAATATTTGATTAATACTCTTTTCTGACTTTATTTGTTTGCATTAGTGTCACTACTCTCCATGCTCTCCACTCCTTCCCACACACAAATAAAAGCCTTCACTTCAATCGAGAGAAATGAATTTACATTGTATTTGTTGTTTCTGAAGATTTATGTCTCATTTTGTACCTATATTCCACCAAAAGATGGGAGGTCTGATTATTATATAAATAGTTCTCCTCATTCTACCAGCTTTACTCTGTATCAGCTCATGCAAGACTTCCCAGGCTTTTGCAAGTCTATCCCCTTAGATATTTCATATGGCACAATGATATTTTATCAATTAATATACCATAACTTGATCAATTATTCCCCAGTTAATAAGTACCCCCCTTAGCTTCCAATTCTTTACCACTACTATAAAAGAACTGCTATAAATATTTTTGTGAGTATGGGTTCTTTTCCTCTTTTTTGTCTCTTTGGAGTTCAGGCCTAGTAAGGAATAATGTTAGGTCAAAATGGTAGCTGTCGATATATCCTTGATACTCAACTGTTATCAGAGATATTTGATACAAAGGTGTCTTCATAGACTGTTTAGTGACTTATTGGGCATTGTTCCAAACTGCTTTCCAGAATGGCTGGATTCATTAATAGCTCCACCAGTAGTTCATTTGAGAGCCATTTGCCTGCAGCCTCACCAACATTTGTCATTTTCCTTTTTTGTCAGCTTTGCCAAGTTTGCTGATGTGAAGTTGATACTAAGAATCTTAAACTTACAATTCTGTCATTATTATTAACTTGGAACATTTTTATATGGTTATTGATAGCTTACATTCCGTCCCTTGAGAAATGCTGATTCATATCCTTTGGCCTATTGAGGAATGCTTTTGTCCTTACATATTCATATCTATTCTTAATATATCTTGGTTATCAGACCTTTATCAGATAAATTTGCTACAAAGATTTTCCTGGTTATATTTTGCTTTCATTCCAGCTGAATTACTTTTCTTCATGACAGAGCTTTTCAATTTTATATAATCAAAGCTGTCCACATCTCCTGAAAGCATTTCTGTCCTTTGTTTTGTCAGGAATTCTCTACCTAGCCATAGTTCTCAAAAGTATTTTCTTCCAGTCTCCTAGTTAGTTTTTTATATGATCTTTTATATCTAGGTCGTGTATTGATTTGGACCTTATTGTGATCTGTGGTGTGAAATGTTGATCACAGATTCATTTCTCCCAGGCTGCTTTCCAATATTGCTAGCAGTTTTTGTTGAATACTGAGTCCTCAGACCCAATAGTTTGTGTCTTTGAGTTTATTGAACAGTGTGATCATGTGTTGAGTTACTTCTGAATCTTGTCTGCCTAATCCGTTCCATTAATCAGCTTTTCTAATTTTTAACTAATAGCAAATTGTTTCAATGATTGATGCTTTACAATACACTTTGAGAGCTCTGGTGCTGCTAAGATCCCTTCCTTCCTTTTTTTTTTCCATTATTTCCCTTGAGGTTCTTGACCTTTTGTTCCTCCAAATGATTTTGTTATAACTTATGTGGTTTTACAAAATAATACCTTGGCAGTCTTATTCATAAGGCATTTGATCTGTAATTTAATTTAGTTACTATTGGCATTTTTGCAGCACCAGCAGAGTTAATTTTTCAACCCTTTTGATTGCATGCTGAGCTCATAGATCCTCTCTTTTTCTATTTCGTTGATATGTTTTCAGAGATAGAAATTTTCCTCCGAAAATGGTTTTAGTGGTGTCAAACTTGTTCTTTATAATTTTGGAGCATTCATCGTCAGTTGTTTTGTGGATTTTTTCCCATTAACATAGTTGTAGTCATTATGCTTATTGTTTTATTGACTATTGTTATTTGGTCATTTCAGCCATGTCTGATTCTCTGTGAGCTCATTTGGAATTTTGTTAACAAAGATACTGGAGTGGTTTGATATTTCCTTCCCCCGCTCATTTTATAGATGAGGAAACTGAGGGAAACAGGGTTAAGTGCCCAAGGTCGCACAACTAGTAAGTGTCTGAGGCTGGATTTGAACTCAGGAAGATGAGTCTTTCTTATTCCACTGCACCACTTATTTGCTCTTTTATTGACTGTATTTAACTTCATTTTGCAGCAGTCTGTGTAAATGTTTCCGTGCTTTTCTGAATTGAGGCAGCTAGATGATGCAGTGAGTGGATAGAGCACTGAATCTAGAGTCAGAAAGACTGAGCTCAAATTTGACCTCAGACACTCACTAACTGTGTTACCACAGGCAAATCACTTAATTTCTATTTGCCTCAGTTTCCTCATTTGTAACATGGTGATAATAAAAACACTTTCCTCACAAAGTAATTGTGAGAATCAAATGAGGTAATATTTGTAAATCAATTAGCATGGTGTCTAGCATATAGTAGGAGCTATATAAATGTTAGCTATTATTATTACTCTTCCTTTTTTCATAGAGCACAGTAATATTCCATTCCATTCATGTACCACAATTTGTTTAGACTTTTTTCCCAAGCAATGGGCATCTACATTGTTTCCAGTTCTTCACTACCACAAAAAAATGCTGCTAATAATATTGTGTTGTCTACATGGCCTTTCTTTTTATCAATGATCTCTTTGAGGTAGATACGTAGTGGTGAAATTTTAGGTCAAGGGGTATGGACATTTTAGCCACTTTATTTGCATAATTTGAAATTACTTTCCGGAATGGTTGGAGCACTTCACAGCAATACTAACAACCCGTTACTGTTTCTTTCTTTCCACAACACTTGCAATTTTAACTATGCCCATTTTTTGTCATCTTTGCCAATTTGCTTGGTGTGAGGTAAAACCTTGGCTTGTTTTGATTTTAATTTTTCTTATTTTTAGTGATCTGGAACATTGCTTCATATGGTTGCTAATGGTTTGTAATTCTTTTGAGAATTTTTTTTCATATCCTTTGACCTCTTATCTTTTGAGAAAATGGCTTTTGGTCTCATATATTTCTGCTAGTTGTCTATATATCTTTGATACTCAACTGTTATCAGAGATATTTGATACAAAGGTGTCTTCATATTCAAGCACTTCCTTTCTTATCCTAAACTTGTGAATTTTGTTATGCAACAGCTTCTCAATTGTATATATCAAAATAATCTATTTTATCTTTTATGCTTTCCTCTATCCAGTGTTTTCATTAAGTATACATCTCCCTGTAACTGTGAAAGGTGTACAATCTCCTTCTCTTCCCACTGTTTTATGATGTTGCTTTTAATATTCAAGTTATGAATAAAATTTGTTTTGAATTTATTATGGAATATGATCTAAGATGTTGGTTAAAATCTAGTTTTTACCAGATTTCTGTCAGTTTCTCAGTAATTCTTATCAAGTAGGTAGCTCTTTCCCAAACTATTTGCACTTCTGTATTTATTGAACACTTGGTTATTGAGCTATAATATTTCTTATTTTCACTTATCTAGTGTATTCCATTGACCTACTTCTCTATTTCTTAACCAATAAGAATTAAAAGATAATTGAAGTCTTATAACGTAGTTTAAAGTCTGGAGTTGCTATTCTATCTTCATTCCTGCCTTTGTTCATCATTTCCCTTGACATTCTAGATCTTTTATTCTCTCAAATGAATTCTTTTATCGAGTTCTCTCAAGTATCTTTTCATAATTTGACTGTATGACATTAAAACTATAAATTAAAAAAAAAATTTAAACTATAAATTACCTTTGGTAGTATTGTTATTTTTATTATATTGATGTGAAGCTGCCATGGGCACTGAATATTCTTCCAGTTATTTAAGTTATTCTTTATTTATTTAGAAAATATTTTATAAATGAATCTATACAAGCATTGAGTGTACTTTGGTAAATTGATTACCAGAAATTTTATAACTATTTTGAAAGGAATTTCCCTTTTAATTATTGCTTCTTGGATTTTATTATTACAGAGTATTGCTACTATTTAATGGGTTTATTTTCTTGCCTAAAAATTTGCTGAAGCTATTAATTGTCTCAGTTACTTTATCTGCTGATTTTTTAAGCATCATGTCATAAGCAAATAGACATAATTTGTCCCTTTTTTGCTTCTTTGTTTACTTTTATCTTTCATGCTTTATTGCTGTTGCTGGCATTTCTAGAGCTATCTCAAATAATAGTAGAGAGAGTAGGCATTCTTACTTCATATTTCATTGGGGAAGTTTTTTGTATATCCCCAAAATGCAATTGGTGAATACTTTTTAATGCTATTTTAAAAGATCCCTCTATGCCTACACTTTGTAAAGTTTTTAGCATAAATATGGGTTGTAGTTTGTCTATGGTTTTTTTCTGCATGTATTGAAATAATGATGGGGTTTGGGATGTTTTTGTTTTTAATGTGATTAATTACATTTCCCTAATGTTAAGGTGCCTTTGTATTGTATCCATTACATCCCTAGTCATTCATTCATAACATCTGATGTGTTTGCTAAAATGTCAATCATATTATCTTTTAGTCACACTTCACATATGAAAAATATATAGTATTGGGGGCTATGTAAAGACCTTTTTAAAGATTTTTTGAAGGCCAAATTAATTTAATATAGTCACCAAATAAATTTTTTTAAAGGATTGTAGGAAATCACTTTATTTGATCATCAAATCTTAGAACTATTCTACACTATTCATTGAAATTAGTTAATTCAGTCAATTACAGAGGTATTCATTTATGATATTCAGAATTCTTTTCAAAAAACTAAACGAACATTCTACAGTAAACTGTTGCTCTCTTGAAACTGGCTAGACTTTTTTTCACTTTAGACTTTGTGGTTTTATGAGTGTCTTTGTTCATGATAGCCAGGAATACCTGATCTATGCTAAGTAACTATATTCTGCCAAGTAAACAATCTAGTCATTTCCATGAATCTAATAACAAAAGGGAATTGACTCAGGTGTTTAAAAACTAGACAATGAGAATTGTGAAAAAAGAGGAAAAATGTGCCTTTGTCTTTTATGAAAAGAGAGAAGAATTTTAATTTCTCTTTCCAACAATGTGTAAGAAACTCAGAAATTAGGGCCAACTTGATTCATTGTTAATTACAGAGTATGGTGATAACAGGTCTGAGTATTAGTCACCATCCTGTTCTTCATTGATGACAGATCTTAATTCAGGAAGAATAGGATTTCTTTTTAAAGAATTAAGTTTTAGAAGAACAGTACCTTTTCATGTGCTATTCCTTATTTTTGAACCTTGAAATAAAATTAATTGACTCTGAGTCTACAAAAGCTTTACATATTGTTTTCCTTCATATATCAGAATAATACTTGTGATGAACTTAACTCACTTCGTTAAAATAACCACAGAAAAGAAATAACACATTACAGCTGATTTCCTCCATCCAAATTGTAAATAGATTAAACTATCCTCCTGCCTGAAGGATAACAAAGAACATGCTGAAAGACTGAAAATGATTCCATATTAGGACCAGTTGAAGTTTGAGGGAACTGGTGATTGTTATCCAGAAGAAGAGAGAAGTTGGGTGAGGGGCGGTGTGGCATGATACCTGCCTTCAAGCCAGTTTGAAAGGTTATCATATGTAAGATATCTGTAAGATATGTAAGATATCTGTAAGATATGTAAGATATCTTCTTCTTGACCGCAGCAGGAAGGGCTAAGAACAGTGGGTAGATGCAGATTTGGTTTTGATGTAAGAGTAAACTTCCAATTTAAACTAGCCTGAAGTGGAATAGCATGCCTTCTGAGGTGGTGGATTCCAAATCATCTAAGGTGCTAAGGTGAAGACCAGCTGGCCACTTGCCAGGGATGTTGGAGAGAGTGTTCTCATCTAGGTGTACATGGACTGGATGATCTCTGAGACTTCTTATAGTTGTGGGATTCAGAGATTCTGGGATTGCTCTGTGTGTCTGCAAAACCTGTCATTAGTGATAGCTCTGACTTCTGCCAGACTTTGCTGTTCCCGTTACTGTTTTACATTGGGTTGTGGGTGGTGTTTGTTAGTTTATTTGGTTTGGGGACACACCTGTGTTATATCATCAGTTTTAATATTCTTAGGTGGAAACTCCTTTTTCCTTGATATTGAGTGCCCATTGGTGGGCTGCACCAGTCTATTACCTAAACTAATTTACAAATTTAGTGCAAGGGAATACTTTACAAAGCTAGAAAAAGTGAAATTCATGATTTTTTAAAAGAAGGAACAAAAAGAGAAAAGCACATCCAGACTTCAAATTCTACTATACAGCAGTAATCATCATAACTGTTTTGTACTAATTTAAAAAATAGGTAAGTATATCAGTGGAAAAGACTAGATAAGGAAAAATCAGAAACAATTGAACTCAATAAACCAATGTTCAGCAAAATCAAGAACATAAAGTATGTGAGAAATAATTCTTTATTAGATAAGAATTGATGGGAGAAATAGAAAATAACTTGGCAAAAATTAGATTTAGGCCAGTAGCTTTCCCCATATGCCACAATAAGTTCAAAATGTATATGACAATTGAAAATTAAGGTCACATCATATAAAAATTAAGCAAGAACTGAATCCCATATCTTCAGTGTTATAGCTAGGGGGAGAATTCTCAACAAAGGGAGAGAAATGTTCACACAAGATACAATAGGTAATTTTTCATTAATTCATCATTTCATGAGGTATAGCTAATAATAGCTAACATTTATATAGCACTCCCTATGTGCCAGGCATCGTACCAAGCCCTTTATGATCATTATCTCATTTGTTCTTCACAATAACCCTGGGAGATAGGTGCTATTATTTTTTTATTTTATTCATTTATTTATTTTTTAAAATTTCCCATTTACATATAAAAACAGGTTTTAACATTCTTTTTTTAAAACTTTGAGTTCCAAATTCTCTCCCTTCCTCCCTCTCCACCCCACTCCCCAGTTGAGAAGGCAAACAGTTTGATATAGGTTATACATATATAGTCAAGCAAAACCTATCCATAATAGTCATGTTGTAAAAGAAAACATAGAGAAAAAAACTCAAGAAAAAGAAAGTATGCTTCCATCCGTATTCACACACCATCAGTTCTTTCTGTAGGGATGGATAGCATTTTTCATCATAAGTCCTTCAGAGTTGTCTTGCATCGTTGTATTGCTGAGAATAGTTAAGTCATTCACGGCTGATTATCTTAGAATAGTGCTGTACTTTATACACAGTACATTTCACTTTGCATCAGCCCATGCAAGTCTTTCCAAGTTTTTCTGAGATTATCCTGCTCATCATTTCTCATATAGTACAATAGTATTCCATCATAATCACATACCATAACTTGTTCAGTCATTTCCCAGTTGATGGGCATCTCCTCAATTTCTAATTCTTTGCCCCCAGAAATGAACTCTATAAATGATTTTGTACATATAGGTCCTTTTCCTTTTTGTTTTTTATCTCTTTTGGGATACAGACGTAGTAGTGGTATTGCTAGGTCAAAGGGTATGCATGATTTTATAGCCCTTTGAGCATAGTTCCAACTTGCTCTACAGAATGGTTGAATCAGTTCACAACTCCAGAGAAGTGTTATTATTGTCATCATTTCAGAGACGAGGAAACTGAAGCAAACAAAGGTTAAATGACTGGCCTAGAGACTCACAGCTAGTATCTGAGACTGGACTGGAACTCAGGTCTTCTTGATTTCAGGTCTGGTGATCTGTCCACTCTGCCATTTAGCTGCCCTACTCTGAGAGAGAAAGTTGCCAAATGGGGAGGGGGGACACATTGCATCAGACATCTCTGATAAGGGCCTGATATCTAAGATATTTTGGGGACTAATGCAGATTTATAGATGAAAAACAGTTCCCAAAAGATATGAGCAAACAGCTCTGTAAAGAATTGAAAACTATAAACAACCGTATGAAAGATTGCGCTAAAAAAGTAATATTAATAGAGCACCAGCCCTGGAGTCAGGAGGACCTGAGTTCAAATCCAGCCTCAGACCAGACACTTTACAGTTACTAGTTGTGTGACCCTGGGCGAGTCACTTAGCCCCAATTGTCTAAAAAAATGTTAAACATGGAAATCAAAATAAGTCCAAGATATTATCTCATACCCAGTATATTGGCAAAAACAACAAAAGGTAGAGATAGTCAATGTTGGTAGAATAGATAGCACCCCTAATACACTGTCAGTGAAATGAATTAGTCCAACCATTTTGGAAATCAGTTTGAAATTATTGTTACGTAGGATAGCAGAATTGATTAGAAGGCAGAACATAACAGTATGTTATTTACAAGAAACAAAACAAAAAGACATAGAATTAACATAAAGGGCCCAAGCAAAATCTATTATATTTCAGCTGAAGTAGGAAAAAAACAAGGGTAGCCATCATGATCTCAGACAAAGCAATGCCAAAAATAGACTTAATTAAGTAAAATAAACAAGTAAACAAAAGATATTGTTATCAGATCTGTAAATTGGACATAAAACTGAAAAATATTAGAAAACCAACAAATTAAACACCAAAACAGAAATCCTAAAAAATCAAGGAAGAGATTAACAAAATGAAAAGAAAAAACCTGGAATTAATAAATATATCTAGGAGCTGTTTTTTGAAAAAACTAATAAAGTATTTAAACTCATGGCTAATTTCATTTTTAAAAAGAAAGAAGAAAACCAAGTTACTAACTCAAAAATGTAAAAGATGAATTCACAACCAATGAAGAAGAAATAAAAGAAATTATTAGAAATTGCTTCACTCAATCATATGCCAATAAAACTGACAATCAAAAAGGAATGGATGAATATTTATAAAAATATAAAGTAACCAGGTTAACAGAGCAAAAAATAGAAGAATTAACCCAATCTCAGAAAAGGAAATTGAATAAATGCACTCTCAAAGAAAAAAAATGCACAACCAGATGTATTTACAAGGAAATTCTATGAAATATTTAAAGAACAGTCAATTTCACTTAAACCATCATCATTTCTTCACAAAACCAAACAGAAAGAGACAGAAGCAGAAATTCCATTTAAAATAACTACAGAAGGTATAGGATATTTGGGAGTCTATATAACAAGACCCACAGAAGAACTATTTTACTACAACTTCAAAATATTCTTTACATAAATAAAGACAGATTTGAGAAGTTGGAGTAATAGTTGTTATTCATCACTGATCCAAGCCAATATAATAAAAATAGCAATACCACCTAAATTACTTTACTTGTTCCATGCCATACCAATAACTTTTATCACTATAAAAATAATAATATTAATCCAGAGAATTTAAAAGGTCAAGAATTTCAAAGGAAATAGTCCAAATTGAAAATAAAGAGTCCAAGCAGTATTATATCTCAAACTCTATCACAATGTAAGAATCATCAAATCTTTGTTGTGCTAAATAAATTAAGAGGTTGATCAAACTTGCAGCCTAAGAGCTGTATGCAGCCAGCAAAACTCCTGAGTCCAGCCTGAACCAAATCAAAATGTAACTGGAAAATGTTCACTAAAATAAATAAAAATATAGAACAACAAAGACAATATTAATTTGTGGTTTTCTAAGTCAACATGTAGCCCACAGGGATCCATTTCTATTTGACACCACCGGTATGCACAACATAAAGAAGCAGATGAATATAGTGGCCTAGTTTTGTATGAACTCACAAACTCAAACTGTTGGGGTGAGAACTCACTATTTGCCAAAAATGGCTGGGTAAATTGGAAAGCAATCTGGCAGAAATTAGGCATAGCCCAAAAACTCACACCACATACCAAGATAAACTCCAGATTGATACATGATTTAGACATAAAAGGTATTATCACAAGTAAATTAGATAAGCAAAAAAGAGATTACATTTCATATTTGTGGGTAGGGGAGCTGTTAATGACCAAATAAGAGTTAGAGACACTATATAAGACGAAATGGATAATTTTGATAATATGAAAGTAAAAGGTTTTGGTGTTTGTTTTTTTTCCGCTATTAAAACAATGCACCTAAAATTAGAAAGGAAACACACTGAGGGGGAAAAAAACCTATACCACAAGTTTCTCTGATAAGGGTCTCATTTTCAAAATACGTAAGGAACAGATTTAAATTTGTTTTTTTAAAGCCATTTCCCAATTGATAAATAATAAAAGATTATGAAAAGGCAGTTTTCAGAGGAAAAAACTCAAGCTTTCAACGGCCACATTAAAAAAAAATGCTCCAAATCACTAAATATTAGGAAAATGCAAATTAAGGCAGCTCTGAGGTTATACCTTCACATCTATCAAATTGTCAAGTTTTGGGGCGGAAAAGAAACATAAATTTTGGAAAAGCTGCAAGAAAATAAGCACATTAATGCAATACTGGTGAATCTAGCCATTCTGGAAAGGAATTTGGAACTGTGCTCAAGAAGTTTTGTGCATGCCCTTTGACTCAGAAATGCCACTAAGAGGCTTATATTCCCAAAAGATCAAAGAAAGAAAAAAGAAAATATGTACAAAATATTTTTAGCAACTCTTTTTGTCATAGCAAAGAAGTGGAAATTGAGGGTATCCATCAGTTGGGATATGACTAAACAAAGTATTGCATATCAATTTAATGGAATACAATTGTGCCATAAGAAGCTTACCAGCATATCAAAAAGCCTGGTGTTATATACAGTATTCCACAACTGTGATCCTCCTACCCCTGCAGAAAAGCATGCATAAAATCTCAGAACATTCATTTTTTTATTGTTTTGTTGTTGATCTTTCTATATACATTATTGTAGTCATTGTATAGATTGTTTTCTGGGTTTGGCTTATTTGACTCTGCATCATTTCAGATCTTTCCTGAAATAAGTCCTTCCATGCTTCTTAGTAGTCATTTTAATTCATCCTTCCTAATAGCATGGTAATATTGCATTATATTCGTGGACCACAATTTGTTCAGCCATTACCAATCAATGGGCATTTACTTTGCATCCAGTTCTTTGTTACCACAAAAAAAAAAAGCTATTATAAATATTTTTGTGGACATGGATACTTTCTTTTTATCACTGACTTCCTTGGGGTATAAATATAGCAATAGAATCCCTGGATCAAAGGACATAGGCTAAACCCTTTATTTACATAATTCCAAATTTCTTTTCGCAAAGGTTGGACCATTTCACTGCTCTACCAATGAAGGATGAATGGGCCCATGTTTCTGCAACCCCTCCAACACAGCATATTATTCCCTTTACAAAATTTTTATTGTCACCCCTAAAGGCTTAATTATAATTTTCACAATTAAGTTGTATTTCAGATCAACCAATTCTACACATGCAAAATACTAGCTTATAAATCTCCTTGCACTCAAAAATCTAGTTTACAGGACATCTTTGTAACCATTTCTCCCTTATTTCAAGCCTGCTTTTTTAGGCTCCATTCTGTTAATGTGTTATCTGTTCCTAGATTTTACTTTTTTCTTGCTTATGAGAATCTGGCCTTTATGACATAATATTGTCAATGCATATGATGTAAATAGGTAGTTACAAGAAGCAAGCAGAGGATGGTTTAGCTTGAGGAAGCTAGTTTTGTATATTAAAAAAAAATACTACAGGTACAAACGCTCTCAAAAGAAACTTTATTATTTAAAAGTCCTCGATGATTTTTCTATAATTTCTGCTAAAATAACAGTCAAATTCAACTCAACTCAATAGATCACCAAGAATGTTTCCTAAAATAGTCTTAAAACAACCAAGTCTAACAGGTGAGATGTTAGGTCAAATATTGAATTGATGATATATATGTAACACCTCCTTCTGAGCTCACTATCTCTTATTTTAAATTTTAAGTTTTATTGATGTGTTTTGTTTTTACATTACAAACATTTACAGATTACTCCACTTCATGAGAAGTCTCTTGTAACAGAGTAAGACAGCTGATTAAAACTAATAATGCAGTAACTTCATCTGAAAGTGCATGAAACAATTCATATCTGTAGCACTCCCCTACTTCTCTATTTAAAAAACCCAGAAATCTATTTTCTTTTTATTCTACCCTAAACATATTGAAATAAAAAGAAATTTTCACAAATATGCATAATCAAACAAAACCATTATCCTCAATGACTGTATGCAAAAATATATGTCTCATCCTGCAGCCCAAATCTGTCTCATATTCTCTATAATTGATAGCATATTTCATTATCACTCCTCAGGAATCATAAATGATCATTATACTATTCATAGTTCTTAGAGTGTTCAAAATTGTTTGTCTTTACAATGTGATTGTGTTTATATGAATTATTCTCCTGGTTCTCCTCATTTCATTCTTGATCAGTTTCTAAAAATCTTAAAAATTTTTTACTTTTATAACTTATAATAATCTATATTAGAATGTCAATTATTCTCCTGGATCTGCTTATTCATTCTTAATCTATTTACATGTTTTCCATGCTCTTTAAATCATCTCTTTTCTTACGGCATGATATTAATACATCATATTTCATATATTACAATTAATTTAGCCTCCTCAGTTGATGGGCATGCTCTTAATTTCCAGGTTTTTGTTATCATAAAAAGAGCTGCTAAATATTTTTATGCATAAAAATCTTTCTTCTTTCTTTGATTTTTTTAGGGGATAGGCCTAGCAATAATATATTTACATCAAAGGCAACATGCAGTTGAGTAACTTTTTGTGTATGATTCCAGATTGCTTACTAGAATGATTACACCTATTCACAGGTCCCCCAAAATGGAGCAAGTTGCCTGTTTTCTCAGAACCCTCCCAGCATTTATCATTTTCCAGTTTTGTTATCTTTGCCAAGCCTTAGAATTTCATTAATTTGCATTTCTCTAATTTTTAGAGATTTGAAGCATTTCTTTTTCACATGGCTTAAAATAACTTGGGTTTCTTCCTGTAAGAACTGCCTGGTATAGACATTAGATTGTAAGCTTCTACAGGCTGAGGACTTTTGCCTCGTTTAGTATCCTCAGTCCTTAGCACAGTGCGTGGCACATGACAGGTGCTTAATAAATGTTTATTGATTGACGGATTATATCCTTAGATCATTTATAAGTTGGGGAATAGTTCTTTTAATTATAAATTTGAAACAGTTCCTTATGTCTTGGAAATGAGACATTTATCAGAGAAACCTGCTGCAGAGATTTTGCTCCATCATTTCAGTTGTGTCTGACTCTATGATCTCATTTGGGATTTGCTTGGCAAAGATACTGGAGTGATTTGCCATTTCTTTTCCAACTCATTTTCCAGATGAGGAAACTGAGGCAAACAGGGTTAAGTGATTTGTCTGGGTCGCACAGCTAGTAAGTGTCTTGAGGCTGGATTTGAAGCCAGGTTTTCCTGACTCCAGGCCCAGCACTAAAATTCACTGTACCATCTAGCTGCCCTACTGTAGAGATTTATTTCCACTTAATTGCTTCTCTTTTAATCTTAGCTTTATTAGATTTCTTTGTGCAAAACCTTTTTAATTGTATGTAATCAAAACTATCTATTTTTATCTTCTGTAATTGTCTTTATTCTTTGTTTGGTTACAAACTTTTCTTCTATCCATAGATCTGGTAGATAATTTTTCCATGTTTCTCTCATGTGTTTACAGTATGATCTTTTATATCTAAGTCATATATTCATTTGGAACTTATCTTGGTATAAGTTGTGAAGTGTTGGTCAAAATCTAATTTATTCCATAGTGCTGGTCACTTTCTTTTTGGTTGTAGCAAAGAACTGTAAACTAAGGGAGGGTCAATCAACTGGTGAAAGAATCAACAAATTATGATACATGCATATAATGGAATAGTATTGTGCTATAAGGAATAAAAAAGGACCATTTCAGAGAAATCTGGGAAGACTTTTATGAGTTGATGCAGAGTGAAGTAAGCACAACCAGAACAGTTTATATAATAAAACAATATTGTAATGACAAATAACTTTGAAATTTAAAATTTAAGAATTCTGATAAAAGCTACAACCAGCCATAACTCCAAGGACCAACAATGAAGCGTACTACTCACCTTCTGAGAGAGAAGTGACAGCTTAGGGTGCTGAATGAGAAATACTTTTTTGGACATTACAGATGTACAGGTTTCTTTTGCTTTACTGTGCTTATTTGTTACAAGGATTGGTTTTCCCCTTTATTAATTGGGGCATGGGGGTCCCTAAAGCAATTGTGTTTCCAAAAAGAAAAAAAAATGTCACTGAAGCATTTTTTTGAATACATAGAAAAGCACAAAAGGAAATAGGACAACTTTGAAAGTAAACTATTAAAAAAAAAGTAAAAAAGAAAGTAAACTATTAATTTATTACATATCATTACTTTAAAAAAGTAATCTATGCAAAATAATGAATCACTTTCAAATGTAATCCTCTTTTTTGTGCTATTTTATATATGAAAATTGCTCTTGTGTGTTGAGTTGAGAATAAATATTAATTTTTGAAAAAAGAGCAAAGGTTGTGCACCATTGTGGGGAGGGAGGGGGAGAAAAATTTAAGACTCAAAAGCTTATGGAAGTGATTGTTGATAATCCAAAATAAATTAATTAAAAAGAAAAGAGAGCAAAGGAAGCTGGGTGTGGTGGCCCATTTCTAGAAGCCCTGCTACCAAGAAAGCTGAGGCTGGTGGATCTCTTGAGCTCAGACGTTCTAAGCCATAGTGGACTAAGACAATCAGGTGTCTATGCAAGAGTGGTATTTAATATGGCAAGCCCCTGGAAGCAAAAGTCCACCAGGTTACCTAAGGAGGGGCAAACTAGCCCAGGTCAGAAACAGAGCAAGTCTAAGCCATTGTGCTTCCAAGGGGATCAGTCCCATGAATAGCCCCTGCACTCAGAGTCTGGGCGAGTGGCAGACCCAGTCTTAAAAAAAAAAAAGTCAAAGAAGAATGGAATGGCAGTGTCAGCTTTAGTATAGAATCATTAGGGGAATCACCCAGCTTTGGGAGCTGAGATTTTAAATTTCCAGGATTCAGTTCAAAACCCCCACCCAATGAGCTATTTAGAAGTCTGGTCAGAGTTGCCAATGCCTGTTCAGTCCAGGATCTCCATAAGCAAGAATTCCATTCGCTCGTCTAAAATTAATTTATATTTAAGAGTTGAACCCGAAGCCCAGGGACCAAGGGTAGTTGTATTGCAGGGACCTATTTAGTTAGATAATATCTGGCACACCCCACTCAACGGCTCCCAGGGACACTGATTTCTGCCTGCATGGAGATTAGGAGGACAGCCATGACTGGGTGATAACTCCTTTGCTTTCTTATCTCCGAGAGGGATATTAAGCTAAAGCTGTATCTGCTACCGTCAAATATTGCCAGCCTGGGGGTAGGATGCTCTTTGGAACATTCAGGATAAGAGCTGTTTTCCCTGGAAGGTCCAGGGAGAAGCAGCTCTTCCCCATGCCTCAAGGATAACAATTAGCTTCCTTTCTCACTACTTAGCCCCCTCCTACCAAATACTTAATATATAAGAGGCAATCACATGGACTAAGCAAACATTTACCAAAGCCACACAGTTAAACAAAAATTGGGGAAGCCATACATTTTAGCCTGGACAATAGTATACATTAGAGTGAATGGGCTCTTTGATTCAGAAAAGAGATAAAAGTTCAGCAGGGAAGTTTGATCATCGCCTATAGAGAACTATGAGTCAAGAACCATCGCCAGGTGGCTGCAGTTCGGGGGGTGTCTCTTGTGTCACCGCCTTCTCTCCTGACTCTCTCTCTCTCTTCTCTCTTTACTCAATCTCTTGGAAGTCTTTTCACCAGTCCTTCACATGTACCAGAGATCTCTTAGCCAAACAGGAGTCAAGTCTCCCTGCATGCATGCAGCCACAGGGATATCCATCAGGGAGCTGTCCATGCTTACCTGGGGGTGTTACACATACAATCACCAAAGTACTATTCATAACATGTCAAATACGTGCAAAGGAAAGTACAAAGAGAGTAAATTAAACTAACTCCTACAACATGGAATTTATGCTGTAGTAGACAAAGAGGATTCAGATAAATATTTATTTTCTTAAATGTGCTAAGCCCCTGTAGAGCACAAAACACAATTAAAACCAACATTTCTAAGTAAAAATTAAGAGAATCAATTAAAAGGATGCAAGATTAAAAGAACAAACAAGAAAGTTTTCCCTTGAAGACAGAGAAAGGAGCAAGGTGAAACTTGGACTTCAGTTCCTCCTGAGCCCTGTTTTTTATACATCAAGGAAGCGAGGAAACAAAACTGCCTCTCTGTAACTTTAAAGCATCAGCCCCACTTACATGAAATATGCGTGTCTCTCATACCACAAGGACGTTTTAGAAGGAGCCCTGGTCACCATTGTACTCACTTGGCATGGGAGCTCCTCTCTGACTAGATTATACCTAGTTTAATGAAAAGAACTCCAAAATCTGGAGCATAAAAACTCATGTTTTACAGCAGGAATTCTTTGACATTGATGAGGCAAATTCAGCTTGGCATTTTTGTTTCATTAAAAAGACCTGGGTATTCTAATATGTCTAAATCTGTCATTTCTGCTGACTGCCTTCCACATTCATGCTAAAATTCTGTAGGTATTCTTGACGTGTATTCAAATGTTGAACTTTTAGTAATGCCAAGCACATTATTAAATAAGTTGGGCTACAGGCTTCTGTGTTTTCATAATTTGATTTCATGTTATATTTGAGTAGCTGCAGCCAATTAAATGTTAGACTGTAATGGCAAAAAAAAAAGAATGTGAATAAAAACCTAGTTTTAGTGTTGTTATCCGTATTCAGTGGTGAACAAGCTTCTCTGCAGAAGTGAACTGTTCGTTTGCATGATGGGAATTGACTGACTAAAGAATACCAATATGTCCTTTCATAAGTCATGTCTTCAAATAATGCCCATAATAAACTATCACAATAAGCAACTTGGTGGCACAATAGTTAGAGTGCAGGGCCTGGAGTCAGGAAGACCTGAGTTCAAATGTGGCCTCAGATACTTACTAGCCATGTGATCCTGAGCAAGTCACTTACCCCTGTTTGCCACAGTTTCCTCATCTGTAAAATGAGCTGGAGAAGGAAATGGAAAACTACTGTCTTTGTCAAGAAACCCCCAAATGCGGTCATGAAGAGTCAGATACAACTAAACAATGAAAGATATGGAATTAAAATATAGTAAATTGTGCAGTATGCCTTTCTGAGGGAAGCTATCCAAACAATATCATAAATCTGTTCATTTTAAGAACTAAATTAAATCTTACATGACAAAATGTATTCCATTCTTCCTAAAGACTAAGATCACAAGGCTTCATATCAAATTAGTTTAGACAGCTGAATATGGCAAGCAGGAGGTTGACAGGCTTGCTAAATGTTCACGAAAGTCTGTATTCCATCTCCCATCTCTAAAGCTTTGACCAGACTTTCTCCCCATACCTGGGATGCACTTCCTCCTAGCCTCTACTTAAAACACCTGCTTTCTTTTCATTCAAATCTAAGCTCATGTGCAATTTCTTGAGAGAGCCTTTCCTGACTCCCATTCTGATGTGAGAGTATACTCTCCTTCATCAAACTCTCAGTTAAATATCATATTTCTTTGTTGGAATCATAAGCTCCTTTAACACGAGCATTGTCATTTGCTGTGTCTTGGATATTCAATGCCTGGCACGTAGGAGGAATTTAATAAATCCTTGTTGGATTGAATTGGATTCAAAGACTCCTTGTTAAGCTGAGGCTGACAGTCACTTCTTGGGAATGTCATAGTGGAGATTCTTGTTGAGGCAACTAGTTGTCCTCTCAGGAGATTATTTTAATAATTCTGCTTTGGATATAGATCATGGAGTTCTAATGTGGGAATTAAATATCCCCAGGAGTAATGAGAATGTTAAGCAAATAGCTATATTATCCTACTGAAATATTTCCAAAGTAGTGTTAATGAAAAGATTTGTGGATTAGAGAAAAACAGGGAGGAGGCTGAGATGAGATGAGAAAGGGAGGGATCATGATAATGCAGCTGAAAAATTGAAAGAGACAGTTGAAGGCATAATTCCTACCATTCAAAATCAAGTGAATAATTTTTTGTTATGAAACCCTTTTTATATTGAACTAGAAAAATCAACAATAATGATTGAGTGAAGAATGAAGCAAAAGAATCTCTGTAATAACCAGAAAGTGAATTGATTTCCTATCTATGAAGTTATAAAATTTGTAACTTGGAGAAGTATATTTCATTCTTATTAGATATGCTTACAAGGCTAAATTCAATTTTATTTACAGGAACTTGTCTCTGTAATTCAGAATTCTCAGTTCTGTTCTCAATCAAATCCAAAGCAAGCAACAAACTGAAGGTTGATATGCAGGTGCCTTTTTCAAAAATTGTACCAGGAACAAAACTTAGCTGACAAGAAAAAGAATCAAGAATCTCTAATTTATCTGGTTATGTTCTGCTAAACATTTAACAAGTTAATAACAATTTTTCCATTTAATAAGTATTTATTTTCTCTCCCTTCCACTCTCCTACACTGCCCTTGAAGGGAAAAATAAAGACAACCAAAACCTTTATAACAAATATACACTGTCAAACAAAGCAAAAAACTTTTTTGGCCATGTCTAAAAATGTATTTTTTGCATCTTGAGTCCATCACTTCTCTGTCAGGAGGCAAGTAGCATACTTCATTAGTTCTCAGAATCATGGCTGATCATTATTCTTTTCAGAGTTCTCAAGTATTTCAAAGTTGTCTTTATAGTGTTGCTGTTACTACATAAATTACTCTCCTGGTTGTGTTCACGTTTGTTGTTGAGTCATTTCAATTGTGTACAACTATTCATGATCCCATTTGGGGTTTTCTTGGCAAAGATGCTGCAGTAGTTTGCCATTTCCTTCTCCAGCTCAGTTTCCTCAGGAAACCTAGGCAAACAGCCCTAAGTGACTTGTCCAGAGTCACATAACTAGTAAGTGTCTGAGGACAGATTTGAACTCAGGTCCTCTTGACTCCCAGCCCCAGTCCACTGCGCCACCTAACTGCCCTGGTCTTTCCAGGTTTCTCTGAAATTGTTCCTTGCATAATTTCTTAGAGCAAAATGTTATTGTGTTCTTTTGATATGTCATAATTTGTTCAGCCATTCCCCAGTTGATGAGCACCCCCTTGGTTTCCAGTTCTTTCCCACAATAAAAAGAAATGCTATATTTTTGTACATATGGGTCCTTTTCCTCCTTCTTTGATCTATATGGAGTATAGGTCTATAGGTAGTATCACTGGGTCAAAGGGCATGCACAGTTCATTAATTTAGTGAGCATATCTCCAAATCCCTGTCCAGAATGTCTGGACCAATTCACAGCACCTTTTGTTGTCGTGTATGTGTATTCTTGGTAAACTCTACGATTTATTTCTTTTTAATTTTGAATGGGGTGTATAGGAAGGGCAACATTGAACACCAAAGGGTAGAAAGACTGAAAATGGCTGAAAACCCCTGATTTAGATGGCCCTCTCCTACCCTCCTAGCATTCCTTTGAAATTCCTTTGAAATACAGTGGGAAAACGTTCAGAATTTTGCATAGTACGATGCTGAAAGAGAAGCTAGTTGAGTGATTTAAATTCATTATCAAAATTTAGCCTTCCATAGATGCTTTAAAATCAATCATTTTTAGAATGCATGGAAAGAAAAAAACTAATTTAAAAAACAGCTATGTAAGTTATGGCATATGCTTATAAGTTCCCCTACATATGGGCAATTTTCATTTGCCTATGGGTTATATTTAAAGTAGATCTCTCATGCTTAAAGAGAGCCCAAATGGGATGTGGATCCACCCCTCCCCTGAACTTCAGCTTGCACTGAGAGAGGAATAATGTCTCCTGTTTCTTTAAAAAATCTTCGTCCAAGCTGTTATTAATCACTTGAAAATACATCCTTGTGGCCATCAGGGGGGTTTGTTGGGGTTTTTTTTCTTTTAATTTATAATCAGATACATAGACATACACAATCATTCAAGATGGAACTTGATTGTGAGATGAATGATCTAAATAAGCACTGGACACTTTTTGCTGCCAGCCTGGAGGGTGGCAGCTCTTTTCTTCCATCTGTTCCTCCCGTTTCTGAGGAAGAAGCACAGAAACTGGAAGCAGGCATCCAGGGAACAAACGCATATACCTGACCCTCCCTGGTTCCCTCATTGCTGTGTGGCCCACAAAACAGAAGATCTCTTCCGGCCTTCTTCCTCATAAGTCCCAAAGCCATGTTCAGAAAACATTAAAAAATTGCTGAACTCTGGGACAGAGTTTATTTGGCCATGTCTAGCCTCTCCAGACAGTAGCTTGAAAACTGTTACTGTCATTCAGTCTTGTCCAACTCTTTGTGACCCCATTTGAGGTTTTCTTGGCAAAGGTACTAGAGTGCTTTTCCAATTCCTTCTGCAGTTCATTTTACAGATGAGGAAACTGAGGCATACAGGGTTAAGTGAGTAGCCCAGGGTCGCACAGCTAGTAAGTGTCTGAGGCCAGATTTGAACTCAGGTCTTCCTGACCCTAGGCCTGGTGCTCTATCCACTGTACCGCCTAGCTTGAGAACTGAGGGTTACAAATCATTTTAACTTTTTTGCTTTAAGTTTTGATCCTTTTGTAGCAAGATGTGTTTATGCGTGTGTGTGTTTGTGCACATGTGTGTGCAAAGAATGCTGTGTCAGCTTTAGTCCAGCTATCTAGGGCTTAAACACACATTCTTTTAAACCACAGGTATAATTTTCTCCATCATCTTGCTGTTCGGGATATTGGGGTTGGTGTATTTTGATATTTTTCAAGCAATTCTAGCTGAAGTTACTGAATACTCTCAACCTGATAATTGACTGGAAAAGGAATCTGTATGTCCCCTAATGGGATGCTATTAGAAACAATTCCTTTTTAGGATCCTCCAACCAAAAACAATTTCCTAGAAAGAGTAGCCTTCTCAAGTCTAAAATTAAATTAAAATGTCTATTAAAATCATTTATACAGCTGTCACATAGGAGAGGGATCAGTTTTGTTTTTTTTTTTTTTTGGCCTCAATGGGCAGGACGACGACCAATAGAAAGAGGCGACATGGACACACATCAGTTCTGTGTAAGGAAAAACTCCTTAACAATTAGAGCTGTCCAAAAGTCTTGAGGCAACACTAACTTCCCCATATACAGAAGTTTTGAAACAGAGGCTGGATGGCCAACTTGTTAAAGATTTTAGAGATAAGGATCCCTGAGACCCTTTCTTTCCCTTCAGTCCTATAATTCTGTCTTTGTGACATTTTTATCACAGGTTATCAACTTCCCGGATGAGTTAGCTGATGCTGCTGGCTTGTGATTTGAATTCATGATTACATTCAGAAAAAAAGCATTCACAGGAACCCATAATTTAAGAGTGAGAAAAGACCTCAGCAGAAGTCTATTCCAACTCATACGTGAAAGCAATCCCCACCATAACATACCCAACAAGTCTCAGCTTGAAAACCTCCATAGTGGGGAAACCCACCACATCTCAAAATGTCCTGTCCCACTTTTGGATAGCTGTAATTGTTAGAAAGTTTTTCCTGACATCAAGGCAAAATGTGCCTTCTTCTTCTACCTGTTATTTCTCTTCTACCCGTTGGTCCTTTTGGGCCAAATTCAACAAATCTAATGTCTCCTCCATAAAGCAACCCTTCAATCCTTGAAGACAGCTATCATGTTTCTCCTGAGTCTTCTCTTATCCAGGCTAAATACACACAGTTCCTTTGATCAATACTCTTTTGACATGGACTGAAGGTCCTTCACCATCCTGATCACATTCCTTTGAACATCTTTCTGCTTATCAATATCCTTCCTAAACTGTGGCACTCAAAACTGAGCTCAGTCCTCCAGATGAGGTCTGATGATGGCAGAACATCATTGCCTCACAGCCCAAGACCACGCTAGCTTTTTTGGTTGCCATACATTGTCACACTGTTGACTTTACTGATTTTGCAACCCACTAGAACCCTAATATCTTTTCCAAAACAACTACAGCCTAACTGTGTCTCTCTAAGAAACTGATTTTTTGTATCCGTGTATGTGACTTTACATTTATCCCTAATAAAATTCTTATTGGAGTTTTACCCAATATTCCAGCTTGTCCAGACCCTCTTGGATTTTGTCTTTGTCATCCACCGTGTTAAGTATCCCTCCCAACATTGTATCATCTGAAAATCTGATTAACTTGCCATTTTTGCTTTTCTCCAAGCGACTGATAAAAATGTTAAGCCTCACTGAACCAAGCACAGATTGCTAGGTTACCCCCCTAAAGATCCCCTGTCTTTCAGCTGTTTAACCATTAACAACCATTCTTTGAGTCTAGCCAGCTACCCATTCATCGTATCCTAATTCTATATTTTCTCCACAAGGTTAGAATGAGATACTTTATCAAAAGTTTTGATAAAATCTAGATAAACTACATCTGTGTCTCTTATCTACTAGTTTAACAATCCCATCAAAAAGGAAATATGATTAGTTTGGTATCAATCAACAAATATGTATTAAGTACCTAACATGTGCCAGGCATTGTGTTAAGTGCTGAGATTACAAATAAAAGACTGAAACAATCCCTACTCTCAATCTGTTCTTTTTTATCTATACTGTCTCTTATCTTTTTAAAAATATCAATGATTTTTATTCTTTTCTTCCTTTTCTAATATTTTACCAGCATCATTTTAATGATACATTGTAGAATTTTCCCAGGAGTCAGGAGTCAAAGTCAATCCCACTGGCTTCTGGTTTACAAATTCTGTTCTTTTTTGACATTAGCCCTGAACAACCTTTGCCCTTGGTACCATTTTCCTTGATCACTCAGACTTCATTGTCATTCTTTTTCAAATAATGAGGTTTTTTTAAATTAATCTGTCCTTCCCACTGACCCTTCTGCTACTGAGCAAATTAAAAACAAACCAAAAAAAATCTTTCAATATCTATATGTCTACATAGCAAAGCAAAATGAATTCAAATTTAGCCATATATGAAAATGTATACCTCTTTATATATTTAAGTTAATTTCTTCTGACAGAATATAAGTGGCATGTCGTATCTTCATTCTTTGGGACTGATGGTTTACTATTGCATTGACCAGAGTTCTAAAGTCTTTAAAGTTGCTTTTCTCTATAATATTGTTATCATTGTATAAATTGTTCTCCTTGTTCTCCTCACTTCACTCTGTATCAATTCACATGCATCCTCTCCATTTCCTTTGAAATCATCTATTTCATCATTTCATATAGCACAACAATATTCCATTACATCTGTATACCACAAATTACTTAGACATTCCTGAGTAAGAAGATACCCACTTAGTTTCCAATTTGGGACCACAATGAAGAGCTGCTATATTTTTTTGTACGTATACATCCTTTTCCTCTTTCTTTGGCCTAATAGTGGAATGGTTGGGTCAAAGAGTATACAGAGTTTAGTAACTTTCTGGGCACAAGGGGCAGCTAGGTGGTGCAGGGAACAAAGCACCATCCCTGGAGTCAGGAGGACCTAAGTTCAAATCCGGCCTCAGACACATAACACTTACTAGCTGTGTGACCCTGGGCAAGTCACTTACCCCCATTGCCTAGCCAAAAAAAACAAAAACAAACAAACTTTCTGGGCACAGTTCCAAATTGCTTTCCAGAATACACAGACCAATTCACAGTTCTACTAACAATGCTCCAACATTTGTCATTTTCCTCTTTTGTAAGCTTTACTGGTTTCATAGGTGTGAGGTAAAACCTCAGAGTTGCTTTAATTTGAATTTCTCTAATTATTAGTGATTTAGATCATTTTCATATGACTTTGATAGCTTAAATTTCTTCCTTTAATAACTGCTTGTTCACATCTTTTACCTGTTAATCTATTGAGGAATGGCTCTTAATCTTGTAAATTTGAATCAAGTCTTTATATATCTTGGAAATGAGACCTTCATCAGAGAAACATTACAAAGGATTTTTCCCAATCACTGATTCCCCAATTTTTACTGCTTTAGATTTGTTTGTGCAACCAGAACTATTTTATTTTGTATGATCCTTCCAATGACTTGTTTAATCATGATTTTTCTACTACATCCATAGATCTGAAAAGTAATATCTTCTTCACTCTTCTAATTTATGATATGACCTTATATACTTAGGTGATATATCCATTTGGAGCTTATCTTGGTATATTGCGTGAGGTGTTGGTCTACATCTAATTACCGCCAGACTATTTGTCCAGTTTTCCCAGCAAAATTTTCAAATAGTGACCCTCTCCCCCAGTACCCATGGACTTTGGGTTTATCACATTGATTTGCTTCTATATTTTCTGTAGC
The DNA here is from genome assembly GCF_003287225.1 of Phascolarctos cinereus. Taxonomy (NCBI): domain Eukaryota; kingdom Metazoa; phylum Chordata; class Mammalia; order Diprotodontia; family Phascolarctidae; genus Phascolarctos; species Phascolarctos cinereus. The sequence continues at coordinate 84,819,450 of NW_027555847.1, read as the reverse complement.
ATGTCTCTTCCCGTTGATCTTCCTCTCTTTTTCCACCGTACAAAAATAATTTTCATGATTACTGCTTTGTAGTATAATTTGAGATGTGGTACTGATAGAACTTAGCTTATTCTTGATGAAGCCGTGCTGGGTCTTTGTAATCTTTTCTTCCCTTTCCAAATTTTTGCCAACATCATTTTGATGATCCATTCTAGATTTTTCCTAGGAGTCAAAGTCAAGCCCACTGGCCTCTGGTTTATACATTCTGTTCTCTTCTCCTTTTTGACCTTGACCCTTAAAAACCTTTACCCTTGGTACTATTTTCTTTGATCACTCAGATATCATTGTCAGTGATCCAGCAGTTACATCTGCTAGCACTTTCAGTACCTGAAGATGTTGTTCATCTGGGTTATCTGAATTCATGAAGTGTAGCAAGGAGCTCTTTTACTCTTTCCTTCCTTATCTTGACTATTAGCTCCCTGTCAGCCTTTCAAATATAGTTTTTTTTTCTTTTCCTGAGCTTGTCTCATCAGCCTCAATTTTTCAGAACTTTAGCATTCCTGATGCTATTTTCACAGGACCATAGCATGCTCTTATATTCATCCTGTCAGCTGACCTTGCTTCTGTCTTCTGAGATACATTTCTTTTTTTTTTTCTTTTTAATAGAATTTGTTTGGTCGGTGAATCCTCTGCATATCCACATCAGGCTTTTCAGGCAACTCCCACTTTTGTCCTACTTGGAATCAATTCCTTCATACTTGTATCTTAAAGGTTCTATACCAGAGAAAGAGGGCCGGAAAAAGAGAGGCTTGGTGAAGAAACAGTATAAGTTTAAAAAGTATATTCATATGAAGAAATTCAGGAGTCAGAAGGTGGCAACATGACAGAAAGCATTTCTTTCTTGAGCATCTGCCATCCCTCCTAGTCTGACTTTCCACGTAACATTTCAGTCCTGTCTTTTCTCTGAATTCTTTTAAATTTGCTTTCTCCAAGTCTGGAGTGCGTGTTAAATGAGGCTCAAGTTTCCTTTTCTTCTCTATCACAAACTCTTAGGAGGAGGACTCACTTCCCTCTTTGTCCCGCCCCCCTCACCAAGGATTCCCATCATTTGTAATCAGTTCCTTCATGTTAGTGGGAATCACATCCAGAATAGACTTTCTCCTGATTGGTTTCTTTACTTTTTGAAGTATGAAATTATGACTAAAGTAAGTCAAGAAGTTATTCACTGGGGGTAGCCAGGTGGCACAGTGGGTAGAGCACCGGCCCTGGAATCAGGAGGACCTGAGTTCAAATCCGGCCTCAGACACATAACACTCACTAGCTGTGTGACCCTGGGCAAGTCACTTCATCCCCATTGCCTCGCCAAAAAAAAAGAAGAGTTATTAACTGCTCTGCATTTGACAAAGAGAGAGAGAGACAGAGCTCTAGCAGGTGTCTAGATAATTATAACCACAAGATCTTATGCCTACTCCTCATCTATTCTCTCTTTTTGGCCAGCTGTCTGTAGTACCTTGCAATAACAAAATCACTCCTATTTCTCCCTTCATTGACCTTCACTCAAATGCTCTTCATCAAGTTTTCCTCCCTCTCATTCCTAAATTTCTTCACATGAGCATACTTTCAAAACATATAATACTTTTCCACTGCACTCTCTCATCTGTCTTTTAAATAAGGTGTACTCATCAAGAGTCTTTGCAAAGGAAATGTTAAAACGGAAGTCTTAGTTTATTAATGACAGTGTCTAAAGAATTGCATTTGTTTCCAATGAAGAAAAAATCTGAGGCACTCTAACTTCTAGATTTAATTTGTAAGCATATATGATTCTATTTTTTTTTTGAATTCTGACTCAGTTTGTAAAATCACAGAGAAATTCTGTCTGGGTAGGAGATGGCACTAAAATTCAAACAAAGATAACATTACAAATGGGCAGTTGGTGGCATAGTAGATAGTGTGCCAGACCTGGAATAAGGAAGACTCATCTTCGTGAGTTCAAATCCAGCCTCAGATACTTCCTAGCTGTGTGACCCAGGGCAAGTCACTTAACCCTGTTTGCCTCAGTTTTCTCATCTATAAAATGAGCTGGAGAAGGAAATGGCAAACCACTCCAGTGTCTTTGCTAGGAAAACTCCAAATGGGGTAACAGACAGTCAAATATGACTGAAAACGATTGAACAAAAATATTACAGATGTTCACAATAAAGTATATGAAAATATTTCCATTATTCTTATGAAGGCAGTACTCGTAATTAGCCATCAAGAATAAAAGTAAAGGAGTAAATTTGATCCTTAGGAGGAAGAGGTTGAAAGCTCTAATGCTAATAATACTTATAAAATCTATTTAGAAAGCTAGGTGAATTTTGGAAACCCACGCTGAATTTAATGGTATAATCTGAAGCTTTATGTTGACCATAGGTCTATATGCATTAGATCAATGATCCTCCCACCTCCTCCTGCATCAACACTTGAAATTTACAATAATTTTTGCCAAATTTTTAATTTTTGCCAATATTTACCAAAACTCTCAATTCCCTGCCACAGATTTGAGCAGGCATCTATGGCTATCCAAATCTGTACTGGAACAGGTACAGGAGCTGTTTTCAGGGAATTAAGCTGGAGGCTCCATCTATTTTTTTAAATTTCTGATTATATTTTAATGGTTTTGTTTTGTCTAAAAGTAAAATGAACCCAAATAGGATCACAGAAAATAAAACAAAAAAAACTGGAAAATAAACCAAAAATAAGGGCATAGAAACTGAACTCGCTAAACAATCAGGAAATAAATGCATTGTAAAATTACATTATTTTAATTTTCTAGGCCATTTTCATGATATATTTTTAAACCTATGAATACGTTTAAGGGACCTTATGCATATGGGAAATTAACAAAGTTTTTTAAGGCTATATGAAAAGGGGATGAATAAACAGTTTTATTCTTTGAATCACCATTTTGTGGATCAGAGAAATGAGTGCATTTTATATTTTTAATTTGATTTCTCCTTTTGTCTTTTTTTTTCACTCCCCATCCCTATTCCTCTTTTTTCTCCCCAACGCCAAAAATCCCCTTACAGAAACACAAAGTAGATCTTTTCTACAAATTACGTCATGTAATGAATGAACTTATTGACCTTCGGAGACAGCTGCTCTCAGGTCACCTTACTCAGGATCAGGTGCGAGAGGTCAAGAGACACATCACAGTACGCCTGGACTGGGGGAATGAGTAAGTATGATTACTACGTCAACACTTTCTCCAACTACTTCATAAGTATTCAACTGTCTTTGAATTTGCAAGGTAACAAAGCTTCTTTAACTAGAGAATTATCTTTCTTAACACTGAATTTTTTGCTCTTTCTAATTCTAGCTGTGTGACCCTGGGGAAGTCATTTAACCCTGTTTGCCTCAGTTTCCTCACCTGTAAAATGACCTGGAGAAGGAAATGGCCAACCATTCTAATATCTTTGCCAAGAAAACCCTAAATGGGGTCACAAAGAGTCAGACACAATTGAAATAACTGAATAAAAAATACTAAATGAAACAGCTGAGGTAAAAGAAAGAGAGAGAGAGAGAGAGAGAGGCAGCTGGGGGGAGGGGGAGTTGGTGCAGAGGGTAGAGTACCAGGCCTGGAGTCAGGAAGACCTGCAAGACAAATCATTTAATGTCTGTTTGCCTCAGTTTCCTCATCTGTAAAATGAGAATAATAATAGCCCCTACCTCCCAGGGTTATTGTGAGGAGCAACTGAGACCATAATTGTAAAGCACCTAGCTCAGGGCCTGACACACAGTAAGTACTATATAACTGTTATCTGTTATTAGTTGGATGACCCCAGGCAAGTTACTAACCTCTGTTTGCCTCAATTTCTTCATTTGTGAAATGGGGATAATAATAGCATCTGCTACCTTCCATTATCTTGGTGTGGATAAAATGAGACATACGGAAAGTGCTTTGCAAAACTTCAAGCACCATATAAATTACATATATATATAATATTTATATGTAACACATATTGTTTTTATTATTATTACATTATATGTTTATGTTATAGTTTTGAATGTTTAAATCTGTAGTTGCACAATGAATGTGAATCTGAAGGAATTTCACAAATAGGGGCCTCTGCTGCCAAATATCCTTTTTAAAGTTATATTTTTAAAGTGTCATTTACCTGTGCAGCAATTGCAAAGATTTACTAATGATGTTATCAAACCGGGTCAAATCTGAGGCTTTGGGACAGGAAGATTGTACCAGTAGCTGCAACCTTCAACTTTTATTTTTCTATTGGTCCTGTAATCCTTGTACTTCTCTTTTAAATCACCTACCGTGTAAGTGTGTCTGTATGAAGGAAATGGGGAGCAGTGGGAATTGGGGGGAGAGGAGCACATGAATATTTGATTGAAAATTAATATGTAAGTAATTATCTCGAGTAAAAACTAATCTTAATCAAGAGTCAGCTTGTGAACTCTACATATGTGATGCTTGCCCTATTCAGAGCCCAGGAGTTATAGATCTGAATGGTATGTGCTTTCTCATAATCTTTCCCAAAGGACACACTAGGTGTACAAAATAATAAATAATGAGTTTTCCATGATATATCAAGTCAGTCTTATTAATATGGAGTTCTGTTTTATTAGACAATTTTGAGATTATATTGGCTAAAGGAGACCATGAAGAGAGTATTAAAGTAGACATAGTTAATTGGCATAATCATTTTCACTATGTCAAGTGGAAGACAGGACATGGAAGAAAATTCTGCCAAATACCTTGTTACTTTGATCTGTGATTCTCCTAGTTAAAGTCATACTTGAGTGTGACAGTTCATTCCCCTTTCTAAAATAACACCATGCATGTCAACTTATAAATAAACTAGCTTGGAGAAAATCATATAAAGTACTAAAGACTGGAATATATTTAAATAATTTATATATCATAAGATGAATGCTGTCCAATGCCCACGTGTGAATTATTTTCCTCTGCGCCCAAGGATGTAATTTATGAAGAAATTGGCAGAGCGATGTCTACCGTTCTGGACACTAGAGGGTGATTGCTTTCCCTCCCCTCCCAGAGCAGAAATCACATAGGGTAAAGGAATGGTGTCCTTCCAGTGTGGCACACTCTTCCTCTTTTCCCTTCCTGTTTTCCTTCCTTTGCTTTCTCCATATGGACTTCCTTAGAGATGGCCCACAGGGGGCAGAGGTGGAAACTGGGCTACCTTGTGACTGAGCTAACCAGGGGGAAACCAGCAATATTTTAATGTTCATTGGCAAAGAACAACAAAACAGAGGAATGTTTGTGAATCCATGAGCTCGCCTTATGTACAGTTTTTGTTTTTAAAAAGTGGGGATTAGATTTAATTTGATAGTAACAAAATTGCCATTTGTTTTTGTCTGAATTTCTGAACTTTTTGTTTTCAGCTTTGTATTTTATTGTTTTGTTGATACGCTTTCTTTTTTAATTGCTATGCCTACCTACTATCTCACCAACTCACCCCCACTCCAGAATAGAAACCCTTCACAAAACAAAGCCAAACGCGGGCCGTGTTTGAAAATGCGTGTCTTACTCTGATGCCCTTACTGTAAGCTCAGAGACCACAGGGACTGGTTCATTTTGTATCTGTAGCACCTAACACACAGCCTAGCACATGATGGGTGCTTAGCAGATGATTGCTGATTATTTTATTTCTGCATCTCTAGTTCATTACACAATTCCCTAGAGGTGAGAGACATGAAAGGCATGAATGATCACTGTATACAACTTTAATTGTTTGGAGACTTGCTGCTATCCAGCATCATCAGAAGAATATTGTTATTTCAAAGGATACCTTTAGATAATTAAAAGCACTGATCTAAAATATCCTGATTTTTTACTGTGAAGTTCCAGCCTGATCTCATAAGTAGTACCTAGGAGGCCCCAAAGAGGCAAAGACTCTTTATCTAGCTCCATTGCAGTATTGGAAAACACTGGCAGATCAGAGATCCTGTTGAAGGTACTACCAATTAAAAATATCGGCAGCATACATTTTCTAATTACTCTATGGATTCTAAGTCTCTGTGCTCTTCTACCACGAAGGGTAAAAGTTTCAAAAGCAAAATCAGTGGTTTCCAAAGGAACAAATAAATCATAACTCCTTTGCGCTGTCATCTTTCATTTTTCTCATCGGTACATCAGAAGATGAGAACATCTGTAAAACCTGACTTTTCACAGTGTAACTTATGGCAAAATTGTCAGTCAGTCAACAAGCGATTGTTAAGTACTCACTATGCTGAGCTCTAGCGATTCAAAGAAAGGCAAAAACATAGACCCTGAGGGGCAGCTACGTGGCACAGTGGATAGAGCACCGGCCCTGAAATCAGGAAGACCTGAGTTCAAATCCGGCCTCAGACCAAACACTTGACACTTACTAGCTGTGTGACCCTGGGCAAGTCACTTAATCCCAATTGCCTTAAAAAAAAAAACATAGACCCTGTGCACAAGGAACTTACATTCTAATGGCAGAAACAACTATTTGGCTAAAATACTCATTCAGGTAATGTCAGAAGGAAAGGACTAGCAATCACAGTGACTGGGAAAGGCCTCCTATGGAAGGAGGTTATTAGAAGTGAGTCTTAAAGGAAGCCCAGGGAAGTCAGTACATGAAAGCTAGAATGGATAGAATCCCAGACATCAGCAACAGCCAATGAGAAGGCCCAGTTGAGAGATGGAGTGTCAGCAATGTTACATATTAATTAACTAATTAATTAATTAACAGCCATTGTTACAGGATCAGAGTGTACATGATTGGAGAGGATGGGAGAGAAAAGTGCAAGAAGCCTGGAGAGGTAGGAAGGCACCAGGTTTTGAAAGGCTTTAAATACCAAACAGAATTTTATTTTTGATCCTAGAGGTAATAGAGAGTCACTAGAGATTGCTGAGGAAGGAGTGACATGGTTAGCCATGCTCTTTAGGAAAATCACTTTAGCACCTAAATGGAGGATGGATTCCAGTGGGAAGAGACTTGGGGCAGGGAGGCCAAGGCTGTTGCAATATTCTATACATGAGATGATGAGAGTTTCACCAAAGTTGGTGGTTGTGTGCAAGAAGAGAAAGAAAAACATACAAGAGATATCATGAAAGTAGAAACGAGAAGACTTGGCAGTAGATGAAATACGTGGCACGAGTGCAAAAGGGAAATCCAATAATACCAAGGTTTTGGCCCTGGGTGGCTAACAGCATAGTGGCACCTTTGGCTAGTACTAGGGAATCCTGAGATAAGAGAATGTTGGGGATGGGGAGAGAAGATAATGAGCTCTGTCTTGGACACATTTGAGTTTGATAAGACTACTTTGTCTATTGAGTTTGAGATCTCCAAAAGGCAGTTGGTGATATGAAACTAGAACTCAGGAAAGAAAGTAGGGCTGGATATATAATCTGGGAATCATTTGCATAGAGATGACAGTTGAGTCCATCGGAGATCATGTTTATTGGGTGTGGCCTAGAGAGCAATTCCGCAAAGGAATCTGAGAAGAAGTAGTGACACAGGTAGGAAGACAACCAAGAGATGGCAATGTCATGAAAACCTGAAGAAGAGACGGTATCCAGCAACTCAGGCTACAGGCTCCTCAAGAAGGATAAGGACTGAGAAAAGGCCAGTAGGTTGGCAATTAAGAGATCATTAATGAGTTTTGTCATTACAGTTCAGTCAGGAGTTCTGATACTGAGAAAGCATGTGTCTGCAACTTGTCTTGTATTTGTTTACTTATTTGTTGTAAAGTTAAAGAATCGATCTGCAAGTTTAATGCTGCACCAAGTTTACATGTTGCAGACTGTAATGGGTATAAGCTTGCACTTGTAGGTGGGATTACTTCGTAGCTGCACCTTTGTGAGAGCAAACTTGGTAGGCTGTTTAAAGACATTTTGAAGCTGTGCACAGAAATTTCAAAAAGTAAAAGTTATCAATTTATTTTTATTTGCTATCTATCTCCCCAAATTGATGCCTGGCTCCACTCCTGACTCTCTGGACTTCTCGGCCTTGTCCTCTTGCCCTGATCCCCTTCCTAGCTCCCTTTTATGTATTGTCTTCTCCCATTAGAATTTGAGTTCCTTGAGGAAAGAAATTGTCTTCTTTCCTTACATTTGTGTTTCCAGTTCTTAGCACAGTGCCTGGCACACAGTAGGAACTCAACAAATGTTTTCTATCTGTCTCTAAAAAGCACCTCCCTACTTAATCAAAGTTTTTCCTTATCCCATAATCTTGTCAGTATAAGGATTCTACATAACTAAATACAAATGAGTTGCATTAGCCCGTTAATATTGTCTGACACATCAAAAAAGCTGCCTCTGATATTTTATGATGCTACTTTCTCAAAAATAAATTAGATTTCACATAGAAAGTACATGAAAGAAAGGGCTTTGTATAAATTGACACACTCAGCTATCTCTTTTGAAGCTTTAGTTGAACTAAAATTATGTATTGCCAGGGTAGAAATGTGTATTTTCCATAAACATTGAAAATCAAAACTAAAATAATCTCAGAGCCTTTGGTACTCTGTACGACAGTACAGTCCAAAAGTTCAAAATGGTGTCCTCAGTCACTTACTAGCTGTGTGACCCTGAGCAAGTCACTTAAACCCAATTGCCTCCAAAACAAAACAAAAGTTCAAAACGGACTAGAACATGGGAGCATAGAATTAAGGCTGGAAGAAATCTTACATATAATCTACTACAACCCCCCCCAATTTTATAGGTCAGAAAACAGAGACCCAAAGCTCTTAAGTGACTCACCCAAAGTCATACAGATTTTAAGTGGCAGAGCTGGAACTCAAACATAGACTTTATACAGTAATTCAGTGCACCAAATGCCACCATGTCCATGGCTATTTATTTATTTGAGGAATGGCCTAATGAGCAAAGGAATTTCAGGGATCCAGAGGTCAGTAGAAGAGTAGTAATGCTTCACATTTATATAGACTATATGGCTAACAAGCATTTTTCTTCCCAAACAGCTGTGCCTGGTAGACAGTACAAATATGATCCCCATTTTACAGATGAGTAGACTGAAACTCAGAGCTCAGAGAAGCTTTGACTTGTCCAGAGATATACAGCTCTAAGTCGCAGATAGATTTTAAACTCTAAGTCTCCAACCCTCTTTTCACTCTCTGTATAACTTCTGCCTGTTATATGCCCTTAACTTTAAGCCATATTTTGAGTGTATCTAGTAATGATATACTTCACCAAATATTGAAATATTTTTTAAAAACTCTATTGGACTTAACTTTTTTGTTAAAAATGGAATGTGAATGAATGTCCTTAAATTTCACAATGACAAAAAAACACAAAGAAACAGAAATAAGAAAAAAATGTTATTTTTAGTTTAAAGCTAAAAATGAAGAGAAAATCTTTATCTTCTCAAAGTAATCCTAGAAGAATTAGCTAACTGAATTTTAATATCACAGGAAAACCTATCCAAACACTGAGATTTCATTGCACAAGGCATTTTTTAGGCATACAACACTGTTCCAAACCATGTGGACAGGTCAGGAACTGGGTGTAAGTAGGAAGTGGGAGGGAGGTTATACCTTAGTGGTACTAACAAGCAGATTACTCAAGTGTCATAATGAGGTTCCTTTGCAGATCTTCTGAAATCAAGGAATAAATATTTTATACTTTAACCTCTGAAAGGTGAGGAAATTATGACCTGTTGAGATGTTCCTGATATAATTCTCTAGCTAGTCATTCCTTTGCCATAAAGCCCATGATGAATGAAAGTTTTTCAGTGAATTGAACTCTGTGGTGGAGCCACTCATGGATCTCTTTATTGTGCATGTCCAGTAGATAGATAGATAGATAGATAGATAGATAGATAGATAGATAGATAGACAGATAAGTAGATAGTAAGTAGATAATATACATATTATATATATGTGGTATGAGGACCTTAGAAAAGAATATTAAATGCCAAAATGATCTGTAACCAGTTTGCAGGTATGGCCCATGCTAACATCTATTTTTGTATCAAAGTGCAGAACTATATCTCCCATTTTAACTCTAGCCACAAAAGCTTGCTGTTACTGCATATTTTGAATTTATGTGTTGCCATTCCTGTAAAGCAGCCTTATAAATAAGTCAGCCCACACACATTTCTGGCAGTGATAGCAGAAAATCCAAGGAAATAGTCTTTCCCACTTACCCCACACAAACAGTAGGTAAGCAACAATTCGCAAGCATTGACTTGGCTTTTTGTAAGTATCATTCTTACTTCACAGCTGGGGGAACCAAGGCATGACCAGTTTGTTTCCATCCCAACTGGTGACAGTCCTGAGTTTTAGCCTAATGTTTCATCTGCTAAAATGTGCTGCCATTAGAATTGCTTTCTGCAAATTTCTCTTAAAAGCTCCAGAGATGAAGAGATCACATCTAGTATTCTTCCTGCTGCTGAATTCGGTGAAGTTTGTTTCAGCTTGTTGAGTATTGATATTGGAGCCAAGGGCATGTTCTGTGACTGAAGAGTTCTCAAGTGAACCTTTACTGTTTTTGGAATTTGGTCTTCAAGGGAGATTTCTTTATGTATGTTTACTTTTTCTATGCATCCTTCCTTATTGTCAAGTAACAGCTATCAGACAACATTTGAGTATGGCCCTTATACCGGACATTTGAATTTGCAATGAATCAAAGAAAAAAAAAAGCATTTCTTACCCTCATAAAACTTATAAGCTAAGACAGAAATATTAGTTTATATTCATATGTATAGCAGGACATTTACAAGGAATGAGCCACTAACTTGCCCTTTCTTGGGCTCTAACCTAACTTGAAGAGTATACTAACTAGCAGGAGAAAGAAAAAAAATCCTGATTATAGTAATGATTGCTATGATGATAGATGCAGGAAACTTTGATGAGCTCTAGAAATTTCACTTATTGGGCTACATGTGCCATGAAACAGTAAAGGTTTCAAGAAACCTTCCAGAAACAGTGAAGGTTAAATTGAGAACTCTTCAGTCATAAAGTGTGTGCCCTCGGCTCCAGTATTGTTATTATGACTGACTACAAGGACTATTGTACATTGCATCAAAAAAGCTTCCCCTCCAATATTCTGATTCAAGTCATTGTGCTAAAATTCTTGGCTTCTGATTATAACAATCAGACTTTTCCAAGTTTGTGTTTTATGTCATCTCATAATTTGGAGAATAATTGTGAAATAAAACTCTTCCAAAAATTCAGATGGTCTTCAAAGTGAGAAAGCTACTGAATGAGAATATTTCTAGATTTTTATTGTTCCACTAAAATATTAATGACTTAGAACACAATTTTTGAAGGTACGGGTCTAAAGCTATTTCAAAGAAATTGAGAGCAGCAGATTAAAGAAATGGAATGTGGTCCACAGTTGCTCTGAGAATTAGATCTTAGAAGTAGAGAAACAGAATCTATAATCAGGCATCTCATTTAAATGTGTTGAAGGAACTCAACATCGACACTGGATCTAGTCTTATCTTTAAAATAATTTGTCAGATTTTCAATGTCATTTTTGCCAGTACCTTGTAAGGTTATAGTAATAATAACGTAAAATCACACCTTTCTTTAGAACTTTAAGGTTGGCAAAACACTTTCCTCGTAACAATCCTTCAAGGTAAAGAGTGCAAGTATTAATACTCCATTTTACAGATAAGGTCAAAAAAGGACTCAGTGAAGAAATTACTTTCCCATGACCACTAAGTTTCTTGTCATAGTTAAGAGCTAGTAAATGTTAGAATTAGGACTAGAATCAAGGTCTTCTGGATTCCCAAGCTTTATGCTCTTTCCACTACACTTTACCTCAACTCTGTTTGTGAGGCTAACCATAGATTATTGCCCTTTTCACCAAGAAAATATCACCAATAAATTCTGCACTTTGGGGGAACACATAGTCAACTTTTAAAATAAGTGAGAGGTATTTTTGCACAGAAAGAACCTGTAGAATTAGAAATGCTAATATCAGTTAAAAGTAGACCGTAATGTTTTGTTCTCCTTAGTAATATCCTATCACATAGTGTTAGCAACACTGACTGGTTGGCATTAGTGTTGGTGTTAACCTTTAGCAACCTGATGATGCATGAATTCCTCAGTATAAATTTGATAGGGATAAAAATATCTTCCCTCTCTCATGATTTCCTTATACAATAATTAGTAAAGTTCACTGTGTCATCCAGTTGCTAATGAATTGTGTGATAAGAAGAGTGGTGGAAAGTTCCTCTTCATGATGTTATTCATCAAGTTCAGTTTATTTCTTACCCAATGAGTCTGTTAAATTCCTGCTACCACTGTGACATATATTACAGGGAATGGGAGAGAAATATTATGGCCGTGGCTGGCACTGCAAAGCTTACAGTCTTATCGCTCAGATAAGAATGCATGCTTCTCCTTCCACAATCTATGGGGTTTTTCTCCCACCCTGTCAGCTGTAAGACCTACCAGAGCTTTCCCACCTCCCTCAGATCCCTAGGTATGAGAAAACATCTTTTATTTGCAAGAACTCCATAATACGTCTTCATAAGTACAGGGCAGTCAAGTCATATGCATATTAAACTTATCTGAATTCAACTTTACAGCTGCCATAGAAAGAGATAATAGTTTGACTATTGTGTGCCCATTCTCCACTATGAGAATGTGTCCCAGAATGGGAGGATGAAATAAGAAACCTTCCCACCACCTCCACCAAATTGTGTGATTCTAAGTTCTCTTCTTCATCATCTCCAAAGCCTTTCTATTCACTCAGACAGTCTAGGACAGCAAGGGGATATAGGATGCTGGATTTGGAGTCAGGAAGACCTGAGTTTAAATCCTGTTTCAGACACCTAGGCAAATCACAAGCTTTCTCAGTTGACCTCAGTTTCTTCAACTGTAAAATAAAGATAATAAGAGCACCTATTTCACAGGGTTGTTGTAAGGATCAAATGAGTTAATACATGTAAGGTGTTCCTTAAGACATCAAGCTTTTGTGAGCATTAGCTTTAGTTAACCTTTTAATCTGCTTAGGCTGGGAAAGGGGGAGATAGTCTTAGTCTACCTAGCATTCCTGGTTGGCTAGAAAGCCTCTACATTTGACTTCTTTGTGTTCTGTCTTGCCTCCTGGTGAAACAGGAATAAGAAACAAATACATGGTGATATAATCACTTTCAAATATCATCACATTTATGTGTGAGACCTTTTCAAGAGTTTTTTCCCCTGATCATCAGTTTTCCTTACATCTAAACCTTCTTATATCTAAAATTTTTTCTCTTTTGGTAGGTATCTTGGTTTCCCTTATCTAGTGATCAATAGCTGGGCTGTGTCCCTCATGAAAAATAAAATTTCCATTCAGTTGTTTCCATTAGAACCATCTTAGATTCTGCTACTTTCTGGTACCAACTACCATAATAACTACTTTATTTTAAAGAGACCTTAGCCCCTTTCCTGCTGTATCTGTTTAAAGCTCCCCTATTGGAAAAAATGTTCTAAATCACTAATAATTACAGAAATGCAAATTAAAACAACTCTGAGGTACTACCTCGGACCCTTCAGATTGGCTAATATGACAGAAAAGGAATATGACAAATGTTGGAGGTATGTGGGAATATAGGTGCACTAATATACTGTTGGTGGAATTGGGAACTAGTCCCAGTATTTTGGAGAGCAATTTGAAACTATGCCAAAAAAGCTATTAAACTATACAGTAGTTTAATAGGACCCTGCAATACTGCTTCTAAGTTTATACCCCAAAGAGATCAAAAAAGGAAAAGGATTTATAGCAACTCTTTGTGTAGTGGCAAAAAATTGAAAACTAAGGTGATGCCCTTCAACTGAGGAATGCCATGAGTTATGGTATATGAAGGTGGTGGGATACCATTATACCATAAGAAATAAGGGGATGGTTTCAGAAAAGCCTAGGAAGACTTATATGAACTGATGCAAAGTGAAGTGAACAGAACCAGGAGAACAATTTACACAGTAACAGTAATATTGTAAAGATAATCAACTACAAAAGGCTTAATAACACCAATCAATACCGTGACCCACCACATGATGAAAACAGAGAACTGGTGTAATCAGAGTGCAGAGTGAAGCATATTTCTTCTCTTTGTTTCTTTTTCTTGGTTTTATCTTTTTTTTTCCAGAACATGGCTAAAGCAGAAATATGTTTCACATGACTTCACATGTGTAATGGATATTACATTTCTTGCCTTCTCAATGAGTGGGAGAGGAGTGGGAAGAGGGAGAGAATTGGGAATTGAAAATAAAATTGGAAAAAAGACACCATGCTTATGGGTGTTTTTAGTGATTTTCCAAAGGTAATTTTGACTACATGCAATTTTCACCCTTGTGCTGACTTTAGAACCTAACCTACCCTGCAAATATGTGATTCCACTATAGTAAATTTCATCGCAGATTTTCTGAAAGTGCTAAAGCTACATATGGCCAAGTCTCTGTGAGGGAAATTTTGCCAATATTAATGCAATAGGTTGAAAATGAATTAAGTTCCTCTAAAACCTCCATATTGGTTTAATACCTTTAGGTAGTATTCTTAACATGTTTCACTTTGTGGTAGATTAACTTGGTCCTTCTGAAGTTTTCTTATCTGGTGAGCAATCTTATGCATACATAACAGAGCCAAGTCAATCGTCTATAAGAGTGAGAAAAAGGAAAGCTATAGTGAATTACTGATTACTAACCTACTACAAACTCAATCTTAAGACATTCAAGGAATCTGCTATAAAAATGTCATCAGATGAATAATTAAAATGATATCACAAGGAGAAATAGAAGTACTCAGTTACTGACATTTTATCAGTCACAAAATCCCTGACCTCATTTGCTGAACAAAGCTCTCCTTTAATTCAAAGGCAAATTCAACTCAGCATTGTCAACAAGAAGTTTGAACCTCTGTATCCCAAGGATCATAGCATATGAAGTACCTTATATGACCATGGAAAATGGGTAGATAAAGTTGGGGATGTACTATGTGCTTCTTATGTTTCTCTCTCTTTAATAGGCATTTGGGCCTGGACCTAGTTCCTCGAAAGGACTTTGAAGTGGTGGATTCTGATCAGATTAGTGTCTCCGATCTCTATAAAATGGTAAGAAATCTGAGGGAAGATACATATCTAAGGAACTCTAGAGGTGCTGAAGGAGGTAACTTAAGACTGGGGAACTACTTGGGCAAAGACCTGGAGACAGGAGACAAAATGTCACACATAGGTAACGACAAGCAGTCTGGTATGACTGAAACAGAGAAATAAGACCAAAACTGTAAGTAAGCAGGAAGCAGATTGTGGAGAATTAAGATTTTCTGTATTTAATCATAAAAGCAATGGGGAAACACTGAAAATTTTTGGATAGGAAAATGAATTTATCAGATGTTTGTTTTAGGAATATTGATTTGGCAGCTCTCTGGAAGAGTTATTAGAAGTAGGAAAGTGCTAAAAATGAGAAGGGCACTTGGGAGGCTATTATAGTCATCCAGGTGAAAGGTAATGTGGGCCTGAACTGAGGTAGAAAATGAATTAAAGGTGAAAGGTAATGTGGGCCTGAACTGAGGTAGAAAATGAATTAAGTGGAGAGAAGGGACCAAGAGGAGAGATGTCATGGAGGTAGAACAGACAAGACTTGGAAATTTATTGGATATGGGGAGAGGAAGAGGGAAGAGTTGAGAATGACTCCGAGGTTGTGAAACAGTGACTGGAAGGATGTTCGTGCCCTCACCAAAAATATTGAAACTTGGAATAAGGATAGGTATGGAAGAAAGTAAAAGTTCCGTTATGACTAAGTTGAATTTGACATAGATATGGAATATCCAGGTAAAACAGTCCAGCAGATAGTCAGTAATACAGAACTGGAATTCAGGAGACACATTAGAGATGGATATAAATTTGGGGAGTCATCTGCATAGAGATAATCATTATACTCAGGGAGATGATATGATCACAAAGGAAAATAATAAAGAAAGAAGAGAGTTCTGGACAGACCTTTAAGGGATGTCCATACTTAATGAGTAGGAAAATTAAGATGATCCAGACTGAGAAGGAATGGTCATATAAGTAGGAAGATAACCAAGAGAAACCATTTTACAGAAATCAAGGGAGCAAAGAATGTCTAGGAGGGAGAGCATGGTTGAAATGACAAAAGCTACAGAGAAGTCACCTATGAATAAAACTGAACAAATACCCTGGACTTTTTAGTCATGAAATTACTGATGGCCTAGGAGAGAAAAGAAATGAGGCAGTGGAGGCAAGAAGAGTAGATGAACATTTCTCGGAGTGTGGCTATTAAAGGTAAAAGAGATGCGGGTCTACCACCCGAGGGGATGAGACAGTCAGATGGGAGAGACACGGACATGGTTTTAGGTAGAAGGTAAAGAAATGTTGAAGATGAAGGAGAGAGAATAGTTGGAATAGCATAAGAAGGGATGGGATGAAAAGTAGAACTCAAGAGGCTGGATTGGCAAGAAGAACCACCTCTTCCTCAGAGACTGGAACAAAGGAGGAGACTCTAGAGGATGAAGGATGACTGAAGTCTAGAGTAGGAGAGAAGATGGGGCTCACAGTGGATGGTTTCTGTTTCCTCAGCAAAGCAGGAAGGTGAGATCATCTGCTGAAATGGAAAGGGGAGAAAGTGGTTTGAGGAGAAAAGAGAGGGTTTCCAATAGACAGTGTAGAGATTGTGATAATCATGGAAAGATAAAAGGATCGCCTTTACACCAGTTGAGATCAAATAACATAAAGTTGTAGTACATCCAGGCATGATTACATGACTCTTCTCCATGGTGTTCAGCAGCCTGTGAATGGGATTAGATAAAGCTGATGATGGAGGCAGACTTAGGATTTGGGTTTAGCCAGGCATAAATGTTGAAAGGCCAAAGGAACAATGAATTCAAAGGTAATTGATAATGTGTGGTTGAATTGTTGAACTATAGGGTCAGGTAAGAAAAGGGGGGAAAGGGAGGGAAGAGATATAATGAAGAACCAATGGACTGGGAGAATGAGAAGAAATGGAAGGACTGACAGTTATGATGAGGACAAAGAATAGGTTTAAGATAAGTTAGAGAGAGGAAGAAACAAAAAAATAAGAGGTTATGGTCATCGAGATAAATTCTGGGTTATGGAGGTAGAACAGTTAATGAAAGTCGCTATGATATAAAAACATATTCAATTAAAAAAAGTTAAAGTAACTTTTACAGATTCCTTGTAGAAGTGTACAGCAATGCTATCCTTATAGAATCCCCCTGATTTCCAACCTAGTAACCCTACCAAAAAGAAATTAGGTTAGTCTGGCATATTCTGAGCTTAACATGGCCTTTTGTTAATCAGCAGTTCCATTCCTAAAATACTCAAAACCATCCTGTAAACAATGATATGTAGTCTATGGTTTGAAGACTTGACCCTCTTTTTTCTCAAAAATCACTGACAGCAGCAAAGTAATAATATGTGCCCATTTTTTCAGTACCTGAGTATGGAATTTGTCTAAACTTGGTGACTTGAACTTGTCCTCTTGTCTCAAAAGCATCTCACTTGTCTCAAGTTTCAACTCCCTCTTAACCTTTTATGTTATCCCTCCCAATTAAAAGATTGGTCTTCTTCATGGAAAAAAAAATCAGACTAGCTAAAGAGTCCTGCTTTCTCTCGGTTATAATCTTCCTGTCTACCTGTAGAACTGGTACTGTTCCTTCCTTGTTCTTCCTCTTTCTCCAGACATAATTTTTTAATCCCTTTCTGTTGTCCTCATCTCCAGTCTCAAGCCATTCTTTGAGCAATCCTGACACCACTGTTACAGGCTCTTCTTATGGGACTGTCATCCTCGGTCACCTGCCCTGGCTCCCCTCCTCTCTACAGCTTTTTAAAACACTTTGGTTAATGAGCTTCCTGTGCATCTGCACCTGCCTTTTCAGACAACTCCTCCTTTTCTTCCTCATCAGAATTATTTCCATTTGTGTTGTTACAATCCTCCTTATGTGCCAACTTTCCCTGTGAAACTTTAGGCAATGAGATCTTACCTATGCTTTTTCCCAAATGCTCTGCATTCTGTTGTCCCAAAATCTAGCGGGTTTCTTGTGTTTTGCATTTCACCCTCTTCATCTATCACAAAAGATGAAATCTACCAGTTCTACTTTATTGGTCAAAATCTAGCCTAGTTCCCTTCATAGTTCTCTCACCTTTTAAAGAAGCACATATCATTAAGGAAGTCTAATAAAGAGCTCTGTGTTTGGAATCAAAGGACCTGGGTTCAAATCCTGCCTCAGCTACTTTCTGCCACTGTGACCTTGGGCAAATCACTTCACCTCACTGGGCCTCAGTTTCCTCAGCTATAAAATAATGGTAGATTGGACTAAATGACTACCAAGATCCCTTCAGTCTCTAAATCTCTAATTCTCTCTAAATTAGAGGTGAAGGTCAGGTTAAGGGTTTGGTCATCTTTTTTATGTGACCAAGATAAAAATGGACGTCAAGAGAGTTAGGAAGTATGATTACATAAAGTTAAATAGATTTTGCATGAATTGTTCAGTCAGAATTCTGTATATGAAGTTACTGTATTGAATGTTTTTGCTAATCATTTTTCTTTGTCATAAGGGAAAGTTCAATATGGACGAAGGGGAAGGGCTCCCAGAAATTACTTTGATTTTAAAACATAATGCATTAATAAAAAATTTTAAAACAAAAAGAAAAGCACAGACAAAGCTTATAATCCCTAATTTCCAATGGAACATCCCACCCAACACCTCCCTGTGACATAACTCCATCCTACTCCAAAAAGCCTACTGCTCATAGACCTGATAGTCCCCAAATAGTCCCCTTACTCATATCCAGATAAAGACTTAAGTTTACTGTGGTACACTTTCAGCCATCCCATTCTCCCTTTGATTCCAGCTTTCCATTATATTTTCTTTTATCCATTATCTTTTTGCAATAGCTGTAATTCTCCTTGCTATCATTCTTTTTCAAGGCAACAAGTAAGGCAAATTAACAATCATTTATTGAGCACCTCCTGTATTTAAGACACATTGCTAAGCACGGGAAATACAAAAGAAGGCAAAACAGTCCCTGTCCTTAAGAAGTTTACAATTTCAGTGCAGAAACAACCTATAAAAAACTAAGTACAAGCAAAACATTAACCGGAGAAATTATAGACAATCATAACAGGAAGGCAGTTGTGTTAAGGGGAGAGGCTTCTCACAGAAGGTGGGATTTTTAGTTGAGACTCAAAGGAAGGCAGGGAATTCAGGAGAGAGAGCATTCCAGGAATGGGGAACAGACTGAAAATGTAAGGAGTCAAGAGATAAAATGTCTTGTATGGGAACCTCAAGGAAAACAGTGTCTTTGGATCACCGAGCACATGGAAGGGAGTAATGTACAAGATCAGAAAGGTGAGAAGGGCCAGACTCTGAGGATTCTTAAAGGCAAAACAGAGGCCTTTTTGTTTGATTATTTTAAATAAAGGAAATCAGAGTTCATGGACATGAAATGGAACAGTTGTAGGTGATGAACTGAAGTGAGGTAGGGCAAGAGGTCAAGGGGAAATGAGTAGGTTGAGGAACTGGGAAGTTGGGGTGTTTGAGGGACTATCAGTGTCTATGTTGTAGTTGCCTAGTATAAGGCCAAGAGTTGGTGAAGAAAGGCTATGAGCTTGGCACTGAGTGAGGAAGGAAAGAGAGTGTCCTCCAGGTGGGAAGAAAATAGCTACCAGAATCAACAGGCAGAGAAATGTAGATGGGGTGATAAATACGAATTGAGTGAACCTCCAAGGAAAAGAGGTTACTGAGTGATGGTCATAGAGGGAGACTCTGGGAGGCTGAAAAAAACTGTCATGCTATAGATGAAATAGAAAAAAAAAATTTAGGGGTAGCAAAATGAGCTCCAGATGGCTATATTACTTGGTTATAAAAGGTCAGATCACAAACAAGTTAGAGACACAAAAAAGAAAATTCTGTTTGAAACTATGGATAAAAGAAGAATGCATGACTAAATAAAGGTTAGAGTGGATCACTGAAGTTAAAATAGACAATTTTTATTACATAAAATTTAAAAGTATTTGCATAAACTAATCCAATTTAGCAAAGATTAGAAGAGAAATAATTAACCGGAGGAAAAAAAATTTGCAGATAGTTTCCCTAGAATATACACAGATGTGTATAAATACACACATCTGTGTATATATACGTATATGTGTATGTACATATTTATATAGAACTGATTCAAATATATTGGAATAAGAGCCATTACCCAATTGATAAATAATCAAAAGATATGAACAGGCAGTTCTCAAAGGAAGACTACTTAAAGCCATATGAAAAAATGCCCCAGACCACTAGTAATGAGGTGAATAAAAATGAAAGCAACTCTGATGTTTTTCCTCACACCCATCAGACTGGCAAAGCTTACCAAAAAATGAGAAATGTTGGAGGGGCTGAAGGCAAACAAGTGTATTAATTCACTTGTGGAGCTGTGAATCACTCCAGTCATTCTGGAAAGCAACTTGGAGCTATGCCCAAAAAACTAAACCGTTCAGACCCAGCAATGCCACTACTTGGTCTATAATCCCAAAGAGATTAAAGAAAGAAGAAAAGGACCCATGTGTTCAAGAGTACTTGTTACAGCTCCGTTGCTTTCACATCAGATTAGATACTAGAGATGATTCCAATACACTGGAGGGGATTATTCTTCCATAACCTCAGACAATCAAGATAATCAGTCAAGTTATTTGGTTCATGTACTTGTAGCATCCACATAAGTTAGTTTTCATACCTATTGAAATCTTAGGTCTTTGAGTGAGGGGGCTGTCTTGCTTTTGTATTTTTATTTTCAGTGCCTGGCACATAATAGGTACTTAATAAATCCTTGTTGATTTACTGATACCAATTTTTTATTTTCTTTCCTTCTGCACATCTTCTGTCCCCGCACCTCACCCCCAACTTGTGACTATAGTACAATAATAATAGCTAAAATATTTTAAACATTTCCTTGGGTCAGGGTAAATGCTTGCCTGATTATTAGCAGAAAGAATAACATTGTTATATGTCAGCACTAAAATTGTTAAACGAAAATACTACATTTACCTAATTCCTCTGTGACAATTAGCTTTAGAGAAGTGAATTAGATTGCTATTTTTTTTTTTGGCTCCTTGTGTTATCAGATTAAAGTCAGGACAACTGAACTTTGGGATCGGCATTTGCTGAGATCACTTAAATTCAGCCAGCAATTATCAAGAATTTCCTATGTGCCATGCGTGTAATTTAAGGAAAAGCTCCACAGAGGGGCAGAGATTTCCAAATTCAATTTAATGTGTATTTTAAGGTCCTACTGTGCGTAGAGTTCCATACCGAGACTCTGAGGACAGACGCAGTTTTGATAAGATGCCACCCCTGGCCTCATAGTATGGCTCACTCTCTAGCACAGCGTTGAATGGCAGGTAAGATTTCCACAGGCAGAGAGAATGAAAAAGGCTATTCCATATGGGCAAGGTAGCCAAGGCAAGAGAATGAAAGGTGTATTCAGGTTAGAGCTAAGGGTTCACTTAGGAAAGGTTACTGAGTTGTATCTATCCCTAAATGAAACTTCTGTGCAGAGGAGCAGGGTGGAATGGGGGAGAGTATGTGTGTGTGTGTGTGTGTGTGTGTGTGTGTGTGTGTGTGTGTGTGTCTATATATAACCACATATGCCTGGACAAAGGTTTTTTTCGAGACGTATATGGGAGGTAGGAGGTGTAGAGAGGAGGGGAAATATGGTCTATCCATGTATTTAGACCACTGTGGCAGCTGGTATATAATATAGGTATTGCAGAAAGAATTACGCTGAAGTAAATATTAAAGCCCCAAGGAACTTGTCTCTCACACCGTGCTGGGAAGGGGTTTGTTACTCAGAAAACAAACAACTGCTAACTGATTGATCAAGTGCTCTCTTTTCTTCCCCTAGCACTTATCTAGCCGGCACAGTGTGCAGCAAAGTACATCCCAGGTAAGCTGGCTTAAAAAAAAAAAAACCTCTTGTCATTTCCAGTTGTTCGCCTTCTTTTAAGATATGAGAATGCATCGGGAAGTAATTGACTTCTTGTTTGAAGTCATCTTTCATCTTGGGATCCATGACCCATACATCAGCTGACCTTTGAGTCTGTCAACACTATCGAGGACTGGCTTCCCTGCCTGAGACTCCAGGCCCGAAATGGGCAGCCGCTTGGCGGTTACTGAAGAACAGCACATAATCTCCTGGCAACATTACTCCCCCTCCACAAAAGCTATCCCTTTCACCGCCAAGCACTGAGAACTCCTCGGGTAGTCAGAGGCTGGTGAGGTCACCCTTTTTATGAATGTATAATCACTTCATAATTTCAGCTCCAACCTAGCCTTGAAATTAGCTATCCAGAAGCAGCCTAAGGGAGACGGTTCTTTAATACACGTTTTCGCAGTTAGACTGCAGATTCATAGTGTACCCTGGAGCAAATTCTGTACCCTCCTTAGCTGTCCATGTCTCCATTTGTAACATGGAAATAATAACGACTGCTCTTACCTACTTGATGGGAATCGTGTAAGAGTGAAAAAAGGTAAAACAAAAGTGCATTCTGAACTTTACACAAAGTACACCACGAAATCCACCATGATGCTAGGGAGGGACGTGATCTCTGTCAGCAGTAAGTTTGAGGTTGTTTACTGTTCATTTCAAAAGTTGATCCCCAGAAATTCTTTCTCGGAGTGGGGCCAGTAGCAGTGCCCCATCAACCTTAAACCAACCTCTTGGCTTCTAGCTCCATGCCTGCCTGCCTGATTTGCTTATTATACACATGGTATGACCAGAATAACCAGATGCCAACACCCTCAATAAATACTCCAAACAGCACCATCTATTCAAGGCACTGACACAAATCTAGAACCTGGTTCAGGAGCGAGAATTCCCACCTTCTCATCAGTCAGAAATATCCAGTTGCCAATAGCAACCCAATGACTTGTATTTTATATTTTCAATTGTTTTCATTTCTATTGTTCCTTTGCTCTTTTTTATTTCTAGGCATCATCTTTTTGACCTTTTGACCATCCCGTTCTTTGTGCTATATTCTTAGATGATACCAGTTGATTCTGTTGCTACCTTAATGCAGACCCTAGTTGGTGTTATTTATCCTCTCATGGCAAACAGGCAATGTCTTTTGCAGGTGCTTTAAACGAAACTGGAATGAATGCAGCCATATTTTTAGCAATAATAAATCCTTTAATCTGCATGCCCCTTTATTAAAAAGAGTCTCATTGTCAGGGATGTTATTATAGCTTCCTTTAGTATTATCTCAAGTGAGATAATATATATGAAAATCTTTGAAAAGTCTAAAGAACTGTACAAACATAAGGATTATTCTAAGGGGTTATTTTAGTTAACTTTTGCTAACCTATCCCTGTATAGAGGAATTACAAAGTATTGTCAGAGTGTGTTTGTGCAGGCTTCTGTTAAGGACTGATACCATCTAAGCAAGTTTTAATATCCTGACTATAGATATGTAAATGAAAATGAGATTTTTTTTCTAGTTTTATCAGAGCTCTACTTGTTATAAAAACAGCTAGTAAAGTATCCAGACTGTGACCAAGAGACCTGGGTTCTAGTCTCTGCTAAAGTCCTAGCTAGCTCTAACACTAGGATTCTATCATCTTGGCTCATTCATGCACATTGGCAAAGAAAAAAATTGGCTTTATACCAGTATATATATATATATATATATATAAAAACAAGGAGGAGAAGAAAGGTGGAGGACATATGAGAGTGTTATTAAAAAATTGGAGATATTTCCCTGCAGCAATTCATTGAAGAGATATTAATGAATATAATTCACCTTTGGTCCTGTTTAACGGGGCATTGACACCCAGGTTCACATCCTTATTGTCATCCTCAACTCCCCATTCTCAATTGTCCCACTTAACCAATCAGTTGCTAAACTTTGCCATTTCTTTCTCTATGATATATACACACAATCTTATATTATATTATTATATTATGTGTAATATATACTATAGATTACAGTGTTACATATTATATCATACATGTGTATATATGTACATGTGCATATATGTACATACATACATATATACATACTTACATATATATACATCGCCCCTTCTTTCCATTTACATAAGCACCACACCTCATTCAGTTCTGCATCACCTCTTACCTCAGCAATTGTAGTAGCCTTCTAATTCATTGTTCCCTCAAGACTCTCTCCATTCTAATCCATTCTTTATACCGCTGCCAAAATGGTTTTCCCAAAGCATAAGTCTGACTATGTTACTCCCCCACCCCCAACTCATTAAATTTCAAAGGCTCCCCATTACTTCTAGGATCAACGGGACATTCCTCTATTTGGCATTTATAGCTCCTCACAACTTTGCCCCTTCCTACCTTTCCAGTCTTCTTACACATTACTCACCTCTACAGAGTCTCTGAATCAGCCATACTAGCCTATTTGCCTTTCCTTACATGTAACTACTGTCTCTATACTTTTGTACTAACTGCCCCCCCCCATGCCTGGAACATTCTCCTTTCCCATCTATACTTCTTAGAATCCTTGGCTGTTTTCAAGATTCAGTGAAAACTCTACCTTTTTCAGAAGGCTTTTCCAAGTCGCCCTAGATGGTAGTGCTTTCCTCTCTAACATTACCTCCTGATGTCATTGGTTCTCTTTGGAAACAAAGGACAAACAACAACAATAATCACCTTCTATCTACTTTATATAGATCTACCAATTTATGGACATGTTGTCTCCCCCATTCGAATGTAAAAAAAATGTAAGGATTGTTTTTCCTTTTTCTTTGTTTCCTCAGTGTTTATTCACCATGCCTAGAGTATAGTAAGCCTTTAATAAATGCTTATTGATTAATTAAACTATGTTAAATATTACTGCATCCCTCCACACAGGTGGATACCATTCGTCCACGTCATGGAGAAGCCTGCAGGATACCAGTACCACATCATTTTTTCCTCAGTCTAAAGAGTTTCACCTACAATACCATTGGAGAAGATACAGATGTCTTTTTTTCCTTATATGACATGCGAGAGGGCAAGCAGATCAGGTAGGACTGTGACTAGTATGGATTTATTTTTCCTGCAAAAAAGGGTACTTTGGGAAGCCCAGGTAGATTGTTAGGGGAAAATAGCATCCTCCTATTGGAATGCATATTGAAGGTCAATATATTTATTTATTGTTTAGAGACCTTTAATGTTTAAAGGGTGTTTGCTTTGATTTTGCTTCCTACAAAACTGAAGAAAGTTATTTGATTTATGCACATCGTGTTTAATGTACATGGAAATGAAACCGCCAAGTGCTAATACAACAGCATAAAATGGCATCTTAAATATTTCATAACACCTCCTATACTTTCATTCTTATCCAAGTAAAAATAACATGTTATCTTTCATGTATGGTGAGATATGATGCAAAAGATTCTGTAGGGAATATGCCTTCAGTTGTTTTTCCATTTATGAGAATAGATTGGCGCCACTTCATGCTTTCTTCCCCAGTTTATGTTGTGTCCAGCTGCAAATGCATACCTAATGATCATGCAAGATTGTTTTTAATTCAGTTTGTGGCCATAGATCAAAATAAACTAACTGACCCACACGGAAATTTAACTTATGCCCTTTGTCCTCACCGTCACTATTATGTAACCAACTTACCAAACTGGCCAAAAATGTCCCTATATGACTGAAATATGCCAAGTGCTTTTATCTTCTAATTTATTTTTTATTTTCTGACATAACATATTACCATTACTTCAGGGTTTCAAAAGGGTTCATCTGTGTTTTGTTGCCTCCACTGCCGCAGATCATATTTCCTCCTCCCCTTCAGTGTATTCATGAGTTAGTGTGACCAAAACTAAGAAATCATCACCTGACAGCCATCCTTCTAGTGATAAACCTATCCACACTGAAGTGACATAATCCTTAACAGAGAGATGCCCAGCATGACACGTATTCAGAGCCTCTACAGCTTTGTAGGACTTAATAAAGCAGTGGTCCCTACTGTCTTCAAATATAAGCCTGCATCCCCCCAACATAATAGTAGCTGTATTTATGCCACCTATTTGGGGGAGCTAAAACAAAATGGTCGTACTTGGTGCACGTATGAATTGTCTCTGTTGGCAAAGCTGCAGGTTTCCTTGTGATACAATGATTATTTAGTGGAGTTATACATTTAGAAGTTCTAAATACATTTTAAATCATTTGAACATGTCTTAATAATAAAGAATTCTATAACCTTTCAACCTAAATAGAAAAAAAAGCCAACTAGGTACTTAATTAAATACATCCTTCTCTTTTAAATTGGTGACATTGAAAATTTTGCTTCAGGAAACACAATTTTAGCTTCCCAATATGATCATGACAGCTCAATATTCCTTCTTTACAATATTCTTGGTGCCATCCACTATATCTTCAATAAGCAGTATCTCAAGGTAGCTCCTTAGATTTCCATCACCATAAAACTTTAAGCTTCTGTTATGGTTGGATGTTAACTCGGTCTTATATCACTTTCAAAAGTAATCTTCAGAAATCCCAGGGGATTACAAGAGTATTACGTAGGGCATAACTAATATTTACAAAGTAGAATTTATTTCCTCCTTGTATGTGGCTTATCAGAAGAATTGTTTAAACTACTATATCTCAAAGAAAATGTTGCCATGGACTGTCAATGTTCCTTTCCTCTTGAGGAGCCACAGTAAGCAATGGGGAAGCAAATTAATGAGAACACTGGACCCTTCTCCATTTTGAAGTCCTACTGTGTTGTTAGAAAATAAACAGCGGTGATTTTTCTCAATACATGTGTAAAAGGAAATGTTCATAAATCATTCCTGGAGTCTTGATTAAGCCTTACCTGGATCTATGAACTGAGATATTAAAAATTTGCCTGAGGCCACTTTTTGCCACCAGTGAAAATTGTCAAGTATACTTTGACAAGTTAGATTTACATGTGTCTCATGCTTAAAAAAAAAAAAACACTGTAAAGATCCTTCTGTCTTTTTGTTGTATTTTATGAGATCATTGTGTCAAGGAAGAGACATGTTAGAATCATTTTCATAAATACTGAAAATACCCTACAACAAGCCTTCATACAACAACAATAAAATGGTCAAATTCCTGAAGTACATACAGTTGGATATAAATTTAAGCCACACCTTATTTGTCCACATATTATGGAACTAGAACCATGGTTCTTATTGACTTTTATGTCCTTGAGGGCAGGCACCATGTTTGATACATTTTGTATATTCATAGGTACCTTGCACATAAAAGGTATTTTCAAGAAGTTTACATAAATCAAAATGGGAGATAAGTTTAGACAAGCAACCTACATTATGGGTGAGGCATAGGGGTTTAGATTTGATAAAACAGGTAAGTGGAATGATTCTGAGTTTCTGAGCAGTAGAAGGCATGAAAATGGTATTTTAAGGATATTTGCAACAGGAAACTATCCCTGGGCTATTCCAGTGGTATTCTTTAACATAAGCATTGTATAACCACATATAACTCTTTAATCATGACAATCAAAAAAGAAATTTCAATACATTAAGTGATGTGTGTGGCAAGGGTCCCTTGATTTTTTTTTCAAATCAACTAGTAGCAACTCCCTTCTTTGGTCTACAATAGGATCTCTTCACCTTTCTTTATATCATGGACCCCTTTGTCTGGCAAAGTCTATGGACCTTTCTCAGAATAATGTTTTTTTAAGTATAAAATAAAATATGTAGGATTACAAAAGGAAACCAAAGGTTGGTGAAAGTGAAGGTGTAATGTTTTTCCCATCCAAGTTCATAGAGCCCCCAAAATCTATTTATAGCGCCCCTGGTCTATGTACACAATCATAAAACTCAAAGCTCAGTCCCTCCATACATAACTCAGTCCCACTGTGAGGTAATGGGTTTTCCCCATCCCCCAAGATTGTTCCATGCGTGGCCAAACTTCCAGAGGATCAATGTTCAGTCAGTTTGGATAACTTAGCAATCTAGGCACTTAAGTTGGTCAGTGTCTTATCAAAGACAACTTGGGCCTTTAGCTCCATTGACGATCTGAATTGGATACTGATTCCTCCTCCAAGATCCCATTTCATCCCACAGCTATACAGCCATTTGCTCTGTTTTGGCCACACTTCTCACCTTCACTGCCACACACATTCATGTTGAAGGGATGCAGACATGGTATTAAAGTCTTAATATAGAAAGTACCCATAGAGTTAGAAGTCAGCTGCCTCTTTATGGTTTTTTTTCCTTCTTGAAAAGTCTCACACATTAGACAGTGTCCTAATCCATTTCCCCTGGACTCATTTAATCCTATCCATTCTTCAGCACCAAGTCTACAAATGCACCTGTTGACTTAGGAGAGCCTTTACTTGGTGGGCAGTGTTGAAACATTCTAGGGATTTACAGGTGAGGTCATGTAAAAAGCCTAGTGCTAATGTGCCAATGGATTCATGCTCTAGCTGGCAGGGAGGGAAGCCACAGCCATACTCCAAGCTACACTAGCATAAGGTATTTAGGACTCAAACAAAGGTGGTATAAAGGATATGGGGAGGACTTGGTGACAAATGAGCTACAGAAGATGAAGGAGAATTAAGACTCAAAGATAACCCCAGGGTTTCTGGCCTGAGATATTGGTGACAGAGAGAGGAACCAGTTTGGAAGAGTAGATGATGAGTATGATTTGGGAACATATAGAATCAAAGTAGAGATGTCATGTTGACAGATGGAAATACGTAACTGGAATGAATATAAGATGTGAGGGACAGAGAGGTTCTTTAGAGAGTTTGTGCACAAAGGCAATGTTGAAGCTCTAAGAAAGAATGCACTTACTTAGAGAATAGGAGAGCAGAGAGATAAAACAAAACAAAACAAACAAAGCCTTTAGAAATTCCACTTAAAGCTCCCAAGAAGAATTAAGTACTGACAAAGGAATGACAAATGCAGACGTAGGGAATGAACCAGAATAGTACCCTGCCTGAGAGACCAAGAAAGAAGTTATTCAAGAAGTAGAGAGTAGTTAATGGTGTAAAATGTTGTTGAGAGGTTAAGCAAAAATTAAGAAAAGGATTTAACTAGAAGTATCAGGAACCTTCAAGAGAATCATTTCAGGAGAGTGCTGAGAGTACCAGGATTATAGCAAGTTAAGAAGGAAACAAGAAGACAAAAATATTGAAATGGCAATCCAGAATCTGGTTTCAAGTCCTGGTTCTATCATCTATTTGCATTAAGTAAGATGCTTAACTTTTTTGAGTATTAATTTCTTCATTTCTTCCCAACACTTAAAATCTTCAAATTAAGATTGTGCTGGTACAGCCATTTGCCAGGGGAATGTTGTTAGGTACAGAGTGAGCTAAATTCTCTCTGAAGTCCCTTTGAATTTTGGATATTCTCTGATCCTTTTAACATGTAGGCAATAGCAAAAACCTAAATGTCCCACATGCTTAGCAGCAAAAAGAAGTGAAGATATACACCTCATGGGAAAAGTAGGCTAAGTGGAAGATACTTTAGGAGAGATGACCTATGAAAGAAAAGAAGGAAGGAAGAATTGGTTCTTAGCAAATGGTTACCTCTTATAGGTTTAAATGAAGCAGATACTTTCTATATAGGTATTGTTCTTCTGGAGCCTCAGAGGCTCCTACTACCATTCTGTAAATATTCCTTTTGGAACAAATTGAACCTGTTAGCTGTCATGAGGCCAGTGCGGCAGACCTGTTGGGCAGATTATGTGGGTCCTTTCGGCCCCTGGGCCCCTCCCCAGAAGACTTGTAGGGGCTTCTTGAGCAATAGATACAGCTCTGACCTTTGTAGCTGAATTAACATTGGAGTAATCCGCATCAATCACCATCATGGCCCAAATGACAGAGAAAATTAAGAGCAAAATTAATCATTACACTCATATAAACTAGGCTGTAGAAAGGTCTAAATATGCCATGGAATTGAGCTCACTGGGGTAGAGAAATGTAAAATTCATAAGGCTATTGAGGATGTTAAGAACTCCAGAGAGTTGGTTTCCTTCACTGAGGAATGGCTTTGCCTGACTTTTGTTTGATTTGCTGTTTTCTGAGGCAGAGTGAGGTAAAGGAAAAGAAAAAAAAAGCTTTTAAATCAAATGTAAAGTGACCTTTTTATTGTGCTGTCCAAAAATAATATTCTCATTTTCTTATTTGGTTGAGGAAAGAATTTTTGTAGCAATTGCCTGTGAGTCCCAGGGAATTCCATAGGAAAGTTTTCCTACCTCTGATTTCTCTCTTTTCCGCAGTCCAGCAGTGATGCTGTCTTTAAAAACAATACCAAGTTCCGGAGAAATCTTTCCTGAGCTGTCTCCTCTGACCAGTCCTTAAATGGCCCTCTCTTTGATGTCCTCCCTGCTTTAGCTCTTAGAACACTTGACCTTACTGAATAATTCAGCTCTTCTTACTTCTGTGCATATGGAGATATTTCGTTTGACTTGTGAAGCCATTCATGTGTCAAAATCTATTCCTGGCAGTGTATCTCTCCTCTACCCAATTATCATCTACTATTATAGAAAAAGGAAGTGTTTGAATTCAGTTGAAGAAATATTTATTTTATTGTGTGCAAAGCATTATGCCTTTTACTCAGGATGCAAAGATGAAATTGGTACAGGCTTGGCTTTCAAGAAATTTGCCTTCTAAAAGGTATATCAGGATCTTGAAACTCTGACTGCCAGGGTCTCACAACCTTTGGGAAGAGACATACCTAATATATGATTGTGATGGAATATGATTGCATTATAAGAAATGATGAGCAATACGGTTTCAGAAAATCTGGGAAGATTTATATAAACTGATGCAAAGGGAAGTGAGCAGAACCAGGAGACCATAGTACACAGTAGTTGTAATGATGATCAAGTATGAGAGACCCGATCAATACAATGATCCAAGACAAAGGACTCATGATGAAAAATTTTATCCACCTCCAAGGAGAGAACTGATAAACTTTGGGTGCAGATTAAAGAGAGTTTTTTAAACTTTCTTTATATATCTTGCTTTTTGGTTTGTTTGGGTTTGGGTTTTTTTTTCAATATGGCTAACATAGAAATATGTTTTGTATGGCTTTGCATGTCACATAATTTATAGCACACGCCTTGCCTTCTCAATGCGTGGGAGAGGGGTGATAAGAAGGGAGAAGATTTGGAACTCAAAATTTTTTAAATTAATGTTAAAAATAATTTTTTTAAAGAAAGAGGCACACTTAATAGTGAAGTGCTCAGAAAACATTGTCAGGGAGACAGCTATTAGTGACCTGATGACATCTCTCACATCCATACCCTCCCTTTTACTTCTGTAGCCACAACTCTAGTTTAGACCTTCATATTTTCTCACTTGGACTATTTCAATAGCTTCCTAATTGGTCTCCCATGCCTTGTCTCTTCTCACACTTGTCAGAGTAATTTTCCTAAAGTGCAGTCCCCTACTCAGTATTCTCTGTTAGTTCCTATCACCTCTAGAATCAAACGTAAACCACTCTTTTTGGCATCCAAAGATCTTTCAGCTTTGCCCCAAACTTACCTTTCTAGCCTCATTACACATCACCTTCCTTCGCACATTTTACTGTCCAGCCAAATGGAGTTTCTTATTATTCCTGGTACCTGGTATGACAGCTAGATGGCACAGTGAAATAGAGTGCTGGTCCTGGAATCAGAAAAACCTGAGTTCAAATTCAGATTCACTTAACTAGCTGCATCACCCTGGGCAAGTCACTTAACTTTTGTCTGAATCCATTTCTCCATCTATAAAATGGGAATAATAGTAGCATCTACCTCCCAGGGCAGGATAAAATGAAATAATATTTGTAAAGCACTTCGCACAGTGCTTTGCATGTAGTAAGTGTTTAATAATTGTTCCCTTCCTTCCTTTTTTCCTTCCTCCCTTTCTCCTTTCTTTTTTTTTTTTGCCTTTGCACTACTCATACTCTGTGCCTGCAATAAATTCCCTCCTCACCTTCAACCCTTAGACTCCCTAATTGCTTTCAACACTCAGCTCAAGCACTGTCTTCTACATCAGTATGGTCAGACTCATGTTTGGTGCCACTAACCTATACATAAGGATCCCTGAAGGCTGTGTATTGACAGTTTTAAAATGTAATGTTATCTATATTTTATTATATTTGTATTCATTCTTTCTGACTACAGGTGTATTTAATACTTTGTTTTTCCTGTTACATGTAAAAACTATTTAAAAACATTAGTTTTTAAAACTTTGAGTTCCAAATTCTCTCCCTCCCTCCCTTCCCCCCATTTGTATTCATTTTGTACAATATTTCCTATTTACATTTTAATCTGGTTTGGGCTGCACTGGGGAGTGTTGTGGGCCTTGTGGGGTCTAGGGTCCCCACTCTCAAAAGGAGCGTGTGACACCTCTGTCCTGTGTTAAGCCTTTCCTGATCCCCTCAGGGCCTAGTGATGCTAATACTTTCCTTCCTCAAAACACAAAAACAAAAATGTGTGTATGTGTATGTATGTATGTATATACATATATATATATATATATATATATAACATTTCTATTTATGTTTGTCTCCTCTGCTAGAATGTAACCTTCTTGAAAAGAGATCCTATCATATTTTTTTCCTTTTCACCACTGGGTCTAGCACAGTGCCATGCAGGTAAAAAGACTGAACAAAGCTAATGTTCCCTGGCATAGAACTAACTCTCTAATTTTCCTTTCTGGTGGCACTAGCAGCTCGACTGTGTAAGGACACCTACTTTCTCTAGATTTCTAACCTGGTTACCACCAAGCTTCCTACTTGAACCTAGAATTCTCCAAGTTTAGTTTGTAAAATTCAAATCAACTTCCTTCAATTTAGCTTAGAAGCCCGGGCAATCTCAAAGAAGGAAAAAGGGCTTATGGCCTTACAAGGGTTTTTGGCAACTGTGGCTGCCTTTCTATCATCTACATAAAAATTGCCCCTTCTTTCTGACGAAGTAACAAGAAGGGAGCCTACGTCTACACAAATAAATATGATGTGAGGTGGCACCTTATGGGGCAAAAGGGAGATCCATACAAAATTTGAGGAAGATGTGATTTCTTTAAGAAGCAAGACCTGAAAATGATAGGATTTTTATGAATCAAATACTTAATGTTGGCTGCCACTCTAATACATATTGGTTGGTCAAATAGCTTAGTGGAAATAAAAAAGAATAGTCAGTAAAGAAATTTGTTTCCTGTTTTCCCCTACAGAAAAATCTTTTAATTCTGTAAGAAACATATTGCCCTGTGAAATGTTTTTTTCTGACTTCTGTCTATATGTTTATTATTATAATAATAATTGCAACTGATATTTATTTTGTTCCATAAAGGTTGTAAAATACTTTTGTTATGTTAGTTTATTTAATCCTCAAAATAACCTGATTTTCTACCTTTTAACAACAAGAAGCTAAGCTTGGTAAAGTTAAGGCACTTATCCATGGTCACTCACACCAAAGGAAAAATTTGAACCTGTCTTCCCTGAGTCCAAGTTGAACATTCTTTCCACTAGACATGAAGTCTTGTCCCTATTTATAGCAGCTACTAGGTAATATTTAAAGCTATTTAATTAGACAAGAGTTGAGTTAAGGGTTATAGACAGTCTAAGAATTCTCTGATTTTTGACATGCTTTGTCTCAATCTTCACCTTCTGCCACCATCACTGCAGGAACAGAAGCAGACAACACACCCCTTAGGGCCACTTTGCTCTTCTTTATTTCATGTACTGCCTTGGGCATTAGGCAAGTAATTCAATAGCTAGTGACTAGCCTACTCATCACAAGATCATAAATAAAGAGAAAGCTGAGTTCCAGAGAGGTTGTGACTTACTCAAGGTCACATAGCTAGTACATAGCAGGGGGAGGATTTGAACACAGATCTCCTAGCTTCAGATTCAGTATGCTTTCCACTGCCTCTCCACACTGAGGTAGGATGGTCCTCTGAGAGTAATTGTGTTCAGTCACTAGGACCACACTCAAAGCCTTTCTAGCATGGCAGAGCCTGCCAGAGCTTATATTCTGCCAGCCTAGTCTGGGCTACCTCCATGCCATGATGGTACATTTGTGGAGGGCTATGGAGAGATGCATGGCAGTGAAACAGGTTGCAGCATATTACCAATGACTAATTACATACCTGAAGCGATGCTAAAAACATCATCAAAGAAGTGTGGCTGGGGGAAAAGGTGGAATAGAGAGCCCAATTACTCCATTGATATCCCCTTAACTTCAGGAAATTCAGAGGACAGTCCCAAGCTGTTGCGGGGGACCCTTTGTGGCAAATTTATCAGAGAGCATGGACCACTATCACAGAAGATGAAAAGGCATGAATAGGTTATGGTCTCAACCATTCACATCACTTTGCCCACATCAGAGAACTCACTGATCTAACCGCACTTGGATTCCTAGGAGAAAGGAGAGGAAAGCTGCCAATTCAAATCTGATTGCCTGAATTCCCCTCATTCCCCACCTTCAGAGAAACTCAAATATTTGGGGACTTAAGAGCTCATTCTTCTTTAATCAAAGACTAAGACATTTCATTGGATTCAAAAATTTTTCCTACCTCAAGGAGTCTGAAAATCCCTCTAAGACTGTTGTTGGTTTTTTCAAGTGAACAGTTAAAATTAGATAAAAATGTTGTCATCAAGCTACTTTCTAAACAAGGTCAAATTTGAAAAGTATGGAAAGAATTTGTTTTAAAATAGATTTTTTTAAATGAAACCACATCCTTTTAGTAAGATTAGGTCAAAACAAATTTATTATTCAAGTCCATTTGCTTCTCAGAAACATTGAAGAAATCTGCCTGAGAGGTAGAAAAATAAAACCTTCATGATAGACCACAAGCTGTGGCATAGAATTAAAAATGCATCTTTACTTATGATGATATTTCAAAAAGTATATGGCTTCTCATTTCATTCATCTCCCCCATTTTGTTTGCTTCTCTTTGCTCTCTTCATTTTCTCCCTTGATAATCTCATATATTGCTATGGTTTCAATTATTGCCTCTATGCAGATGATTTTCAAATCAATATCTCTACCTCAGACTTTATCCTTGAGATGAAGACCTGCATTTTCAGTTGCATGGTAAACAGCTCTACTTGGATATCCTATCAGAAACTTAAACTTGACATGTACAAAATGGAACTCATTACCTTTTTCCTAAACCTACCTTTTTCTCTAAAACTCAATTTCCATTTATGGCATTACCATCCTGCAGTTATCTGGGCTCAAAATTTCAGAGTCAAATTTCACTGTTCCTTTCCCACCCACCCCCCACATCCAATCAGTTGCCAAGTCCTATAAATCCTTCCTTTATAATATCCCTCCCATCTGTCCCCTCCTATCCATTCATGATAACACCACCCTAATTCATGCCCAAATTTTTCCATTCCTTGACTATTGTATTGGTCTCTTCTAAGTGATCTTCCTGCCTCTAGTTTTTCCCCAGTTCCAATACAGCTGCATGTAGCCACAATATTCATATAAAGAAATACAGAATTAAATGGAGGTTGGAGAAAATATTTGGATAAATATGGCTCTTTCAGAGAATTATGAAACAAAAGGAACTAGGGCAAGATACATGGGGGAGAAGTGTGGCATTCCAGTAAGCCTTAGGGAAAGAGCCCAAAATCAAGCTGAATCCAATTCTCTTCCCCTAGAAGTCACTTGGGTCAGAGACCTAGGCTAGTGAGCCACAAATTTCCCATGTGGGAGGAGACTGAGGCAGCTTTAAGATCCAGCTGTAAGGGAAACTGCCATCAAAGGAGAAAGAGTCAGAAAGTGAACAGTAGGGGGAAATAAAGAAAAAAGACTGAAATTACCAAACATCTCAGGAGGAGAAAAACCCAATGAAATACTTTGAGCACATGCAGAAAAACCAAAAGGGAAGATGTTACTATAGGAGGGGAAATAGCTTACAGGGGGAAAAAAAAGAGTTTGGACAGATATAATAAGTATGATAAGACAAAGGAAATTAATCAATACCTGGTGAGGCAGAGGACCTGTGGATTCTCAAGAGAACAATGCAACCATGGCAAGTTTTTTCTGAATGGTTTAAAAGAGAAATAAGATTTGTGAAATCCGAATATATGGTCTGCACAGCAGAAATATTTGTCAAAAAAAAATTAAATCTATGGTGGCAAGTCTCACCAAAGAAAAAAAAGAGAGCATAACTGATTGGAAATGCACATACATAGAAGTAAAGGACAACCTAGAAGAAGAGAAACAAACACAATAACATTAAAATAAAAATTGATCTCCATACAAGCAAAATACATTGATCTCAAAGAGGACACATAGAAACAACTTAAGAGTTATAGGTCTTCCAGAAGAACACAAGTCAAAAATCATAATGTAAGAAATGATATAAGAAAACTGCCCAGAACTTCTGAAGATAGAAAACAAAATGCCAATCAGAAGAACCCACAGTGCATCTTCAGAAGAAAAGAAAAACTCTGCACTGAAAACTCCAAAACACATAGTGGTTAAATTCAACAATTCCACTCATAAACAACAAATTCTACAAGTGACCAGGAGAAAGACCTTTAAATATAAAAGAAAGGAAATTCAAATGGCACAGGACTATTCTGCATACACAAGAAGCCACAGAAAATATTGGAATAATGTGGTCCAAAGAGCAAAGTTCAAGATGCAACCCAAAGTGACCTACTCTGTAAATCTAAGTTTAACCCTGAAAATTAAAAAAGATAGGTGCTCAATAAAAGAGGCTTTCTAAACATTTCTAGAAAGAAAACCAGAACTGAAGAACTTATTTGCTTCTCAAGCACCTCAGACAACAGAAATACAGGAAGGGCAAATAAATACAACAATGAGGGACAGCAACAACAAAATAACAATAGAATAACCATTAAGAATTTTTTTTCCAGAATGTATATACGAGAAGACAAGGAAGGAAGCAGAAGTCAAATAAAAGTGATGGTGGAGAAACAGGCCTAAAATATCATAGATTAAACCTCACAATAATCTGCCTACAAGTGAAGCAGTGTTTTGTTTTGGTTTTGGAGGGAAGGACAGAATGGGTGAGCCCATAAAAGGGGAGAGGAGAGAGAGTATAAGGGGAAATAAGTGATTTACCCTAATAAGTCAAAGTCTAACAATGAGAATATAATTCCTGTAGTATCTCAGGAAGAAGAGAGCCTACAGGAGAATGGGCAATGAGGCAAAGGAGGGGAGGAGGTAACTTAAAAGGGGAGAAAGAAAAGAGGAAACCTTGTTCCAGTAGACAGAGAGGTTCTGCTGATGAATGCTCCTGTGGGAGAAGAATAGGATTCTATCAACAGACTCCTATAAGAGGAAGGAAGAATCTGACAATGGGCATTATCCACAGGGATTTGGTGCTTAGAAAGACCACTCATTTTGCCTCAGGAGGAGGGGAATCAGTGATCCTGAGGGAAACTGAGACCCAGGAAGGGCATGGACCCAGGAAAGAAGTTTTGAGGCAAATAATGGGAGGAGGAAGACCAAAGGGAGGTCAAATGATTAACTGCCCAATCAAGGACATAGGAAGATTCCTACCATGAGTTAATATCCTGTCTATCATTTGCAGGAATTGGTATTTCTAAGAATGAGATCTACAAGACAATAACAGAAACTCTTCAGAAGAGGGAACCCAAAATAGATACCTCAAAAGTTTTGATTCTATGAAGAATATAGAGAATAAAGAACCTAATACATATGAGGGTCATGGATCAAAGAATCAAATTCTAGAATAGACAGAAAGGGAAGAAAAATAATGAAGGGAATGAAGGAAAGAAATCCTTTTTTTAGAATAAGGCACAGAAAATGAAATTTTAAAAATTAATGGGTCTTTCCTTTGATTCTAGTGTCAATAGGAAGCCACCAGAGTTTATTTAATATAGGAGCTCTGACATAGAGCTTTACTTTAGGAAAATCATTTTGGCAGCTGTGTGGAGAATGGATTTGACTAAGGAAAGACGATATGAAGAGACCAATTAGGAGGCTACTGAAAGAAGTGATGAAGACCTGAGCTAGGGTGGTGGTGGGCTAGGTGACTAGAGAGAAGGGGAAGGACAGAAGAGACATTGTGGAGATAGAAATGGCAATATTTGGCTACTGATTGGGCATATGAAGTAAGGGAAAATGAGGAGGAAGGAAGGAAAAGAAAAAAACATTTATTAAACTGTTCCAGGTACTGTACTAAGTGTTTTACAAATATAATTTTATTTGATCCTGGGAGGTAAATGCTACAATTATTCCCATTTTACATTTGAGGAAACTGAGGCAGATAGAATTTAAGTGACTCACCTAGGGTCACACAGCTGGTAAGTGTCTGAATCTGGATTTGAACTCTAGACCCAACACTGTGTCCTGTGCCACCTAGCTGTCTAAGAGTCAAGAATAATGCCAAGGTTGTGAACCTAGGTGACTAGAAGGATGGAAAGAAAGCAGAGATTTCACAAGTGTGGGTGAGTTTGGAGTCAGGAATAAGATAATGTGTTCTATTTTAGACATGTTGAGTGTGACATATAATTCTTCCAACCCATCCATGTCCTCTCATTGTATATGACTGCTGTTCATGCCTTTCCATAAATCCTCCACTCAGTTTCTTCCCAACGTTCTAGGGCCTTCCACTAGATCTCTTGACACTGTGTGGAGACCAGTGGAGCTTGTTTACTGTTCACAGATTATATCTGACTCTCGCTCCTCCACCTGAGGACAGAGCAGGCCATGGAGAACTCTCTACCACCCTGCCTAGACCCCTGCACTTTGGAGTTGATACCCTGTGAGGCTGAGCTGATACACAGACCTTTCATTCCTTTACCAGCAAGGCCACTGAGTACAAAGAGGGCCAGAGGTGTCTCTGCCTGAGCTCAGCCTCTGTGATTGACAAACTCATCATACTTCTTCTCCTCACCCCTGTGACGGTGAATCATTAGCCGCATGGTGTGATACTCTCTCCAACTCCCCACTTTCCATTCTTCCATTCCCAGGTACCTCAGCCCTCTTGCTCTTGTGTACCACTATAGCCCTCCTCTCCTCCCTTTTTTTTTTATTTGGTTAGGCAATGGGTTTAAGTGACTTGCCCAGGATCACATAGCTAGTAAGTGTTATATGTCTGAGGCCGGATTTGAACTCAGGTCCTCCTGACTCCAGGACCGGTGCTCTATCTACGGTGCCACCTAACTGCCCCACCCTCCTCCCTTTCTTCTTTGCACTCTGGAGATCCCATTCTTTGTGTAACAAACTTCTCATTTTAGGTATTTTCTTCCTATTTGCATTCATGGAAATATGGCTTCCTAAGATGATACTGAAATCCTAGCCACCCTCTCCAGCCCTGGATATACTATCATACCTTCCCGGAGATATACTGGTCCTGAAGAGGTAGCGTGAATGTGACTTGATCTCCATGGCCACTTCCATGGCAGAAAGTTTACTCTCCATCACTCTTTTTTTGAGTTTATGTAATTCAAATTTAGTACCCTATTAAAATTATAGTAGCATTTTTCTATCAGTCCCCAGGAAATTCTCCCTTCCTTCTTAAGGAACTTAATACTTGGCTTACAGTTTCCCCATACACACCCCAAATCCTCCCATTATAGCAGGGGACTTTAGCATTAACATGAAAATTCCTTCAAACATCATTACCTTCCAATCCCTTAATCTCCTTGCCTCCTAAGACCTGCTCCCCCATTCCATTTCTGGCCAATGGTTGTACCCATGACCTCACTATCATCTACAAGTGTTACACTTCAGTCCTCAAAAACTCTTAAATTTATTAGATTATATATTAGATTATAACCTTTTATCATTCCTTCTCTCACTTTCCCTTTGACTTACCTCTTCTCGATGTAGGCTTCTTCTCTGGCACCGGCAATCTCTCCATCCTCAGACTCCTTTTCTGCTGCTTACCCAAGTCTTTCCCATTCTGAAAGAACATTCACGAGACCCTATAATCTCTGCTCTCTCATCTCATATCTCTCCTCCCTTTTATAGCCAAATTTTTAGAAAAGGCTGTCTACACCTGTTCCTTCCACTTCCTTCTCTCAGTCTGTACCACAGTCCTTCACAGTCTGGTTTCTGGACCTCATCACTTAATTGAAACTGCTCTTTCCAGAGTCACCAGTAATGTTTCATTGCCAAATTTCATGGTCTTTTCTCAATCTTCACACTTCTTCACCTCTCTGCGACATCTGAAACTGTTAACCACCTTCTCATCCCAAACATTCTCTCCTCTATGGATTTTTGTAACTGCCCTCTCTTCATTCTTCTCCTCCCTATCTCACCACTCTTTTTCAGTCTCTTTTGTCGATTTCTCATTGATGATATCTCTCCTGACTGCATATTTCAAGGCTGTGTCCAGCCCCTTTCTCTCTCCACACTGTCTTACTTGGTAACCTCATCAGCTCTATAGATTTATCATCTATATGCAAATGCCTCTAAGGTTCCCTCTAAATCTGTGATCTTCACTTCCCAAATCTATTTATTCAGCCCTTCTATCTCTGACTACCAGTCATAAATCTCCAACCGACTTATGGATTTTGAACTGGATCTTCCAAAGGTATCTCACAAGCTTAACATGTCCAAAATTCAATGCATTATCTTTCCTCAATATACTACCCCCTTTAAAACTTCCTTATTGCCACTATCCTTCTGGGCACCAAAGTTCACAATCTTGGCATCATCCTTGATTTCTCGCTCTCTTTCCCACCCAACATATACAATCAGTTGGCTTTTTTTTTTCATTTCCACCGTCACAATATGTCTCAGATCATCATTCCCACTTACCAACGCTCACCCTATCCCAAGCCCTCTTCAATTCTTTCATAGACTATTACAACGACTTGCAGTTTAGTTTCTTTGCTTCAAGTCTGTCTCACCTCCAAGCCATCCACTATACAACTGGCAAAGCTATTTTCCTGAAGTGCAGGTCTGACTGTATCACTTCCCTCCTTAATAAATTCTAATGGCTCTCTATTGTCTCTAGGATCAATTGTAGGCTCCTTGATTTAGTTTCTAAAGCCATTCACAACCTGATTCCAATCCACCTTTCCAAACGTAGTTATTGCCCCTATTCCCACACATTATGATCCAGCCAAACCAATCTTGCTATTTCTCAAATATTACAGTCCTCCTCTATGCTTTTGTAGTATTTATCTCCCATTCTTGGAATGCACTCCTACCTCACCTTTGCCTCCTAAAATAACTTATTTCAGCTCAGATTCTAGCCAACACTTGCAAACTCCTAGATTCCTCTAGAGTCTGGCAATATGGCAGATCTTTAATAAACCTTGTCTTTGGCGGAAAAAAAAAAGAATAACTTTTTTCCTTGAAAACTTGGCTCAAGTGCCATTCCTACATGAAGCCTTTCCTGGTCTCCATAGCTGCTGATCCCCTCAAAAAAATTTACCCTGTCTTGATTGTGTACATATTTGATATATGCTTATTCATCCACACGTCTCCTACAACAGAATGTAAGTTCTCTGAGGGCAAGAACCATTTCATTTTTATCTTTGCATCTCCAGTGCTTAGCACATAGTAGTTATTTAGCATTTTCTTGTTTATTGATTGATTGATCCTTTATACCACTTGTTCTGTGTAATTTCTTGATTGGTAACATCCTGAAATCTACCCCTCCTCCTCATCATGGCACTCTGGTGCTCTTTAGGTAACCATAATTGTCAGTCCTTCAGAGACTATAGTATTCCAAGACCTGCAGTCATAAAGTATCACCAAAATAATATTAATGTCATATACTGATGGACTGGCTCTTTACGTTTTGTCAGAGATGGCAGTGAAGTCAGCACATTTTCTGGGACTTTGTGAGATTCTTTGCCAAGAAACATTAAAAAAGGTTCTGACCCCATTGCTATCCTGCAGGGCTTATTTTATTCTACTAAAGATTCCTCTATCATCACCACCTCCTGACCTTGGAAGAAGCTATTGTTATCAGAATTGGAGGAGGGCAAAACCCAATCAGTTTTCTTAGGAAAAA
Organism: Phascolarctos cinereus; assembly: GCF_003287225.1. Classification (NCBI taxonomy): domain Eukaryota; kingdom Metazoa; phylum Chordata; class Mammalia; order Diprotodontia; family Phascolarctidae; genus Phascolarctos; species Phascolarctos cinereus. The sequence continues at coordinate 84,777,570 of NW_027555847.1, read as the reverse complement.
AATATAGAATGAAAGAAAAACTCTGAAACATTTAGCATGCAGACTATAAGGTTACAGGCAGCTGTACTTCAAAGAAAACTATTAACTCAATATGCAAGCAAAAAAAGATTATATTATAATAGAAAAAGATTGTATTATATAAAGATTAAACTGTATTTATTACAAAAGTTTCTTTTACTTTGGAAAGAAATCTCCCAAAATGGAGGCTGTACTTGTAGTTTCAATATACAATAAGTGATAAATGGAACCAAATCCATGCAGGGGATTGGAAATTAAAATAAATTTCCCAAAATACATACCTGACCCAGTCAAAAAAGCTCACAGTGGCTCCCTTTTGCCATGGGGATAAAATATAAACTCCTTGGTTTGTCATTTACTTCTCACCACAGTCCAGCTTCAATCTACCCTTTCAACTTTAGTTCACATGATTTCCATTCTTACACATTATGTTCCAGCAAAACTGAACTACTAGTTATTCACCAAACACCAAAAACCATAACTCACCTCCATACATTCTCATAGACTCCGTCTCATGCTAGGAATGCACTCTTTTCTCCTCTCTACCTTTTAGAATCCTAATCTCCTTCCTTCACTGTTCAGCTCTAGTGTCTTCTCTCTCTCTCTCTCTCTCTCTCTCTCTCTCTCTCTCTCTCTCTCTCTCTCTCTGTGTGTGTTGACAATCAGGGTTAAGTGACAGCTAGTAAGTCTCTGAGGCTGAATTTGAACTCATGTCCTTGTGACTCCGGGGCCGGTGCTCTATCCACTGTGCCACCTACAGTGCCTTCTCTTCTAAGTGGCCTTCCTTTATACCTCCAGCTTTAAGTTTCTTCTGTCAAGCTGTCCTAAAACTTTCTGCTTGGCTCTCTTCTTGGTCCCTCCCCATTACTGTCAATCTTGCACTGTACTTATTTGTGTGCATAGGGGATCATCCTCACCTCCAAATAAAATGTAGCTGAGGAACTGTCTTGTTAATCTTCATGTCCCTAGCACTTAGTACAATGCCTCGTACACAGTAGGAACCTAATGTATGTCTGTTGAATTTAATTGAGCAGACCACATACCTTTGGCCTCTGTCATATCTTGACCCTGAACCACATTTTCCCACACAGTTTTCACTACTCTTACCTTGTCCACCTAATTCACGCAAGAGTATTTATCTCGGGGTCCACAGATCCCCACAGGGTCCGTGGCTAGGTTTCAGTTTCCCATCAGTTTGGATGGGAAAAAAAAATATGTCTATATTTTCACTAACCTCTAACTGAAATGTAACATTTCCTTTAATTATTTAGAAACAACATTCTGAGAAGAGGTCCACCACCGCCCTTCTCCTCACAAGCGGAGGGCTCTTAGGACAAACATGTGCTTCGTTAGATTCCACTGCAAGCTTGACTCTCTCCCCCATCACAAACACGCCTGCATCCCTTCCTTCATGCCAAGCTACAAATGTGCAAACTCGGACTACAGTCATCTCCGGGCACTAAGTTAACAAAAACACCAGAGAGTGCAGGCAATGCTTTGCTTTCTTGTGCATCTTTTATTAAGGTTTTGTTGTTATTGTTTGTTAAAATGTAGTTAGCTCAGGTGACAGGTAGTAATTTTAGCCCATTTTATATTTCTATGGAAACCCAGTGAATGCAGAAATAGCTCGTCTGTAAGGCCTGTGGTGCCCCGTGGCTTGTCGCCAACAGAGGAGCTGAATCATTCAACAGCACTGAGCCAGAATTCACCAGGAAGCCAACTAAGTTGCCTAGGGTTATTTTTCAGAGCCAACCTCATTTCCCTCACAGATTTGGAGTGCCTTTCTCTAAGATGCCTTTGTAAAACATGCTCCACAACAGAATGCAAAATACTAACACAGATGGAGTCTTAGATCTGGGGTTATTTCAGGTCATCCAAAGCCATAAATCTTCATAGGATTTAGACCTAGAAGACACCTGAGAGATCCTTTGAGCCCTTCCTTTTCAGATGAGTAAACTGAGAGCTGGACAGACAGTACAGTGGAAAGAGCTTTGGTTCTACAGATGAAAGACCAGGGTTCAAATCTCACTTCTTTCTACCTGTATGACCTATAGGCAAATCACTTAACCTCCCCTTGACCTTAGTTTCTATTCTATAAGAAGGCAAGAAAGGGGCAAGCATTTATTAAGCACCTATGTGCTATGCACTGTTAAGGGCTTTACAGATAAATATGATCTCACTTGACCCTCGCAACAAGTAAGTGCTGTTATTGTTCCCATTTTACAGATGAGGAATTAGAAGCAGACAGAGGTTAAGTAGAAATTAAGTGACCCATTCATAGTCACACAGTTAGTCTATGTGCAAGGCTGCATTTGAACTCAAGTCTTTTCTGGGCGCTCTAGCTTCCTAATGAGGGCTTGGACTCAGTGGTCGCTTGAGGTCCCTTCCAGCTCTGGATCCGTGTTCTCATGATCCTTGGAAAAAGAGATTATCTCATTTTTTAAATTTGTATCCCACAGTGTCTTGCACATAATAAGAGCTTAAAAAATATTCCTTCATTTATTGGTTGATCCTACACAAAGTACTAAGTTGAAACATCTAGGTCTGGAGCCAAATCCAGAGCCCTCTCCACTCCACCACACTGCCCACCCCTGTAGAAATGGTTCTTCCTTCGGAATCCTCACGGATTCCCACCCCCACCCCTTGGAGAATGGGAAGCTCCTGAAGGGCAGGGACTGTCGCATTCCTGTCTTCCCGTTCTTGGCACCTCGTGGAAGGTCTTCCACATGGCAGGGGTTTTAACAACCATTTGAAGAGCTCTTAAACGTACTTTGGTCAGTTGATCCCTATTTGGGCCAGAGTTATGAAACATCTGCGAAGTAGAGGCAGTGCGTAGAGCATTGGGCCTGAAGTCAGGAAGACCTGTGTCCAGTTCCAGCCTCAGGCATTAGGCAAGTCACATAAGCTCTATCTGCTTCAGTTTCCTCATGCGTAAAATGGGGATAATAATAGCACCTACCTCCTAGGGTCGTTATGAGGATCAGGTGAGATACTATTTGTAAAATGCTTGGCAAACCTTAAATCACTATTTAAACATTAGTATTACCGTTGTACAAAATTATTATTATTGTTATATAATATTATTATTACAATTATTATATGCTGTTTGGGAACAATGCCTACAGGAGGCTCCCTAACAAGGCATTTGTGCACCCTATCACCCCCTGTTACTGTTACTGTCTGCCAGAGGCTTTGTGCCATCACTGGGACACATCTGACTTGGTTTGCCAAGGTCAGGATTTTCTGGCATTAAAATATGCTTTTATGAAATGTAATAATTTAATTATGACCCCATTATGCTCCCCATGTCCTAGACACTTCCCTAGTCCTATCCTGTTTCTGCCCACGGGTCTAATTTGAACAGCAGACCTAGATTCAAATCCCAAAGGCTGCTTACTAGGTGTGCGACCTTGAAAAAGTCATTTTTTTACTTCTCTAGGCTTTGGTTACCTTGTCTGTAAAATGGAAAGGCTAGACTAGGTGGTCTCTAAGGTCATTTATAGCTCTGTGATCCTGTGGAATGACTTTAGGAACCCCTCAAGGGCAGGGACTCTTTTCGCCTTTCTTTGTCTTCCCAGTACTTAGCATAGTGCCTGGTTCACAGTAGGCACTTAATAAATGCTTGTTGGCTTGATTGACTGATAGGAAGTCACAAAACTTTTTTTCTCAGTTTGATCAAGTCTCTCCCAGACTATCTTTGGTCAATATTGATTGAGCCTGAATAATGTGCTAAATTGATGATAAAAGATTTTGCACAAACAAAATTAATGGAGCTAAAATAAGAAGAAAAGCTGTCAAGTGGGTGAAAACCTCTTTATATCAAGTATCTCTGAAAAAGTTCAGTTTCCAAGATATATAGGGAATTGACACAAATTTATATGACAAGTCATTCCACAGAAGATATATGGACAAAGGATATGAACAGTGTTCCAAAGAAGAAATGCAAACTCTCGATAACCATGCAGAAATGCTTCAAATGGTTTTTTATTAAGGGAAATGCAAATAAAATAATAAATGCGTATAAAACAACCCTGCAGTTTCACTTTACACCCATCAAATTAGCAAAGAAGATGAAAAAACATAAATAGCTAAGGTTAGAGATATTGTGTGAAATTAGGCATACTAATACACTTTTGGTAGACTAGTCCAAACATTGTGGAAATTCATTTGAATTTTGTGGGAAAAGTTGTTAAATTGTTCATTCTCTTTGACTCAGCAGTAAAAGAAGAATGAAAGATGGAGTTAGAGTTCAATGAGGGTTTTAACCCTAACAGAGTGGATAATATAAAACAAAGGAGAACATTCAGAGTTTTGAATGCTAACTAATATATTACTCATTTATAGAACATGTTTAAAAGTAAGTGTTACCTCTTGGGCAGAAAGCAAGAAAGGAAGTTTTACCCTAATATGATACACTAGGTCACTATATAAATTTCTATTACCTGTGTATAATTGGATAGATGCTACAACTTGCTTCCTAGGGTGGAATTCTGTTAATGTATCTTTCCCATGGAGCTCATTTGGCAAAGGATATAGCTTCAGCCAGTTGAATCCTGTTAGTTTTTTATTAAACATTATAGACCTGTCTCTTGAGCTAGCTACTCTTTCTGCTGGCCCTCATGTGAATCAAGACTCTTTGATAAAGATTTTTTAGCTTTGTATAAAGAAGCCAAGGGCATTGTGGGCATAGTTTGAGGGTTTTCCCCCAATTAAGCATTTATTTTCTCTTCTTCCCACACTTCCCTTGAAAAAGAGAAAAGAAAAGAAAACCCTTAGAAAAAATGTCCATAGTCAAATAAAACAAATTCCCACATTGGTCATGTCCAAAAAAGGTGTCACATTCTGCATATTTAGCCCATATCCTGTCAGAAGGTAGGTAGTATTCTTCATTATCTAGAATCATTGTGGATCGTTGCATTGATCAAAGTTCTGAAGTCTTTCAAAGTTGTTTTTCTTTACAATGTTGTTAATATTACATACATTATACTCCTGGTTCCAATTACTTCAGTCTGTATCATATCATACAAGTATTTCTAGTTTTGGGGGCAGCTACATGGCCCAGTGATAGAGCTCTAACCTTGGAGTCAGAGGACGTGAGTTCAAATCTGGCTTCAGACATTGACTCTTACTAGATGTGTGACCCTGGGCAAGTCACTTAACCGCAATTGCCTCACCAAAAAAAAAAAAAAGTCTTTCTAGTTTTCTTTGAAACCATCTCTTTCATCATTTCTTATGGTACAATAGTATACCAAATATTTTTCAGCCATTCCCTGATTCATGAGCACTCCCTTAGTTTCCAGTTCTTTGTCACTACAAAAAAAAACTGCTTAAATATGTTGAATGTATAGGACTTTTTCCTTTTTCTTTTATCTCTTTAGGGTATAGGCCTGGTAAAGATATTGCTGGATAAATAGTTCCAAATTAATTCCAGAATGGCAGTAGAATTCACAGTTCTGCCAACAGTATACTAATGTGCCTATTTTCCTGAAATATCTCCAATATTTGTTATTTTAGAAGAAACTCAGTGTTGTTTTAATTTACATTTATCAAATTATAGGTAAGTTGGAGTATTTTTCCATGTTGTTATAGATGGCTTGGATTTCTTCCTTTGAGAATTACCAGTTCATATCCTTTCACCATTTATGAATTGGAAAGTGGCTTTTATTCCTACAATTTTGAATCATTTCCTTTTATATCTTGGAAATGAGACCTTGATCAGAGAAACATGCTACAAAGATTTTTCTCAGTTAGTTGTTCCTCTTCAATCGGATTTGTTTCTGTAAAAATTTTTTAAATTTCATATAATCAAAATTGTCCACTTTATCTTCTGTGATCCTATCCACCCTGTTTGGTTGTGAATTCTTCCTTTATCTATAAAACTGAAATGTCACTTCTTCCTTGCTCCTCTCATTTGTCTTTTTTTTCTTTTTTAAATTTTATTTTCATTTCCAGTTCTAAATTCCCTCTCTCTCCTTGCCCTTCCCTAGCCATTGAGAAGGCAAAAAGAAATACTGTATCTATTATACATATGAAGTCCTGCAATACATATTTCTACATAGCTGTGTTCTGGGGGAGCAGAGATGGGAAGAAGCAAGAGAAATAAGGAAACATATGCTTCAATTTATACTCTGAGTCTATCAATTCTCTATCTGGAGATAAAATTTTTCATCATGAGCCCTTCAGAGTTAATAAGTCTTTCATGGTTAATTATCTTTACAGTGTTGTTTTTTACTGTGTACCTGGTTCTCCTGGTTCTGCTCACTTTGTATCGATTCATATAAGTCTTCTCAGGTTTTCCTGAATACATCCCTCTCACTTGTTTATAACATAGCCTTTTACATCCAGGTTGTGTTTCCATTTGAACTCTATCATAGTATATGATTTCTAGAACTAGATTTCTAGAACTAATTTCTGCCAATCAGCTGTCCTGTTTCCTTGCAGTTTTAGTCAAATAGTGAGACCTTAACCCCAGCAGCTGGAGTCTTCAGGTATATTGAATATTAATACTTCAGGATATTGAGTACCTAATCTGATCCACTGATCAATGTCTCTACATTTTAATCAGTATCAAATTATTATAATGATAACTGTTTTGAAATTTAGCTTGATAAAGCTTTATAAAGCTTGATAGCTTTATACTAGTATAAAGCTAGTACTGTTAATCCTTTACTTTCTCACTTCTTTTCATTATTTCCCTGGAGATTCTTGACTTTTTATTCTTCTGGATAGATTTCAATGCTATTCTTTCAAACTTTGAAAAACCTTTTAGATGTTTGATTGGCTTGGCATTGAATAAGAAAATTAATACAGATAATGTTTTCAATGTATTATATTTTCTGGGCATAGAAAATCAGCTATCTCAATACAACAATATGCTTTTTCAGCACTTAAAGCCTGACAGTCAAAAACATCAATGCACATTGAAATACAAGAAATAGCCACAAATAAATGTTCGTTTAAATTAAATATGCAACATTGCATATAGACTGGGGTAGCTTTGTATGTGGAAAGATCTCAAGTGAGGTATGTCAGCTGCCAACAGAATGGGATAGAGCAGTAAAGAAAAATCACTTACATTTTGTAGTTGAGTTTCAGAGCCATTTACAGTAGGCTTCTCCTAGCAACTATATGACCAAAGGCAAAAAATTTAGCCTTTCTGGACCCATTTCCTCATCAGCAAAATGAGTGGGTCAAACTAACTGATTTCTCAAATCTCTTCTGGCTATCACCTTTTATGATGCAATAGCCATGCCAAAAAAAATTCATCCTCAGTCCTTTACCTAAAAGTGAGCTATAGCTCATTTTGAACCCTCTAAAATAGGATTCAGTTTAGGCATTTATCTTCACCATGCTTTCTGCTGAATGGTATTTGGATGTTTCCAGCATTCAGAGGACAGAGACTGTCAGCATTGAGGAGACCCCAAAGAATGTCCCAAAGGCTTCTTGCAGTGTCTTTTGGACAACACTAATTAAAGGACATAGCCTACCAAGGTAACTTCTTTGAAGGGAACAACATTCACTCGGAGGTAATAAGTTCTGATGTGTTTGTTTAAAAGTTAATTTTTAACAGTACTTTATAGTCAAACTTTGTATTCTATGAAGTTTGTAAAATTTACTCTTTCAGGGTCCCACTGATAGCCCTCAAAAAAATCTTGTCATTTCTAAATTCTTTATAAAGCCGTGGGTCAAAAGCTAGTGTGTATGTGATGCATAGCAACCATGCCTCTAAACTGTTTCTATATGAGCAGAAGCATTTGTTTACCTGCTTTATTACAAGAGTCAGGTCAGAAGCAACAATTTCTTGTCATAGTTTACATTTAGCTACATTAAATCCAAATGCCTTGGTTCTTCATCGTTACCCTAGAAAAAAATAGGGGCTATTTCTGCAAGAGATCTTGAGTGCCCATAGTAGTACCTGCATGTAGTTGTGTGATTATCTGAAGTAAGCTGAAATCTAGTTCTTAGAATGCTACAGAGTGATTTCTAAGGTCTTCGCCTCTCAGTTAGAGGCACTTTCATTTTGATCATCAGGTGAGGGTCTATTCACTGACTGCAGCTGTTGCATATGCATCACAAAGTCTGTTTTCTCTAACCATTTCTGTGTTCGTGTCATTTTCCCATAAAGAGGCTAAATGTCTGCTATTGAAGAAGATCTCTCATCTCTGGAGTTAGAAAAAAATCTATACCTCAGATATACTAGATGCAGTCTTATGGGTAACTTTTTATTTTATAATGTTGTCTCATGCCACCACTGTTCTTTCCTGCCCTCAGAATTGGATTCGTCTGGCATCTGAGATTTCCAAGGACCCCCTAGATGATTCATTTCTTCTTGCTCAATATTGTCATCTCCTGGCACAGATTCCTCTTTGTGTGCTAATAGCCAAATTGGGTACACAGACCCCTTGACAGGACACTGTTAGACTTCCACCTAGACATCAATGGCACCGTGCTACTTGTTGAGGTTGTGGCTGTTGCCCATGCAATGCTGAAGAGCAAATAAACAAATGATGCAATAAAAACACCTCTTGGCAAGGGTTAGCCTCAGCTCTCAAGAATGTCCAATATTCCTGAAGTGACTCCTGTCACTCCAGGCCAGTGGTTCTGGTTTGTGATGATTTTCTAAGAAAAAAAAATTTGAAGGAAGATGGGTATAGGTTAGGAGGAAAGTCACCTACAGATATGTAGTAGGGATTACTGTGGACTCCATCACCTAAGGGCTGAATATGTTACATTTCACTCTTCCCCCAGTATTCTCCAGTACCCTTAAAGGGATTGAGAGGTATCCTTCATCCCCCACCAATGTTATTCCTTCAGTTGTGGGGAATGGTCCTCCGCATCCCAGTTCTGTTTAGCCACTAATAATTGGATTTGCTTTTACAAAGGAATATCTCCTTCAAAAAGATATAATCCCAAATATACAAATTTAATCCCCAGCACATGGGAGGCATAATCCTGCTTCCACCTTTGCACCACTTCAGCCTCTGGATATGGGAAGGGGATTGGGTTCATAGCTTAGCTCAGTTCCCATATAGTACAGTCACAGTTCCAGGTCCAAAACCTGCTTTGGACATGAGTCCCAGACTCCCTGGCTTCTCAGGGTTTCCATGCCTGGCTGGCTTCACTATCCCACCTACAATCCTGGCTCTGGGGTTGCTATGGCTTGAACCCTCAGGTCCCATGAGGATCACCTTCAGCACCTGAAACTGAGTAGAACAAACAACACAAAACAGAAACAAGCCCAGTTCTCAGAGCTGGGGTAAAAGAGGGATCAGGGGAAGGCAAGTCCTTCCCTTCTCACCATTTCATGGCATCTTTGACATGGGTAAATTGAGATCTTTATCCTTTGGATGCAGCAGATAAGGCTGATGGAAAAGAGAGGAGCAGAGAGGAGTGGAAAAGAACACAGCTGAAAAGGGATCAGAGAGTTCAGCCTCACCAGTTTTAAAAACTCAAGGAGCCATTCAAAGGAGGATGCCTCCACTCACATGGTAGGAGATGCAGTGGGCTCCATGTTCAGCAAACTGGGCATGCCCAAAAAAGGGCATCTCCATGTTAGAACAGGACATGCACAGAGAAGCCCAGGTTACAGCTCTATGGAGAAAGGCTATGTATATGGCAATCAGAATCAGGGAAAGGAAAACAAAATGGGCAATGGGGAGAGATGTTCAAATATAATGAAAACCAGTTTCCTTGGAGGTAGATTGATGAGGAGTCTTACAGGGTCTTTTCTGTCAGCTTTAAAGGGACAGAAGTAATATATACCTACTAATCAGATAAACGAATAGTAAAACCCATTGCAGGGGTTCATAGACTTACACGGCTTTATCTTGGACTCCAACAGCATGCTCTTACCCATCATATTGCAGAGAGTTGTCTCCCACATCCAAAGACCCAGAAATGCATACGCTAATTATTCAGATCATAGAGAGGAGAAGCCTTGGCCAGAGTGGCACTCCCATATATATTACTGATGGTTGCAATTCATCCACCTATCAAATAAATGGGGGGAAAGTGGCTAAAAAGGAATCATCATACTACCCAGGTTTTAATGATGCCTCCTAAGAATTGGCCCAGTGTGTTCTCTTCCCTTGCATTGAAGTGCATTTTTATTTCCTAGAGGAAGATGTGCTACTACAGGCAGACCTCATCATTTTCTTCTTGACCCAAAGGAGTGATAAGGAGTTGTACCAAAAACTGGAGCAGCTCACACTACACTTATTCCAGAACAAATTAATCAGGGGGGTTGTCAGGTTGCTGGTGATTAAGAGCTTTCATTTTTGGTTCCAACACAGACAAGCAAAAACATAAGTACCCTATGAGGAAAAGTGAAACAGCCATGGAAATATGCCAGGGAACAAAAGTGAAGAGCTAAGAAATGAAATGGAGAGATAAATGCCTACTTTATTATAAAAGTGCAAGTTGGGCATTCCTATGAAAAGTCCTATTTTTAAAAATCCAATAAAGAAATTGAATAAAGCTGCTAAAGCCCCAGCCCTGAGGGCCCTGCCTGATTTGAAAAAAGAAGTACCACTGGTTGAGAAGGAAACCAGAATCAATATAAAAACCAATAGATATTAAGATAATCAATCCAACACCAACAAGCCCCTTTTCTCTGCCGAACCCTATGTGATGTGATCAAACTGCTTGCAGTTGGGCTAGAAGGGAAACAGTCTATAGGCTTGACTAGTGGGACTGTTTGCCACACAAATGAAGAAATCCCTTGTCCTGTTCCCTCTACTCCCTTGATCATTTCTCATTTTCAAGCACAATTGAAGCAATTCAGTTACTAGTAAAGTTAAATTATTTATGAAGAAGTTATTTATCAACAAGTAAGTGATATTACTTCATCACCAACTGAAGCAGCAGGGTATGCTGAAAAGAGCCCTGGACCTGAAGTTAGAGGGCTTGTATTAAAATGCTGTCTCTGCGATTTTCTTTCCTGTGTGATGGTAAGCAAGTCACTGCCTTGCCAACAGGCCTCAGTTTCTTCTTCAGCAAAACAAATCTGTAATGTGAAACAGTCTCTCCAAAGTTACTTTCAGCTCTAAATCTATGATCCCCATGACCAAACAAGTACAGTGACAATAAGATACTATGAATTTTTTATTTGGAAAGTTAGATTAAATATGGATCCATTTTCAAGGAGTTTGCAAACATCACTGTTGTTGTGGGACTAAAATAAGATGTTCATTGATGTGCCTTAATTTTGACATTTATGTTTATATATTATTTTTGGATATTTAGATTTATATTTTTATTGCCAATGTTCAGTGATGAATTTCACTCCTTCCTAAGTACATGGTAGCCACAGGTACCAACAGCAACCAGGAAAACTGCAGTATTTGGGGTCCTGATTGGGAAAAGAAGCTCCAGAAACAAAAAGAGAAATCAAAGTGATGGGATAAGACCACATACCTGGAAATAGCAGAAGCTGTTTGCAAGTCTAGCAAATTGTTGACTTGATAAAGAAATCTAACCCGGGTATGGGCAACTTATCACCTGTGCCCATCATCCAGACACCTCTGTAGGTTTGTTGTTGTCATTTCAGTTGTGACAGATACTTTGCATTGTTTGTTTGTTTGTTTGTTTGTTTTTAGACAATTGGGGTTAAGTGACTTGCCCAGGGTCACACAGCTAGTAAGTGTCAAGTGTTTGGTCTGAGGCCGAACTTGGACTCAGGTCCTCCTGACTTCAGGGCTGGTGCTGTATCCACTGCGCCACCTACTTGCCCTGTGACTGATACTTTGAAACCCCATTTGGGATTCTCTTGGCAAAGATACTGGAGTGGTTTGCCATTTCCTTCTCCGGATCATTTACAGATGAGGAAACTGAGGTAAACAGAGTTAAGTGACTTGTCGAGGGTCCCATGATAGTAGGTGTCTGAGGTTGGATTTGAACTCAGGTCTTCCTGATTCCAGGCACTGCACTCTGTTCACTGCGCCAACTAGCTGCCCACCTCTGTGGGTGCTATACTCTAAAAACAATTCAGACAAAAGTTTCCTTCTCTTATTCACCAAGTTACTGACTCCTGAGTTCATAGACATTTCCAGACCACTCGTGTTCATCATTAAATTTTAAGGACCCTACCTATGATCAAAGTAAAACTATCTTCAAAAAAAAAATCTTGCCAAGATATGCATTAAAACTTTGCCAGTTTCAGAAACCCCAAAAGAGAAGAATTACATTACTTGTTAAGTTGCCTGCCTTGGAATTTCCAATTGAAGCTTCTTTTCCCTTTTCAAGGGCTGCTTACTTTATAAAAATTTATGTTAGATGTAAAAGGCAACGTCTCTAGAGGGTCTGAGCCATCAATATTTCTTCACCACTTATCAGTGGTTTAGGAGACAACTGCCAGATTGACTTTTCTGTTGTTGGTTGTACCCCATCTGGCTCAGCAGAACCAAATTTTGCAAATGTATTCTACCTTGGTCAAAGGAATAGAAAAGCATGTATTATTAAATGCTCACTGTGTGCAAAGTAATGTGGTACAAATAGAGAAGCAAGATGGTGCCTAAACTAAAAGCACTCACATTCTAGTAGGGAAGACAATATTTAGAGGAGGTCTCAGCTGCAAAGTTTACACGATGGTCCCATAGCACGTAAAATATAGGGGCAAGGCAGATGGTAATACATCTTCTCTAACGACATTTCTGTTTCTGATAGTGAACCATTTGACAGTGTCAAGGACTTTAGTGGTAATAGTCTTCTTTTATGAGCCATAAGCAGGTGTTGCTTCTGAGGAGGCAGAAGTGGCCAGGTTACATCTTTACAAGGGTTGCTTGCCTGGTTGAAGGATTCTGGGGCTGGACTGGAAGCAGGAACAGTGGTCTAGAGGACATATTCCCAGAACTCTTGGATTCAGGTTTAGGACTATCTCTGTCCGGGTCTGAAGGGAAGTGGTGGTCAAGGCAGTAGTGGTTTGACTCAGCTGTAACATGCTGTCTCCTGTCTCAGTCTTGAGGTGCCTTGTTACCTCAGCAAGGTAGAGAACTAAGTGACACAGTGAATAGAACACTGGACTTGGAACCAGGAAAATTCACCTTCATGAATTCAAATCCTACCCCAGACACTTACTAGCTGTGTGACCCTTGACAAGTCACTTTACTCAGTTTGCCTCAGTTTCCTCATCTGTAAATGATCTGGAGAAGGAAATGGCAAACCACTCCACTATCTTTGCCAACAAAACCCCAAATGGGATCTCAAAGTATTGGTCACATTTGAAAAACAACTCAGCAAGATGAGCTTGCCAGTTCTGTAAGTGGTGGATAGCCTCCTGAAAGGAGAAAAAGGACATATTGAATTTGGTGCTCAGCCTAACAAAGGCTGAGAGGAAGGATTCTCCCTCCATAGTGTGACCTCCACCAATTTCCAGTTGTATTGGGGAGGGGCGATCTTTAGCTGGACAGCATAAGTGATAGCTGCCTTAGCACTTGGTTTTCCCCTGATAAGGGAGCAGGAATGAGACTCTAAATCACTCAGCTATGATGGAGTGTGGGAGGGGAAACAGGTTCTTCCTACAGGTATGTATGTCTTAAATGTCCAATTGTTTTTCCTCTGCCTTTTGAGTGAGCTTGGAGTCTTTAGACAGTCTCTGTTCCCACAAAAGCTTAGATGAACGTGCCCACAGGACCCACAGAACATGTTGCATTTTGGAAAACTGCTGTTTTCTGGATCTTTCATTGATTCTCTGTATTCTCCTTGTTCTCGGTTCTCTTGAATAGAAGCACCAGTTCAGTTGTTTTGGTTGTGTCTGACTCTTGGGGACTCCAATAGGGATTTTCTTGGCAAAGATACTGGAGTGGTCTGCCATGTCCTCCTCCAGTGTATCCGTTTTGTCAGCAATCAGAAGTTAAGTGATTCACATAGCTGGGAAGTGTCAGAGTTAGATATAAAGTCTCTGTATGTTTAGGGATGGTTCTAAGTTCACTCCACAAATATTCAGTGGCCCCATACAACGAGTGAAAGATATCCTATATTAGGAACTATGAGGTAACACAAGGGAAAACTTGCTCTTCTTTCAAATTGCTCATACTCAGGGGAAATCAGATACATACAGGTAGTTAAAATATCATTGGATCAGTAAAGTTAGAAAGGCACAAAATGCTTTCAGGGAGTGCAGGGCTACCATTCACATCTAGCCAGGGAGATCAGGGAAGGCTTCATGGGGGAGATGGCACTTAAACCAGGCCTTACATGACGTGAGGAGGAGAAGAGGGTATTCCAATCGACAGGAATTATATCAGTAAAGATGTAGGGATAAGAAAGTGAAGGGAATGTTTGTTTTATTTCTTAAGTTCAAAATAAAATAAATAATTTTAATTAAAAAAAATAAAAAGAAAGTGCAAGGCGTGTTGGAAAAATAAGGAATATCCAGTTTCATTGAAGCATAGAATATGTATAGGGGAGTAATGAGAGATAAAGTAGGGGAAAGAAACTGGGAATAGATCTCAGAGGATCTCAGATACCAGTTAGGCCAAGGAGTTTGAGTTTAATTCAGTAATTAATGGAAAGCCACTGAAGGTTTTTAACAGGGAAGCAACATAATCAGAGCTATGCATTAAAATGACACTTGAAAGCATTTTTAGGATAGCCTGGAGGAGGAAGAAAATAGAGATAACAAAATCAATTAGGAGGTGACTATAATGCTCTAGGTGAGAGACAGAGTCTGAACTAAAGTGGTGGGTGTGGAAATGGAAAGTAAGGGACAGATGGGAGAGACTGCAGAACTAGAATCCATTTCACTTAGCAATAAATTAGATGTGTTGGGGTATGAGGGAGAGGGAAACTCAAAACCTTAAAGATGCCATGCAGGTTTTGAATATGGCTGACTCAAAGAATGATGGAGCCATTAACAAAAATAAAGAAATAAAGAAAGAGAATCCGTTTTGGGAAGAAGATAATTACATTTAGAAAGACCGGGTTTGAAATCACAACAGATACCCAAATGAGCTGCAGGCAGTTCAGAATTAGAAACAGGAGTTTGGGAGAGAATCATCTTTATGCAGTTAATAGTTGGAATTTAGAGGATGGGTTAGAAAACCAAAATAGATAGTGTGGAATAACAAGAATGCTGAGAACAGAACCTTGGAAAACAGATATATATGTAGGAGGAAAATGGAAGAAGAACCAGAAATGTGTGAAAAGAATGAAAGCAGTTCAGTGTCTCGGCAACCTCCAAAAGAGAGATCTCAAAATGGAGGCAGTTGTCAACAATGGGAAACACTACCTTGAAGCTGAAGTAGAAAAGTATCAAGAAAAGGAATTGGATGTAATAATTAATAGGTAATTTGTGATCTTCAAAAGAGCAATTTCATTAGAAAGAAGAAGCCATATTTACAGGAAGCTAAAACATGAAGAGTTGGTGAGGAAGTGAGTCTTGACTTCTCTTTAAGGCATGACATTGATGGGAGAATGGCTAAAGGAGTAGTGGTACAAGTGTGAACTCCTATAATCAGTATCATTTATGCTTCTTGAGGGCAGGAACTGTCTCACTTTCATCCTTGTATTCCCAACGTTCAGCACCATTTCTGGAATATAGTTGGCCCTTAATAAATGCTTATCGATTCATTTATTGGTCTTCAAAAACTGCTATGACTGAAAAATTCATCATCCGGCAGCCAACCTCATTGATGACCTTCTCCAAACTTAATTTCAGCATCAGCCACACACTCAAAGCTTTACCAACATGGGTGAACCAGGTAGAGGACCAAATCAGATGCTCCACTGGCCTTGCCTAGGAGAACCCAGGGTCATCCCCTTACCAAATCAAGTATGTTATACTTGAAACAAGCAAACTGAACTCTGAACTTTTAACATTGGATTTTAAAATATTTGTTTTACATTTTTTGTTATCATTGCTGTCAATAATCTAATTTTTATTGTTAGAAATTGACAAATTGTTCATAGAGTCATTATGGGCTAGAAGAGGCTGCATCTTTGGAAAGATTCTTGCCTTCAGGCCAAGCTCAAAACAGGAGAGGTAGAGAAAAGGGCTCTCCAGCAGTCATAAGCTCTCCTTGGCATTTAGTGATATCACGGGCACAAAAACAAATTTTTCCCCTGGTGACCACATTTCCAAAATGTTCTAATTTAGTGTAGCTTTCCAGGCAGCAGTTGTTAGGATCACTGGCTGCCTCCCCAGGGCTTCACATTGGCTTTAGCGATAATTTGGCAGAGTTAACTAAACCCTCCTTGAATGATATAAGAAAATAAGTTTTCAGGCTTGTGAACGGTTATAGTGCTTTCTGTTGCCACCTCTTTTATAGCAAGCAAATAATCAAAAGGAGTCTTGCATAGTTAGCAGGTTCTTCCAAAGCACGTTCTATCGCACAGCGTGCTTCTTTTAGTTTTGTTTGTTTCCAAGTCTATCATTGTCTGATTGTAGTCCATTTTGGCATAAGGGTCAACCAGAGAAAAATCAGCTAATGGGCCTCCTATGTTGCCAGGGACTATGTTGAAATCTGGCCTCTTTGTAACAGAGACCTTTTTGCTGTTATTGTTATTCGGTTGTTTTAATTGTGTCTGTCTGTTCATGGCCCTGGTTGGGGTTTTCTTGGCAAAGATGCTGGAGTGGTTTGCCACTTCCTTCTCCAGCTCATGTTATACATGAAGAAACTGAGGCAAACAGGGTGAAGTGACTTGCCCAGGGTCTCACAGCTAGCGTCTGAGGCTAGATTTGAACTCAGGTCTTGCTGATGGCAGGCAGGCATGGTGCTCTATCCACCACCTAGCCCCCCAAACGGGACTTTTAATTGATGACTAACCGCTGCTCCTTAGGCCTTCCTTAACTCTATTTCCGATGGTTTAGTTGTCTTCTTACACTGGGGCTTCACAATGGTCCAATGTGACCAGTGATATGTGTTTCATACTGATTTGGATGATAGTAAATAATGCCTTCCTTATTCCACTCTGATTTCAAATTGGTGGGCTTCTGGTAAGTTTAACTTTACCTGTGCTGTGAGCACTTCTTGGCCTATTATTTATTTTTAGTGCTCCTCATACGGAGGAGGGGCAGGAGAGCTGGGCTGGTTTGGGTGGGTTTTTTTGTTTTGCTGTGTTTTGGTTTTTGTTTTTTGCAGAACCAGAGCGAAAGGCTTACTTTGGCAGCAAATCCAGAAAACGGGAATGGACATTTGGCCATGAGTTGATTATGTTGATGAGTATAGACTGCCAAACACTATCATGCTAAATCCAACCTCTTCCAGGCTTTTATATTATACTGTGTTTATCATCATTTGGCTCAGCTTGTTAAAATATGTGGCAGCCTAGCATAGTGGGGAGAAGGCTGATCCCTGAATCAGGATGACTTAGGTTTGAATCCATCTCCAGCATTTGCTAATTGGGTAACTGGGAGCATCATTTTCCTCATCTGTAAGACAGAAATGATAACACATACCTGCCCTACAGGGATGTTGTGAGATGTAGATGAAAAGTATATAAAGTGATTTGCAAACTTTAAAGCCTTATAAGTATTACTTTTATCCTAATTTTGTTTCTGTGCGTTTTGGCCAAACATAGAGACTATATATTTGCATACAGTAGACATTTAATAAATGTTTATTGAATTGAATTTACTATATTTACATTTGTATCACCAGTACATTCATCCCCTACACAGCCCCCAAAGAGCATTTAAATATGGATGGATAAAAACCTTTTTATTTTTCAGTTTCCAAGTTTAGCCATTTTCTCATAAAGTCTAAAATTGATCATTAGAAAAAAAAGTAGATTTACATATAAATTTGGTCCTGTTACCCTTTTAGCTTTTCTTAACCTAAGGTTTATAAATTCATTGTTTAAATAGCTTGATAATTATATTTCAATATAAGTAGTTTCCTTCAAAATCCTATACATCTT
This sequence comes from Phascolarctos cinereus, assembly GCF_003287225.1. Classification (NCBI taxonomy): domain Eukaryota; kingdom Metazoa; phylum Chordata; class Mammalia; order Diprotodontia; family Phascolarctidae; genus Phascolarctos; species Phascolarctos cinereus. Next base: position 84,759,696 of record NW_027555847.1, on the reverse strand, counting down.
ATTTAGAGTATTTGAAAACATGATTCTGAGAAGGGGTCCGTAGGCTTCACCAGACACTGCCAGAGGGATCCGTGACACAAAAAATGGTTAAGCTCTCTAAAGGTTCAGCTGCTAGCTCGCTTCAAAACCTAGTCAGCCAGTCCCGGATCTTGACCACTGAAACATCACCTACTACCTACTTGATGAACATGACCCTGCTGTTGCTTGATTTCTGAGAAGAAAATGTGCTCGAGAGCCCCAGAAAGAGTCTATACATGATGAGATAATCACATCATGGCCAGTGGAATTAGGCACCTAGGCTATCTAGAGGGCTCTTCTTGATCCCTGAAAGCTTGATTTGATGGTGCTTTAGCCAGACAGATCAAACACACTAATCCTAAAGATATGGATTGATCGGTTATGAATGGCCCCAGTGGGAGGGGAACGGGAGGACAATCCCTCCCATTTCTACATGCTGCTAGAAGAAGAGTGAGAAGCCAAGGAGGAGGTTAGGGGAAGGAGAGGACGACCTTTAAAAGATGACTTCTGACTACATGGCCTTAAAGTCCATGTATTTACACACACACACACACACACACACACACACACACACACACACACCACACCACCACCACCAAAACCACAACATTCTTGGTTATTTCTTTGGTGCCCCATTGACAAACACTTCTCTCAATCACTTTCTTTACTGTTCAGGACTGGGAGAGACAATGGAGAAGCTTGTCTCTTATAATGGAAATTCACCTTATCTTTTCAACATTAAGAAGAAAAATGTTTAAAGCTCCTAAATGACCAATGTTTGCAAGACTTTTATTTGTTCCCTTTACAAATGTGTGCTGCCCCCAAATTTCTAGGTCATACATTTGCAGTCTAGAGGGCATCTAGGAATTAAAATGTCAAGCAGATTAAAGAATTAATTTATTGTTATTGAGTTGGCTGAATTCATTTTGCTAATTCTATTAAGGCTTTTCCATTTTCTGGGGGGTTTTTTGATATTTCTTGTTGATGACTTTTTAAATTTATTTCACAAACATTTCCCAGTCTACCTCCAGATTGATTCCTTGGTGCCAAAGGAAAAAACCAAAAACACCCATAAGTGATTATATCTGCCGTTGCATCAAATATTCTGACCTAGTGGTCCCCCACTTCTCTACCATTAGGGAGAAATTAGGTTGGAAAGTTGTCAAATTTAGAGCCTCAGCTGAATATAGCTGCAGTGAATCTGGTGGGGGCCGTGTCTTGGAATCAGGTCAACAGGAGCCGCTTCCCACCACGTGGAACTCCTATGCTTTGAACAGAGAGCGCATCCAAATGGTTTAGTACCAGCACTGTAGGCGGCCAAAGCTAGTTGTTCCATTCATCTTTATTATGTAGTGTGAACAGGAGCTCCCTGCACACAGCCTTTGAAGTTTTCCTTATAATTTGACTTCCCACCCCTCCTGTAACCCTGATTCTTTCACGCTTTTACTATTCCCATTTCCTTTTTCCATAGCAACCTTTACAGTTAAAATTACAAGTGATTTTGTCATCCTAGCATAGTATTTGCAATACCTATCATTCACTTATCATACATACTACAGGTACATGATGGGAGGATCAAGGGAAAAATAAATCACTCTAATGCTTGTAATACAGGTTTGACCTGGAAGTGTCCTTAGAGATAATCTAATCTCGCCCCTTCATTTCATCAATGGACTGTATATCTGTTTTCTGAGTACCATCCTGGCTAATTTCAGAGAAGTCCATTACCCATCACCAGGTTGCTACAGACTGATGGCTTTTTCAGCAATTCATGAAGACTATTATACTTATGATATACATTAGGAGAGAGGGAATCCACATCAAGCAAAACATAGATCATGGAAATATTGAGGTTTTGCTAATAGAGAATAAACTTGAGGAAAGAATAGAGATAATTGATTGTAATAGTAACAGCTAGCATTTACATAGTGTTTTAAGATTTGCAGAGCACCTTACAAATATTATTTCATTTGATCCTCTCCACAGTCCTAGGAGGTAGGTGCTATTATCATCCCCATTTTACAAATGAAGAAACTGTGGCAGACGGTGATTAAGTGACTTGCCCAAGGTCACACAGCTAGTAAGTGTCTCAGGCTGGATTTGAACTCAGGTTTCCTGAATCCAAGTCCAACACTCTTTCCACAGTTCTACTTAGCCAAAATAAAATATGTTGACATAGTTTCACAAGGTATTTGAAATGCTTATAAACTTCCAACCAAAAGCATATGGATTACTTTTTGTGATAAGACTTTTGGTGTCTCTACTCTGACTAAGCATTCTATTAATTAGGGTTTCCTCATACTTTGTGTTTTTACCTTTTCCACTCTCAACATGACATACATTTCTATAGGATTCCTCACTAACTTTTTCCCCCTTATAGATCTTAAGTCTCTCTGTAAGGGTGGATGTAATTTAGGTGATTCAATCAAGTCCTTCTTGTGTGCAAAGCAGCATGAAAGACAATATGATATGGTGTGTAGAAGAGCTGGCCTTGAAGTCCAAAATCAATTAATCAGTGAAGCAGTGCCTACTATGTTCTAAGCTATGCTAGGCACCAGAATCCAAAATAGGTTGTTCCTACTCTCAATGGTCTTATGTTCTGCTAGGGGTATTCTTTGTTGTTAAGTCATTTTTCAGTCATGTCTGACTTTTTGTGACCTCATTTGGGGTTTTCTTGGCAAAGATATCAACTGGTTTGCCATTTCCTTCTCCAGCTCATTTCTTGAGTAAGGAAATTGAGACAAAAAGGGTTAAGTGACTTGTCCAGAGTCATACGGCTAGTAAATGTCTGAGGCTGGATTTGAACCCACGTCTTCCTGACTCCAAGCCCAGTAATCCATCCACTATGCCACCCAGCTGCCCCTAAGAGATATATCACATGTTTACCAATAAATAAACCCAGAATATATACAAATTAGTAAAAAACCATTGGGGCAGGGTGCTAACTACAGGAACGAGGAAAGGCCTCTTGAAGCAAGTGGCACTGGAGCTAAGCATTGACAGAAAATGCGGTCCCAAGAGGCACAGGTAAAGAGCGAGAGCATTCTAGGGCATTTTAGGAATAGGAGAGAGCTTGGGCAAAGGCATCCAGGGCACAGATGGGATAGCGTGCCTAGAGAATGGCAAGGAAGCTACTATGAATGGAATGAAGAGAATGGTGTGACAGCCTAGTGACAAACTGAGAGGACTTTCAATGTCAAAAAGAAGGTTGGGGAGCAGCTAGGTGGCGCAGTGGATAGAGCACCAGCCCTGAAGTCAGGAGGACCTGAGTTCAAATCTGGCCTCAGACCAAACACTTGACACTTACTAGCTGTGTGACCCTGGGCAGGTCACTTAACCCCAATTGCCTTGAAAAGAAAAGAAAAGAAAAGAAAAGAAAAGAAAGAAAAGAAAAGAAAAGAAAAGAAAAGAAAGAAAGAAAAGAAAAGAAAATTGGAAGCCGCTGAAGCTTCTTGACCATTGGCATGATAAAATCAGACCTAAGCTCTAAGAGTAGCCCTTTGGCAGCTGTCAGCAGGCCACATTAGAAAGGAGAAGCTTGAGATGGAGACACATCTAAGGAAGCTTCCAGGCAAGAGCCGATGAGAACCTGAACTAGGGAGACTGTGGTGGTGAGTGGAGACCAGAGCACAAAGGCAAGAGATGTTGGAAAGGGAAAATCAACAAGGCTTGGCAACTAATCAGATGATGGGTGGGGAGGGTTGAAGAAGAGAGAAGAGTCAAGGACGATTCATAGGTTATGAATTGTTGTTACCTCTGGCCAAAAGAAGACAGGAGGAAGAGTAGGTTGGGGGAGAAACATAACAGGTTCTCTTTTAAACATGTCAAGTTTGAGGTGTCTACACGGCTTGTTAAAGTGAAGATGCCTAGCAGGTAGTGAGAGATGTGCGCCTGGAGGCCAGGCGAGAGGGACAAGTCACTTAATCTCTCATTGCCCTGAATAATTTTCAAATTGTAAATTGCAGAGAAGTTGATAGCTTTCATCAGATAAGGGACTTTCATTCTGGGAGTTCCCTATATGCATGAAATCACATGTCCATACTTCTCTCTCTTTCATACACACACACACCAGGGCACTTCAAAGACAAAATGAAATGCCTTTAAGGAGCTTATTTATACAGGGTGTCCCAAAAGTCTTAGTGCTGGTTTAAGCTATTAAAACTTAAGTTGGTTTTAAAGCTTTTAAAACTCTAACCCACACTAAGACTTTGGGGACACCCTATATTCTACTGGACCTTATGTTCTCCCAGATGTGCTATGATATGTATTGCTTTCTTTTGCTATGATAATCTCACTGCCTGACTCAGTTCAAAGTATCCTGGTGACTTCTCTGTGTTTAACATTGATGTTGGGTCTTTGGGGGAGTACAGGTGAAATATGACTCATGATCCCTGCTCCCAAGAAACGTATAACCCTATTAGGGAGACAAGACATACACATTAAATGGTTAAATAATAGTGCCCTTTTAAAATGCATCCAAATGTTTATCCTACACAAGACTTTGTTCTGTGTTTAAAAAAAAAGTTTGAAGTGATATCATCACTACTACTGTTTTGTTTTTATTAACAAAGACGTCACCTTTATAAAACTTAAGATGTGGAAAGCACAACAATCCTGTGAAAAAGATATTTGAAAGACTATCCCCATTTTACAAATAAGGCTCGAAAGTTAAATGAATCATCCAGGTTCACACAACTAGTGTCTGAGCCAGCATTAGGGCAAGGTCTCTACGGACTTAAAAAATCCAAATCTCTCCACCAGATCACTCTGCCTCTCTGTCATGTCTAATAAGATATTACATCCACATTGTACCCTATCCACCTATCATTGAGTACAATCCCATGAGTGTTTAGGATTTCTGAGATTATACATTATTCTTTATACATGCCCTGGTCTTTGTTCTGTAGTTTGTGGTCCCTCATATTTCTCTGTCTCTTTCTCTCTCCCTCTCTCTCTCTCTCTCTTTCTCTCTTTCTCTTTCTCTCTCTCTCTTTTTCCTACATTTCAGTGAGCGGTTTCTGGTGAGACTGAACAAGAATGGTGGGCCAAGGAACCCAGAGAAGATAGATCGAATGTGTGCCCTTTTTACAGTATGTGAGAATTCTCTTTCCCTGCTACACTGTGGACTGGGCCATTTCTGACCAAGGGCTTTGGTTTGTGGATGTTGTCACCCCGAAAACTGATATAATTTTTCTTTCTCTACTGACTAGGGCAAATAAGACTAGTTGTATGTTTCTGACAGATAATAATGAAATGTTTAAAGAAGATTGCAATCAACTACATGTTTTAATTGAATTTATGTGATTAAATAAACATTTTTAAGTGCCTTTTGGCTTATTTTTAAGTTTTACTCTACAATGTATAAACTAAACACTTAAAATTAGAGGGGAGTGATCTTTTTTTATTATATTTTTAACTTGGAATTACAAATGTCTTCTAAAGTTGTCCACTTGAATTTACTTTCTTAAAACTACCAAATACTGGGGCCATTTTCTATTGTGATCTGTATGTGTCAGTTTTATCCATCACAAATGGCTCCTATTCAGAATAACTACTTTGAAGACACTTGCTTCTGAAGCTCCAGCATCCTAGAAATGTCAGCACAGTGAGGGACACAGTGAAGTTCTCATTAGAAAAACATGTTCTAGGTTTTTGCCATCAGGAAACTGCCCAGACATTCTCCAAGCTTCTTCTCGTGTGTTCACCATTTATTTATGCACTGAATAGCTAATGTGCTTCATTTACTTGAGTAATTCATTGATTTGCTAAAAAAAAGAGTACAAGGATTTGTTAGAGTTTTGATTATTGTTGATACTCTGTCCTTGGACAATATTATGTGATGTTAGAGAAAACCTGCTTAATCCAAAGATACTGTAGTGCTTCCCACCTCGATTACCCTTCTTTTAGTTTGCAGTATTATCCCGATATAAATAGCATTACTCATCCTCAGACTCTGTGTGTACATCTTTAATGTAAATGGCAGTAATTCAGAGACCTGAATGTGACCTGGATCTTACAGGAAAAAAAAAATTGCATTTTTTCCACATGAATTTTATTCATTTTGCTACTTTCTTTAAAGGTCAAAAAGTAGTGCAATAACTAGGCTATTACAGAGTCAGCAGCACCTGTCATTGAGGACAGTGAGCATATTGAAAATTTCCCAAATATGTGAAAAAATTTCAAATTAATAAGTCAAAATGATGTAATATGTCTCCATTTGAATTCAATGTTTTAAGAATTAGGAAAGTATTCAGTAAGAGAAATGGGCAGGAAAATAGAAACCATAAGAAAAACAGAAGGGAAATTGCATTTACTTATTCAGGAGAAAAGAAAGTGAGAATAGTGAGTGATTTCCTATTCTCATTGAGGAAGGAAGGAAAAAAGGAAAGGAAAAAAGAAGAGTATCTTAAAAGATTTGGGCTCCACCACTGGAAAGGTTTGCCCAAAGTCGGCTACTAGACTAGACAGAGGTAGGAAGAAGACACACAAGTGTCTTGAATAATTTCAAGTAGTTCGGTTTAGAGACAAGGAGGTGAACAAAATGGGCAATACTTTAAAGATTTCTGACATTCTGACCTTGCCTGATAAAATCACAAAAGAAGTCTTTGACTTGGGCCTCTCTAGCATCATGGAAATAGAGATTTGAGTGTATTCCCATTGAGTACATCCTCATACTCAATGACTGATTTTTAATAAACTTTATTATGACAGGCATTTGAATGTGATTATAAAATATTGAGCATTTCATTTTTTAAATATTTTATATTTCCAATTATGTGTGTGAATCCAAGTCTATATTCCAGTATCCACATGTATATACACACACATATTGAATTAGTGATTCCAATTTGTGTAATGAAAAAAAAAATCAATGAATCATGAATATTCTTGTTCCCTATTGCTCTCCAGGATGTTCCAAAATCTCATTAACTTATTTCTTTTGTGCCCTATCCACAATGACTGAACTTGGGGCTGGTTTTGCTGTTGGCACTATTTTATAAAAGTGCCTAACATATTTTTTTCTTTCTGTGGTACACATGGGATCCTTAAACATGACTGCCAGCTTTACAGAGCCATTACTTTGGCTAAAATCTACCTTATCAACTAACTAGAAACCTGTTTCTGTACTATAAGCAAAGAGCACATTTTGAGATTGCCATATATGTTACAGAGCTTCAGAGTCAATGTCCTAGAAATGTAAAAGTGGCTAATGAAATTCCTATAGTTTATTGTTTCTCTTCACACAGATTTTAGCTTTTCCTTAAGGTAATTTCTCCTAATTTATAATTTATAAACTATAATTTATGAATCATAGAATTCTCTTTTTCTGGAAATTCTTTCTCTTTTCCAGGTTCCTTAGATTTTAGAATTTCTCCATAAAAGGAAAAATCTTTCCAAGGAACTTTAAATTTGCTTACGTTTTAAAATAAGTGCCAATTTTGTGGGTTTTTTCCCCACTCTTCATGGTGTATAGTACGAGTGACCATGTATATGTGAATAAGATATAGACACATATGCATATAATGCGTTTTACTTTGATAACAGTTTTGAGTTCACAACCCAAATGATAAAATTTTGCACTATTATTAGTTGAAGTTCGGAGTCCAACTTGATGGTTTCTATAATTATATCATGACATAGTTATATTTACCTTTTTCTGTGGGGTTATTTTTTTTAAATGTTGGTGTGATTTTATTTTGTTGTTAAAAATCTTCATGCCATCCCTAGGAAATAAGTAAAAGCTAGGGCATAGGGAAGCTAACTGTATTTCTAACACCTCATAGCATACCCTAACTGAGCTCCATGTTCTCTCCCTTACATCAAATTGCTCTGCCCTCTCCCCACACATACACCTTCTGCCCCTCTGGCAGAGGATTAGACTCCCTGATTCTTTATGATTTGGATAGAAGTTCAGATTTGCTACACATTTAGTTCAAAAGCTACTCACCAACTATGAGGCTCTAGGTCTGGACAACACTGAGTTTTCTGTGTCCTCCTTCCTTCCCTTGTTTTCCATTTGTCTCTTAAATGGTAATATTATCAATCATACTTGATACTCACTATTAAAGAGCAATGTTTTTATCAACCCAAAATTATGTTTAACTGTGCATTTAATTTACATTTAATAAAACAGCTTTTACATTGGAAGCTTAATGTACTGCGAAACTAACTTACAGCAATTTTCATTTACATTTGCCAAAAAAAAATTTTGTTATTACTTTTATCATTATTAACACCTATTAAGTACCATCCTGATAATACAGTGTGATCTAAACAGGAGTCCTACCCATTCACTTTAAAAAAACATTATAAGTACCTTTCATTCAATGTTAAATTACATTCGAGTCTTCTTTATTATAATTAATAACCAGCAACAACAGTGGGAAAATTCCAATTTGAGTGCACATGGAATATCTGGTTATTATGTGGCCTTCTATGGTAATCTGCTATAGGACTACAAACACAGAGAGGTAAATTAGCATGAATAATATTGGACTTTTGTGGTAGCTTGAATTATATTAGCCTAAACCCAACAGGAACCATCTCATTTGAAAATACTCTGTCCTTCTCAATTGTACCTCAAAACAGCGGCCTAATGTCGATTCATAATAAGTCATCTGAAATTTAGCAATAAATTGATTTGATATTTGGTGTTTTATATTTCACAGTGATCTTAATGGGTATTCAAATATGAATTCCATTTTTTTAAAAGAAATGATAATGAAAAGAGACCAAAATGCCCTTATTTTTCATTCAAAAGATTACATCAATAAAAAGGATCTCCACAGAGATGTAAGAATTTGACCACTTTTTTATCATTACTGTAATTACTGTTGTTATTTGTTAGCTCTTACCACTTCCTGTGCTTATGACCCTTGGGGACACAGAGTAACTTAGATATTTCATGGAAAAAGCATGTGGCAAACCTTTATTTGCCAATTAGCATGTAGCCTACCAAGATTCCAAGCCTAACAGCATTGTTAATCCTTGCAAGGAACCGTGTAATGCTAAATGCAATTCTCCCCACACACCCCTGCAAGGCACATGAAGGTAACTTCTCTTCTTTAACTTCACTCTGACCCTTTTGTCCCACTTAATCCTTAATCAAATACAGTTCTTCTTACAAGGAGTCTTCCTGTCAAATTTCTTAGCTAAAGTAGAGTTGCCAACCAATCGGTGAATATTACTTAACTATATGATATACTTCACCCTTCTTAACGTTGAAGCTTCTCTGCAAACATGCAATTATCATCCAGTTAGACCTGAATTCAAATCTGGCTTCAGACACTTACTAGCTGTGTAACCTTAGGCAAATCACTTAACCTCTGTTTGCCTCAGTTTCTTCATTTGTAAAATGGAGATAATAATAGCACCCACCTCCCAGGGTTGTTGTGAAGTTCAAATAAGATAATAATTGCAAAGTGCTCAACACATAGTAAGCACTATATAAATGTTATCATCATCATCATCATCCAGTTAGCATATCTATTAACTATCTGTAGTCTTTGTTTGATATATTTTCTATTAAAAAAAAAACTAGTGGGATCCTTGGTCCCAGTTTTATCCCAATATTATTCATATCTGTTAATAATCTCCACATTAATATAGATATGCTGGGTTATCTTGTTGGGTACCCAGGAAAACTAAATAACTCTCTGGAATCTGAACACTTCACCCTAGTAGGACTACGTTATTTTTAAATTAGAACTCTTCTTTTATTCATTCACGTTCATCTGAAAGTATACTAAAAATAACCCTGGAGGTCGAGACTTCTCCCACCTAAAGTGCATCTGAACTTGTTTCCTTGCAAACATTCGGTTTGCATATACTACTTAGACTTTATTTTTACGTAGTTCCCATTGAAAGCCCTGCTTATTTAGAATAAATGAGCACTTGAGCCACTTGCATTGCCCTCCTATCTTGCTTGTTCAGCAAAAGTGAGACTCGTCTCAAACCAGTCCAATGGTCACAGATGAAGAGACGAAGAAAGGGTAGCTTAGAGAGAAACAGAAAAACAAAGAAAATCTTGTACATTAGGGAAGGCCAAATCAGTCATGCCCTGCTGAGTCCAAATAAATGGGGACAGGCCAGGCCGGCTTAATGGAAAGCCTGTACTAAAGAAGATTAAAAACAAAGTTTTTGCTTTCAAGCATAGTACATAAGTAAGGCATAAACAGATTATCCTAAATTATATAGTACTCTGTTTCACTAAAAATAAATTATAAATAGAAATGGACTTTATAATACAGCAGGCAATTGCTAAACTTTTATTAGAAAGACATACATTTTGGACCATATATTCTTCCTTGCAAGTAAATCTCTAAAAAGGTACAGGATTGTTTTCAACATTTTTACTTGGAAAAATTACATGTACTATATCTAAAATATTGCATAACTGATTGCAAACCATAGGTGACCAAATTAGTGAAGTTCTACTATTTATAAAGTTCTTATCTGTGTTCCAAAGCCCCATGTATCTGGAGATATTTTCTTGAGGCCACATCTATGTGACTCAGATGTAGCCCTTCTTTCCCCCTGCGTTATCTATCAGTGCACGTTGGAATAGGTTGCTTTATTTTCCTTATTATTACACATTTAAGCATTAGGTAATCTATAAGAAAGTGTTCAGTCTCTAAACTTCAATTGAAAATACAGTTGTAAGATGGAGCAAGGCTACAATTGATTCCAATATTCTCCCATTCCATAAATGGGAGAGAAGCTTTCTTGTATATATTTAATTTGTTAGATATTATTATATATGAACTCTACAGATACCACACCAAGTATATAACATCCTAAAACATACCAGTAACCTGAACATAGGAATTTTGATATTTGTAAAATAGTACTTACTTTTATGTCTTAAATTTATCTATTTATAACATATGCAAAATGTAACAAAAATCAGCTACCGTACTTGAAAACTGAAAAAAAATAACTTTTCAGTTCTTTGTATGTACTTGATGCATTGGGTTTGCTTAAATGTTTTTCTCTTTTCTTAGGACCTGAGCAGCAAAGATATGAAGAGAGATTTATACATAGTTGCCCATGTGATCCGAATAGGTACTGTATGCCTCATCCATTAAAATTATCAACTTTTTAGAATAAACATCTCAAGGTCATGAATCCTACGCCTCTACTTTTGTCCTCCCTGTCAATCTCTGTCTTCTTTCCCTTCTACTGAATCATGTCCCATCTATAGCCTTGGCCATAGACTGAACAACTATGATAGCACATATAAACCCTCTTCCCATTTTCTCTTTTCGTGGAGGCAGTAGTAGACTTTCCAGTAGTCTAGACCTCATTATCTTCTTTACCAGCATCCCTAAACTTGATCCAGCTACCACCCCACGCACATTCCCAGAGGTACTATGATAAATTTATTAGAATATGAGAGAATTAATGCTAAAGGTCACTTAAGACCAAAAGGATTAATCACTATACCTTCAAAAAGTGAAACCTTTATTTCTAACTCCACAAATAAGAAATAGCACTAGTTTGAGGGAATGTGCAAAGGAGGAGGGAAAAAGAAATGATAGATTTTTGCTCGTTGAAGAAAATTAATTTAATTTTTTTAGAAAGAAATAGCACTAGCTGATTATCAGCCAAAATTTATATTTATATATGTATGTGTGCTTTTTTCCCACTAAATGATGTCCATTACCCTGCTATTTGTATTGAATCTTCTTATACTGTAGTCAAAAGGAAAAAAAATAGTATTTATTGTTTATATTTTTTATTATGATGATTGGATATTGTTGGTATGGTTAATGTCCCTAATCAACTTTTCTGGGAAGCAACTGACTGGTGCAGGGTATTTATACTTTCATACAGGCAAGTGTTTTACAACTTCTTGTTAGCAAGACAAAGATCTACTTACTCTGCTTGGACGATTGGACTTTACTTAATGAAGAACTAACAGCAACCTATATTTTGTGATTATGTGAATGCCCTCTTGCCATCGTACAGGCAGCTACAGTAAGCAAAAAACCCGACATCGCTCTGCTTACTGAAGACTTCCCTTCCTCACATTAAGGTGGAGCGAGGATTTGGCTCAATCCCCTGAAGTATGATATGGATGAAATAACTTTGGCTAAGAAGTGCAAGTTGTCATCCTCCTCCTTACATAAAATTTCTACTTGGCCAATATACTAAAGTTTAGATTACTAATATAAATCTTTTAACATTCCCCGGGTACACATTTCTATAAAATCCACATGTAATCAGATTTTTGTATTGTCTAGGAATAAAGTTAAAATGGAGTGTAAGCAAGGTCTAGTATGTCAAAAATCCAAGTGTAATTGAAAGAACATTGGTCTGGTCTTTAGGAGACCTAGGTTATAGTACTGGCTGTGCCACTAATTAACCTTTGTGACCTTGGACAAGTCAGCTGCCTTCCATAGAAGTCATTTTCTTTAACAGTCAAGTGAAACTAGTCAGTCTAGTTCTGACTAAAACTGGGGCAGCTAGGTGTCACAGTAGACAGAAACCTAGGTCTGGAGTAAGTAAGACCTGATTTTAAATCTGGCTTCAGACCCTTTCTAGCTGTTGACCCTGAGCAACTCACTTCACTTCTGTTTGACTCAGTTTCCTCATCTATAAAATGGAGGTAATAATAGCACTGCCCTCTCAGGGCTGTCGTGAAGATCAAGTGGGATAATAATTGTAAAGCACTTAGCATAGTACCTGGCACGTAGCAAGCACTATATAAAGTTAGCTTTCATTATTATTAGTATTATTACTATGACAATAAGGGTTGGCAAATCTGGCTTGCCACCTGTTTTTGGACAGCCTACGGGCCAAGAATGGGTTTTGCATTTTTTTTTTACTGATTGAAAAAATTAGAAGAAGAATAGTATTTCATGATACGTGAAAACTGTATGAAATTCAGACTTCAATGTCCATAAATAAAATTTTATTAGAACCCAGCCACACTCATTCATCTACTTATTGTCTATGGCCGCTTTTACACCACGATGGCGGAGTTGCACAGGAGGAACAGAGACGTGGGTGGTGTTCTCATTGCATTGCACTGCTGCTTGGCACGCTACAAAGAATATTGAACATAGAAATCTACAAATACCTTCCAAGCTATGAAGATGCTCCCTTAAAATAACATGCTTGTGTTTTGATATCAGAATTTGTCAGTACTTACCTGTGTGAAAAGACATTTTCAAAGATGAAATATGTAAAATCTCATACAGATCAGCATTAAGAGATGACATGTGTAATCAGTTTTGATGATAAGGAACACTAACTTTGAACCTCAGTTAAGCAAAATGTTATCTCCCCACCCCCCACCCCCACCAGAAAAAAAAAAAAAGAATTCCATTCTTTTCATTAGTGGACCTGTATTACCAAAAAAAAAAAGATACTTTTTAAAATTATCATTAATTTGATCAATAAAATTTGTAGAAATTTACTTTCTCTCTTGTTATATAACAATCTCTATTTTGCCTCTTGGCCCTCAAAGCCTGGGGCTTTATATGAAAAGTTTACCAATTCCTGGTCTAGGAGATCTTTGCAGTCCCATCCAGTTCTGATATTCTCTGATACCTTATGTCCCAAATATGTGTATCTATAAATCAGTTATCAGATGGCATAAGTGAAAGCTGAAACCAGATTGAATCATGTTTTCTGACATCTTCTAGGTCGTATGTTGCTGAACGATTCTAAGAAAGGTCCTGCCCACTTACACTACCGACGCCCTTACGGCTGCGCGGTCTTAAGCATTGTGGATGTTCTTCAGTCACTTTCTGAATTAAAGGAAGAAAAAGATTTCGTTCTTAAAGTTTACACGTGAGTAGAAGAGGCAATGTATATCAAATTATTCAGTACTATATGACTACCCATATACATCGATAGAGATTCTCGGAACTACATTTTAGAGTAAAGGTTTTGCAGTTTTTGTGTTTCCTCTCCCTCTCAACATGATTTTTCCTTTCTTAATTACTTAATAATTAAGTTAATAATCTAATGCCACCTGTGTGAAGTATTCTATATCAAGTGATCATTGTATTTTTGGATCTGATGGTGTATATACATTTTTTCATTTTTCAAGTAACAGGTTTTTTTAAAATTTGTCCTTCACAATACCATTCTATCATTAAGCGCATTTAAAAACATCCATCGATATATAACTACATAGTCTAGCAAACCAAATTCCTGCATGAGCCATGTCCAAAAATGTACATCTCTTTTTGCATCTCCCTGGCAAGAAATGAATGTCATGTTTCATCTTTTTTATTGGATTTGTGATTTACCATTGTATTAATCAGAGTTATGAAGTCTTTTGGTATAAAGTTTCCAATTTTTGATGACCACAAAAATTGCTGTTATAAAAATATTTTTGTCCATATAAATCCTTTTCCTTTTTCTTTGGTTTCTTTGGGATATAGGCCTATATAGTTGGGTCAAAGGATATGCACACTTTGATAAGTTTCTGGGCAGTTTCAAATTACCTTCCACGGTTGCCAAAATGATTCACAGCTCCAAGATCTAATCCCTTAAGTGCAGCCCTTCAGAGAATGATAATGGGTCATATTTCCTTGGGCTATTAAAAGAAAACCTAAATCTCTGAAGAGCTGAGATTCACTCTCCATCAGTTTACCACAGGAGAATCATAAACTGCATTATTAGACTACTCATGGGACTAGTCTGAAAATGTGCTTATAAGCCAACTACCATCTCTCACAAAAGCAATGTACCTCTTCTTCTTGACCATTAGTAAGCAACTGGAGGAAATAATTAAATAAAGAATATTAAATAAAGCTAAAATTCACTGTACTGTGCATTCACTTGTAAAAACTTTGATGAAAATGAAAATGCTGAAAAATTGTCAGTAGACTTCTCCATGAACTTTTAAATATGGTCTTTTCCATGTAAGAGAATTTAAAATTAGCCCCTTCCCTCTTATGGTTTTCACTTCTTTTTAATAAATTAATCCTAACCATACTGTAGTTATTATATGATGCAGACTTCCCTAACACAATGCCAAAGCTTTCTACAGTAGCTGATGCATCATCTAACTCTGACTTAGTTAACTTTTATACATGTTTCTGCTTAGCTTAAGCTTTGACACCATCAGCTACATTTGACCTCTTTCAGAAAAATTGACAAAATCTGTTCTAAACTCATTTTGACTTCCATTCCTGGATGTTTACAAAGTGCTACATTTTATTGGATCATAAGTATCACTTAATGTTGGTTAATTACATTGAAAACATTATGTTTTCTTCCTTCTGTCTTTCTTATCCTCTCCTGTCCTCCCCTTCCCTTCTTCTTCACTCCTCTCCCCACATGGGGCATCATGCCTGAGGTAGTACTGCCCAAAGAAAAGTAAATTTTAATGGCTGAAACCTAGCTAGTTATCTCGGGATTTATTAGCCAGATTTCTTTCTTAAAGACCAAGCCTTAAACCCAATTCACTCTGGTTCTCAGTGATTGAACAATAGGTCCCTGCCCAAGCTCCACTTAATGGTTATTTTTTGGGCCCTCCTGGCTGAGAATGAATGTAAATTGTAATTGTTTCTCTCTTGTCCAGCAACCATGAGAGTCTTTCTCAGTTTGATTTTTTTTTTATTAAAGGGGCCATCCCTTGACTCATTTCTTAAACAGGCCTAATCACTGAATGGGCGTTGCCTTACTCAAAGTAAGAACTCCGAAAGACCTTAGCTTACGAAGGCCAAGGTCTCCCACTGCATCCTGGACCATCTCCAGTTGTCCTGATCTATATCCAACCCCTGGACCCAGATGGCTCTGGAGGAGAAAATGAGGCTGGTGACTTTGCACAGCCTTCTCTCTCGCTCAGATCCAATTCATTTGCATGTCATGTTATCATCTTCCTGATGTCATGATCCTCTTTGACAACAAAGGACAAACCTCAAGGACAGGCTAAGTCACCATATACCAGAAGTTTACTCCAGCTGTTCCAGCTGTTCCAGCTGTGAGGGTCTACTTTTTTACCTATCTTTCTCCTTTTATGAGGAGCTAAATGGAACAGTCTGACTTCAGCTTCCCCTTTCCCAGCTACACATACTATATATTTTCTTCTCCCCACATATATCTGCTACTAATTACTTTAGTTGAAATTTAAATTTCAGATTGGGTTTGATTAATGTATTTCTTGAAGCCATGCTTTTAAGCTCAATTCCTTAAAATGCAACAGCCAAACTTGATTGGCTGATTCTAATATGTCACTTTGCAAGAAATGGGACTAGAGTAAACTACCTCTCTGTGAGCTTATACAAACTAATTCTCAAAGAGCAATGAGAGAGACCTTCCTAGGGAAGGTGGTAGTACTTTTTAGCTTTATAAAAGAGTAAATTGAGATTAAGATGTAGGTAAGGGGTTTTTTTTCCCCACTTAACAATGCTGTTTAAAATTCAGACTTTCAAATAGGTCCCCTAAATGATTATTATATGGCAAATGGTTATTGTGAGCAGTATAAGAATTTCTCCTGTGACTTAAACCTACATATTATATCAGCATAATGTATCCAGCTCTTATTAGAAATATTTTTAAATAGGTTTCCAGGGAAAATGATGTTTGTTATTTCACTAGAACTGGAAGCTTAAAGTATTTGTTCATAGCTAATTGACAGTGCTATAACATATACTGAAGATGAGATTTTGCAAAGAGAAAAATACCTCTTGTACAGCTTTAATCACTGGGTTGGTTTTAAAAAATATTCAATTAGTTCTTGATATTCTCATAGTTTTCTTTTCAATATGCCGTCCTCACCAGGGATACAGAGCCAGCTCTTACTATTCAGGGACCAGAGCACTTAAAAAACCATCATCAGAACTTCCTTTCTTTGGCTTTGTCTCCCTACAGATCCTCCTATGAGAGACCACTAGAGTGGTCAGGGATTTCATTAATGTGTGTACACCCTCCACTGAGGCAGATCACAGAAGCACAGGTGAAGGAACATTGGATTTAGACTCTAAAGACCTTGTTCCAGCTCTGTAACTTACTAGGTGGATTCATTTGGCAAGTTGTTTAACCTCTTCAAGTTGCTGTTTACTTACCTGTAAAAGGAGGGTGTTGGGGGTAGCTAGGTGGTGCAGTGGATAGAGCACTGGCCCTGAAGTCAGGCAGACCTGAGTTCAAATCCAGCCTCAGGTCAAATACTTGTCACTTACTAGCTGTGTGACCCTGGGCAAGTCACTTAACCCCAACTGCCTAAAAAAAATTTTTTTAATTTAAAAAGGAGGGTGTTGGACTAGATCACAGGCATCAGGCCCACAGGCTGCATGGGTAAAACTGCCAAGATGGCCAGGACCAGATTAAAATGTAATTGGGAAATGTTTAACAAAATAAACAAAAATACAATATAATAGATAGTATTTAATTATAATTAATAATGGTTTAAAATTATAATAATTTATCATTAAATTATAAATGTTTATCTTTATATTTACAAATTTACTATTTGTACATATAACACAAAATTATAAATATGTGTAATAAATATATATAACCGTAACATAATATGAAATTATTATGTTTATAAATTATTAAAAAGCTAATTTGTGGAGGGGTTTAGATTAATATGTAGCAGGGATCCATTCCTATTTGAGTTTGACATCACTGAACTAGATGATCTCCAAGGTCCCTTCCAATAGTCTCGGATCCTGTGAACCCTCTATCTCTTAGTATATGACCTTCCTTAGTTACTATAGTCAGAAAAAAAAGTCCTTGGAAAGTCATTCCATTTTTGCTCTCTGGGAGAAGAACTAGAGAAGAGAGCAGTACTTCAGCTGAATATGGAGAAGGAAATCTTGTGGGTGACTTGGAGGGAGTTTGAGTAATGAAAGAGGTCAGACATTCAGTGAAATAGAGGACTTTCAAGCATTCTTGATGAAAAGGCCAGAGCTGAATAGAAAATTTTACTTTCAAATATAAGACTCAAGAGAAGTGTGAAAAGGTAAACAGGAAAGAGAAATCATAAGGGACTTGTTAAAGTTGAACTGTTTACATTCCCAGATGGAAAGATGATATTTGTAACTCATGAGACCTTTGTCAGTATTAGAGTAGTTGGAAGGGGAAAAAATTATATGGGTAGGTAGATAGATAGAATATAGATAGATAGATAGATAGATAGATAGATAGATAGATAGATAGATAGATAGATAGATGGATGGATGGATGGATGGATGGATGGATGGATGGCACAGGGTGAGTTGAAGATGAAGGGGTGATATCTAAAAAAGGGGTGATTATACTGGGAGAAGGAGAAAGGATGTCATGAGGACCAGACCGTGACATGGGCAGGTTAGGGAAGGAATAGTGGGGACAGTGTTAATGAATTAAACATAGGCCCACTTTTGTTTCATCCTTGTAGTGAAGTCACAAATCTTCTCAACGACATATTCTCTCCTCTCCCTCCTGCCTAAAAGTGGGAATTCATCCTTAAGATACTTTGTGCTACACTGAATCTTTCCCCCGTGGATAAGAACTTTGCGCCATGCCATGGGGGCTGTCTTTACAGTGGGTGTCCTGTCTCATCTTTCACGTGTACATCCCCGACATCTAGCACAGTGCTTAGCATAAAATAGATGCTTAATCAATACTTATTGATGGATTGATCAATCCACCTTACTCTAGTAGGGGAAAGGAGACACAGTAGAATCCTTGACATTTCATTTGTGGCCCTGAGGTTTTTGGCTTCTTTTCCAAATGATTTAATCTATATATCTTCCCAACATAATGAAAAGACAGAGATTTGCCTAAATGACAAAAGACCAAAATCGTGACCTTTTCATCCACATTATGTGACTGTATATATGTAGTATATATGACTCTTGCTATCAATCAAGCACTTACTCTGTACCAGCACTGTGCATACAAACAGTCCTTGTTCTCAAAGAATGTGTTGTCTTCTTTTTTCTCTTTTTGTTTTGAGATTGGGTCTCATTATCTAGCTTGGGCTGGAAGTACAATAGCCACTCAAACAGTTGATTCCAATGCTGATGACTATGGAAGTTTTAACCTGCTCTGCTTTTTCAGTTTGGGTTAGTTTGTCCCTCCTTAGTCAGTTTGTTGGTACTCTATTCCCAGAGGCTTACTATGTTTGTGCCAGACGTAGTGCAGACACCCCAGACCCTACAACAGCTCAGAACTCCTGAACTCAAGCAATCCAGTAACCTCAGCCTTCCCCAGTAGCGGGGCTGACAGGCATGCACCACCACTTATATTCTGATGAGGGAGACAACATAGTCACAAATTGGTACCTCCAAAAAAAACGCAGGGCAGATGTAATGTAGCCTTAGAGGGAAAGGCGGCAAAGGAAGAGGAAAGGGAGGGACTGGGAAAGACTTCCAGTAGGAAGTGATGCTTGAGTTAAATGTCAAAAATAAGACAGAGATTCTAAGAGTCATAAGTTAGCAAGGAGAGCTCCCATTCTAGGCATGGGGGTGGGGGGTGGGGGCAGGGACAGCATGCACATAGGTCCAGAGACAGGAGATGGAAGGGATTGTGAGGAACAGCAAAGAGGCCAGTATAACTGGACCATAGAGTTTGTAGAGGGGAGTAATATATTAAAAGACTGGAAAGAAAGGAAGGTTGTGAAGAATTTTACCAACCAGAGTTTGTATTTGATCCTAGAAATAAAAAAGCAACTACTTGAGTTTATTGAATAGGGGCATGGCATGATCATATCTATGCTTTTGGCAAATCAGATCGGAAGCTGCATGGAGGATGGAATGGAGTGAGAAAAGATGAGCCAGGGAGACTGCTTAGAAGTCTGTTGCACTAAATTGTCCAGGCTCACTGGTCACAGTGGAAAAGTTGGGATGTTGTTGTTGTTGCTGCTGCTGTCGTTGCTGAGTCATTCCAGTCGTGCTTGACTCTTCGTGACCCAATTTGGGTTTTTCTTGGCAGAGATACTGGAGTGGTTTGCCATTTCCTTCTCCAGCTCATTTTACAGATAAGGATCCTCAGGCAAATAGGGTGAAGTGACATGCCCAGGGTCACACAGCTCCTTTCCATAAGACTAGTTCCCAAGGCACTGGCTATAGAGTGCAGATAGAACTATTCTCTATTGCTCCAATTCCCTAAAATTGTTATAGCTCCTATTCACCGGGATTTGGATTCTCTAAAATAGTATATGGACAACTGGCAGTAACATTTCATGAGAACAATGAGCTCTGGCTAGGAGACATCCTTGCTATTTCATCCTAAAGTGTTCTTTTGGTCCTAATCCCAGTTCAGAAAATAAACACAAGCAATCTTAGAGGTTATTCCAGTTAGTGAGGTGGTGTTGCAAGGAGGGGTTGGTCCTTGCATTAAGAATGTAATTCAATAAGACCCCAATAGATTGCTTCCCAGACTTTCTGAAGTCATGACCTCCAGCCATTATTTACTTTAGTGTCACCCTGTGTTTAAATTGCCAAATGGCACATATTTGATTTATAGTGTATTAAAATTAATTTGGCTTTCAGAAAATCCATCTAACTTGAATGTTGCTTTTAGCAAATAAAAGTTATTGACCAAGCATTATTCTTTGGTGTGAAATTTAAGATGTATGAAATTCAGACATATTCTGTGGGAAAACAAACATTTTTATTTAATGAGTTATAATCAGAGTAAAAGTTTTTATGAATTCATAATTACAATATACAGTATTGCATCATAATTATAATAATTACAGTATTAGTCCACTTATAGTCTATCTCCAAATATACACCATACTTCTAAGGTGACATCTTTGTCACAAGAAAAATACATAGACATACACTGAAAATAGCATTGATTTTAAGTTGACCTCTACTTTTATACAAGCCAGATCTGGGAGAAAAGTGTTGTGAATATTCAGACCAAGCCATTATTTTTGAGAAAGATGTGTAACCCTTGAGTTTGCTAATTGTACTTGTGTGCTAGAGATACAAATTGAAGCTTAGTCATTGGTCGTAATGTACAAACTGTATGCTAAAACTGACAATGCATCATTTGTAAAACTTTTGCTTTTCTTCAATTCTTCAAAAGAGCCATGGTTTCATTGGTGTGGTTAATCCCTCCACTGATCCAGATGAAAGGCATTCCCTGTAGTATGAAGTGTTGTGACCAAAATAGTCATCACCTGATAACCAGCCTTCTTGTGATAAGCCTGTCTACATTTAACGAGATTGTAGATGTTTCAAGTCCTATATTCTTGATAAATTGTAAAGATTTTACAATGAAGTCATTGAAAGAAGCAAATCCTGCCTATGTGATAGGTCAGCGAATAAAAAGCATATTATGCAGCCCTTCATCCCTTTATTAAGACCATATACTCTAGGAAGAGGACAACTATGCTGTGAGGGATGAGCAACTTTGCCATAAAAGGATCTTTTGAAGGAACTGGAAATATTTTGCCTGGAGAAATGACTGAGAGGTATCATACTAACAAACATTCTGTAAGTATATAAAAGATTGCCATAGGGAAGACGGATTGAACATGACTTAGTTGGCCCCAGAGGGAAGAACTAAGAGATGGACAAATTTCAGCTTGACATAAGGAAAAACGTCCCAACAATTAATGCAAGGGATCTTAAAATGTTGTCAATGGACCCCTGAGGGTCCTCTCAAGGCCTTTTCAGAGGGTCTACAAGGTCAAAACTAATTTCCTGCTAATGCTAAAACTAATAAGAATGCTAAGCGATTTGCCATTTTTCACTCACATTCTCCCATGAGTATACAGTGGAGTTTTTCAGAAGCTATATGACCTGTTAACTAAAGATTTAGCTGCAGACATGAAGGCTGAGTTAATATCTCTTCTGCAGAACTATACTTTTGCCTTAGAAATGGACAAATCTATAGATATGACTGGACTTGCTGTTTTGCTTGTATCTGTCTGGTTTCAGCACCAGCTAATCATAGAAGAAAATCCTTTATGTGAATGCTTGTCAACAAACACAAGTGGTGTTGAAATACTCTAAGTGTTGAATAATGTTTTGTAATCTCATGATTTATCCTCATATAACTGTGCTGACATTTGCCTGGATGGAATAAAAGCACTGGTGGTTAAAAGTGCTGGTACCTTGGCACAAATCCAGGCAATGACAAAACTATGCTAGGAATCATTGAGTTCTTCAGCAGCACAACACATGGGGAAAAATGCCAGTTTCACTTAAGAATGTCCTTGATGAAGCAATAAGCATGAATAGTTTTACTAAATCTCAGCCCTTCAGTACATGTCTTTTTTAATATTCTGGGCAATGAAACGGGAAGTATGCATAAAGCACTTCTGTTGCCTGCCTCAATAAGAATCTTGTCTCAAAAGAAAAACACGTGTACAATCATTTAAGTTGCAAGCTGAACAAGCTGCTTTTTTTTCCTGGAACACCATTTTTACTTGAAAGAATGATTGACAGGCACACTCGGGTTATTCAGACTTGGATATTCGGCAGACATTTTCTTGAAAAATGAACTTCAAGGAAAACAATTAACAATATTTGTTGCCAGTGACAAAATTCAAGCTTACGAGCAAAAATTAAAATTTTGGAAAACTTGTATCCACCACAGTAAGCTTGAGAGCTTCCCAGAGCTTAAAGACTTTGCTGATGAGATTGATAGTGTTATTTACAAAGATGATTTTTTATACCGTATAATGAGATGTGTTAACATCTCAGTGAACCTGTATTTTCCAAATGACTAATACATGATGTTACCAAATCATGCGCAGGTAAAAGGTGCATTCAAAGTGCAAGATGAACCAATGGATTTTAAAGTAACAGAGTATGAAAAGGTCATTGATATAGTCTCAAATTCCACAATGCAACTAACCTTTAAGAAACTACTACTTGTCAAGTTTTAATACAGTATGAAAGAAAAATATCTACAATTATCTGAAAAGGCTATTAAAACACTCCTCTCTGTTCCAACTACATATCTGTGTGAGGCAAAATTTTCTCCATATACTTCAACCAAAATAACATATCACAACAGACTGAATGCAGAAGCAAATGTGAGAATCCAGCTGTCTTCTAATGCTAGACATTAAAATAGTTTGCAAAAATTAAAACAATACCACTCTCTACAATAACATTTTACTTTTGAAAAAATGTGGTTATTTTTCATAAAAATTTCATTTATGTTAATATATAATGGGCTTATCATTGTTCTTTTAAATGAATTAATATTTTGTGAATCACTAGTTTTAATTTTTTTTTTTGCTTTTTAGTGAGGCATTTGGGGTTAAGTGACTTGCCCAGGGTTACACGGCTAGTAAGTGTCAAGTGTCTAAGGTCAGATTTGAACTCAGGTTCTCCTGACTCCAAGGCCAGAGCTCTATCCACTGTGCAACCTAGCTGCCCCTCTAGTTTTAATTTCTAAGATGGTAAATATCAATAGGTATAACTCACATAAACAGAAACTCTTTGAGGTCCTCTACAATTTTTAAGTATTTAAAGGGGTTTTGAACCAAAAAGTTTGAGAACTGCTAAATATAATAGAATTAGAGCTGTCCACTAAGGTTCATTCCAACTCTGAGATTCTTCCATCAATATGTAAGAATATTAAGCCTTTTTGAAGAAAAAAAAAACTATTTCTATAGAGCAGTGCAGGGAGAAGAATGATATAAACTTTAAATAGACCTGAAGTGTGAGTTTGAGATCACTGGTATGGCTATTTGGATTTCGTTCTTCATCCAGTTCCATTTTCCATTCCTGCATATCTCTGAAATGAATTTATTTCACCATGAGAAATATTTTTTCCAGAAATAAATGTAGATGGACCTAAATTTATACAATCAGTGGGTGTCTAAATGGTTGAATCATATTTCAAGTGTACTGAAGGGAATTCCTGGTTTCAAGGAACCTTATTGTGACTATTTTCATAAAGCAAATGGTTAGCCTCATTTTATCTCTTCTGTAAATCCAGATTTTCATATAGCAGCTTTTCAAAAAGTTGAGTTGAGGAAGGCAGGGACAAGATGATAGAGGAGAAGCAGGAACCCAGCTGAATCCTCTCAACATTCCCCTCCAACAACTTTAAAATAACACTTCAAATTGAATTCTGGAGTGGCAGAGCCAACAAAAGGTCTGGATGAGACATTTTCCCAGGCCAGAACAACTGAAGAGATCAGCAGGAGACATCTGGGACATCGAGATCATAGATGAGCCAGCCCAGAGCTCACATGGAGGCAACACCAGCAACAGCAGGTCTTGGAGGAGGCTATGACACCAGCAGCTTCAGGATCTCTCAGCCCAGAGATGGTAAAAGGGTCAGACAACTGGTCAGAAGGAGACTACAGGAACCTTGATGCAGTTTGTGCTTATTGGTAACTCTGTTGCCCATACACAGTTCTAGGGTGAAGACGAGCATTCACAGTTGGACACAAGGGAGCACCATCCCTGGTCACCATTCCATGGCAGAGAGGAGCACTAGCTCTTCTGGCCAGAGGAGAGAAGAGGATCTGATCAGTTCTGGGGCCAAAAGGAGTGCTAGCAGTAATGGCTACTGAGGAGCAGGGGCCTTTCCTGGGTCTTAACCTAAGCACAAATCAGGAGAGCAGTGACCATACCTCTTCCTGGATCACAACACCTTGGAAGCACTGAAAATTTGCAGACCCCCCGAACCAGCTCTGAAAACAGCAACATTAAAAAGCCTGAAGCTTAGAAGAGTGCCTCCTCACCCTCAGGGGAGCAGACCCCAACTTTAATAACATAAAGTTCAGAGTCCCCAAATAGGCTGGGAAAGTGAGAAAATAACAACAAAAAAGATCTTGAACATTAAAAAGTGCTATGGTGGCAGGGAAGACAGTGATGTAAATTGAAAAGACAACAATGTGAAAACAGCTATAAACAATGCCTCAAAGAAAAGTATTAATTGGACTTGAGGCCAACATGAATTCCTGGAAGAATTAAAGTAAGAGATAAGACTGGTAAAGGAAAAATTGGGGAAAGAATTGAGAATTATGCAAGAAAATTATGAAAAGAGAATTGACAACTTGATAAATGAGGCACAAAAAAAATACTGAAGAAAATAATGCCTTAAAAAAATGAATTGGCCAAATGGTAAAAGAAGCACAAAAATTCACTGAAGAAAAAAGTTCTTTAAAAACAGAATTGGCGAAGTGAAAAAAAGAAGTACAAAACTCACTGAGGAAAACAATTCCTTGAAAATTAGAATTGGGCAAATGGAAGATAATGACTCCATGAGTTATCAAGAAACTATAAAATAAAGTCAAAAGAATGAAAAAATAGAAGAAATGTGAAATATCTCATCAGAGAAACAACTGACCAAAAAAATAGATCAAGGAGAAATAATTTAAGAATTATTGGATTACCTGAAAGTCCTGATCAAAAAAAAAAAAAGCCTAGACACCCATATTTCAAAAAATTATCAAGGAAAATTGTCATGATATATTAGATCCAGAGGGTAAAATAGAAATTGAAAGAATCCACCTGTTACCTCCTGAAAGAGATCACAAAATGAAAATTCCGAGGAGTATTATAGCCAAATTCCAGAACTCCCATGTCAAGAAGAAAATATTGTAAGAAGCCAGAAAGAAATCATTCCAATATCATGGAGCCGCAGTCAGGATCACACAAGACTTAGCAGCTTCCACATTAAAGGAACAGAGGGCTTTGAAATATGATATGCCAGAAGGCAAAGAAGCTAGAATTACAACCCAAAATAAACTAACCAGTAAAACTGAGTACAATCCTCCAGGGAAAAAAAGGATATGTAATGAAATAGATTACTTTCAAACATTCCTGATAAAAAGACCAGATCTGAATAGAAAACTTGACATTCAAACACAAGACTCAAACATTCCTGATAAAAAGACCAGATCTGAATAGAAAACTTGACATTCAAACACAAGACTCAAGACATGCATAAAAAGGTAAACATAGAAGAGAAATCAAAAGGGCCTCAATAAAGTTAAACTGTTTAAATTACTATGTGGAAAGATGATACATGTTACACCAAAGAAATTTATTTTATTTTTTAGTGCGGTTAAAAGTAGTCTATATAGACAAGAGGGTGCAGGTGTGAGTTGACTGTATTAAAATCTCAAAAAAATGAAGGGATGAGAAAGAGAGATGCACTAGCAGAAGGGGGAAGGGAGAAGTAGAAGGGAGAAAATTGTCTCATGTAATAGAGCTACACAAGGAAGAGCTTTTACACTAGAAGAGAAACTGGTGAGGTGACAGGCAGTGTTTGATCCTTACTCTCATCAGAATTGGTTCAAAAGGGAAGAAAATATATATGCACTCAATTGCGAATAAAAATTTATCTTACCTAACAGGGAAAAAGAAGGGGAAGGGAATAAGAGGGGGGGGGTGATAAAAGAGAGGGCAAATGAAGGGAAGCAGTACTCAGAAGTAAAATGGGCTTTTGAGGAGAGACAGAATAATGAGCAGAAGATAACAGGATGGAGGGAAATATAAGTAATCATAATTGTACAGCTAGGTAGTGCAGTGGATAAAATGCCAGGCCCATTGTCAGAAAGATTCATCTTCCTGAGTTAAAATCTGGCTTCAGACTCTTACTGTGTGACCATGGACAGGTCACTTAACTCTGCCTCTGTTTCCTCATCTATAAAATGAGCTGGGGAAGAAAACGGCAAACCACTGCAGTATGTTTGCCAGGAAGAGTCAGATACAATTGAAAAGGACAGAATAACCACAACCAAAACTTAATGTGATGGGATGAGCTCACCCATAAAATGGAAGTGGATAGCAGAATGGATTAGAAACCAGAATCTAACAATACATTGTTTATGAGCGATACACTTGAAAGAGGGCTAAAATAAGGAGCAAAATCTATTATGCTTCAGCTGAAGTTAAAAAAAGGCAGGGATAACAATTGTGATCTTGGACAAAACAAAAGCAAAAATAGACCTAATATAAAGAAATAATCAGGGAAACTACATTTTGATAAAAGGTATCATAGACAATAAAGTAATATAAAAAGTGTTTATAGAAGTTTCTCTGATAAAAGCCTCTTTTCTCAAATACATATAGGGAACTGAGTCAACTTTACAAAAATAAGAGCCTTTCCCCAGTTGATAAATTGTCAAGGGATATGAACAGGCAGTTTTCAGAGAAACTAATCAAAGCTATCTATAGTCATATAAAAATGCTCTAAATCACTGTTGCTTAGAGAAATGCAAATTAAAACAACTCCCAGGTACGACCTCACACCCGTTAGAAATTACAAATGCTGAAAGAGATGAAGAAAATAGGTACACTGATGAACTATTGGTGGAGTTGTTAACTGGTCTAACCATTCTGGAGAAAAAATTAGAACTATGCCCAAAGGGCTGTAAAACTGTATATACGCTTTGACCCAACAATGACATTACTAGGTCTGTACTCCCAAAGAGATCAAAAAAAGAGTAAGAGGACCTATTTGTGCAAAAATATAGGAGCTCTTTTTGTGGTGGCAAAGAAATGGAAATTTATGGGAGGCCCATTAGTTGGGGAATGGTTAAACAAGTTGTGGCATACAATTGTGATTGAATACTGCTGTACTGTGACAAAGGATGAGCAAGATGGTTTCAAAAAAACATGAGATGACTTATATGAAACTGATGTGAAGAGGAGTAGAACCAGCAGTAATAGCAATAGAGTAATGATGATCATCCTTAAAAGATTTAGCTATTCTGATTAACACAATGATCCAAAACAATCCCAAAGGATTCATGATGAAAAATGCTAGAGAGAGAACCAATGAACT
This sequence comes from Phascolarctos cinereus, assembly GCF_003287225.1. Taxonomy (NCBI): domain Eukaryota; kingdom Metazoa; phylum Chordata; class Mammalia; order Diprotodontia; family Phascolarctidae; genus Phascolarctos; species Phascolarctos cinereus. The sequence continues at coordinate 84,732,009 of NW_027555847.1, read as the reverse complement.
CTGAGTGCACACTGAAGTATAATTTTCTCACTTTTTGTTTTGCAACATGGCTAATATAGAAATGGTTTGTATGATTTCACATGTACAATTGATATCATATGGTTTGCCTTTTCAGGGGGTAGGGAAGGGATGAGAGGGCAGGGGAGAATTTGGAACTCAAAAAAATTTTAAAGAATATTTAAAATAAATAATTTTTTTAAAAGTTAAATACAACTGCATTGTAGCTTCATAGTTTCTTCATTTTGTTCTCCATTAGTATCTCATGCTTTGCTTACTGAAGAACTCAACACTGTGACTTACTCATGCAATCTTGGCAGGATTTCCTTCTGTAGTTGCCTACCATATAGTGTGAAGCTGAATTATTTTTATCTTACTTGTCAGGAAACCAAGCTTTTAAGGTAATCAGCACTGTCTTTTCAGTGTGATATTTTTGGTACACAGATCAGAAAGTTTCTTCAAGATTTAAGCAGATAGTATATGGATAATAATGGAAAGAAGTAGACCATAGGAGCCCATCCAGAAAGGATCGTATTGGCCCATTATTGTTAACAGATTGATCTTAGTACCCTTGTTTAAACCAATAACAGGGCATTTATTAGCAATGAAGTATATTTTCCTTATGGCCAAATGATATTTGTAAAACACTTGACATGTTTACTGGCACAGAGTAGGTGCTATTAAAATGCCTATTCTCTCTCCTTATGGTCCATGACTGATTAGCAAAATAAAAAGTTATAAATTCTCAGTCATTTACATAGTGAATTTAATTCAGTTAGATTTCATCACTGCTCCCCCCTTTCCACATTGCAAGATTAAATAGCATGAATTCACTGATAATGAACAGAAATTAACTCAGCTGACATGTGTTTATTGAGCACCTACTGTGTACAATGTATTGGCCCTAAAGGCTATTACCTAGAATTTAGCTTGGTAGAGATTAAAAACATAATTAAACCATAGTAAATCATGCCATCACAAGGAGATAGAATTTTAATTTAGATCCAGCAAAAATGGAATCATATGCTAAATGTATTTAGGACTTAAAAGGTTTTAATCCAGCTGGAAGATTGGCAGTATTAGAATACAATCACACACAAGCCTGGCAAATTCCTAGGAACATATCCATCATGATTATGAAAAGATTCCCAGCTGGTAGGCAGTTCCAGGACTGATAGCTCACTGTTTCTTGCTCCCTTTCAAAGTACAGAAATACCAAGAAATATTTGTCTTTTTCATAAGCTAGACCACTCTCCACCTCTTCCCAGTTCAACATTTAGTGAACACCTTCTATGTGCTGAGAAGTTGGGTTGATTCCAGATTAGAAACTAAGAGGATACCCAAATTGAATGCTACTAGGACCTGAGCACAAATGTCAAGAGGCCATATAGAGCAGAAGTGGTTGCTGGCAGTAATATTCAGAGTACCTGTCACTAGGTAGAGACAGTCACCATTCCTGACTGGGGTTCTCATGTGCTCAGGGATTACAAATCAGAGAGTAGGCCTAGAATTTGGCAATGGACTTTTCATGACATCTCTCATGAGCTTTGTAGAGTACAAGAAATAATGACCCCTCTGATTGGTACTAGCTCTGCCTATTCTGATCAACCCTCTGCTATTTGTTACTCCATAATAATCACTTGAAATTTCATTTTGTGTAGAAATTATGCTTTTGTGTCTTAAATCATTATCTCCCATGGAAATCCTTTTTCTGCTAGTTTGAACCTTCTTTTTCTGATGGAAACCCAAGTAATTCCAATAGAATATTGTTGGTCAACAATCATTTATTAAGGACTAACTATTTGGCAGACACTGTGCTAAATACTGGAGATACAAAGAAAGTAAAAAACATGGTCTTTGCCCTCAAGGATCTCACATTCTAATTGGGGCACGATATACCAAAAAAGTGCATACAGGATATATACAGTGTAAATGGAAGGTGAATCAAGAAGGAAGGCATGAGCAATGATGGAACCCAGCAAAAGCCTCCTGCAAATGGTGAGATTTGGACTGAGTCTTGAGCAAGCAAAGAAAACCAGCAAGGAAGTGAGAAGGGAGAGTCAGAAGTGGAGTGTTACATGTGAGGAGCAGTAAAAAGTCCAGTACCATTAAATCATAGAGTACAATGAGGAGAGTTAAGAGGAAGAAAATTGGAAAGGTAGGAAGGGGCCAGGTTGTGAAGACCTTCAAAAGCAAAAGAGATTTTTTTTAATCATTCTTTTTTTTAAATTTTGAGTTCCAAATTCTCTCCTTCCTCCAGCCCCTCCTCTACCCACTGAGAATCAATGTGATAGCAATTATACATATGAAATCATGTTGCAAAAAAAGTGAGAAACATAAAGAAAGTTAAAAATATGAACCATCTGCACTCAGAGTTCATCAGTTCTCTCTCTGAAGATAGATAGCATTGTTCACCATGAGTCCTTTGAGATTATCTTGATTCATTGTATTGCTGAGCTAAGTCATTCACAGTTGACTATCAAACAATATTGCTGTTACTGTGTAAGATGTTCTCCTGGTTTTTCTCACTCCACTTTTTATCAGTTCATATTCCCAGGTTTTTCTGAAACCATTTCCCTCATAATTTATTATAGCACAATAGTATTTCATCTAAATCATATGCCATGATTTGTTCAGCCATTCCCCAACTGATGAGCATCCCCTTAATTTCCTATTCTTTGCCACCACAAAAAGAACCGCTATAAGTATTTTTGTTCAAGTAGAGCTTTCTCTTTTTCTTTGGTCTCTTTAGGATATAGACCTAATGCTGGGTCAAAGGGTATGCACATTTTTATAGTCCTTTGGACATAGTTCCATATTGTTCTGCAGTTCATAATTCGACCAACAGTGTATTAGCATCCCAATTTTTCCACACTCCCCTCCAACATTTTTCATTTTCCTTTTCTTTCATGTTAGCCAATCTTATAGGTCTAAGGTGTTACCTCACAGTAAAAGAAGATTGTGTATCTGGTCCTGGAGATAACAGGGAACCATAGGAGTTTGTTGAATAGAGCAGAAGAGTGTTACTTGGCCAGACTTAAACTTTAGAAAAATCACTTTGGCAGTTGAATGGAGGATGGTTTGCAGTGGGATGAGACTTGAGGAAAAAAGGCCAACCAACTAGAAGGCTATCTATCACAGTAGTCCAGGTGTGAGCTGATAAGGGCCTGCACCAGTATGGTGGCTGTGAGAATAGAGAGAAGGAGACCTATAAGAGATAAATTGTGAGATTGGCAACAGATTAGACATGTGCCTTTCCTTCCAAGAAATCAGCAAGCTACCCAACACTATTGCTGAGGCAATTAACATTTTTCTATTTGTAAGGTCTGTAAGTACATTCAAATTTGTGAAGGATTTCATTATTGGTGGTTAACTAAGAATAGAGATGGGCAATTATTCTTTATCCCATGCTAAAAATGAAGGCTTAAAATGATCAGGTAAATTGCAAATCTCTTATCCAAACTGAAGCTGAGAAGTGGATTTTTTTAAAAATCAAAGAATGCCATGTCACAGTATTAGACATGTCTCATCAATACATCATAGGTTTAGTGAATCTACCAGTATGCCTAAAAGAAATATCTTCACTATTCATTTGAATACATTATACAACTGGTAGAAGAGAATAAAATTATCATTATATTCAATTGAAGTGCTAATCTTAAGAGAGAATTTGATAGTATAGCACCAAAGAAGACTGATATGTAAAACTGAGAAACTTGGCACTTTTCAGAGATCTCCTGGTAGGAAACCAGTAACTAATGGGAAAATTACTGAGTTAAAAGAAGCAGGGGTCAGGAAGAACAATCCAAAATTGGAAGACATATTAAACAAGAACTGATCCATGATCCAAACAATCAGAACACTTGTTTCCAGCATATATTAAATTATTTTTAAAAGAAGGATTATCTCAAGCAGAAGAAGGGACATTTGTTCCAAAATAAATGTGTTTTGGTAAACTTTTTCAGCCCTTCTGTTGCTGCTGGAGATCCCTGGCACATAGTAGAAGCTTAATAAATGTTGATTGATTGATTATTCCCCAGTGCTCAGCTTGTATGGCTTATAGGTTCTGGGGTAAAGTTATCTTGCAAAGGTAACAAAATACCACAACTATAAACTTAGTGCTTAAGAAAATAAAATGTTTGATTTTATTTTAAAAGTATTTAATTATTTATGTAAAGCCACAAAAATGGAAATAAATCTTCACACAATTAATGATTTTCATCATTTTACCCTATTTTTCATATTGTCATATGGGGTGTCCCAAAAGTCATGGTGTAGTTTTAATCTATTAAAGCTTTCTTATTTTGAAATAAGAGCCATATTTATGTGAATTTTCTTTATTTCTCTGTCCTTTGTTTTATTTCTGGGGGGGGTGGCCTCAAAGTCCCTCTGATTTTTAATACCGTACCTCATTTCTAACTCTTGCCTTACTCCCTGTATCTATCCTAGTGTCCTCGGTGCTTTGAAAAGCTCTGTTTCCTTATGTTTCTTTTCTGAACATTCACACTAGCATCATTTGTCTTTCAGAACTCTGTAAATGGTTGCTTGCTCCTTTTATCCTGGGCCACTATCAGCAAAAGTCATTTATTCATCCAGGGAATTGGATCACATATGATTACCTTCTGTCTGGAGGGCAATATAGAAAAATATAATGTATTCATGCTATGTTCTGTCACATGTTTTCAGGGAAAACTGAAGACAAAGGGAAAGTGGAAGTTAATAGCGTCTTAACTTATTTCAAACACTCCCCAGAGGTATCTAACTCCTAGAAGTGCTAGTAAATAATCCTTCAGAATTTGTTCAATTGTGAAGTATAAATTAATGAAGAAAAAGCATTCCTAATTTGGTGCTTTAGAATGAAATCATGCCTACGTCCTCTGCATGCTAAGTTCATTACTGACATTCAGTTGTCCATTGACATCAAACAAGGGAAGGTCTGAATAACAGACCCCAAAAATTAGTTGTTTCAAACGTATAGTTGGAATTTCCTATGTACATTTTAAAGATTTCAAAGTGAACCACAATATATAGAGTATTTTAGTGATAGCCTTTGGTTAGCTGGGGGTGGGGGAAGATGGAAGAAGGGTTTATTTTTATTTGGACAGAACTATGATAATTCTAGTCATGATTCCAACAGCATCTTTAGCCCCCTGTACTTGCCGACTTACCAACCTCTAGATGTAAGAAACCCCAACTATGAAATACCACACAAAAACCCTGAATGTTAACCTGTTTACTGAGTGTATAAAGCAAGGTTTTCACTTTGTAGATTGGTTTGGGAGTAAAGAGATGGCATGCATTTAGGCCATGAGCAGACTTAATAACATCTTTAGAGTAGGGTAGAGTGTTTTGGGTATTGGGGTTTTTTGGCTGGATTTTATTTTGTTTTGTTCAGTTTGCTAACCTTGTGTTTTTCAGCCTTGTAACTCAGACCCTTGTCTGAACTTCCAGGGAGCTATTGTAAAATGACCATCTTGCAGAGGTATCATTCCCTTTGTTCTGGGAAGGTATGAATGATGAGATTTCATAGACCTCAGTCCAAGGTCTTGAGTAAGACAAGGATTAAGCATCTCAACCCTGAGCTAGGTCCTTTGGTTTTGAAGGAGAAAATTGATCAGAATGTCATGGCCCACTTGGGAAGCTGAAGTTTTTCCTGCACATGCTAGAAGACCCCATGTCTTGACCTGCATTCTGATTTTTGGCTCTTAGACGAATGGGATTAGCAGTGAGCCCAGAACCCTCAAGCCCCGGTGCAATAGGCCTTTATTTGAAAGGGGCTAGTTACCCAATCAGTAGCTATGTTCCTTCATCTTGCTATAAAACCAAGAACCAGCTGACTCATCCCAAGATTTAATCTGGATAAATTTGTTTTCAGATATATAAGTTTTGTGTGGGTATATGCCTTTCATTTTTCTGGTATGGCTACTGATCACAAAATCACCCATTTAAAAAGCAATTGCTACTAAAGAAATAAATGGTGGGAAGAAAAAAAAATAAGCACCTTGAACCCCAATTCCTGTTATATAAAATGAAATATTAAATTCACTCATCTGCTATTTCAGAAAGCCAGCAATGTCTAAGGAGAACTATCGGTACCAATTAGAAGGCATATATTGCTACTTAATCTAAAATCAGCCATAAGAAATAGCTTTATAGCTCAAGCTATTTATTGCCTGGGTTAAATAGACTCAAAAGGTGCCAAAATAAATTATTTTCATGTTTTGAGAAAAAATCCTTTTAGAGGTTATTTTTTTTTGGTGAAAACCACTTTTTTTAAAAAAAATAATTTCTAAAGAAATTTGGGGTTCTGGAAGGAAATTGTTTGAAAAATTGTTTGAGAAAATTATTGACTGTTAAGGGAGATGAAAGTTGATTGTGCTACTTATGTTTCATGAATAAAACAGGGATTTTGTTAGAGAGTCTTATGGGTAGTTTTGAAATACAAGGATTTTTTTTATACTCAATAATAGATCTTGGGGTAGCTGAGGTTACGAAGGTGATGGTTTATTGCTGTGTATGGTTAGTCATTTGGGCAATATAACAGGTGCTGGAGATTTTTCTGTTTGTCAGACACAGACCGTAAAGCAGTTTGGTCTAAATGTGGTCTTAAACACACTGCTTGTAAAAGGTAAAAGCTGCTGAAATAGAAGATGGCTTGATTGCAGCCTTGAAATGATTAAGGTCACCACAGTGTTAGAATGACTATAGTAGTCATGAATACATTTGACCAACCAAATTTAAAAGCAAAAAATGGTGGTAACAATAAAAAAGCAAAATGAGCTGCTTGTTGCAAAGAAAAATGTAATGCTTTTGAAAAATACAAAGTAAGTACTTTTAGAAAGTGAAATTGTACTAAATTAATGCTGAACAGGGACAGCTAGGCACACAGAAGATAGAGTGCCAGTCCTGGAATCAGTAACACCTGAGTTCAAATCCAGCTTTAAGCATTTACTAGCTGTGTCACCCAGGGCAAGTCATTTTACCTTGTTTGCCTCAGTTTCCTCATCTGTAAAATAAGGTAGAGAAGGAAATGGCAAGCCACTCCAGTATCTCTGTCAAGAAAACCCCAAATGGGATCACAGAGAGAAAGATACAGCTGAAACAAGTAAACAACAACAAAATGCTAAATGAGAATTCCTTCCCTCCAAAGTCTGTAAATAAAGTCATGTTGGTGGAAGAATTGTAATAAGAACTTTTGTACCTGGAGCAAGAAGCAAGAAAGATGTCCTTGGTTGGGGGAAGATGAAACAGAAATTCTGGGACGCTAGCACCATGGACAGGGATGTATTCCTGTGGCTCATCTGTAGCTTCCTATTTTAATTGATTCCTTTTGTTCCTAGCTGCTAGTTAGACCGTGTGTGTCCAGGAGACCCTTCTCCATCCACCTGCCTCTTTCTGCTTTCTTCTTCTACCTCTTCTTTCCACCATCACAGTGCAACTGTCTACTCACAATTGCACCTTCACCTCTTGGACTGATGATAAGGCCAAGCTTCAAAGGACCATAGCCTTCTTCTGAGGACAAAAGCAGTAGGAGCCGTAGTGTAAGGCTTTGGATCTAACCCAACCTAAATCAAGTAGATACATGTTTGCTCATTCTTACCACCGTCATGCCTGTTAGAAGGAAGTAGCAAAACAGAGTTGTTAAATTTTCAGTGTGAGCATTTATACCTCAGAAATTGGTAAATACTACTAATTAGGGCTTCATTTATTGTTTTACTGATTATCTAGACTTAAGAAAGTAATGGGGGAAATGTTAATAATGAAGATTAAATTTAAAAGTATGTTGCTCATACATTTTTTTTCAAAGAGCATCTTGTTAAACATTTACCAGCACACCCCTGCTATATTGCCAATTTGGTGCCCCACTCTCAGGTGCTAGGGTGTAGCTACCTAATGGGTCTTCTGATACTGGCCACTTTGCCCCAACTAGACACTCTTTGACCCCAAGTTAAAACTCTAGGCCAGGGCCAGGTTGGAAAGGATAACAGATAGTTGTTTCCCAGTTCTCTGAAGTATTGTTTGGTGGCATGGCAACTTCATGCTTTCTACCACATCCATCTAAAGTACCTTGTACATCCATGATATGGAGGTTCATTAGCCATTAGCTATTCCCATTTCCATGCTCCTTTCCAGCCTTGGCTTAGATATTGGAACTAAAGTGGCCCTTTGGAAGAGAAGATGCCTGTTTCTGACTTCCCTGGTCACCTTTGGCAGGACCAGCCCAGGTAAACCATGTTGCCCAGAAAAATTGAGAGTGTTGGTGATCCTATCCCTCCTACTTTCAGTCTTTTAAAGCCCCATAGTCAATCCTTCCCATCTGGAATTGTCTTCTGAACAAGCCCTCTAACTTCAGAAGTATCTATGACAAAGCCTAAGTTGTCCCACCCTAGTTATGGCTCTGCTTGGTGTAAAAGTAATAGTTGGCTCAAACTTATCCATTATCTTTAGGAACTAGACTGGAATTGCACTTGAACCCATGCGATAACATTAGGGTAATTTAGTGATGTTTTGGATTTTGGTAAGTCAGCAGATCTTAGCCATCCTTTCATCCTCATTTTACAGAGCAATAGAAGGTCAGAACTAGAAGGATCCATAGAGGATATCTGTGCCAAACTGTACTTCAAGAGGAATGACTTCTTAAATATCATCAAGTAATCATCAGGGTAGAGCCAAAATGGCAGAGTAGCATGAAGTACAACAAAGTTCTGCCCCACAACTCCTCCATACCAATCTAAAAAATGCACCAGACCAAGTCCTGATAAATCCAAGGAAAATCAGTAAGCCATTTTTCCAGCCCAGGTCAGCAAGAGGAAATAGACAAAGAGGTCTTTGAACACTGGGGACAGAGTCTAGCCAGGAACAGTCATGCAGAGCATTCCAACAAAGGGAGAGGCTTTGTATCAAGGCAAGAGGAGATCCCAGATCCAGCACGTACAGGCTAGACCTCATACAGGGAGCAGAAACTTATATCAGCTGGCAGCTCTGTGTTTTCATTACCCAGTTCTAGATCACAGATCCAGGGCAGGATCAAGAGAGAACCCATACATTTGAGTGGTGTTGCAGAGTGAAAAACAGTCATAGGACATAGGTTGTGTAGTGAGTGAGGTGCAAATTCAGAAGCAAGCTGCTTCTATGTGGTTCTGACCCCAGGAGCCAAAAAAGGATCTCCATTCCAGCCCTAGGCCATTGTGAAGCCTACAGTAGAAGGCAGGAATTCCAGACAAAAGGGAAGCCTGCATTTCTGTCACTGTGAACCAGCTAAGCTTTCCAGCTCTCTGATAGTGGCCAAGTCCAACACCGATCTACTGGCAGTCCAATCAGGAGCAAGCCCACAAGTATGTTGCTCAGACCCAGACCCAAGTCAGGAACTGGTAGAATTCAGACAAGGAGTTCAGTAACTAGATTTTGCACTATATCGGACTACTTTGGGAACACTAAAAGTTTACAGGTCTGCAGCTTGACATGACCTTGTCATGGGATAGCACAAAAATAACACAATACTCAGTATCCCAGAAAGCCACTGAAGGACCCCGTAGGGGTTCAGCCAAAATATTCCTTCAAGAAATGCTTAGTGTCTGGTTCTAACATAAAATTCAAAGTCAGGAAATAGATTGGAAAAATGAACAAACAAAAGAGAAGTCCCACCACAAAAATCTATTATGGTGATAAGATTGCTCACAACACAAACCCAAAAGAAGAGAATGTTTCCAAAACATTTACAAGTAAAGCCTCAAAGAAAAGTATGGCTTAAGCATAATTTCAACTAGAATTCCTAGAAGTGAAGCAAGAGTTTTTTTTAAAAGAGTTTAAAATGTTTAATAAATTAAATGAGAGCACTAGAAGAAATAATTGGAAAAGAAATGAGAGTTATGGAAGAAAGAATTGAAAAGGAAATTAACAGTCTGACACATGAAGTACAAAACCTTACCTAAGAAACAAACTCCTTGAAAATTAGAATGGACCAAATAGAGGATGAAACTATTTGTGATCACTGCTTCCCTTTCTACAGTAAATTCTTACAAACCATGACATAATATGTTTAGAATTTTTATGGGAATTGAAATAAAGCCTGCTGCCTTAACTCTACCCTCTTCCCTTTTTAAAAAGTAGAGACAATGCTTGCCCATTCCCCCCATTCTCTATGAATTTTTTAAAACTGCCAATGCCCCCAAAATAATTTCTGTCAGTCCTTTAAAGACCTGGTATTTAGTTCATCTGGACCTGGTGAATCAATCATTGAAAGAGACAAGGTGGCAGAGTGGAAACCATGCTGCAGTTGGAGTCAGAAAACTTAGATTCAAATGTGACCTCTGTCAATTATTAAATATATGCTCATGAGCAAATCTCTAAACCTCTCAGAACCTCAGATCTCACATCTGTAAAATGGAGATAATAATACTTGCACTAACATCCTTAACAAGGTTATTATAAAGAAAATGCTTTAAAAAGCTTAAAGTCCTCCATAAATATAAATAATCATTCCTGAAGACAGATAAGTATTCTCTTCCCATCTCCATGCTCATCTTGGTTTTCAACTCTCCATTCAATTTTTGTTCCATCATTTGAGTCCAGAGAACATTCTCTTTGCTAGTAATAGTAGCTCACATAACATTTAAATTTTGCAAAGTTTTGTACATTACATATAATATTTCAGTTGATCGTCATTATAAACTTATGAAGTAAGTCCTATCATTATCCTCATTTTATAGAAGGTGAAACTGAGACACAGAAAGGTTAGGCTATTTGCAAAGGGACATAAAACTAGAAAGGTCTGAGGCAAGATTTGAACCCTAGTCTTCAGGTCCTGACCCCTCTGCCCTACACTACAGTTGCCTCAAACAGCCAAGTAGTTCTACCTTTATTCTATTTTTTTATCGCCTTCCCACTACTACCAACAAACCTATCCCTAGTTTGATTTTCCTCTTGCCCCCAAAGAAACTCTTTTTATTGTGTTTATTATATTCTCCCAACTAAGCTCGTTCTGAGATTTAAAGTTCTGAAACTATTCTTTTACAAAGTGCCAGTCTTTCATATTCATCCTCAGCTAGCCACCTTTTTTTCCGTCTTTCCTACTTGTCTTTGGAAATTTAAATGTGCCACTGAGTTCCAGTTTCCTCAGAAGAGGTGATTTTTTTTCCCATTTCCCTTTCCTCATTTTGTCTTCCTACTTGGTCAATAAATGGGTTTTTGTTCTCTAATAATCACGCATCTTTCCATTATCAGAAAACCAACATCTTTCATATTATCTTGTTACTGTGCTTATCCATCCAGTCATGGTAGTGTCTTTGAACACTTGAAAATATAATTTGTAACTATTGATCGAAAGAATGACCACTTGCCTTTTAGAGAGCAGCCTGTTCTACAGTCTTGCAAAACCATGAGCATGAAAGCTTTGCAACAGGAAAATAAGTTTGACATGACAGGGATTAGTTTCACACAGTTCAATTTTACCTGGATATTATGTCACTTAAAAAGAAAAATGCAGGTAATTGACAACTCTGTTGTGTCTAACTTGTTCTCTATGAATAACAACAAAATAATCCTTACTTAAAAGGCCCTGGACCAGTTGACTCCTTCAGTTTGATACCCTGTCTTCTTCCTTTGGCTGTGAACTGTAGTTTGTAAAGGCAAGAGGAGAGCCAGAGAATACTTATCTTGCTTGAGTACTTACCTTCATTTAATAAGTATTTATTGTATGCCTAAGATGTGTAAGATGGTGCCTGGTCAGTCTCCCCTAACTTCAAGGCACCCCCCAACACCTCCTCCCTCTGACTCTACAGTGAAAAGCCAGCAGACTTGACTGGGGTGGCAAATTAAAAACAAAAATGGAAAAGCCAGAGCCAGATGATACTGTCTCGCAAAAACATGTCAACAGTTCTGTTCAGCAAGCATTTTTAAAGCATCCACTAGTCTAGGCTCACGTAAAAGCATTCCCTGGCCTTAAGGAAAGGAATTCATCTACTGTGAAAATGGCACAGTGGACAGAGTGCGCAGCTTGGAGCCAGGAAGACCTGAGTTCAAATCCAGCCTCAGACACTTACTAGTTGTGTGACCCCAGACAAGTCATTAAACCCTGTTTGCCTCAGTTTCCTCATCTGGAAAATGAACTGAAAAAGGAAATGGCAAACCACTCGGTATCTTTGCCAAGAAAACCCCATATGGGATCACAAAAAGTCTGAAACCACTGAACAATAACAATAACTTGCAGATACAGGTACAATGCTATAAGTTCTCTTTATGGCAATAAAACGTAAATTCTGGGAAAAGATGGACTAATTTTGCAAAGTTAACAAAGGAATAAAAGAAAGTCTAAAATCAAAGTAAAATAAACACAAAATTTGCACTTGCATACTTCCCAAACTGTTGATGTAATATTTCTGTGCATTACTAAGTGATCTAGGAACATTCTAGCTTGAAGGAGCACCAAAAGATTTTCATTTGTTTTTCTTTGCCAACACTCTTTCTGTGCAAACCCAGTTTACAGAAACCTCTAGGTAGCTTGCATTTCAAGCAAGTGGTGACTGATCTAGTAAGCTTGGAAAGTGACAAGAAGAGCCCAACAGAGAGACCAGTCTTTCCCACCTTGTTAACACCTAGATAGTTCTCTAAGGTATGGTTGGTTTGACAAGTGGAGACATCATATAAGTCAGACAGTGAAGAGCTGAAGGTGCTGCCAGAACCTTTCACTCTCAACTCCAGAAGGAAACTGACTAAATAGGGATGGCTTCCTTTCAAGGCCACCCTCTCTCCTACTATGGCAGCCACTGGGAACAAGGAGGCCACAAACTATGAACAGTCACCAATGCTCTTGGCTCTCAAATATGTCCTCCCTCCTAAGCTCAGGCTCTTAGGAATCCCTGGTTTCCCTCAAAATTCAACTCAAGCATTCCCTTCTGCTGAGGCCTTTCTCATCCCCCCTCCCCCACCAGCGTATGCCTTCCCCTCTAACACTGCTTTCCACTTTCTCTGAGTTTGGCATGAACTAACTTATGTACATAGGGGATACAATGGATAATGCACTGGGTCTGGAATTCAGGAAGACTCATCTTCATGAGTTCAAATTCACTTACTAGCTGTGTGACCCTGGGCAAGTCACTTAACCTTGTTTACCTCAGTTCCTCACTGTAAAAATGAGCTGGAAAAGGAATTGCTCCAGAGAGGCAAACCACTCCAGTATCTTTGCCAAGAAAACCTCAAAATGGGGTCATGAAGAGTTAGACACAACTAAAATGACACAACAACAAAAAACAACTTATATATATTGTCTCCCTCACTAGAATGTGAAGTCCTTGAGGGCATGGACTATTGCTGGAGGGGAGCTGTCCCCAGTACTTAACACATTGCTTGACTCAGAGTAAGTGCTTAATAAATAAATTACTGTTAGTTGATTGACTTAATAATTTACAGCAATAACTGACTGTAATCATGATGGTTACCCTCAATGGACTAAAAAAATATGTTATAATCAATGATTGTCAGTAGTTTTAAATTCATGACTATCTTCCCTGATTACCGCATATCTAATGAAATGGTTTCATTTTAAAACCTATAGAATTTGATTCAAACTTAAAGGTGGATTTAGATTGTTAAGATTTTTATTTACCTACAGTTCCCAATTGAAAGCTGTATCATACTGGATTGAAAAGAAAAATCTTGTGTGATTTTTAAGCAAGCACATAGAGCCTTTGATAGTTGTTGGGGAGGTGACAGCTTTCTTATCAAATGAAGTTTGTTGGTTTGTTTTAATGGTGTTTTCAAGAAGAAGCTCAAGGTAACTAATTGAGGGATTGTTCTGTGGACAATGTTTACATGATGATGGAGGTTTCCAATTGTCTGAAGTAATCCCCAGTGGGTATTGTGAAACTTGAAGGTGCAATACTATCATTTGGGAAGAGAGATGGCTGCGCTATTGTCTTCTGACTCCTCTCCTTTGAATGTCAACATTAGAACTCCCTTTCCCTTTTCGTTCCTCAGTTCTTTCTTTACCCAACTCAAATGGGTAGCCAGGAAAGGAATTTAATCTTATTTATTGAAGCACCCAATCTGCTCTGCTCAGGATTCCTACTCCATGCTTAATGTAAACTGGTTTTGAAGTCAGAGGACTTGTATGTGAATTGGCTCTGCTGCTTGCTGCCTGTGTGACCTTGGACAGCTCCTTTGTCCCTTCTAAGTTGCAGTAAAATGACAGAGTTGATTTAGAGGACCTATAAAGCCCCTTTTAGATCTTTAATCAATTTTGAATCTAAGTAAAATGAGAGACAGTAACACACATGATTTTTTATTTCAGATGCAACAATGAAAATGAATGGTACCAGGTGCATGAAAATATCATCCGAAAGTCTAGCACAAAGTACACTGCCCCCAGCTCCAACTACGGTAATCTATTTCTTTTGAATAGAATAACTTGCTGATGTTTGCATGATGGGACTCAGGCCATGTGGCCATCCCAATGTTTGTTGCTAAACTTTTATGTCGCCTGCTTTGTTCTCTTCCACATAAGTGACTTGAGGTCAAGCCTAATTATGCCTTTCCTTTGTCCAGGGTGAGGAAATGTGTCATTGGGTCATCCTGCTAAGACTTGGGTTTTCTTGAACAAAACCATCGACTCAGAATAAAACTGACACTTAGTAAAGTCACTTCTTTTTCCGTTACTGTTCATTCCGTGTGTCATAGGGAAACCACGTCACTAGTCAGTGTCAGTGATTAATCTAGCAATATCGGTCACTATAGGATAAGAACAGAAAAATATTTCCCTCTAAGTGACTTATATCTCTTTCCTGAACTTTTTCAAACAGAAGTCATTGAAATTCTTGCTATTGAAACCTAGGGATAGTTGAATAGAAAGTTATTTTGTGATTCAATCTGAAAATGATGGTTTGAAAAATGTATGACTCTTGAAATCATCTTACACTTAGCTATTGAATTCACAACAGAAATGGGTATTTATTTTTGCCATTTTCATCAATAAGTTATTTCATAACCACCTTTTCTTAACCTTTTTTTGTCCTCAAACTTACACAGACTTTTCTGGGAACTATGAGTTGGTCTTGAATGACAATATAAAACCAACATGCCATTTGCAGGCAGAAAACTTCCTAGACAATTTTGACTGTCAGAAGGAGCTTATTTTTTGCTCTATAAATATAAATGGGTATCTGAGTAGGAGGATCTTTGGAGCAGCTCTGAGCCAGAGGCTGCAGAAGGAGAAACATTCTGGAAGGCACGTTTGGCTCCACTTACATATTGCAGTGTGGGTGTCATCCATACCTACTGAATTATTTATTTAGCCAGGGTTGCTTTTCCTTGTATGTGTACTTTGGGATTAGGCACAAAGTGATGATGACTGCCATTGCCATCAGGATGCTGAGGAGCACCTTGTCTAGGTGCTCAGAATTACAGAGCCTTGGTCTAGTAAATGTGCGGGCACAATAAACCTCTCTCTGAAATAAGAGGAAAAGAAGAATTGGCCAAAAGCTAGATTTGAAACAGAGGGAAAGGTCCCAAGTTATCTATGGAGACACAGCCCCTTTCATCTCTCTAACATTTTTTGTCTTATTTATGTGTTTTGTTCACAAAATGATGCCCTTGACTCTTAGTTCTTCAGCCACAAGCATGATTAAAACTCACGTGACATATTTAAGACAAGTGGGAAAAAGTAAGAATGCATTAATTAGGAAGCAGCCCCAACATTGCCCCAAACTCAAAAAGATTGGGTTTTCTTTGCTCCCTAAAATTCTAGGTACTTTTAATGTAAAGGCAATGACTAGTCTGTCACACACACCCCTTTGGGGTTTGGGGTTTTTTTGGTTTTGGTTTTTGTTCAAGGTCTAAATATGTTGGGCATTTAATAGTCAGTCAATAAGCATTTATTAAGTGCCTACTATGTGCCAGGCTCTGTGCCAAGCACTGAGGATACAAGAAGAAGCAAAAGATACTCCCTGTCTTCAAGAAGCTCACAATCTAATAAGGGAATGGTTGTTTAAGAAAAGTAACAATGAGAGAATATAGCTATTCTTGCTATTATAATCAATATGTAGTAAGTGTCTTCAGTGACTTTACCAGGCATAGAGATAACTATTCTTCCACTACCAAGGATTAAATACTGCCCTAATTTGAGGAAAAGGTAAGAGATTGTGCTTCCATCTAAACCCCAGTGTGTGGGAAATTTCCAATATGCCACAAATCCCATTTCCTACAAAAAGTTGTAAACTTAGTCTCTGGTGTTATATAGTGACACTTTTCCCCTGGCCAGCTCGTTTTTTATTGGCCTCATCTGCCTGCATTTCTCACTTTGGTGAAAATCAAGAGCAAGACAGAATGGCACAGACCTAAGTCAGTGCCCAAACCTTCTTTGAAGGCCACTGAGAGTGACAGTGGTAGCTTCACAGCTCTAGAAGCCTGAACAATATCAGAATGACAAGATAATAAAGAGAGGCTGCAACAAAGTTAGGTCTTGACCAATCCTAAATGATAAAGGAAAAAGTTACCAGTGTCATCTTGAGAAACATTTCTTACAGGTGTAAGAAAAACCAAGGGATATATAGTATAACAGTTCCTGGAAATGAATAGATCACTTTTCTAGACATATATGAATTTATATCTGCAAATAATTCTCTTTCACCTGCACCCTGATGGATTTATTTCCAGGTATTTCTTGAATTGCTATAGGGATATTGTTGGCCAAATTCTGAATCTTGCTTCATTCTATTATTCTACTCAATTGAAGATCTATTTTTTAAAAATAAATTTCCTTTGCTTTATCCCATCACTAAGTACCTGATTAAGCTCTATGGACAGTTGATTTAGAACGTCCAATGCAATCACTTTCAAAGACTCTTAGATGTTTTCCCTAAAGTCATCATTTAGATTTACAGAAAGAAATTTCTGTTTTGGTTGTGGGTATTAAGAAAATATATAATTCTCCAGTAACCCTAACATATTCTCATCTATCCCTCCCTCTCTCCCTTTCCCTACCTTTCTCTCCCTATTTTTTCCTTTCTCTCATCTCCCTCTCTTCCCCCTCCTCTTCTCCCCCTCTAACTCTTTGCTCTTGCTCTTTCTCTACCTGTACACTCTCTCTCTCTCTCTCTTGCTCTCTCTGCTCTCTCTCTCTCCCTTCTTCTTTCTTCCCTCTTTCTCCCTACTCTTTTTTAATAATATACACATGTCTTTCATTTGGCTTATTGGGATATCAAATACACTGTCATTCAGCATGAAGCAGTTCCCATTCACATAGAGGTCATTAAGAATAGCTGTTCACAAATTAAACAATTAACAGGAAATTTTTCTGTATTTTAAATATGTATTTTTATATTTAGGATATTAACCACAGAGCTATTTCAGCAGCTGGGCTGAGATTAATTTGGGTAATTAATCCCCATTCAACCATTCAACAAGTATTTGCCAACCCACAAATGTCCCATATAGGTATCACTTTGACCAACTACTTTTAATGGAACAGAATTCAATATTAAATTAAATTTAGGTTACCAGTTTTAATGCAATTTTAAAGTGTCCTCCTGTTGGATGATTAAAGGAACCAAAAGTCATTCTATAGAGTTAAGTTAGATCAAAGTTACTGGTTTGGGAGACTATGCAACAGCTTGGAAATTATCTATAGGACAACTTATCAGTAAGATTTAGAGTCAAGACCTGGGTCTCAATCCTAGCTCTTTCATTTATTACTTAAGTGACCTTGAGCAAGTCATTCTACTTCTTTACTTCCAGTCTCTTCTCTCACATCCATCTGCTTCTCACTACTCACACAGCTACCACCTTAGTTCATTCCTTTATCACCTTTCACCTGGACCATTGCAAGGACCTCCCAATTGACCTTTCTTCTTCAAGTCTCTCTCCATTCCAATCTATCCTCCACACAGCTGTCAAAATAATTTGCCTTAAGCCCTAGTCTGAAAATGTTACCCTCCTATTTTAATAAACTTCAGTGATGCCCTATTTCTTCTAGGAAAAAGCATAAAGTATAAAGTCTTCATCTGGTTTTTAAAGCCCTTCATAACCTAAGCCTAATGTATCTTTCTGGTCTTGATATACATTATTCCTTTTCCCTTAATTTATAGAGCAGCCCCCATGCCTGAAATGTAGTTGCATCTTCCCTCTCTACCTCATAGATTCCCTCACTTCATTCAAGATTTAGCTCAATTAGGACCATTAAAATCATTATGCAATTTCCCAAATGCAATCGGCATGGGTGGGGGCAGGGAATGCAGCTCAAACCCCACCTTCAACACAAAGTCTTTCTTGCTCCTAGCCCCTGCCCAAGCAATGTGTCCTGCCTCCCTGACTATCTTGTTTTAATTTTGTATTTATTCTCTCACATTGTCTCTCAGGTAGGATGAGAACTGTTTGAGAGCAGGAATAGTTTAATTTTGATGGGCTTCGTCTTTTCATCCCCAGTGACTATGCCTAAAATGTTGTTGTTGTTGTTGTTGTTATTGTTGCCATTGTTCAGATGTTTCAGTCATGTCCAACTCTTCTTGACATAGTAGTCCTTTAATAAATGCATATTGGTTGGCAGTATTAGAAGATTACTGGCCAGCACTCCTTTTCTAGAATCCATTCTAACCAAGAATCGTTTGCATTTGCCATTTGTTATTATTTCAGTAGGCTCCCAAAGCAAGTTACAGTTTTGAAGGTCATAGATAATTTCTCATTACCAGTATTTTAAATTAACTACTTTCTGATGTCATAGAGGGAAACACGTTAATCTCATCAGTACTATTTAAGAATTCCAAAGCAAAGGATTCTAAGAGGCAGTGATAAAGAGGTGTAGTATTTGAGGTATAGGTGCCAGCCTATGCAAAGCCACAGAGATAGGAGATGTCATGCCACATTCAGGGAACATTGAGGAGACTGATTTGCTTGAAACATAGACTGAGTGAATGGAAGTGAGGTAAAAGATGTCTGGAAAAGTAGGTGGGAGCCAGGTTCCAGAAGGCTTTAAATGACACTCTGGGGAATTTGTATTTGAGCCAAGAGGCAACAGGAAGCCAGTAAAGATTTTAGAATAGGAGAATGAAATGGTAGATCTGTTTTGAGAATATTGTTTTTGCATGAACAAATTGGGGGATGAGGAGAGGATGAATTGAAGAGAAAGGATTAGAGAATGTTGAAGCAAATAAACCAATTAGGAAACTATTACAATAATGCTTCTGAATGGAGAAAAAGGTCTAAATTAGGAAGGTGAGTGAAGAGAAGGGACAGATAGAAGAGCTGTTATGGAGGTAAAATCAACAAGGATTTGGCAATTGATTTGGTCTGGGGGATGAAAGGAAGGGAAGAGTCAAAAATCCAATCCAATCCAATCAATATTTATTAAGCACCTACTATGCCAGGCACTGTGCTAAGGCTGGGGATACAATTAATAAAAAGAAAAATAGCCCCTGCCCTCAACAAAGTTATAATCTAAAAGGGGAAACAACACACAAAGAGAGACAGGAAAAGGAATGAGGAGGGACAGGACACCAAGGAGTACCCAGGACAGGCATCTTTTTCCATGAAGTTGAAACCAGGCAGGGCAGCAGATGCAAAGTGGTGTGATGTGAAAGTCCAGTTTCTGCCCTCTGTAAAGGAAGGCTTTGGGAGGAGTTTGATATTGTGCCTTCCAGTAAGAGGGAAGTAGAGTCAATCAAATGTGAATTAGCAGTGTGGTAGTGAGTTTAGAAGTGGTGGATGACTTTTTCCTGGGAGGGGCATCTTGTTCCTTGGAGTTGAAACCAGCAGAGCAGCAAATGGAAAGTGGAGTGGTTGACTCTGAGGTTGCAAATATGGGTGACTGGAAGAATGATGATGCCCTCAACAGAAATGGGAGAGTTTAGAGAAAGAATGGGCTTGAGGAGAAATATTACGAGTCCCATTTTCAGACTTGGAAAATTTGAAATGCCAATGTTATATCCAATTGGAAATATCTATCAAGTAGTTGGAACACCCAGTTGGAGAGATCTATCAGGTAGTTTGAGGCAGCTAGATGGCACAGTGGATAGAGTGCCAGGTCTGGAGTCAGGAAGACCTGAGTTCAAATCCAACTTCAAACACTTACTAGCTGTGTGACCCTCAGCTTCCTTGTCTGAAAAATGAGAAGGAAATGGCAAATCACTCCAGTATCTTTACCAAGAAAACCCCAAAAAGGGGCCCTGAAGAGTCAGACATGATGGAAAATGACTGACCAACAATATCAAGTAGTTGGTGGTATAGAACTGGAGTTCACAATAGTACATGTAGATTGGGGAGTCATCTGCACAGAAATGATAATATTGATGAGAGTTTAAGGAGAGAAAAAGACCCAAGACCGAGTCAGGGAGTGGGAGCAAGGAAAAGGATGATGATCCAGCAAGAGAGAAAGAGGAGAGATCAGATAGGCAGAAGAGCTGAGACAGAACCGTCACAAAAGCCAAGGTAGAAAAGAATGTCTAGGAAGAGAAGGCGGTGAATGGTATGAAAAGTTGGAGAGAGGTCAAGCAGAAGGAAGAATGAAAAAAAGAGCATTGTAGTTACCAATTAAGAAATCTTCAGTGATCTCAGAGAGAGCAATTTCAACTGAGTTGTAGAGTTGGAAGGCAAAAGAAAAAAGGGATGCAATAAGGATAGGTCTTTTGGCTGTGAAAGGGAAGTGATATAAAGACAATAACTTGGTAGGGTTGGTTGAGGATTTTGTTTGTTTGCTTGAAGAATGGATGAGCCCTGGGCACCTTTGTAGGGTAGGAGGTAGTAGATAAGAAGATATTGAAGATAAGGTAAAGAGGGGGAGCTGGGTCCCACAGGAGATGGGAGGAGCTGGGATAAAGAGCACAAGAAGGAAAGTGAGAAGGAAAATCTCTTCCTTAGGGACTGGAGCAAAGGAGGAAAGAATAGGGCAACAATATAGGGGACTTTGGTCACTTGGTATAGGAAAGAAGGAGGGGGACCATGACAGATAGCTTCCATATTCTCAGTAAAGTGAGGCACTCTGTGAGATGGAGGGGGAAAGAGAAAAGGAAAGGTTTCCTGGGGATAAAAGAAAGAGTTTAGAATTGCTGCTATGAAAAATGTGATAGAGAATTGATCAGGGAAGAATAAAAAGATTTCCTTATAACAATGAGAGCCTACTGAGGATTAAACAACATTAATTTGTAGTGAACCCAGTTGGTACAATCACATAACTTTGGCTTGGTATAAGCATGTGACTTTATCTGTCTGCATTCAGTAACATACCAGGAAGAATGGAAAAACCAGATCTTGAGGGCAACCTATGGCTGATATCTGATGTCGTGGCTGGTAAGCAGGAGAGGGTTTTAAGGGAAGAAAGTAGTGTATACTTGAACTAGTCAACCATAAGGTCAACATTTTGATGGGAAGAAAGTGAGATCAGAGCATGAGTGGCTGAATAGGATAACAAGAAGGGTGGAGGGATTGAAGGAGTAGGTTCAGAAGGAATTAGGAGCAGGGAGAGGTAAAGAATACAAGAATATTAAATACAGGATTACTGCCTTGCAGAATTTGGCATACTTCCCAGCATAAAAAAACAATATATAACGTTGCTCACACATTTCCAACCAGTGGTACACCCTGGCCAGGAGGTCTTTTTTTGGCACACTTATCTCTAAATAGTCTTTGTCCATCTTGCTTCTGCAGACTATTTGGGGCTTTTCCTAAGAGGACCCTCTTGCATAGAAACTGTCAAATTTTTCATCTTATTTTTGTTAAACCATTTCTTTATTTGTCAAGGTCACTCTGACTCATATTCCGTTAGTTTTATGCCTCGAGGTATTTCTGAATAGCGGAATATTTCTGCAGAGTAGCTTATATTTTCTGCATGATGGCTTTCTAAAGAAAAACCCTGCATATAATATATTTTCCTGTGAAAGGAGTTCCTGAGTTATCCTCACTAGCACCTCATATGACTCAAGATGGAATTGTGAATTTCTTTTTAAGATGGAATTGTGGCTCTGAAAAAAGTTTTTTTGTTTCTTGCAGGTCTTATAATTTCTTTGCAGCTTCTTCGAGGGGACATGGACCAGATTCGGAGGGAAAACCCTATGATCTTTAACAGAGGCTTGGCAGTTACCAGGAAATTGGGTTTTCCTGATGTCATCATGCCAGGTAGGCAGAACTGTTCTGGGGGCTCCCAGAAGGTGCTGACAGAATCAAGTCAGCTCTTTCAGCTGTGGTTGATCAATATACCTAATCTGAGCCATCTTTACCTCCAATGGGCTCCACCCTGCCACCAGCTGAATCTTCTGCTAGCTGTAGGTGCTGGATTCATCTCACAAAATCACACAGAACAATGTTCCAAAGTGCTATATAGACACAACAGATGAGTTTTCTTGTCTTATACCCTCTGTGATTTCTACAGTGAAAGAATATGTACATCAGGGTTAACATTTCACCTTCCTGTTATCTCACCAGTCTCACAGGGAAACAACTGCAAGTGGCCTATTCCTTAAAGGGATAAAAAATGGCAAAGTATAGGAATGTGATTTTGATGAGAATGATTGGTGCTCTATGAAAGCTGAAGAGAAATCTCTTTTTTTTAATTATAATAGTGCAGGATCATAAAAAGCATCATTTTAAAATATGCTATGCAGGCATCTTCACTTCAAACCTGTGTATGTATACAAGCAAGTTACCCAAAAGGAGTCTTGGATTCAGGTGCCATAGGTCCAAGATATTTTGACATACACCTTATGCCCTCTAAGGTAATCCAGTCAGAGTCTCATATGATCCTTGACTTCTTGTCTTAGCCTGCCAGCCAAATAACAGAGTTTTGTAGATACCATGTTGCTAAAGAATGAACTGATGCCAATACTTATTATTCTTCTCTTAACCATCTAGTCCCACACTTTCCATGGTAATGCCTTCTGAGATGACACTAAATAAAACCTGTTTCTTCCCTGCTCATCCCTGTTTCAGAAATCTAGTTACTCTAAAAATTGTGAGCATTTGTATATGAAGAGAGTGAATCTGAAGTTTTCATTTTGGAATGAGCATAAAACCATATGAATGGGGGTAGGAGAGAAGCATCTTTCAGTTGAAATATTTTTAAGCAGGATTTCATTTCAAGAGATATTTTCAAAGTCACATTTGAGAAAAGAAGTCCTTTGATGAAGCAGCTGGGTGTCCCTTTGCCTCATCAGCATACCAGGGTCTGTAAAGGGTTTATGGGTACATTCCACAGAGCAGTTGAAATAAGAGAAGAGGATGAATTGTGCCCTCTGAATGACAACTAATGGGATATCATTAAAGTCAGTCTGCAGAAAAATTCATGTCATTTACCCCCACCAGCCCATTCCAGGGACAACCAAACTGCACCTGCTAAGTGAAGTAGATTCTTGGGTCAGTTAAATTGGAGACTTAGAGTTAGCACAGCAGAAGCATGGCTGAAAGTGCCTTGATAGCAGGAAGCAGACCCACATCTGCCTGCATTGCTTCCACGCACACCCTTTGTCACTTGGCAGAGAGGGTTCGAGCCTCTATTGGGCAAAACAATCCTTTGTGCATGTTGTTATCACCAGATTATGCCCCATCACCAGCTAGCAGCCTCCTGATATCTCCTGAGTCCCTCTCAGATTGGGACCTTGAGATTCCATAGTTCAGCAAAACATTATAGCACTGAGGCTTTACCTTCTGGTCAAACTAGCTCCAGAGAAATGCTGACTCTGACAAATTCTCTGTGGCGCATCCACCCATCCATCCCGACACATGTCCCCAGTGTCAGTGAGCCGGCAATCGTCTGCTAAGTAGGAATGTTCAGCTGATAGAGTTGTCTGGCCTATAGCCTCATTCCAGTGATTTCCTGTCCACTTCACAGCTGTGAAATAGCACGATGTTATTCCCTCTAATGCATGCAGCTTTATGGTAGCGAACAGCTATAGTTGTGGCAAATGGGTACTTAAGGAAATGGCCACTAAAGTTGTGAGTGGAGCTGCTGTGGAGTTTCCTAACAAGCCTGAAGGAGTCACAGTAAATGGGGCCATGACAGATAAGTAGGTGAAGGTGATTTTCCCATCATTTCAAGGTCCAAGTGAAAATAAGCGTGTCTTATTAGAATCCCTGGTAAGGAGAGAATCACACCTTCAAACCACAATGAGCTGGCAGTTAATTGAAGATCACACATCAGAAGAAATGCAAGAAGAACAGGGATTATGGCCAGAGCATATTTACAGTGCTACAAGTGAGAGTTTTTGCAGTCTCCAATCATACCACAGTGTCTTACATCTTGTTCTCTCACTGTCTAGTCCACCAATATTAAGAAAGGGAATGGACCTTTTATTGTACTGTTAGAATTATTTTCCAAATGCTCTTTCTGGGCTCCACCACCTGACAGACATTCTGCTTTGTTCAGGATATGGGGACTAGGCAGGAGTATTTTGAGCATGAGCCATAAACTATTCAAACTGCCCCCAAGCTCCTGGATTGATAGTGGCAGAGAAAATGCTAGCCTTGGAAATATCATCTTTGTTTTTAAAGGCTAATCTTAAGGATGGTTTTGGAAATATTTTGTCCAGCAAATCATTTTTTTTCCTTAACTGAACTCATCATCTTATGCTGATGGGGTAGCTAGCCACCAGTCATCTTTGCTTCCACGTTTGTTCTTCCTTACTCTAAATTCATCTTTTTGTGCATTACAAGTTAGTAGCTTTGTAGCAAAATTTTGGTCCCTTATAGATTTTCTTAACAAGATAATCAGGAAAGACTGGAGCAGAATAAGCTTCCTAGATAAACAAGGCTGCCTTGGTCAGTGTGGCTTCTATTCCAGGATTCATTGCAGATTCTTAATATTAACTATATCAAACTGCCTACCATTTTCAGAAAAAGGGAGTGAGGGAGAAAAATTAGGAACTCAAAATCTTATAAAAATGAATGCTAAAATATTTTCTTAATATATAAATGGTGGGGAAAGTACTATTTAAATAAATTTAAAAAACAGATTCTGAACACTATCACCTGAAAGATCAAAACTTGAAATGAATGGTTCGAAATCAATTTTATGGCTATTTTATTAAATAGATTTTATTTTAGGGCTATTTTATTAAAGAAATTAAATACATTTATTATATTAAATCCATTTTACTGAACAAACATCATGGGTTAAGAAAGAGCAAGAGCCCTTTTCCCTAATCCATTTAAAGACAATTAATATAGAACCACCATTTTCCTAAGAGAGTAACCTTCTCTTTCTCTGTGAATTTCTGTATAACACAGAAAACCAAAAACTAGCAGCATGCTATATGCTCACCTTTGAGGTGCTAATGAAAATGGGCATGTCTACCGCATCCTAAGTTTAACTGAACAATCCTGCTTTCTAGCCGTTTGTGGAGAATCAGGGCCCTGGCACACCTCTGGAGAACATTGCTAATAATTAATTCCTCTGGAAATTCTAACCTTGAAATTCCCAACTTGGTTGTGACATGAGCCACATGTCATGCTGATAATTAAATGTTCTTGTGTCTGTCTTTGTCATTCAGGAAAAAGGATTCAGTTGAACTAGCCCTATGGTTGAGTGTGTGTTTCTAGCTGCTGACTGAGGTTCTCTCAGAGAATAAAATTGCTTTGATCCTGGGGCAGGGCTGGGGAGGGGGGTAGGAAAAGGGACTGCCACTCACTGGGTGATGTGGGGTGGGCCAGGCCATGTGCTGCTTGCCTTTGGAATGGTCCTTGATCTGTATGCTGAATTTGCTGAGTAGAAATCAGCTGCCTCCGCATGGCAGTGTCTGTCTTCCCAAGGATCCCCTTCCCTTATTCACCTGCTTAGTAGTACACTCTGCCTCTTACTCTGAGCCTCTGATGAAAAGTGCATGCTTCATCATTGATCTGTGAGTGATGTTTCTTTCTGTTGTTCTCTTTCTCTCTGTCTTAATTTTTCTTGTTCTCTCTGTGTTATCCCTTCATTGTCTCCCCTTTCTTTCTGATGCAGAGATGAAGATAGTTGGGTGTAAGTTCCTGCTTTTCTGTTCAATGTCTGCTGCTTGCTTGCTTTTTCTCCATCTCCACTTTTTTCATGGAATGTTGGTGAAGGTAACAAATCATTGCAATATTGGGGGGAAATCATGTACATTCTCCACCCTTCACCAACCTCCCCTACCTTGGGCAGATTAGGAAGAAGATCTGTTGGGAGAGGTCCAGCAGGTGAAACTGATGGCACAGCCCTGAAGACTTGGAAAGGCACTGCTTTGGACCTTCAGTAAATCTTAGCAAGAGGAATGCTCCTCAAAGACGAGACTGAGGGCTTCTCAACTGTATTCAGAACACCCTAGGGATGAATCCATTCCAAGTAGGAGGGGAAATAGAAAAGGTTACAAATACATGAAGCGATTTCTGTGAAAAAGACAGGCCAATGACTCACATTAGCGAAGGAGATATTGAGTGGCATTCTTGTCTCAAGCAGCAGGGGATAAAAAGGTATCCAAAAAGGCTTTTCTAGTTCATTACCATTTATTCTTTCCACTCTTTCTGGACACACATGACATAAAAGAACTGTTTACTGCGAATGCATTTCTAAGGAATGGAGATGTCCTGAGCTGCTGCAGATTGATTCATAGGAATATAATCAGAAGTCACTGATGAAAATTTTGTCAAATCTAATAATAATTAATAATAGCACTTTAAGGTTTGCAAAGCACTTTACAAATATTCTCATTTTGTCTTCACAACAACCCTGGGAAGCAGGTGCTATTATTATCCCCATGTTACAGATGAGGAAGCTGAGGCAGACGGAGATTAGGTGATTTGCCCAGGGTTAAATAGCTAATAAGTGTCTGAGACCATCTTTGAACTCAAGACTTCCTAACTCCAAATCCAGCATTCTGTCCACTGTGCCACCTAACTGCCTACTGTCTCTCAGGGATGATTGTGGAATCCACTCATCTGTTCTGTGAGGAGAGCATGAGGAGAATTTCACGTTCGTTGGTCTTGAGAAAGGAATAAATAAGATTCTGTAGCCTTGAGAAAGGCAGCAAGGGTAATGGATGAGAAGAAGTCTTGGAAGTCTAGAAAACTAGCTTTGAGTCTTCCTCCTGACATATACTATCTGTGTGACCTTAGGCAAGTCACCTAACCCAGTGACCCAAACTCCTCTTCACGCATATTAGCTCTAGTTCAGTTACCAATTTGCTTTGGGGCCTAACTTGTAATTCTAGCTGCAGCCAGTCCCATCATCCTCCCCAAAACGTAGCCATGCTGAGAAAGAGACAGTGTTAATCATGCCGACTAGAATAAACTGACTTTTAAAATAGAGATCTCTCATTGATGAACATTTGAAAAAATATGGGTTCTATGTCTTTGGCTCTCAAAAGATAGAACCTTCTAGTATTTCCCGAGAAAGCAATCTGATTTGATAGTCTATTTCCTTTGCTTCCTTCCCCTCAAGAAAAGGTGCTAAGTTGAATTCACTTTGGGACCCTCAATTGTCCAGATGAGGGGAGAGAGACGAGTATTTATCCTCTGCTCTGTGATAGATTTGGGTGTGCAGAAGCCTTCTCTGCATTTCACCTACCCACATGGAAAAATTGCTATTCTAATGTATCAAAAGAAGGTTGCTGATTAAATTCAGAGATAATTTATTTCTAAGTTCAATGATACTTGTAGAAATCTGTGAATCTAAAGCTACTTATTATTTAGTGAAAGACACCTACAGGGACCTGAAAGGAAGTTCCTTCAGTCTCTTGAAGGAAAGCCACAAAGGCAGGGGGGAAAAGAGTTGATGGGGATAATACATATATGTATGTATATGTATATATATATATATGTTTAATTGGTCTCACTACTACTGTGTTTGCCCAAGATACTATAGTGAAGATGGTTACCTGGTGCAGGGCACTTTGCAGCTGAACTCCCTTCGATGCAGTGGTGTCTGAGGGAGGGCTTTTTGTTTAATAGAGTATTCTGGTGCATCCAAAGAGTGGGTCCAACAGTTCTGAGTAAACCCAGGGGTCTGGGGAGCTGGAGAACCCAGGGGCCATTCTGGTCTTCAGTGAAAGTGCCTCACCAAGAAAGGTGTGATTCCTTAATATGCTGACTGGGCCTTATTTTCAAAGAATCATTTGAGAAATCTGTCTGGTTTTATAGTTTGAGATTAGAAGGAAAAAAGAAAAACCAGTTTATATACTGTGCCAAATAAAAAAAATAATTTCAAGAGACCAAGTTTTTAGGTAAATTACAGTCAATTTTATTATCCATCGCTACTGATGGTTAACAGAAAGGGCTCATTGTCTTCTGATCAAAAGAGAGCATGACCACTTCTTGAGGCTCATATGCTCTTGGATGAGAGGTGTTTCAGTAGATGGCAATCAACAGATTAGTTAACAATTAATGAGAGGTAGACTTGACAAAGAAAAGTGAGCTCACTCCAATGAAGGGCTGCGAGTGACATCCTGTCACTCTTGGACAGAGTTTTTCTACTCCCAGGCCACCCCCGGCCTTGGGCAGTCTAGACAGGGGATCTGCCTTCACCCAGACTTGCTTGAGTGGAGCACAAGCAGCAGGAATTCATCTCAGATTAGAGATTCCTTGTAAAGTTGGATGAGGTCTGACCACGACTGAGGAGAAGGTTAGTTCAACCTTCAGAGACTATGTTTTTGAAATGAGGACTTTAGAAAAGGAGGGAACTCTGAATCTTCTCAATTATTGGTTATTAATAATCATTTCTCCCAATAATCTTCTGTGGGGTCAGTGAGTATTTCAGAAACTTCATCTGTAAAGTTCTGACTTCCTTAAAGGAACAGAAACTGTATAATGGTCCATTTTTTTGGTTCTCACAGCCAAGCACCATACTTTACACGTGATAGGTGTTTAGTTAATATTTGTTAAACCATGTTAATGAAAAAATTAATTGACCCATTGGTTAATACTGGAAAGATCAGTTTCCTAAATTCAAATATCCAAAAATTCAGAACCTGTTCCCCATTAATAATAATGATAACATATATAACACACACATATATATATGATAATGATTACATGTATAACCATTATAGTTTACAGAGCATTTTTCCATGCATTATTTCATGTGAATCTTCCAGTGGCCCTGCCAGGGAGGCAGAGCAGAAATCACAGTCATTTGATTGAGGAGGGAAGTGACATGTGTAAGGTAATATAGTAAGAAGCAGAGGTGTAGGCCTGAGCCCAGCTCTTATGACTGTGATCTTCCCAAGACTACACACTGCTTCCTAAGAACCAGAACCCAGATAATGTCTAAATATCCTGGATGAAGCTTCTGGCAAAAATCTGTGATTGCTGAGTTAGTCCCTAAACTAGACCTAAATGGTTCTGAATTATCTATGGAGTTGGATACAAGAAAGAAATGCAATAGATGGCCCAAGCTAAGGAACTCTCATCTTGCCATAGTAGTATTCATCTTGATAGAGACATAAAAATCAGTCCATTATTGTTATCTCTACTTATGGCATAACCATTTTGTTCCTTCACGGCACCATTAACCAAATGTACCTTCTGCCAAACTAGAATTTTCACCTTTGTTAACAGCTACACTATTGTGACAGGTAGGTTTTAAAACACACGAAGACTTCAGAAGTTTTTCAGTGTATTTCTCTTTATCTGGCCCTCTTCAGATTGTACTGTTATAGTTATTATATCCATTAATGATGGCCATATGTGACAGACTTCTCAGAAACTTCTTTGACATGAAGTGGTGAACAGAAACAGGCCTTTGTGGTGAAGCTGTTGTTTATTAACACTCTCTCTGAAATTCTATCCTCCCATGAACAGAAGTAGTGCTGACAGCCATCATTTCTGTAGCTGTCTAGCTTTGAAAGGCCATATAGTCACTTTAATATTTTGTTCTGATTCTCCTCATGAGAAATAGGTTTTAGCTGTCTTAGAGGTTCTGGTAAAAAAAAATTCATTCATCCATTTGTCAAATATCTGTGAAGCACCTGCTATATGGAAAGTGCTGAACAAAGTGGAGGAAGATGAAGGAGAGACTAGAGGTGCCATGAATTGGTCAGCCAGTCTGAGGAAATGGAGGAGAGTTAGGAAAAGAAACAAGTCTCTAAGAGGGATCACTCTCTAAAGAAAGGATTACTAGCAGAGCCAACCCTTGACAAAATTGCAAAACTGTCAAAGCTGTCCATAAATGGGATGGGCGAATGGGCTGCCTTAGGTAGGCATGCCTTGCCTATCATGGGAGTTCTTTGAGAGGTGGAACATTTGTTGTGAATGTTGTAGAGAGGACTTCTGTTTGAGTAAGAAAAGGGCTCTCTGAGATTCTGTGAAGTTTGTCTACATTGTTCCTTCTCTCTGACCCCACCCTCCATACACACTCACATACCCCTGACATCATTTTCCACTTCCTTTTTGTGCTTGACACCTGGGCCTGCTGTAACCTGCTTTACGTCTCTCCAAGGCCCTGCCCTCACCCATCTCATTCCATATTTAAGATTGCTCTTCCCTAACCCCTATCATCAGATAGCTGCCCTTTCTCCCATGCACAGGTGAGTTTGAAAAGAATCATTTCTGGGTTAGTGTTCTTATCCCATGTAAGACCTGTTCCATTTAACAGGAGCCATGCCATTGTCTGAAAATAATGCCTTACCTACATCCAAATGCCTGATCCTAATGATGGTAATTTCGGAAACATGGCAGGACAACAGGAGAGATATTTTGGGCAAGGAGGCCTTTTAATGGTTTCCACATCACATGACTAGGTGCATCTCCTACTGTGTCATTAGACCCATGCAGCGAGTACCATTATCATCTCCTGACTTTAGAGATGCTCCACAGAGACCTTGGTTTTAAACAGTTTTTTCTAACACATTTAATCTCTAACAAAGATGTCATTGAGCAAAGGTCAGGCAGGACAAGATGAATAGAAGCAGAAGAAGAAGTAGGGATAATCTACAGTTTAGACCATTTGACCTGCCAAATAGTTACATGTGCATTGAAGAGCATAAGTATTATGTCTATAGAGAATTTTGATACTTTGTGTAAAGTTTTAGGAACTTAAACCAGTAAGTGAAAGGTGGTTTTCCCTAACTGGTGATTGAATTTATATGCTGATTTCCTAACAAGTTCATTATTTCCTTTCCCCTACATTGTGAAACGGTGACCCAATTAGAAATAAATTTGTAATTTTCCCTTTATTGTAGCTTTGTGGGTAACCGAATTTGATTACTGTAGTCTTGGAGACATTTTAGCTTTCACAAGCTCTAGAAAATGCTTATGAGATTTCTGGAAATACATTACTGTCAGTTTTCTGAGCATGCCTTATGATCGGTTTGCATATACCTCATGATCAGTCTCTGAGTATATATTTTGGTTAGGTCTATCAATATACTTTATGGTCAGTTTCTGACATGCTTCTGAATATAAATTTTAGTTAATTTATGAATGTATATTTTGGTCAGTTTATAGATACACATGATCAGCCTCTAAATATATATTTTGGTTAGTTTCTGAGTAGCACACTGTTCATTTGTCATGGACTGGCTTTTTTTTTTTTGAGCTTTAGTATTTCCCAGTCCCTGATTGTGAATTTAAGAAGCAGCATCTCTCTACTTCATAAAGGTTCAGAGAATAATCTGAGTAATAGGAAGTGCAATTATTCCCATTCATATGATGGCCCCTCCAAAAGAAATGTACCCATTTCTGATAATATGCGATTGTCCTGCACACTCAGCTCCCGGGGCAGCTTTGTTCTTACAAACAGGTAATAGCTTGGCCATGTCTCAGCAGTCCATCAATCTTCAGGTGTGGTCAGTGCAGAAAAGCAGCAGGAACATTTAAGTTTTTATGTAAAATATAAGAGGAGTCTGGAATGTGTGACCAACCCAGAAAGTTCTCAAAGTGCCAGAAAATAAAACTTGTCTCATCATAGTTATAGTCAATCAACAGATTAGAATGTATCAGTTTTTCCAAGCACGCGAATGGAGGAGGGGAGGTATTAAACCCTGACAACCTGAATTGGTTCCACCTTTGCTATCAGAACATTCCATTACCTCATTACTGGGTTTCCTCAGCTGCTAATTCATCTTCCATCTTGCCTTATCCATTATTTTTTGCCATTTTCTTTCTTTGAAGATTTTTTTTTCTTGCCTTGCCTATTTTTCCTGAAAGTCATGATCCCTCTTTTAGAATATGTGGAAGAAACTCTGCTAGGTGTTAAATGTAGAAGCTAGGGCAGCCTAAATATGAACATTTTGTATGTATTTACATATATAATCAGCAGGTATTCTGCCACTGCTTTCCTGTACATCAGCATCCCCCCAAGGACAGGCGTATTTCTGGCTATTGTGAATTTGAGACTGAGTCTCTCCTATCTGAGTAAAGACTGGTAAAATAGGCTGGAGGTTAGAGAAGCTGATACCACAAGGGGTTGACAGAAAGTTGCCTCCATTGACCTAGCATCTGTGTTTCTGGATATAATCATCTGCTCCAAGAGCACTTGCAAACAAGGTGATGAAAAATTGGCAGGCATGCCCAGTGCCCTCTGCCTGGCACACCTGCATGGAACCAGCTTCTGAGCCAAGAATCTGGCAGGAAGGAGGCTTTAGTATTCTTGCAAAGGAGAAAGAGAGGTTTGAACTGCAAACAACCTTTCTAAGGAGCAAGAGAAGCTCTGGATTTATGTTTTCAGAGTGAGGGAAAGGAAAAGTTAGTGGGTAAGGGATGATTGGGCTTACCCAGGGTTTCCAAAATCCCCTCCAGTTTAAAGCTTGAGAGTCATTTTAGGCTGTTCCACTGGAGGGTGTAATAACCTGATTACCCACTTCTAGGCCAGGAGACCTTTCTTTTTCCCCACAAGTCACAGTGTAGTGAATGAATTAACACTTAAAGAAAACATGACTAACCACCCTAAACTCTGCTTCATTGATACTGGAATGTCCATGGTTATTGACCCCTGGCTTGGAATGCACTGGGTGCCGGCACATACCTCAGAGGAGCAACACAGGGAGGCCTGTCTCTTGTCATCATCATGAGGTCCCGTTGCTTCTGCTTCTTGTGAGAAGCTTTCATTTCTCTTTCACCACAGGTGATATCCGAAATGACCTCTACCTAACCCTGGAAAAGGGAGATTTCGAGAGGGGTGGAAAGAGTGTGCAAAAGAATATCGAAGTGACCATGTATGTTCTCTATGCAGATGGAGAAATTTTAAAGGTAAGGAGGGCAACTAATGGCATGCTTGAGATTTGCATGGCCAATGACATAAAACTAGAAGGCTCAGATGCCTTGCAGGAGCTCATCTGGTTCATATCCCTGCCTTTGAAGCAAGTCTGTCCTCAAACCATCCCAGATAGGTGGTCACCTGCCCATATGTATGTATTTGTTTGTTTAATCTCTAAAGGAAACTCTATAATCTCCCTTGGTAACCCAGCTTATTCTGTCACAACCCTTACAGAAATTCTTATGAATAGCTGACATAAGTCTTCCCTCCTAGAATTTGAACCCATTCTTTTTTTGTCATATTCCATGGGAAGAAAAAGAGCATCTCCTTACTCCCCTTATCCAGTCCCCTCTTATCCCTTTGATAACCACTAAGTTTCCTTCAGCTTTCTTTTCCTCAAGTGACTTCAGTGAGTTGGATTTTGCCTTCAGTCAAGTCTAGGTAGTATTGCTGACCCACCGATAGTTTAGGCATTTGTAAGTACAATATTGTGGCTATGAGAAGATACCCTGAGTGTTAGTTCATTGTTTCTGAATGGATCCTGTTTCCAAAATAGAATTTGATTTCAGTCCTTACCATGAAGAAATCTGCCATCTCTTCCAACACCCCTAGGTTACTCATCTAAAGATGAGGCAACCATAGGAGAGATTTGGAACATTGCTTACACTTGGAGTTGTATCCATTCATCAAACTGTCAATGTAATAGTTTAATCTTAAGTAGATAGAAGGTAAATGAAGTTAATCAAAACCATCTCATAAAGACTGAAGAGAAATGGAAATTAAAATTGAGAATAATGGTAGAAGTAAATCACTGTTTGATTTTTTTATTTTATTTTATTTTATTGTTGGCAAGGCAGTTGAGGTGAAGTGACTTGCTCATGGTCATACAGGTAGTAAGGGTTATGTCTGAGGCCAGATTTGAACTCAAGTCCTCTTGACTCCAGGGCCAATACTGTATCCAATGTGCCACCCAGCTGCCCCTATGTTTGATTTTTTAAAAAAATCCAGCTATAGAGTAATGGTCTTCATAATGCCCCAATATGAAAGGTGCATTGGGTAAGAGGAGCCTCCAGGCCTTGTCCCATAGTGTTGGTGTTGAGTCAGAGCAGCATCTTCTACTTGGACAATCCAAGAAGCCTCACATTCCAGAGAAGAGCCTTATGCCAAGTCTTTATGCAGAAACTTTTTGGTTTTAGAGTTTGGAAGTTTTAGTAAAATTAAACCCAAAAGATGTTCAACTTTTTAACTTTCTCAGGTCTGTCTCCAAAAAGCAATCAATTTGTTTGGTTTCCCGATGCTGTGTGAAAGCTCAAAACAGCAGGTTCATTTGGGAACATTGTGCAACGGTAGAAATAGATGCTTTCTTCCTATATTTTTTCTAATCTGATGAAATCTCACATGCTGTTGATTTCTTAGCATTCCACTGTCCTATACAGTTTGGGGTTTTCTTTTCAGAGCCAGAATGAACAGTCTATATTAATGGTTCAAACATATTGTCCATTTTCTTTCAGTTTACTAGGCAGCTATACTTAGGTCACTTCTGTCCCAAATTAGCATCCTGAGGAATCATCATCCTGTTAGTGTGTGAGCACAAAGGTTTAGCAACAACTAGAAAACTTGCTACTAAGAATGTCAGATTCCAAGGAATTGAAGTTTCTCCTTTTTTTGACCCTTAGGATGGTAGAGAGTAAGAATTAAGTGGAAGAATAGGAGTCATTTCCAAATGAAGCACTCCCCAAAAATACAAGGACTGGTCTTTGTGTCCGGGCTATAAATTCTTACTTTGTTCTTCAACCAACCTTTCTTTGGATGTTGACTTTCTGTATTCTTTATTCTAGGACTGCATCAGCCTTGGCTCAGGAGAGCCCAGCAGGACTTCTTATCACTCCTTTGTCCTCTACCATAGTAACAGCCCTCGCTGGGGGGAAATCATCAAATTACCCATCCCTATAGACAGGTTCCGGGGCTCCCACCTGCGCTTTGAATTCAGGCATTGTTCTAGTGAGTACAACCTCCTAATGGCCTCCCCAAAGAGTGCTAGCGATGGCTCCCTTCCCCGGCTGTCTTGAAGCACGGGGGGAAGGTTTACAAGAAGCCAGAACTCAAGGGATGCAATATTGTCAGAAATTGTTCCTCTGGCTTTCAAAAGTAATGGCCCACAGCCAGGATGTCATATAGAGGCCCTTCTGTTGAAGTAGATAATCCTCAGCTTCATTTTCTTTGAGAAACTCACTTCTCCTCAGGGTATTTTTTCTTGTGGCGGTTGTTTAACTTTCCCCTTTGGAGTTCTGTTCTATTAAGAATAGTAGTTTTGGTCTAGAAAGATTAGGCACCTAGAGGCATAAGTGAAGAACTGGCTGAGTCCGTTCTTTGCGATCATCTTCACACCTGAGTCCAGGAAAGGCCCGAAGAACAGAAAGAATGGGAGCTGTTGTAGTTCAAGAAAAGGCTTTATTTGAGAAGCAAGATAAAGGAAAAAATAACCAATCTTCATCCCTTGACTCTTATTATAGCAAAAGACAAAGGAGAGAAGAAACTGTTTGGCTTTGCATTTACTCCTCTGATGCGAGATGATGGTACCACCCTGTCAGATGACATCCACGAGCTCTATGTCTATAAGGTAGGGGGCCTCGAACCCACCCAAACCAAGGGCAGCATTGTAAACTACCCTCTTGTGGCCATTTCTCTTTGAAGTGCTTTGTAGTGTATTTAGATATATAGATATATACATTTTTTAAACACACATTCACACGAAATTGAGGAGAATCCAGATGTTTTAAGAGCAATGTTTTAGCCAGAGGGATGAAACTGTATTATCCATGTGATATTCACTTTTCTTTCCACAAATTGTGATGATGGATCTTTTGTTCTCTGTCTTGGGCATCCATAGCAGAATTTGCTGACTGTGATGGTGGTGTGGGCATAGATGCTCTGCAATGCCTGCAGCTTTAGTTATTGACAATATAGCACAGTGGACAGTCTAAGGTACTCTTTCATTGGGAAGAACAATGGTCATCTTTGTGACCAGATGTATGTTCTTAGGGGTTCTTAGAAACTCTGGTGGACTTGGAGGTGGTTTGAATAGGAAGCCATCCTTTCTGGGATACTTACAGCTAAATACATCAGACTGCAAGGGAAAGAGGTCATTCAAGAGCTAGATTTTCTGGGTAACTGGATTTTGCTAATAAGACATGAATATGAGGAATGGCTAAAGGAACTTCTTAGTTGACACATCTTGTCTTTTCTCTGTAACTGCAGTGTGATGAGAATAGTACATTTAATAACCATGCACTCTACCTGGGCCTCCCATGCTGCAAAGAAGACTACAATGGCTGTCCCAACATTCCTTCCAGCCTCATCTTCCAGCGCAGCACCAAAGAGACATTCTCTATCTCCACACAGCTCTCTTCCACCAAACTCACTCAAAATGGTATGGTAATGAACCAGGACTCCATACTAACCCCATAGAGTTCTTAGGAGTCCAATCTGGGGCTTTCTACAGGGTCAGAACTGTCAGCTACATTTACTTACTGATTTTGCTTCATTGGGCATGTGCAAGAAAGGATATTTTTCTCCTATCTTGCACATGCCCAGTGTAGCAAAATCATTATGACCATTTAGATTTTTCCTCATTCTTGGTCTTCAGAGCACATTAGGCATTTAATAAATTCATATTGAATTAAGTTCAATTCCAAATTTAATTATTTGGGTGCATTCAGCCCTCAAGAAGTCCTCTCAGGCACTGCCATCCCTTTTGCAAAGGGTTGAGGGAATTTCACTGCCTGTTGAGGTCTTTTGTTCATCCTGTTGGAGAAACAGAAATTAGGCTCCAAACCAGACGTAGTAGTGGTATCTGATATGTCCTTCAGTGGGCTTTTCTGATTAGCACTGAATAAGGTATTTGATGGAATTTGGAATGGAATAATGGAATTTGAACAATATTTAAACCCCACTTCTCATATTTTAAAATCATTTTTGTTATTTTAAATATATTTTATTGATATCTTTTGTTTTTACCATCATCTACATTTCTCTATGTGTCTCTTTATAATTTCATAACATTCAGTTTCCATTGTTTCATGCTCATTATTTTTCCCATTTACATCATTGTAGTTATCGCATATAATGTTTTCCTGGTTCTGATTACTTTACTTTACATCAGTTCATAAGTCTCCCCATGTTTTTCTGTATTCATCATTTCTTATACCACATTCCACTCACGAACTACACAATTTATTTAGTCATTCACCAACTGACGCACATCAACTTTGTTTCCAGTTCCAGTCCACAGAAAATGCTACTATAAATATGTTGGCATATATGAGTCCTTTCTCTCTATCATTGATCTCCTAGGAGTATGTGTCATGCCTATCTTAGACCTCTGGGTAAGAGCATAGACACTTAGCTACTTTCTTAGCATAATTCCAAATTGCTTGGACCAATTCCTAGCTCTACCAAGAGTGCGTCTCAGTGTCTATCTTTCCACAATCCTTCCAACATTGACCGGTCCCATCTTTTATTGTCTTTGACAATTCGTTAGATGTGATAACCTCTGAAATTTGCTAGCTTTGTGACCACAAACAAGTCACTTAACTCTCTGAGCCCTGGTTTTCTCCTTTGTTAAGTGGGGGAAATATCTGTAATACCTATTTCACAATATTGTGAGACTTTAAAAATCATTTGAAGTGCTGTACAAATGTCAGTTACTACCATTATCTGAAGGAGTGCTGCTCTTTTGATTTATAGTGGACCTCCTTGCTTTGCTGAAGTGGAAGGCTTATCCAGACCGAATCATGGATATTCTGGGGGCGCCTCCGGCATGTCGGTGGGGAGGAAATTGTTAAGGTATTAACACAGTCTTACCTCTAGGCCTTAACTTTGACTTTACATTAGAGATTGTACACATGTTATTTGAGCAAAAGGTCTAGGGGGAAAAAAATATCTTTTTGCCCTTCCCTCTAGTGATCATGCTCAAAACTCCCTTTAAACCTCTATCAGTATTGCTGTTATCCCAGAATACAACATGTTAGGTAAAGAGGGGGGAACTACTTGTTTTTGCTTAAATTTGCTCTTTCTTTTTAATGTGCATTCCCCCTGAATAATTTTGCCACCTTTTTTTTGCCACCTTTTTTTGCCGCCTTTTTAAGTAAACATTTGAATTACTAGCTGTGCTTTCTAAATGTCTTGTACATTTTGTTCTCAAAATAAATGCTGATAAAATGCTTTCTTGCTCTGTTAGCCTCACTCTCAAAAGAACTAGATGTCTAACCAATTTTTC
This sequence comes from Phascolarctos cinereus, assembly GCF_003287225.1. Classification (NCBI taxonomy): domain Eukaryota; kingdom Metazoa; phylum Chordata; class Mammalia; order Diprotodontia; family Phascolarctidae; genus Phascolarctos; species Phascolarctos cinereus. Next base: position 84,693,622 of record NW_027555847.1, on the reverse strand, counting down.
TTATTCTCAGTAAATGCTAATTAAATAACTACCTTAGCTACCACTTGCTTAGGTACTCCCTAACTCTTCTTTCCCCTCCACCTTGGATCCAGAGGAGCCATGGTTTCCCTGTGAAGACAGCCACTTTTCCCATATCACTTTGAGACTAAAGCGCTTAGCTACAATTCCCAGCTCCTGGCCCAGAGAGGATTGGTAACACCATAACAAGCTACCCTTCCAGTCCAGGATTCTTTTCAGAACTCACATATAATCTAGAATGAATACTTGTCCTTTCTTGGCTCCAGAAATGCCTCCACCACTCACTAAAGCTGAGATGAACCTTCCTTCTAAGGATATGGCCCTACTCGATGAATTTTAATAAAATACTTTTTTTCATTGAAATGCTTTTGAGATTCAGAAGTTAAGTATGGAATTTGGGGTCTGAAATGTATCCTAAAAGATCTCATACATCCCTGTCTGTCTTTGGGCACGATTGTACCTGTCAGTTTGCTTTAAGAGACATTTATTAGGTTTATATGCTTAGTACTAGAAGGGATTGTAGAGATCCTCAAGTCTTCCCCGCCCTTCTTTTCATAAATAATGAAGGCTTATCCAGGTTTTCATAGGTGGTAAGAAGGGGCTCTAGATGGATCAGACCGAGATCCTCAAACTTCAGACCCAGAGTTCTTTGTATTCTGTCCTGCTGCCTCTCACTCTGCCTGGGGAGCTTTTTACATACTAGGCACCAAATTGGCCCAGGGAGGTCACTGAACAACATGCTTTTTTAAAAGCACGAGAAGATGAGATTCAATCCATGAATAGGATTGAATTCGGTCTTTTTCCAAATCAAACAGACTTTGAAAACCTGTCTTCTACTCTAGTGCTTGCAAAGACTCATTTTGAAATTCATTTTCAACAAGTGACCAGATTGGTATAATTATTTTTAAGTTCTTATAGAATCAAAAAAAAAAAGTTCTTATAGAAGCATATTGGATTTCTGCCATTAAGATAAATTCCTACATACCCTGGGCACATTTTTCTTTGCAAGAAAATATATCAACCAATAAGTCCAGAAGGAATATTCACAAAAGAAGCCTGCAGTAGGGAGTCTGTATGGAAAGAAGCACATCTTTGCAGTAGATTTCAGTCTGGCATCATTAACTCATCTGAAACCTGCTAGAATCTACTGCCATTCTGGGATTGGATTTTGACCAGCAGAATATTAGCTCCATTTCATCTAATTTTGTCCTTTTTACAGGAACATAACACCTCTCAATTCTTATCATATTCTGCCTTGGTTGAGATTTTTTTCCTGTCTTGGAACCACAAATGCTCTAGATCAAAAGTAACCATCCTGCCAGATCTCCTGCCTTCACCTGAAACTCTCTTCTCCTAACTGCTTCCTCTTCCCTAGGTCCCTTATTTTTTACTAAAAAAGCTTTTGTTATAAATGTGTATAATCTGTTAGAGCCGTATACAATAGAAGCAGTTGGTATGATATAGCTAAGCTACAACATACATTCTAGTCACCAAAATACTATGTTTTGCATCATAAAGTTGAACCCTTTTGTATAGAAATGAATTATTTGTTTGCTTACGACTTAACTCCATGCTTTAACATTATTTGTCTTGACCAAGAGATTATTAGCGTGTTATGAGGATATGTGAGCCACAGAGAATCTCATCAAAAAGACTTCAGGAAAATCTAGAGCTAATAAAGAATTCATTGTTTCATCTTCATTTCCAAATTGTTTATGTGCATGTTTCCTGTATCTTTAGGTCTTTACCTTTTCTTAATAAACCATAAAGCATTTATAACCGATGAATTTACCATTCATTCAAAAAAGGAGAATCTTGATAAGACTCTTCAAGAAATTTTTATTTAATGTCTTCAAATACCCAAAGACCTCTCCCACTCAAGTTATCTCTCAGCATCTAGTAGGGTTTTTTTTCATACTGGTTCTGAGTTCCTGTGAAAATTTGCCCAGTAAAAGTACTGAGTTCTTCCTTTTCTTTGTAAGGAGTTAAGTGAACTAGGGTGTTTGAAACCAATCTCCTTTGTTTCTTGGTCCTCTTTCAGTTTCTGCAAGACATCTTGGACACACTATTTGTGATTTTGGATGATAATACTGAAAAATATGGTCTTTTGGTCTTTCAGTCCCTGGTAAGTACCCAGCCCAAGGTATATAAGACGATGTCGCCTCCAAGGTCTCTGTTCTGCTTTAGAGCACTGATGAGGAGGGTGGAGCTCAGGGTCTAAAGATAGAGGCCCATGGCCCTCAGAGAGACAGAGATGAAATCAAATATTTATAAGTACAAGTAGATAAAATATTAATGTTTCACTGTTCCTTAAATACATCAAGAATGTCCACTCCTATCACCTTCAAGGGGTTATGTTTAATTCTCTTAATGAGTCATGATGCTCTTCTGTAATCTCCTTCAGGTGTTCATCATTAATCTGCTCCGGGACAGCAAGTATTTCCATTTTCGACCTGTGATGGACACGTACATCCAGAAGCACTTTGCTGGAGCATTGGCATACAAGTAAGCCCCATTTGACCATCATCTGTCTACTTTTTTGCTTGACCTTTTGCCTTTTATGTAGAAGGGATCAAAATCCTAGTTTAGTGGTTATCAAAGGTCAGATGGTATTTAATATCAAAGCTTCGTGAAATAATTTATCTATCTTACCTTCTAAAATAAATGTTTCTTAAAGTATCTTGATTTCTTAAGGAAGAAGCATTTGAAATCTAGATCTAGTCTTGTTTCCCAGAACTAGAACCAGAAGAGGTCAGGAACATTATTGGGTAGTCACAGGTCAGACTGTTCTTTGCCATGAGGAAATGTTCCCAGAATGACCACCAGAATACTGTGAGGATGCCTGTTCACAAAAACAACATGTCCAAAATGGCCCTCCTTTAATATCCCATATGCCACTAACTTCCCACCCCAATATGAGAGGAACCGAGAAAAAGTCTCTCTCTGAGGAAGAGATACATCAGATTGTGAATCAAATTAATAACCAACTGCATCACAAATACATAGTTTAAATAATGCTGCCAGTCTTTATGAAGAGGTAAAATAGGAAACCATCCATGTGTTGTGATTTTAGGAGGGAAGAGAAAATTATCTTTCCCATGGCCAGTTGTGGACTTAAAATTATTTCTTAAGGTCAAGGAGGCTTTTATCTTCATCCCTGAAGTTGATTTATTGACATTTTAGTGATTTAAAACTTGATTACTAGTTCTGCACCAGAATATTTTCTTAATGGCAGATAATCCTTCCTATCACACGCTTATGCATCACTATCATAAATCTATCTTTTACCTCTAACCATTCACTGCATTTGGCAAAGGATAGCCTTTGGTACATCCCATAATTCTAAATCAAAGGCTGCCAGCCCCAACTTTTCAAACTTTGCCACTCCAACAATAAAGGAGGATTTTCATCCGTGTATCTCCTCCACAGAGAACTGATCCGTTGTTTAAAGTGGTACATGGACCGCTCAGCAGAACTCGTTCGACAGGACCATATTCAAGAGGCCATGAGGGTGGGTATCATCGGGTCTAACTGATTCTCCTAATGATATTCAGAAATTATCACATTTACCCTGTTATTTTAATCCTCTTTCCAGAAGGAAAGCAAAGAGTGTTATTTTATAAGAATGTGGGTCTTGTCCCACTCTTTCCCTTAGCAGACTTTATCTTTGAGATTCTTGTTTCTGTTCATTAAAACAGTGATTCTCACAAGTGATGTAACAATCAGTGGTAAAGTTAATGGTAGAGTAATGTAGTAAAGGGGGACCTTTTTGAGATCTATCATCTGGTATTATACTATGTGCTATGTATTAGGGAAATGAAAATTTTTCCTGATACATAAAAATGCACTTTTTCCAATCCATAAGTTGGACCATAGGCACATGATTTAGATTTTTTTCATAGCTTAATACTTTTTATTGCCTATTTTTGAAAATTGAATGCATTTGGAAAGTGGTTGACCTGATACTTGCCTGACTCACTTATCCTTATGGAATACATGCTATATATATAAGGCATACTCAGATTTTAGGTAGTTGTTTGATAGAGGGCTGAAATTTAAACTTGTAAAAAAAAATCTAAAGATTAAAAATTATCAAAACAATTTGAAAACAACCAGTTCATGTTATGCTAAAATTTTCAGGGGTTTTCAGATTTTTCTTTTTTACCACACTTCTTAAATGAATAACAAATGTTGATAATTCCTCAACCTTGTACTTCAAAGTACTTTTTTGCCCATCAGTATTAATTAACTACTGGTCTTATATTTCTTTTCTTTAAGGTCATAGTTCACTTACATAGAGATACCATGTTTATTTCATTCCTCTTTCCCAGGGTTAGAAAATAATAAGCTTTATTCGGCCTGTACAGGCCAATAGTTAAAAGACTGTTTGTGGCACATGTAGCAAAGAGCGAATTATACTATGACTCTAATTTAGTAATCTTCTGGTCCAAAAAGACTCGAAGGCGATTTTTTCCCCTGATAGAGTCCCCAGTGCCAGGAAAGCTCTGCATGAGCAGCGTAAGATTGAATTTTCTTTTGCTAGCCCATTGACAGATAGGCAGGCCATATATAGGAGCTTGAGAATAGAGTTTTCTTTTATATATTGTAATCAACTGTTCCATCCTCACTTTCTTGGATGAGTTTCTTCCTGATGTCTCTTTGACTTCATAGTCTGCCAAGAGTCTCAATTATCTTAGGAAAGCTGGCTTTTTTTTTTTGGATCAGCAAACCTGTTGTTCCATCTTTATCCCGTTTTGCAAAAGGCTCCTTTTGCTTGTGGACATAGCTAAACATTATGAGAGATCACAAACTCCATCTCAGCTCCAGAAACAAATTAGATGCCTTTATCTTTCCTGTTGTTTATGAACTATTTGTGGAAAAACAGCCGGACTGAGGAATGGAAGACCTGGGATGTGGGCTCAGCCTGCTGTGAAACATCCTTGAACAAGTCATTTCACTGCATTTTTTGTTCCCGTAAGTGTAAAATAGAAATACCTCTGCCAGGCCCTAGGCTACTCTCATGAAGAGATGATGCCTTTACTCCTTGAAATAAAAATAATATATAAATTCAAAGTAGGATTACCATCATTTTTATTGCTGCTGCTTATTCCCAAACCCATTAAAAGAAATTAGCAGAAACTTAATTTTTACATGGCCCAGATTTCTTCCTTTTTCTTCTATCCAGATATTTCCAATATTAGTCCATGGTTCCATAATACTAGTACCCAAGAAAATAGTTTTAAAGCCATTTGATGAGTTCACCTATAAGAAAGAGGCAATCAACTTTATCACCACTTTGAGAGTTGTCTTTTGGAAAATACATTATAAAAGAAAATGCACTTCTGCCCATCATAATTTTACATTGCACCAAATTTTAATTTTCTAACTCTGCTATTTTGCTACCTGGTTCCATTCCTGCATCTCTTTATAGCTCTCATTTTCACTCTCTTCTTGCTTCCCTAAGGCTTTGGAATACCTTTTTAAGTTCATTGTCCAGTCTCGGATACTTTACTCCAGAGCTACATGTGGAATGGAAGAGGAACAATTCCGATCCAGCATCCAAGAACTTTTCCAATCCATCCGATTTGTCCTGAGCTTGGATAGCCGAAGCTCTGAAACACTCCTTTTCACACAGGTTAGTAGTTGTAGTTCTAGATCCAGATCTGACTGATTCTTAGTCATAATGGATAGTTTCTTTGGTGTTCCCGCTGCTCAAATGGAAGTGCTTCTGCAGAGAATTCTGATTTATTGTGCAATGCAGTATGCATTAGTTCCCAGGTGAATAGATTTCTAGTGAAGAATGAAGGGAGAGACAGTATGACATTGTCACTAGAGAGCCAGCCTCAAAAACGAAGAAACCAGGGTTCAAGTCCCTCTTCTGACATGTACTGACTAGGTGACTCTGGGCAAGTCATTTAATCTCCCAGTGCCCACAGCATCTCCCTAACAAACAGAAGTTTCAGAACAATTGCCAATCTGCATTGAGAATTTACCTGTTGGAAGTTCCCAACATCAAAGAAATCACAAATTCGGTTTAAAAATGAATACAACTTTATTCTCCCTCTTTAGACTCTTGAGACTTAACTTGCAACTACTAGATGTCTTTAGAGTTTTTAGAAGTATCTTGGTCATGAAAATCTTTCTCAATATATTGGGTATTTGAATCCTCTTATTAATCACTGTGTGAGTTAATGGCCTTGCATCAGCACATTTCAGTTCTAGCAAAAGATAACTGGAAATCCTTAGCCAAAAGGCATGGTAGCCAGGCTTAGACAATGAATGTGGTACCTGTTGGTACCTGTTAGAGACATCTTCTCCCTGAATCCAGTCAGTCTTTTTTTTTTTTTTGCATTGCTATATCATTTCTGTTGGAGAAATAAGACTGCAGGGCTGGTTTGACAGTAGGAATGTACCATTGAAGCAAGTCTGCTAAAAAGAGTCCGGTTCGTTTCCATTCCTCCTAAAAAGAAATCAAATAGCTTTCCTCATCGCCTTGGTACAGACAACTCTGTATGTGGAAATCCTGTCATATTTAATATTTGAAATGTCTGCTTTGCTGCCCCATTACCCCTTTCCCCCAATTGCCACCTAGTGCCCTTGGCCTCGTAGGACAGGTGAACAGAGCTGGCAATTGTACCTCACAAAACAGTGGGGGCACCTCAAGGTCATCAGTTAATTCTGTAAGTCAGAGCTCCCCTACATACCTTTCAAGGTGGCTGAATTGAGTGACCCTTTCCCCTCCCCCAGCCCATCTGCTCCTGCTGCTCCAGCATTCCATACAGGTCCAAGGCAACTGCTCTTCCTCTTAGCCAGAGAATAAGCTTGGGGAGCATACAGGAAACTGGCAAAAGCAAATTTAATACCAAAAACTTCAGGAATGCCTTTATCCCACATCCCTGCTCTGTCAAGATAATAAGCAGAGATTCAGGCCAGCTCTGTCACTATGCTAATGCTTTGTTGGGGCTGAAACTGGCTTCTCTAGCTTCCTTTATGTCTCTGGTTTGCCTGTTAGATGATGTAAGCATGTGTGGCACAGGAGACTTCATCCATATAGATTTCTCTCTCTCATCCCTGTGAACAAGGCACAGCAGAGCTCACACTTTCAGAGACAAAAACTTGAGCATGATGGTCCCTTGGGAATACCAATGACTTCTTGTCCTTCTTTTTTCTTCCTATGTCTGAAAACTTTCAGTGGTATAATTTGAGCCTAGTTCTAACCATAATAAGAAGTTACCTTGTTATCACAAGACCTTGTGCCCAACAAAGGAAAATACTATTAGATTGAAAGGATAGGTAGCCAAGGCATATGGTGCTTAATGACCCTTGTGAACAAGGGATGTCTTGACATCCAACAGAAACCTCAGAGGGTTGACCTCTTAGGTCAAATTTATACATGCAAATAGTCTTCCAGCCAGCCCTGTCTTACCACAGAATAAATGTCACTCATTAGAAGCAAGGGCCTCTAAACAAGCCTCCTGGTGGTCCCATAAATCTCTCCTCTCCATCCTTCATAGATGGCGTTCCTCCACTTTCTAGTTGCTTTGGTAGTCTCAGGCCTCATAAGGTAAGAGATGCTCTGAATTTGGGGCTCAAATCTTAAGCCTGCCCTCCTGGACCTGAGATAGGATGAAAGGCCACCAAGCTACAGCCTGTCAGAAGGGACTAACCCTGAGCTTTTTACCATTTGGACAGATCTCTGGGATCATGGCCATGATCATCTCCAATAAAGGCAGTGTAGGGAATCTGTAAGTTGTCATGATGTCTGTCTAGGTCTTGAATGCAGTGAAAATTCTCTCCACTTTCTCCAACACTAAATTATCATCCATGGGTCATCAGAGTCACTGTGTCATGCCATAAAAAGGCTCCTTAGTACAGTGGAAGATTCGCTGGGCTGGGAATGAGGAAATCTGTTCCTTCCTCTGCATCCAGTCATTAAAAGTACTAAAATACTATGTTTTGCATCATGAAGTTGAACCCTGTGAGCCTTGACTTCTCTATTTGTAAAATGAAGATCTTGGCTAGATGGTTCTATCCAGCTCTGAAATTCCAATATTTGCCCTTAATACAATCCTCTTTAGAGAATTTCATGCCTGAAAAACTCCAACTTCTAGCCATTCTGGATTTACCCTCGAGAGAGGTGGTAATTCCTTGTGAAGGAGATAATTTGCGAAGTCTTCTATTTGCATAATTGAAAATAAGTTCATTCCTCCTACAGAAGTATGAAGCTTTCAAGTTCACCATAGTAAGCTTGGGGCTAACGGACTCCTGAGCTGTTACACACAGACCTGCTTCAAGCCTCCATACTGACACCGGCCACTTCCTTTGGAAGGCTTATGCATCTCTAAATCTGTTCAGTAGCCAGAGAGCTTGCCTTCCAAACACAGGGAGTCTTTTCTTATGTGCTTGCTGAATAAAAACAGTTACAAAAGCCCTAGAACTTTTTCCTAATCTTCACTGGCAAAGAAATCACTCAGTGAACTGCTTGAAGGTAAGGTCTTGCGCTCCTCCAGGGACCAGCTCCTGCCATTCCTACTTTATATTGAGAGTGACGCCATCTAACTGGCAGCAGAGCCCAGTAGTGGGTCATGTGTCGCATAAGCTGCATTCCTTCCAAACCAGTGGGGAAGATAAGGCAAGCGTTGTCAGTTCAATCCTTGCTGCCATAGACTGTCATCCCTGCAAACAGACTGGCAGGACATCCAACCAGGGCTAATAATAGCAGCTTTGTTTTCCTTTTGCAGGCTGCTCTACTCAACTCTTTCCCTGCTATCTTTGATGAGCTGCTGCAGATGTTTACCGTGCAGGAGGTCGCAGAGTTTGTGAGAGGGACTCTGGGGAGCATGCCCAGTACGGTGCACATCGGACAGTCTATGGACGTAGTGAAACTTCAGTCTATCGCCCGCACAGTAGACAGCCGCCTGTTTTCCTTCTCTGGTAAAATATACATATATATACACACACACAACATGAATAACTTTTAGCATGTTTCAAATAATTGTTATCAGAGTGATTTTTTTGTTGGTTAGGCAATGGGATTCAGTGACTTGCTCAGGGTCACACAGCTAGTAAGTGTTATGTGTCTGAGGCCAGATTTGAACTCAGGTCCTCCTGAATCCAGGGCCAGTACTCTATCCACTGCACCACCTAGCTGCCCCGATATTTTTTCTTATCATAACAATAAAACTGGTGTGTGCCCAGACCCCATCAGTCTCCTTGGGTGATGCAATTTTCCCAAGGCTGCATCAGCCAAAGGGTCTGACGGAATCTGTGCATGTGTCAGACCCCACCCCATTTCTTCCCAGTTATATTAGAAATACAATATTCTATGCTTGTCTTTCTATCTACAGCTAGCTCTCCTTGGAAGTTTGAGGTTGGTACTATTTTCATAGAGATAGCACTGTTATTTATGAAGCATTTCTGTCTCATTTTGTCCCTTATTTCATCCTCGCATCAATGTTCTGAACTAGGTACGGAACATATTGTTGTCAACATTTTATAGAAGGAAAAAATAAGGTCTACAGATGTCACCAGTGAGTTAGGGACAGAGATGATCTAGACAGCAGGGGTTTTAATAACTAACCCCTTTTATGTCGTGGAACCCTTTGGCAATCTGATGAACCTTATCATTCCCTTCTCAGAACAATGATTTGTTGTTTACATTCACAATTGAAGGAAATTATAAATTTTAGTTATAAGTTAATAAAGATGCAATTTTTCTTATCTAAATTCCCAGACCCACTGAAATCTGTTCTTGAACCCCTTAGGGGTCCATGGACTCTAGGTTAAAGACCTCTGATCTAGAGAAAGCAAGTTTCCTGAACCTAACCACAGGCTCTGATGCTGTCATACCCTGAATAAATGAGACTTGAGGTGATATTGGGAAAAAGGAAAAAGAAGAAAGTTGTCTAAATTCATGAAAGAGAACAAAATTTGGCAATTAGATTGTTCTGATTATCAAAGGCTTATCAAAATACAAAGGATGTACCCTCATTTTAATTGCTATTGAAACAGAGCTTTCATGTAACAGATTGAGGTGAAACTCTTGTGTGCTTAGCAGCTGTAATAGAGAAGGGGCATAAGTGGATATGTATGCATGGCCACTTGGCACTGGATTGATATGAACAAATGGTAATTCATACCCGCTAATAAATGGTAATTCACATCAAATCTTCATGTCCAGTCAATGTAGTGAAGGCCAGATGTGCTATTTAAATAGACTTTTCACTATGAGATGTGCTATTAATTTAAGGGTTAGTCATTGAAATAATTTCATTCAGAAGCTCTCCCCTGACTTACCCTGTACCACATGTCACTCATTACAGGCAACATTTGAAATGAGACTAGAAGGGAAGTGGAGTGGTTTGGCTATCATTTCTGTTGGAAAAACAAAGGTTGGTTCACCAGAAGGAATGTGAAGCTCAAAAGTATTTGCTTGGGGGGCAGTTAGGTGGTGCAGTGGATAGAGTACCAGCCCTGACGTTAGGAGGACCTGAGTTCAAATCCAGCCTCAGACCAAACACTTGACACTTACTAGCTGTGTGACCCCAGGCAAGTCACTTAACCCCAATTGCCTAAAAAAAAAAAAGTATCTGCTTGGCTTTCAGACTCTTCTAGAAAAAAAGTAAATGACCTTACTCATTACCCATCCTAGCTCTGTTTGGAAGCTGTAGAAACAAGTCACTCGTTCTGACAAGCGGTTAGGTTTTCTTGGTTGGACAAGCAAGGCTAATACAAATGGCTGGTTCCCTTCCAAAGGTCACCTTAGGGCTCTCTGCCTCTTTTCTTGCAGAATCCAGACGCATCCTTCTCCCTGTGGTCCTTCATCATATCCACTTACACCTAAGGCAACAAAAGGAGCTACTGATCTGCTCAGGGATCCTCAGCAGCATTTTCTCCATCATCAAGACCAGTTCATTGGTAATGGGCTCCCTTTTCCACTGGCCTAGCTCTAGTCTGTTTTTACCACGATCAGGCATAGACCAAGAAGCTGCTCTGTGCGTTATTCATTCAGGGGAGCTTCTCTTAGCAATAAGAGGATGCTCGAGTAAATGAGCTCTGTGCTTATGTGTGTATATATACATGCACACACCTTCTGGCATTTTCAATACAGTGTGCTCTCTCCATTTAAAAAAAAAAAAAACTCCACTTCTACAAATCTCTATTAGGTTGGCACTTGCTAAATTCCTTGTTCCTCTGCCAGTTCTGCAGTAATTATCTGTAGAACCTGAAAGTGAAGTCTCATGTTGAGATTCCTTATATATTTCCTGAAAGACATTAATTATGGATTTCTAGTAAGTTCCTAGGGATTCCCCTAAAGATGGCTTCAGTGAAGTTGGACCAAGTTGCTGAAGTCTTTCCTGCAAGAAAGTCTTCCTTTGGTTCTTTAAGAGAGCCCGGAGGTCAGAGAGAAGCAAAGACATATTGATTTAATAACCATTGAATACCTACCATGTACAGGGCAAACTGAGAATTAAAAAGACTCAAACTTGGCTCACTGGGGATGTAAGGAAATAGAAAGATGAACTATACAACTAACTATTCTTTAAGAATGATGCCTTCAATATAACATTTGTTCCTTTCTTTTCTACCTTTTCCTGTCTCTCCCTTCTTTCTTTTTTTTCCTTCCTTCCTTCCTCCTTTCTTTCAAAACCTAAAGCAGGAGATCATGTACAATATTACCACAGTTATAGGTAATTATATTATTTTATTAAACCAAGGGACGCTTGATGGAAGGATCACACTTTAAATGAAAAGTCCTCTGAATGGAAAGTGTGATACATTGTACTATGCCCATGGGAGGGCCCTGGAGAAGATGTTGAGGCAGAAGTGGAATGAGGAAACGAAAAGGATTCAAAGGAGGTGGATGGGATTTGAACAACTGGAAGCAAAAAAAGGCAAAGGGGATTCAGAGAGGTGCGATATGATGGGAGAGATTCAGACTCAGTCTAAGTAGCATGAATGTTACCTGGAAGGTAATAAGAGAAATTCTAAGGCAGGAGCTAGCAAACTCTTTAATGGTAAACAGGAGGAGGTAGAGGAGGAGGAAGAGAAGGAGGAGAACAGAAAAAATGAAGAAAGGAAAGAGAAAAAAATAATTCATGTGCCATAGGTCACTTAAGATTGCTGTAGGAGGTTTTTAGAATGAGGGTGATCAAATTGATAACCAAGAATTCATTCAGTAGTTATTAAGTGCATGTGCAGAGCACAGTGCTGGATAGTTAAGACATGATTTTTGCCTTTATGAAGTGTATAGTCTAGTGAGATGGTATTTAGGCCCATAGTAGCAGAAAAAATTCTAAGGGACAAGGAGATCTAGCTGAGAAGTAACAAGATTCTGTGTGTAAAATTTTTTAAATATTAACAGTGGGATTGAAGATTAAATGTGAGAGAATTAGAAAAGGACCAAAGATGATTCCAATACTCAATGTATAGTAAAATGGGAAAATGATTTGTAGGTGCTTGAGAAGGAAGGGTATTCCATCTTTCCCAAGGCTAATTTGAAGTGATAATAAGCATATAGGGATAGAATTTGTAGAATTAAGAACATAGATATGGATAATGGGACATAAGGAAGGGAGATAGAAAAGTAGAGATGTGACCAATTCATGGCAATTAGTCAAGCAGGTAAACATGTATTAAACACCTACTATGTGCTGTACACTGGTAGACGCTGGTATTACAGAGCCAAAAGGGAAATTCTATATACATTCAGGTAGCTTACATTCTACTGGGGAAAACAACATATACACATGTAGATAAAAAGTAGATACAGACTGATTCGAGTAGGGGACAGAATATGAGCAGGCAGGGGAATCAGGCCAGGTTTCATGTAGAACATGGTATTTGCTCTGACTCTTGAAGGAAACTAGAGATTCTAAGATGTGGAATTGAGGAGGGAATGCATTCTAGGTATGTTCTGAGGGCTAGGACAAAGCACAGAGGTAGGTGATTGAGTGCCGTGTATGAAAAACAGTAAAAAGACCAGTTTGATTGGAACTTAGAGTATGTGGAAGAAAGTAACTTGAAATAAGCTTGAAGGGTAGATTAGGGTTGTGAGGGACTTCAATTACCAAACTGAGGTTTGTAAGTGAAGGCAAAGAGTTGGAAATGGTTGGGATCTCCCAAGGAGAAAACTGAGAGGGAAAAGGACCCAAAAGGGACCCAAATGTTTCAGTACTTGTTAGTGATAAATTTGCCACCGTTCTATGCTTAAATAATCGTTGTTTTGCTGGGTAGAGGATGATCCGATCATTTGAATTTTGCTTTATTTGTTGTTAAAAATCCTTCATAGCTTTTCTTCCAGGGAAACCAATGTAAATATTAAAATCAGACTTATACTTTCCCACTATGGTAACTAAACCTCTGTCTATAATTCAGCCTTGTTTGATGAGTGAAGACAAGGCTGCACTGAGATTGTCTTCAGTATGGATGCTCTGCTAAACATCTAAGGGGGTTCTCCCCTTATCTCTTAGTCTTTCCAGGTGTATTGGCCATTAACTCTAACACAGCTGCAGTGCAGGTATGGAAAATCCTAGCATGAAGACAGTGCCTAACATAACTACCTTCGTAAGTGCTGCCGACTGGGCTTTCTCCGTCTGCTCAATGCTAACAGTTTGCTTTCTTGCTGCTTGCTCCAGGAAGCAGATGTAGTGGAGGAGGTTGAAATGATGGTGGAGAGCCTCTTGGATGTGCTCTTACAGACTCTGCTTACTATCATGAGTAAATCACAGTCTCAGGAGGCGGTAAGAGGGCAGCGGTGCCCGCAGTGCACAGCCGAAATCACTGTTAGTAACTAACAATCAGGTTCTATTGCCTGCTTTTCTAACCTTTAATTCCTTCACCCAACCCTTATCACCCACCTTCATCCCATGCCCATCTCTCCTGCATGATTGATCAGAGCATGACTCCTCTCCTTCTTGAGTCACATGGCATTTCTTTATTCTGAAAACCAATCACAATTCCAGATTCATGCCTCTCTAAAAGAGAAGCAAAAATGAATTGGTGGCAAGGAAAGTTCTCTTGATTTTCCTGATGCTTTCTGGCATTGGCCTCTGGGGTCAGTCATTTTCCAAGGTTTGGAGACAGTTAGGAAAGATTCCCATGTACCATGCTGAGAAGGATGAAAAAGAAAATCCCTTCCTAATCTGCTACTGGATGTCATCATAGAATACTAACTTAGTGTAAGTCTGTGTCAAAGTCTGTGTCATGCACAAGAGAAAATGATGCTCAATCATAATGTGCCTTTGTTGGGAAGTTTATAGTTTCTGTCTGCAGTGTCAGTCACTAAACTTCAAGCATCAGAGATTTAGGACAAAAAAATAATGAGATAGAAATATGCAATTGCCAGAAATTAGTAGCCATGCAGATATGATTTAGCACAGAAGCGGGAGATTAGTGTTTCAGAAGGAGCAGAGAAACAGTTACTTAGCTTCCTGAATGGAGGGGGGACCTGGCACCAAGGAATTCTAGAATGGACATTTTCATCCTGATGCTGTGAGCAGGAAAGGCCAGCACTGCTGGCAACCTCTTTTTCAAAAAAAAAAAAGTCTTCCATTTGGCAGATGGGGATTAAAATTAATCTCTTGAATTAAATCCTCTGTGGGAAAAGGCTAAACTGTAAGCATTCCAGGGAAAGAGGAGAGAGTTTGGGGAGTAGGAAGAGGCAGAGAAAGAAACAACATCAGCCTTATGCAGCAAGACACTGTGCCTGTAGCTGGTGTGCTGCTGTAAAAGGGTCACTCGATGTCCTGAGGGACCCCTATTTGGGAGCTCTCTTGCTTTAGAGGAATCCTATAAGTAAACATATGCACAGAGAGAGAAAGTGAGGAGCATGGACTGTGGATATTATTTATGAAAACTGAAGTTCTTAATCTAGGTGATTCTGTTATAGAATTTCATCCATCAGAGGGGAGGGGAGGGAAGAGAAGGGGAAGGGAATAAGCATTTATAGAGTGCCTACTATGTGGCAGGTACTAAAATGCTGAGCATTTTACAAATATGATCTCATGAGTCTAGACCTGTGATTTCATTGGTGGAGGAAACTACCTCTACTAGTATAAAGGTGTCCTGCAAGTTGCAGTATTAGCGAGTTTCCTGGGACTCTAAGAGATTAAATGATTGTTTCTGTGGTTCAGTGGTTTAAGTCATGTCCAACTCTCTGTGACCCCATTTGGGGTTTTCTTGGCAAAGATACTGGAGTGGTTTGCCATGTCCCTCTCCAACTCATTTTACAGATGAGGAAACTGAGGCAAACAGGATTAAGTGGCTTGCCCAGGGTGACACAGCTAGTAAATATCTGAGGCCAGATTTGAACTCAGGAAGATGAATCTTCCTGACGCCAGACCAGGTACTCTATCCACTAAGCCACCTAGCTACCTTATCCAAGTATGTGTAAGAGTCAGGACTTGACCCCAGGCCCTTTTGGCTCTGAAGCCAACTCTTTTTCCACTGTTTCTTTCAACTTTAAACATGCACATCACATATATAATAATTTTAATTCTTCTCAAAGATAATTGGATCTGAATATTGAATTGAGGTCGGATTCCTAGGGTCTTAAGAATGCCAAAAAACTATGCACAGTGAAGTCTTTTCACACAAGTCTTCCAGGACAGATATCTTTCTGGCTACTTTACTCATTTGCTGCCCTACCCCAGGGTTGCCATTATTTTGGCATTTGGGTGCTGCTTTGAGCTTTATTTGACTTGAAGGAGTTTTAAGGTCTCTAATTTTTATCCCTAAATCCTGCTGCCTTCCACTCCACAGTGCTTCCTTATTTATCCCCAATATTTGGGCCCTTAGGGTTCCTGCTTTCTAAATGTTCTGTGTGGTTCCTTTTTCTAATTGCTGCCTAGCCCTTTAATCCTTGCACTCCCAGTCTCAGAAAACCCATGGAGCCACAGAGGCCCTCTAAGATCTGAGTCCTCTGTGGGAAATTTTGCTTCACAGAGGCAGAAGAATTCTTGCCATAAGGAAAGTTAAAGCCCGTACGTGTAAACTGTTAACTGAAAAACATAGTATATCAACTAACTGTAAAGAAGCTTGTTGTTTTTAAATGATCTCATGATGTGATGACACTGTCCAGCGTTGTTTACATTGTGGTAAATGCCCTGTTTTGAGCAGACCTCGCCTTCTCTGCCAGAATGTGAAGCTCACTTAAAGCTTGATTTTGTTGTTCAGTTGTTTCAGTCGTGTCTGACTCTTTGTGACCCAATTTGGGGTTTTCTTGGCAAAGATACTGGAGTAGTTTGCCACTTCCTCCTCCAGCTCATTTTACAGATGAGGAAATTGAGGCAAACAGGGTTAAGTGACTTGCCCAGGGTCACACAGCTAGTAAGTGTCTGGGGTCTGATTTGAACTCAGGAAAATGAGTCTTCCTGACTTCAGGCCCAGCACTCTGTCTGCTCTACCATCTAGCTACCACTAAAGCTTAATCGTTTTCACCATCTTTCCATGGACATTGGGGCCATTTCAAACCTACTCCTTTTCCCTTGACCCAGGTGGGCTTTGGGGAAATAATCCTTGTGATTGTCTGCACTAAGTGTGTATGTTCCTATTGGTTGACAGGGGGAGTATGTGTCCTGCCTCCTGTCTCTGCTCCGTCAGATGTCAGATACACATTTCCAACATTTACTGGACAACTTTCAGAGCAAGGATGAGCTAAAGGTAGGAGGAGGCAGGATACTACCGTGACAGTGGGCTAGGTTGTCAGACATTGTAGGCTACTAAGGGCAATGTAACAGAAGATTGGCTTCAGTTTCCTGCTTTTAGGGAGGAGATTAGTATTTCAAAGCAATAAAGGAAATGGGATTGTTGAAGAGACACAGATATCCAGCCTTTCTCTGGAACTGGTATTACAGCCTCCTTCAAACTGCAGGTTGTCAAGTTCTCCCCAGTGGTAACTGACTGATTTAATAGAATAATTTCCTTTCATTAATACACAATTCCAAGAAGATGTCAGGAGCAGGAAAGTGGCAATTGACACATTAACCTGTTACCCTTTAAATGGCTGCAGCAAACACTAGAGCAGGAAGCACAAAGAAGCTGGCCCACAGAACCAAGCGAGGGTATTCCAGAATAGTTCCCCAAACACAACATGGTGGCATGTTTGCCATTATCCAGCTGTAGAGTCACCAAGATTCATTAGCCTTCTCATACTGCTAGTTACTCATGCTTTACCACATTCCTTACCTGTCTATCACACGAGGAGCTGCTTTATGCAGAGTCCCTGATACATAGGCTACAGTTGCTACAGTTGCATTCCCTGGACTTGACTTGGAGTTTGAAGAGTATGTGTCTCTGGCAATGCTCACTGCAAGGACACTCATTTTGTTTTTGTTGATTTTCAGTCATGTCTGACTCTTCATGACCCCATTCATTATCTTGGCAAAGATAATGGATCGGTTTGCCATTTCCTTCTCCTGCTCATTTTACATATGAGGAGACAGAGACAAGCAGGGTTAACTTGTCTAGGGTCACACAGCTAGTAAATGTCTAAGGCCGGATTTGAAGTCATGAAGAGAAGTTTTCCTGATTCTAAACTCAGCACTTTATGCACTGTGCCACCTACCTGCCCCAGGAACACTCATATAGGCTGTATTTCCCTAAACTAACATGAGGGAGCCAATCTCCTAGATCGCACTTCCAATGTCAAGAAAAGAAATAGAAATCTGTTGATAAGTTCCTAACCTAAAAAAGAGTTTTATGGCTTTGTTTCTGCTGAAGCATTCTAAGGCTTAGGTAACATGGGGAAAAAAATGAGAAGCAATGCAGCATAATGTACAACCCAGGGACAGCTTGCTAGTAGATGGACAAACGAGACAGACTCATTCCACTTGTATTGCTGCCAGACCCTTTCTTCCTCCCATCAGTAGACCTTTGGCCATTAAGCTAAGCATGCACAGTACTGCTCACGAGCTGACCAACACAATAATCGTACCTCCTTAAGAGTCTTTGGCCGTGCTTAGATACATTGGAAGCCCCCAAGCCACCTACCCCCAAAGTTGGGAGACATCCAAAATCCCAGAAGGACAAAATGACTCTAGGTGGGTAGGGCCCATCATTGATTCTATAAGGGTCCAAGAAAACAGATGAGATGTGTTGATACTGATGACCCTTGTGTTGTGCCCTTCTTCTATACCAGGAGTTCCTGCTCAAGATCTTCTGTGTATTTCGGAACCTGATGAAGATGAGCGTCTTTCCTCGTGACTGGATGGTGATGAGGCTGCTCACAAGCAAGTGAGTGTCAATGGGCCATTCACCCTGATCATGCTTATTGATGGATGAAGGATTAGATGAGGAATGAATGAGTTCCTAGCATCACAGGCAAAAATTTCTGTCCCACTACCAAACCCTGCTAAAAGAAACAGTCGCCCACAGAAAAACATGAGTGAACTAGGAAAGCCAAAAGGGGTGGGGGAGGGAAGAAAACAGCTTTGTAAACTGAAGCTAAGCCCAAAAAAAGTAGCACTGTTGTCTCTTATTATTGAGAGGGCATGAAAGACAGTA
This sequence comes from Phascolarctos cinereus, assembly GCF_003287225.1. Classification (NCBI taxonomy): domain Eukaryota; kingdom Metazoa; phylum Chordata; class Mammalia; order Diprotodontia; family Phascolarctidae; genus Phascolarctos; species Phascolarctos cinereus. Next base: position 84,675,100 of record NW_027555847.1, on the reverse strand, counting down.
ATCTCCTGGCAGCTTTTTCTTTACTAGACTTTGATTTAATTTAATAAATATTTAAATGTTCAGTTAGGTGGCACAATAAACAGAGCACCAAGCCTGAAATCGGGAAGACTCATCTTCCTAAGTTCAAATCTGGCCTCAAGCACTTACTAGTTGTATGATCCTGTGTAACTCTGTTTGCCTTAGTTTCCTCATCTATAAAATGAGCTGGAGAAGGAAACGGCAAACCACTCCGGTATCTTTGCCAAGAAAACCCTAAATGAGGTCATGGAGTTGGATATGACTAAAAAATGACTGGACCACAACAAATATTCAGTTCCAACATTTATTGAGCACTGATTATGTGCAGTATTTCCCTAGTTATCATTCAGTTATCAACCATATTATTATATATGGTCCTTTAAAATCAGAAAGTTCTCAGCCATCAAATTGCCTATTCCTTTCAGCTTTTAACATTGCCATTTCCATAGATGAGTCAAGGAAACAGGTGCCTGAAACTGGAGAGGAAGAATATGTCTTGAGATTGGCATTAAACGCTAATGTCAATTATCTTTAGAGAAATACCTATGGCACTAAAACTTACTATGATCAGTGGTATGAAGAAAAGATCATTGAACCAGGAGTTAAAAGACCTAGGTTCAGGTCAATTCAATTTGACGAAGCATTGATTGAATGTCAGCTATGTCCTGGGCCCTGTGCTAAGCTCTGGGGGATACAAACACAAAGTCCCTGCCCTCAAGACACTTCCATTCTAAGTTCCATGTACTGGAAATTCTGTATTTGGAGTCAAAGGACCTAGGTTCAGATGCCAATCGCTACTTGCTACCTATGTGACCTTGGACAAGTGTTAAACTCCCTCTGGGCCTCAGTTTCTTCTGCTATAAAATAAGAAAGTTGGATTAGATGATGTAAAGGTCCCTTTCACTTATAAATCCATGATCCTGGGGCAGCTAGGTGGCGCAGTGGATACAGCACCAGCCCTGAAGTCAGGAGGACCTGAGTTCAAATCTGGTCTCAGACCAAACACTTGACACTTACTAGCTGTGTGACCCTGGGCAAATCACTTAACCCCAATTGCCTAAAAGTAAAAAAATAAAATTTTAAATAAATAAATAAATCCATGATCCTGCTGTAAAGAATCCTAACTGTATAGATAACTATACACAAAATATAAACAAAATAAACAAAAAGGGATTTTTGAGTTCCAAGGCTGTTTATCAAATGGCGATGATAATTCTTGACCTGTCCTCCTTACGGCATGGTTGTGAAGTTCAAAAAAGAAACTAGAAAGTCCCTGGCAAACTGTCAGGCTACTTGCTATGATGTGTGTGCAACACATGTGACAATCTTGATCTGGGTATATCTGCTAAAGCCAGTATCCGAAATGGCTTTGCTTCATGTGACTTATGGGACCAATGTTGGACTCTAGTCCTGATATGGAAACAAAAATAAAAACCCACTTAAAAAAAGGAGAAAGAGCTGGTTGCCTGGAGCTATTAAAAGGCCTGTTTTGCTGCACTGCGTGACTTGGACACTTCTGGGGTAAAAGAAAGTGAACAGACAATCCCCACTTGCTGCTACAGTATATTACTATAAGTTATATCATGAAGCAAATTGTCAGGAAATGATAACATTTTCCCATTGAAACAAAGTTTATTTGGGGATGGTGATCCTGACTAAGGTCTGGGATCATACAATTAGTTCATATTTATGTAGCACTTTAAAGCTTGCAAAATAGTTTTCAGATATCCCATTTGATCAAATTGGTAGATACAATAAACAGTTTGCTCTAAAAGCAAAGTTATAGTAACTTTAAGCCTCTGCCACCCTTTAAAATTGTAAAATTGTATTGCAAATCCTTTAGAGTGAGAATCAACATGCCACATACTCAAGTGGTTCCGATGTTAGGATTGTAGAATCTCAGAGTATTAGATCTAAAATGCACAGCTAAACCAACTTAAACGATAGATGGCCAAACTCAGGTCCCAGGAGGAAAGTGACTTTCCTAAGGTCACACAGCTAGCCCATGGAAGAGCTAGAACTAATGTTGACAATTCCTGACATCTGATCTAGCACCCTTCCCACTGTTTCCCACTGACACCCTATAATGAGGCTGATTTTATATGCATCTTATGAATCCATCTCTTCACTTTATAGTCCTGCCTTAAACATACATGAATTATTTTTGAGAAGAGTTCCCTGACATTGCATTCCATTTGCAAATCATTACAAATTCCACCTTAAAAATGATGCCAAGATTACATTTCTTTCTCACCGTTTAAACAGATAGGATCATCCTTCCAATGTGTTAGAATGATTTTTTTTTCCTCCTTAGCTCTGTAGAAGGCTCAATTTTGGATCTAAAGGAAAAGGATGTGAATCACACAATGATGTGGACCCAGGCCCCATTCCTGAATGTTTCGTGGATTGAACCCTACCTCTTTGCTGTTATCTGGATTTAATGTAGTGCTTTGCATTTTTCCCTGCAGCATCATTGTCACTACTGTCCAGTACCTGTCTTCTGCACTGCACAAGAATTTCACAGACACAGACTTTGATTTTAAGGTATGTTCTACAGTAGTTCCTCTCTTGCCTCCTTTAAAACTACCAGAAAGCCTAAACTGAGGCTGGTTTCTCAGGTCCCTCTCTTCTTCACTATGTATCACTGGCACCCTGTGACAGAGCTGAGGTGGGACCACATGTTTGTTTGCCAGTGTCCCAAGCAAGGAGTGCGGCCAAGGATGCCCTCTGTTGATGTGCTATATGGCACTCACCGTGTGCGTAACTTCAGGAACTGATTCAATACTTCTGACTGCTTCCAACACCAAGTCCCCTTGATTGGCACTGACATTTAAAAAAAAATCTTCACCTGAAAAAATGCAAAACGAAAATCTGTGCTAGATGACTATATTTGAAGTGCTTTCTCTATAAGGCCAAGAGAAAAAATGCAGTCTGTGTTCAGATTGTCACGTTTCATCTGTTCATACTCTCTAGGTGTGGAATTCCTATTTTAGCCTGGCAGTCCTGTTCATAAATCAACCAAGCCTCCAGCTAGAAATTGTCACTCCAGCCAAGAGGAAGAAGATTCTAGACAAGTAAGACAGTTGTCTACTAATCCTTCATTCACCACCACAGCTCCAGATGTGGTTATATTTCCATGAAAGACCTCCTTCATGTGGTCAGGGAACTCACTCTCATCATGGAATCATCCCCAAGGAGCAAGTGTAAGAATTGCAAACCATAGATGTAACCTTCTGCAAAACTTGGACACAGGGCTTAAAGACTGATTTCATTGTGCTGAGTACATTGGCAGACTGTACTTTATTCCTGTAATAGATGGAATGTATATTATCTTTCCCAGATATGGTGACATGCGAGTGATGATGGCTTATGAACTATTCAGCATGTGGCAGAACTTAGGTAGGTCTCTACTATTTCCCTCTTCTTCATTTCTATGTCTTACACAGCCAAATTATATAGTAACAGAAATCATCACTCTCCCCATGTATATTAATGAAATAAAATAGCATTCATGCCATGCCTTTTATCTGTTTTTAGCCATAACACGCAGAGACTGTAGTAAGTCGGGAATTGACAGAGAAAAAAAGCTAGACCTCCTTCAATGTCACTAATTAACCAGGGGAGAGTGGGGAAAGAGGGCTTTTCTAAGGAATACAGTCTAGACTTAGTCTCAAGAATATCAAGCCCTAATTTTTGAGAACTAAAGTCAAGAAAGACAAGAAGAAAAAAGAATATCTTTCTTTGCATGATCTAATGATATTAGTTTTGTTTTTACTTTTAGTCTTAGAGTGCATTTCTAGGAACACATCTGTCAAGGGAATGGATTTTGCAGCTTTTAATTTAACAGACAATTTTTTGGTTTTTTGGTGAGGTAATCAGGGTTAAATGACTTGCCCAGGGTCACACAGCTAGTAAATGTCATGTGTCTGAGGCTGGATTTAAACTCAGGTCGTCCTGACTCCAAGGCCAGAGCTCTATCTACCGCGCCACCTAGCTGCCCCTAACAGGCAATTTTTGACAGGATACAGGAATAAAATACTACTTCAGCATCTGGGACAAGAGATTCAAAATTGTTTTTATATCTTGGGCCCCTTTGGCAGTCTGGTAAAGCCAATGGATCCCTTTCCACAATAATGTTTTCTAAGTGCACAAGATAAAATATAGGATTACAAAGAAAATCAATTACATTAAAATGCCCACATCAAAATGTATTTTTAAAAAGATCACAGACCCCAAGTGAAGAACCCCTGATGGGGGAAGCTCTGAGGACCCAACGAGGACACAGCTGGTTCTGAGAGGTACTACTTACTCTGAATAACGAGGAGTGACATTCCTTCTAAGTTGCCAAAAGTCTTAAGCAAGCAATTAGAAAATAAATGAGTGAGAGAACTCTGCCAGGTTGGTTTCCAAGTGAAACTACTCAGTTGGTTGTTAGGTTATTAAGAATTATACACAATGTTCATTTTTTAAAAGTTTCATTTGAACTTTGTCTAGATTGTGTAAATATGTCATATTAATTTAAGATGATGAGAAATTATATTCCATCCAAATGAAATGTAAGTAATTTTTTTTTAATTTGAATATATACCAAATGACTCTGTCACCCTGTTTCATTAGGCTATCAATTCTAGTCACTGCCACCAAACTGCAGGATTCATAGATGTGAGGAGAGAGTTTTATGGCTACCTAAGCTTTCAGATCTGTCTATAAGGTTGATTTAACCTTCGCTTTTCATAAACTTGAGGTTTTACTCCTCCAGAGGACTACAGCCTTTCTGTGGTTCTACTTTCTACTGTAATTTTCCCAAGGTACCCTCAGAATAGGAATCTTTAGATTGCCTTGGTGGATGACGCTGTCATCATTTTTTCACCATAAGATTGGGAATGACCGGTTTGAGTACCAAAGGAGCCATTGTCCTGGTGACACATCCCATCTGCTTCATCAAGCAAAGTTTGCTTTCAGTTGTATACATGGCCCTAGCACCTTGGGTTGCGTTATTCCAAAGCCTTCTGCTGTCACTTAGCTGCTATAGTCACAAACCCAGTCCAGGGAAAAATTGGAAAGAGCAAGATGTGAGGGAGACAATTCTGCAAAAAAGAAATAAAAATAAAAATGGCTAATATCTTACCTGTATCAGGGTGAATGCCACCAAGCAAAACATCCATCATCAGTATTCTAATTTTCTCCCATCCAAGTGAATTCTTTATGACAGAAATGATTTAGTATTAGTCCACAAATTGGTCCTGAAATCCTCAAGAACTCAAGATATCACTGCCATCATCAGCCTCCCCCCCTTATAGATGCAGAATCTATAGCATCATGTTAACATGTGTTCATTGGATATCAAAATATGCTATTTATCAGACTTTTCAGTGCACAGTTAATAACCCCAAAATTTTCATCTTGGTGCTACCTTCTGCCTTTGGGAGCTGTGTGGTGATTGATGTGAGTGATGTCTTCTGATTGCTACGAGATGACCTTACATGGTGATAAGATATCTTTGCGATATTGCAAAGGCCATGAAAAGCCATCCCCACCGCAAGCATCCCCACACAAAACCAGTTTGCTCCTCATTAGTGTTTTAAAAGACTGATAATGGTATTGGGGGGGGGGGGTAGTTACCTTCCAGACATCATTTTCATAGTCCAAAAAGTCTAAGACTTCCTATTGCTGATTAGCCCAGCCATGATCTGGACAAATATGCTTATGTATCTGTTTTCTGTTCCACTCACACAATCACAGAAAGCAAACACTCCAGAGCTTTTATTTTTCTAACCAAGAATTTGGTACATTTTAATTATACAGAAGAGCTTCTCCAAAGGATTTAATTCCTTATTGAGGTAGATCTGGGTGTATATGTTTCTCTCTCTCACCCTTAATAAAGGACCCAATCTTTTTTCACTGCAAAATATGAAAAAAGTCACATGGGAATGTGTTTCTAGTTTTGAGTGCCACAATTTCCATTCCAGCCTAGTGACAGCTAATGTAGTGCCATGGCCCGATTGCCATGCTTGAGGTTATGCTCATGGTCTGGAGTGAGGGAAGCCAGGGAAGATGCTCATCTGTTCCATAGTACTAGTGGTGAAAAGTTTACACCTGCTCAGTTCAGTGACATGCACTCAGAGGCAAAAGCAGAGCAAGGCTCCTCTTTAATGAAGCTGAAACCAATAAGCACCACTTGCTAAATAAATAGATTGTCTTTGGAATGGTTTCAGGGTCTTCATCCTAATTGTGAGAATAAAGACAAAAGTCCACTGCAGAAAATACCTATTCTACTTTTTTTATTTGAAAATAAATTAGATTTAGTTTGGAGTTTTCAGAGGATTTGCAGAAACTACTTTTAGGTTTCCAGAAAGGGGGACACAGTGTGTCTAACAGAACCACAGTGAACTCACCCATGAAAATTAGATAGTGAAAGGATTAGTTCTTTGAATATTCTTAAATGGAGAATCTGCTTTGCTCTAAGAGTCTTTAATGCCCAATAAGTTTATTGACAACCTACTATTTTTATGTCCTATGTAGGGGGAAAATATTAGACATTAATCATATATAAATTGTTTTGCCATCTAGGTGAACATAAAATTCACTTTATTCCGGGAATGATTGGTCCTTTTCTGGGTGTTACACTAGTCCCACAGCCAGAGGTTCGTAACATCATGATCCCCATCTTTCATGATATGATGGACTGGGAGCAGAGGAAAAATGGCAACTTCAAACAGGTAAGACAGTTTCTCAGGGTCATTCAGGATACTCTTCTCTTAGACCCTGGCTTCCTGAGGCAGGGTCACCAAGTTCATTGCATCTGGTGAGAGATTATGTGTGATGTAGAGATTATACAGAGAAGGATTTGACATTTTGGGCTCTGTTCACAGGTTTATTTTGTTTTGATTGATTTTGATTGATTTGAAAATGTGAACTAATTTTCCTGGCTTGTTTATGCAGTGAGAGGGCCAGAACTAAGAAGATGAAGAAGCAAGAGGCCTAAGTATGATCAAGGACAGAACAAACGGAGATATTTTCATCTCCAGAGGGCCAGGAGAACTACTACCAGACACAAAGTGTCATCATGGTGAATCAGGCAGTGTCATCTTCCCTGAAGGATATTAAGTTAAATGGCTGGTTTGTAGAATATGTATTGTTTACAATAGTTTTTTTTATTTTTTTAATGCAGGAAGGGCCAGAGGGTCACCCTCCTGCAATAGTAACTTTAGCTTGAAGGCAAAGGGATGGACTAGGTGATCTCTGGAGATCTCCAAAAGGTAGCCTTCTTGGATTTTCTGAACAAAGATGCTGGTTACAAATGAAGTCAAGAGAAATAACAATTATGAAAAAAGTTTTTTATTTCCCCTGAAGCCATATGCTTTTGCCCCTCCAATGGCAGCCTGTCCTTTCTTCATTCTTTCTGGTCTCATTTCTCATTAGTGACTTAACAGTTGATAAGGCGAGTGAAGGGATAACTTACACAGAACTCAGAAGAGGACAGTCCATGACCAGAGTCTGCCTCTGATTCCATCCAAAGTCAAGGGTAAACTGCCTCTTAAGGAAAGAAGGACACTTCTTCTTTTAGCCTTTAGCATCAACTTTTCCTACCTCGGTATACCAGCACATGTCTACTGGACAAAGCAGAAAGCTATTTTTCAAAAGAGTCCAGGTCACCAATGAATTTTGCAATTCAACAGATTTTTACTGAGCCACTACTGTATGTAAAGTCCAGGGCTGAGCTCTTATACTCTGCCATAGTCAGCACTGCAGAGCAAAGCAAAGCTAGAGTTAGCTCTGCAGCAGGGTGACCCTTAAGTTCTTCTTGCATAAAAAACAATTGCAAACAGAACATGTTCGCCAAACCAAACACAGCGTGATTTTTCAAATTAAGGTTGCAACTCTGGTGGATAGAAAACCTCATCCGGATATATGGGAAGAGCCCCTGGGATATAAAACTCATTGGTGGAGAATAAATGGGGAAAGCAAGAGCTCACCCCAGGAATGTTAGTTCTCCTAATGGTCAGAATAAAAGCAATTGCTAGAAACTTAAACTAGTCGATATTGTGAATTATAACGTGACAGATTTGAATAGATTCCCTTTTCATTTAGCTTAGATACATTTACTTTGGAGACATGGGACTTAGTTTTCCCTTCTTTGTAATTCTAGACCTCTTCCAAAAATCTCTCCCTCATTTCGTGCTCCTGGCAATATTGAAGTAGTCTAATTTTTTTTCACATCATTTAGCAAATGTGTCATTGTTTCTATCTAAATCTTCTTCTTATACCATAGCACTCTCCCCATTCATTGTTCCAGGCCCTACTGCATGAACGGACCTAACCAAATCTGTCTACCAGGTCCCTCCTTACTCTCTGTACCATGAAACTGGTGTATCTGTGTAGTATGCAAAAAAGCAGGTTCCTTGGTCATAAGCAGAACCAGACCCCTTCTTAAAGTCGGACCTATACCAGTCATCACTAGTCCTTCTTTCGCCAGTTATTTGAAATCCAGGAAACATACTGCTAGAATTTATGCAATGAAAAGAATACTCGAGTGGGAATCAGAGGACATGGGTTCTAGTCTCAGCGTTGCTGTAAAGTAGTTGTATCATCTTGACCAAGTCAACTCCCTTCCTTGGCCATCAGTTTCCTTATTTGTAAATTGAGGGAGAGGTGATCTCTAACTGATCCTCCTAACTGATATTCTGTGATCTGTGATTTGTGAATTTTCTTATATTCAAGTAGTTAAGATTTGGAATAGATCTCTAGAAACAGAAATCTAGAACCAATTCAGTTTCCTATTTAAGGGCCTTTAGAATAGCTCTTGGCTTCATATATAATCTGACTCATTATATCTGTTTCTCATCTTTCCCTTATGTTTCTTGGAGAAGCATGTTATAGAGGGAAAGGATATTCCTTTAGTTTTTCATGAAATGCATAACATATGTGCCGTTTTTGTCTGTCTGAACATTCAATACATTAAAGGTTCCATTTTCTCAAAGGTGCAGATTGTAACCCAGCCATACCTTTGCATGCTTTGCAGCTCTTGTCCCCATTTTCCTATGTAGACTCAACATACTACAGGCCTTCCTCTAGGTTTTTAAAAATATAATGGATGACAATGCAGTATTGGGGCTATCTGTTCTCCCTTACTCTTACTACAATACAGTATACCTCCTTTTATAATCTAATCATACATTTCCTGGGTAATATTTTATGCCACTTTTAGCCCCTTAGCCATCACATACTGCAGTCTGTTTGGGACTACTATGCATCACTCCTTAGGACCACTCTTTGAAGTCATCTGTAAGACTATTGGTATAGAAAAAGATGGGGGTTTTGATGTTGTTATAGTTAGAGAGGAGACTGGATCAGTGAAAGTACTACACAGTTTCCCAAATACAGTCTGACCCACTATCTCCTGCCTATTAAATTCTGGGTCCAATTCATTGTCCATCTGCAATGCCTGTTCGAGATATATACACAGATGGACAAACTCAATAGGCTGCCCATCCGGTTGCATCTAAGCACTACACATCCAGCACCCACTTGTTTTTTCTTGTGCGGATTGTTAAGGTAAACTCTTGTAAGTGGTCATAAGTATTAAGGCTTTGTAGTATTAGAACTTGATCACATCAAATTCACAAACAAATACAGCTTTGTGAAGGTTCAATTCAACAAAGAATTCTGGAGTACTGACCGTGTACAGAGCTCTCTTCTGTGGGTTGGAACAGATAAAGTGATAAAGACACAGTCATTGCCTTCATAAAGCTTATAGAATAGAGGTGTCACACCCGCAGCCCATGGGCATATGGCCCTTAAAATATAATTTGGGGAAATACTTAACAAAATAAATAAAAATACAGTAAATCATTTTGAAATTAAGTCAATAGGAAGCCTGCAGTGATCCTTAGGTCTGGATTAATGGACCCCATTTCTAGTTGATCCCATGTCAAACCCATTTCATTGGGTTTGACACCACTAAGACATGAATCTTGAAGATATGACAAAAATACATAACTATAATGATATATATATATATATATGTTCAAGAATTATCAAAAATAAAATGTTACATAAGACCCAAAGGGGAAGAGATCATATGTAACTGGGGGAAAGAAGGAGAGAAAGCCAGGAAAGCCTTCCTTGAATATAGGTGGCCTTTGAGTTAAGCTTTATAAATTGGGCAGAAATTCAATTGTAGGAGGAGGGAGAATATTCCAAGTATAGGGAACACCACAAGCAAAGCCATAGAGACTAGAAAGTGCACAAAGGTACAGAGGACAGAGAGTATTCCAGTTTGGTTGGAGTGTATATGCCTATGAGCTGAAGCTAATAAAGTAGGATAACACCAGATTATAGGAGCATTTTGAATGCCAGGATAGGAAGTCTACTTTATAGATAAAGTAATTGTAAGACAAAGGAGAGTTTGGGGCTTTGGAATTTAGAGAGGAATGATCAAAGTTAGTGTGGCCACAATGCAAAGAATGAATTGGGAGAGGTGAAGAATAAAGGCAAGAAGCCAGGGGAAAAGGCTACAAAGCAATCCAGTTTGGGGAGGGGGGAGGGTGATGAGGGCCTGTGCTAGAGGAGGAGCTGTGGGACCTGAGCAGAGGGGGACACGTGGAAGATGTTGTAGAAGTAGATTCATCAGTAAACCATAGTAAACCATGATAAACCATGAGAGGGTGAGGGAGAAGAAAGTTGAAAATAATTCCAACATTGGAAATATTTGATTTAATTTTACATATGACCAATCCCTGTCTCAATTTCAATGTGGTGAAAGGCTGATAAATAGAGTTACTGTGCATTATGTCTTTGAAAGAAATGGTTTGTGGGCAGAGGTGCTATTGTACCTCATTTTTTAGAATTTGGATAAAAATTCAACTCCTCCAGTTGATTTGCAAATAGCATCAGCACAAAAGATTTGAGATCCCAGTGTGGATCTACTTTGTTTCGAAAGAGTGCTCTTCGAGGTGAATTGCTGGATGGGAAGTTCCATGGCCCTCGTATTCCCTGCTTCATTCATATAATCACAATAAACTAATGTCAGCAATTACACTGTGGATTAGTCTCCCAGTGAGCTCTCCTTTGTGACTGGCTGGTAAGAGAGGATAAGGTTCTAGCCGAATTGTTTCTTCACACAAAGATAGTATATGGATATTATTGCAAGTGAAAGAAAACAGCTTAACAAAGCCTTCTTTGAGAACCAAAATGCCTTTCTCACCAGGGTAGGTTTGGTTTTTGCCTTGATTCAGGGAAAGGATACCTGAGACCTATAGGTCTCATCTTTCAATGAAATAAGTGGGGTAAGTGGTATTCCAGACTCAGGGGCATGGTGTCAGTGTTATGGAACAATCTGGCTCGACTGGAGTTTGTTTGGAACAAGAAAAACACCAGGAAGAAAACAAAAGCCAGGCACAACAATTCCTGCCATTGCAATGGCTGAATTTTTACCCCATTGTACTCTTGCTAAGAAGTCTCTTCTTTCCTCCAGGTGGAAGCTGAGTTAATCGATAAGCTGGATAGCTTGGTTTCAGAAGGGAAAGGAGATGAGAACTACAGGGAGCTCTTCAGCCTGCTGTAAGCCATGGCAGCCCTCGGACCCCTTGTGGGCTCAGGGTCACTCTCAGCACCTTCAATCTGAAACACTCAGAAAACAAATAGTACTAGCGGGGACTCCAGAACTAGCCTCCATCTGAGTTAGAGCCAAATCTGGATGTTTGGGCAACTGGGTATTTACATGATGGGCTTAACAAGTCGCATTAACACAAGACAATTGTTATTTCAATTTAATTACCTACTTATGTTTCCTGATATGTCACTTACATCCATTTGATATTTGTCTCCTAAGAATTAAACAGTTAGGTGGGTTTTTCGATTTTTATCAAAAAAAAGGTCTCTTTAATGTAAAAAGAAAGGGATTCTTCCCCTTCCAGGGCATTTTTGCACTATGGTGCAAAAGCTGATCTATGAGAGATCAACTTAGAGTCTCCAATTCTTCTTCTAAGGAATGAGGTCTTTCTTGTAAATGGTGAGGAACCTCTGCTGCCAGACAATGATCACCTTCTGGTCACTAGAATGGACTAAATATACAGAAAGAGACTCACATTTTTGTATATGGCCAAGAAGGGGATCTGTTTTGTGCATGTCTTATAAAGGGTTTTCTTTTTCTTTTTGTGGGGTGGGGAGGGAAGAGTGGGAAATGGGGGAAGTGTAGGGAGAGAAGATAAATCCTTGGTAATTGAATTTAAAAAAAAAAAAAAGACTGAGCCCTGGGCTCCTGGAGACTTGGTCTCTAGCCCAAGCTGTGCCATTAACTCATCATTTACACTTGAGTCTTTGGGTGAGTCCTTTCTCCTTCTCTGGGCCTCAGTTTCATGATCTGCAAAATGTAAGACAAGCAATCTGACCACATGATTTCTAAGCTTCCTCTTTCTGGCTCCAACATTCTAGGATTTTTTTATGACTTTTGCATTGGTCTCAGTGCTGTAGTAGGAAACATCCTATCAGATAATTTGCTAGGAAAGAAGAAAAGATCTTATTTCCCTGAGGCCTCCCACTTAAAAATAAATGATATTGTTTTTATTATCCCAAAGAATGAGTAATAGAAAATAATTATAGCAAAAAAGTTCTCTCTTATCTCACTTGTGGTTTCAAACTTGAAGGTTTTCTTTACTTAGGTGGTGTTTTAATTACAAACCAGAAAGCCTTTTGCTGAAGAAACAAATTTGCAAAAATTTTATTATTTTTTGGACCAGACCTGTGAGTTCAGTGGTGCAGACTGTAAGGAAACTTCCCTTGTCAATGAAGATCAGCACCTGCCATGCAATTACTAGTCTTAGAGAATTTCCTACAACCCTGAAAGGTTAAGTGACTTGGTCAGGGTCTAGAAGTCTCTAAGCATCAGAGGCAGACCTTAAATGGAGTCTTTCCAACTCAGAGGCCAGTTCTCTAGCCAATTTTCCATGCTACCTTTCACAAATGCATTTAATTTCCCAAATTGTTGATTGAATAAGTAATATAATGACAGTAATTCAATTGAAGATTAGAGAATTAATAATGATTTGTACAGATTAGTACAGAGAGGACTTGGATTCCTGACAAGATCCTAGAATATACAACTAAATGATGGTTTATTGTTTCCACCAAAATGAGAAAAGGCTTCCCAAGCTTTAGCCCGCCCAGTGTCAGAGGCTGCTACTAAGACAAACCTCTTTGCTCCCAAAGCAGACATTTCCCTAGTGCCTTCTTGCTTGGTTTTCCTCAGAATGGTTCTTGTGAAGTAGGGCCAAAATTGGGATAGCTCTGAATATGTCTATCATTTTCTCATTCTCTCTCCCTCTCTCTTCCCTGCTTTCTCTCCCCAACTCAGTCCTCCCCTCTCTCTTCCCTCTCTTCTCTGTCTCCCCTCTCCCTACTCTCTCCCTTCTTTCTCTCCCCTCTCCCTGCTCTCTCTCCCTTCTTTCTCCCTCTCAACCTCTCCCTCTCTCTCCCCCACCCTCACCCTCTCACCTCCCCTCTCCTTCCTCTCCCTCTTCTTCCCTCTCTTCCTTTCTCTCCTTCTCTGTCTCTATCTCATTTCCTCTTTTCTCCCTCCCTCCCTCTTTCTCTGTCAGCCTCGTTCTCTTTCCCTCTCATCCCTTTAACTCTCACCATTTCTGTCTCTGTGTCTCTATCTGTCTCTGCTGTTCAGATCCACATTGTCACCCCTAGGTGTGCTCTGAGCCCATCTGTTTTAGGGCACAGCTCTTGTCCTTATAAGCTTTTCTGGGGCAATGGGAGAGGACAGCGGATCTTCATTCTTTGCTATCAGCTTAGTAACCTCCTTGTCTTTGCTTCCTGCTGCGTGGAATAGAACTCAGCTGTTTGGGCCCTACCCGAGGTAAGGCTTCCATTTGGTGAGTCTGCTGTCTCCAAGAGACGGGCGCTCCCACTGTCTCTGCAGCTTTATGGAGATGGCTAGTCAAGTCTCATCAGTTGTCTTTTTCTCTCCAACAGTCTACTAGAGAAAATTGAACAGGAAACATGGAGAGAAACGGGACTTTCATTTGTCACTTCTGTCACACGTCTAATGGAGCGCCTTCTTGACTACAGGTACCCTTCTTTGTCACATGTCTGACCTTTCTGGGCTAATATCTCATGACCTTTAAAATAATGGCTAATGCCCTTCCAAGAGAGAACTGTCTTTGTCAGTTACAGAAATCAACACTCAGAATTCTGTTGCTGGCATACAACACAAAGTCTTTTGGGACAACTAAAATAAGCCAGTAGGTCTACCAACACTTCATGTGGTCCTTGTGCAGTTGTTTCCCAGATAAAACAAATGAATGGTAAGTCCAATGGAAATCATGAGAGGTGGGATTTTTAGCAGGCTAGGATGTCAGTAATCTGGCTCTTTGTAAAACAAACAAAAAGAAAAAGAAAAAACTGTGAAGTAGGGGAGCATTGTGAAGAAGTGGAGAAAAAGGAAGAAGGGAGGGCAGGGTTTAGCAGGGACAGAAGGCAAGTTCTGCATCTTTCCTGAGTTCATAGTTGCTTTGGGAATATAAATTGGCAAAAAAAAAAAATTCTTATCTAGTGCAGAACAAGGAGTGATTGAGTTCCCTTCAATCTGCCTAGTGGCTGCTTGTTTTGTGGAGTTAATTCTCTAACTTCTCCATGCCTCCATTTCTTCAACAAGAGTCTACTTGTTCATTATCTACCATGAAAAGCACGAGTTTGATGCTTTGGGATCCTCACAGAAAGGAAGTTCTGGGCCTCCAGATGGTGGTGGTGTTTTTCCTGAAATCTCTACCTTCTCTCTAGTAACAAGCAAGGCTTTATGAAACAACTCCTAAGTGCCAGTGAAGCCCCAATTGCCACCTTAATTACTATCTCAGAAGGGCTCAGGTGGTGGAAAAGGACACCTCAGGGAGGCTGGAGGAAGAGGAGATTGCTTGAAGATGAGTGATAAAGAGATAAAATCCATCCCCCAAGTAGCAGTCCCCTCCTCTCTGCTGTGGACATATGCAGAAGCAGAGGGGAGCATTTCTCACCAAGTGGACTCGGGAGACAAAGAGGGAGATCACACAGCCTGCAATAATTGCTGAAATGGGAAATGCCACGATGATTCAAGCAGGTGCAGAGCACTTACGGGTAAACTAGTCTCTTCAATTCAAGTTGACAAATACTTATTAAGGCACTATGCTAAATGCTGGGAAAATAAAGGGGGAAAAAAACACAATCTGCCCTCAAGGAGTTTATGTTCTACTGGGTGAATACAACATGTACACAGATAATTGTATATAAACAAAAATTAAAAGCTTTTACAAGAATGAAATACAAATAGGATAAGAAAAAAGCTGTTAATTGGTGGAAAATCTTCACCAAAAAAATGTGATAAAGGTCTGAGTTCTAGGGTACATAGGGAATTGATACAAGTACATAAGAACAAGAATCATTCCCCAATTGATAAATGCTCAAAAGTGATGATTTGCAAAAGAAGAAATGCAAATGATTAACAGCCATATGAGAGAATGCTCCACATTGTTAATATAATAAAAGTGCAAGCTGTTTAAAAACATTAAGGTTTCACCTCACACCCATCAGATTGGCAAAAATGATAAAAGATGCAAATATGCCATCTAGGAAGTACCATGGGAAGATGGGAATACTCTTGGTGGAATTGTGATATGGTCCAGCCATTCTGGAAAACAAAATAAACCTAAAAAGTCACTATCCTATCAATATCTTTTGACCCAGTGATACTGTTAATAGGCATATATCCCATGGAAATCAAAGACAGAGAGAAAGATCCTATATATACAAAATATTTATTGCAACACTTTTTGTAGTAACAAAGAATTACAAACAAAATGGGTTTCTATTAATTGAGGAATAAGTGGACAAATTATGAATATGAATAATTCAGAGATACTTGGAAGACTAGTATGTACTAATGAAGACTGAAATAAGCAGAATCAGTTGACCACTGTACACAATGGCTATAATAATGTAAAAGAAAACAACATTGTGAAAAACATCAGAACTCCAATCAATGCAGTGATCAATCTTGACTTTAGAGGTCTGATAGTAAAGTATATTTCCCTTTCCTCAATAGAAGGATGGTAGACCGTGGGTACAAAATGGGGCACTTGCTGTTAATTAGAGATGGGGATTTTTAGAATTCAGGATTGTAGAGACAGAACAGTTATGGGTGATGGTGGGATCAAAGATATGCCCATACCATGAGTGGATGAAATGAAGTGCAAATAGCAGTTATGGGAGTTGAGGAGGCTGGTGAACTGGAAGACCAGAGTGCTCACAGAAATATCTGCAAGTATATTAAAATGCCCAAATATGAGGGAAGCATTTGAGGAAAAGAAGACTTTGGGTCGGGTGCTAAACTCCTTAAGAAAGGAGGAAGAAGGACCTGAAGGCCAGCAGATGACTGTAACGAGGATCTGGACTGATTCATAAAGATGGATGAGTTTTATTGTTCAGTCATTTTTTTCAGTCATGTCTGACTCTTTGTGACCCCATTTGGGATTTTCTTGGCAAAAATATTGGAATGGTTTGCTATCTTCTCCAGCTCATCTTTATGAGGAAACTGAGGCAAATAGAGTTAAGTGACTTGCCCAGGGTCAAACAGCTAGGAAGTGTCTAAGGGCATATTTGAACTCAAGAAGATGAGTCTTCCTGACTCCAAGCCTGGCACACTATCCGCTGCACCACCTAGCTGCCCCAAGAAATGGATGAAGTGACCTTCAAAAAGGAGAGACTGTTGACCAATGATGGCAAAGGGGCAATCTGAAAGTGAGTGAAGAACAAGTCCTGTAGTTCAGTGGTGTGGTCTGTGGCTTGATGTGAACCTTGCCACAGACATGGCATCTATGGTTTGGTGCCTCAGAACAGCAAATAGAATTACTGAAGAATGGGGCATGGCCTTGGAGACCAAGTCTTCCTTCCACTCAGTTGCATTTAGGTACCTCCTAGCTCAGGGACCACTGCCTTTCAGCCAGACAAAAACCCCTCAGGGCCATTTTCCAAGCTTCCTCATTTTTTTTCTCACTTATTCTCAATTCCCTACCTCTCCTGCTCCTGGTCAGTCAAATGTTTGAAGTGATAACCAAAGTCAATCACTACTCTCTGTCTCCCCAGAAATATTTGCTTGTAGCAGAGTGGGCTTTCTGTCACTGGGCATACTATATAGGAAGTAGCTAATGGCTTTGCCATAAACAATTCAATCCAACAAATACATATTCAAAAGAGTACTGGTTGTAAGGTGAAAACATGGCAACTGAAAGACATGGGTGTTTTCCCATAGCAATCTGGGTGTACAAGCTATGGGCATATTCCAAAGGAAGGATAATAGACTTTAATTGCAGACTGCAACAAAAACTTGTTGACAGGGTCTTCAAAAGTCAATCTGACAAGAAGCATTTATGAAGCATTTGTTATGTGCCCAACTGTGCCAAGTATTGAGAATACAAATACAGGCAAAAAGATAGTCCCTGCCTTCAGGGAGCTTGCATTCTAATGGGGGAGGACAACACATAAAAGAGAGCTGAAAGTTGGGGAAATACCTGGGCTTGGGGCATAATGTCCAGATTTCAGCATTGTGAGAAACAAAGAAATAGCTAGCTTGAGTGCCTTGCTTAAATGGAGGTTCTGGGAGGGTATGAGGGTACTCTGAGTTGTGAATCACAGGGCTGAAGAGATCTTCTAGGATGAAGAGTTTTATAGGGCATGATGGTAGAGTCTAGATTGAATCCTAGTGAGAAACAAAGAGATTTTTGGTCTTATTTTTAAAAGTCTTATTTTGGTCTTATAGAAATACAGATTTTTCCTGAGGATTTGAAAGCACTTTCATCTCTATAACTGTACATCAACTGAGTAGCTGGCTATTAGGGAGTGGCTCTACTTCATGAATCACAGAACCAGTGCCCAAAAAAGTTCAAAAAGTGTCCCAGGAAATCGTGAACAAAAAGAGACAAATCTGGGGAAAGAACCCTGCTGAGCCCCTGGGCCTAAGAATCTTGATCTTGCAGGCATGGCCTTCAAGTTCCATAATCATGTAGGACTTTTCAGGAAAGCTCTAGGGAGCTCTTAGATTGAGAGACCAGCCCCAGGCCTCTATGTAAGACAACAGCTAACCACTCATGAAGGATGCTGCTCACATCCTGCAGAGAGGGTGCAAAGTAAAACATTTTTCAGACAAGGTCAATGCTGGGATTTGTTTTGCTTCACTATTTGTTCCAAGGATTTTATTTTTCTTTTTTCTTTTTCCAGTGTGGGAGATGAGTGAAAATGGAAAAAAATTGAAAATAAATTTTTGTTCATTGAAAAATTATTAAATTTAGGGGGGAAAAAAGACTATACCTGACCCACTCCACGCCGAGAAAGAATAGAACACATTTAAAGCCTTGTGAGGAAAGGTGAGCCACAATAAAAGGAGAGAGTGGCTTTGTAAAATTTGGAAGCTGTTAAAAAGTTTCTCTTTTTTTGTTGTAAGCCTTGAAGCATATTTTTGATGTTCTTGAAGGAACATTAGCTGTAACTATAAGAGGAAAAATTGGAAAGTAAACACAAGTGCTACTTGGCTGTTCATAGACATGGTAGGCAGGCCCCTTGGAGGCCCACCTTATTAAGGGTACACTTTTCAGTTTAACTCTCAAGATGGAAAAGTCTGATTGTGGTCGAGTGGAAGATAATACCTGATAGAAATTTCACATTATTTCCAGAAAACAGAGTCCATTGATTGCCAAGCACTATCGGCATTCCTTCCTGTGGGATATGAACTATGGGCTCTTGCACTGAGTCCAAAAACGAGATGACTCCCTGCATCACTCCAGAGGAGAATGCTTGGGGTCTGCACCCAAGCTAGCTGTCCTCAACAGAGGGCTGGTGTGGTCTGATTCTTAGACCCCATATTCTGAAGACGCAGCGTAAGACAGAAAGGCACAATGTTTTCTTGGCGCAGTCAGTGCAAGACAGTGCTATCTGCACATGGTCTTACCTGACTGTGGATGATAGCTAAAGAATGATTTGATCATCCCTTAAGGTCAGGGAGGTTTGGGACAGTGGAAGATGCCCGGGGACGAATTGTCTCATGAGCGGCTGAATCTTGTTTGTTTATAACCACATAGCTACACATGCCTAAAAGGCAACTCAATATTGAGACTCACTTAGAAACCATACCTTGAATATTCCTAATATGTTTCTTCAGAAAAGTTTGACCTCAAAGAACTTCCTCTGTGCGCTCTCATGTACAATCACTCTAGGAGGGCAGGGGGCAGGGGCAGGCAACTGTCTCATAGAAAACCAGTGAGTAGGGGAGATTAAATGACATGCCTAATGCAGCTAGGTGGCTCAGGGGGTAGTCTGGCCTAGAGTCAAGAAGACTCATCTTCTTGAGTTCAAATCTAGCCACAGACACTTACTAGCTGTGTGGCCCTGGGCAAGTCACTTTACCCTGTTTGCCTCAGTTTCCTTATCTGTAAAATAAGCTGGAGAAGGAAATGACAAACCACTCCAGTATCTCTGCCAAGAAACCATAAAGAGTCAGACACAACTGAAACAACTGAACAACAACCAAAATGTTAAAAGACTAAACCCTAGGCCATTCCCCTTTCTAAACCGCAGGCTGTTCTGCCTACAGTTTGTTGGCAGCCATAACAAATGAGAGCCTAACTATAATTCTTTAACTTCATTTTACCCAAAGGTATAATCTTTCACCAGAACTGCTACCAAAGTGCTAAATAAACAAGGAGAGAGCTTTTTTTCATTTCTTTCCCAGATAGTGGCCAAAAAGAAGGCAATCTGAGGAAGGATAAGCATGGAGGTCTGGGTCTTACATATACTTGGTCATCAACCCTTAAAATGATGGAGATTTTGGCCATATGTAATAAACTCTGTCCCCAGCGATCATCACAATTGCTATATCTATTGCTGAATCCTCCAGAAGAGGTAACACTCACCTTTATTCCCAACCAGCAGGAGTAGAGATGACCTGAAAGGTAGCCTTGTCCTGTGTGTGAAAGTTGCCATAGAGACTTGGTGGCATTAAGAGGTGCTCAGTGCCAACATAAGAAGTTGTCCCACACAAGAGGGGTTTTGAGTTAGCTCTCTCATTTTACCGTTCCTTCCTCTCCTGAGGATATACAGTAGTTTCTACTTAGAAATTCTCTCCTCTGTCCTTTCCTTTGCCCTCTGGGTCAAAACCAGCAAACACTGCACCATATCAGCAGGTGTCTTTTATGTGAAGATGCTCAGCCTGAACTAGAAAAGAACAAGGTCTCAAACTTACAGCTTGCTGCCCCTGTGGAGCCTGGTGAATGCTGATCAATACAGGACTCTGAAGACAGTGTATATGGATATTACATGTTGATCAGGAAAATGCTGTAGATGTAGTTTACTTAGATTTTATCAAAGCATCTGACAATCTATGCTGTTTTTTCTTTCTTTTTTTATTGTGACATTGTTGTGGGAAAATGTGTATAATAGCAGAGTTAGGTAGGTTTGTAACTGATTGAATAACTAGATTAAAAAAGTAATTATTAATAGTCAACTTTTGTCAGCGTTTACTTTAAGATGGTCTCTGGTAGAGTGCCTCAGAGATCCCTGAGTCTGAGTCTATGCCATTTAACATTTTTACCAACGATAATGCCATAAATGGTACACTTATCAAATTTGTAGGCACAAACTTTGCAAGGGGGCAGGAGGGTGAAGGGGAGATAATTAACATGTTAAATGACAGAGTCAGGATCCCAAAAGATATTGACTAGCAAGAGTATTGGACTTAATCTAAGAATGAGATGGAATTTAATAATTGGTGCATAAAAAGTCAGATGCTTGGTTTTAACAACAATCACTTCACAAGATGGGAATGTGTGATTGGGTAGCAGTTTGTCTGAAAAAGATTTTCAGGTTTTACTGGCCTCCAAACTCAAGAGGAATTGACAATTTCATATAGCAGCCAAACAAGCCAATGTGATTGGAGCTGCATGAGGAGGAACCTCTGGTCCTGAATAAGAGAAGTGTTAGACTGCCCCACTGGACTCAACCCTGATCAGACATCTGGAGGTTTTGTTCAGCTCAAGGTGCTACATTTTAGGAAGGATCCTGGCAAGCATTGGGAGAAGAGTGGCCAGCATGTCAAAGGACCCTTGAGACCAGGCCATGTAAGGATCAGTCAAAGGAACTGGAGCATGGAGAAGAGGAAGGAAGGGAAGAGATGATAGCTGCATTGAGGCATTTCAAGGGCTACTCAATATGCTTGGCCCTAGAAGGCACAGCAAAGAGCAGTGAATAGAAGTAACAAGGAAACCAATCTAGACTCAAAGAAAGAGAAACAATCTAACAATTGGAGTGACTCAAAAGTGGAATAGGCTTTTCTGGGATGTGAGGAGTTCCCTCCGCATCAAGATAGGTTTTTAAACAAAGGTTGGACAACCACTTGGGTTGGGTATGTTGGAGAAGATAATCTTGTTCAGGTATGGGTTGAACTAAAGGTCCTTTGAGGCCCTTCCACCTATGAGATTCTGTGATTCTGTGACAGCTGCAGCAAGTAACTGCCAGATGTGGTGTGGAGAGGACCTCTTGTTTGAAACAGTTTATCTTGTTTAGTTACAGTCTGTGCCAGGATACTGTGACTCCAAACCTACCTTGGGAGATCTCCAGGTGTACTTAGGATAGCAAGAGTCCTTGCTCTGCTCTGGATTCCATATAAAAATGTTCTTCCCTACTGTGCCCTAGACTGATACAAAGCCAAGTCATCCAGTCTCCCTCTGTGGTTCCAAGATCAAACCTAGTGTTTTAAGTACCTAAGGTCAGGCCTTTTGGTCTACTTGCTTTGTTCCTACAGAATGACTTCTTCCTGGGAGGCTGCCATGTTTTCTGAGTCATTGAGAGGGTAGTGAGAGCACCACTCAAATGGGATTGATAGACCCCCTCTGGGCCCAAGCCAGGCTGAAGAGAAGAACCAATTGTCAGCAATCCCTTTCATTGAGAGTTCTGTATCTCTTTCTGTACCTAACTCAAAGATTTTAGCCTTCAAGTTTACAGACCTGAGAGATAGCCCCTTAACACTGTGAACATTTGTGTTTAGCAGTATTTCAAGATAAGCAACAGAAGGGCAGTTGTCTGAGGGTCTGGGAGGCCTAGAAATAGCAAGGATTTGGTTGCAAAGGCAATGCTATGGGCTTTACAATCTGCATATAGGCTGTTTGGTGGTTGTGATCCATTATTTGGTGTGTAGTGATGATTCAATTCTGTCTTTTGGTTCAGAAGCATCATACTACTGTAAAAATCTCACTTGAGCTTTCCTTCCTAGGGACTGCATGAAAGGAGATGAAACTGAGAATAAGAAGATTGGCTGCACAGTTAATCTGATGGCAAGTAGATCCACACTTCTTCCCAATGTGCTTTAGTTTGCCTAGATTTCGTTCTCTCCTGTACCCTGTAGCATGTAACTATCATAATTTGGGGAGGAAAAAAAGCAAAATATTTGCTGCTCATCTTAGAAACGAAGGTGCCAAAACAGGCAACACTTTTCTCTGTGCATTCTCATCTGCACAGATGAGTAGAATGGCTTCCACCTGAGGCAGAGGAATTGTCGGCCCAGCCCACGGGCCTCGGAAGCTGCTCAACACAGCTGTTAGTGAAGGAATATTTGCTCTGAGCATTTTCTTCCCTCAACAGGAAGTTAGCATTCCATGTGAAAGCTCTTCTTATCCTTTTCCTCCATCTCTCTTTCTCCCAGGCTCTAGTCCATACCCAGTGTGAATGCACCTCAGTGTGAATGCACCTCAGTGTGAATACAACACCAGTATTCCCCTGATGTTAGTGGGCTTGCACTGGACGCAAGAATGAGCTCAGGAACTGACAGCTTATCCAAGAATTCCAATGCCCATCTTAATAAGAATTTCATCTCACTCTTACAGAACTTTTACAAATCTGAAATCAACAAAGAGGAAATGTACATCCGATACATCCACAAACTGTGTGACATGCATTTACAGGCAGAAAACTATACTGGTAAGTACTGGCTACCTCTCCCTCCCCATTCCCAGCAACACTGGAGGGAAAAAAACATGGAGGACTCTTTCATTGGAGAACTCAGGAATTGGGGACAGAGCAAAGCAAAATAGAGACTCAACACCTATGAACTCCAACCACCAGAAAGGTTATAAAGAACCAATGGGTCCTTTCCTCACACTCTTCTCCTCCCCTTCTTGGTATCACAGCCATAAATGTGTGTTCATAAGCTTATATTAGTGAGAGAGGAAGAGGGGAAGGGAAAGTAGCATAGTGTGTTAGAGATAAAGTGAAGACCGACCCACGTCCTGACAACACCGCCCTCCCTTGTCTACAGCCCCAGCTGATGCCTATGTTATCTATTCTTCCTCTTCATTGCTGCCCCACTTACTGTGCCCCCAAGGACATCCTCAATCATTTCAGGGCATCATTACTTCATCTCTACTTCTAAGTTCTGTAGGTCTGCCTTTGAAGTTCTGTGAGAGCAGTCATTCTTTATACTTCTTCCATCACAACTGAAAGGGGAAAAAAAAAAGCAAAAACGGGGAACTTAACAAGATTAGCAACCATACAATCACAATTTTCATAGCAGACTGCATCCCAATATTTAAACATAATTTCAGCCCTTCTCATGAGGATACCGCTGGCATTTAGCAGCAAAACAATTCCTGTGTTCAACTGATGGTGGAAAATGTTACCCTACTTCCTGAAATGCCAAGTGTGTGTCTTTCTGTAAAATTTAAAGTTAAAATTATTGAAAAGTTATTTAAAAGCTCAGGGAACAGTTCTGTATCCCTGGGTGAATAGTGTAACACAGTTTGATTTCTAATGTTCTTTCAGGTCTTACCAACATGTTTTAATTCTGAGCCCAGATCTAAAGGAACAAATAACATCTTCTCCCCAAAGGCTAAATTTGGATGAATTTGCTGTCCCAGAGTCCACTGTGAGGGTCAAAGATTTTCATTACCTAGCCATTCTCCAGATCTCAGAAAAGGGTCAGTGTACATTTTATGGTGTCATTCCGTGAACAGAAAAGCAATTGGCCAGAAATGAAATCTTCAAAACCTCCATTTCCTCTCAGGCTCTTAGGACAGTAAAGTGAGCTGCTTTTTAACAGTACCGAGAAAAGGCAATAACAGAAAGTATTTATAGCTTCTGCTTCAAAAGGGAAAACTAGTCAGCGTGGACTGAGCTATATAAAAGGTGCTGGGACAGGCAAGGGATACAAGAAAAGAAGAGCCTGCAATTCCTGCCCACAAGGACAAAGCAACATGGCCACTCAAAAGAAGTCCTTGGGACATGTATGGAGCACCAATTGAGTGTGAGACAGTAGAAAGAAAAGGGGGTACCTGAGCAGCGTCCTAGCCAGGCAGCTTCCTCAGAGATGTTGTCTGGGAAAAAGGGAATTTTGATGGGTCCTCTGAGGATGAGTTGTTGGACAACTAAAAAAAATGGCAGGTAGTTTGGGGAAGCAAGTTTGAATAGTGACAGAAAACCTGAGCAAGAGAGTTTGGAAATAACTTCCTTGCCAATATGAAACTTATCAAAAATGTTCAAATAAAACTGGAAGGGATTAATAAGAATCCTGAACAGTGGCTCTAATTCAATATGAGTCATCCCTTAGAATTTGGGGAACTACATCATTCCACTGGTATTACTTTAAATAACTCTAATTTTTTCATCCTGCAGTGAGATGGCACAGTGCCTCAGTACTGGGCATCAGTGTTAGCTCGGGCCACTTGGAGCAGGGGACTCCCAACATTGGGCTGTAAGCCCAATCACACAATAGGCAGGCACTCACACCCCTTCATTTGGATGCCATTTTTAAAACCACACTATTTGGAAATGAAAGTGATGATGGAGAAAGAGTAATTTCCAAAACAGTAGCATTGGCTGAGTGTGGGATTTGAAAGGATTGGCTGGCTCGGTAAAGATTTATGAAATACTCCATCAGTATTAAATCCTATTAGAGGAATGCCTAAGATGGGAAGAAAGGATGTGCAAACAAATTAGGCAAAGAAATCAAAGGAGAAGCTAGAGATATTTCAGTGATGCATTTCCATATTCAAAGGTCAACCTCCATTTCACAGATCAACTTATTGACAACAAACAGGAAAAAAACTTCCTCTCCTATTCAAAAATATTGGAGAAGAGAAGCTAAATATTTTAGTAGTGAGGGTGTGATTCAAATAGACAAGCATTTATTAAGCACTTGCAATGTGTAAGGCACTGTGCTAGTCATTGAGGATAGAAGGACAGAAAGGAAAATCAGTCCCTTCCCTCAAGGAGCTTATATTTTAAAGAGGGATGCAAGCATGTAAACAGATAAGTTAATGCAAGATAAGTTGAGGAAGGAAAAAGGACTAACAGATAAGGGGAATCAATAAAGAAGTCTTTCCCATAGGAGGTGACACCTGAACTGGGCAGCATAGCAGATAGAGTGCCAGATATGGAGTCAGGAAGACTCATCTTCACTAGTTCAAAGCTGGCCTTGCTAGCTGTGTGACCCTGGGCAAGTCACTTCACCCTGTTTGCCTCAGTTTCTTCATCTGTAAAATAAGCTAGAGAAGGAAATAGCAAATCGCTCCAGTATCATTGCCAAGAAAACCCCAAATGGGGTCACGAAGAGTTGCACATGACTGAAAACAATTAACACCAGAGCTGAACCTTCAAAGAAGCTAAGGATTCTTAGAAGGGGAGGAAATACATTCCAGGCATGTACAGAGGCACAAAGATGAAATGCTGAGCTTGGGGAATAGAAACTAGGTCAGTTTGTCTAGAATGTAAAATGCATGAAGGGGAGGAGTAGAAAGTGTCCAAAAGGAGATGAGTTAGATTGCACAGGGCTTTAAATGCCAAATTAAGGAGTTTTTATTTTAATGTAAAGGTAATAAGGTAATAAAGCTGATGGCTCTTAGTCAGACCTGAACTTTAGGAAGATTACTTTGACATCTATGTGAGGAATGGATTGGGGAAAGTGGAGAGGGAAGAATATAAAGACAAGGAAACCAAAAAAAAGTCTGTTACGCTGGTCCAAGCAAGAGGTGACGCAAGCTTCAACTAAGGTAGTGACCTTGAACATAGAGAAGGGGACAAATATAAGAGATGGAGAGGCAAGAGAAATAAAGCTTAGCTCCTGATTGGGCCTGGGCTTTGAAGGAGAGGAAGGGTTGAGGAATAGCTTTGAGGTTGTAAACCTGGATAACGACAAGGAGAGTAGTAAAAATGGGGAAGTCTGAGGGAGGATGGGTTTGGGGAGAAGAGAATGAGGTATGTTTTGGGATGTGTTGAGTTTGAGATATCCATACAACCATCTGGTGGAGATAACCATCAGGCAGTGCAGGCCTGATGGGAACTCAGAAGAGAGATTAAGTTTCAATATGTAGTTTTGAGAGTCACTGTATAGAGATGATGACTGAATCCATGGGAGCGGATGAGATCACCAATAGTGGAGAGGGGAGAAAAGGACCCAAGATAGAGTTAGAGGATAATAATGATCCAGCAAAGGAGATGGATAAGGAGGGGTCAAACAGGTAGGAGAAGAATGAAGAGTGAACAGTGTCACACAATCTAGATTGTGAGGCCATGTCTGCTGTAGTCATTATTCATCTGCAGGCCTAGGAGGGGTAAGCATCTAAGATAATTTTTGCTGCCTGCATTAGCTATAGAGACTAGAACTACTCATCAATTGATGTGAGAGTAGATGGGAAAATAATAGATGAGTTCAAATGAACCTTTGGTTCTGACATATTGAGGTCATTTCACCATGAGTCCAAACAGCTTTTCTCTGGGTCTCTCTTCTCTAATCTATTTCTATTTCTAATATCTATTTCTGTGTTGAATGAACATTTCTCAGATATGGTGTAGTGGGGATTCCTTTTCAGGTGTGGTTGTATGATAAAATGGCTACTGGGGTCCCTTCCAAAACTAAATTATGTGGTTCTTTGATCTCTTTAAATGTAAGGGATTGGCATTTCAGGGTTTCCTTAACTCTAAAGAGCTTACTCATTTTTCTTGGTTTGTGTGTTTCTGATTGTAACCTTGCCCAGCGTGCCAACATGTAATTTGCACTTCCAAATTAAGACATTTTGAGCTACCTGACTGAAGGTTCACTGCTCTGTCTTCTCACAGAGGCTGCATTTACTCTGCTTCTGTATTGTGAGTTGCTCCAGTGGGAGGACCGACCACTTCGGGAATTTCTGCATTACCCATCCCAGACTGAGTGGCAGCGAAAAGAGGGCTTGTGCCGAAAGATCATTCACTATTTCAACAAAGGGAAGGTATGTGATGTGCCCGGGATTACTCCCCTAAGGACAAGCTCTCCCCTGTTCCTACTGCTAACGTCCCTCTCCATTACCAGCCTGGCTTCTCAACTAGATAGCCACCATGGGGGAGGGGGGGGAGAGAGGAGTGGGGGGCGAGAAGGAATGAGAATGTGTGTGTTGGGGTGGGGGTGAGGTCATCATGTATTCATGTGTATCTGTGTGCCTGTATGTGTATGTATATGGTCATCCACACATAGGCTTGAAAGGCAGCACACTTTGCCCTAGAGTAGGAAATGTGAAGGGGAACCAGGACCAACAAATTTAGGTTTGAGAAGAGAGTGGCAGAGAGCAATTTATGTATTTTGATAATTGTTGAAGCTCTTTATGCAGAGGCTACAACACTTCTTCTATATTTATTAGAAGAAGTGATTTGATTTTCTAATCTACTAGAGTAAATGTAAATATGGACTACCCAAACTAATGCATTTTAGGTGCAGGAAAACAAAATGAATGTTGCTTTTTGACTGACATTCTCTTTGGCCCCAGACTGACCTTTGTCCCAACCAGGTGCAATATTCTTTAATTTGGTTTATTAGTCCCATCAAATATGCACTTAGCTAGGATTAGAAGACTGTGCACAGAGTTGACTCAGCCTCCCAGAAAGCTTCCTGCTTCATTATTTGTCTTGTCCTTCCTTTTGAGTGAACTTAGGAGAAAGTGTTGCTCATTTGAATCTCTGTAAATGGCCAGGTTGGATGTGGGCCATAGGCTAAAGGGATTACTAGGTGCCTTTGGGAAACACTCTCTTCCCATTAAACTTTAAGCATATTTGTAAAATTGAAATAGGACAACCCAGGGAGATGCAGTGGTTGGAGGCTCTAGCTAAAATTAATGGAAAAAGAATTTTTTTAAAGAACATGATCATGGAGGGGGGAGGAAATTTTGAAGTTGAATGACTTCTGTCCAGATATTAGAAAATAGAGGATGAATTCTTGGTGCTCTCATCACATAGTAGACACCTCTGGTTTCACAAAAAGCCCTTCAGGTTTGGATGGAATCTTTAGAGTATATAAAACAAATGATTAGCTAGATCACAAGAGCTTTGTTGAAATTAAAATAACATCCACTTCATTTGGATCTTTAGGTAAGCTTGAGACTTATAATGTATTAGATGGATCTTCTATGGAGAATTTATAGGAAAAATTGAACAAGGATGAGAAAGCACAAATAGGTTATGATCTATACTGGTGGAAAGAAAACCCATAGTGATATCATTGAAGTATAAACACAGAAGTATGTGTTCAGGGCTCTCATCCATGCCGAGGACATGGGGTACCCAGTTACCTGTCTCCTCCTTCTCCATATGGTCTTTCTAACCAGTCAGTCACAGAATCTCCTCAAACACAACCTGGTGGGCCATTGCATTCACGGTGAGAAGGGAGCTAGGTGAGCACATTTGTACGTACCTACCTAAGTGAGTTTTAGATTATTTGTTCTATTTGTTTCTTTCAATTAGCAAAGATCATTGAAGGAGTTCTGTATTTGCAGACGAATTTGCTTGGGCTCCTGAGTGAGTGAGTGAGTGAGTGAGTGTGTGTGTGTGTGTGTGTGTGTGTATGTGTGAACAGGATTTTTTCCAATCTTAATCTCTAATAATAAGCAGACAAGCAAATTTAAATCTTACTTAGCAACTTAGTTTGTAGAGAGCATGAAGGAGGATCATGACCAGCCTGAGTATTAATAAAATATTAGAATGGAAGAAAAAAATAGAGTAAGAAGTAATCTGCAAAGAAATAAAAAGGCCATCCAGCCACTCTTGACAGTGCTTTGCACTAGGGAACCCAGGAGATTGGAGTTTTCTGAGACAAATGCAAATCCCTTAGCTCATCCTTTGGGATTTACACATTCTTTGTTTTCTCTGAGTATGCATTTATACAACACATGCAGAATGCCCACCTGATCAATTCCTATTGTACAGCATATTTCGGAATTACTTGGTAAGTCCAACTAATTCCCTTGGAAAGGTTTGAGAGTCTTTAATTCCATTCCTAAAACGATGAAGCCAAATCACTTATGCTACAAAATCAAGATGCTTATGGGGAAAGAGTCACCCCAAGGGGAAAGAGGACTCAGGCAGAAGAGCATGGCAGGGGGTACAGTAAGAGTTGTTGGTGCAACCCAACAGGAGGGGAGGGAATGAGGCCAAAAAGAACAGCTTGATGCCTCTTCTTGACTTTCAGGTATTTGAAGGCAACTTTCATGTTCCTTCCAGGGCAGACATCACTGGTGCCTTTCCTTGATGCTCACATGGGATGGTACCCAGGCTCTTCGCCATTCTGGTCGCCCCCAATTTTGCCTCTTAATTGCTTTAGATTTTTTTTGACTGCCAAATCACATAACTTATTCCACTGATCTTGCTGTCCATTAAAATCCTCAAATATTTTTCAGACAAATTGTCATCTTACCATGTGCTTCTAGAATCAATTTCTTGACCCCAAGTGTAAGACTTTCTATTTAGCCATATTAAACTTCATCATAGTACATTCAGCCCAATTTTCTAACCTGTCAGAATTTGGAATCTTAATTTTCATCTAGTGGATTAACTATTCCTCCTAACTTTGTGTCATTTGAACTCCTGCCTCCAGATTGAACCCTCACATCTGACAAAGAAAGACAAGCAAAAACATCCAATATAAGGATCAGATCTGACAACATATGCAGTACTTTGTCCTAGCAGGCCCCCGCACCCCCACTCTCTGCTGTGAGGGGGAATCAATGTTTCTTTTTTTTTCTTTTTTTTTTTTTGGCTAGGCAATGGGGTTAAGTGACTTGCCCAGGGTCACACAGCTAATAAGTATTATGTGTCTGAGGCCGAATTTGAACTCAGGTCCTCCTGAATCCAGGGCCAGTGCTCTATCCACTGCGCCACCTAGCTGCCCCAAATCAATGTTTCTTCATCTATTCTCTAGGACCTTCATTAGTTTTTCAGCTCCTCAGAGTTCCTCTTCCTTTTAGTGATCTTTT
The DNA here is from genome assembly GCF_003287225.1 of Phascolarctos cinereus. Lineage (NCBI taxonomy): Eukaryota > Metazoa > Chordata > Mammalia > Diprotodontia > Phascolarctidae > Phascolarctos > Phascolarctos cinereus. The sequence goes on along the minus strand of NW_027555847.1, from coordinate 84,644,795 downwards.
TATTACATTGCTATAATAACTGGGGGTATGTTTCCTTGTTTCTGCTTATTTCATTTTTCATCAGTTTATATCAATCTTCCCATATTTCACTGAATGCCTTATATTTCTCATTTCTTCCAGCACAATATTCCACTACATTCACATGCCAGAGTTTTCCTGCCATTCTTCAGCTAATGGACACCCACTTTATTTCCAGTTCTTTGCTACCACCATAGTGGGTACTACTTTGCTATGCTTTGTGTAGTGAGTACTATTATAAATATTTTGGTTTATGTTGGATCTTTGCTTTGGTCTTCGACTTCCATGGAAAGGGTGCCCAGAGAGGGATCACTGGATCCAAGGTCTAACTTTTCAGTCATTTTTCTTACAGAATTCCAAATTGATATCCAGAGCTTTTCAAGATGACCATCTGTATTGAATATTACATTCTAGAATTTTCCTAGAAACGGAAGCCAAGTCACTAGCCTACAGTTAGTAGCTTCCCATTTTTTTTTTGGAAAATTTTCCCTTCCCCAATTCTGTGGTACCTCTCCCACTGCCCCTTGAGCTTTCAAAGGTCACACTGGGAGTGACTCAGTAATCACATTCATCACTTCTTTCAATATACAAGGTTATAGTTCATTTTGGGCCAAGTGACTTGAATTCATCAAGAACAATTAAGTGTTCTCTCACCATTTCTTTGCTTATCTTCAGAATCAACTTAGTATTCAGCATTTTTATGTCTTTTCTTGCCCAGAGGTCAATCTCCTTGGCAGAAAAAACAGAAGCAAAATAATAATTTGGCAGCTCTGTCTTCACTTTGTCATGGGTCATCGTCCTATCCTCCCTGAATAATAGCCTTATCCTTTCATTGTTCTTGCTCTTTTCCTTGATATTTATTTTAAAAAACCCACAACCTTTTCATTGTGGTTTTATGATCCAGTTTATTCTGAACTTTAGCACTTTTGACACCAAGCGTCCCCTTCTCTGTCGTCAACTCTCGGGAGGAATGGTTACTTACCCTCACCCAGGTTCTGATCATTGCCTCTCCAGTAATCAGTTCCTCCCCATTGGTGAATATCAGTTCCAGATTAGAATTCATCCTTGTTGGTTCTTTTACTTTTTGAAAGATGACATGATGATTAAGGAAAGTTACTTAAGGCAAACTTCTCTGAGCCTCCATTTCTTCCCCTGTAAAATGAGAGTGTTGGACTAGATAACATCAAAGGTCAATCTTTCTCTAAATTTGTGATCCAATAAGCTTATAAAAATTATTAGCTCCTCTACTTTTGATAGAGAAAGAGCTCTAGAATATAACTTGCTAGTTGAGGTTTCTCCTCCCTACTGTATCATGTCTCTGTTTCAGACTCGTGCTTTGTTTATTTATTTCCCAGACTTCTCATCTAGTTCCGCTTTCTGTCTAGGTGGTGTGTAGCATACTCAGATGACAATATCACTTTTATTTGTCCTTCCATTGATCTTTTGGGGGTTTTTTTAATTTCATTTTTTTTATTCTGGACTTAAGAAATAAAAACAAGCATTTCTGTAACATAGTAGAACAGAAAAAAGATGATTGTACATGAAACTGCAAATCTATTCTGTGCAACTTGTTATTCCTTTGAAATATGTAATAAAGTCATCATGTAAATTTCTTTTTCTTTTTTCCCCTTTTTTCTTCCCTACCCCCACCCCGATGGCTACCACTAGAAACAAATATGTGTATACATGTAAAATCATTCTATACATACTTCTATTTATCAGTTCTTTCTCTGGATGCAGATAGCATTTTCCTTCATATGTCCTTTGTAATTAATTTAAGTATTTATAGTAGTCAAAATGACTTCGTCACTCAAAGTTGTTCTTAAAACAATATTACACTAATTCACTGTTGGTGGAACTGTGGGCTGATCCAACCATTTTGGAGAGCAATGTGGAATTAAGCCCAAAGAGTAATAAACTTCCTATACCCTTTGACCCAGCAATACCACTACTAGGTATGTTTCCCTACATGATTATGGAAAAAAGGAAAAGAACCTATATGTTCTAAAATATTTATGGCAGCTCTCTTTGTGGTAGCAAAGAACTAGAAATTGCAGGGATGCCAGTCAATTGGGGAATGGCTAAATAAGCTGTGGTATATGATTGTGATGCAATACTACTGTGCTATAAGAAATGATGAGCTCGATGATCTTAGAAAAACATTGATAGATTTGCATGAAGTAATGAAGAGTGAAATGAGCAGAACCAAGAGAACGCTGATCTCTTTCCAGATGGTCTCCACCATGCTTTCTCCCTTAGCTTAGAAGAAGAAATTCTTCCCTATTTCTTCACATAGGTATACCTTCATAATATGCAATGCTTCCCCCAACCCAGACACTTTTATTATCTTGCTTCTTTTGAACAAAATACACCCTTCCAGAGTTGCATTCTAGTCATGGGTCTCTCCTTTCTCAGTGAAACTTATTAAAGACAAATTTGCCACATTGTATTAAGACTGCTGATTCATCTGGCTTGTTGCCTAAACTTTCTGTGTTTGTGCATAAAGGTCTCAGGCCATGAGTTTTGCTACAGGTTCCCTTCTTGGATTCTGTCTCCTATGAGCTTCTGGGTGTCTGAATAACTATTCTTCTTTCTAGGTTATATCTTCTCTTTATGATGTATATGTATGTATGTACATATATGCATGTGTATATATGCATACATACAGTGAATATATGTAGGCATTTTCTCTCTGCACCATCCTTTTTAGTTTAAATCTCCTTTGATGAAATTTGTGAGAAAACAGGCAAATACATTTCTTACAGCCTCTTTTAGGTATACTCCATTCCTGCCTAGAGCCTATCTATATTTTAAGTCATGGTTCAGAAATTCAAATCTCATTCTTGGATTCCATTTTCTTAAGCAGGCATTCATCTACCAGATCATCTTTTCTGTATTCCCTTCTGTATGCCTTGCCTTCTTTGTGATGAAAATATCACTTATGTCCTTTATAGGCATAGTTTTAAAGACTACTGACAGAGCTAGTGGAAATAATCAGATTGCATTTAATGAGTTTTAGAAGAGCTTCTTCTGCCTCTTGACTAAAATGTGGAAGAGCATCGTATGGCTGGTATTCAGCACCCTCTTTTCTTTGGCCTACATGTGACAGCAGCTAGTAGAGTAACCTAAGTCATAGCTTCCTAGCTAATATCTTAGCCCCAAGACTCAGATTTCCCTCCATAACTTTAGCTCCTTCATATATATACAAAGGCGACCTTTATAATTCCTCTTTAAGCTAAATTACAAATCTTTATGAGGGCCTCTGGATTGGGGTCAGGCCTTGAAATTAGAGTTCAAATGCCCATTAGACAAAAAAAAAAGAACAATAACAATGGTAACGACTTCTTTACTATTTAAGCTCTTCAGGCAAAGAAGCCATTCATACCTAATGAAAAGTATCATCATCTAAGTGAGCAGTCCTCAATAAAAATGCTCTTGGCAGGAAACCAGGATGTTTGTATGATATTCAGACTATTTAACTAGCACTTACATAATTGTTCTTGTGGTTGGTCTCCCAGTGTTTGCTATTGTCTGGAAATATAACGTCTAGCTTGAGAGCAAACTAAGGATACTCCCTATTGGAAACCATTGATTTTACAATGGAAAGGCCCACTAATCTGTTTTGTACAAATGTATAAGACGTGTTGGGTCAATGAGCCTGGGAGCATTTGTAACTCATTTTGGTGTATTTATATCTTCTCTAACTGGCTGTGTAATTTTTATCGATAGGCCATACATTTCTTCAAAGGATAGAAACTGTGATGGATTTGTGGGGAACTTGATCCCAAATGAAGAAGTACTTCGTACTTTCTTCTCCTTGATGCTATTGCAAATAATATGAGAAAGAGAAGACTGAGGAGAAAATTCCAGGTGTACTTCCAGTGCTAAGAAAAAGGGAACCCAGGCTCCTGTAAGAAGGGTGGAAATAAAAGCGAGCACCACTTACTAAAGCTCAACACATGAGCCAAGTGTGCTACTTTTCATGGTCTCGTTACCATAACATCCCACAGCCCCAGTGCCTGCCTCTTCTTTGTAGTATTTGGCATTCCCACAAGACTCCTGAAGTCAGAGTTTTCAGAAGGCCCCAGTTTGTGCTTTTCTTTTTCCCCCCAAGGATAACTTATGAGATCTGGATAAGTCAATGAGACAAATCATAGGCCTTGATTTTCTACTTGGTGATAACGTGACCCATATCAGGGGATAGACTTCTATAACTTAAATGTGAATCTCGAAAAAGAAACACTTAGCACCTTGCATGTAGGTTTGGAGTCAATTATCTGGGCAACATGAGTTGTTGCCCTCTCTTCCTAGTCTTCTTGATATGATTCTCTGCAGTCCTAAGTCCATCTTTTTGTTTATATTACAGAGCTGGGAATTTGGGATTCCACTGTGCCGGGAGCTTGCATGTCAGTATGAAAGTCTCTATGATTACCAGAGCCTTAGCTGGATCCGGGTAAGTAGATAATACATGCCTTCCCCTCCTTTAGACCACAAACACAGGCTTCTGGAAAAGTACCACAATCCTGGGCAGTTTTACTTTAGAAAACTGTCAATGATTTTCCAGTCAAATAGTCTCTATGCTCTACTAGTGAGCATTTTCTATGGACCTAGCCCCATGTTATCACAGGCTATGAGAGATAGAGCAAAGGAGAAGAGATAAGACTATTACACGTAGAAAAGGAGAGCCCTCAATACAAAAGCAGTGTGCAACTAAAACTGGACTCCAGGTCCAGTAGGCCTTCAGACATGGGAAAGAACAGCATGGACAGGAGTGGCTGGAATGGCTTCATATGAGATGGACCCTTAAGAATATCTTCTTCAGGTGGCCATTTTCAAGAAGCTGCATGTTATGATGGAAAGAGCCAAATTTGGACTTGGTGTCTAAGAAACTAGGTCCAAAATCTGCTTTTAGTTAATTACCAATCTATTGATATCATTTGTTATTATTATTATTATTGAGATAGTATGGCAGAGTGCATAGAGGGCTGGCTCCAAAGTCAAGAAAACCCAGATACAAGTTCTAATACATACCCTGGGCTTAACCTCTCAGTGCCTGGAATATCTTTCTAAGATTATTAAATTGCAGAATAGCCACTGATCTATATTGGCAGAAGGGGTTTCCTCACAAGGAGTTCCTTGCACCAATGAAGTCACAGATTCAGACCATGAAAAAAAAATCATCATCATCATCTTTATCATTTTTGTTCACATACTTGTAAAATATAAGGACCAACCCTCATCAGCAGAAGGAAGTTTTTTTCCTGGGGGCTCCCTAAGCCAGTAAAATCAGAGGCCCAATCCTGATCCCAATCTACTACTTTGAAAATATATTTAAAAGGTGGATGGATGAATGGATTGTGATAAGGGATAACAGAAAGGAAACAGGACTAATTAACTCTTGTTTTGGTTCTGTCTTCTCTGCCAAGAACAATAATCTTTGGGTAAGAAAGGACAGAAAAAAATGGGCAATAGGGAGTTGAAACGCAAGATAAATGCTATTTAGTTGTTTATCAGTCTTGTCGGATACTTCATGACTCTATTTGGGGTTTTCTTGGCAAAGATTCTGAAGTAGTTTGCCATTTCTATCTCCAGATCATTTTACAGATGAGGAACTGAGGCAAACAGAGTTAAGTGACTTACCCAGGGTCATACAACTAGTATGTGTCTGAGGCCGGATTTGACTTCCTGACTCCAGGTCCAGCGCTCTATCCACTGCACCCCAAGATAAACAGGGAGATAACAGGAGAGCACCTAGATACCTTTAGTTAGTTCAAATCACCAGGCCAGATGAATTGCATCCTACAGAACTGAGAGAACTGGCCGATGTGATTACTGAACCACCGTCAGTAATCTTTTAAAATTACATAGAATGGGAGAAGCACTCCGAGACTACACAAGAACAAATGTCCCAATTTTGCAAAAATGTAGCACCTCCAACTATAGGTTGAGCTTAATTTCAGTCCTTTTTCTCCCCTCCCACCACCCCTAAAGAAAAAGGATGGTTAACGAACTTCTAGAAGAGCAAACGGTGATCACAAGATTCAGCGTTACTTTATCAGCACCAACGATATTAATAATAGTGCACATTTCTATAGCACTTTGAGCTTTACAAATTTTGCATCCATAATTTCATTTGATCTTTGCAGCTACTCTGTGAAGTAGATATTATCATGATCCCTATTTTTACAGATGAGGAAACTGAAACCTGTATTAGTTAACTGACCCCTCAGGGTCACATAGCTAGGAAGTGAGGTGAGATTCAAACTCAAGTCCTATTAACCCCAAATTCAGTGCCCTAGCCATTCTACCAGGTCATGCCATACTAACCTCAATTCCTTTTTAGATAGGGTTACTAGACTAAGGGTCTGGGGGATTCTGTAGAGAGACTTTGCCTAGACTTTAAAAGCAAAGCATTTGGGGGGCACCTAAGTGGCACAGTGGATAGAGCACTGGCCCTGGAGTCAGGAGGACCTGAGTTCAAATCCGGCCTCAGACCAAACACTTGACACTTACTAGCTGTGTGACCCTGGGCAAGTCACTTAACCCCAATTGCTTAAAAAAAAAAAGAAGAAGAAGAAAGAAAAGAAAAGAAAAGAAAAGAAAAGAAAAGAAAAGAAAAGAAAAGAAAAGAAAAGAAAAGAAAAGAAAAGAAAAGAAAAGAAAAGAAAAGAAAAGAAAAAGAAAAGCATTTGGCAAAGTCCCTTAAGCTTTTATGGCAACAGGAGACATGGGCTGGATGATAGGGGTTAGGGAAGTTGCTGAATATGAAAAGTAGTCACTAATAAGTCAATGTCAGCTTTGGAGGAGGTCTCCAGTGGAGTGCCTCAGGCATCTGTGCTTGACCCAATGTTGTTTAATAGTTTTCCCAAAGATTTGGATCAATGCATCAGGAATGCACAGTTGCAATTTGCAGATGACACAAAATTAAGAGGGACAGCAACCACACTAGATGACAGAGCCAGGATCCAAAAAGATCTTGACCAGCATGTTGGACTAAATTTAATAAGATGAAGTTCAATAGAGGTAAATGTAAATTCTGCTACTTGAAAAGCTGGTTGTTTGTATTCACATGCAAAATAGGAAGGTGCACATATGCTATGTAGAAGTTTGAAAAAGATTTAGAGGTTTTAGTCGACTGCAAACTAAATTTGACTTAGCAGTGACAGGCAAAATAGTTAACGTGACCTTAAGTAGCACTAAGAAAAATAGAGTGTTCAGAGGACAGCAGTCCTCCTCTTCTCTGCTACAGTCATCTAGAGTATTCTGTTCAGTTCTGGACTTTAGAGCCAGAAGGGCCCTTAGAGACCACCAGATCCAATCCCCTTCTTTTATAGAGGAGGAAACTAAGACCCAGAGAGGGTAGAGCTGGTAAATAGCTGAGCAGGCCTTTGAACTCTGGTCCTCTTACTGCAAGTACAGTGCTCTGAACTCCATGCTAGGCCACATGTTCTCTCCCTGATCTCAGTATAGAGTAAGGATCTACAGGCTCGGTCTATGGTATATGCTGTCAAATGTGGCCACGGTATTAACTGGGTTTGCTTCACTGTACTTCTTTGTTAAAGGAGACAGTTTACTAGGTGCAGGGTGGGTCAATATACTGGGAGATACCTATGGTGAAGACTATGAAAAATTACTATGTAAAAAAAAAGTCATCAATAAAATTTTGTTTTAAACTTGGAAATGATATAGAGGAATTTTCAAATGCCCTGAACCTAGGTTCTATCTTCAAAGCCCAGACTGTTTTGGTACCCTTTAGGCAATGTGAGTAATTTTCCATGAATTTAGAGGCCTGTGGTGGGTGAACTGTTTTCTGATTGTTAGCCTAAGTCTAGGATTCTGGTATCCCGTTAAATTATTAGCAAATCTCAAGCCATATCTTTAGCATACCCAAAGAGCTGTGTCCTGGCCACTCAGCTAACTTTTCTTCCACTCAGGCATCTCAAACCTGTTGCTTGAGCCCAGAGGCACAGTTTATTTATTTGTCTGTTTTCTATGCTAGAATTCTACTCCCATGCCTCCTTGTGGTATGGAGGTGACCCTGGGTTCTTGCTTGCAGGCTGTGGAAGGTCAGGGTCAGCCAGTCAGGAAAGTCTTCAGGTTTGGACTCAGCAAAGGACTCAGGGTCTGTTGGAGACTACCGTACTATCTGTAGAGTGAAGGATATTTTGGCTAAAACAACTCATTAAGACTGTCAGCTAGGTCACCTGAGGGGTTATGGTCTAAATTAGTGGAAGCAGTAACCAACAACAAGACTGAAGTTCTTTGAAGTTGAAGTAAATGATTCACTTCTTTGAAGGGACTATCGAATGTAGGCCACAGAAGCCCAGGATAGAATTATAGCCGTTTACAGGTCTATATCTGCCTTTCAAGGTTAGCGTCAGGCCATTTGGTCCTTTCTATAAGGGAAATTCCAGGGTCTGGATTTAATTTGAACAATGAGTTTGTATTTAGTCTAGAAGACCTGGAGAATCAGGTGATGATGAAGGAACCAGGATTTTGACATGTGTTGTCCTCCAGCATAGCTGGGGTTACTTTTCCTGTGCCTGAAATTAGGACAGCTGAGATTGAATCACCTCTCCCCCTACCTTGGTGAACTGAAATACCATCTATCATGGTACACAAATCAACCTTTTGAGGTTAAAAACAGTCTTCCCCTAAGACTAGGAATGTTATACATCAGGTGTGCTGGCAGCTGAGCTGTTCTCCCCACCCTCAGCAGCTACAGCCAGAGGGAGTCCATGGACTTCAAATGAAGGCTGAGGAGCTTAGATATGCCAAAGGTCAGGAACGAAGGTGGGGAAGATAATGATTCCCAATCACTACCAGTCTGAATGAGAACTATAGCAGGAGAAGGGTTTGCATGTATGAGAGAAGTCCAAATCTGGATTTTTGTATAGAAAGTCATTTCAAACTACATAGCTATCAAATAATTTATATTTCCACTTCCTGGTACTGTTCTTTTCTCTTTATGGACTGAGCTGTGAGCAGTCAAGGACCAAGCAGGATAGGAATGACTTCATCTAAGACTATGGTTGACCGCTTTTCTACTACCTAATACCAATCCTCAAACACAAAAAGCCCTTGTGTAAAAATACTATGGAAATGTGAGCTATTGTTCTGCATGAGCTGTGGCTGATCTACTTCCTTCCCCAAAATACCAAGCATTTCATGGTATGAAAACGAGTTGTATGCCAAGACTTGGAAACTGACAGTTTGTTAAGTATATGTGAAGCTCATTAATTTTTCTGTTCACAGAAAATGGAAGCAACCTACTATGATAACATCATGGAGCAGCAACGTCTGGAACCTGAGTTCTTCAGAGTTGGTTTCTATGGAAGAAAGTTCCCTTTCTTCCTCCGGGTGAGTAAATATAGAGTCTCATTGGAACTTAAAGTATTTCTCACTAATTTTTTTCAAACACAGATTTTATTGAGCCTTGTTCTCTCCTTTGTTGCTTCTCCTACTAAATTCTTCTAGGCGTTTGCTTAGAAGGAATCAGGGTGCCTGAAAGGCCATCTCCACTGGGCTGGCTGTCCTCTTACTCTATTGCTTTGACATTTCACACTTTTCAATTGCTATCAGGAACTTTAAAAGGTTGTTATGTCACCAAATCAACTGAAACCCTAGGAGGCGAGTTTTAAATCAACGAGTAAGTACACGAGAATAATCCAACATCCAAACTTGGAGAAACCTTCTAAGTCTTGAAGTCATTTGCCTAGTACCTTCAAAAATGTACATTTGTTGGGCCCTGAGCATATGAAAAGTACTGTAGAACCCATCACAAAAAATACAATCTGTGCCCTCTGGGACCTTCAGGTGCAAGGAGACACAATAAGTCAATAGAATTGCCCTTATTAGGAGCCACAGTACACTGAGCTAGGTTTCAGTTTAGACTGTATTTTTTGCCAGCCTCAGTCATCTACAATGACATTGTTTTCTTTACCTTCTCTTAGAAGACTGAGCTAGAATATAGAAGAAAACCTATCTAATAACCGACTTGGTGATGATGGCAGTGATTTGACAGCCCATCTTCCCTATTCAGCACTGTGTCTGAGTATAGAGTTGTGTACGGTGGCTTTGTTCTTGTTATTTTGGGTAATATATATGGTCAAAGACAGTGGTCTCCAAAATGGAGGATGTGCAAGACGATCCATTGGGATGTGGGGAACTAATATTATAACTTCTATTTATATTTATTTTATCTTGAAAATAAATTAAACTTTGCTAATATTTAATATAAATATTTATCCTGGCACCCTCACTTGATCTGTGAGTCAGATGATCATATAAGTTATGTGAGGTCTCCTAATGTAAGAGCAAGAATTCCATGTTATGGAAGGATTGATAGTGGTACTCTCACTTGATTAACTTTCAGCATCTTGCAGTGAGGTACAATGTATATGTGTTTGGTTAAATGGATTAAATTATCTAGTTTTAACTAAATTAGCTTTCACAAGGATCTTTAAAATATTCCTGCAAAAAAATAACTAATAATGCAAGTAACAAGGAGATAACAGAGTTGACACTTAGCCTACATACCACTAACTCAGCAGTCACAATGTAAACTACAAACATTGACAGTCTAACCAAATCTAACAAGAAGTTGGCCAAAGATTCTTGAAATTATCAAGATGATTTTAAATATGGAGTCACATTACTATTATAATTGATAAACCTCTTTCTTAGTACTGCCTTGAAATATTAGCTAGTGATAGTAATAAACCCTCAAAAGTAGCAACATTTAAAAACTAACCTTTCATTGCCACAAAATATCTAAATGTGTCACCTGTAAACTTTTTGTCATAAGAACATAAATTTAGAGTTGTAAAGAGGCTATTGAGGCCATCTAGTCTAAGTCCATCATTTTACAGATGAGGATGCTGACGATCAGAGAGGTTAAGTGACTTGCCTCAGGTTACACAGTAATTATCAAAGGCAGAATTTGAGCCCAGATCCTCCTGATTCCCAGCCCAGTGCTCTTGCCCCACTCTACAAAGTTGCCTTTAAAAGAGATCTGCTGCATGGTTTTAAATTTTGGGAACCCAATTTTGTAACCTATGTTAAAGATATTACAAATCGGTGTTTTGAACCCTTTTTTAAAAAGATAAAAATGTAGTACCTTTCAATTGGTTTATAAGAACAACTGATTTACATCAGGGAAAATGGAAGTCCACTAGCCAAATTTCAACAAAAACCTTTGTGGAGAGAGGAAGGTAGAGGGTGCCCAGGGGAATGAAAAAACAAGTATGATAATTTAGTAAGCATGGCTAATGCTGTGTGTCTTCCACTGGTGTCTGCATAGCTTTGTAAAGTATTTTTTCAAGTACTAAAATTAAGTATCAAAATAAACTGATTGTAGACCAGGCCTTCAAATCACTGTGTCATAAAGTGTTAATCAAGAATTTCAAAAATATTGAAGCATATTCAGTCACAAATGGTCATGGAGGCGGTGTCACATAATGGATAAAGAGCTAGCTTTGAAACCAGGAAAACCTGGTTCTGACACTTCTTGGCCCTGTGACCCTGGAGAAGTTGCCCTCCTGGTGCTTAGGCAACTCTCCAAGGTGATACTGCAAAAAGTAAAAATAAAAATTGATAGCCTGCATTGGTAGAGAGAGTTTCCTTACCTAAGAACTCCTTGTACCAATGAAATCACAGGTCGTGACCCTATTTCTACCCCTGTTCAATCACATGAGGCAGCTAGGGGGCACCATAGTGCATAGAGTACCTGGTGGGAAGTCAGGAAGACTGCTGTTCCTGAGTTCAAATCTGACCTCATACACTTACCAGCTCTGTGACTCTGGGCAGGTCACTTAGCCCTGTTTGCCTCTGGTTCCTCATCTGTAAAATGAGCTAGAGAAGGAAATGACAAACTGCTCCAGTATCTCTGCCAAGAAAACCCCACATGGGGTCACAGAGACTTAGACACAACTGAAACAACTGAGCTGAACAATTCATTCACATAGCTCTCACTAAATATGCGTGTGTATAAATTTTAGTGATAGAAAATCTTGTATTGTTACTAAGAAAAATGAATTTTCAAATAGTTTATTCATTTTTAATTCCTATTTTTATAAATGCTGTATAATGTACCTAATAGTACATATATAAAATTTATAAATAAATATATATATATATATTGGAGGTGCATACTCAAAAATATTTTATTGATAAAGGTGTGTAATCATGGATGTGCTGGTAAATTTTTAACAACCAGACTCTCTGGAAAAGAAAAAAGCATATACATACACTTATAAATTTAATCTGCATTATTAATACTTTCTCAAGTCTAGACAGCCACAAAACAATAAATGAAGCCCTGACCTGTAGTGAATGCTGATTTCTGATAGACAAATTCGCACACTGAAAATTTAACAATACCATTTAGAGCTGACTCTAGCACACCCCTGTGAGTGATCAAATAAGTTTGAAAACCACTGGTCTGGGAGACAGCCTAGTTCTTCTCAAACAAGGCAGTCAGCAGGAACAGGCTCTCAGAGGCCCCTGTTATATAGTCACATTGGCATCAGAGCTATACCTGAAGCACAGAACTAGTCCCACTGATTTCAAGCTCAAACTTTCCTCTTTCAGATCAAGCTCTCTGTCCAGAGTGAGGAGGAGATTCCCCATGACTAAGGGATTTATCCCACCTAGGAATTTGTATTTTTGGTTTACATTTTTAGGGGAATATTTTTAATCAATGAGCAAAAGAGTATTGGTTATAGGAGAAGGAAGAGCTTCTGGACCCACAATGAAGCTGGTCTTTTGTTAGCAAGAATTCTTACTACATTTCAAAAAGACAGTGTAACACACATTTCCTGGATGGCTAACTAGAAGTAGAGTTAGCATGGCTATTGGTGCTATTAACAGTGACAGCCAGCACATCATACCTAATTGTAATCCCCAGTAATGCTCTAATTATATTCCATCACGTGTTTCTAATAGCAGAGTAGGCAGGAATTAGTAAAGTAACCTCTTCAGGAGAACTTAACCTCCCCCTTTCGTTCTAATGACCATCATGTATAAAAAATTTCTGAAATGGTCTGTTTAGCTGTAAGCATCAGAATAGATGACATAACTATGAAGATGTAGACCAATGAAAAGTAAGATTAAGTGAAACAAGAGGCCTACCCAGAAATCCCAACAAAATAGATTCTAGTCCCCTTATCTCAGCTTTCATCAGGGAATTTTTTTGTTTTTTGCACATTTTTGCAAATGTGCTCAGTACTTATTTCTCCATGTTTAGCACCACAACTTTTGCACTAGGAACCAAATTTTACCCAGAAATGTTAGTCTATGGGCCATCTCAAGGCTCTGATGTCATCTGTTTCTCATAGGCCATCCTGCCTTCCACACCACTCAGGCTCACATAAGTGTGACAAATCCATTTTTCAGGGCTTGTTTAGTTTTGTGCAGTGCAAACACCAGGGCAGAATCTGGGTTATGTCTATCTGTAAACCACTCTCAGTGAATTATTTTTAAATATGAAGATATGCAGATCCGATTTTGGAGAATCCATACACAGTGAAGACACCTCCAGTTCTCTCAGCAAATGATGTCAGAAGATTCAGGCTCCAACCAGACCTTCTCCAAACCAAGTGAGAGCTAGGGATTTTGTATCATACATATACATCTCCTTGGTCTCATCACACTCTGTGTCTTTCATTTCGCCAGCTTCTAGGATTGATGTTACAGCATTGGAAATATGTCACACTGAGAACATCCTTTGTGCAGTGCGAACAGCAGCACTTGCTCAGATTTGTCTGCCTGCGAGGCACTGGCACTCTCTAGAGTGTGGAGGGGGTGACTGATGGTTCCCAGGTTAGGAAATGTGCCCTCCTGCTTCTCATACATCATCCACGGAGCCTAGGTTGGTCCATCGCCATTACCATCATCAGGAATAGGTCATTATTTTAGCCCCACCAGCTTGGTTCCTACAAACTATCTGCCTCCCTTATCTTTATAAAGACACTTATCTGTTTGTCTAGAAACAGAGAAAACCATCTTTCCCTTTGAGGACGGAGTGGGAGGGAATTTCAGCTTATCTTATTTAGCATCATTAAAAATTGCCTACTCAGGGGTTAGAATACATCTGTAATATGAATGACTATGAAAGGATTGACTCTGTACAACTTCCTTAGCTTCCAGTTCCAGAAGGGATCAGAGAAGTAGTCTGTTCATCAAGCAAGAGCCTTATAAAATTTACTGTTCACATGTTCCAATGATAAATTGATAAACTGCTTTTCTCCCTGATCTCATCATTTTCCCCTTCTTGCTCATCCCATTCTAACCATTTTAGTCATCTAGACCAGGCTTTTCAATGTTCTTTCTTTTCTCTGAGTGAAAATGACAAATGTTTGGAAATTCCATGACCTGACAAGGTTAAGAGTATCACAAGGAAACATCTCCCAAATGGCTGATTTGGGAAATGTCTTAAGTAAAATATTTACAAGATCCTAGATTAATATCTGGTTGGTCCCTGCCTTAGCAGGATCTCTCCTGTCTTGGGTAGACATCTGGAGGGAATGGCATACTAAGAGATTGTTAAGATACCTCACCAAATTTTAGGAAAAAACATTGACAAATTAGAGCATATCCAGAATAGGGCAACCAATTTGGAATAGGCTAGATATCGTGCCATACACAGAGTACTTGAAGGAATATGGGAGTGTATAGCCTGAAGAATAATAGAAAATTCTTAATATCTCTCCTAAGAGATGTAATAGTTTCCAAAAATTTTTCGTGTAGGAAAGAGATTCAATTTCTTTTAGTTGGACCCAGGAGGCAGATCTAGGAGCAATGAATAGAAGTTGGAGATACAGATTTCTGCTTCACATGAGGAAAAATTTCCAAAAGTAGATTGGACTGCCTAAGAAGATAATAGACTCCCTATTACTGGAGATCTTCCAGGGAAGCCTGCATGCACACTTGTCAGAGATGTTGTCAAAAGGGATTTCTGTGTGAGTACAGGTTGAACTGGATGATCCCCTGGCTCTCTTCCAACTCAGAGATTCTATGAATCTCTCATTGTCGTGGCACAGTCTTGGAAGCACATTCCTCGGCTCCAAAGAGATCCCTACTTAACCATTTTCCTATGACCCTAAGTACCACAAGGAGAAAGAGGGCTCTCAGTTGTTAACCTCATCTTCCAAAATGAACAAGATGAAACCCTGCCTACAAGCCAGGGCCACTTGATAGGATGCAATGCTAAAAGAAGCATTTATTAAAACAGTGATGCTTTGTTCATTAAGTTATTCATTTGTTAAGTAGTTCTATTTGTTCTACGCCCAGCGCTGATGGAGAGAGAGATGGATAAAGCATAGTAATGTCTTCAAGAAGCTTGTAGTATGATAGAGGAAATAAAACCCCAAAAAGCAGATTGTAATGAGTATAGAGAAGAGTCACAGAGTGCTGGGAAATGTGGAATGGGATGGGTCAGAGTAGGGATACCTCAGAAGAAGAAAGCAAGTCCCGATGGGAGGATTAACAAAAGCTTCATGGAAAAGATGGCATGTGAATGGAGCCTTGGATAATGGGAGAGAAGAGCTAGGTAGAAAGCATTCCAGACACAGAGAATGACATGAACAAAATCATGGAGGCAGGAAGGCATAGAACATGTTTGTGTTGTAGTTGTTTGGTCATTTTGCTTATGTCCAACTCTCTGTGACCCAATTTGGGATTTTCTTGTCAAAGTACTAGAGTGGTTTGCCATTTCCTTCTCCAGCTTATTTTATAGATGAGGAAACTGAGGCAAACAGAGTTAAGTGACTTGCCCAAGGTCACACAGCTATCAAGTGTCTGAGGCTGGATTTGAACTCATGAAGATGAGTCTTCCTGATCCAAGCCCAGTGCTCTATCCACTGCACCACCTAGCTGCTCCTAGAATGTGTTCAGGAGATGGTGATTAGTCCATTTTGACTGAAGTATAATAGTATGTGTGTGATGGGCAGCACTGTGTAGTGAAAGAACCCCTGGATTTGTAGCCAGACAACCCAGGCTCAGATCCCACATCTGCCACTTAGTACCTATGTAACCTTCTGCAAGTCGTGTGATTTCTGCAGGCCTGTTTCTTCATCTGTAAAATGATAGCATTGGACTAGATGATCTCTTTGATCCCTTTTAACTCTAGATCTGTGAGGTTTAGTGTGGGAATTGTGTGAGATACTGATCCATTTACAAAGGAGTTCTCTGCTAATGAAAGGTTTCAGGATGAAAGGAAACATTTCAGAGAAGCAAAGGAACTTATTGCTACACTTTTTTTAATAGAATAAGGAGTATGTCTGTCGGGGCCATGACTATGAGAGGTTGGAAGCCTTTCAACAGAGGATGCTGAGCGAGTTCCCCCATGCAATCGCCATGCAGCATCCCAACCATCCGGATGACTCCATCTTGCAATGTGACGCCCAATGTATCCTTTGAACCCGAAGGGGTAAAATGTTGCTGTTAGTTCCTGGGAGACCAGGGCTTAGTTCTCTCAATCTGCTTCTAGTTTTTGGTGATCTTGCACAAGTTTTCAGCCAGTGTACCCATATTAATGAACTTCACATTTGACACAATTATCTTCCCGAGCTAAAGAGATGCCGTCACTACCTTAGCATTGGATAGCTGTTCAACATCACAGGAAATGGATGATCATTTGGTATGGCTGGGGAAAAGAAACTTGGCCCATGCTGCTTGGCTTTTACCTTCATGACTGACCAGTCACTTATTTCATACGCACTGTGTGTTTGTAAGTTATCTACCCAGTTGGCCAGGAGAGAGCACTTTGCAATGTAGGTCATGGATCCAACCATCATATTCTCCAACAAATTATCCTCCTCCCACTCCTGCTTGTGAAGATTTCTGTACCATCCTTTTCAAGGCAGATTGGTAATGGTGGGGTTCTGTCCCTATGGTGAAAATCTTCGGTATGAATGAACATGCAGCAGACACAGTAACACTGCTTAGCAGTCTCTGTGGAGAGAGCCAGATGGCAGTTGATAAAATTGTGGAAGGTTTTTTCCAGAGAAGGCAGGGCAAGTGGCCTCCCATCTGGTATTTTACCAGCAAGGACTCCAAACAGTATTTTGCTTTAAGGTTGCTTGCCAATAAAAACAGTTTATCAACAATTGAAAAGAAGGCCTACTCTCTGTTTCCTCTCCTCCATGTTGCATGTATCTACATTCTCTCCATTTTCACTCTTCCTTCTCAAAATAACCTGGAAAGTATACCACCATTATTAACTTGGGTGGATAGAGCTGTCACTAGATACATTGCACTAGACCTAATTCATCATATCAAGGTTCCCAAGAACATGAGTGCTTTGGGCAGAGATCATTGGTTCTTCCCACTCTTCAGGCTTTTCTACACATAGCTAAGGACTCAGAAGCTCTGAGGAGAGAGGGTGGAGAGCAAGGAAAATATACTCCTTTGCCTTCATATCTTTTATTGTGACAAAAAGAAGCAGGCCAGGCTGAATAACTCTGAACCTTCCCTCACTGGTGACACTCAAAAGTTGGTCTTTGAAAAGTCTGTTTCCTTGAACTTTGCCTTTCTCAGATTTGCAGATCTATGCAGTGACACCCATTCCAGATTATGTGGATGTCCTTCAGATGGATCGAGTACCTGATCGAATCAAAAGCTTTTATCGTGTCAACAATGTTAAGAAGTTCCGGTATGACAGACCTTTCCATAAAGGTCCAAAGGACAAGGACAATGAATTCAAGGTAGGAAGGGTCAGGAACAAGGTCAGAAATTTGGAGGACGTATTCAATAGATCACTGGAGAAAATCCCCAGGTTTCCAAGAAGTTGGTAGTCCTCAGATTCCTTGGTAAAAGGCTATTAACAATATGTGAATTTCATTTAATTGAGAGCAGGGTGTATTATAGTCCGTGGCCTCACTGCCACTGTCCTTCCTCTGTCCTCTGCAGAGTCTGTGGATTGAGCGTACCACTCTGACCTTGACCCACAGCTTACCTGGAATCTCTCGATGGTTTGAAGTGGAGAGAAGAGAGCTGGTAAATGACATGTTGCTTGTGGCTGGGCTTCGTTAGGTGAT
Source organism: Phascolarctos cinereus (assembly GCF_003287225.1). NCBI lineage: Eukaryota > Metazoa > Chordata > Mammalia > Diprotodontia > Phascolarctidae > Phascolarctos > Phascolarctos cinereus. The sequence continues at coordinate 84,626,739 of NW_027555847.1, read as the reverse complement.
ACAGCTTCATCCCAAGCATTGCTTCTAGCTTGTTGAAGCAAGTTGTTTTTGTATTAAATAAATGTAATTCAGGGATAAGACACTGGGGAACCTAGGAGAATATAAATTCGCTCAGATAAAATAGTGATGGTGAATTGATGTGTTTGTTTATGCTAAGTTTTCATTTAAAAAAGGCTTACTTGCAAGTTCCTACACATTGAAAGTGAAAAGTGGTTAGTATTTGAGGATGTTGAATGCCAAAAATTATTCCAGAGTGGAGTTTTAAATGCAAATTTTGCCAAATATTACCACTACAAAAGCAGGTGTGACCATCCCATTTGCTCCTCCTCAGTACCACCTAGACTCAAGTAACATATGACTTTTCCTCTGTGACACCGGGAACAGCTAAAGAAATGCTTCCTTGAGTTCAAAAAACCTCTGAATAATTAGAGCTTTCAAAAAATGTATTGGGCTGCCTGAGAGGTGTAATGAGCTGCCCCTATTAAGTGTTCAAACACAGGGTGGGTGACCGAGCAGCAGGATTTTTACAAAGAGAATCCTTGCAGTGGGCAAGGGGTTGTTCTAGATAACCTTTATGGTTCCTTGTGGTTCTTGGGTCTGGGGTCTATAAAATGTCAGTAGGATGAAGCCATGTTCTGTGTGCCCTGTAGGTTGAAGTGAGCCCTTTGGAAAATGCCATACAGGTGGTTGAGAACAAGAACCAGGAGCTTCGGACGCTGATCAGCCAGTATCAGCACAAGCAAATGCATGGTAATATTAACCTGCTCAGCATGTGCCTCAATGGAGTCATAGATGCTGCTGTGAACGGTGGCATCGCCCGATACCAGGAGGTGAGCCTTCTGTAGACATTAGTTCTCCCCAGTGCTCTTATGCATGACAGTGGTAAATTAAGCCAGAGGCATCAAATCCAGGCAGATTCGAGAAAGAAGTAAAAAATTATTTTTATAATGTCACACTAGTGATCCAGCTTAATCATCCTATCAATTAATCAACAATCATTTATTAGATTTATTAGTATAGTACCTAGCATATGATAGGTAACTAAACTTACTGTAACTAGATTAACCTATCATTAGTATGTCTAGTAGTACTAAACTTCTAGTAACTAGGTGACTAAACTAGGTGCAGAGGATAGAAATACTAACTTACGTTGTATTGGAGGAAACAAACTGTACTCATATAAATATATACAAAAATCAAATCAAAGTAAATATAAGATAACCTCAGAAGGAAAGCAGCAATCATTGGGGTGGGGGTGGGGGGTCACGTCAGGAAAGGCCTTACTAGTCAAAGTGTCATCCCTGAGATAGTATCCTTGCTAGCTATTCAATTCAACAACTATTCAACAAAAGAAATAGTTTTAATTTAGCCACTTCTTGGCTAATTGTTTCTCTGCCTCAGAGACCTAGGAACTGGCCTTTGCCAGATTGTCAAAGAAAGATAGCGGCAGAGCTGCCCAGTGAGGCTGTGGCACCTAAATGTCCTAACCTTGCCCCACATGTCTGCCCCATCCTTCTCTGTTTGTTGTGGCCAGCAGAACAGGTCATAGGAAAGGACTTTCATTTTTCAGGATTGACTTTTATTTTTTTCGCTCCTCTTTGACAGCTTGGCAAACCATTTAGTCATAGAAGAATGTTAAATGGCCTCCAGGAGGCACAGGGAGCCAGAGCCAGCTCAGTAGTCATCTGCTGCCCTGTTTGTGTGGGAGGCCAGTGTCTGGTTTCCAGTCTTTGCTATGCCTTCCAAAGGCTAGCAGGGCCTGCCACACAATGCCTAGTGCTGTTAAGCAGTGATCACTCAGATGACAGAGGAGCAGCCCTGACAGTCTCAGAAGAGCCTTTCCACTCTTTCTTGGCCAAGAATCTCGAAGTAACCCCACTATGTAGAGAGGGTTTAAACAGGGAAAAGAAGAAGCCTTAGAGTTCCTAAGCCATAGAGGAAAATCGCTGCAGGCTGGGACGCTCTGATAAGTGTTTCTGTCAAGTGTCTCAACTGTCTTTCCAATTGTGTTTTCTGGCAAAGGTTGACTGGAGAGTGCACACTACTACATGTTTCCCTGGAGACTATAAGGCTAGACTGAAGCTTGGAGTGTCCTTTATTGATTGACTTAATGTTTCCAGAAACCTTGCCAGTTAAAACTCTTTGACCCAGAACTGAGTGGGGGTGGGGGGGTGGGGGAGGGAAGAAGGGGTTCTTCCTGTTGGATGCTGTCACTGACTGCTGTCTCTCCCTCCCCCTGCAGGCTTTCTTCGATAAGGATTATATTACCAAGCACCCAGGGGATGCAGAGAAAATCACACAACTCAAGGAGCTCATGCAGGAACAGGTACCTCTCAACATTTCACTAGTAGGGAAGACTAGAGTACAGCTGATTCAATCAAAAACAGTTACATCAGGCCAGTGCTTAGTAACGTCATCTAACTGGAAAATTGGGAAGCTGTATGATCACTGCATGCTTTTGGAGGAAGGCTTCCCTCTTCTGCAGAATGGTTCGCTAATTTTTATTCATTTTGTTTGAAACAGGTCCATGTCCTGGGAGTGGGCCTAGCAGTTCATGAGAAATTTGTTCATCCAGAAATGCGCCCTTTACATAAGAAGCTAATTGATCAATTCCAGATGATGCGGGCCAGTCTCTACCATGTAAGCTAATCCCTTAATTCATTTGTTTTGAGAAATTCAAATGCATGGTCAAAACCAGTGCCATCAAATTCAGAGAGAAAGAATGATAAAAAAAAAAACTCTTCTCTTCATGAATACTTATCCTATAACAGATATACAACAGAAAATGAAAATGAGAGAGAACACTGAAAGGAAAAGATAAGAAAGAAAAATAAGTGATTGACAGTTATCAATAAGTGGATTTTGCCTTTGCAAAATGGGTGCCTTGACTGGGCATACTGTTTGATGATTTGGCTGATATAGGCAACAGCTAATGTCAGGATTTCTTCCATCTGGCACTTGAGTGAAGACTCTTTTCTCATTAATCAGAACCTCCATGAAAGTCCTACTTTGATCCCTCATTATAGTGCAGCAGTCATTTGAATTCTCAAAGGCAATGCCTGTAAAGTGCAAACTTTACCATGTTAGGAAGGGTTCTAGCATGGCCCCACCTACTGACCATGTCTGCTGTCTGAGGGCCAGCCAAGAGAGTAGAAAGGCTCATGAATTCTTCGGCCACAGCAAACCCATAAGACAGAAAAAATGTAAATGGCGCTCAGTCCTGTGCAGCTTCTGTTCATTCTTATTAATGATGATGAGTCAATGCTGCAAAGGGGAGGGAAGAGTGCTGATAATCACACAGTTTTCAGGCCATCTAGAAACATCCATTTCATTATTGATACTCTAAATATGGGGCAGCTAAGTGGCTCAGTGGAGAGAGCTCTGGGCTTGAAGTCAGGAAAACCTGATTTCAAGTCCAGTCTCAGACACTTACTAGATATGTGACCCTGGGCAAGTCACTTAACCCTGTTTGCCTCAGTTTCCTCATCCATAAAATGAAGTGGAGAAAGGAATGGCAAACCACTTCAGCATCTTTGCCAAGAAAACCCCACATGAAGTCATGAAGAGTTGGACATGACTGAAACCACTGAGCAACACTCTAAATATGAGGTCCAATGACCGGTGAATCAAGTTTCTAATGGAGAAATTTAAACATTAATACTGGCATTCTCACAATAAATGAAATCCAAAGATATAAGGAAGTTGCAGCTAAACGGAAGGATGACTCCCAGGTTCTCCTTGGAGAGGTAAGTAAAGGAGTCAGTGAAGTTGTTTTCATCATGCCACCCAAAGGCTGCTAACAAGAGATACCGTTTCATAGGACACTTGATCATTTTGCTTTGCAGGGCTTATGATGCTTATAAACAAAAATGTCACCCAATTATGAATTCCATCCTGTAAAATCTAAGGTTCTAGAACAGTATTCTAAGACATCACGCACCCCTATCCCTCAGTACAAGCTATAACCATAGACCCTTCACACACACACTGTCATCTCAAACACTGTAGGAATCAGTCATCCCTTTCTGCGTGGATAAGAGGTCAAGCAGCTGAGCAGATATTATTCTAGAAGCCGACTTTAAGTAACAAACAATGAGAGATGGTGCACAGGGAAATAACTATCTGAAACTCTTTGCCTAGAAGAAATAAGATAGATAACTAGATTAAATTCAATTGAGCAAATATTTATTATATACTCCTATCTTCTAGGCCTTGGGTTAGTTGCATTGGTGTCTGTTTGCTTCTTTTCACATTGGAGTGTGGGGAAAAAACATACTGAATGACGAGTAAAGGCAGCTGAGTAGATAGGATTGGGAGGCCCATCCCAAATAAATTGAATCTCAATCTGGAGTTCCTGATAACTGACTCCTCGGTATAGCCAACAAGTATAACAAATCATTTTCCATAGCAGTGAGCAGAAACAGCTAACAAAAAGAAAACAGAACCAAACACCTGACTTCAACAAGTATGGAGGGTAAGGAGAATCTCACAGTGACCTTCAGAGAGTATGCCATGTTTATGTTTCTTCTATCACCAAGTAGCACATATCTCTGCAGAATGTATAGCTTAGTCTCCACCCTAGGAAAAAAAGATGAAGGATGTGAAGAACATATTTCTTTTCTATAAATGATAAGGGAGAATGAGGTAGTCCTGGAAAGGATGAGAGGAGAAAGTTTCAAGGAAGAAATGGAAGGAAAGGGATGTGAAGAATCAGAGGGAAACCGGCATTGTTGATTTGAGCTAGAAGGGGTCCATAGTCTAGCTCCTTCTTGCAGATTACACAACTGAGGCCAAGAAAACTTTAGTGACTTAGTCAAGGTCACACATATAATAAATAGCAATATCAGAATTTAAACCCAAATCCTCTGACTTCAAATCAAATGATCTTTCCACTACACTGCCTGTGTTAATAGGTTTGAAGGTGGAAGAATGTGACACAGATTAAAAAGGTAGGGAAGGCTACTGAACATTTTGGAGTGAAGTGATAAGAATGTAGTTCTTTCAATAGAGGGAGAGAATATTCCATCTTCGGAGGAAATCGGCTTCTTGTGACAAGGATACACAGGGCCATCAAGTGATATCAGCGAGGAATGATCCAAGGAAGAAGAGGCCAGAAGCAGCAATTGGGTGTTTCCTTCTTTTTCTTTGACTCTTCACTCCCCGGTATTACTTCTCTCTTAACTCTCCATCTCTGATTGTTTCCCTGCTGACTCTGATGTATTTCTAAACCAAATCTATATGTCCAACTATCCTTTGTCCATTTCAGATAAGAATGAGGTTTGCCTGCCCACTCCTACTACCTCTTCCTCCATATTCGCATATTCTTCTTCTTATATACCCCAGTTATGAGATAGAGCATGTTCCACCCCTTTTTCCTCCATTCTATACTGCTGTGTTCCTTTCATCCTTTCTTCTTTCCCCTTTCCCTGAAAACAGAATTAATCTGTCCCTATGTCCTTTGTTTTTATTATTTAATTTGCTCATTACCCTTTCAAGATATCAAGGCTCTGAAGGGACTCTTGTTTCTTCTCCCCCTGTTAGAATGGGATCACTACATCATCATACAGCCCCTCCCAATTGCTCAAATAAATTTACCTTTCTAGGTCTCTCTTGACTCGTGTGTTTATATTCCAAAATTCCTCCTCGGCACTGGTATTTTTATAAGAAATGTTTAAAAATCTTCTATTTCATTAAAGATCCATTTTCCCCCTGTAAGATTATACTCAGTTTTGCCGATTAAATTATTCTTGGTTATAAGCCAGCCTTTTTTGCCTTGTGAAATAGTGTAGTATTTCAAGATCTCCTCTAATTTATAGCAGAAGCTGCCAGGACTTCTGTGATCCTGACTTCGGTTCATTGATATGTGAAGTGCTTCTTTCTAGATGCTTGCAGTATTTTTCCTTTGACATGGAAGCTCCAGATTTTGGTTAGGACATTCCTGTGAATTTCCTTTTGGGCTTTCTTTTAGGAAGTGATCTATTTTCTTCCTGACTTTACTTTTGCCTTCTGGTTCTGTAAGGCCTAAGCAGTTTTCATTAATGATTTTTTAAAATATAGTATCCAGGTGTTGTTTTTTTTTTAACATTGTGGCCTTCAGTGAGTCCAATGATTTTTAAATTATCTCCTCTGATTGGTTTTCCAAGTCAATTTTTTTTTCAAATCAGATATCTTACATTTTCTTCTTTTTAAAAAATCTTTTTATTTTCTTCCACTATTCTTACTGTCTGTTCACAGAGTCATTGATTTTTGTTTGATCTACTCTAGTTTTCAGGGAATCTATTAGTTGGCTAACAGGTAAGGTATCCATACCTTGGGTAAGATTTATCACTTTCTCCTTCCACTTCTTTCCTCCAGAGCTTTTATTTCATTTTCTCCTTCTTGATTTCTTCTAGGCATTCATGTAGTCCTTGTGGAAAATTGATTTTTTTTCTTTGAGTCTCTGCAATTATTGCCAAAAAATCCAGGCAGTCCAGCCACTCTTGGTGACTTCCAGGGTCCCCACCCTAGAGCTTTCTCAGGAAGCTGTCCCTCCTTGCTGCCTCTAGACACAGAGCTTTATAGACTATACGTGTTTCTGGCCTACCTCTAGTCTTTGCTTGTAGAGAGAAGCTACTGATTTCTCTGCTAACACTATCATTGTCTTTGCCGGGGGTCCCCTTGCCTATTGAGCTTCTGGCTGACTTTGTGTGCAGGGACAGAAGTCATTTGCTGTAGTGTCTCATTGGATTTCTTGATTATTATATAGGATGGCAGCAATTTCAGGTTTTTGCTAGAGTGGATATGTGGGAGGTGGGCAACCTAGCTGTTCAGGTAGTCATCTTGGCCTGAAGTCTTCTTACAAAATCCTTCTGAAGGAAGGTAGCTATTTGTCAACCTTTAACATAAGCAGAACAAGGTCTGCTGACGTCCCAAGGCATCTATGTGGGATATAGCAAAGCACTTTAAGAGGCTTGTCAACAAAGCATTTGACAAAATCTCCTGTACTATCATTATAGAAGCGATGATGAGGCAGGTACCATATATAGCAAGGAGACAGGATACAGTATGAAGATTTCAGAAATGGTTGCATGACGGACCCAAAGAATATCAATATCAGTTTGGAGGGAGATCTCCATGTAGTACCTCAGGGATTTGTTCTTGGCCCTGTGCTGCTCAGATAGCTTATCAATGATTTTAATGAAGGAATGCTTGCCAAATTTGAAGAAGATACACAACTGGGAAGAATAGTTAATAGAATGGTATAAATTGACAGTCTAGAACAGTGGTACAGTGGAAAGGATGTGGGTTTGGAGTTGGGAGACCTAGGTTCAAATCCTGGCTTTGCAACTAGTACTTTTGTGACCTTGGGAAAATGTGCTGAATCTGTTTGAGTTTCTCTTTTCTCATCTGTAAAATGCGAGAGTCGGACAGGATGACTTTTAAGTTCTCTTGCACCCCCAAATCTATTAACTTATAATGTAGATGAGCTCCAAGATTTCTTCTAGCTCTAAAACTATGAACCTTCGAACAATGGGTTGAACCTAAAACAATAAAGTTTGATAGTGATAGATGTGTATAGTCTATATATTTGGTTTTTACAAGATGGGAGAGGCACAACCAGGTAACTTTATATAACAAACCTCTGGGGGTTTTAGTATACCACAGGCCCCATGTGAAACTATAACATGACCTGGCACTAAAAAGCTAATGCTATCCCAGACAATTTTAAGGGAGGCATAATATTCAGAGTATCAGAAGTGATTCTGTTCTTCCTTATTTAGACCCCATCTGGAGTACTGTGTTCAGTACTAGACACTCGATTTAGGAAGGACATAGTCAAACTGGAGTATGTCACTATGCTTGTTGAATTGTCAAGAATAGAGCCAAGATGATCAGAGGACAAGGGGCCATTTCATATGATGGTCAGCCAAAGGAACTAGGGATGTTTATACTAGAGAGATTTAGACAAAACATAATATCCATCTTCAAGTATTGGTGGGTTTTTTGCTTTTTCCTTGTCACATCTAATATCTTGGGCAAGAGAGGGTAGGAACTTTCCATAAAGTAGACCTGAGACAATTGGATCTACACAAAGTGTAGTGGAGAGCAGCCTCTCATGTGACATGTGAATTTCTCATATGATTAGAATCAATGTGGCAAGAGGAAAAAGGAGCCTTATAATCTGTGCTTATAATCTGCACAAAACCACCTCTGATGTAGAAATGCTTATGGTCACTTGTCTTTGAAAGCAAATATAATAATATGAATTCTATAAGGTGCAGAATTAGAAGAGTCATTCCCTGCTTCAGACTAGGCACAGAAATCATTCACTGGTGGCACTGGTTGCCATCTGTCCTGTTTTTGGTGAAAGGTTAAATGTCTGCACCTCCAGAATCATGGCTCACTAAAATGGACTGGGATTGGCCACAAAGTGAATCCAGATGATCAAGGGAAAATTAGCTTCATAACCACAGCAGAAATGTGAAACAAATGTGGAGTCCCCAATAGACTTTGCAGTCAGCCCTTCTTGCCAAGTAGTCTGGGATCTTATTAAGAATTTAATTATGTGAAAATAAAACTGCTATTTTTCAATTACTGACAGAGAGAGTTTCTATTCTGCCACCCTCCTGACTGTGTCACCAGACAGCTCAACTCAGGGGAAGTATTTCATTTAAAAGACAGTCCCCGCAATGATCTGTTTAATCCTGTCCTTCCACCTTGTTTAGGAGTTGTTTAATAAATAAATGCTTCTCAATGAAATATTAATATCCAGCTCATCTCTTGTGTAATATTCGCTCACAGTCTCCCCATCTCCTGAAATTTTTCTCTGTAGCAAAGACTCCAGCAACAAGGAAGAAACTTCCTTCCTACGGACCTAACAAAAATTGGCCTCTGTTAGTTAAGGGGTGCTGGAACAAAATCTAGTGTCATGAGGCTAATTATATGCAAAGGTCTCTAATTTAACTCATACTGTAGTTAGGTGGGCATCTAGGGAATGGTTTTCTAGGGAAAGTAGTATACTGTCAGCCAACAAAATATGCTTCTTAAAAGTTCCCATCCCTATTCAAATCCTGACCCTTCCACACACACACACACACAGCCCTCAACTCCTCCCACACATGCCCAATGATCTTTAGTGATTCTTTTTTTCACAGGAGTTTCCTGGTTTGGATAAGCTGAGTCCAGCATGTTCTGGCACTAACACGACCCGAGGGACTGTTCTGGTGTCCCATAGTCCAATGAGCCCAGAAACCATCAAGATGGTGCATCGTCACAGGTATGGGATCTGCACTGAGAGAACACCTCCAAGTGCCTGAAGGATTGACTTCTAGAACCCAAAGTGGGGGTGCTCTTCAGAGTCTCTCTGACCCAGGAATGTCCCTGACCTATACAAGATTCCAAACAGCAGCTACCAGGGGTGGCTTGGGCTCCAGAGCAAATGAATATGATCAGCAAACCGGAGTCCACCTCACTGGAATAAAGAGCAGCATCAGGATAAAGTCTCACTGTGGCTGGACTCTCTAGCACTAGCAGGCTCCTCACCACAGTAAAGGGCTCCAAGGTGTTTTTGGAGATTGCTAAATGATGAGGGGCGGCCATTAAAGGAGCTGTATCAGTGGGGCCTAAGCTGGGGATTTTCAAAGGCAGATTGTTGGGTACCTTGTGCCCTCCCATCTTGTGGGGGGCCCAAACATAACTCACCCCCAAAAGACCTAATATGTTCTCATTTTTCAGTTTCTTGACCACAGCAAGAAATTTTCCCTGACTTATAAGAGATGAAAGGCTGCCATCTGCCATATTTGGCAAAGGAGGTGTGGCCCTCCCTGTCTAGTGGCAAATGTGAGCGGTGACCCTGGCTTATAGCCATAGAGCAAGATTATTAGATTTTTTTCAGCAGGTGACCTATTCTTCATCTCCACCAAATGAAGGCACTGTTGGCATAAAGTTTGGGGAACAGGGCGAAGGCTAGTGCTTACTGGATATTGTGATCTTTCTCTGCCAGAAATGCCCCACATACTAAGGTTACATTAGCTGTCAGTCTCCTATTTGACAATCAGTTGCATTTGATTGGAGACCTCTACCATAAAGGTAATTAACTGATAAGGTCATGATTTACATTTCACCCTAAAAATATGTGGCTTAAGGGGCAGCTAGGTGGCTCAGTGGATAAAGCATTAACCCTGGAGTCAGGAGGACTTGACTTCAAATCCGGCCTCAGATATTTGATACTTACTAGCTGTGTGACCCTGAGCAAGTCACTTAACCCTGATTGCCTTGCAAAAAAATAACAGAGTGTACAGCAAACAGAATCAAGGTTGTTTGGGGCAGCTAGGTAGCTTAGTGTATAGAGCATCAGCTCTGGAATCAGAAGGACCTGACTTGAAATCCGGCCTCAGACACTTGATACTTACTAGCTGTGTGACCCTAGGCAAGTCACTTAACCCCAAGTGCCTCATAAAAAAAATTATATTATATATATATATATACACACACATATATACATACACATATATATATATTATATTTATATATATATATATACATGGCTTGAAAATTCCTAGTTTTAAACCTGAAGTCAATGAATTGAAAAGTATATACCATAACTCTTTTCCATTTGCTCCTCTTATTTGTAGCCCAATGAACTTGATGGGATCAGGCCGTCATTCATCATCCTCTCTCTCCTCTCATGCATCCAGTGAAACGGGGAACATGGTGATCCTGCCTGATGGCTCGATGGGAGAGGTTCCTGAGGACATGTACCATCACATGCAGGTAGCACAGCAGTGAAGCCACAAGAAATTTAGATTGTACAGGACACGCTGTATTCAGACACACTTGAGAGCCTTCATTCTGTTCTGCATCCCTCTGTGTTCAGTAATGATTCCATAGAAAAAGCATCCATTCTTCAGCTCTCCAATCCCCAAATTACTGACCAAAGAGAAAGTATACAGGCTTCCTTTCCCACAATAACCATACGTCCATTTCCCCAGTCCTTATTCCCTAAGAAGCATGCTGGCTCTGACTTCTGGCCAGCTTTAATTCTCGTTGCAGTCACACTTACCTGACAACAAATGTTCTCTGCCAGATCTTCTTCCATGATGGCATCCTTACAGGCTTCGTTGCTTTTGCATGTACCATGAGCATCATAGATAGAAAAAGGACTCTCATTGGCCCTGGAGTCAGGAGGACCTGAGTTCAAATCCAGTCTCAGACCAGACACTTGATACTTAATAGTTGTGTGATCCTGAGCAAGTCACTTAACCCCAATTGCCTCATATAAAAAAAAAAAAGAAAAAGGGTTCTCCTGAATGGGCTGAGTGATTTCCCCTCTTATTTGTGGGTATGTACTGTACAGGTTGGACTTCTTTTATGTAGTTATACTCTTCTTCCATACTGGCCCAGCTATGGTAGAGAGAGCCTGGAGGTCTCCCTCCAGGACGGAGGAGGATGAATACAGTATTAAGTAGAATATTATAATCTAGTGGAAAGTTCCATTCTCAGTTTTCTTTCTTGTGGCTTTCCCTCTCTCTCCTACAGCTCACTTATCCCAACACCAGGTACCAGGGCTCAATCACCAATGTCTCTGTTTTATCCTCATCCCAAGCCAGCCCTTCTTCCTCCAGCTTGAGCTCTACCCACTCAGCCCCATCCCAGATGATGAATTCTGCCCCACCCAGTGCCCGAGGTAAGTGAATGAGGAGAGGAACCAGGGAAGCATCATTCTTTAAACCTCCTGATTCCTATGGCTGTGCTGTTAGGATAAGCCTGGGATTTTAATTCTACTCATTTTTACTTTCAGAGATGAATGTGTTTTTAAGCAGTAAAAGTTTTTGGGATCCTATCTCAAACCCAATGGAGCATAAAAGGAAAGCTCTCTTCCAGATAGGAACATGCCATGTCCAACTCTGAGATTCTGTGGTTTTGTATGATTTGCTGGCTTCAGACCCTGCTCTGAACTTCTGTGATTGACATGGAGCCACATAAGCTAGCCAGACATTTGCATCAGAGACAGCATAAGAGAAGAGATTCCAGCACTCCTATAACCTAGTCTAATGACAAACTCAAATGTCTGCCTATTTAAATGGTGTCATGGAAATAGCACCAGACTTAAATTCAGGAGACAAATTCAAAATGCCAGCTCTGCCGCTTTTTAGCTGTGTGACCTTGAATAAATCACCTCACATCTCTGGACCTTGGTTTCCTCATCTGTAAAATAAGGGTAAAGAGATTAAACAATCCCTAGTGGCTCTCCCAGCTTTAATATTCTATGTTTATGAGAAAGATCAGAATTAAAACCAAGTGAGATATTTGTCTTGAAAGGATGAAGTTTTGGAAGCAAAATTAAGGCTAAAATCAAATATAGAAAATGTTACCCAGTGCTAAGGACTTTCTTGAAATCAGAATACCTTATCTCTGAGGGACAACTAGATAAAGAACCGTTTATTTGGCTAAATACAACTCAATTTTTCATTTAATTGAATAAATATTCTGTCTGAGGATCAGCTCTCCTTCACATTCTGATGCTAGATCCCATAGGTAAATTTAATTCCCTGACCTTTTTATGGAAACATCTGCAAAGAAATGGAAATTAGTCAGAGTAAGCAAGATATATCCCTGAGGGGGTCAGCAGACCAGGTGATAGAAATGAACAGTGAGCAACGTGATTTAACCTACAGATTAAGGAAAACTGCTTCCCAACTAAAGAGAGAATTATTCTTCTCCATTCAAAATTATTATGAAAAATAGCAGCAGTAGTAGTTAACAGTAAACAGTAGCTGTGGTAAATTTTGACACCAGTATACCTGACTTTAAGAATTCCATTTAAATTCAACAAATACTTATTAAGCACTGAGTGTGTGAAAAGCATAGTTCTAAGACCTGGAAATGAAAGACAAAACAGTCCCTATCCACAAAAAGCTTACATTCTACTGGAGAGATACAATGTATACAACATATATGTAAGTAAAGATATACAAAGTAATTTCAAGGGGAAGAAATTGTTAATAACTGGGATGTTCAGGAAAGACCTTGTGTAAGACGATGGTATCTGAGCTATGCTTTGAAGGAAGCTAGAGGGTCTGTTAGGTGATAGGTGTTAGAAGATAATACATCCTACACATAGGAAATCATTCACGCAAAAGCATAGAGATGAGAAATCAAATGTTGTGAATGTCAATGTTGTATATGACAAGCAGCCATAGAAGACTAGTTTGACTGGAACAGAGCACATGAAGTGGAGTAATATGAAATATGACTGGAACGGGAATTGGGAATTAGATTATAATTAGATTATAAGGGGCTCAAAACAGAAGGCTGAGGAATTTTTATTTTGCCCTAAAAGAAATAGGAATCCATTGAAGACTGGCTTTTTTTTTAATGGTCATATCTGTTTTGGGAATATCAGTTTTCCCGTTGTTAGTCAACTAGCATTTATTAAGTGCCTACTATTTGCCAGGCATCTGTGGAAGATATATTGGAGAGAGGAGAGAATGGAATCAGAGAAACCTATTGCAACATCCTAGGTAAGAAATGATGAGGGGTTGAAGTAGAGTCAAAGGCTAAGATGTGAGTAGAAGTAAAGGGGCAGATGAGAAAGTGGTTATGGAGACAGGATTGATAAGACCTAGCAACTGATTGGGTATAAAGAATAACAGAAATGTGAGAGTCAAGACATTTGGAAGAATGATGGATTTGGGAGAGAATGAGCTCCATTGAGGCATATGGAGTTTGACATACCTACAGAATGTATAGGTCAAACTGTCCAGAAGGTAGTTGATACTATCAAGTCTGAGTTCAGGAGCAATCAGGGCTAAATATTTAAATGTGAGAATTACATGCATAGAGATTGTTGAAGCCATGGGAGCTGATAAAATCACCAAGGAAAAGAGTATAGAGAGAGAAGAAGACACAGGCTAGATCCTTGTGGGATGTCCAAAAGAGAGTGATAATTAGCAAAGGAGACTGTGAAGGATGATTCAGACAGCTAGGAGGAAAACCAAGAGGTCCTAGAGACATGTAGCCAAGGGAAGAAAGAGTCTATAGAAGAATGGGGTTATCAACAACGTCCAAAGGTTCAAAGAGGTTGAATATATAGAAAAGGCGGTTCAATTTATCAGGTAAGAGATCATTGGTAACCTTGGAAGAGTAGTTTCTGTCAGGTGGTAAAGTCAGAAACTAGATTCCAAGGGATGAAGAAATGAGCATGAGTTGATAAAATGGAGGCATGGGTTGTAGACAATCCTTTCTACGAGTTTGACTGTGAAAGGGAGGAGAGATAAAGGATGAGTTAGCTGTTGGAGTATCAAAAGGGCAGGACAAGATCACAAGCAGCCATCCAGCTTGGCTGAAACATTGAGGTCCCAGAGTAGATTATCAGTGAAATTGTGTTGTTAAGATAGGTTTGAGCCACGCTGTGAAGTGCCTTAGCTGTCAGGCTAAGGAGTTAAAGGCATTCAAATATTGGACGTCATGTCGATTTCTCTGGCAGCTCTAATAAAGATGTTTAGGAAAGGTGGAAAACTGTAGGGAGAACAACTAGTTAGGAAGCTTTTGTTATTGTACAGGTGATAGGACGATGAGGAGCTGAAGAGGAGCGGTACTAATAGACATGGAGAGGAAGGGACAGACGGCCAAGATACTGTAGAGATAGGATAGAGAAGACTTCACAGTTGTTAGATGTGGGAGGTGAAAGATCACAAAGAATCAAATAAGATTTCGAGGTTTCCAGTCAATCAGCAAGCATACTGATACAAAAGAAGCCATGGTCTAGCAAGGGAATAAAATATATACATACATAGGTAGATCAAGATAATTTTGAGGAGAAAACTGGAAGATCAGGAAGGGCTTCATGTAGGAGGCTGCATTTGGACTGAGCCTTGGTGGAAGATAGGTAGATATCCCACAAAGCACAGGTGAGGAGGAAGTTCATTCTAGAGATGGGGGACAGCCAGTGTAACTATACAGAGATGGGAAATGGAATGTTGTATGAAGAACAGAAAGAATGTCATTTTGGCTGAACAACAGTGTACATGTCAGGGATGTGAAAGACTAAGAGGTTGGATGGGGCCAAGTTGTGAAAGTGCCACAGGGAGATTGTATTTGATCGTACAGGTAATAGGGAGCCACTGGATCTTACTGAGTAGGGAAGTCAGGTGAACAGACATGCACCAGGAAAAATCACTTTGGTAGTCATCTGTAAGAGGGATTGAAGTTCTGAGAAATTTCAGGCAAAGAGACCAATTATGAGGCTATTTTGATAGTCTGGGTGAGAGGTGATGAGGGCTTGAACTTGGATAATGGCCATATGAGAAGAAAGAAGGGGAAAGTTGCAAAAAGTATTAGGGATGTAGAAACAAGATCTGGCCACTGACTGGATGCATGGGTTACACTAGGACTGAAGGATGACAGTGTAGTTGTGATTCTCAGGGACTAGATGGATGGGAGTGCCAAGGCTGGAATAGGGAAGTTTGGAAGAGGGGTGAGTTTAGAGGGAAAGGATAATGTGTTCTGTTTTAGACACGATGAACTGGAACTGCCTATGGGACATTTGGCTTGAATTGTCTAATAAAGAGGCAGTTGATGATGTGAGAATTAAGTTCAGGAAAGAAACTGGAGCTAAAGAGATAGATCTGAGGGTCATCGTTGAGATTATAATAAAGCCCGTGGTATCTGATGAGGGTGCCAAGAGAGAATATAGAGAAAAAAGAGAAGAGAGCCCAAGACAGTTAAGGGGCAGGATATGGGATCAAGGCAAAGAGGAGAGCCACCTCTTCACTGGAGACCAGGGTGAAAGAGAAGAGAATGGAGGATAGAATCAACAGAGTGTGAGATGGAGCTCCTGGAAAACGGCCTCTATTTTTTCAATGCAGTACAAAGTGAAGTCCTTAGTTGTGAGGGTAGGGGAAGGGTCACATAATAGGAAGCTTTAGAAGAAAAAGAGAAGGTTAAAACAGCCACTGTGAGGACTCCAGCCTGAGTAAATGGAAGAGTACTGAGGTATCAGCTGTTGCCTCAAGCTAAGAATTAAATTAAATGTCTTCCAGTGTCCCTTTTCGTTCTGAGATTCTCTGATTCTTAAATGGAGAAGTTAGGAGGGGCAGGTTTTAGAGGAAAGATGATGAGGCTGCTATGGAACATAGGAAGAAACTCAAATCCATCTCACAGCCTTCACTGCACTCACAGAACTGCTTCTCTTCCCTCATTCTAGGCCTGGTGCCAGAAACAAGGAAGGCAGGAGTGCCATGGCTGTCATTGACAGGGTTGGGGGATAAAGCTCTATAAATGAGAGGTCCAGACTGAGGAAGAGGGAGGATGAAACAGAAATAATCCATCATCATGTTAGGAAGTCACAGATGATAAAATACCAGGGAGAACCTGAGAAATTCATGGAAATACAGATTTCTTTTTTTAAATTTAAAGAAGGCTACTTAGTCACAGCAGACCCAATTCCATAGCTTTAGCATGATGTATTGGAAAGAATTCTGGCCTCAGAATCAAAGAACCTGGGCTCCGATTTGAGCTCTGGGTCACATACCACCTGTGTGACTGTGGGAAAGTTGTTTCATTTCTCTGGGTCTCAGTTTCCTCTTCTGTAAAGTGAGAGATTGAGCTTGGTGGCTTCTAGGATCCTTTTCATTCCTGAATCTGTTGTCTTATAATCTCAATAAATGTTTGTTGAATTTAATTTAATCCTATGATCCATAACTCTGTGGAAACTGTAGACACAGAGAAGGGAGCATGTTGAGTATTAAGAAGAAATATGGTGAAACAAAAAGTGAATTTTCAATTGAAAAAGAAGAAAAACTTGATAAATCATCTGCTGGGCAAAAAGTTGAGTTCAGCACTTGCAGCATATTAAACTATCCTAGACAGAGCTCAAATAACAGATTTTCATCAACAGTTCTGCAGATCCCTAAGAAGAGGATGATCTATCTACCCAAAGTGTGCTTAGCCTTTCCAAATCTAACTGCAGTTCTACAGTGTGAAGGAAATGCATTGGACTCTATCAGAAAGGTCTATAATAAAAAGAAGACAGGCAAAGGAAAGACATCCTTAAACTAAATTCAATTCTGCTTTGTGTTGAGTGCATACTGTTTGGGGGACTGAGGAAATATGGAAATGGATAAAGCATAGGCTATACCCTTACAAAGCTCACAGTCTAGTTGTTTTTATTGCGATTTTTTTTAACAATAATCAAAACTGAGGAACTCGTATCTCCTTAATTTGGAAGTACTCACTGTTATTCCCACCTAAGTGGCTTTTGTGATTGTCAGATTATAAAAGTAAATTGGAGTAGTACCCAGATAATAATAACTCCTAGTTCTAGAGAGCTTTAAGGCTTACTTTCCTCATAATAGACCGTTAAGGTAGGCAGTACATGCTCTTATCTCCATTTCACAGACAAAAACCTGGGGTTCAGAGAGATGATTTAATCATTTATTAAGCACCTGCTATGTTCCAGGAACAGTGCTAGATATTGAAGATACAAAGACAAAACCCAAGCAGTCTCTGCCCGCAAGAATCTTACCTTCTATATGGGGAGAGAAGGCATATACACATATGAGCACATACAAAATAAAGATGAAGTGGTAGACCTGGGAAGGAGGAGATACAGCAGCTGGCAGGATCAGGAAGAGCGCTTATATAGAAGGTGGTGTTAGAACTGAGCTGTGAAGGACACAAGAGGGAGTGAATGCCTTCCCTCTGGGAGGGGAGCTGCAATCTGCAACAGCTCTCACTTAGCCAAGGTCCCACATCTGGTAAGCTTATTAGCCAGAATTTTCCCCTGGGTTCCAATCCATTGGTCTTTTGACTATCCCATACTGCCATCCCCTGAGTCTAAAGGACAGAAGATCCCTAGACTGGTTTTATTTGGTAGCACTGGTGCCATGCAAAGTCTCGGGAACAAGGCTGAGTCCTTCAGACCATCATTGGATACCACTTGGCACCGCTGCCCATTTTTCTCATGTGTCAGAGACTGAGCTGCTTGGTTAAGTGGGGACTATCACCAGTAGCACCAAGTTCTTTTTGCTCAAAGTTATTCAAACGGTCTTACAGAGTTCATAGTTATCGGTTAGGATGAGCTTCTAGGAAACATTAACAGTTTTTGTGAAGCATGGGCTCTCTGGAGGATGGGCACTGGACAAAGCGGGTCAAAGGCTAAAGTCATTTTCAAAGCTAAGCACCTGCAAAGAGAGAGCATAGGCGCAAGGGTCTCTGAAGATGAGTGACTGATAACGGAGAGAAATGAGCAAGAGCTAGTCTCTTTGAATGACACAAAAAGAGGCTTGGAACAAAAGAAATCTGATCAAAAGTCTTTGTGGTCAAGAGTGAAGTAGCAAAGGAATTATTGGTTTTAACAAGGTAAAAATGAGAAGAATCCTTAAATTGGGGAGTCACATGCAAACCCCCTGGGATGTCAAGTATCTTCAGTAAACACCTCTCCTTAATACATAGTACACACAGGGAGGACATGGGATATCTAACCATTCCCTTTTTGTGGTCATCTGTGCCCAGAATCACTGACTAATCCCACCAAGGTGGTTTCTTATTGCTTTAGAAACCAAAAGAATGAGAAGCTTTTTGAGCAAAACTTAAGTCAATAGCTCCCTCTGGTGGATAAACCTTATGAAGACCAATTCCCAAGCTCAAAATAGATTTTAGTTTACCTTTCCTTGATTTTTATCTAGGTGAAAAGTCCAGCTAAACAAAATCTTTATTAGTGCAAATAATCAAATGAACTGCAATTCTGGTTTTAATTAAGCCTCTATTTGGCATAAGACTGTTTCTGGAAACTGACTATTACCTTCCTTCTGTAAACCATTTATTAGAAGAAACTTCTGATCAGCATGACCTTGGAAGAGCGGAAATGAAAGGAAAAACAGAAGGTGCTCAGGGGTCTCAAGGAGCAAATGCATTATTGATGAAAGTACTGAGTTGGGAACACTAACAGAGCCCACAGAGTAACTGTGCCTGGCACACACTAAGCCCTTAGTAAGCACTTTATCCATCTCTTTAACCTAACTCAGGCAGAGCACAAGTCTCTGGATTTAGCCCTTATATTATCTGTCCAGTTGGCTACTCATCTTCCTTGATCAGAATGTGAAGGCTTCTGTTCACTCGTCACAAAATTCCTTAGCTGTAATAACATTCATATTGACCATGAGCCTGATTTCATTTCAAGACTTGACCCCAAATTTTCTTTTCCTTCCATATCCCGATTTGCCTACCTATGAAATGAGCAGGGGACCATAGATCTCCAGAAGTAATACTTTGCAAGCACCGTAAGTTTTTCTGGTCAAGAAGACGCTATAGGAATTCTGTGAGCATTCTAATGTTTCCAGGATTTCTCTGTTCTCAGGAAACAAGTTCTAAATGAAAATAATGGAATAAAGATGAAATAGCATCAATTTTATCCAAATTTTTGAAAATCAGTCTTTAAATATCACCCTATAAGAAAAGGCCAATAGGAAAAAAAAGAGCAAAAACAGGTACTGAAGTTCAGACACACTGGGAATTAATTATACAAATAATATTCTCATTAATATCATCTCTTGTTCTACTTTCTTTTTTAAAAGCTACTGTTCAAAAGATTGAACTTTCATGAACAAAAAAAAATGAACATGAGAAATTTCTCAAGGATGATTAGAAAAAATTGACTAGGAAAGATCTATCATAAGCTAAATCCAGTTAACAAACTGTATTATCAACCAAAGGAGAGCTGGACAGTGAGTTTCAGAGACAGAGTGCCCCCTCAGAAAATGCTTTGCCCACAGCAACCCCGGATTCCAGCTAGCAGCTAGATAAAGAACACAAACTATTCTGTTTTGGCCTTAGGGTGCCAAGGGAAAGAAGCAACTCCTCATCTATCTTCATAGGGTAGGGCTGGCTGAGTAAAATCAGGTTTACTCACAGAGAACAGCCAAGCTCAGGTGGAATGGCTTCATTCAGCCAATTCTTATCTCCAGGGAAGCTGGTCCATTCAGTCCCAAGCGACACTTACGGGTGGTTTCTAAGGAGAACCCCAGGTAGCAGGCACCACAATAATTGCTGTGTGTGCCTCCAGTACTATAGTATATGCAGGGCATTTGAGAGGCCATTCATAGCAGGCTGATCTCAGGAAATCTAATCAGTTGTTTGTAACAGGATTTTTTTTTTTACTCTCTCCCTGGGGAGAATGATTCTCAGGTAGTGCACCTGTGTTTGCTCAAGAAACATGAATCAGTGAGAGCTGTGCCTTACAGAGCCCAGCATTTCCAGTCCTCCCTCACTGTTGTCACTTATGTTGAAGGCCAGTGGCTCCAGGGAATCAGTGCCGTGGCTGAGGAGCTTAACAAGAAGAGCAGAAAAAGTGTTTCCTTCAGAGTTCATGGTCACGAGCCAAGTACACTGTAAAGCACATTTTCAAAGCCCAGAGCTCTCAGATTGGTATCATGATTTCATTGACTTGGAGGCGCTGATGCAATAAATCAAATTTATAAACGTGCCAGACCCTGCACTAGATACTGCTAATGGGCATTACGCTAGAACAGACCTCTCGACATCTTTGCCTGGGGATCCCAGAACACCCAAGTTGTTGAAGCAGGTAGCAACTAGGCACGCTTGGCTGGGGTCAGAACACAGAAGGGTTGGGGTATTAATGGAAGACAGGTTCAAGGTTCTCTGAACTAGGTAAGTATGTGGGAAACATTGTTTTTAAAGGTTAAAAGAACATGTGAGTATGTGGTCTAAGTGTCTTTCCATCTCTTTATGTGATTTTCTTGTCCTATATTGTCTCTGTGAACCCACTCTAACTGTGTCCTTCTCCTGAGCCCCCTGACACGACCCATAAGCAGTAGCAGAACCCCAAGTCTTGGCCAGCAGAGACCTTGATCCTGTGCTTCGTGTTTCTCCTTCTGGTGATGGAGAACTGTTTGGACTTGATCCAAAAGGCCAGTGTTGGGACCCTCATCCCCAGACCTCCATTGTGTGTCTGCCCCAGCTGTGGACAGCTGGGCTCACCACACTAGGGCTCTGTTTTCCACCCATACCCACCTGGTACCTGGACTCACTTTCATTCCTCCTGCTGTTTTCCTAAGAAGAGCATCCTCCCCTGAGGCCCACGAGACTTGTCAAGGCCCCTGGAATGCTTGGCTTCCTGGCACCGTCCCGTGTTGGTTTGTCATCTGTGCGTGATTGTTCTCGCTTGGTTACAGGCTCTCCCTCTCTGCCAGATAAGTACCGACACTCTCGGGAGCTGATGATGCTGCTGCCCGCTCACCGGGACCGCCCAAGCAGTGCCATGTATCCAGCAGCAGTCATGGACCATGGACAGGTAGTGGAGTTACTCGCCTTTCCTCCTGCACTTTGGGGGCATGTGCATGGCTATATGTATGGGGCAGGCAGAGGGGTCCCAGGGGTGCCATCATCTTGCATCATCTTCACTCTTACCTGAATAGCAGCCCATCTATGCCAGTCTCTCTTTCCTGTCTTGGTAGAACTATTTGATGTTCTTCTCTAGTCCCCCTGCATGACGCATTTGAGGAAAAGTCCTCAGAAGTTAAGTATTAAAGCAGCGAGGTAGCACAGTGTATAGAGCACTGGACATGAAGTCAGAAAGACCTGAGTTCAAATCCTGCCTTGACACTTACTCTGTGAGTCTGGCGAGTCTCATAGCCTCCATTTGCATCAGTTTCCTCATCTGTAAAATGAGGATAATAATAGCCCCTGTCTCCCAGGGTTGTTGTAAGGATCAAATGAGATAATATTTGTAAAGCATTTTGCAACCCTTAAAACACTATATAAATGCTAGCTTTTACTTAACCATGAGAGCACCAAAGTTCTAGGCAGTTTCTGCTCCTACATAGGTATTTGCGTACGGGGGGGGGGGCATCTTTGCCTTTGCATTTGTCCACCTGTCTAGCTGGCCTGTTGGACTCTCCTTGTTCCTGAACAGTCAAGCTGATTACTCTGGGTGTGTTCCCTGTGGCATGAGAAGGCCCTGGCAGAAGTGTGGCCATTGGGCCTGGAGACGTGTTTCTCCCTGCAGATGTGTGTGGGGGTCACTCTCCCTGGAGCAGCATGCTTCATCTTGCCTCTTTCTCTGGGTCCCTAACACTCTTCCCTCCCTGGCTGTCACTTCAGCCACCTTCCAGTCTCCAAACTGTCCTGCCAGGGGAACCTGAACAAAGAGATATTATCAGTCAGTCCTTGCTCCGACCCCTTGCCACTCTTCTTCACTCTCCAGGACACCTTGGGCACAGAGCATGGGCTGCCTGGTAAAAGAGAACCTGTTTGCAAGTACAATTTCCTTCTCCCCTTCCCATGGCTGGCCCATTACTGCTGAGGTAGTCTGATAATAGAACTGTCATTTTGCCAGTCAAAGCAAGATGCCCCATGACCACATAAGCAAGTTTCCTTCCCTGTCCCCATCCAGCCCTACTCCTAACAAGCTGACAGATGGAACCAAGGTAGGTTTAACTTTTATTCTGATTGAGAACAGAGGAAATTCAGTTATTCGTTCCATGGCAGGAATTGGAGATGCAGGTAAATCAAAGCTTACGGGGCTTAAAGTTCTGTAGTCAGATGCCCTAGGATCAATATCCTCAGCCTCTGTGGCCACAGCCTCACCCGTTTCCCAGGTAGCTTGGGAACAGCTGGGCAGTGGAGGAGTGGTGGCCAAAGGTCATTCATTTTTTGATAATTTCGAGTTGACATAGATAAGAGTGTTTCTGGGGTGTTTTGAGATCATCACCAGAACTCAGACTGGAATTGTGTGAATACTTTGACTTCAGCCCGTCTGATATACAGAATAGCCAGGTTCCTGGAGCCCAAGGCACTACCCAGAATCTTGGCTATTGGTTTTCACCTCTCTGTGGTTTTTCCTCTTCTCTTAGCCTCCAAATTTCCAGCGTGCTTTGTTCCAGCAAATGATCGGACCCTGTAAGCCCTGCAGTGACCCTAATCTATCTGTTGCTGAAAAAGGTATTCTTTCTCCTCTGTGTTCTCTTTCTTCTAAGTGTGCCCCCGTCCTAGAATGGTTGGATTCTCCATCATCTAAAATACTGACAGACCAGGTGCTGCTCATTGGATGGTTAGAGCCAAGCTCAGTGTGGGTGTGGGTATGTCTGAGTGTGTGCAGGCCTCACCATCACCTGGAACCATTATTTACCTGTGCAGCCTTTGAGTTTGTCTGAGTCCTTCCCATTTCTCCAGCCTAGCCTTCAGGGAGACTCCAGCTGCTTCCCTGCCCC
Organism: Phascolarctos cinereus; assembly: GCF_003287225.1. Classification (NCBI taxonomy): domain Eukaryota; kingdom Metazoa; phylum Chordata; class Mammalia; order Diprotodontia; family Phascolarctidae; genus Phascolarctos; species Phascolarctos cinereus. The sequence continues at coordinate 84,603,529 of NW_027555847.1, read as the reverse complement.
ATTGTGAGTGTCCAGCTCTCAGAGTGACCCCAACCACTTCTTGCTCCCCATTTCTAGTGTCTAGCCTTCATAAATTAAAAAAAAATCCAGCTGCTGTATGAAAATTAATGATATACTGCTTCCCAGGTACTCATCCCAGCTCATGACTTTGGACACTGGCAAATCAAGAAAACTTTGTAGAGTTAATGATAGTCCCCAGTTAGCCAAACAGCTCACCGTCCTTGATGTATGGGATTAAAAAAAAAAAAGGAGCTATGAGCCACCCCTCTATCCCACAAAAGGCAGGAGCAGGGAATATGTTAATTTTCTAAAGAAATGTCTCCTACTTGTAGCCACTGGGTATATGAAAGATCCTGCGTTTTAGGCCTTACTGACCCATAGTCAACTTCCCTAGGCACCAGCTTCCTCTAATAGGACCTAGTCTAACAGACCGTCTCATAGGCCTTCGGACCGTGGTCTTTTACTGCTTTCTAAAAATCCTGTATTCCTGAACTCCAGTTTGAGACATTTGAGCCTTCCTGGCCCCTGGGCCTGCTTGGCTCCTTGAATTCAGAAATCTCTCAACTGCCACCGTATCTTAGTACCTGTTTCTAGCACCTGCCTCCCTCCTTCCCTTCTACCCACCTCCATACACCCCAGTGAGTTTTCTCAGAATACTCTGTGAAAGGAATCCCAAATACATGGAATCAGAAGCTATATGCCAGGGTAAGGGCACTAGCAGAGAGCTACCTAGTCCTGTGCTAGGTTACCCTAAAATTTTCTAAACTCCTCTATCAAGTTCTAGTTCCCCAGGCCTAGCCTAACTTATAATGATTCTCTCTGTAGCCCAATCTATTCAGCTTTGCCATGGTGCCAAATGAAGATGTGGTTTTTGCTTTTCTACCTCTCCAGTTAAGGCCTCTTCCCCCATTCTACAGCCCATTTCAGTCTTCAAAATTCAATCAAGATGCCTCCTAATTGAATGGCAGGCTTTTGGTGCACCATCATATTTCTATGTAGTTGCTGAGTTCGGTAGATTATCTCCATTCTAATCAAGGGGTATCCCTATCACCCCCAAAATCAGAATAATTTAACCCAGCATACAATCTTTCCCTCCTTCCTGAAGTGTACAGTAGACACCCTCCTTTGCAAGGCTCATAGCTCTCCCTGAAATCTACCTTGCAGGTAGTCCTGAGGGGCAAGGGTACATACAGCAGAGAAAAAGGGCAGGATCTGTGTACCATGCAACAGACTCAATGTGGAACACAGCAGCTGAGTGACTGATCCCACAGAATCATTTTCACATCCTACAAGTTCTTTTAGAGGATAATATGATTCAGGCTTAGCCCATCTGAGTTTGACCCAGAAGAGGTCCTATCAAGGGAGGAAGCATTCTTGTGCTTTTCAACGTTTTCTTGCTAGTAAGGGTCCTGTACAGACTTGAGTGGCAGAGTCAAGATCCAGCTCTATCCAAGGAACTTCTGAAAGCTGAAGAGCAGAGGTAGTTTCCCTCCAGGCAGTCCTAGATTGATCTGGGAGCCCCAAGGTTGGCCCTCACAGGATCTACCACCACCAAGACTGTCCCCTAAATATCCCAAGAGCAAACAAAGTCAGAATGACCTCCAGGACTGGATGCCAGTGTCTGGGGCATTCATCATGGTTGTGGACATATGCCATGTCAGGTCACGATGTCAAAGTGCCTTCTCAATGAGTTTGCCCGCAGTATTCTTGTTTTGCTGGGGAGCAATTGCAGGAATTCATATTAGCTGTCCAGTTTGTTTCTGCTACGTTTCTATTAGAAAATCAATGACCAGGCTAGTTTTCAGTTGCCCATTATGTGTGGTAAATTATGTTTGGAAGTAACTGTCTCTGATATACTCCAGTGCCTTCTTCCATGGGTGGCCCCGTACTAAGGGTGTCCTATCTTTGGGGGAAGACATGTAAGTGGCTCATTTTCTCAGCATAGCACTTCAGTGGGCCTTGAGTACAAGTTATTTTCCTCAGCATATGAAGCCCTGACATACTCTCCTCCATTTCCTCCTTCCTGTCAGTGTCGGGACTCCCCTGAAATCCCTCTTCCCTGTGCCATCAGTCCTTGTCCCTCCGAAGCTGTCCTCACATTTTCATCTCCACACCTCCACAAGTGTCGTGTGTTCACCATCATTGTTGTTGTTCCCTTCAGTAAATTAAAGAAGAGATGTCCTGATGGCTGTAAAATAATTCATGAATGCCTCCATCCATGACCATCAGTGCATCTGTAGTTACTGAACTCTGGAGCTCAGCAATAAAGGGCATAGAAAGGACATTTCTCTGAAAAACCTTCATAACTCTGGGTTGGTCACCCTAAAAAGTCACCTTCCTTCCTGACTGTCATAAATCCAACATGAAGGTACCTAAGAAGACTCTATCTTTGAACCAAGACTAAGCCTGCCTCACATCTTTCTCCAACTTGGAACAACTGGATAAAGGGAAATCAAAATATTTCTCCATTGTCTTCATATTTAACCTAAATGGGTCAAACTGCTACCTCAGAGAGGGGAAAAGCTGAAAAGCTCCAAACTTTCCATGACCTGGAGTTGCCTGCTTTTAAAGGAGGATAAATCTACATACAAGGCATGCTGCTTCAACAATCAAGATGGACCAGGATTTCAGGCAGTGTGCAAGAAAGATGTCTCACCTGCCAAGCCTAACTGGCAACCCTGGAAGAAAAGGATGGCCCAATTACTGAGACTCAGCTAATGGCACATGATTCCATGGAAAGAGGGTTATAATCGAGGTGGGAAAAGCTGATGTTTGCTCAGAAAGAAAACTTCAAATGTAGCTTTTATTCACTCTTACCACCCTGAAATCATGGGTGTTATGGCCATAAACAACAGTACCTCCCTAATGTAATCCATGGCCCAAAGCAGCCCTGTATTCACAGTTTATATTCTGAACCCAAGTTCATACCTTGGAAGATTTTCAATAATCATGTTCATTGACTCGTGCCCCCACCCAGAGCTTTCCCTGGGGATATCTGGATTTGGATCATTTTTAGCTCTCACCAGGGACGTTCCTCCTCTAAGCAGCTGGGGCTACCAAGGCACTGGAGTTTAAAGAAACTTTTTTACAGAGTCAATAAGAAATCAAAGAAGGAATAGTTATAGGTCATCTTCACACACATCTTCCAAGATTGCCAGCTCCCTGTCCTACAGACTCATGGTGAGAATAAGGCATGTCCCAGTAGACCATGTACAGGTGTTGCAGGCCAATTCAGGCCCACAGTGCCTGCCCCAGGACCTTGCTTTGCTTGTTTAACCACTTCAGGCTCACCTCTTTTCAGTTGCTCCTGCAGCTTTTAACACTGGTACATGTTCTTCTCTTCGCTATCAGCACCACTCCCTTTTTCAGAAGATTTCTACAATATCTGCTTCTCCCAAGCACGCCTCATGGGGAGCCCAGCTGCCATTGCCTATGACCTACTCCTGCAGGCTTATGGTTTTTCCTTATCACTGCCCTCTCGCCAGAAGTTATTACTTCTCTTTCTCATGGTTCTTCATCCTAGCAATGCCTATTTGGTGCTTGTCTCTAGGCATGCAACCTGAGTCCAGAGTATTATAGGAAGATGTGCTTTCCTGTCTCCCTTCCCTGCTCCTCTGGTAAGGCCATGGGAAAGGGGAAAAGAGGAAGAAAGCCTCAGTCACCTCCAACTGGCTCTCACATATGCATGCTACACTATTAATCCTCCACAGCAAACCTGGAAGGCAGAGAAACCTCAGCAAATGGGTCCCCATTGTAGCACAACTCCCACATAAATGGAAATGCCAGAGTTGTTCCATCCCTACTTCTCTCAGCAAAACTTGTTCCATCATAGAATCTCTTTATGATCCTGGTTCTAGAGCATATGTACCAAGTGTCAAAGACCCATCAGGCTGCTTTTAAAAGGCTTCAACCAGAAAAGCAATGCAGAAAGGTACCTGGTTCCATATGAAGTGACTCCAAAGATTGCCTTCTACCATCTTATGCTCAAAATTAGCCAAGTTCTGATTAGAAGCTTCTTTGTTCCAAGTTCATGTTATTATTCTTGTGCTGTTCTTTGCTGAACATGTAAAGTAAGACAAGTGCTTCTGGAATCTTGAGTCATAAAATCAACATTAAAACATGACTTTTACCTGTAGTTGATCAAAGACCTTAGAATATCTTTCCACACTCACAAGCAATTGACTTAAAAAAAAAAAAGTCAAACCTGCTTTCTTTCCTTCCCAGACACCTCTTGTAAGACTGGGAGCTTCCCACCTTGGTCTTTCCTCCTCTGCCTTGATACCTCTTTGATGACATGCTACACACTGAGGAAATGATGAGGATGGACTAAGTGTGGATGAGGAAGGAGAGGAATCAGATTCCTCATTGTTCTCTCTAAATAAAACTCATACCTAAGCCATGGTAGCTTCCTAAGCCAGCTTTTAATTAGTTCTCATCCAAAAACTTATGTGTTATGGTATTCCCTGTAGGAAGCCACTTCCCATTTCACCTGAGGCTCTATTCCATCATACTAGAGAATTCACTGCTCTGAAAGGAATCAAAATGGCAAACCCCTTAGGCTCATTTGAGATTATTTGTCTATATATTAATAGTTTCCAGGATCCTTCTTGCTGCTGATTATTTCCATGATCCACAGAAATATGTTGGACCTCTTTGTGGGTTTGTCTTTTACTGGCATCCTTGGAGAAGTCTAGCCCCCAACAATGAGACTCAGTTTCTCTACCACCACTGGTGGAAAGACAGATTATTTCTCAGTAATATCCATTCCCCAGTATCATATTAGTTGAGTATGATAGTACTTGCCACCCTGTTCCCCACAAAGCAGACTTCTCAAGCTCCTGGGTTTGAGGTTTCACTTACTTCCATACTTGTTAGGTATAGATGAGAATAACAGAGGGAACCATTATCTTTACTATAAAAGCAATAGTGCCCCCAATGGCACCTTGAGTTGGTACCCAGACTCCATGGAGTGGCATTATTAGCCAAAATGCAGTCCCTAGAGCCTCTGACGCAGGTAAGTCTTCATACAGCTACATTACCTGAGGCACAAAGTAGACATCTATCCAGAATTCAAAGCACCAACGTATACTCCATATGGGAAACTCCACAAGGACTCTTCTCCAGACCCTCGCACTAGCATCTTTGGTGTTCAGTTAACCATTTTCTTAACTGGAATTGTATATTTGGCATTATTATCAACAGTTTGCCTGCCCCAGGCTGGACAGAGTAGTGGTTTTTGACAACATTAGACCAAGCTGTGGGCAAAAAGGCATGTAAAACAGTATCCTCCTGTGTTAGAATTAGGCTGCCCCTACCAAGTTACAAACTCTTTCTGTCAAAGTATCTGTTCAACTCAAAGCCTTTTCTGGGGAAACCACTAAGTGTGAGGAATGAGGAGTTAGTACAGTTCTGCAAATCACTGTGGGATTTTAAAGGACATACGCAGCTGGATGCCAAACTGGGGTCAGTGCTTCTTCTTGGCCAGCCCTTGCCCAGCAGAAATAAAGATTTCCTATCCCTGTTCCTATCCCAACCTACAGGTTCGAGGAGATGTGTTGGAAGACAGTGGCTCCTTCTGTGACAGGGCTTCTAAGTTTTGTTTTCACATATGCCTCGGTATAGCAGAGGAAGTCCATCTGTTGCCATTGTTCTTGGGAGGACAGGAAGGTGGGAAGCACCTATCTTCTCACAAAACTCACATTCTTCCTCTGAACAGAATGGAAGGAAATATTCAGTTGGGTTAGATTGTTACCAGTTGCTCATTGCCATACTTTCTCTCAATTCCCCTTCATTTAAAAGTCCATCAAATTTGGTACAGTTGAGGGTGTTGCCAGTCCTCGTTACCCCAAAACAACCCCTGGATGCCATCCCATCCTTTGAGCCAAATTCCTTTTCTCAGGCCACTGCCTTCAACCTGAGTAGGCAGCCCAGTACCACCTCAGAAATCGTGGGGCCAACTCACAGCTGGAGAAGAGCCAGTCCCTACAATGAGCCATCCATCCATGAGTGCAGCTCATAATGTAACCTCACCCCAATTCCATCTGTTTCCACCCTTCAGCTGTGCCAACAGCCCCCAGCAGCTGGAGCCTGGACAGTGGAACCCAAGAGGCCCTGCCATTGCTGTCTGCCCATGTGGGGAGCATCTTGGCTCCACCAGTGCCTCCTCGAAGCCTTCCCCATGGTAAGAAAACTGACAGAAGGTCCCTCAGATAGTCCCTGCTCTCAGGCCCCAGTAAGACATAAGGATGAGAGCCACCCAGGCAAGCAGCTTCCTTCCAGGAAAAGAGATGAAGGGAAACAAAGAAGATGGGCTTTTTCACCTGGCAGACTGTTAGACAAAGCCAGAGCTCCGGCTGCTACGGTAAGAATTCCCGTGTGCCGTGGTAAGAACGACTGTGGAGGTAGATTTGCCAGGGCAACAAGTGAGGCAGATACCTCAACATCGAGCAACTTTGGAGCTGAAGGCAACAGAATTTCTGGTTTCCTGAGGCATGGTGTCTATCATCAGCCTGTGTGATCTGGCCCAGAAACTTCAGCGGGGCAAGGGTGGAAAGCCCCCGCTGCTGCCAAAGTCTTCATGTCAGCTCTGAGACAACAGGACAACCTCGAGACACAGCCCTCATGAGGCAGGTCACTTCTGTCTCAGTCGACTGAGAAATGAAGAGGGACCTTTCACAGCCATACAACTCTTTTGAAAAAAAAAAAAAAAGCAAAAGGAGGAAAAGCCTCCCAGGCCTCATCTAGTCTCTCCTGCTGGCCGGGATAAGTCTAGATTATATCCTGCGGTATACAGAGGGGCCCCTCCTTGTTGAGAATGAATTTCTCTTTCATTTCAGGACACTATTCTCTCCACTTTGATGCTTTCCATCACCCCCTCGGCGACGCCCCTCCGGCCCTTCCTGCTCGGACGCTGCGCAAGGTAACCCCAGCACATCTTATCACAGCCTGGGTCTCAGAGGAGGTGATGGGGGAGGAAGCTTGGGAGAGTGCAGATAATTCAGTGCTCACCATCAGAAAAGCTGCAGCCAAATCCCAGCTCAGCTTCTCACTCCCCATGTAACCTTTGGCCAGTCACTGATGTTCCGTGGTCATCTGAAAAATGAGGGCACGCAGTTCAGTGAGCACCCACTACGTATGTACCAAGCACTATGCAGGACACTGTTGATATAAAACCAAAAATAAAGCAGCCCCTGCCTTCAAGGAGTGCACATTCTACACGTACCCAACTTAAGGGGAGAGGAGGAGGGAGAGAAAAAAGCACACCAGGCACGGCCCTAAACACTTTACAAATATTATCTCATTTAATTCTCACATAAATCCTGCCTGCAAGGTAGGTGCTGTTATTATCCCCATTTTACAGATTACAGGAAATTGAGGCATACAGAGGTTGAGTGACTTGTCCAGGGTGACACAGCTAGTAAGTTTCTGAGACTAGATTTGAACTCAGATTTTCATACCTCTAGGTCCATTGCTGTGTACACCGTGCCACCTCACTGATAAAGTCAAAATAAAATATGCACTAAGTGAATACGAAGTAGTTCTGGGGATGTGAGGGGGTGGGAAGAGGCATTTACATAGCACCTCCTACTTGCCAGAAACTGTTAAGTATTTTACAAACATTATTTCATTTGACCCTCACAACTGCCCTTCAAGCTAAGTGCTATTATGATCACCATTTTGCAGCTGAGGAAACTGAGGCAAACAGAGGTTAAATGGCATGCCTAGGGTCACAAAGCTAGTGAGCATGCAAGGCCAGATTTGAACTCAAAGTCTTCCTGACTCCAGGTCCAGCACTCCATCCATTGCACCACCTAGCCCGCTTCCTGCTGGAAGAATCTGAAAAAGCCTCTGGTAGCACTCGAGCTCAGCCTTAAAGAGAACCACAAATCCCAAGAAGCAGAGAAGGGAAAATGTTCCAGGCATGGAGGCCCTCCTTTGCAAGGGCATGGAGACAGACGGATATGTAAAAATGGTGGAGCAGAGGAGGCCCTGTTCTCTGTTTATCTATTTTCCAACTACCTAAACAAGACGAGAGCCAGCTACCCAGCTACCCCAGTCCTACCTGGAATAGAGGTCTTAGCCTAGAAGTGCCAGGGAGAAAAGGGTTAGGTCTAGAACACTTCTTAGGTGTTAGAGCTTTCATTCAGTTAGAGAGCAGACTGGGAATCACGTGGCACTCTGAAGTATCTTAGCATCTAGACTGTCTTGGGAATCACCAGGTAGCCCCAAAAGGCCTCTGCCCCCCAAGAGTCAGCCTCGAGCCATTCAGGATGGCCATGGACTTCCCTGGATGATCTCCAAGTCCTTGCAGCCACCTCAGCACTACTGGAGAGTGATTGGGGAACAGAGCCTTCCTCTGCCCAAGTCTCATAAAGACTGTAAAGAGGAGTGTGCTCAAACAAGCTAAGCTTCCTGGACCTAACCTATACTGGCCCATCTGTGATGATCTTCTCCCCAGAATGCCCTGACAGCTCCGAGGGACAGATTATTGAAGGCCACACCAACTGTGCAGGTAGAGTCCGTGCAGTCCCTGAGAGGCCAACCAGAAAGAAGGTGGATTTTATTGGTAGATTTCACATTCTATAACTGGGGAGAGGCAGACTGCTGGTGATTTCTGAGTCTAATAATTTTCAATGCCAGGTTTCCCTGGACAGCATGGTCTCAGTGTTCCAGCATTTAGCCCAGCATCTGCACATAGCAGGTTCTCAGTAAATGTTAGCTATTATTGATGATGATGTCTTTAAACTTCATTAATAGAAGCCAGCTTCTTGCCTTGTCACCATACACATAATGGGTGAGTTGAGCCACAGAATGGCCTGGTAAGAGGTTTTAATTGACCCCTTTTTTTGTTTCTAACAGTCTCCTCTCCATCCCATCCCCGCATCACCCACAAGTCCCCAGTCTGGCCTGGATGGAAGCAATTCAACCCTGTCCGGCAGTGCCAGCAGCGGAGTGTCCTCCTTGAGTGAGAGTAACTTTGGGCATTCTTCAGAGGTCCCGCCCCGCACAGACACCATGGACTCTGTCCCTAGCCAGGCATGGAACACTGATGAAGACTTAGAGACCCCCTACCTTCCTGTCCGGTACAGTCTTTCAGAGCCTGATGTCTTGGAGTCAGTCAAATCCCAGCCGTGCCGAAGCCACTCTGCTCCAAGTGGAGTGATCCCTCAGGACCCTATGGACCCTCCTCCGGCTTTACCCCCCAAACCATACCATTCACGACACCCACCCCTGGAGCATGAGGAGGGGATGATGATGATGGAAGAGGAAGACAAACACCGGCCCCTGCATCGAAAAGTCTCTCTGCCACCAGGAAGTATCAAGGAAGAGCAAGCCAGGGTCGCCTGGGAGCATGGCATCAGCGAGCAGTAGACAAGAGGGAGACTGTGAGCAAAGGAACTTGTATAATTACTCCAGGTCGAACAAGCAAGTCGCCCACAGGGGAACTAGAAAGGTGTGGGACTCAGAGGAGAGAGAAACCAATTCTTTACATTCTACTGCAGTGAACTCCCGTTTCGACCGTGTACAGAGATGGTGCCAGCATGCAATGTTGCTGCTTTTATTTTTAGTTTATTTTCTACTCTTCAATTTTTTATTGGAGCTTTCTTTTCCTTTTTCTCTCTGTGCAGTGGATGCTTTCTTCCTTCTGCAGTTACCAGCCCACACAAACATGTGTGGATGTAACCTTTAGCCGTAGAGACTTAAACAAACAGAAGCCACATTGGAGTATCTCAGTACCAGAAGGGGAGCAGAAACATCCTCTTCCATGAACTGGCCCCTCCAGGTTTGGAAACGCACAGTAGGAGTTGCACTAGGGATCTTTTTCTTTGCTGTATAGATGCAAAAGCTCGTGGTTACTTTCAGGGATTGTGTAGAGTGCACACGGCAGACTTAGAGGTGGTCTGTGGACAGGAGAAAAGGGGCTACTACAAAAGAAAAAAAATCAGCTCTTCCAGGAACGTTTGCATCTGTGGCTTCCCGGGCCTAATATACACTGGCCCGGCTATGCTGATCTGACTTCTACATCTTAGCCATACTGCTGGCCTTCCACAGGGGTTGCTGAAGGCCCCATGGTTCCAACTCACTTCCCTGCTGCCTCCTCTAGATTTCTCTCCATTAGTTTAAGCTCTGAACATTTGCTCCTTTTTAATGCCCCTACCCCACCTCCCTCATCCTAGGAGGCAGGGCCTCTCCCCAATTTGGCTGCAGGGCCAGCAAGGATTGGGTAGTTCCCAAGGTCCCAACCCCATCCCCTGGAGCCTTCTTCCAGCTCAGTTTTGGGCAGTTGTCAACACCATTGCTTAGAGTCTAGTTATCAGAGAGTAGGGCTGTGTAATACACCAAGTAAGAAAGATTTCTCATACCACCTTCCTCAGAGGAGAAAGCCCAGCTTCTGCCCATAGCCCTTGGGTAGGTTCTTTCCTGGGCACAGAAAGCTGTTCATTCTGATTGGCTGACATCAACCAGGTCCTTCCACCACTGGTAAGTCCTACTGGTGTAAGAGAGGGGCCATTAGGTCTCAGCAGCTCGGAAATCCTTTGATCTTTCAGAAGCGATTGGAATGTAGTCCATTCTCCAAGAGTCAGGGATTTTCAACACTACCTCTGTTGTGAAAGAGACTGGTAGCCCAGCAGGGCTGCTGGAGCAGGCTTAAGGAAACTCAGGCTCAGTTGGCTACTGGGTGGGATGGATTAGGAAGTACATTTTTTTTGTCTTCTTTAGAAACTTATCCCCATGCAAATGAAATTACCTTCTTCGTTAATGGTGTCCCCAGGACTAGAGGGGGCAGGGGGAGTAGGGTGAGGTGGTATCCTATTACTAAGGAGCCCAAGCCACATAACACTGTTGCCTTCTGCCACTGGTGTATGGTGATGTTTCAACACAGTGTTCAACAAAGGGTTGCCAGGAGTAAGCCCCAAGAACAGTTTTTCCATGGCTTCACCAGCCTAAGAAAGGTTGTCAGAGCTCTCTACAGCCCTAGTGGACAACAGTGTCTTTATATGAAACTCTAATCAGGTCAGGATACTGGTTTTCCTTTTGGTTTAATATTTGGGGAAATGGGGTGGACGGTATAACAGTATTTTATCAGGGTGCTTCTAAGTTACTTTTAAAAAATAACGATGTCAATGAACAAAACTTTTTTTTAAATGTTTCTTTCATTTGCTGGAGTTAACATTAGTGTGAGTCAAAGTGTTTGCTCATTGCAAAGCCTCCTGTGTCACTGGAGTTCAAATCTATTTCCCACCCTGTTTTTCTTCTCCTGACTTTTCTGGACTCTGACCGGGTGGTCTGCCAGCATTTTTGGTGCCTGGTTTTTAAACCCTAATCCCTTCCCCTTTCAAAGCAGAAAAGACAGTTGATGTAACTTGTCTTTTTGCAAGTGAGCACCCATATTCATAGCAAGAATGCCATTCCCCTCTGACCACCTCCCTCCCATGAACAGGAAAAGGGATTTATAAAATCTGCTTTCATTGGTGGCTGCTGTGCAGGTATTTTGCACTAGTTAGGGAATTTCTAAAAGAATACCCTTATAGTGTCATTAATCAACAGGGCTGAGTAAGGAGCAGAAAAAAAGGTTTCTTCTCATTGTATTAGTGACTGAAAATGGAGGTCAGCCCTACTTCTCAGGGAATTAGAGGTGGAGACAAAGGTTGCTGTGACCGAGCCTTTGTTTCATTGGCAGACTGGGGTTCCTGAGACAGTGTTTACCAGGGCTTGGTGGATTCCGGGGCTGAATGTTCATTTTGATCCTCGGGTGGAGGAAAAATGACTGGTCTCAGAGGACTCTGAATCTGAAGCCAGTCACCAAAGGCACGAGTGTCTCCTGGTTCTTCTATCTGTTCCATGTATTTAAGGAGGGTATAATGGGTCTGGTTAGTCTTGCTCTGTGTAGTATGATCAGATGATTGATTAATTGTTTTCCTTTCCCTATATTTCCTGGATATAACTGGGTAAAAAGGACCCATCCCCAAACCACTTCCTGTCAGCAAACCAACCAAGGTTGAGGGGGGAGGGAAAGCTGTGGAAAACAGAGGTGAGATTCCTTTGAAAAGATTATATGATCTCTTGATTTTCATTTTGTCAGGCATCTTTGTATATATTTCATTTGAATGCTATGTATTTGTACAGGAATTTGAGCAAAAAATGTATAGATTGTGATGTCTCACAGGTACTCTGCCCTGTAAATGTGTTTTTAATCTCTGGCATTCTGTGCTTATTTAAAATGAGAAAACCTCTAACCACTTCTTTTGTGTAGTCATGTTTTAAAAAAAAAACTACAAAAAAAAATACCCCTATCTTAACTCTACAGGAAAGCGAAGTTAAAAGGAAAAAAAAAAGGAATTTGTACCCATGTCCTCAAAGGTATTTACTGTATATATTGTGATAGCATGTTCTGGACCCAACAAATAAGTGATGTGAATTTTAGATGTAAATATCCCCTGTTTGGTTTGTTTGGGTTTTTTTCCTTCCCCTCCCCTCTTCACTCTACTGCTGTGATGTGGAATTAAAGATGATTACCTGATATTGATCCTGTGAGTAGAGAGACATTCATTGGGATTTGACTAAAGCATCCTCCAAGGCCTTTTTGGTGCTATACATGAGTTATTCCAGACATTCTCATTGTACTTAGATAACCCTTCCTGCCACAAAATATAGGAAAGCCCTTCACATAGTTCTGGCTTCAAGCAAAGAACGAGCAATTTTAGCTCCCCAAAATAGAAATCCACTGAATATGCTAAGACCCTGAAGACCCATTAACTAGGAGTTTTTATCCATGGGGTCCCATGAATAGATCTCAGGGTCACATGAACTTGAATGAGAAAAAATTTACATCTTTATTTTCACTAACCTCTCAAATTTAATGTTTCCTTCAATTATTTAAAAACATTATTCTAACAAAATGATCAGTCCATATGCTTCAGCAGATTGCCAAAAGGACTCATATCACCAAAAAAAAAAGTTCAAGAACTCCTGCAAAAATCAGAGGACTGGGATGCTCTATGTTCTTTCCATCCATCTTGGCCTGGCAAATGGGAATAAGCTTTGAAGAAGGCCTTCTCTGAACAAGTAGACTGTCTCTCCTTCCTGGATGCTATTCTAAAAACTTCTCATAGTCTCTAGAGCTGCAGGTCTAACCAGCTTGAACCTGAGGCATTTAGGAAATAAAGGGAAGAGAATGACCCGTGTTCTTGTTCCCCTCCCTAGTCATTGCCAAAGATAGGGCTGAAACTACATAAAGATACTCTGTCTCCCTCTCTATCCTCCCCAGTGTAGTAGACTTGTTCTTTAACACCTAGGTTTAGGCATCTTGCTTGTGGGCTGATGCCGTTCAGTTATTGCAAGACACACCCAGCCAGTAATCATTTGTAGCTTCCATTCGTCAAAGATTGAAAAGCAGAGGGAAGTCAAACACTCTGCTCTTTGTCCCATCTAGGGCTCAATTTCTAGTCGACATAGTAATGTTTGAGGCAGTTTGGTATAATAGAAAGAACACTGGCCTTGGTTAGAAAACCTGAGTTTGATCCAACAGTCAGTCAACAAGCACGTATCACGCGCCTACTAATTGCCAGGCACTGTTCTAAGCACAAAGAAAGGCAAAAATTGTCCCTAACTTTCAAGGATCTCATATTCCAGTATGGGAGACAACATGCAAACAACTATGTATAAACAAGATATATGAGTGCATGTACATATGTATGGTAAATGTTGAGTAATCTCAGAAGGAAGGAGCTAGCATTAAGAAGGACCAATAAAGGTTTCTTGCTCAAGGTAGGATTTCAGCTTAGACTTGAAGGAAGCCAGGGAAGTGAAGAGCATTTCAGGTATGGGGAATAGCCAGCGAAAATGTACAGTCAGGAGATTAAATGTCTTATGTGAGAAATAGCAAGGATGCTGGTGTCACTAGATCAGTAGTAAGTGCATAAGGAGGAGTGAAATGTAAGAAAAATGGAAGGGATCAGGTTATAAAGAGCTTTAAAAGCCAAACAGGATTTCATATTTGATCCTGAAGGCAATAGGGAGCCCCTGGAGTTTATTGAATGGGGGCAGGTCAGGGAAAGAGGTAGTGACATAGCCAGCCTGCTTTTTAGAAATATCAGTTTGGCAGCAGAGTAGTGGATGAACTGGATTGGAAAGAGACTGGAGGCCAACCAGAAGGCTATCGCAGTTGTCCAGGTATGACATGATGAGGGCCTGAACCAGAGTAGGGGCAATGTTAGAGGAGAGAAGGGGACACATACAAGAGATATTACAAAGGTAGAATTGACAGGAGCTGGGAAAAGATTGGCTAGGGGTGGTGAGAGAAGGAAAGGAATCAAGAGTGGCACCTAGGCTATGAGCCCGGGTAACTGGCACAATGGTGGTGCCCTCGAGAGCAATAGGACAGTTAGGAAAAGGGGAAGGCTTTGGGAAAAGATGAGTTCGCTTCTGAACCTGTTGAGTATGATGCCTACAGGACACCCAATTTGAGATGTCAAGGGAGCAATTGGCAATGCATGACAAGATTCTTGGTCAGAAGAAAAGCATCATCGGCATAAAGGTGATCATTGAATGTATGAGATTAATAGAGATAAGGGAGATGATATAGAAGAAGAAGAGAAGAGGACCCAGAACAGAGCCTTGAGAGAGAGCCACCATTAGCAGGCTCAACCTGGATGGAGTAAAGGAGACTGAGAAGGAGTGCTCAAATAGGTAGGAGAAGAGAAAGTGGTGTCCCAAAAGACTCTCAGTCTCTTTGTGTAAGTGAGGACAAGCCCCTTCCACAAGGACTTGCTTCTCATTCTCCCCACTTGGCAAAAGAGGAGGAGTGGACTAGATGATCTCAAAGAGTTCTTATATTCTCATATTCTATGATTCATTCAATCACTTCTCCCCTTTGTTGTCATAGGATGGCCTTTCCTCCCAGTCTCCTCACTAATAAGAATCAGGATTTCAAACAGAAAGGGACTTTGGTCAATTGAACAACAAACATTTATTAAAAGTTTACTGTGTGCCAGGCCCTGTGCTTAGACACTGTGAATTCAAACATGAAAAATCACTCAGTCCCTTCCCTAGGGAATTTACAGTCTAGTTAACATTGGGCCATAATCTGTGATCTAGTGCAATCGCATATTCCCCCTCAGCTCCTACCTTTCCTTAGTTGACTCTGGGATTCTTCCCTTGATCTCCAGTGTTTCTTCTTGCCATCAGAGTAATAATTACTATCCCCTATGGTCTGGTAATTGTTCTCCATCTTACCTTCAGGGCTGAGTGGTTGCTGGGAAACTTTTACTCCACTTGGAATTTTCCTCATTTCCACATGACGACATTCAGGAGCCACAGTTATTTGGGGCTACTTTTTCAATCCTTTTTGTCACTACAACAGATGAGCAGAGACCAAGAGTCTGTTAGATTTGTGTGGTTAAGCCATATGCCACCTGGTCATTATTAAGATAATCCTCCTTTGGACAGCATTTGTAATAACATTGAGGAGGCTTCAATATTATCAGTTCCTGGAAATCTGGAAATGATTAAAGGCAATTGGGGGAGAGGGATTAAAAAAAAACTGAAGACACACAAAACGCTTTGTTTAATCTACATCCGAAATGTTGCATTCCACCTGGGAAAGGCTTGGTCCTATGGAGGAGTTCAAGAGAACCTAGAAGGTCATATAACAAGCTCTGGCCTGGGAGTCAGGACACTTGGGCTCTATTTTGGCTCCACCATTAACTCCCTGAGACCCAGGACAAGTCCCTCCTCCCACCCTCTGTTTCTGCCTCTGTAAAATGAGGGAGTTGGAAGAGATGAGGTCTAAGATTCCATGTTCTGTGATCCAAGGTTACTTCCAGACCTAGCATCCTGCGTTCTAGAATGCTCAATGACAAAGTTTAGAGAAGACCTCAAAATCCCAGCACTCTGGTTAAGAGTTCATTGAAGTACCAGTATCTAGAATGACCCACTCAGCTCAGGTGACAACTATTCTATGATTGTTAAATAGCAAAAAGGAAGAAGAATTTGCTCATTGAAGGTAAGAGCTGGTGAAAGGAAATGCTATTGATTGGTGAATTTGGAGACTATATTTATCTGTCCAACTGGTTTTCAGAGATTTAACCAGAAAGCCTGGAGACATGCCAACTTTTTCTATGTTGTTATTCAGTCATTTTCAGTCACGTCTGACTCTTCATGACCCCATTTGGGGTTTTTCTTGCAAAGATACTAGGGTGGTTTGTCATTTCCTTCTCCAGTTCATTTTACAGGTGAGGAAACTGAGGCAAACAGGGTGAAGTGATTTGCCTAGGACCACACAGCTAGTAAGTGTCTAAGGCCAGATTTGAACTCAGAAGATGAGTCTTTCTAACTCGAGGCCTGGAATTCTATCCACTGAGCCCCATAGCTACCCTATACTTCTTCTGTAGTAACCTTTATAAGATTATTATAACCTTTGTATCAGAGGCTCCTTAAGGATATAAAGGGCCCAGGATATACTTTGGGAACTTCTCACTTCTCTGGCTTATTATCCCCCCACCCAAGATCAACTTAGGAATTTCAACAGTTCTCTAAGGATGGTCAGCAACCTCCCTTAAAAACATTCAGTCTCACAAGGCTTCAAAACATAAAATGATTTTATTGACAAAGAAAAGGACACAAAAAAGACTAGCAGTTGAGCCCATAAGTCGACACACCTCCCTACCACAATTGGCCATCCTACCCCTAGAGACTTCCACAGCCTTTGTGACTTAAAGCGACAAGGGAAGCCAGGATTTGCTCTACATCACTGTTCCTCCCTGAATATGCTCTCTATTGGTCTTTCTCTGGCGGTTGTCCTCTCCCCAAAGCTCTTCCATTGTCACTGTCCTCCACTCCTGGCTTACACTGTGGGCTCAGCAACACTGCCATTGTCATAGCCCAGAATTTCAGAACTGGAAGGGAAGTCAGAAGCCGTATGGGCCAGAAGAATGTAAGCTCCTTGAGAGCAGGAACTATTTTATTTTAGCCTTTGTATCTCAAGTGTCTGTGCCTTGCACATGACAAGCACTTAGTGTTACTTGAATTGAATAGAACTAAATCCAGTATGAACTATACCTGAATGAGGATCCCCTCACCTGACAACATACCCAACCGTTGGTCTTTCAACCTTTGCCTGAAGACTTCTACTGAGAAAGAGCCCATACCCTCCCAAAGTAGGCCATTCCACTTTTGGATGGCTTCAGTTATTAGGAGGTTTTCCTTACAAGGAATCAAAATCATTCTCTGTAACGTCCACTCCTGGCAGTTCCACCTACTGCTCCAGGCTCTGCCTCATGGGACAAATCAAAGCCAATCTAATTCCTGTCCCACACAAAAGCCCTCCAAATACTTGGATACAGTTATTTTGCTTCCCGCTAAATCTTTTTTCAAACCTAAGGATTCCTAATTCCTTCATCCAATCTTCATATGGCATAACCTTGAGACCTTTAATCATGCTGGTTGCCCTATTCTTGATGCTATCCAGCTTATCACTATCCCTCCTAAACTATGATGCCCCAATCAGAACACAGTATTCTAAAAGTCTGATTAAGGCAGAAAGCAACAGAATCATCCTCTCTCCATCTTGGATAATATCCCTCACAATGAACCCACTATTGCACTATTTGGGCTGTTATGTGTCAACACTTTTAACTTATATGGAGCTTGTAGGTAAAAACCTCCAGATGTTTTCAAACGAACTTCTTTCTAGCCGTGCTTCTTCTATCTTATGTTTGTGAAGTTGGTTTTTTGAACTCACGTATAAGCCTTAAAGGCCGCAAGGTGGCGCCACAGTGCACAAAGTGCTGTGCCTGGAGACGGGAAGATTCATCTTTGTGAGTTCAAATCTGGCCGCAGACACATACTAGCTGTGTGACCCTGGACATGTGTTAACCCTGTTTCCCTTATAGTACCTCATCTGTAAGATGAGCCTGAGAAGGAAATGATAAACCATTCCAGGGTCTCTTCCAAAAAAACCCCAACCAGGGTCACAAAGAGTTGGATATGACTGAAAAACAATTTAACAACAACAAAAATAAGACTTTACAATGAGGCCTATTAAATTTGGTCTTCCTAGATTCAACCTAATGTTCTAGCTTGTCAAGCTATTTTAAAAAATCTGCCTGTCATGTTATTTCTTCCTCCCAGACTTATGGTCATCTGCAAATTTGATAATCATATCACCTATATGTTCATCTGTGTTATTAGTTTAAAAAAGAAGTTAAACTACAAGAACCAGGCACAACTCTCTAGTGCACTCTACCAATGACTTCCTTCCAAGCAGACATTGAACTATAAATGACTACTCTTTGGGTGCAGCCATTCCACCAGTTCTGAATACACCAGTTGGTATGCCATTATCCAACCCACATCTCTCCCTCTTTTCCATGAGAAACACATGAGCGATTTTGTCAGATGATTTGACCAAATCTGGGCATACTTCATCTACAGCATTGCCTCCTCCACCTGCTAGGCTAGTAATCCTTTCAAAAAAGGAAATGAGGTCAGTCTCACATGACTTGTTCTTGATGAAGCTCTGCTGGGGCTTGTGATCATCAATTCCTTTTCTACATGTATATTCACCATCCCATTAATTTTTTTGTCACTCCCGGCCAGTATGGTGAGCCCTCTCCCTTCTGCAGTTACTCAGCTGTGCTATTCCCCACAGTTCAGCTCTTTTCCAACAGAAACTATCTCTCCAGATGTTGGTATTAGAATTCTTTCATGATTCCATACCAGATTACCTCCTGCCTTTTTAAACCTGTTTAAACATATACATAAACACACACACACACACACACACACACACACACACACACACACACACACCCTGGTCACACAACCCACCTTGTGGGTCTTTTTAAATATCTATAGGAACACCTCTGCTCTGTCTCTGTTTTCCATCCCTTGCAGTACACTTGGCATCAGTATGATCTTCCTAACTATTCTTGGACGTTAGAGGAATACTCTCCATCTCCTGTCTTCCACCAGGGCAACTGGTCTGGGTTATACAAATTACTTCAGGCTGATACACCTCCAAAGATCGCGAAAAGAGAGGGGAAAGGAGCAGAGCTAGCAGCTCTCACAAGCTGTCTGGATGGAAGAAGGTCAACTTTAACCAGAGGATTAAAGATTTGTGTCTTTGCTCCACAGGGTTCCTTTAACTTGGTGCTACCTAGAACCAGGTAGAGAAGAAGGAGATGTTGTCCCTTCATATAGCTCATTGGGATAGATGCAACAACAGAGATCACTTTGTTAAATAATCCCCTGATTACCAATATCAAAATATAAAGCATAGAGATTTGGGTTTACCAAAGATGTTTGCCTCTGTCATAGAGGCTGTCAATGGAGTCAAAATGGAAGAGAAATTTCATCGAGGGAGTAAGGGACTACAGATGCTCCTACTTGTAGATGACATTGTGCTAACCATATCATGTTGGTCAGTCAGTCAACTGGCATTTATTAAGTGTTTACTATGTGTCAGGCACTGTGCTAAGCACTGGGGATACACAGAAAGGTTAAAAAAAAAACCCAGTCCCTGCTCTCAAGGAGCTCACAATCTAATGAGGGAAACAGACAAGACATACACAGGATAAATTGGGGGCAGTCTCATGTACTAAGCTTACAGAGTCCTGGGAAAGGCTTCTTACAGAAGGTTGGACTTCAGCTGAGATCTGAAGGAAGCCAGGAGGCAGACGTGAGGAGTACTGGAATACTATAAAACGTCCCCCAAAGAAATCAACCACCAATCTGGCCTAACACAGGAAAGAAAAAAATAAGAATACACATGATTAGTACCCATATCTTGGATGCTGCGGATGGAGTTAAAAAGAAGAGAACTGGCTGGATTGCATTTGAGAAATTATTCACTTTTCCTTGAAACAGAAACCTATATTTTTAACATTAGTATTCTTCTCAAAGATGCCACACAGCTACAAATCATAGAACATCACAATCTCTGAAGGATCAAAATTGCAGGTGACTCAGAGCAGTGAAGAGATGTATAGGGGGTTCAGATAGGTCGGAGTTATTACCAATGAAGACTGACATGCAAGAAGCAAAAAAGATGACATCCAAAAACACGTATGATCAGAAAAGGAAGGACGCTGGTCAAGTGCTAAAGCTGAGGAAGAACAGATGGAAAATCTAAATGCTGCACCAAAACCCATGCAATGCAATGTTTGTTATGGATACATTTTGTTTTATATCACATGCATTTCTCAATGTATCCCTCCTTTTCACTACCTCCCAGGGAGCCATCCCTTTTAATAAAGAAAAATAATAATAATAACAAAGAGAAAAAAGAAGAAAAAAGTTCCAACCAATATCAACCAAATCTAACAATTTTGCAGTGCTCCACAGCCATAGTCCCTCACCTCTACAAAGAGGGAACTGAGGTGCATTCCCAAATCTCATCTTTGAGGCCAAGCTTAGTCTTTATAATTTCACAGTACTCATGGGGCAGCTAGGTGGCACCAGCCTTGAAGATAGAAGGACCTAAGCTCAAATCCGGCCTCAGACCAAATACTTGACACTTGCTAGCTGTGTGACCCTGGGCAAGTCACTTAACCCCAATTGCCTAAAAAAGAAAGTTTACAGTACTCTGATTCACTTGTTTTGTTGTTTTTATTTACATTGTTATAGTCATTGTGTTTATTGTTTTTCTGGTTCTGCTTAATTCACTTTTCACCATTTCATATGTCTTCCCATGTTTCTCTGTGTTCATCGTATTCATCTTTTCTTATAGTGAAATAACATTCCATTACATTCACAGTACTCATGTAATGTTAACAGACCTAGCAGAAGACCTCCTGAACACTGGGTGGACCCCCAGAGGAAGGTTTATGAAAAAGCGGGGATCATAGTCATACAGGATAAAGAGACTTAGGTGGATTATGGATGCTGGAGGGAGTAGCCACTTCAGTAGGATGGCAGGTTGAGTTAAAAATTGGAAACTTTTTAAATTAAAAAATTGTAAAATAAGTGGCTCGTTTCCTCTGATTCCTGATAGCTCTTTCAAGTGCATTTTTCTACCTAGAACCTCAGTTAAGCCTCAGCCCCAGGCAGGACACCCAAATGAGAACAACAGAACAAAATAAGGAAAATGAACCCCAAATCTCTTTCATTCATGACTCTTTGGTCCAAAGCCAAAGGAATAAGGAGCAGGCCCTGGAGTTTCATCACCCTAGGAAGCAAAATGGCACAGGTCTATAGGAAGAGGAAACTAGCTCAGATTAACCCCATTGGCTTCATTCGAAAGATGGCATAAGTATTGAGCTGCTCTTATTATCTTTCAAGAAATCATGCAATAGCAGAAGTCCACAGTTTTGGGGCAGCTAGGCCCTGAAGTCAGGAGGATCTGAGTTCAAATCTGGCCTCAGACCAAACACTTGAAACTTACTAGCTGTGTGACCCTGGGCAAATCACTTAACCCCATTGCCTAGCAAAGAAAACAAAAACAAAAATAATGATAATAACATACGTACAGCACTTTAAGGTTTACAAAGTGCTGTGCATATGTTGTCTCATTTGATCAAATGAATCATGAAGCACCTCAATATCTGAAAAATCAAAATTGCTAGTCACCCCAAGGATAATAATTGCATGATGGACTTAAGCAGCTACTGCATATTATCAAGGGTGACTTGCCCATGAGAAGTGACATGAGAAAGGATGTGTATGCCTAGAAAAAGGAGAGAAATAAAAGATAGACAGCCCAAGTGCTACATTCATATCTATGAAATATTATGAAAAAGTGAGGAGTTTGCTGGATGGATCTTCCGTGAAGGATTTATAGGAAGATATAGATGTAGATGTGATGTGATGTATATGGGGTAAGCAAATTGTGATCTACAACATCCCCAGCCCTTGCACCACCTCCACCCCTCTACACACACACACACACACACACACACACATATACACACTGTGTAAAGAGATCAGAAATTCATGGAGGTATAGAGATAATGACAGGGTCTATCTTTCTGCTCTATTTAAGAAGCCTCTTCTTTGCAGGATACTCCACATATGAACCTGGAGTGTGATTCTTTTGTCATAGTTAATAATAATCCTGATACTAAGCACTCAAACTTCTATATATAGGTAAAGCACTTTACTAACAACAGACCTGTGAGGCAGATGGAACAAGTAGTATCGTCCATATTTTTCAGACAAGGAAAATTGGGGCTCTGAAAAGGAAATGACTTGTCTACATGCCTCAGGTACCCAATGAGAACAGTAATGTTCTCCTTGGCACAATACATTCTTCCATTAAATATTTGCTTTTCAAGTCAAAGACAAGGTCAAAAGGATTGAAATGACCTTGGGGGGAAGGAACCATATGATGGAAAGTTCCCTGGACAGAACTCTTGGTAGGGGGTGGGCAGGAACTAAGCCCTGCAAAGATCTTTATCAAGTCAAGGGAAGAAGGGTGCATATAGCCAGATTTTGAAAAGTTTTGCATTGTAGTCCCTAATGGTAAAGGGGATAACTAAGAAAAAGAAAATGGCAACATCTGTTTAAAGAGTTTGCCCTTTTTAAAGGTATTTTTAATATCTAAAATGGTATTTTTAAAACTTCAACCATTTCCAGATACACTGCTTTCCCCACACTCCATAAAATCTTCCCAATATAACAGCTTATGAAACATTCAGTATCTGTAGTCCCTACCACTACCACCTACAGGAAGAGAGGTGTCTTATTATCATCTATCTTCTAAAACCAATCAAATCAATCATCTTTATCAAATACCCTTTTCTATTTCACTGAGGCCAAATCTTCATTGCCCTACTTTCTACTAGCTCCTTCTGGAAAAGTGCTGGAATTAAATTTAAAAATTCTTGCATTAGGTAGGATTCTACTTGCAAATTATAATTTGAGGTATAACTAAGGATTTTTAACACCTGGAGCAAATACAAAAGATGCCTTCAGTTGTAGGGCAGAAGGGGGAGAGACCAGCCCTTACAGTCAGAGATCTCTGGACACCAGGAAATTGCTACGGTGGAGCTCCCGTGCCCCAAGGGGAAAGGAAACATATCTCACCTTACCATTTTAACTAATTATTCTTGATAACTAGGAAGTAAGATCAGTTGTTTCTTCACATCTGGCACCTAAGAAGCCTAATTCCTGGGCAATGTTAACCCTTACAGCAAATGTGTTTTTGAAGAGGGAGATGAAAGACGCCTTGAAACCAATTCCTACAAAGCCTTCAAAATATAATGATAATATTAAAACTAGAAGGAACCTCTCAGGGATCATCTAGCCCAACTCTCACTTTCCAGAGGACAGAACTGACAGCTGAGAGGGCAAGTCACCGGCCTGAGGCCATGGGAGGACTCATCCAACTTTTACTGAAACTAGGGCTAAGCTGAGGTGAAGCTAACTGGAGCCCATATCTCCCAAGGTCACCGACTGACAGAGCTGGAAGAGACCTTAGAGACCATTGCCTCTGGCCCGCTTTCACCACCAGGTGGCGCTTCTAGCCTCTAGGCCATTCTCTTCAATAGGAGGTACCATGATATGAGAAATCCCATGCTCACCTTAACTCCAACCCCGCTGAGGGGAAACACCGAAGAAGTGCCATCCTCACTATAGTTCTCAGAGAATATATGTCCTTCTATATCTCAGCTCCATCTCCCTCTGAATGGTTTTGTCAACTAAGTCGAAGGGGTGTGGTTAGGGTAGACTCAGAATCAGATCCAAGCCCCCATTAAAAACTGTGCCTTGAACTTGCTATATCTCACAGAACTCCAGTCACATGATCTTGCCATAATGGAATTAACCCCCTATAAGAACAAATGGACTGACCTGAACACTATATGCAATGATTTGCTACTGGTATAGAATCACTAATGGCAACAACGTATAACAACACATCTGCCGTCCAGCTATGTTCCTATGAACCCCTGCCCAGGTCCTGCTAGTACCCAGACAGTTCTGAACCCAGTAGTTTTAGGAAAAGCATAATTCAGTTTGTTTCTCCCCCTCCATTACACACACACACACACACACACACACACACACACACACACACACACATGCACACACACCCCAGTGCTATACTTTATTACCCCCACTATTAAGCAGAAGCATTGACTAGGTCTAAAAACTCAGGAACCCTGGACCTGGCCTCCTTGCAGCATGTAGTGGTCATGATATCCAACGCTTTTCTATTCAGGGACCTATCGCTGGCAAGGATCTCAGGCTGCTAAAGAAACAAAGAGGAACTTTGACCTCAGAGAGTTTACATTCTAAAGGAGAAGCCAGCCTCTATATAATGAGGTGCTTTTTATGTGAGATATGGCCCAGACTCAGTCAGGTGCCCAGCCCTTCCAGGGCACTGCTCGTAGGTCTCCATCCTCAGGATAAGTAGCTGAGTTGGGAGTGAGGCAAATACTTCACCCACGCTGGCCCCAAGTTCACCTACTCAAGGAGGGCCAGCTTAGAAGCCTCCAAGAGCAGCAAGAGCCTGGATCAATGGCAACCTTCTAGAGAGTAGAGTATAGGCTATGGTCTGTATATTAATCACCCCTTTCTCAACTCTCTCACTGAGCAGGTGTCTTTGTTCCCAGCACTAAGGGTAACATGTTGTTTGGGTCAGGGCCAGGCCTCCCTCTCCATCTCTAAATGAAACCAGAGCCTGGGTCCCACCACCTCCTCTGAAGAATCCCTGCAAGTCAGAGATAGAACAATGAAACCACTGCTCTCCCTGGGCTCAACTCCTACCCTCTTCCTTAGATGAAGGACACAAGTGCTCTCAGTCCCCTCAAGATTCTCCTACCCTAGGTCAAAGCCCTAGTCACTCCATCCTAGTTATAACTCTGAGAATAATCCACAGCACAGCACATGCATTGGCACATTGCTAAGCCTAGGTCTATGGAACTCAAACATTTGTGAAATCCAAACTATTGTTTATCTTTTTTATGGTAGAGTACCACTAGTACCCCAGGAGAAAAGAAATAAAGAATTTATAGAAAAGCCTCTAGCAAACTTGTGGATACTCTATGGTGAATTTATGGAAAAACATGGATGAAAACTACAGAACGAGAAGCTGCATGGTTTACACTGTACCCATGAAGGGACATCCCCACTTCCATAGGAAGCCTTTCCCAAGCTCTCTTAGTTCTAATGCCTTCCCTCTGAGATTATCTCCAATTTATCCTGAATATATCTTCTTTCACATGGTCTGCATTTCTCTCCCCTGTTACAATATGAGTTCCTTGAAGGTAGAGGCTTTGCCTTTCTTTATATCCCCAGCACTTAGCACGATGCCTGGTATATAGCATAGTAAGGCTGCACATGTGGCAAGGGCCATTCCCTACATGTGGCATGGTGGGGACGGGCTCTTTGTATGGCTGAGAAAATAGACATATCTGGTCTCTTCTCCCCACACCTTTCTCCAAAAACAACTTTATTCTCTGCCAAGAGAGGAAGCAGGAGGGTAGGGGTCGGAAGCTGCCACTCTGCTCTCCTCAGAGAGAGGGGTTACCAGGCTAGAACTATATCTACTGTCTCCATTTTAGTATAGACGTTGTGCGTTCCAGGTTCAAGCTAACTTCTGATCAATGTTTCAATATTGGGGGGAAGGAGGACCCCAAACTCTATACCTGAGGTTTGACTCCTTTCCCTCCAAATACTGGTTCCACAATGCACATACATAGCAATTATCAAAGAAAACCCACTTATCCAAATAGATAAAGAGAAATCAAAGAAAGTATACATAGGAGAATATATAACAGACAATATGGTAGGAGCTCTCCCATTGGGAGACATATAATTCAACTGAGAGAGTCCTATATCTCATTCCAAGGGAAAGTTTCCCAAAGTTTCTAATGTAGCCAACTGAAGATAGGGACATGATGGAGACGGCCAACTCCTCTCATGTTAGCTTCTTTCTAGAGTCTTTTCCTTAAGCAACCTGAAGTGGAGATGACCTCAGATCCTCTCAAATCTGGGAGTCAAAAGCACCCAAAGTCTGAAAAGATTCAGAGAATGAAAAGTTTGGAACAGATCAAAGAGCTCTCTCACCCTTACCAACTCTGCCTTGCCCCTCACACAGAGCAGGGCATTCATCTCCATCGATGAGGAGAAAGTCCTATACCAATGGGCTTTGGGACTGTGGTCACAATGGTAATTGCTAAAGAAATACTTATTGACTCAATTGATTATTGACCGAACAGTAATTCCCTCTACAATGACCCTGACAATCGGTCATACAGTCTCTGTTTTAAACATCTAGTGTTGCAGCCACTACTATCACCAAAGCAGCTCATTCCACTTTGGGAGAGGTATGATTGTTAGGAAGGCTTTCTTTACTTCAAGCCTACATCACTGCAATTTTCACACATCACTCTTCACTCCTCCCTCCAGGGCAAAGTAGAACCAGTGTAATGCCATCTATCTTCTACAATAGACCTCCAAATGTTTGAAGACAGCTATCGTATCTACCCTCAATCTCTTCTTTAGAAGTTCATTTCCATCCAGCCTCAGACACATAATACTAACTAGCTGCATGACCCTGGGTAAGTCACTTAAGCCCAATTGCCTCACCAAAAAAAAAAATTCATTTCCTTCTATAAATCCATAAATGGTATGGTCTCCAATCTCCTCACCATCTTGGTCACCTTTCTTTATATCTCTTATAATTTATCGATGTCCTTCCTAAAATGTGGCTACCAGAACTGAACACAGTACTCCAAATGAGGTCTAACCACAGCAAAATATAGTCGGACTATCACTTCCCTTGTTCTGAATGACTCAATTAATGCAGCCTAAGACTGAATTAATTCCCTACTTTTTGTCTGTTATATCATACTGCTAACTCACATTGAGTTTACAGTCCCCCAAAACCCACATTTCTCTTTTACACAAACTATTGTGTAGCCACACCTCTCCCATCCTTTACTTATTTGTGCAATTTCTTTTTGAACCCAGTTGTAAGAATTATATTTATCCCCATCAATTTTCATCTGGAAGACTGAAATAGGAAGGATTTGGATGGGACAACATGAATATTTTAATTTGAGTCAATCTGATTTGGTACTGAGTTTCTTTAAACTGGTTTTCTTGCTGTCCTCACAAATAATATT
This sequence comes from Phascolarctos cinereus, assembly GCF_003287225.1. Taxonomy (NCBI): domain Eukaryota; kingdom Metazoa; phylum Chordata; class Mammalia; order Diprotodontia; family Phascolarctidae; genus Phascolarctos; species Phascolarctos cinereus. The sequence continues at coordinate 84,576,458 of NW_027555847.1, read as the reverse complement.
ATCTGTCCACCTTGTTTGCACGGTCTTTCCTTCATACCTGAAAGCACACTCTCCTCACTTCCACCTCTAAGAATCCCTTCTTTCCTCCAAAGTTCAAGTTAAGCACCACCACATGAGAATTTTCCTGATGCCCCCCAACTCCTATTGTCTTACACACACACACACACACTTTTGTATGTTATTTGCCTTATTATCTTTGTCTCTTGCATGTGTCTCTCTGTCTCTGTGTGTGTGTGTGTGTGTGTGTGTGTGTATTTTCCCCAATGGAATATAAGCTTCTTAAGGGCAGTTTTGTCTGTGTCCCCAGTACCCAGCATGGTGCCTGGCACATAGCGGACACCTAATAATTGCCTGTTTATAAATTGATCTTACTAAGTTTGGCCCGCTTTTCTAGCCTACATAGATCTTTCTGGTTCCTGACTCTACCATCCATATTATTTATCCCTCCCAGGTCTGCAGTACCTATAAATTGAATAAGCATACCATCTATGCCACCATCCAAGTTACTATTAAAAGCCTTAAGCAATACAAGGCCAAGCACAAATCCCTAGAGACCTCCCTCTAAAACACAGGTTCTTAACTTTTGGGGAGCCATGGACCCACTTTGGCAGTCTCATATAACTATGGATTCCTTCTTAGAATAATATTTTAAATGCATAAAATAAAATACATAGGATTACATCATAATGAAATACAGTTATAAAAATATTTTTTAAAAAGTTCTCAGACCCCAAGTTAAGAACCCCTGCTCTAAACTGACATCCATCCATTTGTGCTGATTCTTTGTGATCCCAGTAATTTAACCAATTCCAAATCTACCTGAATGTACTATCACCTTGTCCAAATATTTCTTACTTACTAGGATAATGTGTAATATTTTAGCAAATGCTTTTCTGAAATCTAGGTAGAAGAGAATGTCTAGACTAGAATATTCGCCTGATCAGTGTAGTAAACATAAACTTTTTCTAGATAAAGCAATACTGGATCTTACCAATTAATACTTCCCTTTCCAAAAGCCCACAAATCATTTCTTTAATAATATGTTCTAGAATGTTGTCAATAAGGCTCACTGTTCTATTGTTTAAAGATTATACTAACACTTTCCTGTTCTTAATTTTTCAGAGACTGGTGACAAGGGATTAGCAGTCAATTCTTTCAGTATCTTGGGACACAGGTTATTTGGGTCTGAAAACTTGAACTCTCTGATTAAAACTATGCACTCTTCCTCTCCCACCCCACAAATGACTATGTGAGTTTGGAGATTCTGAGGTCCCATCAGGGGTCTTACTGGTGACCCAAGTTGGTAGAGGAGTCCACCAGAGTACTAATATTAGCTACAGGGGTCAGTAACCAAAAAGCACCCTTTAGATGGATATACCAAGGCACCAGTCCTCAGATGCCAGAAGAGAGGTGCACCTAAGAGGGACTTCATGAAGATTCCAGAAAAGGAAAAGGACCCTGAGAAACCAGGAGTTGTAAGTTTATCCTTTGGCCTCACTTTGGCCATGTGCCTCTCTACCCTCATACTCTAAGTAGAAATCCATTCTCTCCATGGACCTTATTACGTGCAGGTGGAGAGTGTACTCCTCTTTTGGAGGGGAATGTTTTTGTAACTACTACTGCTTTTGATAAACCTCATAAGTACCCTTTCCGAAAAGCGAATTGAGGCTACAGGCTGAATGGAAAGTGCATCAGTGGAGTGCCCAGTGCAGCAAAGCTAGAAACTCAGAAGAAGAACTTTGAGCAATAAGTCAGAAGCCTCCAGGGATGCAGCCAGCCCGTAAGAGCAGGAGCTGAGGAGTGGCCCTGATAGGGACGCTACAATAGAAATAATAGCTAGCAATTATGTAGCGCCCTAAGGTTTGCAAAGCCTTTACAATTATTACCTTAAAGAAACAAGGACCCTTTTTAAAAAGTTGGAAATTTGAGTAAATCTGCCAGAAACGCCAAAGCAACGGCCAAAGACAGGCAAAGAGCAAAGCCAGGGAAGGTTGGAGGGAGAACTCATTAAACTAAAAGATCCACAAACATTTCTTACCAGCCGGGTACTGTGCCGCTGGAGGGGAGGGATAGGAAAACCGAAGAGCTTACATCCTGATGCTATGTGCACAAATAAGTATACACGAAATAAATAAATGATCTTGAGGGAGAGAATGGACCTTTGGGGACTTTTCCAGGAATTAGTCCTTTTTAAAGTGCATTTGTGGTGGCACAAGGCCGGAATAAAAGCTGCTCTAAGGGAGAGAAAGCAGAGGTGAATGAGCCACTTAATGGATGAAATGATCCTTAAGGGGAAAAGTGAATTGGGAGCCCCACTCCCGACCCCCACCCGCCCCAACACACACACATTCTATGGGACAGACTGGAGACCACGAGAGGTAAAGTTGAAAGAACACAATGAGGGGGGCCGGTCTTTGCAGCAACTGATATGACTGGATGGAGAGGATGTCCTGCCCGGGGACAGTGCAGCATGAGGGAAGGGGCTAGGGACTCCAAGTTAACAAAGCCTAGAAACCTGGGTCTTGTTCCAGACTTTCCTAATAAAGAAGCAGATCGGCTTGGTGGCTAGGGTGCTAGACTCGGAGTTTGGTTCAAATGCTGTAATACATGAGACACTGGGTACGGCACTGACTTATCTCTCCAAACCTCAATTTCCCCATCTGCAAAATTGAGGCTAGTGATAGCAGCTGTCTCAACAACCCCGTGAGGGTTAGGGGCTATTATCCCAATTTTGCAGATAAGGAAATTGAGGCAGGAGGTGGTTAAATGACGTGCCCAGGGTCACACAGCCACTAAGTGACTGAAGGTAAATTCGAACTCAGGTCTTCCCTCTTTCAAGTCTCAAGCTCTATCCATTGTGAGCGGCCATTAGTATGTGGCGCTTAATTGAAGTTACTGTGACTGATTTTGTCTATGGTTGAGCATGCCCAGGTGGGAGATGAAGTAGGGAGGCACGGGGACAAATCGGAAAACAAGACTGGGGTCAAAGAAACAAGTAAATCAATAGATTCAGAGGCCGAGGCGTTTTCTTCCCCACTGACAGCAGCAGCATTTCCTCTCTCTCCGCCCCCCGCCTCCCCCCACCTACCGCAGCCTCCGTCTCTCGCTTTTGTCCGCCCTCCGCTAGGCGGCGCAACTACCAAGCTGTCCCTCTCCAAGATGGCAGCCCCCACACCAGTTCCGTTTCCGGTAAGCCGGTGGGAGGGGCCAAGCCGCCACTTTCTCCATGTCCCGCCCTCCTTCAATCAGCAGCCGCCAACTGTCCCGGGCTGAGAGCCGATGATAGCGTCAACCAATAAGAAACGGCGTCGTGGAGCCGCCCGTCTGGGTTCTGTGAGGCCACAACCAATGGGAGAGTCAGACGTAGGAAGGAGCGGAGAGAGATAGCCAATGGGATGTCGCGGCGGTGCTGGAGCCGGCGCTTGGAGAAGACCCGGCTGCCGGGAGTGGATCAGTCCGAGCGGCGGCGGCGGCGGGACCAGGAGAATGTGGGCCACTCGCGGGCTGGCGATGGCGCTGGCCCTGACGGTGCTGCCGGGAGGGAGCCGGGCCCTGCGGCCGGGGGACTGCGAAGGTGAGGGCGGCAGACGCTGACCTAGCCGGGGAAGGAGGGAGACGAGGCTAGTTGGTGCCTGAGCTGGGCCGGGGCTGCCGCTGACGGGGGCACCCGAGGAGCCGGGCCTGGCCGTGGGGTGGGGCTGGACCGGGAAAGGGGAGAGGAAGAGGCCGGGCCTCGGGGCCGGCTTAGCCAGCTGGGGAGCGGCGTTATCCTGGGAAGGAAGTGGGCTGAAAAGAGGCGCCTATCTCCATTGTACAGGAGGGAAAACTGAGGCCCCGACCGGGGGTCTCCGCACTGCCCTCCTCCTGGGGTGGCCTGTTGAGGTTGTGGGCCAGGTGGGGTCACTTGTCTCTGAGAGTGAGCTTCGCCCCCGCCCGGAAGGGTCTCGGGTTTTTTTAATTCTGCCCCTGGACTTGGAGCCTAGGCTGCTTCTCCCGGAAAATGCGTCCGTGAGAACTTGTAGTACCCATTAACCGGGGTGTTGGGAAGAGAGCCCTTTGTGAGCTGGAGCCTCCGTAGAAATGTGAATCACTATGTAAAAGGAGGTAGGGGCTGTTCTCGTGGAGAAGAAACCACCGGCACTTTTCTGTTAGGGGGAAAGACCCGGGGGGGGGGGGAGCAGTTCTGGAGGATGCCAAAAGATGCAGATTAAAAACAGGCTCTGTTCTAACCCGACGTACTTGACCACCCCGGTATCCCAGAGTTACTCTTAAGTCTTAGCCGAGGCTGGGACGGGATTGAGCATCTCGTTCACCTGCTTCCGGGATGGGGCTCCTTGCGGCATCGAGACCGGTGAAAAATCTCAGCTGTGCCCTTTCTTCAGTAGCATCGGCCAAGGGGGCAGGGAACTGATGGGCTCGACCTTCCTCTGCTTGGTGTGGTTGGTTGGTTTTTAATCTGTAAAATGGGGCTAATGATACGGGCAGCACCAGTTTCTCAGGATTGAAGATTAAAATCATAGCTCCTACAGTTAGAGATGGAAGGAAACTTTAAGGTCATCGACTCCTACCCCCTTGTTTGTTTGTTTTGACAATTAGGAACTGACCTCGAGAGGTTAAGTCACGCAGGTTAAGAATAATGACAGAGGCAAGATTTAAATACTGTTAACTCTGTAATAAAACTGAGTATTTCAGAGCTACAAAGTTTCGAAAGTATATTCTTCACATCAAATTACTTTTAAATAGTAAAACATGAGTATCAGAAAAACTTAACCATGAAATGTCAAACTTTTTGATCTGGCACTCTACACTGTACCCCACTACATTCTCTAAATCATAAAGTGCTCATGTCCATTATTGAGATAGGACCCTTGATGAGAAGTTATTCTGTTCCATTATATAGACTGTACACTCCTAGATGTTGTGAAAAAATGTGGGGGGATCAGCACAAATCAGCTACCGTCAGGAAAGTCATACTGATACCTTAGTAGCTAAAAGACTGTTATTATTGGGTCCCTAAAAAGCTTTTCTGCTTTTTTCTCTTTTGGCAGAGCTGTTGTGTTTTTAGTCAGTTCATGTTAGCCCATCACCCAAAGCAGTCCTCTGAACCATTTCCTTGTTGGGGAGGCCTTTTGAGTTACCTCAGATCTTGCAATACTAAAGCTGTTCTTTCCACTCACGTGGCCTGAAAGCTAGTTTGTGTACTCATCACTTCTTCCCTACATAACTGCAATAACCTCATAATTTGTCTCCCGGCTTCCAGTTCCTCTCATTTCCAATCCATCCTCACCCAGCCACTGAAGTGACATTTTTTGTAAAGCACAAGCTTTCCCATATAAGAAATCAGCAGGCATTTATTAAATGCCTACATTATGCCAAGCAACTAAAGGCAGAAAAAAAATGAGACAATTCCCACTCTCAAGGGGCTTACATTCTATTAGGGGAGACAACATATGCATGCATATGTCTATATACGTATATGTAAACATACCCATACGCATAAATATATATATATGTGTGTATACAAAGCAGTTAGGGAAGGAATGATTTCATGTAGAAGAGGGTATTATGAGGCGTGGTGAGTTGAGATGTGCCTGTCAGTGGTTTAATATTGCCTCTTAAGATCAAATACAGCTTTTTCTGTTTGTTATTTTAAAAGCCCTTCACAGTCTGGCCCCAAACTGTCTTTCTAGACTTAATTCATATGACTCCCCCTCCTGCACCCAACTGACTGACTTCCTGCTGCACCACACCTACATGCTGCACTCCTCTTTTTGACATCTCCGCTTTTGTACAAGCTGCCCCCCACCCCAGGGCCCAGAATTACCTTTTGCATTAACTTACACAATTAAGGTATGTGTCCTTTCTTCTTTATCAAGCTCCTTGAGGGTAGGCGCTTAATAAATGTTGGTTAACCATGTGAATTTGTACAAACCTCTTCTGCAGTCTGAGCTTCAGTTTCCTAATCTGTAAAATAAAGGGAATGGGGGGTTGGATTGGACTCTTTCTCTCTTAAAGACCTTCTGGCTTTAAAATCCGATAATGCCTTTGATTCTTATGCCTGTGAGAGTACTGGCCTATATGACCCCACTCCCATTTGTTGAGTTTGGCTTCTTCTAAGTCAGAGAATTCCAGAGTGGCTGATGCTTTATTCTGAAATAAGAAATTTGTGATAAAAAAATTTCTCGGACATCCAGCTAATGGAGAACTTCACTATCAAACCTGCAAGGCTAGTCAGGGAACTAAAACCAGAACCAGAAAGGACTATCAGGTCACCAGGTCATTAAGTACATGATGCATGAGTGAACAGATGCAGCAGGAAGCTATTAGGATATTTATGGGTCTCTGATGCATTGTTTAGTTTAGACAGCCCTTTTTTGCATAGAAATTCTCACTGACAACCAGGATCTTTATTCTCTGGTGTCTAAGCGGGCCATCCTAAGCATAGGCAGAATAGGCAGCCAAATGGACCCATGCCCCCAAATAAATCTTTTCATATCAAAGTTCCTGGAATGCCACTGTTAGAGGCACATTCTTTTGGGTAAAGACATCCTGCCAGGAGACTCATGTTTAAAATGTAAATATATTACTTTTTAGGAATAATTTTAACACTCATTAATACTTAGCATGTATTACCAGGTTAACTGTCATATATTGTATAGTAGAAAGAACACAAGTGCGGTATCTAAGTCTTCCACTGATCAAAACCTGGTACTACATACCTGCTGATACAATTAGGAAGCCTAATAAATGTTAAAAGAACCAATTGTAGTTAATCCTTAGAAGGCAAGTCTCTTGATGGTATTTTTCTGGATATTTGGAATAAGCACACGTTTGACTGCTATAACTCTTTTCCCTTTTTTTTTTTTAATATAGTATGCATTTCTTTTCTGGGAAAATTTTACCAAGACCTTAAAGACAGAGATGTCACATTTTCCCCAAGCAACATTGAAAATGAACTTATGAAGTTTTGCAATGATGCAAAAGGAAAAGAAAACCGTTTGGTGAGTATGTCATGGCTTGGCCTTCTCTAGATGGGTTTATCAAAATCCATTGATAAAAGACAGGTTTCCTTCCATGCTGAAGTCCTGTTCTAAGACCTTAATCTGTGCTCATTGGGTTCAGCCTTTAAGCTCAACAGTTGGTTTACCAGCCAGCTTTTCTCCCTGTAGTTCTTACCACAAGTAAGGTAAGGTAATTCAAGATAAAGTCATTCAAGACTGGAATAATCTTCAAACATAAAAATAAAATTTCAGACAACTTCTCAGAAGTATTATATATACTAGTGTCTTGTGGTCAGAGATAAAAAACATTATTTTGAAGTTAGAAGTGCTGGAAAGGAAGTATTTGACTTCAGTTCCTTTTGGAGATCTGATTGTTAAAAGTCTGAATGACACTAGAATAACTTAGGATATAAAATATAAAACTATATTTTTAAGAAAAAATTTTGACTCTGTAATATTGACTGTTGTTCAACATGGGCTGTCCCCCCCTGCCTCTTCCCTCCTTAACTCTACCTATTGACTGGCTTCTTCTTCTTCTTCTTTTTTTTTTTGGGGGGGCAAGGCAGTTGGGATTAAGTGACTTGCCCAGGGTCACACAGCTAGTAAGTGTTATGTGTCTGAGGCCGGATTTGAACTGAGGTCCTCCTGACCCCAGGGCCAGTGTTCTATCCACTGTGCCACCTAGCTGCCCCTCTGGCTTCTTTTAAGTCCTAAGTTAAATCTCATCTTTTGCTGGAAGCCTTTCCCAGCCCCTCTGTTAAATTATTTCCTATTTATCCTATACATAGCTTGTTTTGTCTATGCTTGTTTGGATGTTGTCACCTCTGTTGGATTGGAAGCTCCTTGAAGGTAGGCACTGTCTTTTACCTTTCCTTTTATCTCCGGCACTCAGCACAGCACCCTGGCACATAGACTCTTAATAAATGTTGCTTGATTGTTATTTGTAAAAGTAATTGTCCTATCACAACCAAAACTAAGCAGTGTGCAAATATAAATGACCAAGCTTGGTCCTGAAGGAGATAGGAGACGGCATCTCCATATCTCCTTCCCTTTTATTCAAAAAGAGGTCAGAGACTCTGGGTATGGATTATTGCATATACTGTCCGACTTCAGTGGTGTGTTGGTTATTTTTGCTGAAATTGATGTAAAAGTTTCTTAAGCAACTGTGCTTTCTTCCTCCAGTGCTATTACATTGGAGCCACCAGTGATGCAGCCACCAAGATCATCAGTGAAGTGTCCAAGCCTCTTAGCCACCACATTCCTGTTGAGAAGATCTGTGAGAAGCTAAAGAAGAAAGACAGTCAAGTCTGTGAGCTCAAATATGGTGAGTTCTGACCTAGCCTCTACCTCCTAAGCGTCAGGAAGGAAGGAAATGAGAGAAAGGAATAAGCATTGATTAAGTGCCTCCTCTGCGTCAGGCACTAGGCCATGGGTTTTACAAATAATATTTTGTTTGATCCTCGAAACAACCCTGGAAGGCAGGTGCTGTTATCCTCAGATGTTCAGTGATTGCCTGTGGGCACACAGCTAGTAAGTGCCTGAAGGTGGGTTTGGATTGGGGTCTTCCTGGCTCTGGGCCCGGTGCTCTTCTGTCCACTCAGATACTAGCCTCCTCTGTGGCATAGGTGATCTGCTCAGATGGGCGCTTCATCTCATCGGCTGCTCTGGCAGGACTTGGCGGTCACCCTAGTCTGAACAGCTTTGGGAGTGGTGGTATTCCCCTTTTCATACTGTTAGTGTGTTCGCAGAAACATAGACCGACACGTAGAGCCAAAGTCAGAAAGTACTGTTACTGAGGTAGAGGTTTTTGCTACTTATTTTAAGAGCATCAAAACAATCTGTGAGTCGTTTCTTTCATGTCCCGCTGTAGAAGTTGCTGACCTCCCAAAAAAGTCTGCAGAAAGAACCCAGTTAGTTGGATGTTCCCACAGTTTGTCATTGGCTATGAAGAGCACATTCAAATTAGAGTCTGTCTAATATGTTGTTTTTAAACAGTCTAGCTGACTTAATTGTTGAAGCAGGCATTGAACTTTTATTATATGTATGGAGAGTAATATTCAGTGGTGGGGGCCTGGCTACCAAGGCTAGTCATTTTAGGCTTCACTGGTGGCTAGCTCATTGCCTCTATTGAACGAGTGACCAGGAATTGACATTGTCCTCTCACCTGTGAGCCAGCTTTGTTACAACAGCTTTGATAAATAGTGTGACTGCCCCTGCATGGCAGTGAAGAAGCAGCTCATTAAGAGAGGCTTGTGGAGTGAGTAAAACAGGGTAAAAGCAGGTACTGCCACCTTGGTGCTGTGTTCCTCCTCAGTTACTAACATCTCCCTCATCCTTCCTCCAGATAAACAGATTGACCTGAGCACAGCAGATCTGAAGAAACTCAGAGTTAAGGAGCTGAAGAAGATCCTGGATGACTGGGGTGAAGTGTGTAAAGGCTGTGCCGAAAAGTCAGACTATATTCGCAGAATTAATGAACTGATGCCCAAATACGCCCCCAAAGCAGCTAGTTCACGGACTGATCTTTAGTGTGCACAACGCTGTGTAGGCGTCTCAGAAGAAATCACAGTTAATCTGTTTCCAAACAGCCTTTTTGTAATTTATTTTTAAGAGGGCTCCTGATGGTATCAGATCTGAAACCTGGGGCTTCATTCAAGATGCTGGTTCTACAGCTCCATTGCGTCTCTCTCTCCATACTGTTTCTTCTTCATTTTTGTTGTTTCTTCATTTAGGATTTCACAATATGTATGGGATTTTTTTATTAAAGTTTTAAAAAAAATTAGCTTTCTAGCTGTCAGAGTAAGGTTATCTTTGCTGCAAGAGTGTTCCTCAGGAAGCAGATTACAAGGTGACCAGTCTCACTTCCTAGAACATAGGAATAGATAGATCTGGTGGTTGTACTTAAAGAAGAGCAGATAACACTGTATAACTTGTAGAAGGGCAGATATCTCTATATTTGCACAGCAGAGAATGTTCACATCCTACTGACTTGTGATATGGGGCAAGTCACCTCTCAGTGCCCTGCACTAGTAAAGGAAGTTTGTTTATCCAGGACTTCTCTCTGCCAGTGAAATCACAGGTCCACTTCCTGTCCTCTTCTGACAGACCTGATGTCCAGGGAAGTGTAGAGAATTGTGTCTAGTCTTGGTCCTTGATGCCCAGGAAATTAAATTCCTAGAATGAGCTTTTTTGGTTTGATTATCAGTTCTACCTTCTAAGGCCCACAATTAGTAGAAATGGTGCTTTTTAAAAGAAAAGTTGGATTCTTGTAGGTTTTGCCCATCTTGAAGCTTCTATATATGCTTCTTATACATGTCTTCCCTGCTTGAAGCCCTAACCATCTCCCTGTGATACTACTTACTTTAACCCTTAGTAGCAGGTTCACAGTCTAAGCCTCGGGTGTTGAAAAGACAGAACTGTTTCCTATTACCGAATTACTGGGACAGGGAGGAGAGCAGGGAGATGAATAAAAACCTTTGGGATTATGAAGTCTAAACCCTACATAGAGGAGAAAACATCCAAAGAGATTTGTCTGAGGTCGGACACTAAGTAGTATTGAGGGACGAAGCCAGGTCTCTGACCTGACTTTTGTTCTGTTAGATAATGCTGCTCCTCAGAGTTCCAGAGGTCCGCACAGCCCTTTAGACTAAAGCAGCATTGTTCACCAATGGTAAACAATATCAGGTTTTCTGAGAAAGGTCAGTACAAGCCCAGACCCTGGAAAAATACACTGAAAGGCTTGTGGTTTTAATGGTGTCCATGGTTTGTACAGCACCAGCTTTTTACCAACAAAATAACAGATAGCGGTGAGCCTGTGCCTCAATCTCAATGACCCTCGATCATCTTTGCCCTCACTGGGCCAGTGTTGGGCACAGGGCAGCTGAAAAAGTGGTTCAAATGTCGGATCTCGCCATACAAAGTGAAAACAGATTGTGTCCCTCTGAGCATCTACTGTGCCTTCAAATGAGTCATCTGATTCTCTCCTGCCTTCTCAGGAAAATATACTGTATTGCACTATGTATAGAAAGTTTAAAATATCAAAGAACCAAACTGACGTGCATAAAGGAGTTCAGAAATGTGAGGGGTTTTTTAGGTAGACAAAACTAAGTTACTTTTCAAAATAACACATTCCACTTCACCTATAAACTTGCAGTATTTACCAATTTGAAGAGATTTTTCACTGGCATATAAAGGACTTTCTCCAGGCTGTGTGTAATATTTGAAGTTGATAGGTGACTTAGGACTGTCCCCTGAGAGTCCTATGAAATCTAGTGATCTGTACTTTATCCTTATTTTCCAATACTTTTGTGTGATTTTCTTGGATGATTTCCTTAAGTGAGGAATACAGCCTTTTCATTTCGTCATGTTTTTTTGAAAATTACTGTAATTCTTAATATGATTTCCATGTCTTTTCATTCTTGTTGGACTCCAAGTTGTAAAGATCTCATGTTCTTCCAAATCTTGAGTTTCAAATCCCCTGTCCTTCCTCAGTTGGCTGTTTTGGAGAGACACCCTCATCTGCCCCCATCTTTGTCTTTGATTTTTTTTTTGAGAGAGAGTTCTAAGTGATGGTCTATCACCCTGGAGAGCCTAAGATTTCCATCATGATTTCTTTTGATGTTGTTTTTTAATTATTCTGGTGTACCTCTTTTGAGCCATTCTGTTGATTTTTATCCTTTCATCAGGGAATTTTTAGTTGCTTTCTATTCTGAGGAAGCTAGACAAATACTACAGTATTGAGGAAAGGCAGTGTCCTAGTTTTCAGAAAAGGAAAAGTGAATATAGTTTGCAGGCTACAGGCTAGTAAGTTTGACTTTAGTCCCTGGAAAAATTCTAGAACAAATTGCTAAAGATTACCATTAAATTGATTTAAAATGCTTGGTGAACACCTAGAAATGGAAGCAGAGATCACAAAGAAACAACATGGCTTCCTCAGTAACAGGTCCATGCCAAACTAGCCTCATTTCTTTTTTTGATGGGAGTTACCAGACTGGTAGTTTGGGGTGAGGTTGCAAATAACAAAGATTTACGCAAAACTTTGGACAAAAATCTTTCAAGTGATTCTTATGGACAAGATGTTTCAGAAATATGTACTAGATGATACTGCAGTTAGAGTTACTGATATTTTTACGTAAACTTGGGAGGAAATCTTTAGTGGAATAACCCCAGACATCTGTGCTTAGCCATCAGATTTGCCGAGAGCCACGACGTCTGCAGACAAAGGGCATACTTCGATCTGCAGTATGAATTCTTTCCCTGCCTGCAAATTTCTTAATGTCCAGGATCACTCTGTATGCAGACCCATATACTCCATGGGTGCATGAGAGATTAAAAATCAGACCTGTGCATTTTCTTTAAGATTACAAAATTAGTTGAGTCACATGTAAGACACAACAGGACTAAAGTCTACATCTTGTGAGTCCACTGTGAGGCAGTACTGGAAATGATCCCCAGCACAAAAAAAGCAAAAGTCAGTTCCATAGCAGTTTTAGAACTTGCATAAGGCAGGTTCTAAAAAATGTATCACTGGCTCCTGACATAGTTACATTGCTCACATCAGAGGATGGCTGGCCTGAGCAGAATACCACAGTTAGGGTCTTCAGCCATGTGCATATAACCTCCATTCCCCCAATTCTCAATCCAGCTGTTCTGGAAAATCCAAGATTTGTTGGACTCGACCTCATCTTCAAAGTTATACTCCACCACCAAGACTGGTGACCCATAGCAGTATGAGTCATTTAGTAAGGCCCTGAGGTGTAGAAGTCAGAAGCGATCAGGTGCAGCATTGATGGCCACAGAGATGGGTCCCACAGACACAGCATCTTGGAGGGTTTTCTCAGCACTTGAAGGGAATGTTAGTAGCAAAGCCAGTGTCATTGGCAACATAATTCTGCCTTGTACTTAGATTCTTTTCTTGGCCATGTAAGAGTAGGAGTCATCAGAATCAATCCCCTCCTTCTCCTTGATGTACTGAAAACCCCCATCCTAAACCCATGTTTCCCTGCTTCCAACTTCAGTTCACCAGGCTATGCTCATTCACAGGTAAGACTATGGCAGGATGTAGCCATCTTCTCTCAAGTCTGCTGCTCTGAAAACCTCCACCAGCATGGATGTCATGGGGTTTTCTTTCTAGATGATTTGTGGCCCAGAATCTTTTCCGTGGATTCTTCTGTGGTCATGTCACCAAATTGGTTCACGGCCAGTCTGTAAGGAGGGTAGTCCACGCTGTATTCCATGTTGTACAACTTCATTTTCTCTCCTGAAAGAGACCCCCTCTAGCTCTCTTGTATGCACTTGAAGGTCTTCTGATGCCAAGATTTCCATACCTTCCAGGGCTCAGCCCCAGGCAGCACAACCGCTGAGAGAGAAAACTCCATTACTGATACTGTTAACAAAAAGACTGAAAGAGAAATGTTGAAGGTTTTCTTTTTTATAAGTTACTGATATTTGTTCCTTTTTTCTACTCCTTCAAAGAGTTACTTGTTTCCTAGGGGAAGTGGTGGGCAGATTTGGGGTTTGTGACCATTGTGATAAGGTGAATCTCCATTCCATGTTCTCCCAGTGCTTGGGAATTTAGGTTGAGAGAGGATTTGGGGACAAATTGGTTGTTCAACCTTGAGTATATGGCCAGCTGGCTGGAAAGCACTAGACAACCAGGGACTCCCGGAAGCAGAAATAGGTTATGTTAAGCCATATGCACTTTTCTCACATAATCTCCCATTGTAACAAATTTATGAAGCTGAAGCTAAGGATCAGCCAGAAAAGTTTCTAACTGGCTTGAATTGAGCCCTTAAAAGAAATCTCTGGGACCATCCCTGCAATTTGGGATACCTCTCTCCTCCAATATACCTTCCCCACTATCCTATCTCCCACTAAAGCACATGGACAACTGTTTTTAATAAAGTGCACAAAAAGCACCACTTTCAAGGGAATCTTGGTATAATCTCTGTACAAATGAGGCCAATGATAGGTTTGCAGTCTTGTGGTACAGTGGGTAGAGTAGCCAGACCAGGAATCAGGAAGACCTGAATTTAAAGGTGGCCTCAGACACTAGCTGTGTAACCCTGGGTACATCAATTGGCCCTCTTTGCCTCGGTTTCCTCATCTATAAAACTGGAGAAGGAAATGGCCAGTATCTTTGCCAGGAAAACCCCAAAATTAGTCATGAAGAGTCGGGCATGACTGAACCACAAGACTACACAACAAGCATTGTGACCTAACGAGCCTGGCACAAGATTAAAGTGTGAATGTTTAACAGCCATGCCTCATGGCCTCCAAATCCACTGGTTCCTCTCCTTTGACTCTCACAGCAGCCCTGTGAGATCCTTAGCCAGGGTCTGAACCTGAAGCTCGCCCTCTGACCCTGAGCATGCAGAGGAGGAAGTGGCGTGGTGGCATTCTGGAGCTGTAAGATGTTTTAGAGATCTCAAACAAGCCCCTCATCTTATTGTGGGAGGAAAGGCTATTCTTTTTCTTGCTCTTAATAACTTTTCTAATAATGCAGAAACCTCACCACTACAGTCTCCATCAGTTCACCCATCTTAGATGACTCTGGTTTTCTATTTTCTCAGGAAACTGTCTCTTCAGGTACACCAGCTGATGGGGAGGGAGGAGTTCATTGCCTTCAGGCTACCCATAGCTGTTAGAAATCCTCAGTCAACTCATATCCTGTCCCTGAGCTGTCCTCAGTGCAACATTAGTATTCTCAAAATCCAATACTTAACGATTGCCTTTGCCCCTCCCCCTCAAAAAAAATTAGGAATTATTCCTATATGCCTTGGCAGTATTGACTCAGAGAGCAAGTTCTACTAACACGTACGACCTTGGTTAAGTCCATTAACGTTTGTAAAATGTGAGCATGACTTCCATTACCTCATAGGTTCAGGCTTTTTATAGAGCAGAGGACCAAATGACAAAATGGACATGATGAACTTAAATTGTGCAGCCTGCCTTTGGCCTAGCTCTAACACTTGAATGCTTTTCGAAGCACAAACCTCATTTATTGTCTCATTAGCTCTATGATACCTGTTGGGAAGATCTCATAGGCTGACAATGAATTTGAAAAAAAAAAGTCAAAGGAATTGGGTGGAAATTTTGTCTCTGCTGTGTGTGTGACAAGCAAATCATTTAACCTCTCTGGGCTTAGTGTCCACTTCTGTCAAATAAACAGATTGGCCTAGATGATGTCCAAAAATGCCATGACTTTATGACTGTCTCTTGACCTCAGAAAGTAAACCTGGGCTTAGTATCCTCCAGGCTTCAGCTGTTGGAGAGCATTGCAGCTGGGTCATCATCCCTAGACCTGTAGCTGTCCAGAAATAAGAGTTGTGGCCATTAACATATAGGAAGAGATGAGTCATCTACAGGAGAGCAAAATGACAGGTCTCACAAGGTCAAATGTGGGATGGAGATATTAATGGGGGGTGAGAGACCCAATAGGAGAGTAGAAATCCCAACATCCAGTAGATATGGGTCTTAATGCCTCTTCCAATCATACAGCTTCCTAGATGTAGGGGAAGTCCTTACTAGCCTCATTTTCCTTCTACGATCCCTTTGTTTTCAGCTGAATTCCACAATTCTTGGAGATCATAACCTTCTAAAACACCAGGCAATAAGGAATCCTTGGGCACTTTTCTCTTCAGACTTGGTCATTCACATCATGCCCTCCCCCCAGTCATCTCACTTACAGCATCAAGTCCTTCTGTCACAGTATGTGTGGCTCTAGGTGAGCCCTTGAGCGACTAGAAGAGAGAGTAGGAAGTAAAAGTCCCCTTCCCTAAACACATTGCTCTCAAAGGTAAAAGCTAAAATTTCCAGTCCCTTCAGTATGAATTGGTTATTCCTATCCTACAGTTCAGATGTGAGAACTTCCCAAGTGGTCCCTCGACTAAGGGAGAGGGGGACCTTGGGAATCCACTTCTCACTCCACGCAGTATGACCAGTCCCTCCCTCCCCTCTGGCAGTCCCTAATAAATAAGTGACCGGAGTGACCAGCGTCTGAGGTTCAGCATGGGACAGCTCCTTGAATCTCTGGACACTGGCTCTCCTCAGGGCTTTATCTTAGCAGGCGGTGTAAGGCTCCCCGGATTAGGGATCTAGTCCCTATTTGGTTATTTCCTACCTGTGCGACCTTGAGAATAAAGTACCTTCCTTCTCCAAAGGCTGCTTTCCCTTCCTGTTCAATGCCATGATCCCTTCCACTTGGTAAGTCTGTGGTCCTAGGTAAGAGAAGGGTCTGAGGAGAGGTGGGGAATTCCAGCCCCTCCAGGAAATGAAGAAGAGGGGGATTACAGGGTCGACCCTCAAGTATCACAGTGTAAGATGGAAGCAGCTAATAGGTAAAGTACTGGGCCTGGAGTCAGGAAGACCTAAGTTCAAATCCGACTTCAGACACTGTGTAACCCCGGGCAAGTCACTTAACCCAGTTTGCCTCAATTTCCTGATCTGTAAAATGAGCCGGAGAAGGAAGTGGCAGACCACTCCTGTATCTTTGCCAAGAATGGGTCACTAAGAGTCGGACACGACTGAACAAGTACATGTCCAATGTTGTTCTGAGGATCAAATTGGTAAAGCACTCTGCAAACCTTCAAACTCTGTATAAATGTAGGTAGCTATTAGCTGGCCAGGCGAAGTGCCAGAGCAGCGCATCTTCTGCGGAGAGCGCCTCCCTCCAGGGCTCACCCGCTGCCAAGGTGACTGACAACGCCGAAGCCAGAGCAGGCTGCGTGTTTCACCCGCTGGCCGACAGGCGGCGCTAAAGCCCACGATCCAATCGGAGAGCGAATGGAGTCAGAGCCCGGGAAGGCTGAGGGGGAAGTGACGGAAAGGCGGAGGGCTCTCCCATCGGACGTGCGCCCGGCAGCCGAGCCGCGCGCCTTGATGACGCAGCCGCGCGCTGTCCCTGTCCCTGTCCCCTCCCCTTCCTCCCTGCGCTTTTCCTCCCCCGCCTTTTCGCGGCCGCCGCGCTCAGTCCTTTTGTCCAAGATGGCGGCCCCGGGGGGCGCTGCCTCCTCCTCCTGCTCCTGCTCCGGCCCCGGCCCCGCCGCCGCCGCCCCCGCGCCGCTGCCCGGTCGCGCTGTGAGGGAGGGGGCCCGGCCAGGCCCGGCCGGCCTCGGCGCCATGAAGCGGCAGAGCGAGCGCGACTCGAGCCCTGGGGCCCGCGGGGCGTCGTCGTCGTCATCGTCGGCGAAGCGGCCCCGGGAGCGGGAACGGGATCGGGATCGGGAGCGCGGCGAGCGGGAGCGGGAGCGGGGCGAGCGCGGGGAGCGGGAGCGCGGCGAGCGGGAGCGCGGGGAGCCCGACTCGAGCGGCGGCGGCGGCGGCGGGAGCCGGCGGGCCGCGCACAAGAGCTCCGGCTCCGGCTCCGGCTGCGGCTCCGGCCCCGCCAAGCACCAGGCCCCGGCCCGCGCCCGCGACAAGCCCCGCGGCGGCAGCGGCAGCCATCGCGACGGCCGAGGCTCCGGGGACTCCAACCACCGCGCGGGGGGGGCGGCGGCGGCGGCGGCCGTTCGGGCGGCGGCGGCCGCGCCAAAGCAGGCGGCGGCGAGTCCGGCTCGGCGGCCGCCTCGTCCCCCGGGGCGTCCCCGCTCCTGCTGCTGCCGCCGCTCCCCGAGCCGCCCGCACCCGCGCCGGCCCCGCCGCCGCCGCCCGCGCCCGCCCCGCCGCCGCCGCCGCCTGAGTACAAGACGCTGCTCATCAGCAGCCTGAGCCCCGCGCTGCCGGCCGAGCACCTGGAGGACCGCCTTTTCCACCAGTTCAAGCGCTTCGGCGAGATCAGCCTGCGCCTGTCGCACACCCCCGAGCTGGGCAGGGTGGCCTACGTGAACTTCCGACACCCGCAGGACGCCCGCGATGCCCGGCACCACGCCCGCGCCCGCCAGCTCCTGCTCTACGACCGCCCGCTCAAGGTGGAGCCGGTGTACCTGCGGGGCAGCAGCAGCAGCAGCCGCCGAAGCAGCAGCAGCAGCGCCGGGGCCGCCGCCACCACGCCGCCGCCCGGGCCCCCTACCCCCGCCGACCCCCTGGGCTACCTGCCCCTGCACGGCGGCTATCAGTACAAGCAGCGTTCCCTGTCCCCCCGTGGGCGCGCCCCCACTCCGGGAGCCCAGGGCCAGGCACGCGGCCGCAGCTGCTGCCTTTGCTCTGGACGCTGCTGCGGCAGCCGCGGCTGTGGGCCTCTCCCGGGACCGGGCCCTGGACTACTACGGGCTGTATGACGATCGAGGCCGACCCTATGGCTACCCGGCTGTGTGTGAGGAGGGACCTGATGCCCGAGGACGACCAGCGGGCCACCCGCAACCTGTTTATTGGCAACCTGGATCACAGCGTGTCCGAGGTGGAGCTGAGGAGGGCCTTCGAGAAATATGGTATCATTGAGGAGGTGGTGATCAAAAGGCCCGCCAGGGGCCAGGGGGGAGCTTATGCCTTCCTCAAGTTCCAGAACCTGGACATGGCTCACCGGGCCAAGGTGGCCATGTCAGGGAGGGTGGTGGGGCGCAACCCTATTAAGATTGGCTACGGCAAAGCCAACCCCACCACTCGCCTGTGGGTGGGAGGCCTGGGGCCCAATACCTCTTTGGCTGCCTTGGCCCGGGAGTTTGACCGCTTTGGAAGCATTCGAACTATTGACCACGTGAAAGGAGACAGCTTTGCCTACATCCAGTATGAAAGCTTGGATGCAGCCCAGGCTGCCTGTGTCCAAATGAGGGGCTTTCCTTTGGGGGGGCCAGAGAGGAGGCTCAGGGTGGATTTTGCCAAAGCTGAGGAGACCAGATATCCCCAACAGTGCCAGGCTACCCCACTTCCGGTGCACTATGAGTTACTCCCCGAGGGGTACACCAGGCACCGAAATTTGGAGGCTGACTTGAGGGTCCGAGATAGAACTCCCCCCCATCTTCTCTATTCAGACCGGGATAGAAGCTTTGTGGAGAGTGACTGGGCCAGTCCCTCCAAAAGCACAGACAGAAGAAACAGCTTGGAAAGCTACAGCCGTTCTGTGCGCAGCCGCAGTGGGGAAAGATGGGGCAGTGATGGGGACCGAGGCCTGTCTAAGCCCTGGGAAGAAAGGCGAAAGAGGAGGAGCTTATCCAGTGATCACGGGCGGACTACCCACTCACCTTATGAGGAGAGGAGCAGAACCAAAGTCAGTGGGCTGCCCTCAGATCGAAGCCCAGAGAGGCTCCGAAGAGAGAACCATAACAGTGAGTCTGGAGCAGAGAAGGAGCCGAGCAATTCCCTGCCCAACAACCGGCATGGGGCAGAAGAGAGAGGTCCAGACTCTCACCAGGTGAAAAAGAGAGACAGCGAACGCAATCATAGAACCAGCGAGGTAGAGTCGAAACCCATTGAAGAGCCAAAACCTGAGACCAAAAAGCTGAAGAGTCTGTCTGAGTATGCTCAGACCCTACAGCTGGGCTGGAATGGGCTTCTGGTGTTGAAAAACAGTTGCTTCCCCACTTGTATGCACATTCTAGAGGGGGACCTGGGAGTGATCAGTGGCCTTCTCAAAGACCATGCTTCAGGGAGCAAGCTGACACAGCTCAAGATTGCCCAAAGACTTAGACTTGACCAGCCCAAACTGGATGAGGTCACTCGGAGAATCAAGCAGGGAAGCCCCAATGGTTATGTGGTGCTTCTGGCCACTCAAGCTACTCAAGGAGGGCCTGGAGCAGAAGGGACCCACACTGTGGAGCCAGGTTTGCAGCGGAGGCTTCTCAGGAATCTGGTCTCATACTTGAAACAGAAGCAGGCTGCTGGGGTGATCAGCTTGCCAGTGGGAGGGACCAAGGGCAGAGACAACACAGGCATGCTCTATGCCTTCCCTCCTTGTGAATTCTCCCAGCAGTACCTCCAGTCTGCTCTAAGGACATTGGGGAAGTTAGAAGAAGAGCATATGGTGATAGTTATAGTAAGAGACACTGCCTAGCCAAAACCTGGCTTTTCCCAATCTTGTGTTTTCTTTTGTGTCATGAAAACAGTTATTTTTAAAGCCAATTCTGCTTTTGGGTTGGCTTTTCTGCCCAGTTATTATGGTTGGTTTGGTGAAGGCCAAAGCCCCTTCCACCAAAACTCAATTTTTTTTTAATGCCCATTTATTGATTTCTAATGTATGAAACACTTTCCAGTGTGTTCTGTATTTTATTTTTTAACTAACTGTATGGAAAGTTGTCAGTAAAGCCTTTGTCCAAGGATCAATTTTTAACCCTGTGCAGTGTACTGGTTTAATGAAGTCCCCTTTGAAATAATGGAGCATGTGGTACTTCCCTGCCCTCTGGGGTTTTCCCCCTACTTGCATAGATATACCTTTCTCTCTCTCACACACACACACACACCACACACACACACACACACACACAAAATTTCTAGGTATCTATCATGACTAGCTTAGAGCATGCAGAATCCAGCACTGAAACTTATTTGTCTACAGGAAAACCTGTATACTCTGGGCCTTTCTCCCTGGAACATTTACAACGACCTGGGTGTGTCTTAACCACTTAAACAAAAAGCTGCTGCTCCTTCCCCTATCTAGTCTGCTTTAAGAAAATACAGCTGTCATTCTGATGTACTTCAGGTATTGTATAATAAGCTGCCTCATTTCAAGACCTCGAAGAAAGCAGGTGATGCTTTTTTGCCCAGTGTATTGGTGAACCTGGCAGAAATGTTAGCAACCCTGAAAAACTGGTGGTGACACACTCATTGTCCTGTAATCTGTGCCGGGGGGAAGTAGGGAGAGAGTTCTTCAGGTGACATTGCCATGTTCAGGCTACCTTTCAAACTAGAACAACATGAGGACACATCAGCTTCCTTGGTTCCTTTTGCTTTGGGGGCAGACTGAGCTGTGGAATCATAATGTAGCTATTTGGTTTATGTAAAGGGGTGTGAACTTCGGGGATTAGCAAACCTTCCCATGGAATGCTTGAGCTACAGGTTCAGGGAAGAGCAAAAAACTTTTAAAATCTGTGTATTCATTTGCCTGTCTGGCCAAAGACTCACCAGGCTTACAATGAGCTTCTAAAACGTAAGTGGAGCGTAAGTTTCTGAGCTACAGAGGTGCAGGTTTTCCCAGGGGTAAAGAGTACAGGGGGATGGCAGGTATCTAAGTTCTAGCTCAAACCTCTAGCAATTCAGGAGCCATTGGGAAGCAGGCATTCAGTAAACTTTCCCTTGTGTAGGACTGAACCATAACTAAAACTAACCAAGTCAGCTGTCAGCACTAATAGACCTGCAGGGTACGGAGCTATGTACCAACCACCAGGACACAGACGCCTGCCTTCTGGCAGCTTTTAATTGAGACCTGAGGCAGCAGGAACTGAGCAATCAGTGATTGGAAGGGGGAGGGGGATATCTGAATCTTTTTAGTCAGTAAGCCTGTGATTAAATACTCTCTTGAAAGCACCTCATGGCCTCCCTCTCAATTCTTCACAAGAAGGTTCAGCATAGCACCTGCTTCACACTGGAAAATGGGCTTGTCCTCAGTTAAGTTCAACATTTACTAGGCATGTAATATATATATGAGACACATTTTGCTGGGTGCTGGACCTGAAAAAAATTAGTGGACGGATTGGAGGGTCAGAATTATGGTCTGCAGCTATTTGAAATGAGGTTATGTGAATAAAAGTCTTTTAGAATGCAAGCTTCCCCAACCATCTTTGAAAAGTCCTGAAAAGCACCGAAGACTCATCTAGGCTAAAAAGTTAACATCGGGGCAAAAGGGCATCATGATAGAGGGGCTACCCTTGAGCCATGGAAACAATTACCTTAGAACAAAGCCCAGATAACATTAGACTTCCACTGCCTAGCAAACTCATCTTAGAACTCCACAAAGTGAGTACTTAACAACCACTGAGGAAGATGAGAGCTCCAATGGAAGAGGCTCTGAAGGCTTGTTTTTTAAGTTGAAAAGGATGATATGTACTCTGGCCATCTGGAATTCGTTTCAGTGAACTTGAAGTGGAACTTACCTCAGGTAATCAGGAAACAGGTTCCTTGTTAAGACCTGTCTTTCAGGAGTGAATCCCAAGAAGGAAACTGACTCTAAGGGCATTTTCAGGAATAACCATGGAATTTCAGGTTTCAGAATTTACCTATTTTTGACAGTTTTAGAGAACCCTTTCCTCTCCTCCAGCAGGCAGCTAGGAAGCAACTACAGTTAGAGAATTGAGGACCACGAAGAGCAGGCAGGTAAGCTGGAATCCTGAGCTTTTGGGGGGGACTCAGAGAAATGAGGCCATGTGCTGGACTGCTGGGGTCCACATGATCCTTTAATTCTTGGGGAGAGATAAGAGTTTAACCAGACTCATGGACTGTTAGAGCTAGCTGGGTCTTTAGGCATCTTACTGGATGTAAATAGACCCTGAGCAGGGATGTGGTTTTGCCCCCATCCTTTTGGTCAGGAGCAAAGACATATAAAATCTCCCCTAAGGTGGTTAAGGCCACCCTACAATGGAGTAACATTTTTAAGCAATACCTGAAGCCTTAGGTTTAGGACCAGAAGCACACAGATAGCCTACAGACAAGAAGTGGTTAGTACCTCCAGGCAGTTCAAGGAAAGGTTTACCAAACGAGAGTGTGACCTGGAATTTGCTTGATGCTGCAGAACTTGCCATTTCCTGCTTATATTATCATCTAGATTAAAGAGCTTGGTTCCCAGAGTAGTGCTTCCCAGCACTGGAGTCAGATCCTAATGAACTGAAGTCGGCCATTCTACTCTTCCTTCCCAGGGTCAGAGTGGTACCTGCCATACTTCTAACTGCCCTCGGCTGCGCATACACAAAAGCCCTTTAGCTCTTTCCCCTGTCTCCACACCTATGTCTTAGTCCCACCAGTGGTCCCTCTGGGCAGCACCCTGGATATTATCAGTGCCCATATTTAGAACCTAACCCTAGAGGCCTATCTTGCTACTACAAAGAAATTGGTAATGTCAACTCAAGATTTTTTTTTAAAAAGTTTACTACTTATATGGAATCTACAAATATGTATTCTCTTTTAGGGTAGTTTAGATTGGTGGCCTTAAGTCTTTGGTAATCTAGACAACCTAAGGAAGAGGCAGGAAGGTGTTTATTCAGTCCTTCCCAGGGGTGTATAACTCTAGGGGCTGTAACCAAGTCAACCAAACCCAGGTTTCCTGATGGGAGTCATTGCCTCTCATTTCCCATCCCCACAGGATCTGTTTCCAAGTTTCATTTAGCCAGCCACATTTCAGAGACACAGTTAAGTCCTATGGTTGGCTGAAGGAACCTTACAGGATTTCACAGAGTTGTAATCCCAGAACTTAATTAGATGTAGAAGGAACCTTAGAAATCATATACACCAATCCCCTTGTTTCACATCTGAGGAAATGGTCTGAGAGAGGAAGATAACTTCGTCAAAGTAACACACTGATTTAGGAGTAATGCCAAGTCTAGAACTCAAGTCTGACTCCTAAATGCAATAAAACTTTATTTAAAAATGCCAAAGCCATTCTTTGCTCCCTGACCACATGCAAACAGGCAGCAGACTGGATCTGGCTCACAGACTGTATTTCCTGACTCCTGGAACTTAAGTGTCTTACCTTTCTTTGTATCCCCAGCACTTAACACAGTGCCTGACACATTTACTAGATGTTAACTGACCCAAGTGACTAAATCGGGAATATGATTTTTATGCTGCCTTTGATCAGGGACAGAAGTTGGATAAGGTGCCCTCCCAGGTTGAGTTAGTAACCAACTCCTATTTTAGGCATAAGGAAGATATAGCTAGTGTCTCAGCATTTCTATCCTCTTGGGAATCAGAACATATTTGTATAGTATGGGCCTGATAATATATCCTAGGCTGATAAGCCTATCACCATCCAGCTATCTGAATTATCATTTAACTTTAAAACCTTTTCCCATAACCCTAACCAGGAGTGGGGAACCTGCAACCTCAAGGCCACATGTGGTCTAGGTCCTCGGATGTGACCTTTTGACTGAGTCCAAGTTTTACAGAACAACTTTTATTAAGAGGAGTTGTTCTGTGAAGTTGGATTCAGTCAAAGGGCTGCCCTTGAGTGCTACATGTGGCCATGAGGCAAGTTCCCCACTCTTGGGTCTATCACCACCCCCACAACATAAGTGAGTTGAGGTAGGAGCTTAGAAGCTGTTGCTATAGTAGAATCAAGAAATGCTTAGGACCGGTGGCCCTCACTATAGAATTCAGGGTGGTGGTGATCCTCTTCAAGGACAGGGAAAGGGTTTGGACATGTGATTTCATTAGTATGGGGAACTCTTGGAGGAGGAAATCCTCTCTCTCTCTAACAAAGCAAGTTGGCACCTCTCTGCAATTGGTAGGCTTAAGACAGTTACCTAATGCATTAAGAAGTTAAATGACTTGCCTAGAGTCAGCCAGGATGTGTCGTTGTCAGAATCTGAATCCAGGTCTTTTCTTGGTTCTAAGGCCATTTCCCTATCTACTTCACCATATGTCCACTACCTCAGTATCTCTTCAAACTTTTACTTTGTCTCCTAAGAACAAAGCAGCCATGGTTGAAAGGGAAAGAATTACCCTTTTTCAATAGTTCCATCCATCTTCTGGTAAGGCTAATCCTATTCCTTCTTTCCAAACATCCTTTTTTCAAAGGTACCCTTAGCTCCTCCTCTCCCTCATTCCCACCTGTGCAGCTGGACACTGACTGTGGCCCAAGTGATCAGGCAGAGGCTCTAAAGCTTTGTTGTCTAACGCTTCAGAATTCACCAATTACAACTCCCTTTCCCAGGAGCCCTATTCTCCTTTCCACCTCCTAGGGAATTCGGCTGACACCAATTCTGCCATATCTATGACCTACTTTCTTGAATCCAAAGCATGGAAGGGTTGAGGGGGACCAGCCCATACTACATCCAACCTAAGAAGCAGCTATCTAAAAAGACAGATACCTCCACCCCACCCCATCCCCACCCCACATGGAAATGGCAGAGTGGATCTGGCTAGAATGACTCAGCTCTTTGCTTCAATGCAGTTCTTGAGGGGAGAGCCCGCAGAGTTTTACCGCATTGTTACTGCTACTGTCCCTAGAGGACTGAAGAAATCTGTCTATATTGGGAGGGAAGGGACTCACCTACTGCTGGAAAAAAGAGAATAGGTAAAGGCCATAAACAAAGACAGACTTGTAGTTTATTTTGTATTTTTTTTAAATAAATACACTTTACATTAAAGAAAAAGGCCTTTGATTTGTAATTTCCACACAGAAGAAAGGGGAAAAAAAAGATTAAAAAAAAAACTGAATCACGAAGAAAAATAGAGGGAGTGAACTTATATCACAAGTTCCCTCATCTCCACAAAACCAGTATCCACAATGACCAAAATGCTAGGACTTGCTCCTGCCTGCCATTCTGTAAGGGTGGGTGAATGAATGTGTGCATATACATGGCAAACAGCAGTCAATGTCTGCCTTCCTCCCCAGCTCTGGCACGAAGGCACCTCAAGTCAAGGAAAAAAACACCAACATCCTGACAGCATGAGGCAACAAAACTTTTTTTTTTTTAAAAATCATATATTATATTTATAATAAAATAGTCTTAATCCTTATCAATTTAAGAAACCACGATTTTCCTTTTCATTTTAAATACTTGTGTAAAAACGCCTCTTTATATTGATCTTTGGGCATCACTTTTTCCCAAAGGAAATGAAGCTTAGGGGACAAGGTACCCGGTGGATATAAGTTCACACCCTCTTTGCTATAAACACCTGCAATTTTTTTTTTTTTGCTTTTATATAAAACTATTTCTTGTTCTTTAGTAAAGAACTTTATACAAAGAAAATATATTGTGAAATATCCCCAGAGAAGTGGGGCTTTTCCTTAAGGAAAGATTTGTCCATCCTGGAGGAAGTGGGGAAAAGAAGGCAGAAAAAGGGCCTAACCCCTGATCTCTTTATTAAATGGCCACTGTTGGGCACAACTGATTCTCTGCTTAAGCCAAAACCCTCCAAGCTTGAAGCCTACAGGTTGTCAAAAAGCAGCTATCCCTGGGAGAGGGACAGCGACAGGGATGGGAGAGAGGGGAGAAGAGGTGTCAGGGAGGCTTGTTTTGAATTCGCTGCTCATTTGGTCTCCTGCCTGCCAGGAATAGAATTTCTTCAGTGGGCATCCATATGATGATCGCTCCTCACTCATTCAAAGATAAGATGATGTCGTCTTCCAAATCGGAGTTATCTGAGCTATCAGCTGGAAAAGTAAGAGAAGAAAAAGGGAGGTAAAGAGGAGGTTATGTGTTGAACTTACAAGAAGTGTTCAGAACGTACTGTGCTCTACCTTTATTCTCCCTGAGTGGGTCAATTATCATTTTCAAGAAAGGAGAAAACATACCAATTAGCTCCTTAGTGTCGGCAGCTGCAAGCACATCTGTTGCTGGCAACCATATCCTACCCTGGGAAATCTCAGCTCAGTGTTCTTTAAGAAGGTCCAAGGCAGTTTAACCTTTTTTTGCTCTTAGGAACACTTCTGCTGCCTGAAAGAACCTATCCAGCCAAAGGGAACTTCAATCCAAGTAAAAAGAAGATACTCAGTGGTCCCAGAAGAAATCACCACCTACAGCTTTAGCAGGTGTCTATGCTGTATAGCCCTGGCCCTAAAATCAGGCCTACTGCAGGGCTTCATGTCACAGAGCTGCAGCCAAGCTCAAGGGATCCTAACACTCCTACCGTGAGTTCAAAGGATGGAGAACAAGAAAAGTCACTCCATATAGTATTGTTAAGACAGAAGATGTGAGACCTACATAGGGGCCCTCCCACCTTAGTGCTACTTGGGCAAAGAGGGCAAATTTTCACAGCTCCGTGTAAGTTGAATCCCACCTTGGTTTCTCATTTAGTCACTTCATTCCCACTTCCTAGAGATTCTGGACTAGAAATGGGGGCTCTCAGTAGGGAGGCTCTGGTTTGAAGGAACTTGGATATTTTCCCCTAAACTTCTCAGACTCCCCTATGATCCAACATTCATCAAATCTTGTTCTGCTATAGAAAGTCTCAGATACACACCATCAGTGTGCCTCTTCATTACCAGCACCACCTTCTAGAGAAAGATGGCCTGTACAGACTTCCAACTATAAACCCTGTGGGAACATCAGCTACCTATGTAGGGTTAGCCATCTCACAGCAATGCCAAAGGAGAGGCTATTTTGAAACTCAAGGTAGGAGTCTGACTTCCTCGTGACTTGCTCCTACTCTCAACAAAACAGGTCTAAGGCCCACCTAGAACACACCACTGAGAATCTTTTATGGATATAAAGCTCTGATAACCTGCTTCATTATGTCCCTTCCCCCTCGCATCTGCCAGGCTATACTAATGCCCTCTTATATAACACTGATTGGAAATGCAAGGAGCCAGATTTGATTCTCTCAGCTGCCTCTACATTTCTGAGGCCTAAATGGCCATTCAAAAGGGGGTCATCATGTATTATTCGAAGTCAAGCAGGACAGAGAGGAAAAAGCCTGCCTCTTGTTTCAGCACTCTTCTTGGCTGTTCACAAAACAGAAAGCATGTCAATGAATGAGAAAACGAAAATTTTCAATAAGTCCTGTAATTCCTACTAAAGGGAATGGGTTAACCAAAGATAAATGGCTTCTCATCTTAGCTACATGACTAGCAAAAGCTTATTCTCTCCTCAACAAGTATAAAGCCTCCAAAAGGGTAAACATCAGGTACCATCCTCTGGGAAGTTTTATTCTTCAGATTTTTTTCTGGTACTAGAGTTACCACCTTTATGGAAATTACAGATAAAACAAAACATTTTCCCAAACGTCACTTCCAAGAAGAAGACATACTGTGATGGAAGAAGTAGACAATCAAGCTCTTGAGCGAGGCTAGACCAGAAGGCAAAAGTAACTGCCCCTGGGGTCAGAGGAGTCACAATCAAGCAAAGGGGACAGGAAGCAAAGATCTCCTGAGAGTTAAGAAAACAAGGAAGGAAGATCAGAGAATAAAGTCCTGGAATTACTGGAGTAAATCAATAATGGCATCTAATCTCATCAATATGCTAAAGCTTTTCTCCAGCAGTCTAAAAGAGGGATGCCAGGAAGCTGGGGGCTCCAAGAAGAGAAAGGAGGCCAACATAGCCTGGTAATAACCCCATGTGTACCTAAGTACTTGACCTTCTTCCCCACAGCCCTAGAGATGTCCAAAGACACAGCCGGAAATGAGGGTATACTAAATGGACCGGGAAAATTTGTTCCAAAGAACTGGACCCAACAGTGGAAAGTGACACCTGACCATCAGCCTCAGCTACATGCACGAGCACCAAGAAAAGGCAATTAAGGGAATTCACATAGCCATAATCCTTCTTAAGCTAGGTTCAAAAAGTTGATCCAACTTTTGGTATAAAAGTGGATGCTGAAAAATTATGTAAGAAGATTGGCTTTCAAGAACACTACTGTTGACAGGTCTCTTGTGTCTTACGTTTCTTAAGGGAAATGAGAAATACCCAAAGCTAAGGGAACTCTGATAGTAAAGATACTTTGCAAATACAATGTTATATAAATACTTTGCCAGACCTCCTCGCCATCACTCCTATCAATATAACTCAAGCTATAGGACTTCCTTCCTATTTATTTAGCCTGTGCTACTGTTTTTTTTTTAAAGCATAGACTGGGGATGCTTGGCAGCATGCACCAAACCAAATACTTAGAAAAGTCCTCTTAGGGCACTGCAAAGTCTTAGAAAACCTGTTGACCCTAAGTAAGCAAACAAATTCACCTAACAGACCAGATTAGCTAGAATATAGGATAACAGGACAATAGCAATGCCCAAGCCTCATCCCCTGAAAACAGGACATCTGTAGCTTAAGATTCTGTTGTCAGCGCCATGACAACTTTGAAAACCAAAGTGGACTAACCACAGCCTGCATTTGCTCTCAAACTCCAGCTAAGACTCATGACATAGTCTGGGTTATTCTCTATGCTCACTACAAACTCTTTTCTCCATCTTACCACCCCAACTTTCCCCTCCCCCCAGCACCCAGCAGAGTCATCATTTAAGCTTCTTCTTAGTTCTACACCAGAAGCTTTCCCCCTCTCAGTAACCTAAGTACTGTGCCTATAGATATGACTTGGGAAAAAATAGTTGCCAAATCTAAAATGCTTGGTGTTCTGGTGGCTAGAACAGGAAGTTATTTTACAAGCCAAACCCAAATTTTGGCGGCCTTGCATTCAAACTAAAAAATTAAAAAATGAAAGCAGTACTCACTTGCATTAGCTGGCACCACCACGAGCTGGACTTTACTCTCCGCCACGGCTGCTTGCCACCCTTTTTAATGTGCCTCACTAATCCCTTGTCATTTAAGTGAATTAAAAATTGAACATGTCGATACAGCTTGTACCCCATGCCCAATTATTAAGCATAATAAAAATGTTTAATAAAATCTGTTACCCCCACTTTTTACATTGATTGCACTGGTATGTTTTATCCACCCCTTACTCCCTGAACAAACCAAAAACCTTCTGCTGAACAGGAACCCTTCCTGGGACAAGGCAAAAGTCTCTCCAGAGTACTGCCCTATCTCCTGGGCTGTCCTACTATCTCAGTCTCCAAGTGCAGGAAACAGAAGCTGATAAACAGCTCTCTCCCCTCTCTCAATAGGACAGATGGAGTTATAGTCCCCAGCTCCTCCCCCGAAAAGAGTTTCCTTAAAACAGCAACAGAAAGAAGGGCTCATGGAAGTGGCTACACAGAAGCCAGTCTCCTCTAAGTTGGTTTTAGACTCTGATCAGAATCAGCAAGATTTATCCCAGAAAAATGTTCTTACATCACGGTTTAAAGGGAATGCCTGAATTATACCTCCAACTAAATAATTTCCTCCCCTCTCTCCCCACCACCTTCCCCACCACCACCAAACCCATCCATTATAAAAACAGGTCAACTATGGCGAGGCTTGGCTTTAATTAGGTCTGTGTTGTGTCCTCTTCTCTCTGGACATAATACCTACCACCTTTAAAAGTGCTGACTGGACTATATATAAGAAAACCCGCTGGAGATCATAGGGGTTATTTCCCCAAAATTCATGAGTTTGGCCACAGATGGGCAGTGAAGCACTACAACGAAACAGAAGAACAGCATGAATGAATCCGCCAGTGATGCACACATCTTACCGAGGGGCTGGTGAGCAGCCTAAATGGGAGCCTGCCCTAAATGAGTGTCGACAGTTCAGCTAACTTGTAAAAATGATCTTATTTTACATCATTAGCTGGCTTTTACAGGACTCCTGAGCAAAGACAAGGGACAACCCTATCTCAGATGCCTATAGGGCCACCCAGTTTGGTTCTAAGGGGAAATTTACTACCTAAGGCTTTGTTGACTTATTCATCACAAGGAAGAGGAGGAAGAGGAAGAGGCAAAGGAAGAAGAAATGCTAAGCAGAAGGGAAAGAAAGGAGGAGAGAGAATGTGCCCCACCACTTCTAAGAGGGAGGAGCCAACAGCAGAGAGGAAAAGGACAACACAATGGACTCTATCACTTTATCTCTTTAGAAATGAATAAATGTTCAGGAGAGCTTCTTCTGACGAATTCAGATGTGCCCCTCAGATGGAACAAACAACTAAATTTTTTCCATCTGATTTAGGAAGTTTAGTCCTCTGAAGGTAAGGGATCATGGCCAGTTGGTTACACAGTTTAGGTGGTGAGATAGCAAATGAACACAGATGCTGACTTTGCCTTTCCTCCATGGGAAATGTACGGTTAGCAGCTGAGGGCAGAGCAAAGAAGACACGTTTGACTCTCCATCTGGGTTGGCATGTAGGAATAAATACTCTCTGATGCTTCCTAGGATCAGAGTGATGGTCCTGTCTATACTTACTGTCTCCCAGTATCAATTCAACTTCCTCATCAGCATCAGAGTCTTCATCTTCCCCTTCATCTCCTTCTTCAAGCAAGTTAGCCAGCTCTTCATCTGAAGGAGAGAAGTCATTATCACCATCCTCGCCAGCGTTCTCATTGTTTTCATCCTCCTCCAACTCTGCCTCCAGCAGCTGATCAGTGTCAAGTTCATCAAGGTCATCTGTGTCATCATCATCTTCATCATCATCTTCTTCCTCCTGTTCTTCTTCCTCCTGCAGAGAAGACAGTAGGTCCATTAGGACAAATGCCTCAAAACCAAACATATGGCAGACGCGTCAGCTTTAGCTTTTCCCAAACAGGTGGTGTGTGAGGGATAGGAGAATTACCTGGGAAGTAACTTACTACCAATTCCGATGCATTTCAGGGTTAGTACTAGTTTAAAATATCAGACTGATAGCTCTGAGATATACAAGCCATGCCTACCCAAAGAAGAGCATAGCACAGAAAGGACATATCTTCTCTAAAGGACTTTGAGTTCAAAGCATTAGGCTGCTTTATCCAGCAAGTTCAATCTCTATTCAACCTTCAGCAGTTTACCTAAAATTCCCCAACAAGGTATTAACAGTTATGCAAAAATCTAGTCATAAGTCAAGAGAGAATTCACTTCATCATTCATTCCTCTCCTGCCTTAGCCAAAGCAGGAAAAAAAAAATTCAAATATGAATCATTTAAATAGGAACAGGACAAGTTTCTTTCAATAATCAAGTAAATTCTGCTTTTTTAAGCTGAGAAAACACAAGCCAGTTAAAGACAAATCAGTACTTAAATTCATCTTCTCAAGATCACACTGCATTTTCAACATCCTAGTCTTGATCTTTTTCATTGTTAGGACATGATGCAGCTATAATATCCCCATTATTCTTAACATAAAAACAAGAGAACAAATTCTTTCATAACTGCAATGCAGGGGAACAAACCCTGAGTGATAATATAATTCAACACACAAGGCTTCACTTTCTTCAGCAATCAACCACAATGTGCTAAACTGTTCATATATTTCTCCCAAGACCTTTTCAGAGACAGAACAGGTACTAGGAAATGAATCGAATGTTTTGCTCCCAATTCCCAAGGCTTTGAAAATTCTACAACCTGTCATTTGTTACCAAGTTTAACTTTGCACAGGAATGTAAATAAACTCCCAGTCCTGGGGCTGGCTCAAATACCCATTACCAAAATGTAATAGCAAAGAGATCCTAATCTCTACTGCAACTTGCATTCAATATGATTCTTAATAATTGGCCCCCCAAAACACAAGTAAAGTGGGGAATGTAACAAACAAGTTCCAAATAAGAAAACAAGAAAATTATAATATCCATCAATTATTTTTAAAACCCCACAAATATCTCTGACCTTCCTTCATCAAATTAGAATTTACTAGCTTGGTTAATTGCTTTCCTGGTGCCTACAATAATGTCTGAACTACGAATGACTTAGAATTGCCAATTGTTACTATGAACTCACAGATCTTTAGAAGTAACACAATGGGTAGAATAAAACCACAACACTAGGAAGTATAACGTTCTCACATGAAGAGAAAAGAAAGGTAGCACATGTAAAACTGAAGCACCTAGTTTACTATGGGGCCAGTTTGAGGTCTACAGCACTGAGTATTGAACACAAAATGAAACCACTGCACCTGTGGGTTATCAATAAACATTAACTAAATTGAAGTGAATCAAGAGTAAGAAAAGTCAAATCACTGCAAAAACACTGAATAGTTAATACTGACACAAGCAAAATGATCAAAACTTAAGGAAAAATGAGTCCTTTGCAATGTCAAAAGAAAAAAACAACAGCCACCACACACAGACCGGATTACAACCGATGGAAAAGCAGTCATCTTTGCTGACATATTTTTATGGCCTTTACCAGCATTTACTGTATCATCATAATAAACAGTTGGTACGAAAGGCAAGCATATACAAAAGGACAACTTTTGGTTCTCTGGTGTTTATGCACTAGATAGAATATTTATCAGCTTTTCAAAATCTCAAGTTAGATGAGAATATACAAAGTTAGAGCAAAATGTTAACTCAAGCAGCTCAGTAAGATACATGCTTCTAGGTCTTAACACCTCACAAAATGTTATTATTACCTTCGATTAGCCGGGAAAACTGGGTAAGGAGAAATTCACAAACCTTTAGTTAAGGCCTATCTCCTAAAAGTAATTCTGAAAAGGTCCTAGCTTTGCAAACAAAACTCCAAATTCACAAGTCCTGAACTTGGGTGGAAATGAGGCAAGGGTCTACCTGGGCCTACAACAATTCTACAAATCCAACTTTTCATTTCATATTCCTGTATTTGAACTAATTCTACACATAGCCATCAAAGAAGATCCAGGGAACACTGCTATAATTATAAGAAAAGTAGGTAAGAGGAATGCATGGAAATCTGCCTGATTAAAAGGAGAACTTGTTGCTTTATCAATAAAACTCAAGTGTTTAAACAACCAATACTAGTTTATTTTCTTTTTCTAAAAATTATTTCTAACATTCATTACTAGTTTATTTTCTATAATATCCTACATGGATATGACTATTATGAATCAAACTCTTCTACGGCCAAAGTACTCTTATAAATACTTCATCTAACTTACCTAGAAAATTAATAGAAAGATTCCAGGAGAATCCTTCTTGTTTTAAGCAGCAAAGTAATCCAGCTTTCACGGTTAAGTATCAAGGTTTTTAGTGAGGGACTGACAAAATGGCCAAAAAGAAAAAGTGGCATCCAGGTTTCCCCCCTACCCTCAGCCCACCCCTGAGTGAAACAAGATTATCTCTTTAGTGGCTTGGGAATAGGATTATTACATAAATACTTTGTATCTACTGCCAGTTCTAAATTCAATTCTTGGGAATAACTATTAATGATCAGTAAACTATAAAAATGTCAGCTATTATTAATGTGTATATGCTTAAATCATTCAACAAAATGTTACATTTTTCTTAATATCTAAGAGAATGCAAGCCTGTTTTGGCATTGTCTTCAGATCTACTTTAACTTTTCTTCCTTAATGATAAATTTTCACCATATTTGATGTCTACCCCATCCAGACACTTGCTATCCTTTAACTAAGAGGTTCCTTCTTCTCTAATAAAGAGGCCTTCTGGGTAGAAGTATTTTCCTTCAAGAACAGAATAGATTGCAACAACTTATAGTTGATGGAGATAATCAAGCCTTATTTTATGATAAAGCTTTTTCTTTGGATGACCACAGCATCTATTTCTAATGAGACCATTCAAAACTCTTCTCTCTGAAAACAAAATAGCTACTTTTCCAACAGAAGTAGCATTAACCATGTTTTTCCAGGCAAATCAAGCCATTGAACAAGTTTAACAGAGTAACTTGTCTTAACAACTGGAACAAGGATGAGACGATTTTTTCACATGTAATTCACACCTGACCCTCGTATCTTAACCCAGCCAGATTGTCTTTTTCAAAATAAAAATTCTGTTCCATACACTTTCTGTAATATTTACTTCTGGGTGTCAAGCCCCCTCAAAAGTTGTCTTTTCATGAGAGGTCTAAATATCTGCATTTCCCTCCCCTCCCCCAGTAATGTCTAACACTCATACATTTAAGTAATTTTACCAGGAAATTTGGGCCTATCAGAAACAATATATTCAACTATGGCTATTATTGATAGGAGTAAAGAATCTTACCATCCGCTTCTATGCAGTCAGAGGACACATGGACGGACACAATACAGGAAACACAGCATACAATGTGTCATAGATTCCAAAATGGAGTGGAGAAAAGATAGAGTTATTCTCTTGTTGAGGTTTAATTTACAAAAAATATGTTTAACAATAATTAGATGACTTCTGCTTGATGATTCTTCAAAATGCCTAAATCTTATGGGCAGCAAATATCTAGCCCTCTTACCTTATTAAG
Organism: Phascolarctos cinereus; assembly: GCF_003287225.1. Lineage (NCBI taxonomy): Eukaryota > Metazoa > Chordata > Mammalia > Diprotodontia > Phascolarctidae > Phascolarctos > Phascolarctos cinereus. The sequence goes on along the minus strand of NW_027555847.1, from coordinate 84,541,730 downwards.
TATATCACTTTCTATAGAGATGTACTACTTAAAGAACAATATTTTAATTTTAAACTTTTATTTGTTTTCACTAAATGTCAATGTCAAAATTACTGACTTGACTATGAAACAGTTATTATAGTCTCTATTAGATTTAATCAAGATAGTAATTTGCTTATTTATGTTTCAATCAAATTACCTTTCAGGTTTGTAGGCATATGACCCTGGGATAACCTATGCCTTGCTGATTCGAAATTAAAACTGTGAACATCTTCTCATGTATAATGAGAAAACAGCACTAGCTTATTCCATCCTGTTGGGGTTAAGTCACTTTGAGGTTCAACTCATTAAATTTTAAAGGAATCTAAAGTGAGTGGAGAAAGATAAACATTAAAATATAGTGTTGTTTTTCTGGTCTTTTCATCTTATCAGACTGCAAAGGGGCCACTCACACTTGACATTATTTTAGTAAGGTGAGCATGCAAAGAGAGATCACTCAAACCTCCAATTCCTGTGCCATAGAAAATGAACAAATGTTCAAGGTCAAATTACTAACATCTGAGAAGATGAGAGCACAAAATTTTTCATATTTCATAAAAAAACAAAAATTGTATAGTAAATGATCCATATGAAAACAACCAGCCTAGAGCTATTAAATACAGCACAAAGGCATACCAATCATAAATGAAACAGAAAAAGAGATCAAAGACTCAGGAAGTGGCAAGATTATGGCCAAAGAAGAGCAAAGAAATGTGATGAAGCAGCAACCACTCCACAAATTCCCATGACTGCAAATGTGACTCAATCAAACCCAAGTTATAAAGTAGCTTTATTCAAAATATATACCCTCATATCCCACCCCCCCCACACATATCTGCTGTTTGAGTCATAAATCAAAGGGCAAGAAAGTAAAGGGTTTAGAGGGGTATGAGAAGTTCACCATCAAGGTACGATTTCAGAACTGGACTTTAGATTAAAGTCTACTCTTAGCAACATTTCCCAGGAAAAGAGAAGAGTACTAAACAGGAAATACTGCAAAGGACCTAATTCAGTGACATCATTTTATCTGCCATCTATAACCCAAAGAAATCTCAAATGACATTTAAGAAATCTGATGACCGATTATCAAGACAATAGATAATATGTAGAAAGTATTCATAAAATGCTGTGGTGATAATAATTGCTAACATTTACATAGCACCTACTATGTGCCAGCATGCTTTTACAATTATTATCTCATTTGAGCCTCACAACAACCACGGGAAGTAGGTGCTGTTACTGTCCCCATTTTACAAATGAGGAAACTGAGGCAAACAGAGGTTAACAGTAAGTGTCTGAGGCTGAATTTGAATTCAGGTCTTCCTGAGTCCAGGCCCAGCATCCTGGGTAATATGGCACCATACTAGCTGCCTTACTAATGATAATAGAACTATGCCACCCCATCAGATTCACGCAACATAAGATTTCACAAAATTAAGGTGACTCACCTCCAACAATGACTGCCTGAAGGTAGTCATGCCATAACATTTGGTGTCTTCGAAGCCTTCCAGAACTATAAAGCACTTAGAGAAGCTCACTTGTTCAGAGTTTGACACCCTAGAAGGTTGCCAGCCTCAGAGCACCTACCTCCCCTTCCCTATATTCTCTTCCTAATCCAAGACATCAGAACTCCTCATCAGTTCACTCCTTTGAGTATTCCCTAAGAATAGTTAAATATCTCACTGTAAAAGAATGAATTCATCAGCCCCTTTCTCCTCTTCTCCATCCCCTCCCTGCCTCTGAGCCTTGAAAAGAAAGCTGGGGTAGAGTGGTGAGAGAAAGAAAACAAAACTCTAACTTTCACTCACCAATGTGTCCCAATCTATCACGAAGCACTCTAGTCCCAAAGGCTTCTAAGACAGTACTCTTTGATTCCGCTGGCTTCCTCTCCCACCCTAATATTTTATATGATCTCTCCTCCCACTTTTGTAAAAGGACAACAATTTTATGGAAAGGTAATTTTCATATCACCTTTGAAATACATATGAGGATGGAAGGAGGGGAGACTTGTTTTTTGTTTTTTTTTAATCAAAGAACTGCAACCTCCTGGAGCTTCGGGTTGGTCTTTCCATTCTGGAAAGCAATTTTGAACTATGCTCAAAAAAGTGACCAAACTAGGTATATCCTTTGACTGACACCCCAAAGAAATTAAAGAAGGAGGAAAAGGAATCATATGTATAAAAATATTTACAGCTACTCTTTATGTGATAGCAAAGAATTGGAAACTAAGGGGGTGTCCATAATTGGGAAATGGCTGAACAAATTTGGTATACAACTATAATGAAATACTATGGTGCTGTAAGAAATAATGAACGGGATGGTTTCAGAGAAACCTGGGAAGACTTGTATGAACTTATAAAGACTGAAGTGAAAAGAACCAGGAGAACAATTTATATAATAACATCACTGTAAAGATAAATAGCTTTAAAAGACTTAAGAACTCTATTCAACACAATGAGCAACCATGATCTCAGAGGACCAATGACTGAAGCATGCTACCCACTTCCTCACAATCAATCAATAAACATTTAAGTGCCTACCACTGTGTTAAGTGCTGACAGAGAAGTGATAAGACTCAGGGTGCAGAATGAGACACATATTTTTTTAGACATGGCCAATGCAGAAATCTGTTTTGCTTTAGAATGTACGCTTGTTAAAAGGGTTTTGCTATTCATTGTTCTTTTAAATGGGGGTAGGATGAAAGACGTGAAAGAAAACAGATTTTTGTTCATCGAAAAAAAATTTAATAAGCACTACAGCCTTCAAAAACATACTACTGAAATTATAATAATTAGCCAGAGTAGTTAAAGACTTCTAACTATGTATAGAGAGGGAAGATGGGAGAGGGAAAGGGAAGAAAGGAAAAACATTACATTTGGGATGGGGGGTGAGGGAAATGAGCTGCAGCAATCCACAAAACACAACACAATATTGCAAAACAGTCTTTAGTTCTTATACAGGCCTCTTCTAAATTAATGATGACAGACTGGCAAGGAAGAAGGCACAGATTTTAAAATCACATAATAAAAGCACACACATTAATTCGACTGTACTCAAGATGTGGTCTTTGACCAATCATCTGACACACCATAAAAGGAACTAAACCATAACTATACTACCATCCCCACTTTAACTAGAAACAACTATTATGAAAGGATTGCAAAACTCAGGTCTCTCAGAAACGTAAATACAGGCATTTAGGGATTTGGATCCACCAGGTTTTCAAAGGCAATAATAAATATGATTATGCCAACAATTTGAAAAATGAACAGAAATACAAGCATTATCACCATGTCTTACTTGAAAGCTTAACCAGTTCAAAATATTCAGTACAGGGTAGAAACTGAATGAATCCAAAAGCCACTTCAGTAGGCAAATATCCTAGACCAGTGGAAAGATGTGGCATTCCAGAGCAACACTAGTTGAGATCACAAGATCAATTGCTAAACATTATGGAAGTCTGCAAACCGGATGGCCTCCAAAAATAAATAAATAGATAAATAAAGTGACCCCCTAAGAAAAATTTAGCATGAGACCCAAGTGAGCCAGATCATCCTGACATTTGCAAATAAAACCAGAAGGAAGGAAAAAATACAAAATGAAACATACATACATACATACATATGTACACACATACACAAATGTAAAAGATATACTGTTTACGGCAACAAGGGCACAACTGCCCCATTTGGCCTCTCTAACATCACATTATCCGATGTGCTATGTGAAGAAATGGCAACAACACACAAAAAGATAAACTTGAAAGGAGAGCTGGACCTGGACAAGTATACATACAGAAAAAAAGTCATGCTGAAGGCATGCAATTTTAAAGATGCCCAGGAGGCAATTTTCAAGGTATTTCAAAGCAAACATTCCAATGGAAAGGGAAAAAGATCACCAAAAAAAAAAGCCCGGGGGGAGGGTGACAGGGGATGGAACACAAAGCTAGACAGGTTTTTGCAACTTTTTGTTTTTTTAAAAACAAATCATCACAACTTTATGCTCACATAAAAGAAAGGTGTAAGGAACGAACACAAGATCCCTCCCTTCGTATCACATTATATCTCATGCATACATCAAAATCAGATAACACACTACAACAGACGACTGCAAAGATTACAAACTGTCAGCTCTGATCTGCTGAATACTGACCACATAAAGTGTTAAACAAGAAGATATATGTTCACAAAAGGCATTCATCAATTTAATGGAATAAGTCCTGCATGAGGTCCAAACAAACAAACACTAATTGTGAGGCTAAATATTTGATCCATTACTGACAAGGTGCCAATTGCATTAGGTCTTCTAACACTACAAAGCCTTTTGCACAGTACTGTGAAAGAGACTGATTTAACTATGCACACTGTAAAAACAAAATAGATCAAAACTGTGTATCTCAGACAGCTGAACCCAGAACTGAAAATTAAAAAAAAATCAGGTTAGTTTGAATTTAGAAAACTGTGTAGTACCTTTAAATGATTCCAAAGCACTTAAACACTATAAAAATCTCACCTCTCCAACGCAAATATATTCTCCTAGTAATATAAATCATGGGACACCATGGTTATTAATTTAAGTACATTTAAGTAGAGTGCACATATACACCAACAAAACTTGAGGACATGTGAGACTAGCCAGGGAAGTGACAGCTCACATAGCAGGAAGTGAGGACAAGCAGATAGTCTCAGCAACATGATGATAAGCCCCAAGATATGAAAAGAAAGAGTTAGGCAGGTGGGTCCCTTACAGAGAATGTTATGTGAAAACACAGTCAAGAATCGTACAGAATATGATGCTATAGAAAGGTTACAATTTCTGTGACATAAATTTATGGACCCAAAGAACAGTTTACACCTAAAGCATAGTTCTGCATAATCAATTGTTATTATTAACAGAGCCTGAAACTAACAAGAAGCAATATGTGCATATTAAATATTGTAACTCTTTAAAGTACATCAAAACCAAAGTAAAAATTAACAATTTTTAAAGTCTATTTGAAAAGAGCTTGTAGAATACCTCAGTATTATTTTTCTAATAACTTACAAAAGTGTTAGTCAGTCAATAACATTATTGAGTTTGTCCTTGTGTGGCAACACACTCTCTCTCTCTCTCTCTCTCTCTCTCTCTCTCTCTTCCTCTCTTCTATCTTATCCAATCCCACTGCACCAAAATATAATCGGTTGTCATGCTGCCCCAAAACAGGGGATGGAATGATGACTCAGAAGTACTAGTTATAAAAGATATAAAGTGTTATGGTTGAATTTTCATAAGTGGATGTCCTTTCTATTAGCTTTAACATCTAACACTGTAACACTCAGCAAACAGTGGCTGATACTCCAGGACACACACTACAAATGGGTTTGCTAATGAATGAGTATTTGGTGAGGCTGGGATCCCACTTACATGGCCTAATTAGTTACAGCTACTATGCTAGACCACTTCTACTGAACCTCTGGGTCAATTTGCTAATTTCTTTCAGTAGCTTTTCTCAATTAAAAAATACCTAAGTCAAACTCTAAATGATTGTCTCAGGGACCTCTAGAGGCTAAAATTTTAACCATAAGATGGCAAATGATGAGACAATCACTGTGCCAATCAGGTCACAACTTTTTCTCCTGGTGCTTCAAAATGACCAGCTTCAGGACCTATCCAACCAATGTATGTTGTGATTTAAAAAAAAAAAAAAGAACTTTTAAGATCTGCAGTTAGGAAACATAAATATTCTCTATACATAGGAAAACCCAGCAGCATAAAGATAGCTGATACCATTTGATGACTGACTCAGGCTCGTAAAGCCTGTATATTTTGGATGGATACTCCTACTCTTATTATTTATAATGAACATTATATGTATATAGCACTATGTGTTCTATTTTATTAATTTTAAGTATTTTATTGATGCTTTTACATCACAGTCATTTCAATGCCCTACTCCCTTGTAACAGAAAAAAGTAAAAATGACCAAGAAAGATACCAAGAAAGAAAAGAGTTTTGTGGGCCACACCATGAACCTGGAACCTTTGAGCTAAGGCACATATTCCATATAGAAAGAAACCAAATATACTTTGGTTTGGGCCACTGAACTAGGCCCAATTATGTATTCAGGCCCCAATAAAGGCTCCACTCTAATCTAAACAAGGGCAATAATCTGCCCTTACACTCAAGAAAGGGAAATTCTGCAATCAATTATAAATCTCCCTCTCAGACAAGATGCATGGAAATCAGTAAGAAAATGCTCTATGAAACAGAAGGTAATGCTTGCTACTCAGCCTGAAAGCTACAGAAATTGTGAGTGCCAATAGTGATCGCACTTTGAAGTTGGATGAAAAGTATTCCGTAAATATGCAGATGTAGATATTTAATTATCCTGATTCCCCTGGGTTAAAGGGATAATCAAGTCACAAGGACAAGCAAAGTATTCATATCCTGCTTCAGATACTAAAGAGCAAATGTTTGAATATCAAATCAATAAGACAAGTCACTAATGTGACTTCACTACAGAAAATCTCACTTATTTCTCCCACAAAATTAAGTTATCATGTTCACGCCAAACCCCAAACCAAACCACTCTGGGCTTTACTTGTACAACAAAATTCCATTTGTAAGAAGATGCTTCAGAAAATGGAAGTAAGTATGAAGACAAGCTATTTGCTAAGTATGTTAGTTAACCTTAACCCAATATGGCTTTAATGGTAAAACAAAACAAAACAAAACAAAAAAACCCACACATAATCTATTCCACTTGCTTCTATCAATCACGCTTTCCCTAAGTAACAAATGTGAAGAGGTGGGATGTAGAAATAAGGTATGGAATGGAACAAACACAAAAGCAAACATTTTGTTAATTCTTTATCATCACATACACAAAGAGGCAGCATGATATAGTGGGGAAAGACTTGGATTCAGAGGGCTTTAGTTCAAATCCTTGTTCTGTGACTCTGGGCAACTCATTCCACCTTGTGGGGAGGGAGTTTCCTCATCTGAAAAATGAGAGAGTCCCTTCTAACTCTATGCTGGTAATCTGGTGTGTAATTCTGTCATCTCTCTCCTTTACTCTATGCCTTTTTTGCTGTGTGCCCACCTAAAACAAACCAGAGGAAAAACGGTGGAAGATCTAAATTTAGTTCAATATTCATTTATTAATTTACTACATATGGCAGGCACTATGTGAGGCTACACAAACATAATGACAAGATAGATAATGCAGGTATGCAGACAGAAAAAAAAGAGATAGAGACAGATGGGTAGATGGACAGGCTAGGGTAGACTAGGACAGATTACTCCATGATAAATAGGAAATGAACCTCAGTGTTACCTCACCTGGTTTAAACCTGCAACAAGGGAAATTCTCATCTCAAATATCAATAAGTCAAAATCTTCAACAGATAATTGGTTCTCAAACATTCTATTACCCCCTCCAGAAATATACTATTCCTTGGGAAGCTAAAGTATAATAACCTGGCATACAAAAAAAACCCCCTTTTTCTGGAAAATGAATGTGATATATTGAGCATAGCTACAGAAAAAGAAGCACTAAAACTCTCAATCATGAGAAACCAAAGCACACGTTGCCAAGAGGTATCACATCTACAAAACATACACCCAAACACTCAACAGACAAGCCTGTTCCCCTAAAAATACTACCAAGACAATTCCTAATCTAAAAATTCAATTCAGCATCTAAGTGGGGGCTATAGATCTTGCCCTATGCTTTATGACAGAAATGCTAAAACAACAAAGTTCACCCTCAAGAAGCTTATACTTCAACAAGGTATTATAAGTACTCAAAAGAATTATGGCAGAAGGCAGAATGTGATAAATGCAAATGAGAAATTCCAGACAAAATGTTATGAAAAATTTAAGGAAGGAGAAATCACTTTCAGATGGAAGAATCAGAGAAAGTTTCATGAATGTGGTCTTTAAAAGAAGTGAAGGACTTCAACAAATAAAGATATGAGGGGAGTCCATTCCAGTATGAGGGATGGTCTGTGAGAATGCACAGAGGTGGAAGACAGTAGGATGAGATGGAGAAGCCTGTAGTACAATTTGGTTGAAATATCAGAGTGTATGAAATAACAATGGAAAGGAAGGTTGGAGACTGTAGAGGACCCTCAACTGCCAGTGTATGAAATCTACATTTTATCCTGTAAGCACTGGACAGCAAGTTATCAAGCAATGCAATGACCTAATTAGATCTATGCATTAGAACAACTTCGCATTTTGACAACTGTGTGAAGGACACACTGGATAGAAGAAATTAGAGGCAGGAAGACCTGTTAGGAGGCTATGAAAACAGTCCAGGTACAAGGTAACAAAGGCCTGACCTATGCTGGAAGCAGAAAAAATGGAAATAAGAGATAGTAAAGAGGGATAACTGATAGGACTTAAGCAACTGAGTAGACTGGACAGAGGAGGAGAGAAATAAAGAAGTCAAAGATGATTCTGACATTAAACTGAGAATTCAGAAATAACTTCCCATATAAAATAAATATTTCATTAATTTCCCAAAACATCAAAGCATTCTCTCTACTAGCTACTACTTCAATGAAAAAGGTTACATATTACAATATTGAAAAAATATATTCAAATATTGAGATAGTCAACTGGGTCATAACATTTCCATACCACAAATTGTCTGAGCAATTTTCAATGCTGTTTCCCAACACAAGATAACAAATACTATTCACCTAACATGATTTGTATGTGAACAAGCCAGGAATTGTACCATCTAGACAAGTTTTTCATGGGGAATCAATGTAACAGAAGCTGAGTTCTATTATACACCACTGCTGTGTACAGATTAACCTATGTGAACTTAAAAGTGGTGTCTCTGATTAGTGGCTAAGATTTACAGTAACCGTGATTAACTTCATTCAATTTTTGTATTGCAGTTTCCAAATACTAAAAAGTGATGAAAGGTTATAGCAGAATTTAGTACAGACTGGAGTAGACCTCCAAGAAGGAACACTAATCATATCACGAAGCACTTTTTAGCAATAAAAATAATGGCTCCCACCATGTTATTTTATTTGAAAGAAATTCCAATAAAATCCACCCACCTGATCCTCTTCCTCATCCTCATCTTCTGCCAGGCGCTGCCTGCCCACCTCATACAACCTGCATACTGTGTCCATGTTCAGGGCATCCATACTGCCTTGATTCTAAAATCCACCCCACAAAATATAAGTCAGTGCATGATAGAATTTAGGTATGTTTCAGCTTTGACCTACTTGCTTCAATTACCTCCCTGGGTCAATTAACATAAGTGATGCTTGCAATAACAAATGTTGTTAAGCAGACTGCAAATGTTATACTATACCTAGAGCACAGAGAAGGAAAAGCAGTACAAGAAGGCTTAGGTGCTATCACAATTAAGTGTGTGTGTGTGTGCACACACACACACACACACACACACACACGCACGCACGCACACACAGAGACAGTGCTACATTTCTCCCATACTGAATTTCTCAAAAACACATCACTCCCTCACCCCCCAACCACCCAAACCCTGGAAACAGGTACATAAGGACTACTCAAGATATCTAATAACAGCAGTAGACGCTGGTAATACACTTTTCAAATATCATCCAATATAATCCTCCCTAAAGGCTAAGCATGATACAAATGTAGCAAAAATGAATTAACTATAAATGCTCTGAATAAATTCTATTCCAGATAATCTATATTTCTCAAAGCATCCTTTACCTCAATAACAGCAAGGTAACAGTCCTTAGTGTCAGTGCACAGGTCAAAAATATTCCGTTTCACATCAATGGTAGCTAGAAAACAGAATGTGGCAAAACTCAGAGAATTATGTTATTGCATTCTTTTTCTTTTAAAGAATTCAACACACTTTCAGAAATCCTAGTCAGCTCCGTTTTTCATTTCCCCTTCCTAACTCCCCTTGCTTTTCTAAATAAAAGAAAAATCACAAATTTTCAAAACAAAAAAGCAGGAACAAAGTTGGCAAGTCTCCCTTTGTCAGTTAGAGTCATTTCTTCATAGGAAACCAAGATAATTGTAAAAACAAAATGACAATGAGTGTTTGTGTATATGGATATATCTAAATACACACATGTGCGCGCGTGCGTGTGTGTGTGTGTGTGTGTGTGTGTGTGTGTGTGTGTGTGTGTGTGTGTGTGTTTTCCAGGAACAGGTAAATATTAAAGCCTCCCCAAGAAAAAAAGAGGATTTGACATTAGGAATGCACATTCTTCCACAAAACACACATGCTTACCTATTTTTTTCATGCTTACCTATAGGCTTATAGTCTGTTGCATTAAATGTTCTGAAAGATGACCCAAAGGGGCTTTTCATCCTCTCTTCCATTAAGTCATCTTCATCATCAGCCTGTAGCATAGCTAGTTTATGAGAAGAGAAACCACCCCACCCCGACAAGATATTTAAATTTAATCACAGATACAGACAATGTTGTCTTTTAAAAACCCAAGGGTATTGGTGGAATTTCCACTATGTTTGGTTATGACTCTTCTGGATACATTCTCCTGGTAGTTTCCACAGGTTTGTCTCTAATAGTCTCCTTCACTTGTTTACTTCCCCCTGGTGAAATGTTTTAGCAGTACAACCAATGTTCTCTAACATCACAAAACCGCTAAACAGAAAGCAAACTATGAAGATCTGGTAATTTTACAGAAGGTAAAGATGTCACGAAGACTGGAAGCTAATTTCCAAGAGATTTCACATCACTGTTACACAATATTTGGACTTAACATCTTTACTAAGTTACTAAGAATTATAAGAATTAGAATCTGTATGACTTTAAATCAACACTTTTTTAAAAAGTTTTTTATTTTCTAGCCTGCTGTCTTATGAAAGTACTTTGTTTTTAATTCATGAATTTCCAAATGCTTTCCAGTGCAAAGGAGAGAAATATTCCCAGAGTAAAATCACACAGTACTCTGGCAAGTTCAGGAGCTGGACAAAGAAAGACAGAGAGGAAGGGGAAGAATGGAAAGGGCACGTGCATTACCTCCATACATCACTGTACCAGTATAGTTGAAAACTACACGACACTGATCCAAAGCTGGGACTGTGTGCAGCAGATGGAAAGTCCGCAGGTCCCACTGAAAGAACAGCAGTGAAGGAAGAGCCCCAGCAAAGAATGTTTCTCAAAGTCGTTCTCAGACCCACGAGGAAAGTCGACAAAGAAGCAAACACCCACTCGTTCCACTTCTTAGTCTGTCAGGACTGACTCTGATGAGTGGCGCCTCTGAGCTTCCTCCTACACTACGGGCACCAGAACAGTGCTGCTACAACACACAGAAAAGCTGGAAGCTCCAGGACAAAGATGAGGCCGAGAGCCACCTCATAATATCAAGCAGATGCCATATAAATAGTGACCAGAATCAGAGGAAAGTGTTTTTTTTTAAAGGCAACTGGGGCTAAGTGACTTGTCTAGGGTCACATAGGTAGTTAAGTGTCAAGTATTTGGTCTGAGGCCAGATTTGAATTCAGGTCCTCCTGACTCCAGATCTAGGACTCTATCCATTGTACCAACTAGCTGCCCCAAAAGTATTCTAATCTAATCTACCTTCCTGCACATGTAAAAACTACAAAAAAAAATTCCCTTCAAATGGAGGACTTTCTCTCTAATCTGTTAAGTAAAACATTTAATATACTTGAAATAAAACCTCACTGAAGCTCAATAAGATAATTTTTTTAAAAAAGTTTAGTCATTATTTCCAGCAATACAGAAAAACATGATTACCCATGTAATCAGTTATTATTAAAAATCTCTCAAAGTTCTCTGAAGGCTCAAGGACACTTCAAAACAACAGGAGCATCTACTTACATGTAACACAAGCCTCAGTTATGAATTTCTCATTCAAAAATTTTAAAAGATGTTTTTCATATTGGATTTTTTGTTTCTTGTAAAGAACTCACAAATGCCTAGTGAATGGATATGCAGACAGTTTTTAAAAAAATGAAAATAGTACTTGTCTAGCTCGGATTATTTCTTACAGTCTGCCAATGGTAACTGGAGGCTATATGCAATGTTATTTTTAACACTTTTTTAGGCACAACACAGCTTTAATAAGTTATCAAAAAAGCAGGCTGTTGAGAAAAAAATAATTTTCTTTCAAATTAACCTAATGTACTACTAGTTTCAAATTAACTACTAAATCAAGATTTCCTTTGAATTACACAGCAGAAAGGCAGTATTTTGGCTAATTAAATTTTGTATGGCAACAGAATAAAAAGTTAAAAATCAAATCAGTTATACAAGTTTTGCCATACTACACAAAACCATATATATCTGCAAAAAACAGTGGCTGACTAGCTTTTTCACTTCTCTTCCACATATTTAACACATTACATGATCAGCCTATAAGACAGTACAAGGGATAAAACTGAACTAAATGGATGTTAGTAAAAAATCAATGGAATTCTCTTTCTAGCCTTCTGCACCACAACCAGACCTTAACATTAACAGACCTATAACTCAAGAAGCTTTAGTTAAGGGTGAAGGATACAATTTCAGTATTAATTATGACTTCTAGTCCGTTAGGATGGAAAACACCGCTGATGTTCATGTTGAACTTGTCAAACTTATGTATGGCCTGTGCAGAGCGGACATCCCAGAGGACCCCGTCATTTAAGACTAGATCATCTGTAGGATTAAACGTGGCACAGTTCCTCTTGTAGTTGTTGGCAAGATCTGGGTTAAAGAGAGTCAACAGCTTGTTGCCAGTCTGAATGTCATAAATCTTTGGAGAAAAAAAAGAGGAGTGAGGAAGATATATCAGATTCATGTGTTTATTACAACAAAAAGATTTGCAAACCCAATTTTTCCTGACTTCTCAATTCTGACCAAAGTTTTCTAAAACCCCATTTCTCCCCAACTTGCCTAACAAGAAACCAATCTATATCTTTGCTAAAATTCTAAAAAACAAGTAGCTTTTTCACTGGATACCCCTTTCCCAAAAGAAAAATGAAAAGAGAAAAAGTCAAGCCTCCCCTAAAGATGAATAAGAAGAAATCCTCTTTTCCTATCACCATCTTGGGAAAAGGACAATGTGTCTAGCATAAGTGGGAAAATGGCATGTTTCCCTTTTCCAACTCAATGTATAATGATCTAACTACTGACTATTCATTCTTTAAGGGGAGTGATATCTCTCTCTCTCTCTCTCAGGAGAGGATTGAAGAGGGAGCTAAGTAGTATAAGATTTTCCTTGAAATATTCCAACACATTTGTCCCCAACACAGAATTTCAATTAGTCAAGCAAAGTGTCCAAATACTCACAGCAGCTTAAATGCCAAGATATTTAACCTACACAATCAATCAATAAACATATATATTAAGCACTTACTATCTGCCAGGCACTATGCTAAGCACTGGGGATACAAAGAAAGAGAAAAACATCCCCCAAAAGCACACACCCCCAGAAACCCATTTCCTTGAAAATGTCAGCTTCTCAGTTTTTAAGTTTTTCTTATAGAGCCTAGAACTATCTTCCTAGTTATACTTAGGACTATAGCCTAAGTATATAGTCTTCCAGTCAGAAGTATCTTATGTGAACAGAAGTACATGACCAGCTGTAAAGCTATGAAATCAAAGGTACTTACATGGGCAATGTCCCCTTTTGTGCCAATGACCCTATCCTGTGAGTGCTTGCTGAACTCTACGTAGTGGTCTTCTGTGAAGGAATGCCTGCAGGCAAGTAACAGGTAGCAGATATATCATACTCTCTGGAATCTGATACTTGCAGTGGTTAGGTTTAAAACTTACACCAAGTTAATCCCCAATTTTCTACACAACTAAACTTGAATTCAAATTCACTAACTCCCATAAATAAAACCAAAACATTCAAAGGTCTGGAAAAAAATCTGACAAAACAATCCTACCTTAATTTGTCCGTGCAAGATAAAAGTGCTAACAGGCCTCACCCCAAAAAAGAAAGAAACTTATCACCAAAATAATTAGCAGGCCCCTAGTCCTTTCATTCAAGCTCTAAACTACCCACATGCAGAGGCAGCAAGATAGCCAACTGCCATCTGTTAACAGGGTTCATATGGGAAACAGGTGTGACATGTGCCATATACAGCTGACTGGGGTGGGGAGAGGGAAGAGGAAGGAATGCTGTTGAGTAACGAGAGTTAACAAACAGTTAAAGAGCATTTTAAGGTTTGCAAAATGTTTTACATACATTATCTCATTTGAAACCCTCCAACAATCATGTGGTCTAGGTATTACATATATTACTATTCCCATTTTATGGTTAAGGAGACTGAAGCTCAGGGTGGCTAAGTGACTTGCCTATGGTCACCCAGAAAGTAAGTGTCAAAAGGTGGGATTTGAACCCAGGTCTCTCTAAATCCAACTCCAGCGCTCTCTCCACTACACCACGCTGCATTAAACACTGCAATGGTAGGTTCAATCTGAAAAAAAACAGTTCTGGAATGAAAGAAGAGAGTAAGTTTTCTTCTTTATCCACCAAGCTAAAAATTTAGGGGATTAAAGTTTATTCAGAACTAGCTAACAACCAATATTTTTCTTCTCCTAATTAACTCCTTTAAAGACACAGAGACCAGGCTGACAAAGAGTGTACTCACTTCATATCAAACACTGATTTCATCCCCCAGAGTGCAGAAAGGGGCTGGCTCCAAGTGGCAGACGTTAACAACAAAGATCCATCCTAAAAGAGAAGGAGGTCTAAGTTAAGTAACAATAACATATATAATTAACAAATGACATTTACACATAATTTCAGTGCGCAAAATGCTTTATGTACATTAATACCAACAGTTATATACATTTACTACTAGCATACAAAAATATATTTATGAAAATACATTTCTAGCCTACTTCTTTAAAGCAACAGAGGACAGAGGAACTCCTATGGGAGCCAGAAAGAGCTAAGCTACACAACATAACTATATTCTAACAGCAAGACCTCAGAAAAACAAAATTAAACTATTTGAGACAATATTATACATGCTTAACCTTGTAACATGTGGCAGTCATTAACATAATAATGACACTGAAAACATCCCAGTGGGGAAAAAAAATTCTCATTCTAAAAAAAGTTTCAAAATTTATTCCATCTCTTTTTAAATCATATTCCTCAGTTTTTCCCATCTGTAGTACTGGCCAACAAAAAATAAATATATTGCTCAAGGCACTTTCCAAGAACTTGCCAAATTTTAGAATATTTATTTAGGGTAGCCTTAAAGATGTGAATGTCTCCTTCCTCTGGGGTTGGTAAGGATGTCCTGATAACATGAATCTTCTCAATTTTGAAGAAAAAAAGTATTCACACCATGAGAATAGTTAATATACCACCACACTGGAATTACATAGTATTTTTCTTCCAAGTAATTCATAATATTTTAAAATTTCACTTGGATAGAACTTTGTTACAGAACCAGAAAATTTTACTACCTATATAAAGCACTGAGGCACTACAGTGTATTAAACAGAATGAGTCAGAAGGACTTGGACTCAAGTCTCCACTTTGACACATACTGCTTATGTGATCCCATGTAAGTCACTCTACCTCTCAATGCTCTAGGCAACTCTAAGAAACAAAAGTACCAGAGAAGGTGCCAACCTGCATTGGTAGAAGGAGCTTCCTTACCTGGAAGTAACCTATACTTATTAAACCACAATTGTAGTCCCTCTTGCCTATCTAATGTATACCTCCTAATAGATCTTACTTAGATGGCTTCCACAATAAGAAAAGCATAATGAGAAAACAACCAGGCCTTGGCAGGAATGCTTTTGGCAACCTCAGAAGAGTTCCTTACCCGAGACGGTTCAAGGTGTGTGATGGCAGAGTTATGACAGTTATAACTAGCCTCTTCCTGCCCACTGAATACATTGTAAAGTTTCAGCTGCCCCGTACACGTGCCAAGCATCAGAAACCTCTCTCGGGCTGAGAATGCACAGCAGGTAAAGCCACTTTCATCCTCATTTGCTTCCCGAAACACTGAAATGGGACGGAACCTAGAAAAAGACACAGAGATCATTAGCCACAATAAATCAAAAAGTTCTAAGGAAAAGAAAATTGGGACAAACTGTGTTAAAGAGAAACTAAGAGATTAGCTGGAGGCA
The DNA here is from genome assembly GCF_003287225.1 of Phascolarctos cinereus. Taxonomy (NCBI): domain Eukaryota; kingdom Metazoa; phylum Chordata; class Mammalia; order Diprotodontia; family Phascolarctidae; genus Phascolarctos; species Phascolarctos cinereus. The sequence continues at coordinate 84,525,634 of NW_027555847.1, read as the reverse complement.
TAGGAATGGTATAGTCACAAGTGTTTCCCAGTTTTTAAAGTTTAAGATGCTATCATGACAAAAAAAAACCTAATTTGATTTCATTTAAAATTTTCATTTTAAATGAAAGGGGGAAAAAGCTTCTCATTTTCAGATTAAAACAAAAACTAATAACCTATAAGTTCTTTCTGGATTTTAAAAATTATTGCAGCAATTACATGCCAACCCCATGGAAAAGAATAAAAACCAACATGGCACCAAGGCCTAGTTCAAGGCAGCTCATTAGAACAAGTTCTAAAGTAGTCAGTAGTCCTGACGAGGCAGAGTCAGTATGTCTAGGATGCTACAGTAATAACAATACAAGGAGCCTAGAATCACCACGTGGTCTCACGGATAGTCACACAACTCTGCTTTGTAATAATTCAGCTAAAAAACAGCTACTTAGGTTTATTAATTGTGTTTTCCAGTTTGATGACCACCCCTTTCCCTAAGAGGTTAAAAGCATTGCCTTACCTGCTGAAGATGAGGTGCCTATCAAAGCACCCACCATCTACCCCTCCGTACTTTGGAAAGGCTGCTCTGCGGGTTAGTCTCGAGGTAAAATTTGTTGGCGCTTGCCGCCTTTGTTTTGGCTCAGGACACTGGTGAGGGGTAAAAAGAGAAAAGGGGGGACAGGTGGCAACTGGGTTCTTGCAGCGAGCATGCTGCTCCCTAAGGTATTCTGTGATGATACTGTCCAACGTGGGAGGGGAAGGAAGATGTCTGTCCAACTGCTTTTTTATGGCTGGGCTTTGGCTGTAGGCGCCATGGTCCGATTTCTGCCTTAACACTCTGATTTTCCTGCCATTGCAGGGTGATGGCCTCTCCCTGATAAAACTGATCCTGCCAATCAAAGGGGAGCTGCCTGCATAAGATGGGCCAGGCAAGGCAAGTGGACCCTGTGGAGGCCGTGACTGAGAGTGGACAGATGAGGCTGAGGAAGCTACACTGGCATGGCTGCTTAGTCTGGCTGCAATGCCATTGGCAATGCGAGGGGTACGAGGCAGAGAGACAGGGGAAGCAGCAGCTGTGACAGGAGTGAAGGCAGAGGAATGAGAGGCAGCAGTCATGGGTAGATCAGCCTCTCTGGTGAGGACAGTTGCTGTCTCTCCCAGCCCTTTGGAGATGAGATGGTTTCGGATTAAGAGAAGCAATTCCTTCTCAGGAAAGGAGATTCTAGACTGGGCTACCACATCTGCTTTCTGCAGCCGTGCAAGAGAAACATCAGTACCAATAAGGAGGGGCTTTCCTGACACACGTTCAATTAGCTCAGCAGCATATTTGCAGAACTTGACATGGTCACTGCGTTTGTCCTGCAAAACAGGTTCCTTCATCAGCTGCTGTATCTGGCAGCTACTGAAGAGAGGCAGCTTGCTGATGATCTGCCGGACAGTGCTACTGCGAGAAAGTCCTACTAGGGCTTTGCACGCTAGCGCTCTGATCTGGTCTGCATCAGTGATGGGCATCTTGATGGACAGCAATGACAAGAGCACCTTGATACCATTGTTGGACTGGACCACATTCCACATCTTGGCCAGCGTATGCTCACTGCTTTTTGGAGGCTGAGGCAACTTCCGCCTGGGGGTTCCAGAGATGAACTTGCCAATACTAGAGATCCGGTTATCTGGGCCACATACACAATTGATAATGATCTGAAGAGCTGATTTCTGAATTTCAGCATCATGAATAAAGAACTCACCCTCTGCCACTCCCAGGATGATGCTGATACCTGTTTGAGGGAAAAAAAATTTTTATCCTCTTCTCCCCAATATTTCAAATTGATATTCACGTTCAGATTCAGAAGAACATTAGGAACAAGAACTGGGAATTGTGTTAATTTTGTTTTAACACCTTGTAGAAAGTAACTTCAATTTTCAAATCACAAAATAAAAGTATTTCTTGTTTGCTGCAGAAATGATAGCTGTGGACTCAGCTTATATAAAGTAACGTAAAGAGTGAGGGCACAGTCACTCACTTCAGGAGTCGTACTCAGTGGTTTTCAGAAGCAAGGTAAGCTATATATAACAACAGTAACTCCTACTTTCTGTCTCCTTAAAGTTTCCAAAGCACTTAACTCACAAGGACCCTGCAAGGAAGGTAGAAAAAGTGTCGCTAGCCTCAATTCACAGGTGAGTAAAATTAAACTCACACGAGGAATGATTTGTCCAGACATATGAATAGTGAATAGCAGCTTAAAGAATATAAATACCAACCGATGTCAGAGGTCCTGACTCTACAACACATCTCAAAAGAAGACTGTAAAGTTCTTCTTAGAGGTTCCATGTAATTCCACATGTAACAAAGAAATTCTCTTTAACTCTTCCTATACCCCACAGAGTCTCAAAGAAAAATGACACAAATGAGAATGTATATGGGTCAAAAAAGAGAATGGGGCATTATTACTGGTGAACACCCTAAGAACATCATCATACTATTATGCAAACGTCAATTTATCCATACAGTGCCTCAGCAGTCGGACTACATTGTGTGCCATGTACAGACCACAGAGCGCAGAACCTACTGTTGCCTTCTGGTTAAGTACAGTAATATGAAATTTAAATCAGAATAGCAAATATGGTACCAACTATCAGAGGAAAAAATTCAAGTCAAACCCTCTCTCTAGGCCTTTGCACTGGCCATCTGCACACGCCAGAAACGCTCTCTGCTGACCTCTACCTCCTAGAATCAGTTACTACCTTCCAGACTCAGCTCAAGTGCTACCTTCTACTTGAAGCGTTTTTAAATTCTCCCAACAGCCAGTGTCTTCCTTAAACTATCTTGTATTTATTTTGTAACATACATGTATGTGTTGTCTTTCCCCACCCTCAGGCCCTACCCAACAGAATACAAGTTCCTAGGCAAAAGAGGTTATTTCATTTTTATCTTGGTATCCCCAGCACTGAACGCAGTGTCTAGCACATTATACACATTTTTAAAATGCTTGTTGATTAATTTGTAAAGAACAAATTCAACTTACCTACAGTAGAGACAGTGGATCCAGCTTCATCTAACACATCTACTGATTCAGCTAACTGCAGCTGGATTTTTGGTACCACAGTAAGAATAGCCAGGACATCTAAAGCATAGCGTACGGTATCATTCCTAAGAGAGTAGACAAAGGAACTTGGCAAAAATAGCAAGTATGATACAGTCAAAAGAATGTATAAGAAATGTCATATTAGACTGTGGTCAGTCTCTGACAACAGTGGAGCCTTAAAATAAAACATAAAACAACATGACTCAACAGGTTAGGAATGAGCTCCAAAAAGCCTCAGCTTCGCTTAATAATCTAAGGAGTCTATCATTCAGGGATTTATCTGCATCTTTTTTTCTTTCTTTCTTTCTTTTTTTTGGTGAGGCCATCGGGGTTAAGTGACTTGCCCAGAGTCACAAAGCTAGTAAGTGTTACGTGTCTGAGACCAGATTTGCACTCAGGTCCTCCTGACTCCAAGGCCACAGCTCTATCCACTGCACCATCTACCTGCCCCTATCTACATCTTTCTTGATCCTCTTATTTTTAGCCCATACCACTTTTGGGACGACGTGTACCAAGAGTTGATGTCCCCCTGCATTAACAAACATTTCCTTTTTCCTTGTCCTAGCATTTCAAGTGTTAAACTGTAAGCTTCCTGAGGGCAGGGACTGTCTTTTGCCTCTTTTTTTATCCCTAGCACTTGGCATAATGCCTGGCACATAGCAGGCACTTAAAAATGTGTGACTGGTTATTGATTACATGTACTTTCTAACTCTAAGAAACCATGATACAGAATCTATTCTGAACATTAAGTTCCACTGTTCTGAGATCTGGCAAACAAGTCCACGTTCACCCTCCTAAAATAACTTCTATGATTTTGTGAATTCTGATCCTCTCTCCTTAGCCATCATCCTTCCAAAAAGAAGTCTCTTTTAAACATTTTCATGCAACAATCCCCCATGTCCTTTATCAGTCTGGCTGCCCTTTTCTGGACCTCATTCTGCTTAGTTATGTCTTACCTGACAAGTGAAAAGCAAAACTTAGACACAGTATTCTAACGTGTGCAAAACACTAGAGTATTTGTAAAGAAGAAAGGAGGGGTTTTTTTTATTCGATGAGATAGGGAAAAGTAGGGCCAGTATACAGGTCCCTAACATCATTTTATTTCATGTCTTCCTTTATACCCTGGCCCAACAAATGAGATCTTCTAAGAGAAGATAAGTCTAACTTTAGGAGTAATTCTCCAGTCTCACCTTGCATAGTAGGTTTTCCAGTTGCAGGCAATGGATATAAGCTGCAACATAAGTTGCACACAAGAAAGTTTGAGGAAGACTTCAGCTGGTTCCCAGTATAACTGAGCTGGTCCATACTCTATGAGAAACTCCATCATCTCCACAATCTGCTCATGAGTATAAGAACATGCCTACATGTAGAGAAAACAGACCATGCCATTAAGAATTGTATCATCTTCTCATATTCTTTGGTGCTTTTATCAGTTGGACAATTTTAGCAATAAAAAATGAAGTAAGAGCTTTTAGATTCCACAATCCTACAATTAGTAAAAGTCCATGGTAAATAGACACGTAGCTATAACAGATTTCTTTTACATAATGCCTGACTATTTACAAAGTACTTTCGTGTACATTGTCTCATGTGATATTCAAAACAACCCAATGAGGTAGGTAAGGAAGTAAGCATTAATCTCTTTTATGACAAGCGGACCAAAACTCATAGGGGTTAAGTGACTTATCTGGGGTCCATCACCCAGTGAATTGGCAGACACAGGAATGGAACCCAGATCTGGTGCTTTTTTCCATTATATTGCCATGCTTTCCCATAAATGTTTAATCACTTTATAGAAATCATTTATTCTATCTACTACCACCTTAAATTGGAAAACTAAAGATACGTTTTATTTTTAAAACATTTTTAAATAGACATTCATGAAAACACCTATTGAATCACTAGCACCTATATTAGATTTGAGGTTGAAAAGGCTAGTCAAAAAAAAATCATAAATTCTGTGTCCCTATTTTGCACCTGAAAGCACAGGTTTTTTGGATTAAAACAAAGGCAAAAAAACCCAACCCACTTTAATTATTTCCATTTTGATCTGAGATATTTAAAATGTGTTGAAATGGTTTTACATATAATAAAAATGTGTAGAACAGCTTCCAAGCTACTCATATTTTTCCAAGGCCTCAGCCTAAGCTTACTACAGGAATAAATTATGTTTTTATAAGACAAAATATAAAATCAAGAAGCAAGGGATATAGTATTTTATAAAAAATATTATATCTGTATTATACACACCTTAATTAATCTTTAATTTCTGGTATAAAGGGGAAAGAGACATGGCAACTGACATCTGTGGGAAAACTGAGTCTCTGAAGTTAACCTGTCTTTATTTTCAATTAGTACATAACTACACACAATGCAAGACTAATCCAGAAATTCACATCCTATAGTATTCCACTGAATCAAGTGTGTATCTCATACTCATGATGCACCCAAAAAAAAATTGCAAAATAAGTCCTTCCCACTCCTTGCTCACCTTGTATGGTGGCTGTGGATGGACAAGAATACCACCTTCTGTTCTCTGAAGTGACTGCTTCACCTGTTCCAACTTAATGGCCAGGTGAGCTTCAAAATACCTTCGGAGCGCCATGCAGGTATGTTTTCCAGTTTGTCGGCTGGCAAATATTTCATCATCACTCAGAAGAGCACCCTGATCTTCCAAGTTTAGAATTTCTAGGGTACTGATCTATGAAGAGGGACAGGGTGAACAGAATCGGACAACAGAAAAATGAAAGGCAAGAAGAAAAGGAAAATTTTAACTTTTTGGTTAAATAGACTTTCAATATAAAAGCTCAATATTTTATCCTAAACATTGGTAATTACCATGGATGCAAAATATTATATTCAAGAAGGTAAGACTACTATAGACATACTCTTCCCAGGCACAAAACTGGATCTTTTAGAAGTACCAAAGCTACATGAAGGGTAATTCCTTTTTAGAAGAGAGATTGCCTTTTCCCTTCTAATTCTCTCTCTTCAACACCAATATTCACGCATGGGTACTTATATGACTATGAATAAATAACATCTGATCTCAGAAGAAGCAAAACTGGGAAACACAAAGAAATTGGAGATGCATGGTAGGTATAAACAGGCTACAACATATTACCAATAATGATGTGCATGAAAGAAATGATATCAAATACAAATATCAAGGACATGGATGATTAGGAAAGGAGGTGGGGCCAGTCATGTATCATGAATGGGAGAGAGAACATCAGGGTCCAGAAAATATTAAAAAACCTAAGGCAAAGCTTTAGCATAATGGAGAGCTCTTTTATGGACAATTTATGAAAGGAGATGAATATGAATCACACAGAATGAGAGGACTAAGCCGAGTGGCTGTATACGCTGGTATAATACCCATACCAATGAAACTGTGAATCCACCAGAGCTACATACCATTATCGGATATTTATTCAGCTACCACTTCTAAAACAGTTACCAAGGTCTGACCCAAGAAAGCTTATACAGTTAATGATGAATACAGTAAAGTTTGTTTTTGTTTTTTAAATAGATATTATTTATAAGCTAATAGGCCATTCCTTGAAGATCTTCTATTGTACTATATACACTCTTATGTAACTACTTTCAATTCTTATTACTCCCTAGCTCAGGCTCAGGCTTGATATGAATAAAAAAATTATAAATTAATCCATACAAAAGCTTTCCATTAGGGTTTATCTGGAATGAATGTGTATTGACTATGTATTGGGATAAGAAATATTCATGGTTAGGAAAACTTGTACATGAAGGAATAGGCCTCTACAACCAATACTGAAACATCCTGAATGATGAAGAAAACAGATCTTCCAACAGCAGGGTGTTGTCTGAAGGGTTCATTACCAAAAAGTAAGGTTCTCTGCCCTCACAGGGAAAGGAAGCAAATGAAAGGGTGTGATTCTAAGAAATTTTCCACTTAGTTCTAAAACAAAAGCATTAGCTCTCACCAAGTTGACCAGGCGACGAAGGCCATCATGCCTGTCAAAGAGTTCCAAGACAGCACGAAAAGAGAAGCAAATAGAGAAAAACATGGTAGCATGGCAGCATCCAGATGCATGGGAACATTCCATTAGCCACAAGGTATAGTTCACTACATCGGATAGAACATTGTGGGGATGCATGCACACCTGCCAAGAAAAAAGATGTGGTGACACTTAAAAGATAAAACATGAGAAACCTTTTATCAAGTAGAACTGTTATATTTGTTAGAAAGTTGGACTTATTCAGGCATATCCTAGAATATAAATAAAGGCAGAGTCTAACCCAACCAAGCCCTCAAATTTCTTCCCTGCATTCCTTTCTTGTTGCCTTCACCACACTGCTACAAAGGGAAAAGGGGATACCCAAAGGTAGAGTAAGCTCCATCTCTTCTTCTATTACTCAAAAACTCATCACCTGCCCCTACCCCTCACCTTCTTAACTCCCATCCCATCCTTCATCTCAGAACCCTCACCCCAATCCCTCAATTTCCCAGCCACTTAAAGTTACATTCTTGCTTTCTGTACCCAACCTGCTGCAGTCTCCATTTTAGGACAAAGGAGCACCACCAATGATCTGGAACTGTGGGAATACCTACTCCTACCACTATGGCTGTCATGAAGGAGGTGCACTATTAGCATCACAAATTGGAACTTGTGAATACAATTTCACAAATAATGTTTAGATGCTACAACACTATTAGAAATTTATATGCCAAAAACATTCTGGATTAATTTTTTATGAGCCAAAGGGACAGCATGCACAGTGGATAGTGTAAAGGACTTAAGAGTCAGGAAGACTTTGATCTAAATTCCACCTCAAACACTTACTAGCTGTGTGACCCTGGGGCAAGGCACTTAACGTCTCTGAGCCACAGGTTTCTCATCTGTAAAATGGGAAGATAACAGCACCTACCTCAAAGAGTTGTTGTGAGGATCAAATCAGATAACAGATGTAAAATGTTTTGCAAACTTTAAAACACTGTACAGCTATAACTATGGTTCTCCTCTTCCCTAGCATCAAGTAGAGAGTAAAAAGGAAGCCTGCAAACGCAATGCCTCACCTACATTACTGGCAAGTCTTCACAAAGACTCATAAAGCTACAAGTATCAAAAGTCTCTAGTTAAGCAGCTCCACTTCACTAGAAAAACTAGCAAACACTTTTGAGGAGGGACAGGGTCAAATGAGAGAATAGAATAAATTGGGGATGGGATACAATGAAGGGAAATATGGTTAGTTTTCCACAACATGGCTATTTATGAAGTGTTTTGCATGACTACACATGTATAACCTGTATCCAGTTGCCTGCCTTCTCAATGAGGGTGGATGGGCAGGGAAGAAGGGAGAGAATTTGGAATCCAAAGTTTTAAAAACAAATGTTAAAAATTGTTTTTACATGCAACTGGGAAATAAGATGTACAGACAATGGGGTATAGAAATCTATCGTGCCCTACAGGAAAATAGAAGAGGAAGGGTATTGGGGGGAGGGGGGTTGACAGAAGGGCAGATCAGGGGAAGGGGCACTCAGAACGCATGCCATCTTAGGGCGGGGGGAGGGGAGAGACAGGGAGAAAATTTGGAACACAAAATCTTGTGGAAGTGAATGCTGAAAACTAAAAATAAATTAATTTTTTAAAATTTACTGTTTTGTTTTTCCAGGATACTTCACTTAGCTAGAAGACTTAAAATGAAGATTTTTCAAGACTATTGAGTTATTTTAATCTTGAGAAAATGTAAAATTATTTCATGTGTCTTCGAAACAAACTACCTGGGAACAGAAACCTAGGAGCTGTATACTCAGCCCTCTTCATCCTAAAATAAATTAATCCACACAGGACAGGACTGTTAAGAACTAATACAGAAGATACATTAGACGAGTACTTAAAAGAAAGTACTCATTGGAATAGACAGAACAATGTTAATACAACAGGAGATACTTAGCCTAAACTCCAAAGTCCCTAACCCCAAAGAAATCTATTTTTCCTTGCTTCAAATATCTCCTACTTATTGATACAAATGTATATTTATGTGCAGCTAAGCATGACCACACATGCTCATTAATAACTGCATTTTCAGAAAGCTTTGGAATCCTTCATAATACTAGGTATTCTACACCCTAGCTTCTTTTACTATCATACAACTCCCTCAATTATACCCTCTACATTTACTAAATTCAGTTAAGTTATTTGCAGAGTGCTTATACACTCAAAAAAAAACTGTCCCCCAGAATTATCAACAATATATTTGGGAACACTGTACTTACTCGTTCCATGGCATCCTGGTTATAAGACAGATAATATAAGCACATGGATACCCCAGTAGCAGCCATAGAAGGACGAGGAATTTCCAGTAACTTTTGTACACCTCCATGTGCAACAAACTCTGTGGCAAACTTGTTGTGGAGCAGAAGTGATGCCAAGTGCTGGAGGAAAGGACAAGAATTAGCACGGGACAAGTAAAACCAACATAAGGCTCTCCAAAAAATACCAACAAAGTAGGACATTTACACACAAGTCCTCATTTTCCATATACAACTTTGAGTAGGATGATGATTCTAATTTCCTGCCCCAAATAGAAGTGTAAGCAAAATACCAAAATATTTTTCCCAGGGCAACTAACCTCACAGGGTGTCATGAGAATGAGGTAACAGATACTAACAATTAGAAAGTTTACACAATTATAAGATGTTATTGTTCAATTATTTTATTGTCTCATGAAGCAAGGGATCAAAGGAGTCTGGCAGTCTTCTCATTTTTGTCATTTAGTATAACAAATAGTGTATATACTAACCTTGGCTCTCTTTGCCACTGCCTTAGCAACTAATGAAGCTACTATCTTTTGCTATATTAGGATTTTAGGAAGATCAATTTTAAAATAAGAATTTGCAGCAAATTATCAAGTACTACATACACTGTTATTAATGCTAATAAGAATCCATTTCAGAGACCACATACCCTCAACTTCCTTTGTATTTTCAACAAACCTCTGACACACACATCAAACTAAGTACAATCTTTTTTCCTAATTATAATTCCAATTCATTCAACTTTTCAAGAAATCTTTCCAATACTACACTTATGAATGTAGAAATATCATACCTTAATTTCTTTTGCCTTTCCCAGATAAGAATAAGATACCAAAGCTGCCCTTATTCAGGAAAAAACTTCAGAGGTCAGGCTATATACCCCTTCTGTTGTTTCACAACAATTATTTAACAATAATTGATGATTTTCTTAATTTAACTTGAATACCCAGAGGGGAAAAAAAGTTTCCTTTGCTATGCTTATGGGCTGAACTGCTTTTAGTATTTAAGTGTAAGATTATACTATACTTCTCAATCTCACACCTCTTCCAAACTTAGACCTTGAGGCAAATGATCTTGGACCCAAATGTCAGACTTGATAAACTGAATCAAATTAGGAAACTGAGAATCAGGGAAAGGCACCCAGACTACAAACTATGTGTCTATACAGTGATAGAAAACTACCTTTTCATAACTTTTGTAAAAAGATGTGACAGAAACTGACAACTTTTGATTTAAGGTATCTATCTAATCTGGGAAAACCAAGAATTTGACTATTTCTGTTTCAAACAGCAATGGTAGCAAAGTCTTCGATTTAATTCAACAAACAATTATTAAGTATATAATGTTCATAGCCCTATGCTAGGTCACAGAACATTAGATTTAGGGCTAGAAGGGACATTGGGGTCATTTGATCCAACTCCTTCATAGTACAAATGTGGGAAATGAGGCCCAGAAAGGCTGATTTTAACAGTAAGCATAACAGTAACAACTAGCATTTATATAATACTTTTAGGTTTCTAAAGCACTTTACAAATATTATCTCATTTTATATTCATAACAATCCTAAAAGACAGATGCAATTATTATCATCTCTACTCTCCACAGGAAGGAAGTGAGGCAGACAGAGGTTTAGTTCTTTGCCAAGGTGATTGTCTGAGGCTAGATGAATTCAGGTCTTCCTGAATCCAAGTCCAACACTCTAGCCACTAAGGTGCCTACAATTATACAGGTTACAACTAGCAGAATATGACTTGAACCCTGGTCTCTAATTTCAAATCCAACATTCTTCCCATTGTACCATGGTGGCTCCCTAAAAGAAATTTAGACAAACATACATTAAGACACAGTCCATACCCCTTCTTAAAATCTTAGAGGGGAATACACCATATTCAAGTCAATTTCCTGCCTCAGTTTCCTGAGTCCAAGCATTTTCAGCATCTTCCAACCACAGTGGAAATGTCTTAGACAAAAAATGAATGTGATCTTACCACCTAAAAGGGATGGAAGATTTTCAAAAATTAAAATTCTACCAAAACAAGTGTGACTGACTCCAGTGGGGGAGAAAGGGAGGAGGAAAACATCTAAATAGACTAAAAATACTACACTGGGAACTTTCCAATGAGTACATATTCTTAAAAAGGCTTATACAAAAGATGAAGAAAAGAATGGAAGAGGTCTATAAGAATAGTGTGAAGAAAGCTAAAATTTAAAATGAGTCCAGGCTCCAGAAAGTTAAACTAAGATGAACAGATAAAAGTTACAGAGTGACAGAGAGGTTTACTTTAAAGAATTTTCTGACTTTCCTATCTAAAAATGGAATGAGTTGCCTCAATAAGTGAGAACTATCACTCAATGACAACTTATTAAGGATACTGTACCAAGAAATATACACAAAACTAGCTGGGCTCTGAGGACCCTTACAATTTGAAGATACTATGAATGTTTTCTGGTTGATAAATAGTCAAAGAATATAAACAGGTCATTTTCAGAGGAAGAAATCCAAACTGTCAAATAGTTATATGAAAAAAATGTCTTAAATCACTAAAGAAATGCAAATTAAATCAAATCTGAGGTTTTACCTCACACCCATCACACTGGTAAAGTTAGCAAAAATGGAAAATGACAAATGTTGAGAGGGGTTGTAGGAAAATAGACAAATTAATGCACTGTCAGTGGAACTATGAACTGGTTCAGCCATTCTGAAAAATAATTTGGAACTATGCCTTAAAGCTATTAAATTGTGCACACCCTTCAACACCGCAATACCACTACTAGGTCTATACTCCAAAGAGATCAAGAGGAAAAGGGGGGGCGGGGCAGCTAGGTGGCGCAGTAGACAGAGCACTGGCCCTGAAGTCAGAAGGACCTGAATTCAAATCTGGCCTCGGACCAAACACTTGACACTTACTAGCTGTGTGACCCTGGACAAGTCACTTAACCCCAATTGCCTAATAAATAAATAAACAGAGAGAGAGAGAGAGAGACAGACAGACAGACAGACAGACAGATAGACAGATAGATAGATAGATAGATAGATAGATAGATAGATAGATAGATAGATAGATAGATAGATAGATAAAAGAAAGGAAAAGGGACCAGGTGTATATTTATAGCAGTCATTTTTTTGTGCTGGTAAAGAACTGGAAATTTAGGAGATGCCAATCAATTAGAGAATGGCTGAACAACTTAGGACATATGAATGTGACGGAATATAACTATGCTATAAGAATGAAGGGGAGAGTTTCAGAGAAACCTGAGAAGACTTGCACAAAATGATGGAGAATGAAGTGAGCAGAACCAGGAGAATAATTTATACAATAACAAAAATATTGTAAAGAGAAACGACTTTGAAAGACTTGGGAACTCTGATCAACACAACAATCAACCACAATTTCAGAGGACTCAAAATAAACATGTTGCTCATCTCATGACAGCGAAGTAATAGATTCAGAGTATAGACTGAGACATATATTTTTGAACATGGCCAATGTGGAAATTTATTTTGTTTGACTATGCATGTTTTTAACAGTTTTTGCTTTTCTTGCCTTCTAAAGTAGGGGATGGGTATGTGGGTGGGTGTGGGTATGTATGTGAGAGAGAGGAAGAGAGACAGAAAAGGTTAATTTTTGTGTGTAATTTTAAAAAAAGGCTATGAACTCCATTTTTAACCCTGTCCCCTTCTCAAAAATACCATCAGTCCTGTAAAAAGCCCTCCCTCTAATGCCCAAGCTGCCTATGTTGTTCTGGCCCACCGTAGGGGTAGGGAAGAAGGAGTGACACAACAACTCCAACTTCTGGCTTATCAGGAAAGAGAAGGACTGACTATTCTGAATACTATAAAGAAGTTGCCTCTCACCCACCTCCTTAAGCTTCAAGTCACCATATACAAAATAATGAATAATTCCTGAACCAAGACAGTACCTACATTTAATGATGAATACTGATAAACTTTTAACAAATACAATGGAGAGGCTATTTCTTGTTTTGGTTTTTTTTTTGTTTTGCTAGGCAATGGGGTCAAGTGACTTGCCCAAGGTCACACGGCTAGTAAGTGTTATGTGCCTGAGGCCGGATTTGAACTCAGGTCCTCCTGAATCCAGGACCGGTGCTCCATCCACTGCGCCACCTAGCTGCCTCCAAAGAGGCTATTTCTTACAGTTTCTTTATGATATTACGTATACTCTCAACTAATTACCCTCATACTCCTTGCTGCCAGGCTCAGGCTTCCTAAATAACTACAAAATTACGAATGAATCACACACTTATCTTGGTCATCAAATAGGTCTTGAGTCACATGTCCAATTACGAATACTGAAATCTTAGTTCAGTGCTCTTTCCATTATACCACACTACCACTGAAGAGACCTGGGTTCTAGGCCCAGCTCTGTCAAAAACTACTTACTTTATCACATGCAGTCATTTAATCAATCTGTAAAACAAGGATGATTATATTCCTCCTAATTGTTTTATAGGGTCATTATAAGGATTAAATGAGAACCTGCAAAAATACTTCAGGGAAAAAAAAGGTTTTATTTTGTTGTTGTTGCTGGAAACTAAAGTACAAATGACAGTTAACTCTTAAGTTGCATGAGTTAAGTGACTCCTCTGGAGTTTAAGGGAAAGTCAACAAGCTCTTTTACTTTGTATATTACAAAACTAAGAAGAAAGACTTCTGTCTAATATGCCACTTATTATTTGCATATGTAACTTTGTAAGCTAGTTGAGCTAGCATTTTCACAACATCCTTAGTTACGATAGACTTCTAGGGTTCAGGTTTGTTTTTAGACAAGATGGCCCACTGATTGCATGACTTCCCAATGTTTCTTACATAAATAAACTTTTTACCATGTGCACCAAATGGCCAGCCAGCCCTCGTGCTCCCCTCCACACCCTTACCTAACTTTCCTTCCTCCTTGGCTCTACCCTCTTGGGGCTGTTCCCCCCAAAAGGGTAACAGGCAGGAGGAAGGAATGGCCCCTGTGTTCCTAACCACCAGATCGGTCCCAGGAAGCTGTTACATTTAAGAATGTTGCTGTGAACTTTAACTGACAAGAAAGAGGGCAGCTGGCTGCCCCTCATAAGGACTTGTGCAGGGAAGTGCAACCGAAGAGCTACAGAGCAGGGTTTCCCTGGAAGGGCTTCCTGTTTCCAAAGTCGATATGATGTCCCAGCTGCAGCATATGCCCAGAGGCTTCCATCAAGAGATTTACAAGCTCCAGAATATAACACATTCACACTATCAGAGGCAACCCATCTGGTTTTGACCATAAATTAATATTCCAGCCAAACTATACTACCAGCTCTTTCCTGAACTTGACATTAGGGACATTCTGCTGTACTGAACAGTATACTTAGTAGATTGAACCTGGGTGGGAATGCTACCTCTGATCCTTACTGCCCATGTGACTAGAGGCAAACAATTTAATCTCTCCAAACCTGAGTTTTTTTCATGTGTAAAATGAGGATATTACCACCTGTCTCACAGGGTTGTTTTCAGGGTCAAATCAAAGAATGATATAAAACACCTGACAAAATGTCAAGCACTTCTTTAGCTATTATGATGATAATGATCTCCTGCCGCTAGGCCAGCAGTTCTCCAACACTTTTTACTCACGGCATGATCTTCTTTACCTTAAGTGATCATGGCACACTGAACACTGAAGCTAGCAACAAAGAAGAATAGCGGGGCAGTTTGGGCCTCCACACTCTTGACCTGGCCATGGGATTCTCTGAACTCTGAAGATGGAGCTGCTACTGTGACCTTCCTGCTGCCAAGCCAAAGCTAGCACACAGCCAAGTGCAACTTCGAATGGAGGATTCTATGCATCCATATCCCTGGAGAACCATAGCTCTGTGTGCTTGTCTGGGCCATCTCCCAGGCCTGTAACACCTTCCTTCCTCATTTTTGCTTTCACATTCCTTTGACTCCTTTAGGGTCCTAGTCAGATGCCACCCCTTCCATGCAACATTCCCTGATTACCTCTGCAGCTAAAAGTATTTTCTCATCCTCCTAAAGTATTCGCAGAGAATTTCATCTTGATCTTTACTCTGCACCATCACACTCCATGCTGCATCACACTTACCTGTGTAGAAATCATATCTTCCCTAACAGAAAGTAAACTCCATACAGGCAGGGCTTGCCATGTTTTATCTTTGTATCTCTAGGGTCTAACCCAGGCCTACACAACCTGCAACACCTCCAATGAAAAATGTAGAGTAAAACATCCTTTGTATGTAGAGGAAATCCTTTGGCGTGCACGGTAGCTGGCGAGAAGCTATAGTAGGTTGTGTAGGCCTGGTCTAACCCAATGCCTTCCTTGCATACAAATGGCAGGCATTTAATAGAATATTTCTTGAATGACTGTACTCTGCACTCATTAACTTCTTCATTTCTTATTCTTTTTTTAAAATTTCTTTTTTTTATCTCCCTACAGTGCCTAGTATAGTGTTCTAAATATTATTTAAATAGGTTCCAATGAGTACCTTTTAGCCCCTGCCCCTCCCCAGCTCCAGATAACACACTAGAAATGGCACCCCTGTGGGTCCATGCAGTTGGTTTCACTTTGTTCCCTAGCACTGGCAGCATGCCAGAATCCCAAATCACAAAGCGCGGAGGGTCCAACGTAGTAAGAAGAAGCCACCATGGGATCCACGCTGCAGGATGCTGGTTCCCGTCTAGGGGCCATTGTATACAACGATGGAGCATGGCTTCTACCTAGTTTGGAAGGAGCTGGGGGGCTTCACAGAGAAAGCTTTGGTGTTCCTGGGACTCTATTCAGGGCACCACCCTTATTCTTTGGTGCTCACCAAATAGGCAGGGCCTGGTGGAGATCTTCCTGACAAGTGGAGCTACAGTGGTTACCACCCAATCCTGGTGTGTGCCCAACAGCTTCCCACGTCATATACTCATACTTATCCTGACCTGGATGGTGATGGCCACAACCCTAAATTACTGTGTCTGGAGGAATGACAAAGACAAAAAGTGTTGCCATAATGCAGAATAAAGGAGGTCTAAGGTTTCTGGTTTTGAGACAGGTCTCAGAAACAAGATGAGAGTGTTGCTAAAGCTGACTTGAGGCTCTTAACTGGAAGCCTTCTCCTTAAGCTGGTCAGCTTGACAAAGAACAAAACACATTCCCTCTGTAGTTGGGGACCACCCAAAAAGTGGCATTTCATTTTAAAATTTCTCTACAGGTGTTTCAAAATACAATGTGAAAATTGGGCTATGACCAGTTCCAGCTTTTTAAACGACTCTGAGCTCCACCATAAAACAGTCCTCATGTGTGTCGGCAACCGAACCAAGCCAAGCTTGGTCCCCCCATTTTGGTTATATTATAGTGGCTCATCTTCCCAACTTTTACATGCAAAATAAATGGCTCGATTATATTGTGACGTAGACCTGTGATGTAGATCCTAGGTTCTTTCTGAAACTCACTTAAGTATATACAGTCTGTTCAAGGGAAGATCAAGTGAGTGGCCTGGGAGTCCCAGAATCACAGGATCTAGAGATTCGAGTGGTCCAAGCCATACCTCAAAGAGATCCCCACTGAAACACATCCAACAGCAGGTTGTTCAGCCTTTGCTAGTAGATTTCTAAGGGCAAGGATTCCACTCCCCCTACCAGGCAGCACATTCTACTTTGAGGCGCCCTTAAAGGACTAAGAGTGATTTCCTGCCATCCAGCCTCAATCTGCCTCTCCACAGTTTCTACCCACTGCCACTGGTTCTTCAGAGAACAAAACTAATCCTACTCCAATTTCCATATCACAGTCCTTTTTTTCTTTTGAAAACTTTGTTTTCATATTGTTTGCCTATTTATCTATTAATGATCTTCCTGTATTTAAAAAAACATTATTTAAATAGTATTTACTTTTTGATAGCACTATATTTTAAAGGCAAAAGGACTTAATAAGAAATGGGAGTGGTTAACAAGCTGTCTATGTGTCTATTTCCATTCAGTGTCAATAAATAAAGATGCCCTAAGGTGAGCAAGCAATGATCTCTGGTCTCTTCTTTAATCATTATTAGTTTTTTATTTTTAGGTTTCTAACTGCTTACTTGATGGAGGAGATAAGTGACTCAATTCAACATTTAGCACTGGAAATACAAAGAGCAAAAGCAATAATTTCTGCTCTTGAAGAACTGACATTTTAAGCTGTCAAGAAAGCAAGTGCTCTCTAATACTAGAAGGACCAAGAGGGTTAACTGGTGCAAAAATGTTCTAATTTTACTTTGAAATAAAAATTTTCATCCTATTATCTAATTTCTTTGCCTTATAAATTAAAAAACATGTACTGCATCATGGCTTGGTCCTTTGAGGTATTCTTAAATTCTGCTCCTTCTAATGTGAAATGATGTTTAGAACACTGTACTAAATAGTATGAGAGATAAAAAAGAGAAGAAATGATCCTTACTTTTGAGGAGCTGACGATCCATTAACAATTTATTAAGTTCCTACCATTTGCAAGGAAGGTACTGCATAGAATAAATCCAATATGCAATGTCAAAGTACTTTTACAAGTAATCATCCCTTTTGTCTGATAAATATTAATTTTTCACCAATCTTTGTTATAATTACTACACTTTGATAACAGTTACACTACAGCCATTTGGGCTATTTTTGTAGCCCACATATAATGAAAGCATAGTGTGCATGTTGCCTTAAGAAATGCTGTATGTGCCAACAGATTTTATCTAACCAGTACCCTTTATATTCTACAATTTACCTTCAGGGCCTCAAAGGTGAGTAACACATCATTTGTCCTTTTTAAGTCAATATAGAACATCATCAGCTCCCTTGATCCAAGCTGCATGAAAATGGGAAGCAGCTGAAAGAACAAAAAGAGTAAAAATTCTTTAAGGTTACTCTCCTAACATTCAGTTTCATCCTTTGGGGATAAAACACTTGACCTACTTTTTCTACTCTTCCATAGGAGGATGAAAATATAAATGAAGTCCTTCAGGCTCTTCAGAAGGAAAAGAGGCATTACTCAAGTCAGAAAACAATTATTGCCATTTTCACTGAACAAAAAAATAAAATGGAAATACACACACAATGCAGAAGCCTTTGCTAATTTGGTTCATAAAAACCCATGCTTTATACTATCACAATAGTTTTTCTTTTTATAATAACTCATCTCCCCAAAATATACAGAAAGCTCATCTCAAAGGAAAAAAATACATTTTATACCTCTATACATACCTCCTGATACTCTCCTAGTGGAGTCAAGTACTGAAGAATAAGTCGTTGCTCTATAGCAGAAGTCAAAGGATAAAGGGTATAATTAGTACCAATAACCCAAGGGGACATTTCTGACCAGCTGCTGTTAGAGAGCTCAACAAACATGCGTTCTGGCTCAGAGGTGGAGAAGCCCAACTTTTGTTTGGCTTTTCTGAAGCCATCTCTGTCACCCTGTTTTGCCATTTTACTTTTTTTCAACCCTCCATCCTCAAGTTTGGTGGTTGAATTCACTCTGCTACTGGTCTTATGGCCTGAATCAAGGTGAAAGGAAATCTCCATATCCCCAGAGGTCTCCTCCTGTTCTCCATCCATTGTCATTTCCCCATAGTCCATGTCTACCGCTTCCTCATCCAGTGGCAACAGCGGTTCCGAGGACAACTTTCGAGGGCTGGGACGTTTATTTTCCTGCCGTAAAGTCATTTCATGCACCTGCAGCTCCCTAAGTCGCCGGAGCACTAAAGCCACCTGGAAACACAATTAAGAAAAAGTGAGCAACACCAATGAATGCTACCTTATTCTGCAATCTTAGTTCTACAACCCTAGAACTTAATGGAAAAAAAAAAAACAAGAGTTTCTTAAGCTCACTACCACAAATAAATAAAACTAAATTGCATCATTATCTTTGTTAGTTTAAAAATTTTATTTACAATCAGAATCAAGTCCCATCAATTCCCCATCCCGCGAATATGCCTTCCCTGAGAACCTTTACCTTTAGTTATGAAAGCAGTATTTGCCAAATATTACTGAACTACAGGAATAAAGTCATGACCATAGAAAAAAATTTATTTTTCTACAGGATCTAATAAAGACAACGGTTAAAAAGAGTGCCTCATTTTTTATGTAATAATACATATGAATCTATTAAAGAAATCAATACCAACACAACCAACTTATATAACATATTAACCACTGACTACAGATGCTTGGACCAAGCAAGTCATACCACTGTACCAAAAAGAGACACACTATCAAATTTTTAAGAAACTCCTGTGAAAACAGATTGTTAACTACTTTTCAACAACTTTCACTTGCTATTTTCAAAGTCCACATGGCACTAGAAATACGTACTGATACAGGTGCATCAACATGTCTAATGACACTATATAAATAAACCCTTCCCCAAAACTACCTACAATTTGCCTAACCCTCCCACAAAGTGACAGATGACTCCTGCACTTTTTTTTAAAAACAAAACAAAACCAAAGCATTTCTTTCTAGTGATCTACCAAAACTACTTATCCTGGACAAGCTGACAAGTAACTTATTTAAAAGACAAAAAACATACACTTAGGGCAAAGAAAGATGAGCAATTAAGATAAGGAACACAGTACTGAAAAGTTCAAGAAAGGATATCACATGGTACAATAAAAAGAAAAGGTAAGGGCAGAGTGTACCACCAGGAGACATCTGTGCCACTACACCTGCATCAAGTGCAGCAGCAATCCCACCTGCCCGATGACAAACGGGAGACATATGCGTCAGATTTCAATGGCAGGAAGAAATTTTTATTTACAAAGCATCACCATCCTTCTCTGCCTCCACACAAAATGTATTCCAATCTGGTCATTACCAGCTGTGAGTTCTCATCCCTATAGTTGGCAGCAATATCTTGGTTTTCCATAGCACCTCCCAACAGTCCAGTAGAATAAGTCCTCAGTGGTTGATCAGCCTCTCTTGCCCATTTGAACAGGTTCTCAACAATTCCTTCCTACAGTTTAAGGGGGAGAAAACAGAACAATTCAGAAGGCACACCTTTTCAGAATTCATCTAGGTAAAATTCTGGATTTTCCTCATTTCCTTTCTTTCCAAACCCCTCTCACTCAGCTCATCATCCACAAATTGGGATGCTTTATTTTAAAATTCCTGAATACTTAAGATATATTTCTGAGCAATGTCCAGTCATTATCATAGTTAATTCGTACATACTACATGAGGCAGCAAAACAGGGCACAGACTGACTCAAGGAAAGACCACCTACTATTCTAAAAAAAGACACAACGCAGTTTGGTATCTCCTAAGATTAAATTTTATTGGACATATGACTGCCCCCAAATCCACTTATAGCCTTAACCCATTACAATGTCCACCCTCATGAAATCCCATGCAAACCCACGTTCCTAGAATTTAGAGAGAATGCACTGAAGATATCAATGTAGCCATATGTTAGACCTCTATATACTCATACATGTCCCTCACAGGACTTTGGAGGGTGGAAAAATCCAAATAACTGGGTCTTCTTTCATCTTAGAGCTAACGAACACACATCTCCTGCTCCCCTAATCCCTGTGATCCAAGGTCAAAGCCCGAGTTACAAAACTATTTTCCCTGTTACTTCTGCCCACAATCTCATTCCCATCCAGCTTCATCCCTTCCTAGTTCCTATTCTCTTCTACCCTCCTGTTCCGCTACAACCTCTGGAACACCTAACTCTATTATTAGCAAACTTCCCTAAATCTCATCTCTCACTCTTCTATTCTGACACTCATGATAACTTGCACTCCCTAGAAGATATCACATCCCAGAATACCCTCTCTACTGTGGTTTGCTCTTTCCCTCATCCCTCCTAACAAACTGGATCAGTATTCAACAAACTCCTTACAAACCACCATTACTTCTAGACCCACCTTCTCCTGCCATCACTGTGAAACTGCTCCTTTTTTGAGACGGACTTCATCTACAGTTTTATCACCCAGTCCACATCTTTAGTGCTATAATCTACTGACCTCTAAGGTACTTTTCCTCCTTTCTAATGGCGCTCAGTACCTTACTCCTAGCTACACCTGTCATCATACTTTAAGGACTTCAATATACACAATGATTTTCCATTGAACACACTTAGCCTCCCAGTTTGCTAATCTTCAACTCTCATGAAAAATCTTTACTCCACCTCTGCTATCTACAGGAGTGATGATACTTTAAATTCAATTCAATGAGTACTGATAAAGCATTGAATATGTGTTAGACATTGTATTAGATGCCTGGAACACAAAGACTAAAATGAAAACTGCCTCTGCCCTCAAGAAGTTTACATTCCACTCATCATCAATAACTGTGCCATCTATATAATCTTAAAACCTGAAATTCTCAACTCAGATCAAAATAGCTCATCTCCTTTCATCTTTCACCCTGTTTCACTTTCCCTAAAGTTTACTTTGTCCTCACCAGAGCTTCAAGATTCCTCCATCCTTCCCTAGCCTCCCAATCAGTCATCCTTCCTCTGGTCTCACTGTCCTTGGCTCAGCCACACACTGTCCACCCCTGAATCCCCTCACTCCCTTGTTCTTCTGCCATTCACACACCTTGACAATCTTCAACCCTGGTCATGACCATTATCAACTGTCTCTGCTCCTACTCTCAGACCTATTAAGACCACTGAAGAAAGTCACATTAGCATGTGGTTAGAGACTCATTAAAATAATAACAAGAGTTGACACATAGATGGTGCTCTAATACTTGATAGGCAGCATGACACAGTAAACAGAGGGTCAGTCTTGGAAATAGAAAGACCTGAGTTTGAATCCTGCCTCCAACATATAGTGTGTCACCATAGGCAAGTCACTTAACAGTTCAGTGCCCCCAAGCAATTATCTAAGACCATAATATGTAAATTACAGGTGAACTGCTGAACTGCATTAATGTAAAGAATTTGCATATCACAAGTTCCTGACATCAGTGAAATCACATTATCTGGACCAGAAAAAAAAGAAAGAAAATATAACGTGCCAAGCATTTTACACAATTAGCTCCTTTAATATCCACAATAAGTTTGTGAGGTAGGTACTAAAGGTATTATCCTCCCTATTTTATAAATGAGGAAACTGAAGCTTCAAAAGGTTCTACATGACTTTTCCATGACCACACAACCAGTGAGTATCCCAGGTGGACTTGAAGCCCAGCTCTCTTCCGAATCTAAATTCAGTGCACTTTCCACTATGCCAAAGCACCTCTAAATCACGTGATTCAGGCTCGACAAAATCTTCATTGTCACGGGGGTATCCTGTCATTGTTCCCCCTTTTTCCCCCCCAAAACAATGGATGGTTCACCAAGCAGGGGAAGGAAGACAGACAGACTTGGAAATTAAGGTATTGTAAAAACAAAAGTTATCATTAGACAATTCAATAGATAGCCTTCTGTTTCAAGGAGAAGCTTGGGAAACTACTAAGATCCGACCTCGTATCCTCTACTGGTTTAGTTCTTGGCCCCACTCACTGCCCATCTGTAGTATGTGACCAAGATAAACATACTGATAGATAAGCTCTTCAGGCTGTTCCTCTAAAATGTACCTCATAGTGTGGACAATAGGAACTCTTCATTTACTTGTTTTTTCCTATGTGAGTGACTAGGTGAAACTCTTTGAGTAATGATGAATCTCATCTAGGAGGTTCTGGAGTGTTCCAAAACGTGATATAACCAGGACAACCAGCAAAATCTATAAAGAATAATAATGGAGGCCCCCATCTAAAAGGAACACTTCTATGACTTGGATTCTGTGCTCAATATCCTCCGTTACAAAAGCCAACACAAAACTACCTGTTTCATGTTGCACTTGATATTAACAATGATGAATTCACTTGCAAGGAATCTTGCTTAATTTTGAGGTATGCAGGGGAGACACCTTATTGAAAGAGAGTCTAAATTGGTGCTTTACTCTACTGAATCAAATGCTTTTTAGTCAACAACCAATAAGCACAACGGCATCCTACATTTGTTACATCTTTCAATCAATTGTTTGATTGTAAATATGTGGTCTAGTACAGAGTTTCACTTACAAAAGCCTATTCGTTCTCTACTAATACCCTCACCAAGTAAGACCTCAATGCATATGTAGATTATTCTTACAAAAATTCTGCATAGATGGGAAAGAGCATGTGAGAGAGAGTGTGTGTGTGTAAGTTGAAATTTTCTTGGTCACCTTTTTTTTGGGTACTGAAGACAGAGATTTTTCCTATGCCTTTTGTATCTCTCCCTCTTCAGATACTGGGAGAATCAATCCTTCAATATCCTCATGATCATACAGTCTCCAGCAGTTGCTTTTCCCATCTTTATTCTTTTCAGTGCTGCCTTCTACATCTTCTATAAGTACATCTGGGGCTACAATGTTCAAGTCCAAGTGTAATGGCTCCCTTGATGGAGAAGTGTTACAAAAAATCTTTGCAGATCTTTTCATTAATGTATTGTCCTCTTTCCAGTTTCATCTTTAAATGCTCTCAGAATGACTTTGCTTAGCTGAATTTCTTGCCAAGTTTTCTTTAAATTGGTTTTACCCTCTACTATTTTTATGAGACGAGACTCCAAACCAAACTCCATCATGAGATTTTACAGACAAGTTTATTGTTTAAATTGGGATTGCATTTGGCTGCTCTCTTCATCTGAACAAGAGGTGAATTGTTTGCTAAGGTACTTTAGTGTCATTTAGTCTACTCGAAAGCCTATTGCCAATACCTTCACTTAATTTATACCTACCACTGAGACTTTCCGACTGCTTCATCAGACCCAAATTTAAATCTTGCCTTTAGGTAAGATAATAGTGGCTGAATCAATTTGCACAAATATTTAGAACACAGTATCTGTCTACTCTGAGCAAAGTCTAGCATTAAAATGTTTGTAATGATGGATAGATAGACAGACAGGCCATTTATCAAGTGGTTCCTATGTGTCAGGCACTGTGCTAAGTGCTGAGAATACAAATACAAGCAAAAAGATCGTCCTTGCCCTTAAGAAGCTTACATTTAATACATAAAAAGAAGCTGAAAAGGAAAGGAGGTAAACATAAGAATGAGGGTCCAGGAGTCCAGGGAGTCACGGGTTGAACCAGGTTTGAAGAGAGCATGGCTCACTCCATGAGCACCAAAATCCATAAGGAAATGACACAAATTTATGAGCATAACCCTTTCCCCAAGAGATGACTACACAAAGGATAAGAATAGATAATCCTCAAAATAATTATCAATTCCACAAATTATCAATAACACATATGATTCAAAAACTACGTAAAAAGTATTCAAACTCTTTACTAATCAGAAGAATACAAATTAAAACAACTCAGATACCATATTCATATTACACTAGCAAAGACAGATAGAATGATGAAATTTAATATTGGTGGGATATTATGTAAAAACAAGTATACTATTTTATTGATTATAGACCTGCACCATTGGCACAAAACATTTGGAAAGCAACACATAATAAGCACCACAAAATTTTTCATACCCTTTGATTCAGTAATCCCATTGTAGGATTATAGATATTACTGACAGAAAAAAAATTGTATAAAAATATTCCTAACATCACTTGTAACAGCAAAAATCTGGCAATAATCATATGACCAATAACCATGTGACTAGTCAGCTCAAATTGTAATGTGACGGTAAAGGAACATTATTGTGTTATATAGAAGAAATGTAAAGGGTGAAAAACACAAAGAATTATAGGAAAAGTTATATGAAGCAATGCAGTAAAGACAGTAAAACTAAAAGAATATATATACTGACTACAGCTAGGTGATCAGTGGATAGAGCACTAGGCCTAGAGTCAAGAAGACCAAAGCATAAATCTGGCCTCAGGCACTTCTCAGCTGTGTGACCCTACACAAGTCATAACCTGGTCTGCCTCAGTTTCCACATATGTAAAATGAGGAAAATAAAATAATAAGAGCTTACCTCTCAGAGGTGCTGTGAGAATAAAATGAAATATTTGTAAAGCACATTGAAAACCTTAAAGTACATATAAAATGCTAGTATAGTAATTAAATTACTACTATTAACAAATTCTGGAAAAAACTACACAGAAAAGAAAACTTCCAAAATGAGATAGAAAAATAATGGGATGACTTATTATGATATTAAACTTAACATATATATATATATATATTTTTTAAAAAACAAATTTATAGTTAACAATTGTCAAATTTTTGTTCTTTGTACATGAGTAGTCTTATTAAAGGTTAAATTTATAATTTTTTTAATGTGATGTTTCTAAAAACATTAGAGCAACAGATTTTGTTGAGCATAAATTGTGTACATTATGTTATAAAGTACACAGTGGCACAGAATTTTAGAGATTCCTAAGTTAAACACCTTTCCTTAAATTAAGTACCTTTTCTTGAAATACAACAGCAGTTTCCAGCCCAGGCATGATATCTAACAAGAGTCTGCAAGCAGCGGTGTTCAAAGGAGGCTCTCTGCTTGTCATCACATATGCATTCACCAACTATAAGTAGAAATACAGGAGAAGCACTAGTGAGAAATTCAATCTAGGCAAATTAAGGCAACGTAATAAATTCCTTCATCAAAAAACACCGTCGGGCAGCTAGGTGGTGCAGTGCATAAAGCTCTGGCCTTGAAGTCAGGAGGACCTGAGTTCAAATCCAGTCTCAGACACATGACACTTACTAGCTGTGTGACCCTGGGCAAGTCACTTAACCCCGATTGCCTCACTAAAAAAAAAAAAAAAAGAAAAAGAAAAAAAGAAAAAAAAACACTGTCAATCAATACCTAACCCTTCAATTATTATAGGCAGGCTTCAGGTACACAGCATTGAAGAAGTTAATAAAGAATATGTAGCTTTCACAACAGTGTCCTCAAAATATGACATACTTACATAGAGAAAAATGACATCATGAAAAGTAACTTTTAAGAAATGACAACTCAGCAACTATGGAAGTAAAGGACATTCAAGAGAAATGGGCCAATCAAGTAAGAGAAATTCTCCACCCAGTTACCATATATGTCAGCCACAAGGGCTGAAAGAGGCACTATATGTCATCTGATCCTTGGCAATGACTGATCAACAATAACCAGGGTCTCTGAATTCCAAAAAAGTTTATATAAACAGATTTACAAAAAGGATACAATGATTAAACTTCATGCTTTAAAATACAGCATAATTCCAATTCACAAGAAAGACCACGGGGGGGGGGGGAATCAAACAAATAATTATTGAAAACAAGGCACTGTGCTAGAAAAAAAGAAACCTTTTGACACCTCTCACTCAATGCTTTTACAAAAAATATGTCTACTCTTAAAAAACAATTACAATAAGCCACACTTCCTCCATTACTTTTTTACCTTGCAACCCCGGGAATAGGGGAGTGAAGTAGACACCCACATGCTAAGATCAAACATCCTGTAAACTAAAAAAGAACCTTGGGATGTCTCATGGATCACCCTGAAACTGAATAAATTTAAAGACAAATGAGAGAACACCTTAGTGAAAATCTAGTACAAATCTACTACCAGGGAAGCTCATTTAATACTTTTCTTCCAAAGAAACTAACATCATATAAAACAAATCTACCCCCTCTAATTTCAAGTTGCTGCAACCTAGGTCACTAAGATAAAGTAAATTAATTACAAAAGATAATAAAATTATAACATTTGCTGATTACAATATATATATAAGAAATAAATAAAAAAGCAAACCTACTGCATTCATGAAATCATCATTCTTGAACAGTATTCTCAATAGGTGGCCCAACATACATTCTGGATCAGCTCGACCTAATAAGAGAAAAGGAGAGGAACAAAGGTTATGAATCAGTCATTCCAATTTCTTCTACATAGTCGGAATACTCAAAGGAGATCCAGGATATTGATAATTTTTTTAAAAGAAGAGGGGGAAGGAAGAAGCAAAAAATACATATATAAAATAATCTGGAAAAACTGGATTTCAGAAGTATTTCATAGTCAGTCATGCAATAAACATTTATTAAGGGCATACTGTGTGCCAGGGAGTACAAAGAAAGCAAAGAACAGTCGTTGCTCTCAAGCTACAATCTAATGGGGAATACAACATACAAACAATTATGTACAAACAAGATAGATATAGGATAAATTGGAGATAATCAACAGAGAGAAGGCAATAGAATTAAGGAGGATCAGGAAAGGCTTCCTGTAGAAAGTGAGATTTTAGCTGAGACTTCAATGAAGCAAGGAAGCAGAAATGAGGAATGAGAATACTTTTAGTGTGGCATTTTTTTTTTGCAAGGCAATTGGGGTTAAATGACTTGCCCAGAGTCACAAAGCTAATGTTATACGCCTG
Organism: Phascolarctos cinereus; assembly: GCF_003287225.1. NCBI lineage: Eukaryota > Metazoa > Chordata > Mammalia > Diprotodontia > Phascolarctidae > Phascolarctos > Phascolarctos cinereus. The sequence continues at coordinate 84,497,994 of NW_027555847.1, read as the reverse complement.
AGGCTGAATTTGAATACAGGTCCTCCTGACTCCAAGGCCAGTACTCTATCCACTATACTACCTAGTTGCCCCTTGGATGGCATTTTTAAGGGGAATTTTTGAAGGGCACCATGTTACTTTTCCAGTACTAGATGTAGATTCAGGAGACCTAGATTCAAATATTACTTTATTTAACCTGTGTGACACTGGGCAAGCCACTTAACTTCCCTGGGCCTCTGTTTTTTTTTTTTCAACTATAAGATGAGAAAGTTGAACAAGATATCCACAATTCCCTTGCAGCTCTAAATCTATGATCCTATGAATACTGGTCTAACAAAAAATAGGGTTGAAGAGGCTGTATCATAGGAGGTTAAGAAAAAAGATCTAGCCTTCCAACCAAATATTAGGTTAAAACAGACATAATAAGGAGGCTTTGGGGGGTACAAAGCATACAGCTGAAAGAAGAGGCTGATTTTGTGACTAGACTCCTCCAGAAAAACAGCAATAAAACAATAGTAACATCTCCTCCCACTAGCAAAAACACCCCCCCCAAAAAAAATACGCCAGCTAATCAATCACCAAGTTCTTAGAGAGGCAACAGCCACTGTCACCTTAATTTCTCACCTACAGTCTTGAGTAGGGATAAATAAGAGAAGCAAGCTGTTGACCTAGAGTATGTGAAATAATAATAATAATGATAATAATAATAATAATAATAATACTTATACCACATTTACTATGCACCACACACTTTAAAAATATTATCTCATTTGATCCTCACAACCTCTCTGGGAGATAGATTCTATTATCTCCATTTTACGATGAGGAAACTGAGGCAAACAGAGACTGTAACTTGCCCAGAGTCATACAGGTAATGAGCATCTGAGGCTAGATTTGAACTGAGGTTTTCCTGATTCCAGGCCCAGTGCTATATCCATTGAGCCATCTAATTGCCCCTAAGTATGCCCAAACTAAGGTTAAAAGAGAGATTTTTTTAAAAGTTTCAGTAATCACTGTTATGCATTAATTTAATAAATGCCATCATTTTACTTTCCTTTTAGGCTTAAGATGACAAAACCTCACCCATAACTCAGTTTGGGGCTACAGAAAAAAAAAGATTGAGAGCCGCAAAGAGAAAGGATACTTAAACTGCTGCTTGACTGTAAGTGGAAGTCACAAAGGTATACTATCAAAAACAAAATGTTTTAAATTGCAAGGATCTTTGAATCATTTAATCCATGACATGCAATTTTTACAAATTAAAAAACTAAGACCTTATGTTGTTACTATTAACAGAATTTAATGTAACTAAGATCTTAAAAATTAATTTTACAACTTTAAAAGAAAGATATCATTCTGTCCTTTCCATTTCTCCATGAAAACTTCTGGCATTTTCTTCTGACATCTGCCTATTTCCTATTCATATCTTCTTCCATAATTCCCCCATTTTAGTGATTTTACATTTATCTTTAGATTTCATCACACTCTCAGGCATTTACTGAAGGTATTGACCAAACGTATTTTCATTTCTGTAAGGTTACATATGGAAAACTCTAGTGAAAGTATGGTTGAGGATGTAATATGAACCCTTTAGATACTCCCATTTTGGAAGGCCTAATTAATGTACTTGTGTTTGAGAACATTATGGAAGATGCCAGAATAATCAAGTGGTTAAGAAATTATTTTTTTTCTCTCATGTCTTCCATCTTCAGTCCTATTATTCAAAAATACACCCAAAATTTCAGATTTATTCAAAAGAGATGGTAGGTATGACACAATGGAAAGAGTTATCTATCTAAAGTCAGAACCTGGGTTCAAATCCTGGCTCTATCATTTACTACGTGTGTGACTTGGGACAAGCCACAATTTCTCTATGCCTCAGTTCCTCTTTTTTTTAATTTTTGGAGGCAATCAAGGTTAAGTGACTTGCCCAGACACCGCTAGTAAGTATCGGAGACTAGATTTGAACTTGGTCTCCTGACTCCAGGTCTGGTGCTTTATCTACTGCATCATCTAGCTGCTCCCCTTTTTTTTCCAGTTCTTTTTTTAAATGAGATGGAGCATTCCTCCTTCCTTCCTTCCTTCTTCATCAACAAAAATAACCAGGAGAATCAAGGGTGGAGCCAAAATGGCAGAGTAAAGGCAGAGCCTCACCTGAGCTCTCCCAAATTCCCCTTCAAACAACTTTAAAATAACACTTCAAAACAAATTCTGGAGCAGTAGAACCAAAAAAAGGACGAGAGGAAAAAATTTTCCTGCCCAAGACAACTGAGAAGGTCAGCAGGAAAGGTCTGTCTCACTGGGGTGAAAGTGAAACATAGCCAGCGCATGCTATACAACAGCAAGCCAGCAGCAGACTTTCTAGGCAACTGCAGAGCCTGTAGCGGCGTCCAGAGCTCTCAGCCAAAGATGATACAGGGGTCAGACAACTTATCAAAAGGAGATTAGAGGGGGCCCTCTGCTGGTACTGAGTGCAGGGCCCCATCCCATTGCCCATACAGGGTTACAGGTCACAGTCCCAGGATGAAAATGAGCACTAGCACATTAGAGTACATGGCCACAGGGCAGCAGAAGATACTGGTCACAGCTGTAGAATGGAAAAGGGTACTTGTGGTCACTCACAGTCTAGAGCACATGTCAGAAGAGCAGTGACCACACCTCTACTTAGATCATATCACCTTAGAAAACTGAAAACTTACAAATCCCCAGAACTAACTAAAAATAGCAGCCCAAAAACTTGAAATTTGGGACAGTGCCTTCTCCACCCCAGGAGCAGAGCCCAACTTTAACACAAAGTTATAAATCAAGAAATAATCTGGAAAAACAAGCAAGCAACAAAAAAACAAACTTGACCATAAAAAGTGTTACTACGGTAACAAGGGGGAATCAAGACACAAACTCAGAAGACAAGAAAGTCAAAACAGCTGCATGCAAAGCTTCAAAGAAAAATGTGAATTGGTCTCAGACCCAAAAAGAATTCCTGGAAGAGCTCCATAAGGAGCTCCTCAAATAAGAAGACACCTAGAGGAAAAATTTGAAAAACAAATGACAGTTATGCAAGAAAATCAGTAAAGCAAACAGCTTGGATAAGGAGCTACAAAAAATACTCAAGAAAATAACACCTTCAAAAACTAAGACTAGGCCAAATGCTAAAACAGTCAGGAAAATCCATCCAAGAGAACAACTCCTTTAAAAGTACAATTAGATTAACAGAAAAAGATGGACGAAAATTCACTCTTGAAAAAAACAAGTCCCAAAAAACTAGGATTGGATAAATGGAAATGACAAAAACTCACTGTAGAAAATCATTCCCTACAAATTACAATTGGGTAACTGGAAGTTAATGGCTCCAAAAGACATCAAAAAAAATCTAAAAAAATAAAAAACAATGAAAAAATACAAGAAAAGCAGAAATATCTCATTGGAAAAACAACTACTAACCTGGAAAATGAGAGATCATTTAAGAATTATTGGGTTAATTGAAAACCATAATCAAAAAAAGAGCCTAGGCATCATCTTTAAAGAATTATCAAGAAAAACTGCCCTGATATCCTAGAACCAGAGGGCAACAGAGAAATGGAAGAATCCATTGATCACTTCCTGAAAGAGATCCCAAAATGAAAACTCTCAGGAATATTACAGACAAATTCCAGAACTTCCAAGTCATGGAGAAAATTCTGTAAGCAGCCAGAAAGAAACAATTCAAATAACATGGAGCTAAGCCAAAGTCAGAGTAACACAAGATTTAGCAGCTTCTACATTAAAGAATCAAAAGCCTTTGAATATGATATTCTGGAGGGCAAAGGAGCTTGGATTACAACAAAGAATCAACTAACCAGCAAAACTGGGCATAATCCTTCAGAGGAAAAAATAGACATTTAATGAAATAGAAGACTTCCCAGTCTTCTGAAAGACCAGAACTGAACAGGAAACCTGACTTTCAAGAACAAGACTCAAGAGAAGCATAAAAAAGGCAACGTGAAAGAAAAACCATATGGGATTCAATAAGCTTAAACTGTTTACATTCCTACATGGAAAGATGAACTTTTTCCTGTATCAAATATGGGATGATATCTGAAAAAATTAAAATAAGGAAAAAGAAAGAGTAAGTAAGAAAAAGTAAAAAAAGGAGAAGGGGAAGGGAGAGGTTAGAATGGGATAAATTATCTCACACAAAAGAGGAGCAAAAGAGCTTTTACAGTGGTGGGAAAGATGGGGTTGGGAGTTATTTGAACCTTGCTCTCATCAGAATTGGCTCAAAGTGGGAACAGCATACATACCCAGTTGGGTATAGAAATCTAGCTTATCCTACAGGGAAGCAGGAAGGGAAATGAATAAAAGATGGCGAGGAGGACTGAAAGAAGGGAGAGAAGATTGGGAAGGCAGTGGTCAGAAGCAATACACTTTTGAAAATGGACAAGGTGAAAGGAGAGAGAAAAAAGGATAAATGGGGGGAAATAGGATGGAGTAATCATAACTATAAAAAAATTTACAGAAAGTTTCTCTGATAAAAGCCTCATTTCTCAAATATATAGATAACTGAGTCAAATTTATAAAAATATGAGTCATTCCCCAACTGACAAATGGTCAAAGAATATGAACAGACAGCTTTCAGAAGATATTAACACTATCTATACTCATATGAAAAAATGCTTTAAATCACTACTGATTAGAGAAATGCAAAAAACAACTCTGAGGTACCACTTCACACCTATCAGATTGCCTAATATAACAAAAAAGGAAAATGACCCATTGAAGGGGATATGGGAAAAATTGGGCCACTAAAGCACCACTAGTGCAGTTGTAAACTTATTCAAATCATTCTCAAGAGCAATAGGGAACTATGCCCAAATGGCTATAAAACCATTCATACCCCTTGACACAGCAATACCACTACTAGGTCTGAATTCTAAAAAGATTCAAAAAAAAAAAGGAAAAGGATCTATATTTATTTATAGCAGTTCTTTTTGTGGTGGCAAAGAACTGGAAATCGAGATGATGCTCATCAGTTGGGGAACAGATGAACAAGTCGTGGCATATGATTGTGATGAAATACTATTATGCTATAAGAAATGAGGAGCAAGATGCTTTCAGAAAGTCACATTAAGATTTACATGAACTGATGCAAAGTGAAGTAAGCAGAACAAAAAGAACAGCGTACACTATAACAGCCATATTGTATGATCAATGTGAATTAACTTAGCTATTCTCAGCAATAAATTGATCCAAGACAATTCCAAAGGACCTAGGATTTAGAAATTCTAAAAATACTACCCAACTCCAGAAAAGAACTGATGGGAGTCTGAATGAAGATCAAAGTATACTTTCTTAAAACTTTGTTTTTCTTGAGTTCTTTTTTTTTTGTCTGTGTTTTCTTTCACAACATAACTGATATGGAAATATGTTTTGGATGACTGCACATGTATAACCTATATCAAACTGCTTGCCTTCTCAAAGAAAAGTGTAGGGCATGAAAGAACTCGGAACTCAAAAAGTTAAAAAAACAAACATTAAATAGTTTTTACATGTGATTAGAAAAAAAAATAAAATATTTTTTTAAAAATAAAATGAAACTGGAGTAAATAACCTCTAAAGTCCCTTCCAGTTCTAATATTATGATATTATGTAAGCTGCCTGAGTAAAAAAATTGTTTCATTTTTGTCTTTGTATCTGCAGAGCCTAGAATAACTGCCTTGCACACAGTAGACACTTTAAAAATGTTTGTTAAGGACTTCCAGGAGCCAAGATGGCAGAGTAAGAAGTCGCTTTCACATTCCATTATTAACCACTGAAAACCCAGAAAATATCACCCCACGAAAAACCCTGGAACAGCTGAGCCAGCAGAAAGAAGGGGTACAGCAGTCTTGTAGCCCAGGAAGCTTGGGGGATTAATGGGAAAGGGCCCTCTTGCTCTGGGGGAAGGGGAGCAGTACAGGATGGGAAGTGTCCCAGCAAGCCCACATTTCAGCAAATCAGGGAGAGATCCTGAGCTCCAAAGAGGTAGAGCAGGCAAGCGCCAACACCAGGACTCCCCCTCCCCATGGTGTCTCAGCACAGTCAGGGTAACCATAAACACCAGCTCTGAAAACCACCACTTGAGCAGGCATTCCCCTGGAGCCAGACTCCCCACCTCCACCCCTAGAGTCCCACTGCTGCCGACCCCAGCTCAGCACCTGGTAAGGCTCCAGACACCTATAGCCTCCATATGGTCAATCAATTTCTGCTTTCTGCTCATGGTGTTTGCCTATTTTCTGGCTTTTAAAGTTGAGCTCTCCTGGAGCACAGGGGGCACTGACGCAAACTTCTTGTACTGGGAGCCCAGGACCTACTCACTAGCTTTCTGTGCTGGGGCTCAGGCACTGACTGCCAGAAAACAGGCACAGAAAACAAGTTCTTTAAAAATGCAATTAGTGGGGCAGCTAGTTAGTGCAGTGGATAGAGCACCAGCCCTGAAGTCAGGAGGACCTGAGCTCAAATCTGGCCTCAGACCAAACACATGGCACTTACTAACTGTGTGACCCTAGGCAAGTCACTTAACCACAATTGCCTAGAAAGGAAAAAAAATGCAATTGGCCAAATGGAAAAAAAGTACACTGAAGAAACTGACTCCTTAAAAAGTAGAATTGTCCAAATGAAAAAGGAGATACAAAAACTTACTAAAGAGAAGAACTCCTTAAAAAGTAAAACTGGCCAAACAGAAAAGGAAGTACAAAATCTAATAGAAGGAAACAACTCATTAAAAATTAAAATTGGGCAAGTGGAACCTAATGACTCTATGAGGTATCAAGAATCAGTCAAATGGAAACAAAAGAATCAAAAAATAGAAGAAAACATAAAATACCTCACCGGCAAAACAAGTGACCTGGAAAACAGATCCAAGAGAGACAATTTAAAAATTATTGGTCTACCTCAAAACTATGATGAAAAAAAGAGCCTGGACAGCATCTTTCAGGAAATCATCAAGGAAAACTGCCCTGAGGTCCTAGAACCAGAGGGTAAAATAGTCATCGAAAGAATCTACCAATCACCTCCTGAAAGAAATCCCAAACAGAAAACACCAAGGAATATTGTAGCCAAATTCCAAAATTACCAAGTCAAAGAGAAAATACTGAAGCAGACAGAAAGAAACAATTTAAATATCAAACCACAGGCAGGATTACACAGGATCTTGCAGCTGCTACGTTAAAAGATCAGAGGGCATGGAATACAATATTCCATAAAGCAAAGGAGCTCAGAATACAACCAAAGATCAACTACCCAGTGAAACTGAGCATAGTCTTTCAGGGGAGGAGATGGACATTCAACGAAATAGGGGACTTCCAAACCTGCCGGAAGAAAAGACCAGAGCTCAACAGAAAATTTGATCTTCAAATACAAGTCTCAAGAGAGGTATAAAAAGGTAAACAGGAAAGAAAAAAAAACAACATAAGGACAAACTGTTTATATCCCTACAAGGGAAGATGGCACTTGTAACTCTTGAGAACTGTATCGTTATTAAGATATTTAAAAGGGGCCTACACAGACAGAGGTCACGGGTATAAGTTGACTCTAATATGATGGTAAAAAAATCTAATTAATTGGTGAAAAAGGATCGTTCTGGGAGAAGAGGAAAGGAGGAGGCAGACTAGGTAAATTCTATCACATGAAAAGGCACAAAAACCTATTACAGAGAAAGAAGGGACAGAGATGAGCATTGTTTGAACCTTACTCTCAACAGATGTGGCTCAAAGAGGGAATAACAATCAGTTAGATATAGAAATATAACTTACCCTACAGGAAGTAGAAGGGGAAAGGGTGAAAAAACAAGAAGGGGGAGACAGAAGGGAGGGAAGAAGTAGTAAGGGCAAAGGGGAAGAAAAGGGAGGGGGCAACAGAAGGGAGGGCAGACAGAGGGAGGCAGTGGCTGAAAACAAAACTAGTGAGAACGGAAAGGGAGAAAGGAGAAAAAAAAGCATAAATGGGAAAACAGCATAGACAGAAAAACACAGATAGTAATCATAACTATGAATGAGATGAACTCATAAAATAGAAATGGATAGCAGAGTGGATTGAGAACCACAATCCTAAGATATGTTGTTTAAAAACCTGGAAAGACTTGCATGAACTGATGCTGAGTGAAGTGAGCAGAACCAGGAGAACACTGTACACAGTAACAGCCACACTGTGTGATGACTGATTTTGACAGACTTAGCTCTTCTCAACAATGCAAGGATCTAAGACCACTCCATCAAAAGACTCATGATGGAAAATGCTATCCACATCCAGAGAAATAACTCTGCAGTCTGAATGCAGATGGAAGCACACTATTTGTTCTCTTCTTCTTTTGTTGCTTTGCTGCTTCTTTTTCTCGTGGGTCCTCCCATTATTTCTAATTATTCTCTACATCATGACTAATGTGAAAATATGTTTAACAGGAATGTATAAGTAGAGCCTATATCAGATTGCACACCATCTTGGGAAGGGGAGAGGCAAAAGAGGGAGAGAAAATTTAAAACTCAAAATCTTATGGAAGTGAATGTTGAAAACTAAAAATTAATTAATTATTTTTAAGAATTAACAACATAAAATGTTTGTTGAGTTAATTCAATTAGAATTCTGGTTGTAGGATTACATTATATTCAGCACTTAAATTTCTCCCAAATCTGATACTTTAAGTGAAATTAATAATAAAGAGGAATAGCCAATAGTTCTGACTACTGGCAATGGAATAGAAACAACGCCATCAGCAACAGTAATAACAATAGCTAGGATTACGTAGCACTTTAAGGTTTACAAAGCATTCTACAAATACTACCTCATTTTAGCTTCACAACAACTCTGAGAGATAGGTACTATCATTATTCCCATTTCACAGATGAAGAAACTGAGACAGAGAGAGGTTAAGTGACTTGCCCAGTGTCATACATTTAGTAACTAAGGCTAGATTTGAACTCAAGTCTTCCTGAGTCCAGGTCTAGCACTCTGTCCACCACTGTATCACCCAGCTGCTTCTAAAACAGCAATGAAGTTCCCTATAACTGACAGAACTTCAGGATCCATGCCATCAGACTGAATTACAGATGAAAGCATAAAATCACAACGTTTTTGTTCCATGAAGCAATCTAGAATTATAGTAGAAAGGTCACTAAACCTTACCTATTCTTTGACCAATGCTACCATTACTCGACAAGTACCTCAAGGAGGTCAAAGGCAAAGGGAAAAGTCATTTATGCACAAAAATATTTAGAGCAACTTTTCTTTGTAACAGCACAAAATTAAAAACGAAGTGGGTGTCCTTCACTGGGGAACAGGTAAACAAATTATGCAATATTAACATTAACAGAGAATTACTACATTGGGAGAAATAATGAATATAAAAGCCAGTAAAATCTGAGATGACTTGATAGTGATAGGTAGCTAGGTGGCACAGTGGATAGAGTGCTTGTCCTGAAGTTAAAAACACCTGTGTTCAAATCCTGCCTCAAACACTAGCTATGTGACCTAGCTATGGGGCAAGTCACTCTACTTTTTTGTCTGACTCAATTTCCTATAAAATGGGGATAATAATAGCACCTGACTCCCACGACTGCTGTGAGGACATAATGACATAGTATTTTAAAGTGCTCCGTAAACCTTAAGGCATTATATAAATGCTAGCTAGCTGTTACTATTGTATAAACTATGAAAAACAAAATAAGGAAAACCAAGAGAACAATCCACATAATCACATCACAAAGGAAAGCAACACTGAAAGGTATCAGAACTCAAACCAATTTTGACTTTAGAAATTTAAGACATACTTTGCCATCTGTCAGACAAGTGATGGATTTTATTTACAACATAAAGCATAGTCAGATATGGCCAATGTGTCGATTTGTTTTTCTATATATTTATCTATCTATATAGATATATCTATACAGATATGATATGAGAGGGTTCTATTGTGAAGAAGTGTCTTTAGGGAGTTAGCTATTTAAAGAAAGAAAAAAAGGCGATACAATTTTTTAAAAATAAAAGAAATATAAAAGGGATATGGAAGAGAAAATTTAGGGGAAAGGTTACAGAAGAGCAAATGCATAAAAAGAAAATAAGGGGATCTTTCAGATAAAGTTATTTTGGCACTGAAGGCTAATAAGGAAAGGAGTACAGCCACCTGAAGGGCAGAATGGCAGCATGTTACCCAATCAAACTGGATATCGCGTGGCAGGTTATGAGACTCAATGAGAAAGGACTACGGGATCTTAACACCAGTGGCTTGAGGCTACAAGGAGTGTAGTAAAGCCTTTGTTTACTTAAAGATTTATCAAATCAGTCAGTGCAAATGTCAGATATAATGTATTTATTTAAAAGAAATTCATTTTTTAATCATGAAATTACTAGTCATCCACATTGTTTTAATAAGAAACAAGATGCTGGATGTCTGCCAATTTTTGCCTTCATTACTGTTTTTGATAATGTTTCTCAGATCCTTGTTTGAAACACAATAAATGCGGGGATTGCTGCCACTTTTTAAAATTAAGAGGCAGAAAACTGCACAATGTCGAACTTTTTGCCACTGAAGAAGTATGCAGTTCTAGTTTGCATTCCTAATTTGGAGGAAGATAAATCAAATACATATTTTCCAGGAAAACTTGTTGCTTTCATTTATATTCTGCTGAAAATATAGTTTATATTCCGATTAAAAGGAAAAAAATTACAAGACCTTGTGACAAGATCTTGTGACAAGATCTTACACTTGTTAGTCAGTCTAATACATGCATCCCACTAAATTATAACAAATCACATACTAAAGCAGGTTGTGTTATTTTGACATTCCATTATGATTTGTTATTGTTAAGTAATTTCAGTTGTGTCCAACTGTTTAAGACCCCCATTTGGGGTTTTCTGGATACTGGAGTGGTTTATCATTTCCTTCTCCAGCTCATTTTACAGATGAAGAAGCTGAGGCAAATAGGGTTAAGTGATTTGCCCAGGGTCACACAGCTCATGAGTGTCTGAGGCCTGATTTGAACTCAGGAAAATGATGAATCTTCCTGACTCCAGGCCTGGCATTCTCTCCACTGCGTCACCCAACTGCTCATTTTATTCCATTATAACTAGCCCAAAGTAAATAACTAAAATTACTATAAACAGTATGATCCAGCAGAGAGAGCACTAGAACCTAAAGAGACAGGAGATATGTACGTTATTTTAGGCTCTAGCACCAACTCCACATTTTAGGGCAAGTTATTTAACACTCTTTTATGAGCCTCTAACTGCCTAGGATTTTGAGTTGTAAGGAACTGATCATAGATCATCCAGTTTAGACTTCTCACTGCTGTCTAGTGGGGGTTGCAGAGGCTAAGTGACTTGTGTAGAGTTGGGCCCATGGTTCAGCCCTGCTCCTTGGATTCCTAGGCTAGCAGTCTTTGTGCTGCATCCCAAGGATGCTGCCAGACTTCTTCTGTAACAATACAGTACATTATTATAGCTACATCTTATACCATATATGAGACTACAAGTGCCATGACAACAGGTGTCACATCTTATCTAAACTTTGTATCAACCCTATGTCTAGCATACAATAGGCATTTAATGTTTATAATTACTGTTGTTATAGAATAAATGGCTGCTTTGTTGCTAAAGTTATCTAATCTGTAAAACAGGCATAATGCCATCATCTAAAAAATTTAATGGTTTAAGGAAGGAAAAAGTGAACAATGTGAAAAAAAATTCACTCCAATGATTTTTTTTGTTTTCAAAAAAAAAGAAAAAACAAGTTCTTAAATTTTTCAGGTTTCATCTAAATATAACAAATGTGATCCTTTTATGAGCCAACCAAGTTAAGCATAATCCACTTCAGATTTCTAAACAAAGTGATTTTTGATCTGTAAAGTGTATCCTACCCTCAAAGCATTGCACATGATTCAATTTCCTCCAGAATTTCCTATTTTTCTTCTCTATTTTTACCATGGTTTCAAGATTTCTAGAAACTTTGCAAAAGTCTAAAGATATTCTCATTTTCCTCAGAAACAAACTGGGTAACACACAGACATGATCTGAACTAATCGAAGTAATTGGAAAATCCGAAGTCTAATAATATAAAACATTTATTTCCATTGGCAGCTTCCTTATTTTACAAAGATCAGACACAAGAATCAGTAAACAGAGATCTTACCAGGATGTCTATCATCAAATGGATCTGGATCTCCTTTACGATATTCTTCAGTTTCTTTCTCAATCAACTCTGACATCCTAATACAAAAGGAGAGAAACATTTTAGTCATAAACTGACAATTGTACCAAAAATTCAACTTCACTGATGACAGGCATTCAAACAATTAGAGCATAAGCTCCTTCAAAGTGTTGTTTCCTTCTTATTATTTATATCTCTGGAGCCAAGCACAGTGCCTGAATCATGGCAAGAACTTTGACAAACTTGTTGAATCACTGAAGTCACATTTGCAAGAAGAAAGCCACTGATATGCAATGGGAAAATTCAAAAAGGGGGGGGGGAATTTCCTGATATATATATGTGAATACCTTTCATAAAACAGCAGCCTATCAGAACAGTAGGACACAAACAAGATTTGTCCCTTCCTTTCAAACACAAGCATGACAGCACTGAAGCAAACATGAAAGCAGATTTTTTTGTCCAAAGCACTTGAATACAACAGTGAAGCAAGATAAGCACATATAAATAACCCTTTTTGCAAGTAAAGGAAAACAATGGAGAAAACCCAAGAGTCAGGAAGGGACAAGAACAAATGGGAAAAAAGAATCACAAGTCAGGGTCTAAAACTGCAACTAGAAACTAAGAGCAATCACATTTTTCTATGGCGAAAGAACTCCAAACTTACTTTAAAAATGTAAGCTGAGGAAGACTAATAAAGCAACACTTGAAATTCAAACCTCAACAGAGTGTCTCTTTAAGGTCACTACCTTAAAGATCAAGTGCCTGCTGACCAAGACTCCCTAATAATTGCTACACTAACTGCACTTGGCCCACAATTAAAGAGGAATTCAGAGTTCCATAGCTTCAGACAGGTTGGTGCAATGAGACCCTTTTTTAATCCACTCTTCCTACTTCTGTCAGCATAGTCTCTTCAAATTAAGGTCCAAGAGTGTTACCAAATTCTCCTGCAAACCAAGGGAGTCAGTAAGGAACAAAACAACATGATGATCAGACTATACTCTATCTGACACATGAGCCTCAAGTCTCAATTCCCAGTGAATCTCCCAAAAGTGATCTTTTCCAGTGGTCACTATCTCTGACTTTCTCTGCTCAGCCAATACACACAACTTCTCTTAACTTCCTAACAGACACAGACTTTTCCTTCACAGAAACTATACCATTTTATGTAACAAATAGGTAAGCACTGTTGGAAAAAAAACTTGTGGGTAACTCTGAACAAACTATTTCCACATTAAGCCTAGATGTCTGTGCCTTTTGCCACATGAACTTTGAAATAATTCCCTTTTCTGCAAATACTGAAATTTGGGAGAACCAAAAGGATGTTAATCTATACTATACACTTACTGATATAATAGCTAGCATTTGTGTAATACTTTAAAGTTTGCAAAGCTCTTTACAAATATTATCTTACTTTATCTTCAAAAAAAAACTCTGAAGGGTAGTTTCCATATTATTTCCATTTTACATGAAACTAGGTAAGACAGAGGTGAAGTGACTTGTCCTGGACCCCACAGCTAGTAAAGGTCCTATTCAGGATTTGAACTCGGGTCTTCCTGACTACCAAGCCCAAAGCTGCCTGGTCAGGTATTATCAATTTCCTTGTTACGTGGAAAAGGCAACTGAGGAAGAAAAAACAACAAACAACTTCTGCACCTGGAGACTCCATAAATCCCTCTGGAAAACCCAGATATTTCAAGCTCTGGGAAATAAAAACTCAAGTAAAAAATTAGTTACATCTACTACTGCATATTAATCATATGATCCTACAAGAGAGCCATAAAAGTCTCTTTTGATGAACTGATTCTACCATTATACTTTGCGGTGTAGTAGAATGTGGATTTGACTTTGGAGTTAGGAAGACGTGAGATCAAAAATCAGTCTCACCCATTTCCTGGCTGTGTGAACCAGGACAAGACACTTAATTTCCTTCAGCCTCGGTTTCCTGATCTGTAAAATGGAGATAACAACAGTGACATCCACTTTACAAAGTTGTTGTGAAGCTCAAATGAAATAATATACAGAAAGGGCAAACCTTAAAGCAATATGTGTATTATTATAACAACATATAACTGTTGTTATTGAGTCATTTCAATCATGTTTGACTCTCCATGATACCATTTGAGGTTTTCTCTTCATCCTCAGATGAGGAACTGAGACAACTGACTTGCCCTGGGTCACACAGCTAATAGTGTTTCAGACTGTATTTGATCTCAGGTCCTCTTGACTCCAGGGCCAGCACTCTATCTTCTGCACCATAAAGCACTGGGCAAACCCTAAATTGTTATATAAATGCTGTTATTATTAATAGTGCTTACACATTTTTACTAGGAGAATAATTTTTAAAGTTTTTTTTTAAAAAAAACACTGTGTTAATCTTAGGCTTACCACATATAAAAATAAACAAATGAAAATGCTATTCAATTTATCTTTTTTAAATATGTGGCAGGGGGAGAAAGTTTCAGGATTTTACTAATATTGATGAGGCAGCAAGAAGTAGGAGAAAGCAGGAGACAACCTGGTAGAGTAGAAAGAGCAATGAATGATTGACAGGTTCTGGAATCAAAGCATCTGGGTTCAAATCCTGCTTTTATTGATTACTTCCTGTGTGACCTTGGACAGGTCCCTTCACCTCTCTGAACCTGTTAACTCAACTAAAAAACAAAATAATTGTCCTGGATGATTTCTGAGGCCCCTTCCAACACTAAATATACAATGCCTTGGTCACCAGTCCTTGAGAGGGGAAACTGTGGTCAAGTCCCAACTCTAGCACTACCTGAGCAATGTCAGTCAGTTAACAAGCACCTAAGTGCTTCCTCTGTGCTAGGAACTAGAGATACAAAGAAAGGCAAAAACCATCTCTGCCCTCAAGGAGCTCATATACTGATGGGAGAGACATTATGCAAAAGCTACATATAAGCAAAGTATGTACAGAGTAAGATGTGGAGGTAATTTCAGAGGGAAGGCCCCAGCAGAGTGGAGAAAGAAGCGGAAGGTGGAAAGGCCTCTGGTAGAAAGCAGATTTTTTTGCTAAGACGTGAAGGAAACCAGGGAATCCAAAAAGCAGAAGTAAAGAGAGAGAGCATTAGGCATGGATGAGGTCAGGAAATGGAGTATTTAAAGAATGGCAAAAAGACTGGTGTCACTGGATCATGGAGTAGGTGCCAAGTTATGAAGAGCTTTAAAAGCTAAACATGGGATTTCATATTTGGTCCTGGAGGCAATAGGGAGCATCTGGAGTTTACTGAGTAGAGGAATGACATGGTCAGACCTGCACTTTAGGAAAATCACTTTGGCATCCGAGTGGAGGATGGAATGGAATACAAAGAGACCTGAGGCAGAGAGGTTAACCAGGTTACCTGCAATAGAGAAATAAGAAGAGAGAGAGAGAGAGAGAGAGAGAGAGAGAGAGAGAGAGAGAGAGAGAGGGAGAGAGAGAGAGAGAGAATGTGTGTGTGGAGTATGTGTGTGTGTGTGTGTTTGCATGCTTGCCCACGCTTGGGGGGGGGGAACGGGGAGAAAGAATGCAAGTGAGGAAATCAAGGATGACATCTAGGTTGCAAGCCCAGGTGACTAGGAGGAGAAATAAGGAAGTTAAAAAGAAGAGAGGGTTTGAGAGGGAAAGATAATGAGTTCAGTTTTGGGCATGTTGAATTTTAAGATGTCTACAAGACATTCTGTATGAGAAGTCTAATAGGCAGTTGGAAATGTTAAGACTGGAGGTCAGCAGAGAGATAAGGGCCAAATAAAAAGATCTGAGAATCATTTGCACAGAGATGATAATTACAACCATAGGAGCTGAGATCACCAAGAAAAACATTATAGAGTAAAAAGAGAAGTGGGTTTATGACAGAGCCTTGGAGGACACCTATGGTTAACATGTGGGACTTAGAGATTCAGAAAAGGAGACTAAGAAAGAGCTGACAGACAGGTAGAGGGGAACCAGAAGAGAGCGTGAAAAACTAGAGAGAGAAGAGAGAACTATCAAGGAGAAAAGGGCAATCAACTGCGCCATAGATAGGCCAAGAAAGGTAAGGACTGAGGAAAATCCATAGATTGGGCAATTAAGAGATTATTTGTAACTTTGGAGAGAAGAGTTTCAGCCAAAAAATGAGGTCAAACTGCAGAGAGTTAAGAAGACAGTTAAAGAAAAAAGAAATAGAGGCACTGATTGTCAACTTCTTCTCAAGGAGTTTAGCCACAAAAGGAAGGAGAAATATAGAATTATAGCTTCTGAGAGTAGATGGTTCAAATGGTAGGGTTTTGAGGATGGGGAAGAAATAAATATGTACAGAAGTAGTCACAGAGATTGAGCATTAGCAAGAGAGTAAAGCTGATAAGAGGGGACAATCTATTGGAGGAAAGAGGATGTAATGACATTATATGGGCACACAGAGGAGGTTTGCCTTAGCAAGAAGGACCACTTCTCTTCATGTGAGACAGGGTAGTGGGGGGACAGCACTAAGTGATGTGAAGTCAAGAGAAGGAGAGAAGAGGGAGCTCTCAGTGAATTGCCTCAATTTTTTCAATTAAATATCACACAAGGTTCTCAGCCAAGAAAGTGAGGGAAGGGGAAAACTTGGGAGAAGTGAGGAGTAATGAAAAGGACGGATAAAGCTGCTGTGGTAAGTAGGATTGTGAACTGATTAGGTAAGTGTAAAAGAACTGCCTTTCTATAGAAGGCCCAATTAAAAATATGTAACATAAATCTGCAGTAGACTCAAGTCAGCACAATTTTGTGATTTTCTCCAGCTCTGTTCAGCAGCACATAAATAGGAGAGGAGACTACAGATTGTAGGAGTTACACAAGATTGGGCCTTGGCAGGGCATGATCAGAGACAGGATAAGGGGACAAAGGACTCAAGAATAGAACATAACATAACGTAGAGTTGAACCAGTTCACCAAAGGGTGAAGTTGGGGAAGGAAAAAAGAGTACAACCAACGAAACTAAAGATTGGAGGGACTGGAGGGGCACCACAAGAAGAACAGGGTTAAGTTCTATGGTTCCTTCCAGCTCTGATATTCTATAATTCTATGACAAAATCTATGCAGGACATCTCTTGGTACTTAACAGATTATCAGTATAAAAGCTTACAGTAAAGCAGTAAAGAGCTCTCATTCCCCAAGACTACCAAGAACCAAGAAATATTTGTTGTCAATCACTACACCTTAGCACCAACACCCTGACTGAGGAAACTGACTCAGGAAACTTCAGTGAAGAATATGTCAAAAAGGAAACGGATGTACAAATATGCCCCCCCAAAATGGTCCAGCATTTGTCACTAGGACTTTGAATAAAAGTGCAAAGAGAATAGGCAACAAATATGAAGATTATCTCTTTTCCTACTGCAAAACAAATGATTACTGTCTGCAAAATGTCCAGAATTTACAGTGATCAGATCAGATACCACCACCCCACTTCCAGCTCCAACACCTAAGACCCACTTCCCTGTATATTAAAAGAGAGAACATTTTGCATCTCGGAGATTACAAATGCTCCTCTACTCTGTTACATTACAAAAACTTCACTCTCCAAGAGCTTTTCTATATTTCTTTATCCACTGTTAATAAAGAACTGACAAAGAAATCTGTCCAGAAAAACTTGACTCAGGTGAGTACTATAACCTCTAAAAAGCTAAACATACAGCAGGATCTCTAAGTTCCCCCAGTCTCCATAACTGCTAGTCTGGCAAACAAATAGTAGAAACAACCTAGCTTAGTGTTGTCTAAGGCCCTAAGAGAATAGGTGACTTACCCAGGGTCACACAGACAGTATGTGTTGAAGATGTAACTTATGCCTAAATCATAAGAAGCAGCATGGCATTGTATATAGAATAGTGAAGCTGGAGTCAAGGAGACCTGAATTCAAATTCTGCCTTAAGACACTCAGTAACTGTGTGACCATGGACAAGTCATTCAACAACCTCTGGCAGCCTCAGTCTCCTCATCTGCAAAATGAGGGTTTTAAAAATAGCACCTATTCACAGGACTGTTAGGAGGATCAAATAAGATAATACATGTAAAGTATTTCACAAATCTTAAAGCACTACATAAATGTTAGCTACTTATTACTAGGTCTTCCTGACTCTAAGGCCAGCACTATATATCATACCTCTCAAACTATGAGTTGCAACGCAGATGTCTATTTATGTTTGGAAAGAGAGTCTGCTCATTCAAAGTTCCCTATACCAGCACTATATACCATACCTCTTAAACTAGGAGTTGCAAAGCAGATGTCTATCTCCACTGGGAGAGAGAGTCTGCTCACTGAAAGTTCCTTGTACCAATGAAATGACAGGTCATCTCAAAAACAAACAAACAAACAAACAAAAAAACCAAAACCCAATGTTTTGTGTAATCTCATTTCAATGTGCTCTAGTACACTACTCATTAAATAGCTTGATCCATATATATTACAGAGTTTTAGGTAGCAGAATGTCTTAATCTGGTTTTACTTGGTCTTCTTGCCACCATTTGGATTAGCTACAGATAAATGGATACTAAACTATGTGGCAGAAAAAGAAATTTCTTCTGTTTGGAAAAGATAAAATAGAAAAGCAAACAAAATATACAAATATGGAGAAAATTAGAAGAGTTATAAATGGCCCACTAGTTATGAAAATAAACAGCACCATTATAATTCCTGACTATCTTGTCCTCTTGGCACCAGTCTAGGTCACCTCATACCTGGATTACTATAGTAGTTCCTGGCAAGTTTCCCTTTACTTTAGCCTCAGTCTGTCACATCATTCTTACTATACTGTTGCCACACTAACCCTATTTAAACACTACCTTTCATCACAACAAGCTCAAAATCCTCCAATGGCTCTCTATTACACCAACTCTAAAGTCCTCTGTCTCGTTTTCAAGGTCCTTCTTTAAACATATCCAATATTATTCCCTACTTTTCTGCAATGTAATTTTTGCTACAGCTCAGTCAATCTCTAGTTACCCCATAAACAACTCATGATCATTCCCACCTTAATGCTGTTATCTTTATTTCCCCTGATATGGCATACCCATTTCTCCCTAACCTCAAACCTATTCAAGCCACATCTCAAGACCCTCTTCCACAAAACCTTCCCTGACTACTAGAAAAGCAGGATGGTATAATGAAAAAAAGGCCTACACTTAATTCAAGTTAGAAGACTTGAGTTAAAATCACATTTCTAACAACTACTAGTTTGTGCAATTACTTCCCCTCTACAAGCCAATATCCTTACCTGAAGACACCTACCTCACATGGCTGCTGGGAAAAATTTATTTGGTAAAACTAAGCACTAAATAAATATGGACCATTTTAATACTATACTGCTTCCAGATTCCTCCAGCCACAGAATTTTACAGTTGGTAAAGATCTAATTCAATCTTCTCATTTTTCAGATATCGAAAGTGAGGCCCAGGGAAATGATGTGGCTTTTACTTGCCTAATGAAGTTCTCCTTCTTAACTGCAAGAGTACTTATAATCAGTAATACATAATTTTAACACTTAATTACCTATTGTCTTATTCCCTGACTTACAATCTTCTATTACCAAATGTGCTGTCAACTCCCTGAGGGAAATGTTGGCTTACAATTCTTTTGCATACAGCACTCAGAACAGAGCTGAACACATAGTAGGTGCTCAAAACACATACGCCAATCAGCTGATTGCATTAATGGTCTAAACATCATGCCCACTTCTGAATTCCCATTCTTTCACAGCTAAAATACATAATCTGCTCATCATTCCCACAATATTCTCTTGAGATACATCATTCCTTATTATAAAGCAGCAATCATCAAAACTGCTTGGCACTGGTCAAGAAACAGAGTGGTTAAGTACGCAAGACACAGTAGTCAATGACTACAGTAATCTATTACTTGATAAACTCAAACAGCAGCTTCCGGGATAAGAACTCACTCTCTGACAAAAACTGCTGGGAAAACTGGAAAAGACTATGGCAGAAACTAGGCAAAGATCAAAATCTCACACCATATACCAAAATAAAGTCAAAATGGGTTCATGATTTAGATATAAAGGCTGATATTGTGTGCAAACTGGGAGAGCAAGGAATAGTTTACCTATCAGATTTATGGAGAACAGAAGAATTCATGACCAAACAGGAGATAGAGAACATTACGAAAAGCAAAATGGATAATTTTGATTGCATTAAACTGAAAAGTTTTTGCACAAACAAAGCCAATGCAACCAAGATTAGAAGGAAGGTAGAAAACTGGGAAAGAATTTTTACAACCAGTCTCTCTGATAAGGGCCTCATTTATAAAATACATAGAGAATTAAGTCAAATTTATAAGAATAGGGGCAGCTAGGTGGCGCAGTGGATAGAGCACCAGCCCTGAAGTCAGGAGGACCTGAGTTCAAATTCGACCTCAGACCAAACACATGACACTTACTAGCTGTGTGACCCTGGGCAAGTCACTTAACCCCAATTGCCTAAAAACAACAACAAAAAAAAACATTAAAAAAATTTTATAAGAATAAAAGTCATTCCCCAATTGATAAATGGTCAAAGGATATGAACAGGCAGTTCTTAGATGAAGAAATTAAAGCCATCTATAGTCATATGAAAAAATGCTCTAAATCACTACTGATTAGAGAAATGCAAATCAAAACAACTCTGAGATACCACATCACACTTATCAGACTGGCCAACGTGACAAAACAGGAAAATGATAAATGTTGGAGGAGATGTAGAAAAAGTGGAACACCAATGCACTGTTGGTGCAGTTGTGAAATAATCCAACCATTTTGGAGAGCAATTTGGAACTATGCAAAAAGGGCTATAAAAATGTGCATATCCTTTGACCCAGCAATAGCACTTCTAGGGCCATATTCCAAAGAGATCATACAAATGGAAAAAAGACCCACATGTACAAAAATATTCATAGCAGCTCTTTTTGTGGTGGCAAAGAATTGGAAATTGAGAGGATGCCCATCAATTGGGGAATGGCTGAACAAGTTGTGGTATATGAATGTAATGGAATACTATTGTGCTGTAAGAAATGATGAACAAGCTGACTTCAGAAAAACCTGGAAAGACTTGTATGGTCTGATGCTGAGTAAAGTGAGCAAAACGAGCAAAACCAGGAGAACACTGTACACACTAACAGCCATGTTGCGTGATGACTAATATTGATAGACTTAACCCTTCTCAGCAAGACAAGAATCTAAGACATCTCCAAAGGCCTCATGATGGAAAATACTATCCACAAAGAAGAAAGAACTATGGAATTTGAATGCAGATTGAAGCATACTATTTGCTATTTTTTTCCTTCTGTTTTGTTTTGTTTCCTCTTTCTGGTGGTTCCTCCTATTGGTTCTAATTCTTACTTACAACATCACTAATGTGAAAATATGTTTAATAGGAATGTATATGTATAGCCTAGATGAGATTGCATGCCGCCTTGGGGAGGGAGGTGGGGAAGGAGAGGGAGAAAAATTTTAAGCTCAGAAGCTTATGGAAGAGATTGTTGATAATTCAAAATTAATTAATTTTTAAAAAAAATTAAAGGAGCTATATATCATTCCTTTTTGCTACCTCTGAAATAATCTACACCAATTCCATTCTCCTTTGCAACATATGTATATCATAGGGAAGTTGAAAGGAAAATACTTTGTAAAGGATAAAGCACAGGAGGGAGGCAATTCTTCCCACCACATTCATTACTAAACTATTATTTAGGATTACTTTCCTCTTTATCCCTTACATATTGTTTCTTCAGTGTTTAAACAATGAGTCTCCCCTTTATTGCTTTGCCACTGAGAACAGCCTTATTATATTTCCCTGAGCTTCAGTGAGTCCATTCTTGGAACATTCAGCTGACAAGTTTCTCTGGCTTGACCTCTACTTTTCAATCTCTCTACAAAGGATGCCTTGAAATCATTTAAATGAAAATGTAAAACATAAATAAATAAATAAATAAACCAACGGCTATCTATATAATTAGCATGTGACACTATTAGAACTTCTCCAACTTAAAATATATTTCAATTCTTAATACCAAAACTTTTGAGTCTTCAGATTAGTAAAGATGAACACCAAATGGGCTTACCTGGTGAGGATAGGGACCATATCTTGCCCGCTGCCATGTTCCTTCTCCCCACTGCTCTAATAAAGTAGTGAGCTCAGCTTTTGAGTCCACGTGCACTGATCCTGAAGTCATGACTTGGCCTATGGAAGCAGGAATATAATAAATGAGCATAGACCAAAAAAGGTATGTCAACATTTCTCCAAACTAACTGACGAAGGAGCAGAGATAGTGTTTGTTAGAATTCCCACTATCTAACCAATACTCTGGCCAATTTAGATAACTAAATTATATAATGGTATAGTGGAAAAAGTACTAGATTGGAGACCCCTGTTCTGCCATTAATTGGTTTTATAACTTGAGAAATATTTCATCTCTCTGAATCTCAGTTTTCTTACCCTGAAATAAGAGGATTAGACTAGTTGATCACTAAATTTCCTACCAGTTCTAATATTTTATGATTTTTTTAAATGCAAAAAGCAGTCCAAAGTTTTGATTATATGAGGCTTTTGAGAAAAATATTATTACAGATAAGAAATACATCTATTGACTTTATTCTTTATTTATTTGCTTGTTTATTTGTTTGTTTGTTTGTATATTTATTGGGCAATTGGGTTAAGTGACTTGCCCAGGGTCACACAGCTAGTAAGTGTCATATGTTCGGTCTGAGACTGAATTTGAACTTAGGTCCTCCTGACTTCAGGGCTGGTGCTCTATCCACTTCACCACCTAGCTGACCCAATATCTACTGATTTTCAACAAAAAGGTACAACTGATGCGTTGCAGCTACTGTTAAGATCAGTTAATATCTAAGAACCCTCTGAATCCCCTTGCCTTACACATCTGAGACCACAGAAAAGCAAACCTCTAGCAAGATCTTTGTTCTTTCTCCCTCCCTATTTCTCTTCACACTGATGGCTCAGTTATCATCATGGACCTAGGAAAGTAAAATAAAAAAGCCTGACACAAAACTAGCCGGATTCCAAAAGTAGAGGTAAAGGTGAATGGTTGATCAGAGTTTCAGTCCTTCCCCAAAACAGAGAACATAGATGAGGGAAAAAGTTACTCCAGAAAAGTATCTATTGGGGACAG
Source organism: Phascolarctos cinereus (assembly GCF_003287225.1). Taxonomy (NCBI): domain Eukaryota; kingdom Metazoa; phylum Chordata; class Mammalia; order Diprotodontia; family Phascolarctidae; genus Phascolarctos; species Phascolarctos cinereus. The sequence continues at coordinate 84,474,738 of NW_027555847.1, read as the reverse complement.
CTAGGTGGCACAGTGGGTGGAGCACCGGCCCTGGATTCAAGAGGAACTGAGTTCAAATGCAGCCTCAGACCCATAACACTTACTAACTGTGTGACCCTGAGCAAGTCATTTAACCCCCATTGCCCAACCCCCCCCCAAAAAGTCTCTATTTGGATAACATCAACCTTTGAGCTAAAGTATCAAAGGGTGAAAAAGGTCTAGGTCTGGCGCAAGAGAGTACTAGCAGGTTACATAGGAAGTTCTGTTGCTATTTTTGTTTTCGCCTTGCCTTCAAAAATGCTTGAGAACCTACTACACAAAGCAAACTGAAGTACAGGTGCTTTATATAACAAACAAAATAAGTGGATGTTCTATAATAATTATCTATTTTTCATTATCTTCCAAGGATGTTCATGATGGGGGTGAGTAAAGGGAAATGGATGCTGAACACAATAGTGGATTTGAGAGGAAGAAAATAAAAGATAATTACACCACTGATCCCCCAAAATACTTTGACTGGTTTTATAAGAGTGGAATACAAATAAGTAATCAAATGCAACTTCATATACCAGGTGAGCTAGCTTTTCCCAAAAAATAAGATACCATCAGGGTAATTTTATTCACATACTTACCTATATTTCACTACTTCTTGACTGAAGTTAATGACAGAGAAGAATCTAAATAAATATTGCCTAACGTGTTTACAATTCTGCTAGGTGGATAGAGCACCAGGCCTGGAGTCAACAAGACCTAGGTTCAATTCTGGCCTCTGACGCTTACTGGCTGTGACATCCCAGGGCAAGTCATTTAACCTCTTTTTGCCTTAATCCAATGGAGAAAGAAATGGCAAACCACTTCACTATCATTGCCAAGAAAACCCCATCGACAATGTGATCCACAAGGGTCACCAAGTGTCATACACTACTGAACAACACCTAGCATGAGAAAACCTGGGTTCTATTTCTGACTGCTAGCTAACTCCCTACTTAAGCTTAAACAAATCACACATCTGGCCTGAACCCAGCAAACTGAGAACTCAATCAATCAGAGCAATTATGTACAGATTCTCTAACCATAAAATGAGGTGATTTCTATCCTTTCATTTACATATGTATTCATATGTCAAAAAAATCTTTTCAGTTTCTTGAACCTATCACGCTATTAGGAAAAAAAAGCATAATCTAATGAAAAGAAGACTATACTGGAAGTCAAGAGTTCAGATTCTAGTCTTAACTCAAACAATATGTATCTTTGAAGTCACAAATAAACCACTTAAAAGAACTGGTGCATAGATACAAGATTATCTGCAGAATAGCTGTGCAACTATTTAATCTGCATACTACAAAGATTAATGACTGCATATGTTAAATACTTGAGTTTTTTGGAAGAAATGAAGCTTTATTTACTTTTCACTCAGAAAGTAACATAGCTAAAATAAAATAGACTAATATTCACCATAAAATTTTCTTTAACATTTTTATAGGGAACAAGAAAAAATTAGCTATATTCATTGAACTCACTCCTTAAAAGGTAATCTTTCACAAAATGAACAATTAACAGCTAAGAGCATAACAAAATTATTTCTTATTCAGAGCTAGAATTTTTTTTAGGTTCAATCTGGTGCAGACAACTCATCACTAAGGTCAGTTTGCAGTACTGCAGTGGAAACAAAATATTAACATCACTACCAGACTTAGAACTGGTCTAGCAAATAATGGAATGAGAAAACAGAAACTAATAAAAAATACAATAAAAAATAAATGCAGACAAGATTACTGGACTTATAACAATGGCATGCAGAAAGCAACTATCATATTATAATGTTCCCATACAGAACAGTTATTGATGAAGCAGTGAAGAAGGGTTTGAGCCAATTTCACAACTGAAAGACTGTTTTCAGCCTGAGTAAGAGTCCAAGTAACAGAGGCAACCACAGAGAGGGAATCATTCATGAAATCCTAAGGAGCAAGATATTTGGAAAACCTACAAAAAGTGATAAAGTTTCTAATTAGAGAGCTAAAAAAAAGTCCCAAAAGTAGTTTTAAATCAAAGATTAATAACTGCTTTGCTTGCACGTCTTATTTAATCCTCATCACAATCCTATAAGGTAGATGATGCAAGTATTATCCCTAAGAACAGAAACAGTCTTAATTTTCTATTTGTGTCCCCAGTGTTCTGCATATAATAAGCAAATAATAAATACTTTACTCTTTCATTCGTTTTGCAGAGAAGGAAAATTAAACTTAGAGATCAACCTAAGATCAAACAGCTAGTGTCACAGCTGGAAGATGGTCTTCAAGACCATTTAGGAGAAATACTTCATTTTAATAGTCTCTGGTTAGAAAGTATTCTCAACATACACATACACATACACACACATACCTCAAAAAATATTTAAGAATATTAGACACAAGTAAAAGTTTTAAAGACAGTATAATCAAGTACAGTATAATCTGATAGTCAAGACATGGCTGCAGATACAGCCAATACAGCTATCAGTTAAGTAGCAATGATAAGTCGCTGAAATTACCAGGAAAAAGCATAAATAGACTAAACAGAGAGAAAAAAGTTTTGACAAAATGAAAACGTGAAAACAGACAATCCACCAAAATCTCTCTCAAGTTGGAAGATCTTCTGGAGAAAATAATTCAGAATAAGAAAGAAAAGACAAAAGAAGCACAAAACTATGAAGTAACTTCCAAACACTTTCCATTCGTTCGGAAGAGAAAATCTTCCAATTAAGATAAGCCCTTAGAAGGAGTCAGAAAACAAGATAAGGTGTTCAGAAAAGCAAGGGGAAAATATGACATACTTAAATCTTGAAAGTCTTAAGAGTCTTATTTTCTTCCCAGGGAGAGAAGAAAGAGAGGGATGGCTATAAAATGACAGGATAAATAAAAAGAAGAATAGCATTGATTTTTTTTTTAGCCATCTGGTTTCTTGTCAAACATTTGGCTATGCACGGTCCAGAGAAAATATAATTGAACGACAAGGTGAGCTGTGGTCAAAGAAGCAAGTTAAAACGAAAAACCAGGCTGCCTCTTGACATTATTTGTACAAACCTTACCAGAGACTGGTGTAGAATTACTACTTGCCAGAGAAACAATTTTCAATTAAACCAGCAATATTCCAAACACCATACTGTGCTATACTATACTTTTTTAAAACTTTGGAATTATATATAGGGGCATTCCTTCTGCAGAATTTCTATCATACATTTAACTCTTTTCACTGGAAAATAATTTTAAAACCAAAAATTTTTAAACAGGTGACTACATCTGAAGAGTGGCTAAATTTAAATTCCAGAAGGTTTTAAACATAAAAACAGTCTTCCTTGTTGATAAGTACTCAATTATTTTCTCACAAACCTCTTTCTTTTCTTCAGAGTCTATATACCAGGCTTATTTCACTCTTTACATCTTGTAAATTATATCTGGTAGTGAGATAAGGAAGAGAGACTGAATAATCCAAAAAGATGCCAATGCCAGTATTATGAGACATCTGCCAACTGAAGAGGCACCTTTTATCAGTGTTGTTCCTATTAACTATAACATCCAGCCTGCTGGAAAGGAAGCTACAACATTAGAAAAGCATCACGCAATTGATCAGCAGAGCATCAAGACACACCCAAAACAACTTCTATTCCTTAATAACTACTGAAGTTTCAAAACATGACCTCTGTGCTCCAGACTCACTTGGCAGATGACAAACTTGGCATTTCATTTCCTCTGCGACTTCCTTTACCCAGACTGTCTCCATTCCATACCTGGAATGCATTCCTTTCCCACCTCTTCCTTCTAAAAATTCCTAGCTTCCTTCAAAGTTCAGTTCAGCTTCCATTCCTATAGGTAAGCCTTTCCTGATCCCCCTAGATGTAAGTGTTCTCTCCCTCCTGAAATTATATTGTATCTGTTTAACTACAATATTCCCTAGTACAATGTAAGTTCCATGACATGAGGTTGTTTTCTTTTCATCTTTGTCTCCCCAACGCCCAGCATATTACTTACCTTGCACACTGTAGGTATTTAATAAATACCCGTTGAATGGAATCATGCCAAGGATCCTAGCTTTTCTGAGCAAGAGCAATCATTCCTGCATCAAAAGGCATAGAAAACTAATCATGGAGCACAGCAGCTAATCTTCTAAAAATCTACCAGCATGCATATGATCCCACAAACATATGTACTCATCCACCCTAAACTATATTTGGTTTTAAAAAAAAAAGCATATTCAATCCATTTTTAAACAACAATACCAAAACACTTCCTCCTCTTCCAACTATTTTCATCACTTTCAACATGATTCAATGCCAAGATGGAAGCAGAGTATAGGCAAAATAGTAAAGTATGTAAATGGTAAAATTAATCTCATAAGATGCTTCCCTTCATGGTTTTAAATAGCCATCACATACGGTTAGCTATCCAGTCAATATAAATTTTCTAGAAAATACCAATTCTATGAAAGGACTCATACGTGTAAATCCCTGAAAGCATTCTAGAAATTCTTGCAAGCAATCATGTTAGAACTTTCAATTAATCTATATTCAACAATAAGTTTAACTTTGGAAATAACCACTTAGTGGGTGAAATTTTGATAGCAGACTAGAAAACAATGCTCATATGTAACTAATTCCACTCCTGGTAAATCCCCTGGTAAGAGAAAATATGTTACTAAAAACATGTCTTGCCTGATAAACTTCTGTTATTTACAAGGGAGTTCTAACATATCACCTAGAAACAGATCTATATAACAAATATATTTAAGTCATATGTTCCAAACATCTACATGAAGATTTTATACTGACCAACAAGCACTTGGCTGAAAACCTGGATTTATCAAAGCTCTTTCAAACAGATGTCTTTGATTTTGCCTTTAAAAAAAAAGTTCAAAATACAACATGACTAACAACTAATATACAAAGATTGAATTAAATCCTCCTATACTCTGATACGCTCACATTTCACACCATAGACATATTAAGCAACCATTCCCAAGAAGCAAACCATATCTGCCAAAAATAGGTATATAAATTTCATTAACTAATTTCCTCAAGTTAACAAACTTCCTGACATTTCTAATCATACACCATTTATTCCACGATGACACTGTGTGTTAGCACATCTTTAAATGCTTTTCCAAAAAAAAAAGCTGAACATGAACTTAAGACTCCAAAAATGAAACTGAGCATTGATATGTAAAACTGAAGGAAACAAAACTGGACAATAAAGGATGCCATAGAGCTAGAAGGTAGAAAGAACACATTGGACCTGGAGTCAAGAAGGTCTGAAGTTGACTGGCCTCAAACACTTACCAGCTGTATATTCCTGGGCAAGGGTCTAACTTTACCTATCTGCCTCAGTTTACTCTTCAGTAAAATGGAGATAACAATTACACCCAGTGTGGCTATGAGGATAAAATGAGTTAAAATTTTCAAATGCCTTGCAAACCTCAAAGCTTTATATAAATGCTAGCTATTACTATTAATTATCTTCTGGGTAAACTGACCACTGTTGTATTATTAAACATGACAACATAAAGCAATCTAGTAGAGGAGAAGAATGGTGGATTTGGAGTGAAGAGACCAGAGTTTAAGTCCTAATCCTAGGATATACTACCTGTGTGATCTTGGGCAGGTCCCAGTTTCCTCAACAGTAAAATGAAGATGGACTAGATCCCTTCCACCTCTAAATCTGGAATCCCAAGATGAGGATACTACCTCATAATTCTAGTTGTGCCTTGCTCTAAGAAGCCCAAAGCATGACCTAATTTATCCTCACAACTACCCTTGCGATAATCACTGGGAGAGTGGCAGCAACCGTTCTACCTATTTTACAGATGAAAAAATAGAATCACAAAAAATTAAATGGCTATTCCAGAACGATTGTCCCAGCACAACTCAATGGTTAAACCATGGTCAGAAACGACTCCCTGTCAAGATTCTTCTCTTTAGTTAAGCCTCACTTATACACTGTATCATGGTTTAATTCAACAAAAGGTAAGGTTTCTCCTGATGCTTTGGCCTGACAGAAATTGTGGGATTGATAGTTCTTTGTTGTTGTTAGTCATGAACAAACTCTTCAGACCACATTTGGGGTTTTCTTGGCAAAGATGCTGGAGTGATTTGCCATTTCCTTCTCAGGTTCATTTTACAGATGAGGAAACTAAGGCAAAAACATGTTAAGTGACTTGCCCAGGGTCACACAGATAGTAAGGGTCTGAGATTAGATTTGAACTGAGTTCTTTCTAACTCCAAGCCCAGTATGCTCTATCCCACTGCGCCACCTAGCTGCCTTGGATAGTTCTTTTTTTTTTTTTTAAATACTCAGCCTGAACCTCTTCAACATATATATTAACTTACATGTTATCCCCTAAACCTCACTTACCAAGGAGCAAGTGTTTAGTAAAATGTTATTAACATGCCCTGAAGAAGGATGAAACCACCATCTATAAAAATAACCATTCTAGTACATTTGTGTAGTTGTTTTGTCTTACATAAAATCCAACTAATGGTGATTAAAGAATAAGTAAAATATTATATATTTACAATTGGTCTTTATTTTACAAGCGATTTTACTTAGGCTGAAGTAGGGTCCAAGAATCACTGAAAGCATGAGATCACCTAAAACCCACAAAATAAATCTCCAACTTTAAAAATCCATCATATTCCATTCACTTCATAAAGCCTATGAACTCATGAAAATTAGTTATAAATTTAAAACAACTGACACTAATATGACTATACCTGCCATAAAAGTATTTCTAATTTAATAACTGTGGAATACATGGAAGAAAAAGTTACTGTACCCAGTAACTACCTCAAAACTGAGAACATTATTTTTTTCATACCCTTGCTAAAATAAAAAACTCTTTGCCTCCCTTACCTTTAGCATTCAAAAATCCCATTACCAAACTAAAATGAGGAGTGAAGGCATTTCATTTCCAAACATCACGTCCAGTTCTTGACAGCACAAACACAAAGAAAAATACTCAATCTAACTTCCTTTCTAAATAAACATGGAATAAAATACTTTAAAATCCAATACACTAGAAAAGAACAAAATTACAGGCTGACAGCTAATAAATGCCTCAACTTTCATATAATAAAGATTAAAACAAAGGAAACTATTACTAATGTAAATTCTTTTGTTCATTAATAATGCCTCACTGAAAATTCAAACCACCTGACAAAATGAGATGCAAACAAAGTGATACAGAATCAAATTTGAGAAAATACAGCTATCACGCCCCACAAAAAAATTTACAACCACTTTATCAACAAATTTTAAACTCAAGACCTCTCAAAGTACGATGGGGAAAGAAAAATTGCCTTGAGTAAGAAAACTGCTGGAGATCGCTTTTTTGTATAAAGGGGTGAAACTCTAGAAATCTGCTGAGACCCGAGGAGTATTTAGTTTGGGGTTTTGTTTGTTTCAATTCCGCATCAGTTTACCGAAGTCTACACATTACACATCTCACCTCTCAGACACTCCCAACCCACCGGGAGGAGGAGAAGAAAAGTAACTGGAAAGCTCCGCCCTCGTCTCCGCCCCCGTCTCCTCCCCCAATCCTAGTCCAGGAGTGAGGCGGGACAGGGTCATGGAGGGGAGGGGAGGGGAAAACGTGGGAAGAGACAATCGGTCCCAACCTAGGTGATAGGAAGCCGAGTGGGAGGAGGGTATAACTAGGAGAGGGGAGAAAATGGAACCCCCAACCCACATCATGTACACACTAGAGCGGATTTCGAGGGAGAAGGGGGAAGAAACAATGCCCCTCCACTCCACCCCATAAGGGGAAGGGAAGATGGGGCGGGGGGGGAGGGGAGGAGGAAGAAGAGGGAGGATGGGAAGACAGGGGGAAGAAGGAGGTGGGAAAGAGGAAGGAGAGGAGAGGAAAAGGGGTGAGGGGAGGAGTAACTAGGAGATGGAAAGAGAAGGTTTACTCCCCGAGAGAAGGAGAGGTTACTCCCCAAGAAGTTTTTTTTTGAGGGGGCCAGATCTCGGGAGGGGAAGGAGGTTGATCTGAGGGAGGGGGAGAGGGAGTGCCGAGACCCCGCCCCCACGAGGGGGGAGGGAAGGCCAGTCCCAAAGTGACACCGAGCCCCCGGCACCGGTTCCCCTCCGGCAGTGCAGGTGTCGCCCCTCCCCCCCCGCTGCCGCCACCGCCGCCGCCGCCCCGCGCGCGCTCCCCGCCTCCCTCTCCCGCCCGCCCCGGGCGCGCGCCCCATCCCCTCCCCCGGCAATCCCCAGCCGCCAGCTTTACCTTCCCGGGGTCTCCCGCAGCACTCCCGACCCCCGCCGAGCAGTCTCCCCTCCCTCCCTCCCGCCCTTCTTTCCTCAGTGCCTCACTCCCTCAGTCACTCACACACACGGCGCGACCGCGGCTCCGAGCGGCCCACATATTACGCGTCACCCACGCTACGTGCCCCCGGCGCGCGCGCGCGCGGATCGGCGCGGGTTGGGGGGAGATAAGAGGAAGAGAGATGGCGCGCCCGGAGGCTGCTGGGAAATGGAGTTCGGCTCTTATCTCAGCAGGCCTTCCGGTTCCACTCCTTTCTCCTGTCCTTTGACACGTAAGAGCGCTTTCTCGCCCTTCACCGCACAGACCCAAGGGAATTGTAGTTTTGTGCAACAGAGGGGCGGGCGCTGACTCGGGGTTAAAAATATTCCTTCCACATCTCCAGGATGGTGAAATCTTGAATAGGGGTGGTGGGGGGAAATCCCTTGTTTCTCACAGGGTGGCGGAAAGGAACCCCCCAAAAGCGTAATTCGAATCCTGCCTCCAACTCTGAGTAGCTGTTTGATCCTGGCCAAATCGCTCACCCGCAGTGTCCCCTTCTATGAAATGAAAATAATAATGCATTTACTCTAAATCACACAGATTTGTTGTGAAAAAGCATTTCCCGGTGGAGCTGTAAATTGGTCCAGCCATTCTGGAAAGCAATTTGGAATTATGCAAAGAAAAGAAAAAATAAAATGTCTCTACTCTTCAACCTAGAGATCCCACTACTAGGCATATGTACCAAGAAAGTCAGAGACAGCAGGAAAGCCCCAGCAGCACTTTCTGTAGGGCGCAGAAATGAAAACAAAGTACACGCCCGTCACCTAGGGAAGAGCTAGTGGTGCATGAATGCTGAGGAATGTGACTTCGGTAAGAAAGGAGAAACAGAATTCAGAGAAGCATAGACTGATGAGGAGTAAAATAAGCAGAACCAGGAAAACAAAGAAAAGAAGGAAGCAAGGAAGGAAAGAAGTTAACACCATGTAATTATGACAGCATGACCTAAAACGTGAAAAAACTTGCCTGCCTCCCATCTTTGTAGAGGATGGGACTATGAGTATAGAACTTTGTCAGATTTTACCACCGTGTTGGCTAGTTTTGATGAACTACTTTTAAATTCTGTGTGTGTGTGTGTGTGTGTGTGTGTGTGTGTGTGTGTTACAAGGGATAGCTTCCTTGGTAGGGGGAAGGACAGGAATATATTTGGAAATGAAGGTGATATAAAAACAGAAGATATTAATTTTTTTTAAGAAAAATAGATCATGCTGTTGAGATTTTGGGGTGGTGGGACCCGGAAATAGCAACATGCGGGTCCTGCCGGAATTAATTCGACCCAAACCTTCTTTCAGCCAAAGACAAGGTTTATTAAAACAGCACTAGAGGATGGAAATGATCCTAACAATCTGCCATATTGGCCAAACTCAAGGAATCTGAGCATTGGCCAGACTCTTAAGGAATCTGAGCATTAGCCAGATTTTAAGAATCTGAACAATTTAATGGCTGCCAAGATAGATCTTATATGCAGAAAGACTGTGGGAGTGATCTAGGAGTGGCTAAGTAGTCTGGGGTGACTGGTAGGTAAGACCAGGCACCTGGACTTAGGAGTAGCCAAGGGAGAAAGGAGTCTAGATAGATTAAGGGTGGAAAGTGGCTAGGGTGATTGGGAGGTAACAGATAATGGGAGGGAGGTAACAGAATTGGAAGATTGGGTATAGCCACAATGAAAGGCAAATTGAGAGGATTACTGGAATGTTGCTTCAGTGGGAAGCCAGAGACTTGACCTTGTCTGAAAAGAAGAAAACTCAAAGAAAGTTGGGGGAGGGGGGGTTTCCAGGGCCTATACCCCATCAATGCTGGGCTGATTTCATTTCTTTTTTTTTTTTACAAGTTTCCAGACTGATAGTTTTAGGGAATACTGTTGCTAAGTCTCTTTTGCTATTTTTGGGGGGGACAAAATGAAGAGATGTGGACTAGAAACCATTGTGCAATTAGGTATATTTAGAATTAGAAGAGTCATTAATGATTTGTTGTCAATTTGAAAGAAAATCTGTGGTGGAATGCCATAGGGTTATAGAAGAGATAGGCATTTACTAGTCATCGTATTTGAGTCTGAGCAGAATTCAAAATGTGATCCACTCTGCAGATCATGACAAGAGTAGAAAGTTCAGTGTCTAGGTACCACCTCAATCTGTGGTGTTGGGCCATCATACGCTTGCTGAGTTGAGCATGGTGACTGGTAGTTTGGAGTTAAGACTGGTTGGCCTCTTCTGTTCTGTGGTATAGGACAGAGCAGATTGCCCTCCTCCATGCCATGGTGCTGAGCTGACTGGAATGTCCAGGATATCAATGGATCACACCATGTGTCCACTGGTCTCCCTCACTTTCATGACATGACCAGCCTATTTATATTATTTTTGATCATGCATTTCCCTGATGACTTACATTGTTTCTTCTTTGAAATTTCTATGTGTTTTATGTTGCAACCTACTCACATGTACCATGTCCCAGTGGTATTACTTACAGGCTCATAGAATCATAGCTGTAGGGCTAGAGGAGAATTCAAAAGCCATCTAGTCTATATTTCTCACTTTAAAGATGAGACAGCTATGTGGCATAGTAGACAGAGCCCTAGGCCTGGTATCAGGAAGATATGAATTCAGATCTGGCCTCTAATGCTTCCTACCTGTGTGACCCTGGGCATGTCACTTAACTGCTTTTTGCCTCAGTTTCCTCAACTGTAAAAAGGGGATGATAATAATAGCATTTATCTCCCAGGGTTGTTGTGAGGATCAAATGAGATAATATTTGTAAAGTACCTGACCCATAGTAGGTGTTCTAATAAGTGCTTGTTTTCTTCCTTGAAAATGAAGAAACCAAAGCCTAAAGAATGGAAGTGCCTCAATAAAGGCCACACAGGTAGTAATGATGAGAGGTGAGATCTGAATCCAGGTCCTTTAACTCCAAAGCCAGTGTTCTTTCCACTGCACTGTGCTAATTCTCATTTTAAATTCCTCAGAGATTAGGGTTTTATGCTTTTTGTTGATTCTGTCTCTGTAACATCTCATATCTGTTCCCTTCTCTTTGCTCACACAGCTACCACCCAAGGTCAAGACCTCATCAGTTCTTGCCTGGATAATTGTGATAACTTCCTAACAGCTCTTCCTGCCCCAAGTTTCTCTCCACTTCAATGTATTCTCTGTATTGCTCCAAATACAATTTTCTAAAGCACAGGTCAGACCTTTATTGATAAATTCCTTTGGTTTCCTATCACCTCTGGGTCTCAGATAAAATACAAACTCCTCTTTGGCATTTAAAGACCTTCACAGCCTGGCTCCCACCAACCTTTCAACTTTGATAATTACATTATTCCCTTCCTGCACTCCTGTCCGGCCCAAATGGCCTGGCTGTTCCTTGTACATGACATTCTACCTCCCTTCCTTTGCACTGGCTGCCCTCCCCCACCCCACCCCCTTGCCTGGAATGCATTCTCATTTTACCTTGACCTCATAGAATACCTAACTTCTTTCAAATCCCAGCTCAAATGCCACCTTCATTTTCTCATATACCTAGCTACAACTCACCCTCCTTCCCAAAAAGATTACCTTATATTTTATATGTATATGTTTATGTATACATATCATCTCCACCTATAACCAATAAACTATTTATATTATTTTTGATCATGCATTTCCCTGATGACTTACATTGTTTCTTCTTTGAACTGTACCATTTTATCTTTGTATCTCCAGCACCTAGCACCTTGACTGGTTTGTAATCAGCTTAATAAATGTTTGTGGATTGATCAGTTGAATGATTGACTCACAGTTACATAATGCCAGTGGAATATTGAAGTTAAAAAGATAAGACTTTGATTCTAAAAGAAGAAAGGGCTAATTAAAGGCTCTAAAACTTCCCAAAGGCAATCCAGCCTTTTTTCCTCTTCCTGTTTAATTTTAGGCCCAACCCATCACTTTGTATTGTCTACCCAAGATAGATAGGTAGATAAATAGATAATCTCTATAGCTTATTCGTCTAACTGCAGGTCATAATATGGATAAAAAACCTTCTTCATCTGCTTGGTTTTTCCTGTGTAGATGGTTAACCAAACTCTTTTGAGTGGTAGTGGATATCTTCCAGAAGACTCTACAATGTTCAGTGACTTGAGTATAACTCCCTGCTTTATGTATTTCTCATTACATATTTATCATCAAAAGGTCATTGAAGAAGGTCATATCTGTTACTTCCAAGTAATTCCAAGTCTCTTGGAATCTTCTTGGAAATCTTCTAAGGAATATCAAATAATTTTGGTCTTTAAATGGGACACACATTGTCAAAAGAAAGCCTTAAAGGTGGGATTTTTCTCTACCAAATCAAAAGCTTTTAAAATATTCAACAAACAGTAAGTACAGTGGAAGCAAGGAACTCCCCTAACATATTGGGTAGACTTCTTGCAGCAAATTTATACAGTGTAGACAAGAGCAGAGGATAGGCAGGCATGGATGTGTTGAAACCTGAACTGATGAAGAGAATATCCATATGTATGAAATTCATTTAAAAATTTGAGTAATGGGAAGTCTCACTGACATAACATCAGGTATGGCCTTTAAGAGCTGATACAAGCTGGCTCCAGCATCCCTCTGAGTACAGAGGTGGTAGAGTCCAAATATGGTAGTTCTACTATATTACTTTGTGTGAGTGTGTGTGTGTGTGTGTGAGTGTTGTGTGTGTGTGTGTGTGTGTGTGTGTGTGTGTGTGTGTGTGTGTGTGTATAAAATAGAATCTTTAAAAAAATAGTGACAGACAAAAACAACTTATATTGAGTTGCTTGCCTTTTCAATGAGGGTGGATGGGGAGGGAGGAAGAGAGAAAATTTGAAACCGAAAGTTTTAAAAACATATGTTTAAAAAAATGTTTTCACATGCTACTGGGAAATAAGAAATACAGGAAATGGGGTACAGAAGTCTATCCTGCCCTACAGGAAAATAGAAGGGGAAGGGGATAAGAGAAGGGGAGAGAGATAGAAGAGAGGACAGACTAGGGGTAGGGATATTCAGAATGCATGCCATCTTGGGGTGGGGGGAGAGGGGAGATGGGGTATAAATTTGGAATTCAAAAACTTGTGGGAGGGAATGTTGAAAGTTAAAAATAAATAAATTTATATTTAAAAAATATAATAAAAAAAATAGTGACAGATCTGTTCCATTCACATCTAGTTGTTATCTTTCTCCTGACTGGACAAGGCAGTCTCTGAAGTCCAGATCCTATGACAAATGTACTCAGGATGATCTGGTTTAAGTGAATCTCATAACAAACTTGCTATATACTCATTTTCCCCTCTATTTCTTTTCTGTTTTCTGAAGTAATACTGTTCATAATTATCTGTCATTTTCCTCCTAATATTTTTTTCAAATGAGTTTGTACTTTCAACCTGGATTGTCCTTCACTGCCCTGATCCTTATTGAACATACTGAGTGACTCCAAGTGACTCTGAGGCAGTTTTCTAATTCTTTCTGCCTCTGTTGTGGCAACTGTTTTGTATTAATTAAACTTCTCTAAGGAATGGTAATGAAGGCAAGGTCTTTACTTTCATCCATTTTCCAAAGTTTGTTTCAAGAGATCAATTTTAAGCTGGTATAATTGCACCATGGTGTCATCTCATATTTATTTTTTCCTTCCAGTTTGGTGTTCACTTTGATCTTTGGTCTAACCAGCTAAGGAGCCAACTGAATACAAAAAGTTGATTCTGAAAAGACTGCTGTGTTTGGAATGAATCACCTCCTGCTTCTGTGTAGCATGTTGGTCCATCCTCTGTGGACTTGCACAAACAGGTTTGAGTGATGAGAACTTTCCATGGTAATTTGCCCATTTCAGGCCAGAAATTTGGAAATTCTGAATTTTACTGAGGTCTGGGTCTTTAGTTGTTTACCACACTAACAGTCAAAGAACAAAACTGAAATAGTAAGCATTTAATGGGGACAGAAATGAATATAAAAGTAAAAAAAAAGTATCAGTCACATTGCAGAATGAGCATTAGTGCCCTTCTACTTCCTCCCCAAGCAGTTTGGGACCCAAACTCTTCCAGATTCTAGAACTTGGTAGTGAAACCATGAATTTAGTCTCTCTCTTTAGCTAGAGGTTGGGGACTCCTGTATGGACCCTGGGAAGACGAGTTTAGTGAAGAGTTGAGTCCTTGTCTGAGATCCCAGCTTCCCTTGCTCATCTCAGTGTGCTAGTCTGCAATCTATATTCTCTCCTCACGGTCCCTAGTTATGCCATCTCTATATGTAGGTCCCTTGCTGATCTGGCATCTATTTTCATTACTCTTACTCCCTCGAAGGAAACAAACAAAAAACCAACTTTCTTAGCTGGCCACTACATCAAAGGGAGAGACAGAGCAAAACCTCCTCTGTCGGCGGTGGAAAACAAGTCTTTGTCTCTGTCTGTCTCTCTCTCTCTCTCTCTCTCTCTCTCTCTCTCTCTCTCTCTCTCTCTCTCTCTCTCTCTCTCTCTCTCTCTCTCTCTCTCACCCTCTTACCCCCACACCCCCGGGCAAAAAGGGAGGAGGTAGAGGGGGAGGGAGCATTACACAAACTGGAAGTCCATAGTCCATTTCAATTGTTTTTATCGCTTCCTTTGGTGCTCTCCACATTCAGCACGTTCTCCCTCTTCTTGGTGAAAGTAAAGTTTTAATAATGTACAGGTGCCATGCCCCGCTAACCCAGGATTTGGGGGAGGGCAGGAAGGAAGGGGAGGGGCAGCACACAATGGGGTGGGAATTAACAAATGCTAGTCTCAGTTCAACAAGCTAGAGGAGATAAGGTCCCTAGGTCTGATCATAGGGCCAGAGTCCAAGAGGGCAAAGAGAAAGCAGAGCATAGTCCAAAGCGCAAAACCAGATGTCGTCAATCATGGAGAGGCATAAAGAGCAAGTCAAAAGCTTAAGGGGAATCTATAGGAAGCAAAGTCACGATAACACAGAAGACACTAGTAGAGTGCTCCCAAAGACTAGCCCAGTGAGGCATAACTTATAGAGAAAGGGCACTAGCCCCTCCTTTCTCACTCTGTCCCCTCCACTCAGCTGAAGACAACCCAGCTAAGGGTTCCCTTTGGCTTCCTCCAAGGCTTTGATCGTGAACAGTTTTCTTCCAACATAATTTTCACCATCCCCAGCCCCTGTCCCTATATGTGCCTGAATATGGTGGATGTGTGATTTCCTCAGGGTGAATGTTCACTCTACCTCCACAGATTGAAACTGGTCCATACTACCTCATTCTATTTTATTTTTGGCTCGTGTTTTGTTTTCCTTAAATTTTATCCAATGTAATGTTTTACTAAAAATCCCTCCATAACGGATGCACATTTTCTGATTCTGAGTGCTGGACAAGGTACTTCCATACCTAGGGTGAAGTCCTGCCTTTAGTAATTAGTAGCTGTGTGACCTCAGGCAAGACACACCTCTGAACTTCAGTTTCTAGTAATTCTCCCTTTACCTACTTGTGATGAAAGTCACAGTGATATAGAAAATCGAGTTGTTTATTGTTATTATTTTTGTTATTATTATTATAACTGAGGCTGCCCATCCACTGTTCCTCACCCATCCTACAGCTTCTCATGTGAAATGTTTGGATGCAGATTGTAAAGTGACAAGATGATTGGCTTTGGAATCAAAGAAAAATAGCTTTAAATCCCAACCTGCTATTTATTTTGTGTTACATTGTATTCTAAATCCACAAATCTATTTCTTTTATGCCACTATTTATATCTAATTCAATGTTACTTATACTTACTATGTATCTTTTTATTCTCCTTTGATTTATTATATTTTTCAAGAAACTAGTGACAATGAAGAGGTTCCTATAGGAAATTGTCTGAGATCAAGGCAACAATACTCAGTTTCCCAAATTCACCCAGTCTGACATCTGCCTACTCCTTAGTTCTACTCATTGTTCCTCTGCAGTGCTTATTGAGGATACATATACTAATGCAAAAAGCAACTTGGTTAATTTGAGGAATGTATGTTTCATCTACTTTCTCCATCTGGATTAGACCAATATCTTTCATTTTGTTTTGGATTTCACTGAAGAGACCTTGTAGTATTCCAGGAAATGGTGTACTTCAGTTAGTCAGTCAATAAACATTTGTTAAGCACCTACTGTGTACCAGGCAATGTGCTAAACCCTGCAGATAAAATAAAAGGCAAAAGATAGTGCCTGCCCTCAAAGAGCTCACAGACTAATGGGAGAAACAGCAAACAAATAAATATGCACAAACAAGCTATACACAAGATAAAGAGAAAAATAATTAAAAGAGGAAAGGCACTAGAATTAGGAGTGGTTGAGAAAGGCTTCCTGTAGAAGATGGGATTTTTTTTGTTTATTTATTAATTTATTTTGATTTATCAACAATAACTTCCATAAGCTTTTGAGTTTTAAGTTTTCCTCTCCCTCCCTCTCCACCTCCTTCCCCAAGACTATGAACAATCTGATATAGGCTATACATATACATTCCTATTAAACATATTTTCACATTAGTGATGTTGTAACCAACAGGAGGAACCACCAGAAAGAGGAAACAAAACACAACAGAAGAAAAAAAATAGCAAATAGTATGCTTCAATCTTCATTCAAACTCCATAGTTCTTTCTTTGGATATGAATAGCATTTTCCATCATGAGGTCTTTGGAGATATCTTAGATCCTTGCATTGCTGAAAAGGGTTAAGTCTATCAATATTAGTCATCACACAACATGTCTGTTACTGTGTACAATGTTCTCCTGGTTCTGCTCACTTCACTCAGCATCAGATCATACAAGTCTTTCCGGATTTTTCTGAAGTCATTTCTTATAGCACAATAGTATTCCTTTATATTCATATACCACAATTTGTTCAGCCATTCCCCAATTGATGGGCATCCTCTCAATTTCCAGTTCTTTGCCACCACAAAAAGAGCTGCTATAAATATTTTTGTACATGTGAGTCCTTTTCCCATTTGTATGATCTCTCTAGGATACAGCCCTAGAAGTGCTATTGCTGGGTCAAAGGATATGCACATTTTTATAACCCTTTAGGCATAGTTCCAAATTGCTCTCCAGAATGGTTGGATCATTTCACAACTCCACTAACAATGCATCAGTATTCCAGTTTTCCCACGTCTTCTCCAACATTTATCATTTTCCTGTTTTGTCACGTTGGCCAATCTGATGTGGTACCTCAGAGTTGTTTTGATTCGTATTTCTCTAATCAATAGTGATTTAGAGCATTTTTTCATATGGCTATAGATGACTTTAATTTCTTCATCTGAGAACTACCTATTCATATCCTTTGACCTTTTATCAATTGGGGAATGACTTGTATTCTTATAAATTTGACTTAATTCTCTATGTGTTTTAGAAATAAGGCCCTTATCAGAGAGACTGGTTGTAAAAATTCTTTCCCAGTTTTCTACCTTCCTTCTAATTTTGGTTGCATTGGCTTTGTTTGCGTAAAAACTTTCCAATTTAATGTAATCAAAATTATCCATTTTGCATTTTGTAATGTTCTGTATCTCCTGTTTAGTCGTGAATTCTGTTCTCCATAAATCTGATGGGTAAACTATTCCTTGCTGTCCCAGAAGATGGGATTTTAGCTGAGATTTAAAGGAAGCCAGGGAAGTCAGGAGGCAGAGATGAGGAAAGAGAATATTCCACGATGGGGCTCAGCCAGAGAAAATGCCAGGAGCCCAGAGTGTCTTGTTTGTGGAATACCCAGGAGGTCAGTGTCACTGGATTGAAGAGCATGTGTCAGGAAGTAAGATGTAAGAAGACTAGAACGATAAGAGGAAGCTAGGTTATCAAGGGCTTTGAATGCCAAACAAGCATTTTGTATTTGATTCTGGAGACAATAGGGGGCCACTGAAGTTTATTCAGTAGGGAGAGGAGTGATATTGTCAGCCCTGCACTTTAGGAAAATCACTTAAGGGGCTGAATGGACAATGGACTGGTGTGGGGAGACTTGAGGCGGGCAGATTCACTAACAAGCTATAGCAATAGTCCAGGTGTGAGGTGATGAAGGCCCGCACTAGAGTGGTGGCAATGTCAGAGGACAGAGATGTTGCAGAGATGAAATCTATAGACCTTAGCAACAGATCAGATATGAGCAGTAAGAGATAGTGAGGAGATGAAAATAACACCTAGGTTGTGAGCCTGAGGGACTGGGTGGATAGTATTGCCCTATACACTAATAGGGAAATTAGGAGGAAGGAGGTTTTAGGGGAAAAGGCAGTAAGTTTGTTTTAGATATGTTCCATTTAAATGTCTACTGGGCATCTAGTTCAAGATGTCTGAAAGGTATCTGGAGATGCAAGATTGGAGGTCAGCAGAGAGGTTGAGGCAGGATAGGTAGATCTGAGAATCATCAGCATAGAGACAATAACTAAATCCACAGGAGCTGATGAGATCACCAAGTGAAGTAATATACAGGCAGAAAAGAAGAGGGCCCAGGACATATTTCTGTGGGACACTGAGAGTTAGCAGATATGGTCTGGGACAGGCTCCAGCAAAAGTGACTGAGAAGACCTCAATGAGCAAGCATTGTTTTGTTTGGATTTGGGGCCAGATTTGGTCACTTAATTTGGAGAATCTCTGAGCTTTTCGTAAGAATCCTCCACTTCTTCATCCTCTCCAACGTATGCTGTCTTATGAGATGTAATTATCCTAATGATAGTCTGTGTTTGCATTAAACATGAGCCCTAGAAGAGTTGACCAAGTATCTCCAAGAATGACGTTTATTATTTCCTTTGTGTACACAATGAAACCGACGCCATCAATGCTTTTTTGAGGGGAGAGCTCTCCAAGGTTGACCTCTGATCCATCCTTTGATTTAGTTTCAACTTCTTTACAACTCTTGGCTTTCTTCTTATCAAGAATGGTCATGGTTGGGGGGAGGGCAACTAGGTGGCACAGTGGAGACAGGATGATCTAAATTCAAATCTTACCTCAGACACTTACTGCTTGTGTTACCCTGGGCAAGCCACTTACTTAACCCCAATTCGCTCAAAAAATAAAAGCAAAAAAAAGAATGGTGATATGAATATGTTCCAGTTTCAAGGGTAATGTGTCAACATGTTGGTCATTGGACAGAGAGCATACATTAATGAGTTAGTTGATAGCCTTAGAGCTTTGCAATTCTTCATATCCTCTGCCTCTGTTTTCTACTTCTACTCTCAGTTTGGAAACAGAAAGAGGCTCCACAGGATTAGGGGCCAATTTGTATTTTGATCCATTTTATGAAGTTCTGTGGCCCAAACTCTTGATAAAGAGCCTTTCTTCATTTAAATAGGGTGCTCCACCATCCAGAGAAGATGCAAAGTCTGCTAATGGCTTGTACTCATAGCTTGTCCATCTTGCTGGGTTCTGCCAGAGCTTTTTACTCCATTGACACAACCTTCAAGAGACAGAGGACCCTCCATTTATTTCACAAAGGGGCATCAGAGTCTAGAGGCAGCTAGGTGGTGCAGTGGATACAGAAATGGACCTGGAGTCAGGAAGACCAGAGTCCAAATCTGACCTCGGACACTGATTAGCAGTGTGACCCTGGGTAGGTCACTTAACCACTGTCTGCCTCATTTTTCTCATCTGTAAAATGGGGATTAGAATACCACCTCTCTTCTAGGGTTGTTGAGAAAATAACATAATATTTGTAAAATATATTGTAAGCCTATATAAATACTAGCTATCATTATTTGACTATACAGAGTTAGAAGCCAAAGATCTATAATAGAATAATAGTTCTACAGAAAAAAATAGCCATGTAGCCCAATTCCCTTATTTTATAGATGAGCAAATTTGGTAGCCAAAGGAACTTGGAAAAGGTCACTCAGGTAAGAAGTCCCACAGGCAAGAAATGAATGTAAGACTGCTACCAATACTACTGATCATTCCACTGTATCATCTACATTGGAAATGATTGCCAGGCTAGAAGTCAAGAAAACTGGGTACTAGTCCTGGATCCACCACTGATTCTGTTACCTTACACAAGTCAATTCCTTTCCTGGGTCTCTGTTTTCTGATAAAATGCCACTTGTCCAAGGTCATTTAACTAATGGCTATGAGGTGCAGAGTACGAAGATTATTTATCCCCATTTTGTAAGTGAAGAAACTGAGGCACAGGGAAGCAAAGTAATTAGATTCTGCCACTCACCCCCGAGTGACCCCTAGCATATCAGATGCCTGCTCCAGGCTTTAGTTCCCCCTCTGTAAGAGGAGGATATCATGACTAATGTGAAAATAGGTTTAATATGAACATATATGTAGAACCTATATCAAATTGCACACTGTCTTGGAATGGGAGGAGGGAAGAGAAGGGGAGAAAATTTGGAACTCAAAATCTTATGGAAGTGAATGTTGAAAACAAAAAAATTAATTATTTTTGAAAAAGAAAAGGGGGATGTTAGGTGAGGAAGTCGGTAAAGGGTCTTCTGACAGCTCTGACATTCTTTGGTCTATCATTTTTCCCCTTTAGCTTTGGGATGAGCCAACCTCCCAGATAATGAATCCAAACCTCCTAATTTTGAGTGAATGACTCCTGACTGAAGTCTTGCCTCATACACAATAAGTGCCCAGTAAGGATGTGTCTTACCAATTTGGGAGATTCTCAGTAATGTCTAAGCATTGCTCCAAAATAGTCCCCATGGATTTATTTTTGCCCCATTGAGGTTTGTGACCCTTTAAAGCAGTCACATGTAATGGATGGAGAGCCAGCTTTGACATCAAGGTGGACTTTCTAAGCCCACCTGTGATACAAACTGATTGATTAACTTCGAGCAAGTCAACTAACTGCTCAGTGCCACAGACAACTTTAGCCTAAACTATATGTTGCAGGATTGGTGAGGAATATAGGGGTACAGCAAGTTTCCTTACTGGAAGTTCTTACACCAATGAAATCGTAGATTTGGGCCAAAACAACCAAAAAAGCAATGACTCACAGAGGTGTGATTTAAAGCCTTGTCTTTCCCTGCAAAAGCAATGGATTCTGGAACCAGCGTAGTTCAATGGACTACATACCAAATTTAGCATGCAGGTCAAGTTATATAATTAAAGACTGTTAGAATCTGAAGAAAATTTTGAGGTCATATAGCTCAATCCACTCATTTTATGGATGGGGAAACTGAGGCTCAGAGATGGAAAGGCCACACAAGTTAGTCTCAGAGCCAAGTCACTTTCTCTGAGCCTCAGTTGGGAATATTACAGGAATGATAATTCTTATATTACCTCTCTCACTGCCACTTAGATGATGTGTGTGTGGGAAAGTCTCTCTGTCTCTCTCTCTCTCTCTCTGTCTGTCTCTCTGTCTCTCTGTCTCTGTCTCTGTCTCTGTCTCTGTCTCTCTCTCTCTCTCTCTCTCTCTCTCTCTCTCTCTCTCTCTCTCTCATCCTCTGTTTCCTCATTTGTAAAGCGAGGATAAGGGTATTTGTACTATCTACTCAGGGTTTGTTCTGAAGAGCCAGGGAGGTAATGAATGTGAAAACACTTATATGAATGTAATTTATCATTATTAGTATTCAACTCAACAAACATTTATTAAACACCTGTTGTGTGCTGGGCAGAGATATAACATGGCAGTAATATAACATAACAATATATAATATAATCCAACACAATGTAACATAACATAACATGATACAATATTTTGTTGTTCAAATATTTCAGTCATGTCCAACTCTTCTTGACCCCATTTGAGGTTTTTTTGGCAAAGATACTAGAGTGGTTTGCCATTTCCTTTTCCAGGTGATTTTACAGATGAGGAAACTGAGGCAATTAGGGTTAAGTGACTTGCTCAGGGTTCACACTGCTAAACAGTGTCTGAAGCTGGATTTGAACTCAGGTCTTCCTGACTCCAGGCCTGATACTCTATCTACTTCACCACCTAGCTACAAAATAACATAACATAACATAACGTAACGTAACGTAACGTAACATAACATAACATAACATACAGGTAGAAGGCTGGCCTTGATCTTAGGAAGACCTGAATCCAAGCCCTAGTAGCTGTATGACCTTGGGCAAGTCATTTAAGTTCTTGCATCTGTGAAATTATTTTAACTTATTATATTACATTGTATCATATTATATTTTATTGTATTGTATATTATTATAACTAAGCTCATGGGGGGGTGAAGCTTTAAATAATAATAATAATAGCCAGCATTTATATAACACCTATTATAAGTGAGGTACTGTGCTAAGCACTTCACAAATGTGACCTCATCTGATTCTCTCAACAACCATGGGGGTTAGGTGCTATTGTTATCCCCATTTTACAGTTGAGGAAACTGAAGCAAATGGGTTAAATGATTTGCCCCAGGTCACACAGCTAGTAACACTATGTATATTTGAGCTCAGCCCTTTCTGATTCCAGACTCAAAGCTCAATCAACTGTGCCACCTAATTGCCTAGTAAAATGAGACAGTGAAGTTCTTTAATTAAGTAAAAATATTTCCAAGAAAAGTAGCTTATTAGCCCGTCTCAAAAAACGCCTCCAAGAACCACCACCCCCTAAACATCAAATTCCACCATAAATGACTTAGTACTTTGTGCTAAGCATGTGCTCCCTAGTGACAGCTGGGTGGGTGGTGGAAGCATAGAGTGCTGGTTTTGGAGTCAGGAAGACACTTTACTAGCTATGTGACCCTGGGCAATTAACCCTGATTGCCTCAGTTTCCTCCTCTGTAAAATAGAGGTCACAGTAACACCTACCTCTCAGGGTTGTTGGGAGACTCAAATGAGATAATATTTATACAGCACTCATCATACTGCCTGGCAAATAGTAGTGCTTAATAAATATTTATTCCCTTCACCCCCTTCTGGCAATCTTTTTAAAATGCAAATTTCCCTAGGTCAAATAACACTGTTAATTAAGTAATAATAATAATAATAGCTAGCATTTGTAGAGCATATCTCATTTGATCCTTACAACAATGTGGGAGGTAGGTGCTATAATTATGCCCATTTTACCAATGAGAAACTGAGGCTGAGAGAGAGGTAAGTGACCAGCCATTTAAAGTCACACAGTTAAGTATTTGAGGCAGGAGATGAACTCAAGGTTGCTTAAGTGTTTAGTACTCTAGCTGCTATACCACCTAGTCCTTATTTAACTATTAACTCAAGCAGTTTAGTCTAGTGGAAAGAACAGACTTTGGTTTGAATCCTGACTCTTACTACCTGTGTGAAATTGGGCTAGTCTCTAAGATAGCTAACATTTATGTAGCATTTGTTATATGCCAGGCACATAATGCTAAGACTGTAGGTTACAGAGGAATCCTGGGTGGAGGGAGTTTCCATACTAGGAATTCTCTGTACTGATAAAATTCCAGGTCTAGAATTCACCACCTATACCTTGCCCCTCCAAAATAAACTAGCTAGCAGCACTGTGCTAGGCAGTAAAGGTACAAAGTTAGATATAACATGACATGACGTGACATATTATAGGTGGCTAGGTAGCACAGTGGATAGAGTGCCAGGCATGGAGTCAGGAAGACCTGATTTCAAATCTGGCCTCAGACACTTAGTAGCTGTGTGATCCTGGGCAAGTTACTTAACCCTGTTGGCCTTAGTTTCCTCATCTGGAAAATAAGGTGGAGAAAGAGATGGCAAACCACTCCAGTATCTTTGCCAAGAAAACTCCAAATGGGGTCATGAAGGGTCAGACACAACTGAAACTAATGAACCACAAAATAAGTGATTAATTTTCCTTTTCACTTCTCAGAGAAGTTTGTGTTCTTTATTTGTCTTAGATGAGTAGATATCCTGTAGGAACTGCTAAATTCCTAGCCCTTAACAGTTACTATGACTTATTGAGTCAAGTAATCAGCAGGACTCTAGACAAGATAAAGGAGAAATGCACCAGAGGTGGTTGGACATCTGGCTGGGGGTGAGGGGAGAAATGATTGGCTATAGCCATCTGTTGGCAGTCTGGCTAAGGAGGAAGAAAGGAGGTAATACAAAAGCAGCATATACTAGTAAGCGGAACTCTGACTAGGAAACCACAGATCTGGGAGGTGTGTAGTCCCTGCTTGGCCACTTAACAGCAGTGTGACCTAGGGTGACTCCATTCTAAGCTCCAGTGTAGTCATCTCTGAAATTGGTATAATAATCTCTTGCCCTCTTACTGATCCCGTGAAGGTAAGGGGAGGGTTGGAAGGGAAATGAGATAATAAACAAGTAAAGTACTTTAACAAAGTTAAAAAAAAACCTCTTACAAATTTAAAGTGTTAATAGGCTATCCAAAAATACTTCCAGGTATCATCAAGGTCCACCATTAGTGATTTTCTGCTTTGGGTTTGGTATTAGTTCTTTTCTGATCATTTTCTTTTAAAATGCAAATATCACTGGGAGAGGTAACTCAGTGAAGTCATTAATTAGCTGTTAACTAATGCAGTCTGATATAATGGAAAGAACACTTGATTTGGACTAAGAAAATTTGGTTTTGAATTTTGGCCCCGCAGCCAGGTGAACAGAGTGCTCTGGAGCAGGAGTAAGGAAGCCCTGAGTTCAAATGTGACCTCAAACATTTCCTGAGCAAATCTTTTAACTTGTCTGCTGGAGTTTCTTCACTTGTAAAATGAAGGCAATAACAGCACCTACCTCCCAGGGTTGTCCTGAAAATAAAATGAGGTACTGGTTGTAAAATGCTTTACAAACCTTAAAGACACACACACACACACACACACACACACACACACACACACACACACACACACACGCTAGAAGAAAAAAATCCACTACTCGTGTAAATTTGAGAAAATTGCTTCATATCTCTGTGCCTCGGTTTCCTTATATATGAAGTGGAGGGCAACCCCCCCCAAAATAAAGTGGGGTATGGTGGGGCTTGGACTAGGTGATCTCAAACTTCTCTTTCTACTCTAGGTTTGAATCCCAACTCTGACCTTTACTAAACTGTGTGATACCTAAAAGACAAGTCACTTTACCCTTGTGCCTCTCAACTTCTCTGTTTGGAAAGGAGTGGTTGAATCCTTGTACTACCCATCTCAAGAGAGTTATGAGGAAAGAACTGGATGAATCATAAAGAACTATAGAAATCTAAGTTGCTAACACATTAGTGAGTTGAGTTTAAACCTCTGAGAGCCTCCACGTGGGAGAGAGAAATAACTGAAACGAAGAAGAATTGGGACAGGGGGGACGGTCCCTAGGACTGTTACCAGATATACAGTATATCAGAAGGAGCACTGGATTTGGAGTTGGAAATCCTGGGTTAAAATATCATCTCCAGTACTTGTCACCTGGGGGACCTCAGGAACATGACAACTTAGCTATGCTTCCTTTTCCTTATCTAAAAGGATTGGAGTCATCACAGATCACAAACCATCTCTAAGACTAAATCCTATGAAAAGCAAACTTGTGTGATTTCATAATACCGCCTCCATCTGGGAAATCTGAGCCATAGCACGGACCAGAGTAGAAGTAAGCAGCTATGGATTTGCGAGAAATTTTCTCAAATGGGTGATAAATAGCTCTGTAACCAGCTTAGCTACTCGTCAGGGATGAAAAGTTTCTATGGGACTTTCCACAGTAATTTACTACCCTGCGTTGTTTCTAATGGCCCCTGGATGGCGCTGCTACCCTTCAGAAATCCTGTAGGCAATCTGTTTCTCAGTGAGATAACCCCCAAACCTGAGAAATAGTCAATATAGTAGGTAGAAGCTATGGCTGGCAAAGAGAGAGGGGACCTGCGACACGGTACTGAAGGGAAGAAAGGGCCCAGGAAGGAAGACCTAGAAGCCTTAGCC
This sequence comes from Phascolarctos cinereus, assembly GCF_003287225.1. Classification (NCBI taxonomy): domain Eukaryota; kingdom Metazoa; phylum Chordata; class Mammalia; order Diprotodontia; family Phascolarctidae; genus Phascolarctos; species Phascolarctos cinereus. The sequence goes on along the minus strand of NW_027555847.1, from coordinate 84,448,701 downwards.
AGAGTTTTTGGTAACATATAAGTGCTACGTCTAGGGGTTCCTCTTCTTCTCCCTCAACCTTCATCCCAGAAAACAGCCTCCTTTGACTCAAGGTAAGGAGCTCCTTATCCTGTTGAAAATAGGTTTTGAATTGAGGAGTTTTTTCGGGGGAAGCAATGGGATTGAGTGACTCTCCCAGGGTCACACAACTAGTAAATGTCTGAGGTCACATTTGCACTTGGGTCCTCCTGACTCTATGAATTGAGTTTTAAAATAAATGAAGGAAACTAAGAGGCAGTGGTAAGGAGAGTTTGTCAGAAGCAGCACTGGAACTTGGGTCTTGATGGCTCTGAGGCCAGCCCTTTATCCACTACACCACACTGTCTCTGAGTTATTGGTATCCAAACAGTGGAACATACATGCTTAATATACATATATGTGTGTATGTGTATGTATATATGTATGTAAGCATATACACATACTTTTAATATCAGGGTTCTTGGAAGGAAAGAGCTTTGCAAATTATAAATTGTAACAGAAATGGAAGTTATTGACTCCTATGTATAGATGAGTTAGGCCCCGCCCCCACCTCTTTCTTTGGAAGAGAGAAAAGCCTGAAAGAAGGAAAGAGGATATATGTGTGTTGGGGAACCATGTCCAGGGATATAGGTATCCAGTACACAGAGATGAAAGATATATTTACACATAGATGCACACGTATGTATGGGCACACTCGAAAATATGTACATGTATCCTCTGATACTTTTACACAGACATGTTTACACAGAAGCACAAAGACACACTAACACAAATACTCATCTGTACATTGACACCTTAACACAAATACACTAACAAACTGACCCTTCGAAGCACAGTGCCTGGCACAAAGTGGGTACTTAATAAATGTTTATTGGTTGATTGAATAAGAACCTACAAGATTTGGCTTTTTCCAGCAGTGTACTACAAGATACTAGAGCAGTGCCCCAGGGTCCTCTTGGCCAGTCAGAACTTAACCCTAACTCCATCCTGAGTCTCCTCCAACACTCCTCCCTTTCCCTTTTTGTCCCATCTCCATCCCCTTCAGTATACTAGGGCTAAGGAGGGTTGGTTTTGTTTTGTTTTATTTTTTAAGTCTTTCAGTAGATTAATTCCAGGCTCAAAAGTACCCTGGGCCCCAATTTTATGGGCTCCAGCCCTGGAATCATCTCACTTTCTTCCCTCTTCCTCCTGCTTCCCTCCACATCCCAGTATAGGCTTTTTTTTGGGGGGGGAGGGAGAAATGCTGTTTTCTGAGCTTTTATAACCTTCCGATATTTTCCTATACTCTGGATGCCCAACCCCACCCCTACACACACTCAGTTTCCAGGTGACCAGGTTAAGGCTAAGCTCACCAGTGTGAATATAATGCAATGAAAACTTGTTCTCTTGCAGATGCTCGACTTGGTCTAGAACACCACAGAATTATGAACTCAGAGAGACTTTGTTTTCCTGTGCTCCCTCCTCCAAGCCTACATTGAACCACTTGATAAAAAGGCCCATTTTCCTTCACTAAAATATTTGTAGTTGGGAATAAAGCAAGATAGAGTTTGAGAGAGTTCATTATTCATGGTCTTCCTGAACGTTTGTCACAAATGAGTGTCTTCCAACTCCAGCATTTCATAGAGCCATGAGGTATCAGAGCCTTTGGGGAGGGACCCTCTAATTCTGGGGTCAGTGAAGTACTGCTCTAGGGCCAAATCTGGTCTGCTACTTGCTTTTGTACAGTTAAGAATGTTTTGTACATTTTCAAATGCAATAAAACTTCATTTTAAAATGTAAAAAAAAAAAACATTCCTAGCTCACTGGACTTACAAAAACAGGGGTTTGCCAACCCCTGACTACTCTAATGCACTCACTCTACAGAGGGGAAAACTAAGGCACAATGAGGGAAAGGGACTTTTCCCATGGTCACACAACTTATAAATGGCAGAGCTAGGGCAAAAGACCAGATCTACTGATTCCCAGGCAGGGTCTCTTTCCACTAAAATACACTGCTTAGCATGGAGCTGCTCCAACCTACCTGACCTGTCTTATCTCATACATTCTTCTCACAATGTGTCAATCTTAGCTAAACTGGAACTTATGAATTAATCAATTAATCAACTAATCAATCAACAATCATTTATTAAGTCCCTCCTATGTGCCAGGCACCCCGTTTACAAAGACAAAAGTGAAACAGTCCTTGCCCTGAAGAAGCTTACATTCTAGCAGGGGGCAAAATACTTATAAATACAAGCATGTATAAAATATATGCACATAACCGGCCTTTTGCCTTATCCACAGAAGCAAAACTATAGGAACTTAGGAAATACTGGGTAAGCTGCCCATTCAATAAACAAATACCTCCACATCTCCCACATAAAGGTTTCTGGGGCCATCCTTCCATGGAAGGCAGGTTGCATAAAAAATAAATACAAGAGGGGAAGCTAGGTGGCACAGTGAATAGAGCACCAGCCCTGGAGTCAGGAAGACCTGAGTTCAAATCCCACCTCAAACACATAACACTTAACTAGATGTGTGACTCTGGGCAAGTCTCTTAACCCCAATTGCCTCGAAAAGTAAATAAATACAAGATAATATTGACAGGGGGACAGGGCGTGGGGCTTGGGGGTGGGGTGGAGTAGGGGTGGAGAATACTAGAAGCTGAGGGAACAGGAAAGGCTTCAAGTGGAAAGTATCACTTAGGCTGAGTTTTGAAAGAAGCTAGTGATTCTAAGAGGCTGAGACAAGGAAGGCATGCAACCCAGGTTGGTGGGGGATGGGGAACAGCCAATGTAAATGGGAAAAGAGAGTAAAATGGAGTGCTGTGTCCAAGGGATAAATAATAAGACGAGTTTGAGCGAGTGGAAGAGAGTCACATTTAATAATGTCAGGTTGGGGCCAGGTTGTAAAAGGCTATAAATACTAATCAGAGGAATTTACATTTGGCCCTAGAGGTAATAAAGAACCAATGGAATTTATGTAGAAAGGAATGACATGGTCAGATCTATACTTTAGGAAAATCCCTTAGGCAGCTATGTGGAGGGAGCATTGGAGAGGGGAGACATTGGAGGCAGGGAGACTTTTTAGGAGACCACTACACTTGTCCAGGTGGTAGGTGATGAGAGCTTGAACTAGAGGGGTGGCTGTGTGAGCAGAGAAGGGAACAGGTGTGAACTATTGTGGTGGGAAAAATGACAAGATTTGGCAAAATTTGATTTCATATTCGGGATGAGGGACAGGAAAGAGTTGAGGATGACATAAAAGTTTCAAACCTAGGTGACTAGAGGGGTAGAAATGGGGAACTTTGGAAAGGGAATAGGTGATTGGTGGTGGGGGGCAGGGAGAGATAGTGAGTTCTGTTTTGAAAACATTGTTTGGCCATTCTGTAGAACAATTTGGAACTATGCCCAAAGGGTTATAAAACCACGTGTACCCTTTGACCCATCAATACCAAGTCTGTGTCACAGGGAGATGCAAACAAAAAGGGAAAGTACCTACATGTACAAAAAATATTTATAGGAGCTTTTTTATGGTGGCAAAGAATTGGAAATTGAGGGAATGGCCATCAGTTGGGGAAAGGCTGAACAAGCTGTTGTATATGATTGTGGTGGAATACTATTGTGCTATAAGAAATGATGAGCAGGATGGTTTCAGAAAAACCTGGAAAGACTCATATGAGCTGATGTGAAGTGAAATGAGAAGAAGCAGGAGAACTCTGTACACAGTAACAGCAAATATTGCACAATGATTGACTGTGAAAGACTTAGCTGTTCTCAGCAATACAGTGATCCAAGGTGACTTTGAAGGACTGATGATGAAAAATGCTATCCATCCCCAGAGAAATAACTGATGGAGTCTGAACACAGATTGAAGAAATTTTTTTTTTGCTTTCTTTATTTTTCTTGGGTTTTTTTTTGGGGGGGGTCTATGTTTTCTTTCACAACATGACTAATACAGAAATATATTTTATATGACTATACATGTATAACCTATGTCAAATTGCTTGCCTTCTCAGTGAGGAGGGAGGGGAGAGAGAAAGAGAATTTGGAACTCAAATTTTTTTAAATGTTAAAAATTGTTTTATATGTAATTGAGGAAAATAAAATACTAAGTAATTTTTAAAAATAGAAAATAGTGGGTTGAGAGGGGCAGAGCCAAGATGGCAGAGTGCAAGCAGTGACTTGCTTGAGCTGTCCTCCAAACCCTTCCAAATACTCATAAAAAATGGCTCTAAACAAATTCTGAAGCAGCAGAACCCACAAAAAGACAGAGTGAAACAAATTTCCAACCCAAGACAACCTGGATGATTGATCAGAAAGGTGTATCGTGCCGGGCTGGAAGTGCAGCGCAGCGAGGTGTGGGTGCACAGGCTGCAGCGTGGGCGTGCAGGCTGCAGCAAACCTGGAGCGGGCCTCAGAGGACTGAATTTTGGGCAGCTGTGGAGGTTTCCAGACTCCTCCATCCATGAATGCCAAAGACAAATTAGAAGGTCAGTGGGAAAAGTCTGTTTCTGTCGGTGCCTGAGAAAGGAAGGTGGGGTTTCAGCTCCATTCCCCAAGAGCGTGGCCCTGGGGGGGGGGGCGCTTCCCGAGCTTCCGGCCCACAGACTGAGGGGTTGCAGGGATCTCTTTGCCAGTGCTGAGACAGGAATCTCTTGCTTTGCCCATGTTTGGATCTGGGCCACAGTTCTGGGCAGCGGTGCTGGGGGGAGGAGGAGCGCTGGCATGGTGGAGCTTGTAGTGGTTGTGGTGCCCCTCATCACAGTTACAGGACAGAAAGGAGTACTTGTAGTCGCAGGCCAGGAAAGGAGTAAACACCTTGCCCCTTATCATACCACCTTGGAAGAACTGAAAATTTACAGGTCCCTACAAGTATCTCTGAAAACAGCTGTACAAACCCCCGAAGCTTGGGACAGTACATTCTCCACATTGGAAGCAGATTCTTTACAACAAAGAGTTTAAAACCAAGTAATTGGCTGGGATCATGAGCAAGCAGGCAAAAAGAGTCAGACTATATTATCTTACTTTGGTGAAAAAGAAGACCAAAATATACAACCAGAAGAAGACAACAAAGTCAAAGCCCCTACATCCAAAGCCTCCAAGAAAAATATGAATTGGTCCCAGGCCATGGAAGAGCTCAAAAACGATTTTGAGAAGCAAGTTAGAGAAGTAGAGGAAAAACTGAGAGTGATGCTAAAGGAGACCCAAAAAAATACTGAAGAAAATAACACCTTAAAAAATAGCCTAACCCAAATGGCAAAAGAGGTCCAAAAAGCCAATGAGGAGAAAAATGCCCTAAAAAGCAAAATTGGCCAGATGGAAAAGGAAGTCCAAAAGCTTACTGAAGAAAATACTTCCTTAAAAATTAGAATAGAGCAATTGGAAGATAGTGACTTTATGAGAAATCATGACACAGTAGAACAAATCCAAAAGAATGAAAAATTAGAAAACAATGTGAAATATCTCATTGGAAAAACAACTGACCTGGAAAATAGATCCAGGAGAGAGAATTTAAAAATTATTGGACTATCTGAAAGCCATGATCAAAAGAAGAGCCTAGACATCATCTTTCAAGAAATTATCAAGGAAAACTGCCCTGATATAGTAGAACCAGAGGGCAAAATAGAAATGAAAGAATCCACAGATCTCCTCCTGAAAGAATCCCCAAAGGAAAACTCCTAGGAATATTATAGCCAAATTCCAGAGTTCCCAGGTCAAGGAGAAAATATTACAAGCTGCCAGAAGGAAACAGTTCAAGTACTGTGGAAACACAATCAGGATAACACAAGATTTAGCAGCTTCTACATTAAAGGACTGCAGGGCATGGAATATAATATTCCGGAGGGCAAAGGAGATAGGATTACAACCAAGAATCACCTACCCAGCAAAACTGAGTATAATCCTTCAGGGGAAAAATGGTCATTCAGTGAAATAGAGGACTTTCAAGCATTCTTGATGAAAAGACCAGAGCTGAATAGAAAATTTGACTTTCAAATACAGGACTCAAGTGGAACATGAAGAGGTAAACAGGAAAGAGAAATCATAAGAGACTTATTAAGATTGAACTGTTTACATTCCTGCATGGAAAGATGATATTTATAACTCATGAGACCTTTGTCAGTATCAGGGTAGTTGGAGGAAAAAAATTATATGTATGTATATGTAGATAGATAGAGGGCACAGGGTGTGCTGAAGATTAAGGGGTCATATCTGGAGAATAAAATTAAGGGATGAGAGAGGATTATACTCGGAGAAGAAAGGGAGAGGTAGAATGGGGTAAATTATCTCACAAAAAAAAACAGAAAAGTCTCTTACAGTGGAAGGGGAAACAGGGGAAGGTGAGAGGGAATGAGTGAATCTTATTCTCATAGGATTTGGCTTAAGGAGGGAATAACATACACATTCAATTGGGTATGGAAATCTGTCTTACCCTACAGGAAAATAGGGGGAAAGGGGACAAGAGAGCAGGGGGATGATAGAGAGGAGGGCAGATTGGGAAAGGGGTTAATCAGAAGTAAATACTTCTGAGGAGAGGGGTCAAAAGAAAGAATAGAATAAATGGGAGGGCAGGATAGGATTAAGGGAAATAGAGTTAGTTTTTCACAACATGTCTACTATGGACGTGTTTTGCATAACTGCACATGTACAACTTATATTGAGTTGCTTGCCTTTTCAATGAGGGTGGGTGGGGAGGGAGGAAGAGAGAAAATTTGAAACCTAAAGTTTTAAAAACATATGTTTAAAAAAAATGTTTTCACATGCTACTGGGAAATAAATATAGGAAATGGGGTACAGAAGTCTATCCTGCCCTACAGGAAAATAGAAGGGGAAGAGGATAAGAGAAGGGGAGAGAGATAGAAGAGAGGACAGAGTAGGGGAAGGGATATTCAGAACGCATGACATCTTGGGGTGGGGGGAGGGGGGAGATGGGGTGAAAATTTGGAACTCAAAAACTTGTGGAAGGGAATGTTGAAAACTAAAAATAAATAAATTTATATTTAAAAAAAATAGAAAATAGTTTGATGAAGCTCAGGGCAAACTGCCTTCAAAATGGAAACTGCTACCTAGATAAGACTGGCCTCATTTGCTAAATGGAGAGCTACAGCAGGAATAGGAATTTCTAAACTGTATTTTCCAAAAAATCATTCATGTAGAGTGTTAAATTTTGCATAAGGAACATTTAACTCTTTTATTAGCATGATTACATGCTGCTCCTCTGTTCTGATGTCTAAGTGGAATCTCTTAGAATACAAATTGTAAAGGTGCACATGTTAAATTTAAGTTTTAATTTGCTTTTTGTAATTTTGTTGAAACTCTTACTAGAGTTACTAGAGAAAAGTTGCTAAACTGAAATTGACTATTCAAAATTGTATTTTCCTAATTTTGGGGAAACTATGTATATTTTGTTCCTCCTGTATCCATCAATAAAATGCTACTTTCAAAGGAAAAATAAATAAATGAATAAATAGAAAATATTGAGTTTAAGATACCTAGAGGACACACAAACTCAGAAAAGTCCAAAAGGCAATGCAGGTTTGGAGCATAGGAGAGAGACAAGGTACTGTGCTCCAACCAGTTCTTGTCCTGTACTCCCCATCTCTGTTTTTTCCTCATGCTGTCCCCATTCCTAGGATGGATTTCCCTTAAGTTGGGAGTTCCAAACCTGGAGTCCGTGAAGATTTTTTATTTTAATTATATTTCCACATGACTGGTTTCCTTTGTAATCCCATGAATTTTCTTTTGTGCATTTAAAAGCATTATCCTGAGTAGGGGTCCATAGGCTTCACTGGACTGCCCAAGGGATCCATGACACAGAAAAGGTTAAGAACCCTTTGCTTTCCTCATCATCTTTTTTTTGGGGGGGGTATCTAGGAGGAGTTGTATTGTAGTTCTTTCTTCCCTCCCTTCAAGACCTAAGTCAGATGCTAAATCCTCTGTGAATTTTTCCCTTATGATCTTCCTCCTCCAGCTGAGATATTTTTTCCCTCTACAAACCTATCATGGCATTTTTGTTGACTCTCCTTTGTCCTTGGCTCATACTTAAGATAGCCTCCTCCTCCCATCTTCCTCTGTTCCATTAGACTGTAAGCCTCAAGGGCTGAAGCTGTGTGTCCTTTTTCATTTTTGTATCCTCCACAATTCCTAGTAGGTTTTTGTATTTGGCAAATTTTTCTCTCAATACTTCAATGACTGGCAATTTCACGTGTTTGTGTGTGTGTGTGTGTGTGTGTGTGTGTGTGTGTGTGTGTGTGTGTGTGTGAATTCCCAGGCGTGTCCCGGCAGTCAACTGAGCTGATCGATAAGTTTTTATCTCTGAGCAGCTCAGAAAGCAGCAAATAACAACAAATGAGGGCTTGATCTATTATTTTATTGACTGTCCAGAGTTAAGTGATGAAGAAATTGTTAAAATGTGTAGATTAAAACTTAAAATGTAACATTTTTCAAAGAGCTGGTTGTTAAACATTTACTAGCACATTGCTGGGTGCTGCCTTCACCAATGCAACTCCTCACTCCTCTATGGCTTAATAAGAGGTCTTTGGGCATTGCTGTGACCAAAAAATTCATCACCCTACAGCAAGTTTGTTGGTTCGGAACTTTGCTAGGCTGCCACATATACAGCTCATCAGGGAGTGCTGTATGTACTCAAGGCCTTTCCAACTTCTTAGGCCTGCCAGAGATGGAATTGCCCTTGAGAAAACAGGGTCACTTCCTTGATGACATTTCTGAGTAAGTCTTTAGTGGAGGCACTTAAGAAATGTTTATTAATTGCACTCCCTATGTTCCATTATCTAGATTCTTAATTTCCTCTCCCAACTCCCTTGACTAAGCAGCCAGGCAGGGTAAACCTTATAGACAGTTAATCACCCTCCTCCCTCCTACATTTTTTTGCCTCTCTACATTTTAACAGCTAAAATAACAGGCATTAGACACAGCCACAGCTGTAGCGTCCTTTCTAGTCCCTGGTCTGGGCCCTGAGAAGTAATAGGACCTGAAGAGAAGAAATTCAATACCTCACGCCATTTCATCCCGGGCCAATTTCCTGGCCTTCCTCTGGAGACCCCAGCCCAGAGGCAAAGGAAATCAGCTTGTCACTCAAACTTTAACCCTTTGCTGTGGCTGTGAGGCCCAAGGTAAGCTCAACTTACCCCAGCTATTCACACAAGGGAGATTTCTCCTTGGGGGGCCCAGGCCAGGAGCTCATCCCTTTGACTTAGAGCCAGGAGGGAGAGGAAACCTTTTCCAACTGACAGTTATCCACCTCTACCTGGGGATCCTGCCAGTGCCTCAAACTCAACATGCCCCAGATGGAACTAATTATCTTTCCTCCATTAAACTTGTACCCTCCTCTCCATCTCCTGGTCCTTCTACCTCCCTGTCACCCAAGCAGGCAAGTAGACTTATGTTGGACTCTTCCCCTTCCCTAACTTCCCACAAACCACCAGAATCTTACTGATTCTACTTCTGTGGTATCTTTCAAACCTTTCTTCTTCCACTGCTACCACTCAGTTTCAGACTTTCCTTGCCTCTCTTCCAATAGCCTATTCGTTGGTCTCCTCCTCATCAGTTTGTCCTCTCATTCCTACTACACAGCTTGCCCCATGATTAGTCTACTCCAGTGACCTCCTTTCTTGCTCACTGAGCTTCAGTGGCTCCAAACTGACTACTAAGGTAAGTCCAAACCCCTTAGCAGGACACAATCTGGCTCCAGCCTTATCTCCCACTACTCCACTTTATATGTTTTGTTCTTCAGTCATTTTTTCAGTCATGTCTATCTCTTTGTGACCCCATTTTGGGGTTTTCTTGGCAAAGATACTTGCCATTTCCTTCTCCAGCTCATTTTACAGATGTGGAAACTGAGGCAAACAGGGTTAAGTGACTTGCCCAGGGTAGTAAAGCTATTAAGTGTCTGAGGCTGGATTTGAACTCAGAAAGATGAGTCTTCCAGGCTCAGAGCTCTAGGCAGCTAGGGGATGCAGTGGATAGAATGCCAGGGTGCAGCTTGGATAGAGTACCAGCCCTGAAGACAGGAGGACCTGAGTTCAAAGCTGGCCTCAGACCAAACACTTGACACTTACTAGCTGTGTAACCCTGGGCAAGTCACTTAACCCCAATTGCCTAAAAAATAAATTTTAAAAAATTTTAAATAAAAAAAATTTTTAAAAAGATAGAATGCCAGGCTGGAGTAAGGAAGACCTGAGTTCAAATCCACCCTCAGATACTTACTAGCTGTGTGACCCTGGGCAAGTTACTTAATCCTGTTTGCCTCAGTTTCCTCATCTGTAAAATGAGCTGGAGAAGGAAATGGCAAACCATTCCAGTATCTTTGCCAAGAAAACGTTAAACGGGGTCACGAAGAGTTGCACGTGACTGAAAACAACTGAACAACATCTAGCTGCCACTTTCCTATTCTATACTTTAGCTTAACTGCATTGTTCACTGTCCTCCCCAGATATCCCGTGTTTTCTAATCTGTATGACTTTACTCACTTCACTCCTGAAATGTCTTCTCCTAACCCCTTTCTAGGTACTGGAAGTCTCTTAAGGCCCACCTCAAATGCTACCTCCTCCTAAAAACTTTCCCTGATCTCTCTCCTAGGCAAACATGAATGCTCCTTCCTCTCTGCTTCCCTAGCCCTGTGTTTGCAGCTTTCATGCATTTATTAGGTTTTATTTTGCATTATAATTATGGGAATGTAGGAGGCACTTCCTCCTACATTCTTGTTTGTTTGCATGTTGTCTCCCTCATTAGAATGTAAGCTCGTTGGGGGCAGGGACCGTTCACACTTCCTTGGTATCTCCAAAGCTTAGCAGAGTGTCTGGCATGTAGTAAAGTGCTTAATAATGCTTGCTGACTGACATATATTCATGTCACATCTCTCCTACTGAAATGTGATCTCCCTGAGTGCAAGGACTGTGCCTTCTTCATCTCACTCCCTAATAGGATTGCCCAATCGATAAAGCCTTTATTAAATGCCTACTACAGAATCAGGGACAAAAACAAAATATCTCATGCCCTTGAAGATTTTACATTGTATCAGGAAAAGCAAGATATTCACATATAAGTGAATGTAAAATAGCTTTTTTGGGGGGTGTAGGGAACTCCTGGTGAAGAAATTCTTTTTATCAAGGCAGATCTCTATACTCTCCAATTTAGGATGGGGAGGAAGGGGTGTTGCCTGGAGCATGAGGAGGTTGAATGACTTTCCCAGTGTGTGTGTGTGTGTGTGTGTGTGTGTGTGTGTGTGTATGTGTGTGTGTGTGTGTGTGTGTGTGAGACACACACACACACACGCACACATGAACCCAAATCCTCTTGATGTAGTACCCTTACTCTTTATACCAACGCTGCCTGTCAAATATACAACATATAAAAATCAATACAAGTTAAGTTTTCAGGGATGGGGAAGGGGAAACACTGGTAACCGTCGGGATCAGAAAAAGCACATGAGCTGTACTTTGAAAGAAGCTAGAAGGTAGAGGTGAGGAAGGAAGGGGCCTTAGATCACCTTGCTCTATTCCCTCATTTCACCAATGGAGTAACTGAAGCACAGAGAGGGAAAGGGGCTTATCTAAGATCAGTCACAAAGAATATTAGTGGCAAAGTCAGATCTAGAGTCTAGGAGCCCCTGGGTGGCTTTTTCCCCACAGACCCATAGCAACTCCCCCACTGGCCAGGAAGCTCTCCAGCCCAACTAAAGTAAGGGGAGGAAGAGAATTCAAGGGGGAAGAGACGACATTCATCCAGGGTCCTGTCTGCTTTTCATGAAATAAGACTTCCCAGAATGCTCACACTCCTCAGCTCCCATAAACAATCCTGCCTTTGCAAATCTAAGCCAGAAGAAGACAGATTCTTTCTAGTGTTGTGACCAATAAATCAGTCCCTCCATTCATCTAGAAGGAAAGGGGCAGTGTATGGTAACCTGTTTGTGTTTAGTACCTGGCATGTTACATAGCTAAGTACATTTCTAGCTTTTATTTTCTCATTTCTGCTCCCACTTCCATCCCACCCCACTCAGGGAGCTGGGAAGGGGGTCCCAGGTGAACTGCCAGAGAGTTCCTTTGATCTTTTCTCCTCCTGATTTCTGAGCTTGGCTTCGTAGAATTGCAGCGTTAGAAGTTTGTTTAATCCAACCCGTGACAGAGGAGCAATTCCCTCTCCAGTCTACCATCAAGAAAATGGTCTCGCTTTGGAGACATCTGGTGAGGAAACAATGTTCATTACTTCCTAATGAGCGCCTCCTTCTCCGCCTTCTCCTTCTGGACAGCTCTCATTCTTAAGAAGATTTTTCTTCCACAAAGCTTAAATCTGTTCTTCATATAACTTTTCACTGTTCCTAGTTCTGTCCCCTGGATCTAAACAGAAGGCTTTGAGACCAGCTCTTCAGACACAGGGTCCTAGGATCTCTAGCTCCTTAAAGATGATCTAATCCAAACCCCTCATTTTGAAGATAGCCAAGAGAGAGGGAAATGAATTGCCCAAGGTCATCCAGGGAGCTGGAATTCAATATTTGTAGGTTCTCTGACTCCAAATCCAGTGTCTTTTCCACTCTGTGATGCTGTCCCCTGCTTCCCTTAGGTCTTCCCTTCTGCAAGCTCCACATGCTCAGTTCTCATCTAGTGTGATTTCCAGCTCTCTCACTATCCTTGTACCAAGCTCGAAGAAGAGCTTTCCAATAGCACTTCTAAAATGTGATACCCGGAGCTGTCCATAATCCTGCCAAAAGGCAGATCAGATCCCTTACCTCTGTAGCTCTCTGGGACTCAGAAGATCCCATTTATCCAGACTGACCCTAAGGCATTGGGAACAAGCCAACCTTTCCCACAAATACATAAGCTTTCTTAGCCCCACTAGTCCTCAACATCCCCTATCCTCTTCCTTCCATCCTACTTGCGGTCAGATCACCCATATCCAATGGATCATGGAGATCCATTGGCTTTTACTTCCCGGATTTACCCCTTAATTCTCAGTGGAAATCTCTGACTCATCAGTGTGCAACCACTGACAACTCACTAAGGCGACCCTTACTTAACTTAACCCTTTGAGGGCCTCAGTTCATTCACCTCCCAAATGGGGAGAATGAAATCACCACCCAGTCCCAGTAGGTTTCAGGATGAATGAGGCAGGCCATAGAGTCAACTTTCAGCTAATAAAGATATAATGGGCCTGTTTGTGCATTGTTTGGGTCTTTTTCTTTTCTTTCCATCCTTCCTTCTTAGCTAAATCACTGACGACCCAGAATGAGAAGGGAAATCAGGAGATCCCCTCAAGAGTAGGCTAAAATTGTACCCAGTTCTCCATTATCTGCCTGCAGATTCACCTTTATTCAAGGCCATTGAAAACTTAGCTTGCCCCTAGAACACTTCGGCCTTCCTCCGTCCTGTACAGTGATTCACTCTCCTGCACTAAGCCAGAGACAGGGAGGAAAATTTCAAAACCAATTTTAATGTATTCCAAGGACAAACAGACATTATTTGGGATTTCTCTATATTGATGTCACTTCCCTTCACACAGATAATTAGAATTTATTTTGTAGGGTAAGCCAAAGTTTGGGGGTGATGACTCCCTATAAGCTTCCTCGGTCTCATTTTCCTCGTGTGTAACCTGAGAGGATTGGGGTAGCTGGGGGGCACAGTGGATAGAATGCTAGGGCCTGGAGTCAAGAAGGTTCCTGAGTTCAAATCCAAACTCAGGTACTTGACACTCACTCGCTGTGTGACCCTGGGCAAGTCACTTAACCTTGTTTGCCTCAGTTTCCTCATCTGTCAAATGAGCTGGAGAAGACAATGGCAAACCACTCTGGTATCTTTGCCAGGAAAACCCCAAACGGGGTCACAAAGAGTTGGACACAACTGGACAACAACAAAAACCAAAGAGCATTAGTAGACTAGATGAGCTCTTACTCTAAATCCTATCACATATTCTTATGGTGCTTTGAGATTTATAAACTATTTCCCCCCAGGGTGTTCCCCACGAAGCTATTAAAATCATCATTATCACCCATTTGACAGATGAGTACCTTCTTGATCAGAGGGGTAAGGTGATTTGCCCAAACTCATATACCTCATGTTAGAACTATAATTCAAATCCACATCTCCTGACTCCAAGTTTGTGTTCTTACCACCACAAATTAGCTGTGGATTTTGTTCATCTGAGCTATCCTTTCTAGTACCATGGTTAGTTAATCCAGGGTGAATTGACTGTGCCCACAAGGCAAAGATATAGTTAGACCCATTTCATGGCAGAAAAACGAGGACTTCTTGAAGCCAGAGTCTAGTCCCAGAAGGCTTTGATTTTAGGACAGAAGACAAGACAGAAGACACAATACTTTCCTTTTAAGTTCTCAAAGGAGCCTAATTAAGTCCACAGTCCTTGGGCCGGAACTATAAGGTCACCTGGAAATGCAGTCTCCTGGGGCCTATATGTCACTTAATCAGACCAAAATGGGAAGTAGGGTTGGATGACCTCTCAGAGATGGTCAAGGCCAGACCCTGTCCTTCGGAGACCAAGATCCTTATGGATGCGTCCCCAGGGACTCAGGCCCCTGTTATTGCCTTCCCTTCAGGAAGCACATGCCTTCTGCTGCAGCCTGAGGGGGAGCCATGATGGTGAACGTCAGACACTCACCTGCTTCCCCTGGGGGGCTGCTCAACAGGTCCTCTGTGATGTCATAATAAGAATAGGCGCGGGCATTGCGGTCACAATGGGACTACTAGGCACAAAGGTATGGACTGCACAAACAGGTGCAGAAGGGCAAATGCTGTCTCTTGGCTCTGAATGCCTGGTGAGGCCTAGTAAGACATCCCTATTCCTAACTGCTAACAGCACCATGGACTTCCTAAGGATTTGTCTTCCAGGTAGGTGATTGAGCAGATAGCTGGACAAAAAGAAGAATGCAGTTATCGAGAATCTATGATGGAAAACAACCATGGGCAACTGAAGGGTAATGTCTATGTGCTAGAACCCAGGGAGAAGACAGATCAAGCTTCCTATGGCTTTCTCCCTTGCTCAGGGGTTCTTTGGGTGGGAGGGGGGCATCATCTTCTCTTACCGTGGTGGGACAGGCTCACGGGTACTCCCTCCAGGGGCAGGCTCTATGATGTTTCACATGTTGCCAGCTGACAGTCATCCCAACCCTCCTGGAGGCCAGCTGCCATGTCCATCAGGACCCTGCCTGTCACAGAGGTCATGACTTGTGAAGTCACAAAGCTGACCATTCACCCCTATGGAGTGGGAAAGGGGTCCCCAAGTGGAGGAAAGGCTTCCTGTTATACTCAGTGCTAAGCAAGGAAGCCATTGAAGACCCTGGTAACTAGATAAAGCCCCTCTAAGCACTTGGAGAAACCAAGGACTAGTCTGTCTCTCCCCGGGATACCTTCTTAGGTCAAAATAATGCATGCTTGGTAAGCTGAGGAGTGAGGCAGGCTCAAAAGCATGAGGGAGGAAGAGTCATATCTTTGAAACACTGGAAAATTGTACTTGACCCAGAGATTTCCACTGGATTGTGGCACTGTTCCTAAAGATGTATAGAATCTTAATGATGGAAGGGACCTCAGAGGTTATAATTCAATCTACATTCATCAGGAATCCCTTCTACAGTTATCCTAAACAGTTATTCATCCAGTCTTTGCTTGAAGACAACTTACAGGGGATAGGGAACTCATTACTTCCTGAGTCAACCTATTCCACTTTCAGACAGCTCTTATTGTTGGGAAATATTCTTATTTTAAAGTGAAATTGGTCTTTCTATAAATTCCATCCATTGCTCCCAGTTATGTCTTCTGGGATCAAGTAAGGTAAGCCTCATTGTTCTTCACAGGGCAGCCCTTAAAATCCTTGAAGACATTAATCATATTCCCCCTGAATCTTCTCTCCTCCACAGTCAACATCCCCCCCCTTCCTTGAACTATCTTATACAGTATGAACTCGAGTTTTGCTCTTAGCCTGGTCACCCTCCCTTGGATGAAGTCCAAACTCCTCCTCCCAGTTTGTTGGCCTATAGCAGGCTTTGGGGGCAATGTGGTTTTTCTTTCTCCTGTTCATTCAATGAGCTTCCATTTACCTCTATAGCCCTCACCCCTGGTGCCAGCAGCCTTCTACATACTCTGACTACCATCTGTTGGGAGAGGATGAAATGGGGAATCAGACTGTAAGATTCAGATCCACAAAGAACCTTAGAGAACACCTTGTTCAATCCGTTAACTTTTTTTCATGCTTTATTTTTATTTTTTTAAAAAGTGTTGCTTCTGATGGCTGCTTATATAACACAGACATTACCCAATATATCTCCCTCCTTCCCCCTAACAAAACTATCTCTCTATAATTAAGAAAAAAGTTAATTACAGCCAAGCAACAGTATCCACATCTTGCACGTTATACCTGTAGAGTTCTCCTCCCCAACACATACATTTTATCTACAGAGAGGTGGGAGATGTGTTGTTCTCTGGGACCATTCATTATAGCATTTAATCTGAGTTGAGTTGCTTTTTAGAGATTTTATTTTTTTTAAATTCTGAACTTAACAAACACCAAAAAAGAAACCATTTTCATATACAAAATAGAACATACAAAGGATTGTATACACAACTGCAAATATCTATTCTGTACAGCTTGCTATTCTAAAAAAAACACACATAATAAACTCAACATGCCTTCAAAGCTGTCTTCTCTCCTGTTTGTCTGTTTCCTTCTGAATTTCCTTCTGTTTTTGCCATGTATAAAAAAAATCTTTCAAAGGCCCTTTTTTGGGGGAATAGCATCTCTAGTGCTAGCCACCTCCTCCTCAAATAGTACTATGGCAAAAAAAATTTGGAGCAAATAAGCATAATCAAGCAAAATAAATTTGTACAATGTCCATATCTGGAAATGTTTGACTCTTTCTGCACCTTCTCTAGATCATTTCCTTTCTCACTTCTTCCATTTTGGGGCATTCATTGAGACTTGTTGACAATCCACTCCTAGTCACCCTTTCCAATACTAGTTGTATTTTCATTAATAACCCTCAGCTTCAGTTGAGGTGAGGATATTGAAATGCTCCTTGTTCCCCACTGCCACTTTCAATTCTCTCCTATCACCATTGCTCAGTTGCCCTCTTTCCTTCCTCTCTACCTCCTTTTCTCTTTTTGAGGTTCCAAATTTATCAGCCAAACCAGATCTTCATGACCATTATCTATTCATCCCCAGATGAATTCAGTACCTGGTTCATAACCTTTCTCTCCTCTCTAACTCTTGCTATAATATGGGATTTCAACCTACATATAGATTCTTCCTCAACCACCCTAATTTCCCAGTTTCTCAATATTACTCATTTCTCTTGATGTGTTCCTCCACTCCACTTCAGCGACACACAGAGATGGCTAGACTTCTGATCTTATATCACCTACAAGTGTTCTACTCTTTGTTCATAAATTCTGCAATTCCTTTATGGGATCATAAATTTTAGTATTCTGTATTTCCCTTTGTATTATAAGCCTTAAGCTTGTCTTTTATCCTCAATGTGATCTCTAATCCACCCATCCCTCAGTTTTTCCTGGCCATCACCCCTGCCTTGGCTACACTCTCCTCCTTTCCCTATTTCAACTCCTTGGTGAATTAGTTCAGCTCTATACTCTTCTCTATACCTTCCCTCCCAAAACCCCATCTCCTATAATTTATCATGCCTTGCCAAATCCCAACCTTAGATGCTCTCTTGACTCCTATTTCTAGGCTGCAGAAAGAGCTAGAAAGTCACAAAACTGTGTTGATGGGGTCCACTGCAAATTTGTCACATAACCTTAACTGGCCCTCACTGTCACAAAGAAATCTTTTTATACCTTCCTAATCAATTTACTGTTTCACTCCTCACACCGTGTGTGTGTGTGTGTGTGTGTGTCTCCATGTGTATATGTATATATATACATGTATGTGTATATATACATATATACACACATGTGTGTATATATATACATATATACACACATGTGTGTGTATATATATATATATATTTATATGTAAAATGACTTTCATATTGTCAAGGAAAATGAGTTTTGCTTTCTCTGCCAACACTTAGCCTGGCATATTGAAAGCACTTAATAAGTGCTTGTTGACTGACTTCACCTTGCATCAATCTTCTCTCTGGCAGGATGCTTCATCATCATCCTCTGGAGTTATGGTTGGTCATTATTCTTTGGTCAGCCTCCTTAAGTCTTTCAGTTGTATTTATCATCTTGTTGCTATCACATTGTTGTTTTCACATAATTTATTCTCTTGGAACTTCTCTCTTCATTCTGGATCAGTTCATGCAAATCTTCCCAGGCTCCTCTGAAAATGTCTAGTTTGCAATTTGTTACAATGTAACAGCATTCATTACATTCTAAAGCACAATTTGCTTAGCTATTCCCCAATTCATAGGAACCATCTTAATTTCAAATTCTTTTCTTTCTTTCTCTATTTTAATCCTCTCTTCAGGTTCCATTCTCTAAAGTTGAAATTTATTTTACTTATTTTACATTTGACTATTCCCTTCTTTACCTAGTGAGTTTGATATATTTCTATACACTTACAAACTCTTTTACACACTTACACACCTAAAACTCTTTTGTCTAGTTCAGCAGAGTGAGGTCCATTTGATGCCTGCGTCCCCTTCCTTGCATCATGTCTGTATATTCTTCTCACACACTCATTTTGAGAAAAAGTAGGTTCTACTCTCTCCTTTCTCTTTCTGCACTACTGCTTTTAACTTTCCTTTTCATTCCTTCTTTAAAACCAATCAGAATAGAACCAACCCACTCCCAGGTCTTCTGTTTGTTTACTTAACTCCCTCATATCCTTTGGAAACATTAAGGCTCTGAAAGGATACTTGTTTCTGCTCCTTGGTCTGGTGTTTTAGGGGGATGTCTATACTCAAGCATGTGAAGACTCCTCTCAGCAGAATGGGTGGATGAGAATAATTTGTTCCAATGGCTATGAAGGTGGCTGAAGCAGGTGCTGTGGAGCATTTAGAGCTTGATCAGACATAAAAGATGCCAAGGTGATCCATTGCATCCTGGGCCATTGCCAGGCGTTTTGACTTTTGTCTTATCACTGGACTTCGATGACTCTGGAAGAGAGAGTAAGGCTGATGACTTTGTGCAACTCTGCCTCACTTAAAGCTAATTCAACATAAGTTAAGACATCACCCATGACATCGTGATGTCATTGGTCCTCTTCAAAAATGAAGGATGTGGGCAAGTTACTTACCTCTGTTTCCTCAATTGTAAGATGGAGATAATAACAGCATCTATCTCCCAGGGTTGTTTTGATGATCAAATGAAATAATATCTGTAAAGTACTTAGCATGGCGCCTGGCACATAATTAGGTGCTTAATAAATGCTTGTTTCCTTCCTTCCATCACCCCCCCCAAAAAAAAATGAAGGGTGAACAACATTAAAAGCTAGCATTTTCATACAGCACTTTGAGGTTTGCAAAGCACTTTATGTATGTTATCTCACTTGATCCTTACCACCTGGTGAAGTTATTATTAGAATGTTAGAATGTTAGAACTCCATCATCGTATGGTTTCTCACAATTTCTCAAATAAATTTGCTTTTCTGGGTTTTTCTTTCCCTCACACTAGAGACTCCATCTCCAATGTCAGGAATTTTCGCTGGCTGCCCCCCATCCCTGGAATTCTCTTTCCTCCTCTGCACCTCCTCATCCCTGGCTCCATCGTATGGTTTCTCACAATTTCTCAAATAAATTTGCTTTTCTGGGTTTTTCTTTCCCTCACACTAGAGACTCCATCTCCAATGTCAGGAATTTTCGCTGGCTGCCCCCCATCCCTGGAATTCTCTTTCCTCCTCTGCACCTCCTCATCCCTGGCTCCCTTCCAGTGTTTGCTAAAATCCCACCTTCTTCAGGAAGCCTTTGTTCTAACCCCTCTTAATTCTGCTGCCTTCTCTCTGTCGGTTATCTCCGATTTACAATGTGTAGAATTTGTTTGTACATAGCTGTTTTTATATTGTCTCTCCCAATGGACTGTAAATTCCTTGACAGCAGAGACTATCTTCTGCCTTTCTTTGTACCCCAGTGCTGAGCACAATGCCTGGTGCATAAGTGCTCAAATACACTCTGATTGATTGACTGTATGTATACATCAGAGTCTCTGTTCTGGCCTTTTAATCAGGAATTGATTGATACTCCTCTTTCCATTAAAGGGGTTTTTTTTCTCATTTTTTTCCTCATTTTTCTCGGTTTTTCAGAGTAAATTATTCTTAATTGTAATCTTATCTCTTTTGAAAAATTATATTCCATGATGTTTGTTTTGTAGATTTGACAATTCTGGTGTGATCCTGACTGTGGTTTGTCGGTACTTGAGCTTACTTTCTGGAGGTTTTCAATATATTTTCTTTGTGCTGGAAGGTCTAAATTTTGGCTCTAAGATTCTTCAGACCACTCCTTTTGGAGTTTTGGTGTCTTTTTGTTTTTTGGTGAAGCAATCGGGGTCAAGCGACTTTCCCAGGGTCACACAGCTAGTAAGTATCAAGTGTCTGAGGCTGGATTTGAACTCAGGTCCTCCTGACTCTAAGGCTGGAGCTCTATCCACTGTGTCACCTAGCTGCCCCTGGAGTTTCTTTCAATAGGTAATTGGTGGATCTTTCTATTTTCACTTTGAACTCTGGTTCTGATGGATCTGAAATGTTTTCATTTTTGATTTCTTAAAATAACACATCCAGGATTTTTTAAAGAGTAAAATGATTCTTAAAAAGTATATCTTCTTAATCTGTTTTCCAGGCCATTTGCTACTACATCAGATATCTTATTTTTTGTTTTATTTTTAATATTTGATTTTGTTTTTAATATTTCTCATTGTCATAGAATCATTGATTTCTGTTTAGTCTATCCTATTTTTCAGGGATTATTACTTGGGTAATGTTTACCACTTTCTGTTCACAGAAACTTACTCTCCTTCCAATTCTTTCTTTTGGAATCTTTATTTAATTTTTTTTAATCTCTTGCTTCATTTCAGATACTTATGTCCTCATGGAAAATCCTTTTTTTGCTATTTTGAATATTTGCTTGTAGTTGTAGATCTACTTTTTCCTTCTAGGTTGTATTTTTTCATCTGTTGGTTATATTTTCTAGATTTATAAATTATAACTATAGGATCTATAATACTTTTAAAAATAATTTGGTTATCTTATTAGTTTTTATTTATTTATTTTAAATAATACTTTATTTTTTCCCAATTGCTTGTAAAAACAATTTTTAACATTTGTTCTTTTTTAAATTTTGAGTTCCAAATTCTCTCTCTCCTTCCCTCTCTTCCCCCCTACCTAAGACAGTAAGCAATTTGATATAGAGTGTACATGAGCAATCATGCAAAACATATTTCCGTGTTAGTCATGTTGTGAAAGTAAAAACATAGAGCAGAAAAAACCCATGAAAAAATTAAAGGAAGTGAAAAATAGTATGCTTTGATCTGCATTCAGACTCCATTAGTTCTTTCTCTGGAGGTGGAAAGCATTTTTCATCATAAGTCTTTTGAAATTGTCTTGGACCATTGTATTTCTGAGAATAGCTAAGTCATTCACAGTGTATTATCATATACTATTGCTATTACTGTATACAATGTTCTCCTGGTTCTGCTTATCTCATTCTGCATCAGTTCATACAAGTCTTTTCAGGTTTTTCTGAAATCAAACTTCCTATCATTTCTTATATTACAATAGTATTCCATTATAACTATATACTATACCTTGTTTAGCCATTCCCTAATTGATGGGCATCTCCTCAATTTCCAATTCTTTGCCACCACAAAAAGGACTGCTATAAATATTTTTATAATTCTTTAGCATAATTGACATCTGCTTTTGACCTGACTATTGCTGACTCCTACACTTCCAAATGTTTTAGGCTCAGTGGGTTCTAGGTAATACTTCCCTTTCCTTTTTCTAGTACGTGGATTGGAAGACTGAGTTGATGGTAACCATCTCCATCTTTGCAATTGAGGACAAAAATGTTCTTAGAATAATTGTTATGACTCTTAATTAATATTTCATGCAGTCAATATTCCCTGACCTCACTCTCCCAGAACCAGGCCTACTACATCTTCCCCTTGGGTTGCAAACATTTCCCTGAAGGGCTTGAGGTTGTCTCCTTTCTAATGCCATTAGATTGATCCCCCACCAGCTTTGTTTCTCCCACTATTAGGAGCCTGTGACTGAAGTCTCACTTCCATTTAACCACTTAATATTGATTAACTTTTACAAAGGGATAATTGCTTCAAAGATAAAGCCATAACAGAATAACAAACAATTCTGCACCAATACCTGTGGGGGTGGGGTGTACACACACACACACACACACACACACACACACACACACACACTCCTATGTCTCACCCTCAGGCTCTTGAAATTGTGATCTCAAACTTAGCTCACTTCCTATGTGACATCAGTCCCACCGAGATCACATCCTGATGTGGCATGACTTCTGGATGTATCCTCATCTCAGCAACTGTTGAACTGGGCCCCTAAAGTCACTCCTGTAGGTCATTCCTTGTTCCTCTGGGCACTGGTGTTGAGGGGGCTGCAAAACCCTGACACTAGGATGCTGGGGTGGCCATTCTCTAATCCCTTTACTGAAAACAGAAAAGAACAAACACAAGTTCAAGGTTTCTTCAGAAGCCTGTTTCTCAGAGCCACATGGATTTGATGGTGAGAAGACCCCAAGGCCTCTCCCCTTAGGGCATTGTCTTCCACCAGATGTTGTTAGCAAAGAAATCAAGCTGCCAGAGCAGAGAATACAGAGAGGAGACTAGGCCAGGGCTGTCACACGGCACATAGTAGGTGTTTAATAAATGCTTATTGACTGATGTACCGTAAGGAGTTTTTGAAGATGCCTCTAGTTCTAGCCATGAAGCCAGCTAAAGAAGCATTCTCTAACCCCCTAATTACCAGATTGGAACCAGTTACAGGATGTCTGTGTGTACTCCATAGACTCTCCAAGACACTTCCATTAGAGGCAATTCAGTGAATAGAGCACTGTTCCTGAAGTTAAAAAGACCTGAGCTCAAATCCAGCCTTAGACATTTACCAGCTGTGTAGCCATGCACAAGTCATGTAACTTTGATTTGCCTCAATTTTCTCAACTGAAGTAACAGTAGTTAGTTACCTCACAGGGTTGTTAGAAAGTGCTTAGCCTTGTTACCTGGCATATAGTAGATGCCACAGAAATGATTTTTCCCTTCCTTTCCTCTCCCATGCCATACCATCAGAACTCTCCTGGAAGTGAGCATCCTAGCCTGTTCCATGATGTGAAGTTGCATCAGCTGAGCGCTCAATATCTGTGCAGGCACCAGTCCCATCACATTTGTATTTACCTAAACATTCTCTCCTTGTTTGAGCAGCTCTACAGTTGAATCTCTAAATCTCAAAGCAAAGAAAATCAACTCCCAGGATTGTATTTCCTTAAAAAATAATAATAATAAATTTGGATCTCATCCTGCAGTCCAATCTTGTCTGAATAATGAATTGAAGAAGAACTGAGATTCCTTTGTAGAGAGTAAATTGTACCAGGGCAATTTAGTTTTCTTCCATAACAGAAAGATGAAAGGGAATAAGAAAGGTGAACTATCTAATCTTCAGGAAGGCTCAGGACCCCAGTGACATTTCTATCACCGCTGCAGAAGGATGAGGCTTGGACCCCATGATTCTAAGAGGAAGCCAAGCTGACTGGCATTACAATGAGTGATCAGTGACTTGGAGTGGGAATCCTTTCTCAGATAACTTATTCTACCTATGTAATAACTACTTAACCCCTCAGATCCTCAGTATCCTCAGCTTCTCTTCTGCTCTCTATCCTTTCTCTTGGAGATCACATAGCTTCAATGATCCTCTTTTTGCTGATATCTCCCTTATCTATTTGTCCAGCTCTAGCCTCGCTCCTGACCTCCAGTCTCACAAATCCGTCTGCCTGGTAAACATTTTGTAATGGATGTGTCATAGATATCTTTAACTCGACACATCCAAACTTGAACTTACTGTCTTTTCCTTCAAACCTTCCTCTCTTCCAAACTTCCCTCTTCCTATGAGGACACCACCATCCTCTCAGTCTCCCAGGCTCAAAACCTAGGTATAATCCCCAACTCCACACTCTCTCTCACCCCCCAAATTCAATCTGTTGACATGTCCTGTTAATTCGATCTTCAGAACATCTCATCTATGCCCCCCTTCTCTTTTCCGACACTGGGTCCATCCTGGTCCAGGGCCTCTTTGCCTCATGCCTGCACTATGATAATAGCCTGCTGGTTCTTAATTTTCTCTCCACTCCCATTCATCTTCCACTCAGTTATCAAAATGATTTTCCTAAAGCACAGGTCTGACTGTATCACCCTCCTATTCAGTAACTCCCAATGGCTCTCAATTATCTCCAGCATTAAATGTAAAACCCTCTTTTTAACTTTTAAAGCCCTTCAAACCTGACCCTTCCTACCTTCTCAGTACTTACATGCACTCGATAATTCAGTCAAATTGGCCTCCTTGCTGTTCTGCATCCAAGATGCTTCCTTTTCCAGCTTTGTGCATTTTCAATAGCTTGCCCCCATGCCTGAAACTCTCTCCCTCTTCACCTCTGTTTCCTGGTTTCCCTGACTTCCTTCAAATCTCAGGCTAGCACCTCCTCTCTGAAATTATCTCCAATGTGCTCTGTATCTACCTTGTTTGTACGTAGTTGATTGTGTGCTGATTCCACATTAGACTGTGAGCTCCTTGAGAATAGGGACTGCCTTTTGCTTTTTTTTCTTTTTTTAATCCTTGATGCTTAGCACAGTGCCTGGTACACAGTAGGTGCTTAATAAATGCTTGATGAATTGTCTTTAAAATGTGGATAAAATTATTAGTATTATGAACTTCTTAGGATTATTGTAAGAGAAGTGCTTTGCAAATATTAGAAAACGATGTTAATGTGAGTTATTATCATCGTTATTACAACGTGCAGCAGCCTTTGAGGGGGCAGAGTGCACAGAGAGTGTATTCATTCAACAAACACTTATTGAGCACTTACACTCCACTTTGGTGGTTTCCCGTTGCTCAATGGGAAGTTTAAACTTCTGGCCTAGGCTTTCAAGGCCTTGGAGTCTACAAGTACCTTTCCCATCTCCTCATATTATCCCCCATTGTTCTACATTCCAGTCAAAATGGACCACTCTCTATCAATTGTCCTTTCTCATCCTTTCCTTTCATGATCTCTGTGTCTTTTTGTTCCTGCCATACCCATTGCCAGTGTCCTCCATCTGCATCTGCTGAAGGCCCAGTCTTTCTTCAAGATCCAATCTTCTCCATGAACCTTTCCCTGATCCATCAAAGGAAAGTGAGCTCTTTCCTCTTCAGAGTTTTCGTAGCCTTTTTCCTGGACCCCTCCTTTGTCTTTATCTCACACTCCAAATCACAATTGCATGTCCTCTTCACCCTCCTTCCTCTTTCTGAATCTAAGCTCCTTGAGAGCAGTGTCTATGTCATATCTATCTTTGTATCAACAACAACAGTATGGTTTGTTGAATGTTATGGGTCTGTTGATTTCCCTGCACTCAAGGAGCTTACTGCACAGAAGGGAAGAGAAGATAGGTACACAGATCAATGGAAT
Organism: Phascolarctos cinereus; assembly: GCF_003287225.1. Lineage (NCBI taxonomy): Eukaryota > Metazoa > Chordata > Mammalia > Diprotodontia > Phascolarctidae > Phascolarctos > Phascolarctos cinereus. The sequence continues at coordinate 84,423,102 of NW_027555847.1, read as the reverse complement.
ATAATAAATAAGAAAATGATAGGTACATAGGAAGAGTGTATAATATTTTGAGATCAGATTAGAATACAAAAGGCAGAGTGCTGGTCCCAGTACTGTGCTAGAAAATGTTTAATGATCAGGTATACAGGACATACTCTTAAATTTAATCTGTATTATTAACTTTTTTTCATTGCTTTTGTAAGTCTAGACAATCAACAGCATGCCAAAAATAAAGCCTTAGTTAATAGCTTTTGCTTATTTCTGAGGTGTAAATGCTCATTCTGAAAATTTAACAATCAGCTCTCACAAGTTTGTATAAGCTGGCTCTACCATACCTCTGGTTGGCTCTAAAAGGTCATGCTCAGAGATAGTATTTCGTTTAAAAAAAAAGTCAGATCTGAAAACTAAGGTCAGTTCACTAGAATAAAGTAACAAAAGGCAATATGATGCATTAGCATGACCATTGGTTTGTGAGGCAGGAATTCTCGATTCTAGTTCCTTCTCTGCTAGAAACAGGCATTCAACCTTGAACAAATCACTAGCTTTCTTTAGGCTTAGACTATATGATCCCTAATGACCTTTCTGGTTCCATTATGGCCTTGTACCCTTGCAGCTGTACCTGTATAAAGAATTCAGAATAAGGGACTTTTTTTTAATCCAATCTTAGCAACTCTTAGCATTCAACTCAACAAATATTTATTGTGTGCATTGTAGAGTGCTACACAGTAGTGGAGATTAAGTTTAGATTAGAGGTAGTTCTTGCCTACACAGACCTTGTAGTCTAGTAAGAAAATAAGACACATACCCAAATGACCATATTGCAAAATCATACATGATACAAGATACAACTCATATAACTCACAATATCATACATCATACAACTCACATTTCAGTAACATTAAAAGGTTTGCAAAATTCTTTCCTCACAACAACCCATTTTACAGTGAGAAAACTTGAACTTTGGAAAATGAGGTAATTGGCCCAAGGCCACATTATTCATAAGTTTATCAAAGTATGAAGTATGAAAAATGGAATTTGGGATGTTTCTTGACTTCAAATTCTATTTGTTACATGAAGTCTGAATGCTATTATTGGGGAATGCTATTATTGACTGATGAGATTAGGGAAGGCTTCCTTAAGGAGACAGGATTTATGGTGGGTTTTAAAAAGTTGGTAGGAATTCAGGTAAGGTGTTGTGTTATGGGGGAAGTTCTATGCCTATAGAACAGTGTGGAGGGCAGAGATTACTTGTGCAGGTAATGGTAAGTTCTTTAGTTTGCCCAGAGTGCACGAAGAGGAGTAGTATAAAATGTCTAGAGAACGTGAGTAGTTAGAATTCTGGACAAGGGCTTCCATACTCCCATACTAAAAATAGCACCGGACCAAATAATGATCAAGACCCCCAAACAGGAAGCACAGTAAGTGACTTCACTTTAGAATTACAGAAAAAAATCAGTCAAAAGCCATCAAATGAAAGGAAAGGGCAAAGCCAGTGCCAGAAGAGGTAACAAGACTAAAGCCTTTGCAACAGTGCCAGAGACACATGTAGTCTACAAGGCTTCACATCTTGAGGCAGCAGGTTAGAGGGTTTCACCTGAGAAAGGCCCAAGGGGCTCAGAACGGACCTTGGGAAATACACAGAGCAACAGTGACTAGTACAATCTCAGCCGTGTTCAGAACAAGAATGTCTACACTCTAGGTCCAGGGTGCCCAGGTGCCTAGTATTCTGCCCTGAGACACCATAGAAGGCCCTCAAGATCCATCATACAAAACCTCAAAGATACTGGTGGTCCTAACAAGTATCCTAATCCTATCCTAACCAGATAGATATAAGCCAAGTGACCCAGGCTGTGACCAAAATGGACCGTCTACCCCACTCAAAGAGGGTTGAGGCTGGACCTAGCACAAAGACCCAATTCAGGACAAAGGCTATAGAAATGAGTAAGTTAAAGAATATACAGGCCACTATAAAGAGTAAAAATAAACCCAGAGGTAACTAAAAACCAACTTAGGAGAGAGTGACTCCACAACAATTTCAAACAGAGACTCAGAGGAAAAAAATAGGTGTTTCACAAGAATAACATGAAAGCCTAGAAGATATGTCATGTGATAAAACATGAAATGGAAGATCTGGAAGAAAGAATTGGAAGGAGAATAAGTAACTTAGAACTTGCTTATGTAATGGATACCTTCAAAATTAGAATAGAAAAATGGAAATCAACGACAGTGAGACAAGATTAGAATAATATCAAAGGATGGCAGGCTATTACCCATTAAAAACAACTGACCTAGAAAACAGGACAAAGAGAGATAATTTAAGAATCATCAGACTCCCTGGAGACTATAATTTTAAAAACAAACCTTGAACACTATATTTCAATATATCATAAATGAAAACACCCTAATCTAGTAATACCAGAGAACAAAGTGAAAAAAATAATTGACCAATCACTTCCTGAAAGAAGCCTCAAGGTTTCTAGGAATATTATGGACAAAATCCAGAGCTTCCAGGTCAAAAGAAAAAAAGTACTATAACAACCAGAAAGAAAGAGTTCAAGCATGAAGGAACCACAGTCACTTATCATATGATAGCTTCTACTATAAGAAGATCTTGGAATACAGTATTCCAAAAGACAAAGGAGTTAGGCTTATAATCAAGGAAAGCTGAGTATAATCTTATAACATTAATTATAATATTTTAATCTTTAGTAGCCCTAAATCTTAACAGGGAGGAAAAAAAGGACCTTTATTGAACTAGTGAACTTTCAAGCATTTGTGCTGACAAGACCAGAATAGAGTAGGAACTTTAAAATGAAAATATGAATCAAGAGAAACCTAAAAGGTAACCAGCATGGTGCTGCCCCGTGCTCTGATGAGGATACTTTTAGGCCCAGAGACTCTGATGTCCTTAATACTCTTTCCTGAGATGCCAGAGAGATATGAAGATCCAGTCCTCCAAACATGGAAGATCTAGGGGAGATGAACTCCAGAAAGGGAAGATCAGCACAGAAACCCAAGGGACAGGTTGAGATGAGGCAAGGCTGACTACCTCCACCCAAAAGCTAAACATAGGGATAGACTTTGGCCCTGGTACAAAGCTCCAATTCAGGAATTAAAGCTGAATTCATGAATAAATGAATCATAGAAAACACTGAGTAATATAAAAATGATTCTAAATCTAGAGATTCACAAAAAGGAGAGAGTAACTCTGAAACAACTGAAAGAGACTTATGGGAAAAAATGGATTTACCATAAGAACGACATGAATACCTAGGAGAAATTAAATAAGAGATTAGAAAAAAAGTGAAATAAAAGCTCCTGAGGAAAGATTTGGAAGAATAAATATCTCAAATCTGAAAGAAGTAAACCATACCCAAGAAATAGACTCCCTGAAAACTAGATTAGACCAAACAGAAATCAATGACTCCATGAGCTAGTAACACATTAGAACAAAATCAAACGACTGAAAAAATAGAAGAATATGTAAGATATCTGATATAAAAAACAACAGACCAGGAAACAGCTTAAGGAGAGATAATTTAAGAATCACTGAATTTCCTGAAAACCATGACTAATATAATTCTGGACACTGTTTTAAGAAATCATAAATGAAAATTTTCCAGAGGGCAAGATAGAGAAAGTGAACCCACTGAATCATAGCCAAAATCCTTCACATCAAAGAAAAAATACTGACTGCAAGCATCCAGAAAGTAGTAGTTTGAGTGCCAAAGAACTATAGTCAGTATCACACAAAAAACTGGCAGCTTCCATTATACATGAGAGAAGATCTTGAAATACAATATTCTAGAAGGCAAAAGATATAGGCTCACAACTAAGAATAACTTACCCTGCACAGCTGAATATAATTCTACAGGGGAAAATATGGATCTTTAATAGAATAGAGGACTTTCAAGCATTTCTGATGAAAAGACCGGGACTGATTAAGAACTTTGAAATACAATCACAACAGTCCAGAGTAACCTTGAAAGGTAAATTTGTTTGAGCAACTGGAAGGAGCTTTATGATGATGTGGTGCTGACGTTCTTATCATGGGAGAAAAAAACAAGTTGTCTCTTCAGAGATTTAATGTCTTGAAAGGGTATTGAGGGAATTAATTAAAAAAACAGGGAACCTGGGGTGGCTTGGTTCTGTTCTGAGGGTTTTAAGAATGGAAAGAGAAGAGAGGGTAAATACATTAGTGTAGAAAGGAAGAATGAAGAGGTATAACTTACTATTTTAAAAAATTGGGGTATGTGAGAAAAGTATGTAAATAAGGAGGAGGGTCCAATAGTGATGCCAATAAAAAAAAGGCCTTCTTAACAATTTTCTAAATGCACAGAAAATAATAGAGTACAGATAATCAGGACAGTATTGAAAGTGACGTGTAAAATTTATTATATACTTTTTTTAAATCAAGCAGTTTGAAATGAATTTAAGAGAAAAATTATATTGATTTAATATTTGTTATCACAGGAAAAATATAACAGCTAATTGTATATCCAGGTGCTCTCCAGGGAGTTTGGGAGGCTTTTTCTACATAATAGTCCCAGAGTTCTTATAGGAGTAAGAAAAAGTGGAATTTGTGATTTAGGGCTGTTAGGAATTGAATTCTACAAATAAATCAATTGATTTATCCATTTATTATTATTATTAAGTATTATTAAGTATTAATATTATTATTAAATCCATTTATTAAGCACCTACTATGTAGAAAGCATTCTGCTGGGCATTGAGTACATGAATACATAAAGGAAATGGTCCCTACCCTTTCTGGGGTCTACACTACATACAAAGTAATTTCAAGAATGAAAAATAACCGAAGGCATTAAGATTGCTGATGTGAAGCTTACATCTTGGCAGATTACATCATACTTATTTTTTTGGTCTGTTTATTTTGCTGCTAAGAGAGTTGCACCTATTTGATCATTTTTCCTTCTCTTGTGTAGTCTTCTGAGATGGCTCCCTGTTGGTTAAGTGATTTCTGGCCAAACTCTTACCACAGTGTGCTGCACTGAATAGCCTTTAATTATATTTGTTGAGTTGACCAGCGGACAGGGGTGGCAAGCAGAACCATAATTAGCAATTATTGTTCCTGGGACAAACAATGGGAAACATGCCTCATATCAATTAAGACAAATTCAGTTAAATAGTACAAGTGGGAGAAGAAGAGGCAGAAACACCTGGGATACCAGTACCAGGGCAGGAGTTCACCTAGGATCTGGTTCCTGGTGGGGTTGGGGGAGGTGGGAAAGAAGCACATCATTTGATAGCTTCCAATTATAACTAATTATTCTTGCTAACTAGGTGTTGAGCTTACTTATTTCTCTGCTACTGAAAGACTACAAATGCTGTCAGCATCCATGTTTTTACTTTTCTTTGTATCCTCAATGCTTAGCACAGTATCTGGCAGATAGTAAACAATAAATACTCATGACTGACTGACTGAAAGAATGAATAGTGATTGACTGAATGTTAGTATCCTAGGACAAAGCTCCATCAACCTGTTCTGGTTGTGGCTCTTGATAGCAGCAGGGGTTATGTAAAGCTACTACCTGGTCAAAGCTCTGAAAATTTAATAGGTGGTTATGTCAATGCAGAACTCATGTTAACTAAGTTTTCCCACTAGAGCCCTCTTTACTTAGAGCCCAGAAGGCAGCAAAAATGTTCATTTACTTCTGAAATTCATATTGTTACTGCCAAGTGTAAATGGAGCAGGGAAGAATTGCACATTTATGGCATTTCAGAGCTAGAAATCTCCTCAAAGTATACCTAGCTCAACCCCTATATGAGTTGTTAGTATATCCCAGACAGCATCTCCAATGAGTGATCGTTCAGTCTCTGCTTGAAGAAGAAATGCATGTGATCAAACCATGTGTCTCCTTTAGGTCATGATTTCCATAATGTAAAAGCTTTGTCTAGTTGGTAGAAACTTCATCTCTATGGACTAATCTTTTCCCTCTCCTTTCTGCCAGTTCAACCACTATGCTTCCTTATCAACCAGTTAGTAAGTTTATACTGCGCACCTACCATGTGCCCAGCCATAGCTGACTTTCTGTACCGTGGAGCACCCAAAGAGAAGTTATGGTTCTACTAGACTCAAGGAGGAAAGCCCCAAGCTCTAAAGTGCGTGGAGCACATTCTGAGAGCTCAGGGATTTTAGAGATGTTCCATCCACACAGAATGGAATAATCCCTGATGAGGTTGCCCTACTTAATTAAGCTGGATCATCAAGCATGAATAGGATTTAGACAGGAAGAGAGGAAGAGGAAGGGCATTTGAGGTAGGAGCAGCACCACCAAAGGCTGACTCCTGGCTCTTTATGCAGAAGCTGGAACTACCTACAAGTTTTGAAATTCTTCCCTCTCATCACAGTCTCCTATTCTTCTGCCTCCTCTACTCCCTTTCACTTTCAATTCGCTCATTGTGACCTTTGCCTCACCTGGTGAAGGAAAAAGAACTTTGACCTTAGAGTCAATAGAGATAGGCTCAAATCTCATGGGTAACAAATATTTTTTGCCTCTGTGACCTTAGGCAGATCACTTCTCTATAAATCAGCTTCCTCAAATGTAAAGTAATTGGGTGATAGGTCCTTCCTATGATCCTGATTTATCCCTAACATCCAGGCTTTGATCCCTGTTATAGCTTTATTTTCTTTCCTATCTAATCTTGAACCAATGAGCAACCCCTTCAAAATGTCCTTTCTTCCACTCTTGAATCCCTTGTACATTTAATTTTATACTGTTCTCACTCTATTATCTTTCATCCCTGGCTAACTCTTGCCATTCTTACACACCTTCTCTGTTCCTACTCCTTAAGCTAATGTAAATATTAGGGTTTTTTTTTATTATTTTAGAACACCAGATGATAATCATTGAGGCAAACAAGCTAATAGCTAATAAAGAGAGGTAGTTGCCCCATATATGCTATATATAGGATAAGCAGCCCTAAACTCCCTGATACATTTGGCATACCTGAGGCATAAATCCAATAGCAAAGCATTTACTTAAAACAAAGTAAATAAGGAAATCAAATAACAAAACGTTCTCCACACTCATACACAAAGTAATACAGTCGTCCTACCCTTTCAAGGGACTGATAAGCTAATTTTCCTCATTGCTTCTAAATTGCTAGCAAAATGAGAACCCATGAACACTTTGCAATTGATGACTGGTGGAAGCTTATAGTGCAGTTCTTTCCGCTGTCTTCAACTACTTCCCCAGCAGACCCTCCAGAGCAGACTGCAGAAGAGATGAAAGCTCTTGCCTCATCCTTGTAGCCACCATTGTGATCTAAAAGGTAGACCCACGTTGTCCTTTCTCTTTAGCCTGAGTACAGTTATATTTTACTATTCCAATCCAGTTATCCCTAAGGCTCTTGCAACATTTTTTAAACCTCTCACCTCCTATAGTATCCTCAATAAACAGTATTCTTCCCTGAAATGTTATTATGCTGTGAACTCACACACAACCCTGTGGGAAATGTTTCAGATCCAATCTTTGTAGGAAATGAAATCATATAGACATATTCTTGTATTTTCCCCCTGGTTAAAAATATATTTTCTACAAATCTCACTAGATACATAGGTACAGCTATAGACACAAGTCATAAATATTAATTGGCACATAATACAATCACAGGAAATTATTTCAAATACACAGTATATAAGCAGGTATGTAGTGTACAACATCTACATGAGAATTATGTGGCTCAGGAATTTTATTTTTCCTGAGCCTAGTAGGACCATAACTTCTCCTCCTTTTGTGTTCTCTATACACAGAGGTCAGCTATGGCTGGACAACACAGTAGGTGCACAGTACAAACTTATTAACCTTTTGATAAGGAAGCATGGGAATTGAAATGGCAGAAAGAAGTGGGGAGAGATCAGTCCACAGAGAAGAAACATGTAGTAGATCATAAAGAAAACATGTCACATATACCAAATTTGCATATTGTAGACCAAATGTATAAGTCACATAAAGTGCACAACACATTAAAATTATTTATAAAGTACATATTATATTTCATCAATGGCCATTTTCTGGCTACCTGTGGAACTTCCTCTCCCATTACCCCCTGGAGCACTGCATGTCAGCCTAATAATTCTTAGATGCACTTGGCCTATAGTCTTTTGGGCAAACAGCAAGTTAAGCTCCAGAGGTGGCTTCCATTCCCTTGAGTCTTCTACAACTGGGTTGTTAGTTAGGAAAATGGAGGTTTCTAGATTTAACCCTCCTCCTTTAGCTGGGCAGAGGTTGCTCTCAAGTCGAGATAGTCTTAGGAGGCTTCCTTGACCCTCAAGAGGATGTCAACATGCAGGTTCCTCATTATCTAAATTGTTACACTGATGTTTTTCGTACGGATCATCATCCAGTACCAAAGGTTCATCTTTCTTTGTTGGATAATCCCTTCCCAGAGTCCTATTTCCTAACACTCTTGACACACTGAGTGCATCCTTCTAGTTGCCAAAAGGTCTCTGGAGGATTAACTCTTCTATGAATAGCAAATGATTGCAATGTCTTTTCTTCAGGGATATTTTATAGACAGACAGATTGCCCTTATTGGGTAGCTTTTTGCTGGTCTACTATCCTGTGTTTTTTCCTTTTACATCTAGATTTTAAAACAAGAGTCTTGACCTTCATATCATTGTTTGATCTTCTCTAAGATCTTCTGAGGTATGGCCTACATTCATAAACCTCTCCTTCCTAAGTAACCTTCTTTGACCCCCTTAAGCTATTGTTCTAGATCTCTCCTACACTAACAACCAAATTTTTAAAAAGTCTATATTCACTGTCACCACTCCCTCACAATTTCCAATATAGATTCTTCTGAAACATCTTTCTCATGGGCCACCAATAACCCCTTTTGCTAAATTCAATGGCCTTTTTTCATTTATCTTCCCCTTTCCCTTTTCAATGACACTTGTCATTATGGACGACCCAATACTTTGTGATATTCCCTCCTTTACATTCTGTATAATTTTTGTTCTTACAGGTCTCCTAGTTCTCTGACTGCTCCTGTTCTGTTTTCTTTCTGGCTTCTCATTTTTCTCCCTGATTTTTTAAACAGCATGATCATCACGCTTTTCATCATGCTGATCCATCTTCTCAGGATGCTATCCAGTTAATCACTTGTTCTTCCTAAAATGTGGCACCCTGCCCTGAACACAGTGCTCCTCATGTGACTAGGGAAGCATCACCTTCCTCTTTCTGTTTTTATACTCTTCTCTCTTAATCTAAGGGTAGGTTGGTGGCACAGCGGATGGAGTGCCAGCTCTGAAGTCAGGAAGACTTATCTTTGTGAGTTCAAATTGGCCTCAGATACTTACTAGCTGTGTGATCCTGGGCAAGTCACTTCACCCTGTTTGCCTCAGTTCCTTCTCTCTTCCTGGAGAAGGAAATACCAAGCACTCCAGCATCTATGCCAAGAAAACCCAAAATGGGGCCACGAGGAGTCAGAAATGACTGAACAACACTTCATCTGGCCTATGATTTCATTCATTTTTGACTATTTCAGACTGTTAACTCATGAAGTTTTTAAAAAATTAACAGCTTTTATGAAGTTATTCATTATAAAAAATGTGGGTCCCTTTACATATACATATAGCTATACATTTTAACTGATTCCACATTAATTTTACTTCTTGGCTTGCCTTTCTAATCTTTAGCTTCACTGATTCTGGCTGCTAAAAAAAAAAAGGGGGATCTTTCCTTGTCTGGATAGTTCAAAAGCATGATTAGTTGGTATCCCAAACTTTCCATCTTTTGGCTGTAAGGTTTACTCCTAATATTAATGGTGCTCCCATTAATGCTGCTACCTTTCTAAATAACCACCTCTGAAGGCAGATTTGTGAAAACTTTGAATAGTTTCCTTTTCTTTAGTCTAAACTGCTTCTTTGCTATCCTTTCTCTGACCTTTCACACTCATTCAGACAATTACAGTGGCCCCCAAACAAATATCCTACCTTCAATCCCTCACTTTCCAATGCATCCTTCAGATCACTGCCAAACTAGTTTATTTTATACATTTGCATCCATTCTCCTGTCCTTCCTCCACTCCCACCCTTGGGGCAGAAACATACATGAACTGAATGGAGGAGATCAAAGACTGCATTTCCCACAAGTAAATGGGATTAAGGAATGCATGGAGCACAGGAATTGATTGGAGGAAAGCAGGAATTGTTGAAAGGAAAAAGGAATCAGATCATGATATCAAAAAGAAAGGTTTTGTGTTTATTACAGACTTGGAGGCAACTAGTTCACACTGAGAGCATTCTCCTGGGACTATAGAATTGTAGACTGTAATGGCAGCAAGAGCAGCAGTAATAAATAGCAGGAGCAGATGACAGTTGCTAAAGCAGCAACCCACAGCAGCATCTGAGAGAGATGGTTGTTGATCGATGGTACCTGCAGGAGCAGAGACAGCAGAATGGGGTGGAGCAACCATCCAACAGGGATGCGATGCTGCACCTGTGCTTGATTTAGGACCTAGGACAGCAGTGCACTCAGCGCAAAATTGGGTCTTCCTTATTGATGTTCCTTGCCGCTGGACTCAGGTCTGAGTCTCATTCGTGTCCTTGGCTGCCTATCTCTGTAATAAATGTTTATGTTCAAAGATGCTTATTGGTATTCTTGGTTGCTAATAGATGAACAGATTTAGAGACCCTAGAAATTAGCCAAATTGTGATGTTCTTGGGGGAACCCTGGGAGGATAATGAGTCATATGGAAATATTATTTTTGGTAAGCCTCTAAGGTTGAGCCATATTCATCTATTCTCAGTCAGCACAAGGGTAGCACATAGCTCTGACTAGGTCACTCTTCTGCTCAAAAATGTCAATGGCTCCCTATGACCAACTCAGTCATACCAGGCTCACAAACACTTTCCCTTTTGCCACTAATTACATTTATACCCAGATTCTGTAACAGAGTACATGATGAAAAGAGCATTGACTCTGGAGTCAAAAGACCTGGTTTCAAATCCTACATCTAATACTTGCTACCTCTATGGTGGTAGGGAAATCACTTAACTTCCCTGTACCCCAATCCCCCTCGTCTGTAAAGTGGAGTGTTGACATAGCCTCTGAGGTCTCTTCTAACTCTAGAGCCGTATGTGATTCTTTGATCTGCATTCATTGACTTCTCCCAGTGGAAACATACAGCATTAAAATTTCACTTGTACTATAAAATCTCAAGAAATAATATTTTGACAATATTCTCACCTGAACTATATACTACATTTCCTAGAAGCAAATGAGATTAAGGAATATACTAAACTCAGGCACTGATCGGAGGAAAGCAATAACTGTTGGAAACAAAAAGGAGAAAAAGAATAGGACCATGAGACTAAAAAGAAGGGTTTTTGTTACGTGGTGTTGTGTTATGTAACATGTTGTCTTCCCCCACCCTCCACCTGCCCATTAGAAGGTAAAGTTCCTTGGGGGAAGAGACTATTTCTTTCTTGCTTCTATTCCTAGCATTTAGCAAAGTGCTTGGCATATAGTTAATGCTTAAGAAATGATTGTTGATGTGACCTGAAGTCCTTGATCTCAATTTAATCAAAGATCTACTTAGTCTGCTTTGGAAAGAAGACATTTCAGAGAGGCATCTTCATTCTCTGAGACTAAAATCAATAGGGAGAGTTTGTCTTGTTTTTGTGACCAAATCAAGAGTGGGAATACCCTTTTGTTTAATCCATTTAACAGAGATATTTTTGTTCACTTTTAATCAGCTTAAAATAGGGAATAATTGGTTTCAGGAAGAGTGTGTTGCATATACTTTTACTATTGCTTTGTTTGACATTTCAAAAACTCTAAACTTAAACTATGTATCTTCTGTTTAGTTTACTGTGGAATTTTGTCTTGCTGCATGCATAGCACTGTTAAATTGCCCTGTAAGGGTCATCCAAAGAAGCATGGTCAGAATTCTGCCATTTCTGGTTCTGATCAATCTTGTGGAAACCTTGGGCCCTCTTTCTGGTCATGCGGGACTCATGGCTAAAGGTTTGCACTTTTAGGTGACGGATGCCCCTTCTTAGCAGCAGATGATGAATAGCTCCTAGAATGGATTCACAGAAAGGGAGCAGCCCTCCAACTTGGCTCCTTTTATTTAGCCTCTCTCTTCCTTTAACTCTGCGCATGGCAAGTAAGACATTGGACTTCCTTTACCAGGGTGGGTGATGGCCTGTGCTTTTTCCCCTACCTGCTCTATCAGGTCCTGGAAAATAGATTCCCCTTTGCTGATGAACCCAATAAACTCTCTTTGGTTGCAGAAAAAGAAAAGAAAAAAAAAAAGGAAACAAAAATAAAATAGATTCCATTACATGAGCTTGCATCTGGGCCCCTGGCTGCCTGTTTTGCTTTTCATTCCTTTCCTGGCCATGGGACATGTGTCCAGGCTGGGTCCAGAGTTCTGGAGGTATGGAGATCCTGAGTCCAGTGAATAAAGTTAGTTGGTGGTAGAGGTAGCTTCTGCATCAAAAAGGACGGTCACTGACAAGAGGATTGGCCCAAGCTAGTTTGGACTGCATAGGGACAAGGTAAAATACAAAATTACTAATTAGTAGAATTGCAAACTGCTTTACGTTCTAAGGAGGTTTAAATATCAGTTTCCTAGAAGATTATAACAGTAGCTATGTGCTGAGTTACTGAATCCTGTTTTAAGTTTGTGTGAGGATTGGCTTCTTGGTAGGCCTCGGCTGAGAGAAGTGACTCTGTTGTTTGACTAGTGGTTGACCCACCTCATCCATGATCTCTCACAGTTTGTTTTTTGTCAAAAGCATTCATTTCTCCCCTATCCTTTTGTAACCCAAGGTCCAAAGTCTGTTGGTATGGAACTCTCTCCTTAATGGTAGAGTGGAGATCAATGTACTAGGCCTGCATTAGGGGTGGGGTAGAGTTGGTGAAAGCAGAAAGAAGAAAAATCCCCATCCTCTTCAGTCTCTTTGGACTCTTCTGGCTTCCAGCTTCAGAAGAGAAGATGGGTAATACTAGCCTCTCTTCAGATCCCTGAAAAGGAGAGAAAGACTCTGGGAAGAAGCTGACACGTAAACCTTCTGTCATATCTGTTGTGTTCTCACCTTGCTACACTAGAGACTTCAAGGAATTTCTCTGGTTGAGATGTGGGACTTTGTCTCTTGGTTGAGTTGAGATACCTCACTCCCAATGGGAGGGCTCCTTCACTCTATGTTGTCTGACATATGTCCTTATATGTATACTTTCTCTGATTTCTATTCACTATTTGGATAAATGGATTTATTTTCTATTTGCTAAGAGTGTTCTTATGATGAAACTGGTATTTGTTGGGAAGGAGGTCAAGCCTTGGATATAAAGCTTGTAGTCTCTTTTTCTATAAAAAATAGTGATTAGTAGTTTAGATTCAATCTAAAAAATCACATCTTCTAGAGTAATAATATTTAAGGGAGAAGATAAATATAATTCTAGCCCAGTATCTCCTTTCTCTGAGGAGAGTAGAGTGGCCAGCCTCTGACCCCCACCTCTTGCTTCTCCTTCTGGCAGGAACTAAAATCTCTCTTGGAGAAGACAAGAGGGAAGAAGAAACTTTTAAGATGTCTATTCTGGCCTCCCTTCAAACCACACCCTTTTCAACCGGGGGGTACTGGCAGCCTTATTCCAGTTTTAAAAAATCTAACTTTATCTGATCATGCCTTCTGTCATCCTATATCCCTTCTATTCCTCATGACCATGCTCATCGTGAAAAATTTCTATATTTAGTGCCTCCATTTCTCATTCAATTCTAAACTCTCTGCAGTCTGACTTCCTACCTCATCACTCAATTGAAATTTCTCTCTTCAAGGTTACTCTTTTAATTATTCTCTTAGTAATAAAGTTTTCTCTTAATTGCCAAATTGAATGGATTTTTCTCAGTCTTCATCCCTGTTGACTTCCTCAAAGCCTTTGACACTATTGATCACCTTCTACCTCCTAGAAATTGGCTCTTCTCTAGGTTTGTTTTTTTTTTTTAACACTGCTCTTCCCTAGTCCTCTTCCCCCCTGTCTGACCAATCCTCAGTATCCTTTCCTGGATCTTCATCTAGGTCACTTCAGGATCATCTTTAGCTCTCGCATCCCAAATATCTAAACTGTTACCAAGACCTGTTATTTCTACCTTAGCAACATCTCTCATATAGTCTCCTTCTCTCCACTCACAAGCAGCTGACACACTGGTACTGGCTCTTATTACCTCATACTTGGACTATTGCAATAACCTAATTAGTCTGTTTTCCTCAAGTCTCTCTCCACTATAATTCATCCTCCACCCAACTGCTAAAGTGGTTTTCCCAAACACAGATCTAGTCATGTTAACTCTTACTCAATAAATTCCAGTGACTTCCCATTATCTTTAGGAGCAAATATAAAATCCTGTTTGGCTTTTAAAGCTCTTCATAACCTGGCTCCCTCCCACTCAGTTTCTTTACACCTTACTCCCCCTCCATGTGCTCTATGACCCAAGACTGTGGATCTAAATTTGGCATTTTATTTTTCAGAGAATCTCCTGTTTTGGAGAGATTTCATAATTTTTTCAATACTATCTACTCTCTTATTTGTCTTTGAATTTTTTTTTTCTTTGAGAGTTTTAATTTTCACTCCTGCTTTCTATCCTTTATTTCTGGAATTCATGTAATAAAGTTGCCCCAGAAGCATTAGCATAAGAGGACAAAGTACAGATTGCTAAAATCCATAGGGAACCAATAGAAGGAAATTCCATGTTTAACTTACAGGAAATGTCATGATGTCAAACTTCAAAACTTCAATGTCAAACAACAAATGATACAGGCAGCCAGGAAAAAGTTCTTCATATACAAAGGAAAATCTATTGCTCAAGATTCCTCTTTGCTTGTGATAAATCACAGGATAAAATGAAATTTGAAATGCCAAAAAGCAAAGATTGGTTTGCATTTCAAATTGCACATTCTATTAAACTGAGTTTAACCATAAATTTTAAAAATGGACTTTCAGCAAAAGGAAGAAGTCATTCCTTGAAAAGAATATGAAGCAATTGCTTATATATAACTTATATCAAATTGTTTACTGTCTCAGGGAAGGGGAGGTGAGGAAGGAAGGGAGAAAATTTGGAATTCAAAAATTTTTAAATGAATGTTAAAAATTATCGTTAATTATAATTGGGAAAAATAAATTGCTATATAAAAAAGAAAATAGTATGAATGTAAGAGGGTATCTTATATACAAACTTATGGAAGAAAAGATGAAAGCCAAATAACTATTACTGGCAAGAAAAGAAGCAATGAATTCAGTGCTTTCATATTTCTAGGTTTAGGCAAGGCTATACACACACACATACATTTATATATATATATATATATATATATATATATATATATATATGTACATATATGTATATGTACATACATACTCAAACTCATACTCTTTAAGGCTGATACTTAAACCTCATTAGAACAAAAATTTTGCAGAACTGTGTCATGAGCCTATGCTGACTGATGATAGAAGATTACTTCTGTATCAAGATTCAGTATGTACCAATTCAAATATGACTTTATTTGCACACAGAATAATAAATAATTCTTTTTCTATTCACCCTCATTTGGAATGAATCTGTTTTTGTTTTGCTTTGGTTGACTTTGATTTGAACTTTGTTTTCATCGGGGAAAGTGTATGTGTTTATGTGGAAGTGTATTACAAAATATGCACTATTTTTTTTTGAGGCAATTGGGGTTAGGTGACTTGACCAGGCTTACACAGCTAGTAAATATCACGTGTTTGATCTGAGGCCAGATTTGAACTCAGGTCCTCCTGACTTCAGGCTGGTGCTGTATCCACTGCGCTACCTAGCTGCCCAAATATCCATTAATTTTGTCAATTATTTAGGCATCCCCCTTCTCCCAGAGAGTCTCCCCTCCTTCCCCAACATCAGGAATTGTGACTTACAGTTTGGAAAACTCTTTCCTAAGGTGAGCAGAGGAGAGAGTGACTCAAGTATGTGAGCTGTGACTGAGGGGGTCATTGAAGGGACCTTACGATTGCCTTGTATTACCTTCCCTTAACTTAATTTAGTTTAGCTGACCACAAGCTCAATATTGAACATAGGTGATGCAGCTGCTTAAAAAAATCTTAGGTTAAATCAGTGGCACCCAGCCATTTCAAGTATGAAGACCAAGGAGAAGACTGGTTCTATTAGTTTTTGTTAATTCAGAAAATGCATCATGACAAAAAGCTATAGTAAATCCAACAATACTTCTAAATGGATTTGAATATTTTTATCACAACAGAATTTATATTTGAAAAAAATAATGTTAGTTATTCAATCTATGGAAGATATGTTTCCTTCTTAAAAATTATATCAAAAAATTATATCAAAAAATTAGCATAAACGAGTCATTGAATGAGATGACTGGTGGTGTTTTGCAGCTTTCAGAGACTGGAAGTCTGGTTAAATAATAGCTAATAATAATAGCTAGCATTTAAATCTTGTGCTTTAAGGTTTGTACAGCACTTTGTACATATTATCTCATCTGATCCTCACAACAACCCTGAGAAGTAGGTGCTATTATTATTCCCATTTTACAGGTGAGGAAACTGAGGCTGAGAGGTTAAGTAACTTGCCCAGCATCACACAGCTAATAAGTGGCTAATCGGGATTCAAACTCAGGTTTTCTGGACCCTAAGTCCAGGGCTTTCTTCACTTGCACCGCCTAGCTACTCTGGATAAAGTATGGAGGTAACCAAGTGAGGAGAAGAGGAGATGTGACAGTTTCCTATCCAGGTTATACTGTATCTAAGGCATTATGTTCATTTCTGGGCACAAAACTAAGAAAATCACTAGCTAGAATGCTCCTTGTTAAGGAAGCACAATGATGAGAGGTTTAGAACTTATATCATGTGAAAAACAGAATTCATCAGTTCCTAGAATGTTCAGCTAGAAAGGACCTATGAGAATACATTTTTGAGGGCTGAAATACAACAGCTATGCAAAAGATACACAACCAGACAAGGAGGCCAGCCAGTCAGTTTATTTTTCACATGAGGAAACTGCGGTTTAGGGAGAAGGTCTTATCCAAAGTCACAAAAATAGAAAGTTGCAGAGGAGTATTTGAAACTGGGTCCTCTGGCTTCAGATCCAATGCTCTTCCTATGTTACTACATGTCTGGGGAAGGACTTACTCCATACCACAGTGCGGCTTAATGGTAATCAAAACCAGTATTGACGTCTTGGCATAGTAGGAAGAACTTGGGATATAGGGTCACAGGTCTCATCTTGAAATCCCAGCTCTGCTTTTTGCTACCAGTCAGGCCTTGGGCAAGACACCTACCTAAAGTGCCAGCTAAAATCCCGTCTTTTATGAGAAGTCTTTCCTAATCCTCCTTTATGCTAATACCTTCCTTCTGTTGATAATCTCCAATTTTTCCTACATATAGCTTGTTCATATATTATTATATATATCACATATAATATATATTCTTATTGTTTGCATGTTGTCCCCCCAATTAAACTTTGAGCTCTGTGAGAGGAGGGACTATCTTTTGCCTTTCTTTGTATCCCCAGCTATTAGCACAGCACCTGGTACATCACAGGTGCTTAATAAATGCTTGTTGACTGACTTGACTGACTGACTGACTGGCAGTTTCCTCATCAGTAAAATGAAGGGGTTGAACTAATGCTCTTAAAGGTTCCTTCCAACTCTAAAGCTGGTCCTACAATCCTCTGAATGACCTGTTCCTCCTTCCCCTACAGCTTGCTACCTCTTGGGAGAGCTTAAGTTACAGAAGTAAAGAGGGGACTATGCTTAGAGGGGACATGATGACTGTCTGCAAATGTCTGCCACGGGAAAGAGGAATTAGATGTGTTTTATTTGGCCCAGAAAGAAAAACCAGGAGCCCTAGACTGAAGTTTCAGAGAGACTGATTTAATTCAATCTAAGAAAGGACTTTATAACCATCAGAGCTGTATCAAAATGGAGAGAGTTGTTGAGTAAGGTGGTTAGTTTTCTATTGAGTGGCTATGCAGACGCTGGATCACTACCTGTTAGGAGAGCCACGGAATGAACTCCTGTGCTGGGTAGGAGGTTTGAGATATGAGATTCTGTAATTCTTCAGGGCAAGAACTGGAAGGGAGAAATCAGCCTAATAAGTGAGTAGGAGAGGCATTAGAAGAGAAAGAGTCTTTCCCTCATCTACACGATGGTTTCAGGCTAAGGAGTTCCTCTCATGCTTATGAACCTCCATGTTATAGTTGGACACACTGAATCCTTGAAAGTTCTAATGTAAAAGTCACCCAACCAGACAGTGAAGAGACAGGAGAGTAATTCAGGAAATTTGTCTCCATGGTCTGTACTGTGCTCTCCAGATCATGGAAAAATCCAAGTTTTTTTTTTCTTTTGCTATTTGAATCCAACAAAATTCTCCAGCACTGAAATATAGTACAAAATTTGCAGACACACAGACAGGCAAGGAGGCAGAGAGACAAATAATATGTCTCCTCAGCCCTCCTTTTTCCAAGAATTCCCTCCTTAGGGATTGGATTGAGGTAACATAATTGCTATCTTCAAATATCTGAAGGGCTTTTCTTTGGAAGAGAGAACAGAATTTATCCTGCTTGGCCTTAGAAGGCAGAAGTAAGAATAGCAAGTTACAAATGTAAGGGAGATAACCAGGGGAACCCTCTGATGATAGGACTGGGTTTTTCCAATTTGCCAGTCAAAGATTCATTTCCCGCTTTTCCCTCTGATCCAATGGATAGCAGAAATGGAAGAGAGAAATGTTTGTTTCATCTCTTCTCACTCACCAACCAAAGCATCCAACTTACTTTCTTTAATTTTTTTTTTATTTTGAACTTAGACACACACAAAAAAAGCATTTCCATGCATATGGCAGAAGATAAAAAGAAGGTTCTATAAAACTGCGGATCTTCATTCCATACCACTTGCTTTTTAAAAGTACATAAGACATTCTACATATTACTTTTGAAATTGTCCTGCTTGTCTGTGCTTCTTTCTGTAATGTCTTATGTTTCCTGTGAATTTTCAGAAGTGTTACTACAGTAGCCCTCTTTGGGAGGAGGGGTATCATTATTGCTGTCTCCTTTTCCCTCACTCTCCCCATCCAAAATTAACTAAAAGGAAAAAAGAAATCCAGCTAAATTTCATTTCTATGTGAATTTACCTGTTATTAAAGAAGCTATATGGTCTACCATAAGCATATTGGTCTGTAACTGTGTAGAGCAAGATTGAGAGTTGGTTAATCAAAACTCAAAGAGAAGACGTTTTGATTGTTTTGACTGTTTTCTTTGGCTAAACTGAGGTGGGGTCCAGATAAAATGAGAGTGCATTTATTACCTTAAATAATTTTCCCTAGTGCATATGCTTAACTATATAAGTTTGTACTATGGATTTTGTACTATGGATTCATGAATTTTCATTTCTTTTCTTTTCTTTTTTAAATGAACCCAATGTGAGGAAATGGGAAGCCCCTAAAAGCAATGTTACCTAGGCAATACAGCTGCTGCTTTTGCCTAAGGACACCTCATGGGGTGGGGCTGGGAGCTGTTGAAGTCCAGGCTCCACAGTGACCTTAGACTGGAGCAGTGGAGAGATTGGCCATGCGTGAACTTTGCTTAGACTGCAGCTGGACAGCTGGCCGCGTTATTCTAGAGGATTCCTGGCTTTGTTCATACACTATCCCAAGTGATTAGACAAGAAACTCTCAAGTGTTTGAGCTGAGTATTTCTTGCCTTTCTCCCATTGTCCCTTACATGCTGCCTTCTCAGTCATCTGGTCTCCTTGAGGAACTGCTTCACTGCTGTCACTGATTCTCCTTAGTTCCCACATCTGGGATCGAAGTTTTCCCTGGGGGTGGTATGCAGAGGTGGAGACTCCCCAATCCACACACCTTCCTAGAACTCAAGTCCACTGGAGGTATTGCTCCTCTCTCAACTCAGATTTCACAAAGATCTGTGCTCAGCTCAGACAAGCTCAGGTCCTTTTATCTGTCAGCTCTGGTCCTCTGGTGTCTTTCAAAGCTTAGGTCCAAGGATGCAGATACTAGCTAAGACTTAAACAATCATCCCTAATGATGCACTTACCGGAAGGCCAACCAAGTACCTGGGTCCTGTGTACTCATTCCTATCTCCTCAACCAGACTCAAAATCCCAAATAAGACAAGAATATCCATACACTTCTGGTGGGGAGATACCTTCAAAGTCTAATCAAAGTCTTCATGCCTTAACTTTATTAAGTTGACCAAGTTACCCCTGGTCATACTCCCCCCTCCACCCCTGCAAGTGATGTGACAAAAGAGACTGAGGTAGGTGCAAAAGAAATATATATACAAAATACTTTGAAAAATCGGAGATAAGAAAGATCACTTTCAAGCTAGCAGATTGGGCAAAGCTTCATGGAGGATGTGGCACCTGAGTTGAGACTTGAGGAAGGGGGCTGGACCTAGAGGGTCTCTAAGGACTCTTCCAACTCATATTCTAAGATTATTCAATTGCCAAAGAAGTAACTATGGGGAAAGGAGAAGCCACAAAAGGCAAGAAACACTAGGAAGGGTGGTGTTGTTGCTAGGATGCTAGAGTTCTACCTCTGTTGCCTTGGTGAAGATAGAAGGAGGAGAATTCCATGCCCATTGTATGTATATGAATGTGTTTTAGCTTATTGATAATGACATTGCTTCATTCACCCACCTTTTGCCTCCTCCCTAACTTACCGTGAAGTTCTGGTCCCTGAAACAGTGTTGAAAGGCCCAAGAGATTCCACTATTTGCTTCTACTCTGAAGATAGCTCTATTTATAGTCTTTATTGTCCAATCCTTCCATCATCTTTAAGGTGCTCTGACCCCTCTGGTATCTCAAGAGTACCCAAGAAAGGATCCTGAAGGGTGACAGAACACTTCTTTGATGGTGAGTGAGAAAGCAAGGGCCAACATCCCAAGCCTTCCAAAGCCTTGTAAATGGAATGCAGCTTTTCATTCCCAAAGGAATAATTAGACTTAGAAATGCAAATACCCCTGGGAGAGGTAACCCAATGGTTGAAATTCCTGTTAAGATCTAAATGTTTGATCTCAGATTCCTTCAGAGAAGATTTGGAGTAGGGGGAAGGATTAGAGATGTGAAAATTCTGGATATTTTGAGGCCATGCAAAGAATGGGAGACCTTTTTTAAGAAATGAAAGTAGATATATGGGCTCTTGAGCCCCTTTCCATGGGACATATTCTGGCTCTGTACTCATACAAGACAGGTTCAGTGTTAGGATGGCTTGATGCCTAAAAGAAAGGACCATTGATTTAGAGCTAGAAGGGGATTTAGAAAATATCCAGCCCCCGGGCAGCGAGGTGGGTGGCAGTGGATAGAGCACTGGCCCTGAGGTCAGGAGGACCTGAGTTAAAATGTGGCCTCAGACCAAACACTTGACACTTCTTAGCTGTGTGACCCTGGGCAAATCACTTAACCCCAATTGCCTTAAAAAAAAAAGATCCAGTCTGACCTCTTCTTTTTATAGAAGAGAAAACTGAGGCACAAAGGTTAGATGGCTTGCCCAGAGTCACATAGCTATTAAGTGTCTGAGGTAGGATTTGAAGCAAGGTTTTCCTAGCACAGTTTCCTATCTATTACACCATCCTGCCTCGAAGTCTTGAAACTGAGGCCCAGAGAAGAGAAGGGCCACAAGGTCCCAAAGCAAGATTCATATCTCACCAAATATCAAACCAAAGACATGGCACAAATTAAGCATACCACCTAAGATGTCTCTTTAGGATAACTCAGGCCTAAGACTGCTTCCTCTGGGTACCAGGTCCACAAGGAAGTACAGGCTCAAGGCCTGGGACCCCAGCTTCGGATGAGCATTTTTGCCTAGGAGTCCCGGGAAAGGCACTAGAGGGATGGGTAAAAGACCAGGCAGAAGAAGGCAGCGTCTGCTCCAGGGAAGCATTGAGGGTTATGTGCACTCTCTGATGGGATCAGGCCAAAGGTCTAGGGTAGACTGTGACTGAGGCACTCAATAGGGGCAGTGGGCCTGGGGAAGGCATCTTTCTAGGACAGGTAGCCAGCTGTCAAACAAACTTTTGGTTTTTTTGTTTTTGTTTTTTGTATTTAAGGTCTCCCCTAAAAAGGGTTAGCAAGATTCCCTCTAGAAAAGGTACCTATAGATATCAGGAATAGGACAGCTATGTATTTCCAAAGGAAATGTTTAAAATACATAAGAGTGCCTTGACAAATAATTTGAATATGGAACAGTAACTCATCCCTACTCTTATCCTCTCCTGGAAGGCAAATACAACTTTGTTGGACTGATAAACAGATATTTCACATTTACTTTGGATCTATAATGTATGAACAACTGACAAGTCCAGATCTTCTGGCCAGTCAGGCATGGCCTGGGCTTTCTTGACCCTTTCATAACTGTAGCATCCACCTGGTGGCAGTCATCTCCTCCAAGAAGTTGTTGAATTCACTTCTGATTGGCCCACTAGCTCTTAACCCCTTACACTCACAAGTTAGCTGCCAGGGCTGAAAATGGCCATCTCTTGGGATAGTTGGTCTGTGACCTGTATTGGGGAAAGAATCACAAAGCAAAAGCAGGAGTTAGGGCTTGAAGGCCCACCTCAGGCTCACCTAGGCACGCCCATTTTAGTTGTTATTATGGTGATGGCTGCAGGTGTCATGGCTATTGGTGGCAGGGAGGAGAGAAGAGAAAGGAGAAAGGAAAGAAATATCCTCCCCTGCCTTTCTGGGAGTCCAGCTGAGTGCTGGTCTGCACATGTTCCAAAAGAATAGCAGTGGCTTTGGTCTCCCTCCAAGAGAGGGAGGTGGGGCTTTCCTACAGTTCTTTATGCCCACACTGAGGGGGTCTTGGTTCTGATTTTTTTTTGCTAATCATTTTTGACACAGTCCCAAGTCACATGTGGACCAACCAGGAGCTGATGGTCACACACATCCCTTAGCAAGGAGCCAGAGTACAAGCTCATCTCTACCTAGACTCCACTGGGTGAGCCCTCTTTCATATACAATATATATTTTTAATACTATATTTAGGTGTTTAAAGCCATAGCTTAAGAAACATAAAATATGTTATATATATTGATTGGTTCGTATATAGGATAGAATGTTAGCACTAGGAGAGACCTTAGAAGTTATCTATTCCAATCCCTTCATTTTATAGCTGGGGAAAATGAAACCCAAGTAGGAAGGGACTTGACTAATAAGGAGCACAGCCATGATTGGGACAGATGTTTTCTGATGTGAAATCCAGAGCTCTTTCTACTATATTACATACAGTTCATTTTTTGGTATATTTAGAAATGTGAAGGCTTGGAAGAAAACTGGGGGGTTCGGTAGGGAGGTAAGGTAGGAATGTGTTTGTTCTTTTTTATTTTTAGGGAAAACCAAAGAAGTTCTCAGAATATTCAGGTTTTCTTTCCAGTCGTCTTTGTATTCTGTCTTAATGTGGGGACATTTTCTATTGGCTTGTACTTGATAGTTAAAGATCAAAAGTTTGAATAGCTTCAGCCTGGGAGAAGAGGCCAATCAATGAATCTGGAGCCTCTTGACACTTTTATGATTGTGTTTATTTTACCTCTGTTGTGAACACAGTCTCACATTTACATAGCACTTGCAAGTATTTTCCTCTCCACCTTATAAATGAAGAAATGGAGGCTCAGAGGGGATAGATGACTTACTCCACATCACCCAGCTAAGTGTCTGAGCCAGGACTTAACTCTAAGTCTTCTGCTTCCAAGACCTGTGCTCCTATTATGCCACAAGGCTTCTCATATAACTAAGTCTGCCTTCTTTTCACTGTACTAAATTCCTAGAAAAAGTCGTCTATGCCAGAGGTGTGAAAAACACAGCCATGGATTGTACTGCAGCTGGCAAGACTCCCCAGTAGGCTAATGAGATTAAAATGTAGTTGAGAAATATTTAACATAATAAATAAGAATACAGTAGAACATAGATAATGTTCATATGTGGTTTTCTAAGTCAATGTCCTTAGGAATCCTTGTGTACAGTTTAGTAGCCCTGGTTTCTGTTTGAATTTGACCCCACTGGTATACTATATGCACTGCTTCCATTTCTTACCACTTATTCCTGTCTCTGTCCTCTGCCTTTTAACTAATCACTCTACTGAAAATGAAACTACACTTTTAAAAAATGACAGTGACCTTTTAACTGCTAACTCTGATCAGCATTTCTCAGTCCTCTTTGATTTTTCTGGAACATTTGAAACTACTGACTACCCCCTTCCTCCTGATTGTGTCCTTTATCTCATCCCCTGTCTCTTTTGAGAGATTGCCCCATTGATCATTCTCTCTTGCTGGCTCTTTTGATGCCTACAAATATACTCAGATCTCTCCTTAAAAAAAATACCTTGACAATCCTAGCTTCTCAAGTTTATTAAAGGATTTTAGATTTAGAACTGGAAAAGACTGTCAAATTAATTTAATTCAACTCATTTCAGGAACCAGAAAACTAAGGCCCTAAGAGAAATCAGTGTTCACAGGTAATAAATGTGAGAGCTGAGATTTGAACCCAGCACCTCTGACTCTAATTCCAGGACTATTTTCATGACATCAGAAGGGGAAACTTGAGCTGAATTCTGAAGGTAGGAATTCTAAAGGTGGAGTTGAGATGGTACTGGATTCCAGGCTTGGCAGGAGCAGTAACATCAACGTACAGGTTGGGAGATGGAATTTCCTGTATGGGGAATGACCTATATTATAAGCAGCTTCCTAATGGTTTTTGCTGTTTTAAATCTTCCCTCATCAATCTATCGTCCTTATAACTGCCATTATAATATTTCTAAGGCACAAGAGTGGCTAACTCATTCTGCTGCTCAAAAAACTTGTCTGGCTCTTTATGGCCACTAAGATAAAATATAGCCTCCTAAGCTTGTCATTTAATGCTTCCCGCAATATGGCTCCAGCTTTCTCTTTTCAACTTATTCCACATTCTGCCCTTTCTCTTGATGTTGCTTTACATTCCAGCCAACTTGTACTGCTAGCTGTTCCCTAAACTTGACATGTCTCCTGCTGTTATGTGGGCCAATCTCTCATGCCTGGAATGCATTCTTTCCTTATCTTCACCTTTGTGAAATCCTTCCCTTCTTTCAAGACTTAGTTTACTTGTGACCTAAATTGTGTAGAATTTCCCATGTCTCCCCAGCTAATCTTTTCCCTCCCTTTTTAGTTTTACCCTGAGCACTTTATCTAGATTTCTCCTTTGCTCCCCCCACTGCATTACTTCTTCCCTTGCATTATTACACATTTTAAACTTATTAGTTTATATATTGTATCATCCCTAATAGAATGTCAACTCCTTGAGGGGAGAAACCGTCATTTTGTATCTTTCTTTCAAGACCACACCTTGCCTCATGTTTATTTAATTGAACTGGGAAGTCCTAATCTTTTGCAATTCCTGAAAATCTTTACTTTCTCTTCTAAAAAGGCAAGCAGTTTGCAAACCTTGGTGGCTTACACAAATCAGTTTCTCTATTTCTATTACTACTTCTCAGTTTCCTCCTCTGTAAAATGGGGTAATGATACTTTAACTGTTTACCTCATAAGGTTGATGTTAGGAAAAAGCACTTTTTGATCCCTAAAGGACTATATAAGGATCTTATTCTGCCTCTGAAACAAATATTTCTTCATAAAATCTAAAAACAAACAAGCAAACAAAAAAAATCTTGCTAAAATATTTTTAAGAATCAAAGGAATCCAATGGAAGAGACTGTTAGCCTATTTTAATAGGGCACAGACCTCTTTAATAGAAAATTTGATAAAGCATTGTCAGTGATGATGACAATCAGGTACTGGTATCAAATGTTAAGTAACCAAAGAAGACTGTGGCAAGTATATAAGTGAAGCAATATGGTGGAACAAAAAAAAGATTTTTTTTTTAAAAGAAGGACTCTTAAGGATTTAGTTATTCCCAGTGATCAGTTAGTGGATACTCATTGGCCCTCTATACTTCCCACATCAGTCAAATGTTGAGCTATTTCAGGGGAAAAGTGAGAAGTAGTAAGTACTTCATACTACAAAAAGGACTTTGCAGGCAAAGAAGCTGAGCTTGAATCCCAGATACCAGCTGTGTTGCCATGTCGATTGTCACTTAATCTCTCTAAACCTCAGCGTTCCCATTTGTGAAGTAAGGGCAAGAGTACTTTAACTGTTTACTTCATAGGGTTGTTGTGAGGAAAGCACTTTTTGATCCTTAAATAAAGGGCTATGCAAGATAGTCCCAAAAGTCTAAGTGAGGTTTTAAGATTTAACAACTTTAGAACTACATAAATGCAACACTTACAAAAAGCAACATTTGAAATGTTAATTATTTACAGTTTTAAAATATCAATAAGTTCCTTATCAAAATGTAACATCATCATCTCATGCCATACATTGCTCCAGTCAATTTTCAGACTTTGTAAAATCGTTCATCAGCTTCTGCTTAGTGACTGAAAGGACTGCCTCTATAATCTTAGCTTTAAGATTATCCAGAGAATAAGGTTTTGATATATACATGACAGTTATGATGTGATATCCTATCTCCCTCCCCCCAAGAAAAAGTCTAATGGAGATAATAATAATAATCAAGTGACCGAGGTCGCTACACAGAGGACCTCTTCCATGTATCCATCAGTTTGAGAAAGTGTTATCTAGATGCTGTTGCACGTAATTTATGTGTGTATGTGTGTGTGTGAGTAACCCCCCTTATTAAAGTTTAAAAATATTATTCAAATTTGCAGAACCAAATAAATGTAAAAGAAATGTAAATAGCTAAACTTCAAATTATGTGGGCTTTTTTTTTTGAAGTTTATGGTATTTAGATTTTTGAAGTTACTAAAGCTTAAAACTGAACTAAGCCTTTTGGAAATACATATAAGTTTCTCCTGCTGCTGCTATACCATTCTTGTGGCCGAGCATAGAACGACTGCAATTGTGAGAAATTCTGGTTCCCCTTATGTCACTGGTTCTGCTTCCATGATGAAAAGCTCTCAAATTTATCTCTCCACTTAGAACAGAAATGTGCTGAAACCAGCTCAAACTGGTTCCTGAGAGATGGTTGTTAAATTTTTAGGGTGAGCTTTTGTACCTCCAAAATGCACAAATGCTACAAATCAGAACTTCTTGTATTGTTTTGTTCCTTGACTAGACTTAAGAAAGTGGTGGAGAAAATAATAATAATTCAGATTAAATTTGAATGTGTCTCATGGGTACATTCTCTGCCTCCTCCCCAACATTTACCAGCATACTCCTGCCTCTTTTCCTCGGGAATTTCCTGTGCCATTATCTCTGCTCACCTTTGATTTTCATCCCCTTGCCAGTCATGACCCTTTATTTGACCCATTCAACTCTATTCTCCTCTACTCTACAATACTTTATTCTTTGTCTTCTTGACCCACTCCTTGCCAGACTCCAGCCCTTCATTACTTCTACCATCTGCTGACTCTGCTTCTACTCCTGTACTGCTGAATAGAGCTGGAGAAAGTCACATGACTGCTGTCTGGGGACACTACAAATTTATATTATCTAATTTCAATTGGACCCTCATTGCAGCAAGGCTATTTTACTTTTCTCTAATTAATTCTCTACTCTACTCTCCATAGCAGCTGTTTAAAACTGTCTCCACTCTCTTTCAAACTCCCACACTACCTTTTACCCCTTCCCTCACAACTAAAAACCTCACCTCATACTTTGCTGAGAAAACAGAGACCGTTCACCATGAGTGCCTCCTTTTTCCTTTCTTTTCATCTAACAGTCCTTTGACATGTTTCCTCTCCTCCTTTTTCCATTAGGGTGAAGTTGTTTAATTTAAAAAGTGGCGCCTAGTCTATCAAGTTCCAGTCCGTGTATGACTAACTGCCTATTAGACTTTTTGAACTGGCTGTCCTTTAAGATTTCAAACTCAGCATGTTCAGAACAGAACTCATTATTTCTCTTCCTCAAGGACACCATCACCCTTCCAGTCATCAAGGTTCTTAAATCACTTTTACTCCACCTCATTTGCCAAATCTTGTCACTTCTTTCTCCAGATCTTTTGCATCTGTCTCCTCCTCTACTGTCTCCTACCGTAGTGCAGGTCCTTCTCATCTTTAGCCTGGAGCCAGGAGTGGGGAACCTGCAGCTTTGAGGCCACACATGGCCCTTTAGGTCCTCAAGTGGGGACCTTTGACTGTGAAGTTTGGATTAAGTCTAAAGGGTTCCCCACCCTTGGTAGACTATTGGAATACTCTCCTAATTGGTCTCCCTATTTCTATTCTCACCCCACTCTATTTTTCACATTGCTGCCAAAGTGATTTTCCTAAAGTTCAGATATGGCCATTTTACACCTCTACTCAATAAACTTCAATGACTCACTGTTGCTTCTAAGATTCTTTGTTTGGCATTAAGAATCCTTTACAATCTGACTGCAACATACCTTTTAAATCTTATTGCACAATACTCTTTTTCATGTGCTCCAGTCAAAGTAGCTTCTTATTCCTCGTACACAACAAGGATCATCTCCAGCTGGGCAAGTAGCACCTGATTCTGGGGTTCCAGACCTTTCATACTCACAAGGCAGGGTTATAGAGGTTGGAAACACTCATCTTTCAAGATTGCTGTTTGACCATCCCATCACCTGTGCTCAGGGAAAGAAACAGAGCGGAGAAGGCAGCCAGGGACTTGAGATCTGGTTTCATGCTTATTTTGACAAGCACATGCTTTCATTGCCATGTTTGTGTAGCTGCTACATCTTCGGGGAAGGGGGGGACTGAGAGACATTCCTTTCTCCCCATTGGGAAGTCCAAGAGAAAGCTGTTGGAGTCTCTAGCCACACATTCAAAAGAGAGGAAGAAAGACAGAAACAGAGACTTTGTCTTCTGCTACTGACTGGGTGGCTAGTAACCAAGCTCTGGTAGTTGCATCCCCTTTAGCCAAGATGCCACAGTATACGTGTCAGCTTCATCAGGCTTGCTACAGCTGTTAACATGTTGTATACCCCAGCTAAGATTCTTGAGGGCAGAGACTGGTTTTGGTTTTTGTCTTTATATCTCTAGAACCTAGAATAAAGTAGAGGAGCACGTGGTAGGTGCTTAGGCAATGGTTGTTGAACTGAATGTATTTATTTATTTAACTGGAATCTGGAGGCCATGGATGAACTAGAACCAGAAGCACTGAGTCCAAGCCTTGCTTCAGCACCCTCCCCCCTCTCTCCCTAGTGAATTCCTCCTGGAACTTCTCCATTTGGAAGGAAGGCTCAGAACAGCCATCTCTCATTCTCCAGACTTCACCACTCCTTCCCCTGATGATAATCTTCAATTTTCAGCTTTCTTTTATGTGTTGTCTTCCCCAATTAGAATATAAGGTCTTTGAGGGCAAGGATTACCTTTCATTTTTGCTTATATTTTTACATCCAGTGCTTAGCACATTGCCTGGCATATGATAAGAGTAAGTACTTAATAGATGCTTGTGCTATTTGTTGTATGCCCTAGCTCTTTCCCTAACTGTAAGAGTGGTTTGTGCCAGTGAGTACCAGGGATACTCTGGGGCATCTATCAATCTCCCTAAGCTTCTCTCAGGCTCTTAAGAGTTTCTGGTTATTATTCCTCCAGTAGAATTGCATCCTTATATCAGGATAGGGATTGTCACAGTTTGTTTGCCCCATCCCAGTCTCCCATTGTTTCTTTCCTGCTGTGTGCCTCATTAAGGTCATTCTAACCATAGCCTAGAGGCCTTCAAGACATCTCAATTTCTATATCCCATGCCCAGTCTTGGAGTTCAATCCCCAAAGAGTCATTTGATTTTTGTCTCTTTTCCCCTACCTGGAATTTACTCTGGGAAGATATCCAAAGCTCATGTTTAGGTTTCCACAGATGTTGGTAAAAGTGATCCCTAGATCCCATCCATATAAGTACTCAAGGTAGCGAATGAATATTGGATATAGGATAGACTTTATTTCATCAAACAGAAAATGCAAACTCACAGGAACCAATAAATGGATACAGAAAACACACAGAACACTCAATAGTTCTACTCAGAAGTAACTGAACTCGAGGTTGCCAATATATGGTAACACTTCAGCATTCTACTGAATCTCTAGCTCTTCCTATTCTCTCACTGCATTCCAGAATAATGGTACAAAGGAAAAGATTTAAAAAAAGTTGAAAGCATGAAAGTGGTCTGTGAACCATAGGCCAGCATAGAAAGGCAGCTTCTTCAATGTCTGTCCTCTCCAGAGTTCTAGCCAATATGATCATCTTAGAGGCTCCCCTAGTCCCTGAAACCCAGTTGGGAGCTATCCTCTATTTTCTCAGTAAGGTGCCTTGAGCATGCCCACACTCTTCCATTGAAAAGTGCTTATCAGGTACCCCAAACAAAGACTCCCCACTTTGTAAGGTAATTAAGTAGATTAAGGAACTCCCTTACAAAGACATAAAAACTTTAATAAAAATGGTGACAAAACATCAAAGCACTTTGATATCATAACACCCAGCAGGAGAGTCATTCAGTTCTCATCACAACCCCACCAGTGAAAGGGAGAAGCTCCCATCAATTCTCAATGCTTTTCCCTTGTTTACTCTAGTGGAGTAATCACTTTAAAATATCTCTCGCATATTTCCCCTAGTCTACTCACCCAGGCATCACCTCTTGCCTGGATTATTGCAATAGGCTTCTGATTGGCTTATCTCTGTCTCAAGTTTCTCATCATTCCAGTCTATGCTTTTACTCAGGTGCCAAAGTAATGTAGGCCTGACTTTATCAATTCAACTCAATACATTTTACTGGGTCCCTCTTATGTCTAGGATTGAATATAAAGTCCTTTGTTTGGCATTGAAGCTCTTTCCAACTGGCCCCTTCCTATATTTCTGAAGAGGTCTAGGACTTTTGGGGTGCTGCTGGAACCCCAAGATCATGGTACCGGGCCCTGCCTGAAAGAATTTAACTCAAATCTTCAGCCAGAGGAAAAGTTTATTAGTGATAAAACACTTAAGCCAGGTGAGGCCCGTAAGGACAGGCAGGCACGAGAAAGTCTCAGCCTTTTGAGCGTGAGATTCTCAGCCCCTAATGAGGGCCAGGGTAGATCTTATATACTTTTGGGTGACCAGGGAAGGGTCTGGGTGAGAATTCCCAGAGATTGGAATGTCTAAGAGATTGAATAGACAATGGGAATAGATAATGAAGGAACTGAAAGGTATCTGAATGAGATTAAAAGGTAGGCTAACGCTTGCAAAGGGAGATGAGGGGCTGGGGCCTATGGACAAAGGGGAGCCAGATTCCCTTTGGTACAAGGGCCATACCTACTGGCTTACTTGGTGCTGCTTATTCATACCATTTCAAACCCTGCCTGTATGTCTTTGCACTGTTCTCTGTGCCTGAAATGCTTTTTCTCTTGGAATCCCTGTGTTCCTTTAAGACTCAGTATGAACATCATCTCTTCCAAGAGGTCTCCCTCCTCTTCTGAGGTTATCTAATCTGTATGTTCTGATCTAGACATGTTGCCTTCCCCATTAGCTCCTTAAAGAGAAGGGACAGTTTTTACTTTTTTTTTTCTCGTCCTCAGTGTTCAGCACAATGCCTTGGATAGCACTAAATACTTGCTGTTGATTGGTTGATTTCTCATGGCCAACTAACATTCCATTCCGTTCATACACAACAACTGTTTAGCAGGGGTGTGGCCTTGAGGCCACAAGTTCCTAGTAGCCTTTTCCCCAATTGCCTACTTTGTCTCCAGTTCTTTTCTACTTCAGAAAGTTCTGTTGTTAATATTTTGGTATACAGAGACCTTTCTTTCTCCTCTAGGATTATGCGTGGTGAGATTTTTCAGTCAAAGGGTATTACCAGTTTAATGATTTTATTCCCAAAATTCCAAAAGTTTTCTGGAAAAGTTGGAGATAGTCATACTTTCACTAAGAGCACATTAGGGTGCCTGTCTTCCCATAGCCCCTCCAACATCCACTATTTCCATTTTCCATTATAGTTGCCAGTTCCTTGTATAAGGGGAACCCTGAGTGTTGCATTTTTTTTCCATGTAGTACTTAATAAATTGCAATTATTCTCTTGAAAACTTAATATCTGTTGACCATTTATTGGTGAAAAACTTGGTATACATATGTGTGTATGCCAAGAGTTTTTCAATCTTGGATATGTGTGTGTACACACATACAAACCAAGTATACATATGTGTGCACACTAGGAGTTTTTTCATCAGTGAGTCCTCAGAGGACATTATGAGAGACGCACATACCACATATGTAATGTATAAGTATATATAAATATTTGTATATATACATAATACACATGTACAAATATATACACATACACATGTGTATGTATATGTATACACACACATAAAAGTATATTGCTGAGCCTGTTTGTGTGCATGCATAAATACATATATATGTATATGTATATGTGCTGAGCCTTAGTTCCCTCTTGTGTACATGTGTGTTTGTGTGTGTACACACACAGCCTCAACTTCCTGTATGTGTGGTATGTGTAGATACACCACACACATATAATTGTTGTTGAGTTGTTTCAGTCCTGTCCAAATCTTTTTGACCCCTTTTGGGGATTTTCTTGGCAAAGCTCCTGGAGTGATTTACCTCTCCTTTTCTAACTCATTTTAACAGACCAGGAAACTAAGGCAAATAGGGTTAAGTGACTTGCCCAGGGTCTTGCTATAGTGTCTGAAGTCCCATTATACTCAGGTCCTGGTGCTCTTTCTGCTGCACCACCTAGCTTACACACACGTGTAAAAAACACACACAAGTTCTGTACCTGTTTCCTCTTGTACAGATGTACCTTTCCTGCATATCTGTACCAAGCCTGTTTCCTCTGTATATACATTTAATAGATATATATGAATTATATAAGTGTACACATACACAGTACAGAGCCTCAGTTTCCACCGCGTGTCTACATTTTAACATACACATGTACACGCACAGAGCCTCAGTTTCCTCCCAGTGTCTACATTTTAATAAATACACATGTACATGCATGCACGTGCAGAACCTCAGTTTCCTCCGCGTGTCTACATTTTAATAAATAAATACACAGGTACACACGCACGCACGTGCTGAGCCTCAGGAGGCTCCCCGCCGGGCGCAGACATGGGTCTGGGGGCGCCCGCGTCCCCTGCCCCGCGGTCCAGGCCTGCCGTCCCCCGAGTCCAGCGATGTGGGCTATTGTTAGCGCCGCCACCGCCGGCCCGAGCCGGGGTCGCCGCGCTGGGCGCTGGGGACTAGGCTCGAGGGCCCGCTCGAGGGCCGACGCGGGGAGGCGGCTCCCGGAGCCCGAGAAAGCCGCTCTGCGCCCCCGGCCTGGCCGCTCCCTCGGGCCCGTGGAGCCCACCCCTCCACGCGCACTCTTCGGGCCTCCCCTCTCCCTTTCTTCCTCTTGTCTCCCCTGGCGGGGGAGCGCTGGGTTTCCTCAGCGGAACCTTCCTGTCGGAGGTTTCTGTTTCCCGCCCGGGGGGCCCTGGCGGTCACGCCGGCCGGGAGGGGGAAGCTTTCTGGCGCGGACCCCGAGCGGAGGCTGCGAGCGCCGCCGACTGAGGAGAGGCGCCGCGCGGCCGGAGGGAGCTAGCCAGCAGCGCCCGGGCCCGGCGGGCCTCCCCCCTCCACCGCCGCCGCCCTTCACCGCCCTCCGCGGTCCGAGCAGCTCCGCGAGCGCTCGGCCTGGCCCGGCCCAGCCCAGCCCGGCTCACCCGTCCCGGCCTGGCCCGGCGCGGCCCAGCCCGGCCGGGGACAGCTCGGCCCCGGCGCGGGGAGGTGAGACGGGGCCTCCCGGGGTGGGTCACTGGGGGCTGCAGGGACTGGGCATATTGGGGGTTCTGCCCGGGGCGGGGGAGGGGGAGCTCGGGGTCCCCACATATCGGGTCGGGGGGCTCTGGCGGGTGGAGATTTGAGGACGGTAGACGGGGCACGGGGGCTCCGGCGTCTCCTACTTGGGGAGAAGTGGGGGGTGGTTTCCAGGGACCCTGCGTACCGGGGACCTGGTGGTGGAGGGAAATGGAGAGGCCGGGATGGACGCAGGCCGCCGGGACTGGATTCTGGAGAGAGAGGAACCGATAGCTGCAGCCCAGAGGAGGTTCGGTCCCAGAGCAAAGTTCTTGGGGGCTCTGTTGGGTCAAAGGAAAGTCATCGTGGCATAGAGTGGTTCGGAGACAGGGTAGGTACAGAAGCTGTGAAGGGAGATGATAGCCATCCTGCTATGGAAAACAAGAATTTGGGAAGAGTGTAGTTGTTATTGTTAGTGAGGTAGGTTGGGGAAGGGCTACGCTAAGACAGGTTGTGGAGGTTGGGGTAGTCTGGGCGATGGCCCAACACCTAGGCAGGAGGAAATTTGCAGAATGGGCATCTTGGTATACTGAATTGACCTCAGAGTGGAGCGGATAATTCAAAACCTGTTGAAGTCACTGAAGCTCAGAAAAAGCCAACTGGGGAGAAATATCCTGGTGGATTGATAGGGAAATGAATGGTGAAGGACGGTAGATGAGATGTAGGAGTGGGATGAATTACTAACCATAAAGTGGAGGGATGAACTTGGGCAGAAAACAGGATGCTAACCATTTAACTTTGTGCCCCAAGTTAAAATGGGATACTGATGTTTGCATCGTTTTTAGTAACTCATTTCTGTTATGTATTTGAAAGCCTATTTCTGAGGATGGTATTTGGCTGTTTTCTTTCCTCCTTTGTTCGGGAGTTGAATGACTCATAATTTCTATTCACTGATGCAGCCATTGTTTGTTATTGAAGGATGACGATCAAAACTGTCCACTGTGTATCCATGAGTTCCAGGGGGTTCAGTCTCTATACAGATTTCCGTTTGATTCTTCAGAACCCAAACTTTATTTTGAAAATATCTTCACATAGCCGGGTGTCATTGTTCAGATTTTCTAGACGATCATTGTTAAAAATTCTTTGCAGGCAGAAGGACGTGAAACTTCATTTTCCCATCATTCATCTCTGAGATGGCAACTTTGAATCATGCTGATTATCATTTTGGTTCCACAGGGTAACTCTTTCACAGTAGGTTAACACCAGAAATACTAGATGTTTTTTAATAGTGTGGTTGGTTTGTGTCTAATAATTTGTCCTTTGAGAGGCTGTTTTGACAGGACATAGTTGGCAAGTTCCAAATCTGATTTTTCCAAATTTGTTCCACAGTAGCTGCACAACTTTTACCTTGAGACACCATCTCCTCAGCGCTTGTGGGCTAAGCGTTTGAAAATGCATTTCTGTGTATGAATTTGTATTCAAAGGGAAACTCCCCTGAAGAAAGGGGAAGGGAATAAGCATTCATAGAACACTTGCTAAATGCCAGACATTGGGCTTAGCACTTTGCAAATGTTATCTCTTTTGATCCTCACAACACTGTGAAGTAAGTACTGTTATTATCCACATTTTACAGTTGAGGAAGCTGAGGCAGAGAGAGGTTAAATGATTTCTCCAGGATCATACAGCTAGTAAGTGTCTTGAAGCTAGATTTAAACTCAAAGTAATATTATGTGAGTTCAGCTGGCTTCTTTGTGTCCCCTTCTAAATTAATTCTGGGCCAGTGCCTCAGTGTAGAACCTGGGTTATGGTTTAATGGGAATTGTGGATTTATCAACTGAGATAGGACCACTTGTGGTCCTTTAGGGGACAACAAATCTCTTGCGGTATTGAGGGAGGAAAAAAGCATTTATTAAGCACCTACCATGTGTTGAGCATTATGCTAAGCTCTTTACA
This sequence comes from Phascolarctos cinereus, assembly GCF_003287225.1. Taxonomy (NCBI): domain Eukaryota; kingdom Metazoa; phylum Chordata; class Mammalia; order Diprotodontia; family Phascolarctidae; genus Phascolarctos; species Phascolarctos cinereus. Next base: position 84,387,431 of record NW_027555847.1, on the reverse strand, counting down.
AATATTGTCTCATTTGATTTTCACAACAGTCCTGGGAGGTAGGTGCTATTCCATTTATAAAATACAGTTAAGGAAACTGAGGCAGACAGAGGTTAAGTTATTTGTCCAGAATCGTACAGCTAGTTAATGTCTGAGACCACAGGTCTCTCTGATTTCAGGCTCAGTGCTCTATATTCCATGACACATAGCTGCCTCTGTTGATCTAATGTTTTGGTAAAAGTGCAACTATTTTAGTAATGATATGTTTCCTGACTTTCAAAAAGCAATTCTTAGCTTATTTCCCTTTTCTGAAATAGTTGCAGGTCAGTGAGGAATGAAGTGATTCCGATAGAGAGCTTTTTAAAAGAAATAGTTTTTAAAATCTATTGAGAATAGGAAGTTTTGTCATTGTAGAGTATTTGATTAGTTAAAATTAGTTATCCATTTAGAATCTATATAAGCAATATGTAGCCATAATTCCCAGGCTGTGTGAACACAAGGTTTTCTTTACACTACTGTAATTCAGCCTGCCTATTTGCTTTAATTTATAACCTCATACACATGCTAGTGCATTAAACAAACACTTTATTCTGTGTGTATGTATGTCTTTGAGTAATGATTTACAAATATATTATGTTCTCAATTTTTTTAGTAAATTGTAATGCTATCTTTTCTTGTCCCCTTAGGAATTTGAAGGTGCAGCTGTTGCCTTTGTTGCTTTATTTTGCAAACTTGACCTTAAAATAACACTGGTCTCTTTGAATAGTTATTTTAAAATGATGGGGAATAAAATTAGGCTTTTTGAAGATCGCTTACTTTTTAATTTATTGTGCCACACATAATGTAAACCCGAATCTTTTTTGTTGTTGTTGTGTCATCTGACCAATAGTCTGATACAGTAAAATGAAATTCTACTTTACTACTGTATATAGTTATAACAATTGAAGAAATCGATAATCTATGTTTGAGGGCCGTAAGTTTAAAACATCTCTCAATATCTCTCTGCAATGTTCATTCTCTCTGAGAAGTTCCAAATGTTGGTTCATTTGTTGCATTATTATCTGGGAACATTGCCTTGCTGAAGAAAGGTTTTGGGTTCCATCTTGGATTAAAAAGCTTCATTATCCTTGTTGGAGGAAAGCCCTGAGCCTTTTTAGTCATATTGAAAATAATGATACAATCAATATTCATGGTTTCGTATACATCAAATATACAGGTATGAGGTGGCTTGATTTAAAAAGATGATAGGAAGCTGCCTAATTCTGGATTAGGGGTACATAGAAAATGTTAATCAGTTGATTGGCAAGAAGCATTGTTTTTAGTGTCTTCTATCTAATTCTTGGTGGGCAGTAATCCACATTGAGATTACTGTTGTCATTCTTTTGGGTCCTTTATTAACAGTTTTTGTGGAGAAGTTAGCATTTGTGTGTCACGTGGATTCTAAGAAGAGTGGGCATCCCTACTGGCAGAATATCACTGAAGTGCCATGCAGCAACATGTTCTGTATAGCCCCTTATTCTGGTACTTCTTCAGCTTAGATTTGTTGGTAGTGTCGTTCTAGCTTTCATCTTGTTTGGAAAGCTCAGTCTAAGGCATATTCGCCATCTTTCTCCATATGTGCTAATTTAATTCTTTACTATGTGCTTTGATAGAACATGTATGGAGAATGGAACATGCGCGTACTTCATCAGAGAACTATGAATTGTCCACACTAGGGATGTTATCAGCACTAGAGATGAAAATGATACGTGAATAGGAATCTGAAATGGTTCTAAAGGAACCAACCTGTTTCTTGGATATAAATCAGAACTGCTCTCTGGTGAAACTTATATGTGAAATGAATAGTAACTGACATTTATATATTACTTTAAGTTTTATGTATAATTTAACCCTGTGACACAAGTAGTACAAATATTATTCCCATTTTGCAGGTTAGAAAGCTGAATCTCAAATGAAGTGATTTGCCCATGTTTACACAGTTAATAAATATTGGACCTGAGATTTGAATCTAGGTCTCTCCTGACTTCAAGCCTTAGCTTTTTCCACTATACCACGCTGCCTTATAACATGAAGGGAAACTTACATTTAAGATATTAAAACAAAGACAGCTCATTCCTGAAATTATTGCCATTTCTGGAACCCATTTTAGTCAGAAATGACATCTGTGCCTTTTTATTTCCAGGTGGTTAGAAGACCACATCCTTATCTTCACAGCGAAAATACTGCCATGATTAATCTATGTTATTAGTGTCAATGAGGTCAGGAAAGTTAGGTTGGTTTATGAAGGGTTGGAAATGCCAGATTGAGGATTTTGTGTTTTATCTTAAAGGCGTTAGGGAGCCATTGAAAATTTTGAGCAAGCAAATGGCATGTTCTGTCCTGTGACTTATTATTTTCTTTTTCTTTTTAAACATTTCACTGATACTTTTAAAAAAATCATTCATTTCCCAATTTCTGTCCCTGTTCCATCTTGTAAGAGATAAGTACAATCAAGCAAAACAAATGGACACATTGGCCATATCTAAAGTATATGCTTTATCCTGTACCTATAAAAGCACGAACCTAGTTTTCCAGCCTTAATCTACATTTCATCCTTATCCATACTCCCAGACTCTGGCTGCTTGTTGTTCTTTACACATTTACATTGCGTCTTCTGTCTGTGCTGTGGGGATTGTTCTGTAATGCATGCCTGTAATGCATTCGGTCATTACTTCTGCCTCTTAAAATCTCTATTTCGATGCTCATCTCAAGTCGTCTACATGAAGCCCTTTTACATCCTCCCTCAACTTACCTTGTATTTATTTTAATTGTTACTTGTATATATTCATGTTTTCTTCCCATAAAGAATATAAGCTCCTTGAAGGCAGGGACTGTTTCATTTTTGTCTTTGTATTTCTAGGGCCTGTCACAGTGCCAAACACATGGTAGGCACTCAGATTTTTGTTGGTTGCTTATGCTACATTATTTTCATAGGTTTGTGGAGGATAGGTTAGAGGGGAGAGACCGGTTGATATTTTAGCCTGTATGCAGCAAAAAGTCAATTAGGAGTCTCTTGGGTTCATTACCATCCCTCTCAATTCTCCCACTCTAGTTTCATCCTGATTCCACCTAGCCCATCCACTGTGCTCTCTAGAATGTCTGTTCCATAGACAACAAACTTCCCTTCATCTTAAATTTATTCCTCTCCCACTCCTTCCATTTACCAACTCTCACTGAAACCTGGCTTTCCCCTGATGATACAGCTTCGCTGGCCACTTTTTCTAGTGCTGGCTGCCCCTTCACTCCTTGCTTCCTGTTGCCACTTCTAGGTTCTCCTTCTTTCTCCATCACTCAGTAGCTTTTCTTCCTTTGAGGTTCATGCTATTCATATCTACCACCCAATCAAAATCTTGGTAGCTATTGTGTCAGATCTCCAGATCATTCCTTTTCTTCCTAAATAAGTTTGATACCTGACTTACAGTTTTTTTTCATTTCCCCACCTCTGCCCTCATAGAAGACTTAAACATGTATATTGATTCTCTTTTAAATACCCTAACTACTCGGTTCCTTAACCTACACAACTTTCATGAGCTACTCCTCAACCACACATAAATATGTTCATATCTTTGATCTTGCCATCACCCACAGATGTACTACTTCCATGTTCAAGAATTCTGAAGTCCTCTTGTCTGGGCTTTTTACTCTCCCTCTGCCTTCCCTTACACAATCCTACTCTTCATCTGCATTGTGATCTCCAATCCCTTGACCCCTCAGTTCTCTTCCAGGACATTTCCCCTTCACCAGGCACGTTCTTTTCCTCATCTTGACTCCTTGATGAACCAATTCAACTCTACACTGTTCTCCTTTCCGGAATCTCTAGCACCCTTACATCACCGATTACTCCTAGATAAGCCTCAACCTTGGTTCACTCCCACAATTTGTCACCTTTGCTCCTATACACATAGTACTGAATGAAGATGGGGAAAATCACAAAACTGTTCTGATTGGATCCATTACAAGTTTATACCATACCACCTCAACTGGGTCATTATTCATGCTAGGCAATTCTATTATACTTCCTTTATCAACTCACTATCCCACTCTCTACAGGGACTCCTTCAAACTTTCTCATCCCTTCTCAAACCTCTTATGGCTTTCCCTTCCTCCACTTTCTCTGAAGAGAATTTTGATTCATATTTTACAGAAAAAATCGAAGCCATTCATGTGAACTCCCTTTTCTTCCCTTTTCCTCATCTATTACTCTGGTGTCTTCTTCCATTCTCTCCTCCTCAACCTGTCTCATACAATGAAGTGGCCTTATTCCTTACTGAGGCTAACCCCTCTACTTGTTCAAGTGATTCTATTCTATCTCCTCTCCTCCAGTAGATTGCCCCTTCTGTCATCTCCTGTCTGTCGCTTGTTTTTAATATCTCCCTGTCTATTGGCTCTTTCCCTACTGCCTACAAACATGCCCTTGTCTCTCTCATTCTGGAAAAAAAAAAAAGCATTCACTTGATTCTCCCACTCTTGCTAATTATCTTCTTGTATGTCTTTGGCTGATTGTAGCTAAATTCCTCAAAAACCCCCATCTACATTAGGTGCTTACACTTTCTCTCTTCCCACTCTCTTCTTAATCCTTACAGTATGGTTTCTGACTTAATCATTTCAATGAAACTGCTGTCTCCAAAGTTACTAATGATCTCTTAGTTGCCAAATCCAGTGACCTTCCTCAATCCTAGCCTTTGACACTGTTGATGACTCTCTCCTTCTTGGTACTCTCTTCTCCCTACGTTTTTAGGACACTGCTGTGTCCTGGTTTTCCTGCTACCTAACTGACCATTCCTCCTGTCCTCTTTGCTGGATCCTCCTCCAGATCACACCCTCTATCCATAGGTGTCCCTCAGGGTTCTGTCCTGGGTCTTCAGTCTCTTCTTCTATACTATTTCGCTTGGTGATCTCATCACCTTCAGTGGATTTAATGATGGTTCTCAAATCTGTCTGTCCTGCCCCAGTCTCTCTGCTGACCTCTAATCACACATCTCCAGCTGCATTTCACATATCTTGAATTGGATGTCCAGTGGACATCTTAAACTCAACGTGTCTAAAACAACTTTCCTCTTAAATCCTCCTTCCCCCTTTCCTATTATTTTAGAGGGCAACGCCATTCCTTCCGTCCCTCAGGTTCACAACCTAGGAGTCATCTTGGCTTGGATTTCTTGTATCTCTTAGCCCCCATATCCAACCTGTTGCCAAGGCTTGTTGATTTCACCTTTGCAACATCTCTAACATGTAACCCCCTCTTCTCCTCTGACACTGCCACTGCTGTAGTGCAGGGCCTCATCACCTTCTTGTTGTTGTTGTTGTGTTGTTCAGTTCTGTCTGACTCTTCATGACCCCATTTGGAGTTTTCTTGGCAAAGATACTGGAGTGGTTTGCCATTTCCTTCTTCAGCTCACTTTATAGATGAGGAAACTGAGGCAGATAGGGTTAAGTGACTTGCCTAGGGTCATAGATCTAGTAATGGTCTGAGGCCAGATACGCAGAGAGATGAGCCTTCCTGACTCCAGATCTGGAACTCTATCCACTGAACCATCTAACTGCCTGTCACCTCGGGCCTTGAATTATTGCAGTAGCTTCTGGTGGGTCTGTCTGCCTCAAAAATTTCTCCACTCTAATCCATCCCCCATTCAGCCACTCAGGTGATTTTCCTGAAGTGAAGGTCCAATCATGTCACTGCCTTACTTAATAACCTCTAGTGGCTTCCTCTCATTTCCAAGAACAAATGCAAAATTCAACTGTTTGACATTCAAAAGCCTTCAAAACTTAGCCCTCCCCTCCCTTTGCAGTTTTCTTATACCTTCTTCCTTGACACATACTCTTTGATCCAGGGAGACTGGCCTCCTGGTTGTTCCACAGGCAAGACATGGCATCTCTCTTGGCACCAGGCATTCTTCCTTATGCCAGGAATGCTTTTCCTTCTCCACTCTGACTGCTGACCTCTTTGGCTCCTTTTAAGTCACAGCTAAAATCGTACCTTCTACAAGAAGCCCTCTCCAGCTCTTCTTAATCCTAGTGCCTTCTCAATGTTAATTATTTCCTGTTTATCCTGTATATAGCTTTCTTTGTATGTATTTGCATGTTGTCTCCCCCATTAAATTGTAAGCCTCTTGAGGTCAGGGACTGTCTTTTGCCTCTTTTTTGTATCCCTAGTGCTTAGCACAGGTGCTGGCACATGGTAGGCACTTAATAAATGTTTATTGATTGATTAAAATAAAAAAAAAGAGGTGATGAGTGTTGCAGTGAGGGTAGTGGCTATATGAAATAGGGAGAAGGGAATTGATGCTAGAGATGTGGGCATAGAAGTGACATGAGTTGACAGCTGATTGGATATGAAGGGGAAGAAAAGTCAAGGATGACTTGAGGTTGCAAATCTGGATGTCTGGAAGATGGGGACCATTTGGGAGGAGGGGCAGGTTTTAGGGTAAAGATAATCAGTTTATTTTGGTTATGTTAAGGCTAATGAAAAGTCTAGGTGAAGCTATCTATACAAAGGCAATTGATGGTGTAGGATTGGAGTTCAAGAGAGAGATTGGGGTTAAGTATGTAGATGTATAAATTATCTGCATGAGGATGTTAATTGAAATCCCAAGGGTGTAACTGATATCGCCAAGCCAGAATGTAGTGAGAAAGGAGAGCCCAGGACAGAGCCTTGACTTCTATTGTCTGTCTGTAAATATGGCAGACAGGGCAGGTAGGTGGCTCAGTGGATAGAGCACCAGGCCTGGAGTCATGAAGAGTCATTAAATTTCACCTCTGATATACTTACTAGCGGTGTGACCCTGGCCAAATCACTTAATCCTATTTGTCTCAGTTTCCTCTTCTGTAAAATGAGCTGGAGAAGGAAATGAGAAACTAGTCCTGTATCTTTGCCAAGAAAACCCCAAATGGAGTCATGAAGAGTCAGACAAGACTGAAATGATTGAACAAGAAAAAAAAATATGGCAAACATTTTTGTACTGTTGTGAAAGAAGGGGAATTATTTGTCTTTTTTGTACATGTGGTCTTTTGATAGCACCTTCCCAGTAGGGTATTTTTTTGGGGACAAGGGAGGAATATTTGAATTTTTTTTCATTTTTCATTTCTTTATAACCTCTCCCCCTGGTAGAATCCTTCACTATAACAAAGTATAATGAAGCAAAGCAGTCAATACATTGGCCTTGTCTGGAAATGCATGCTTCATTCTACGCCTGTAGTTCATCACCATTTCTCTTGCTTGATCATGCTTTACTCTGGGTCCTATGAAGTCATGATTTTCTCGATAGGTTTTAATGTAATTCACAACAGGATGTTTACGGTTTGAGATCTTTGGATATAATCTTAATGGTTTTTGGAGGCCGCACTGCGTAGCATTCTGCCATTTTCTGAAGCACCTATGTTTTTGTCCAGTCTCATACTAGAAATCCAAACTCAGTGATTCAGAAAGTACCATTCTTCTTTAGTACTTCTCAGCCAGGTACTGTATAAAAGAATACACTCGTCTTTAATTTCTGAAAATGATAACTTTCTGTAAGACATACTTTTTAAACTTATTTTTCCAGAAGTTGATAGTATTACACTAATTCATTCATTTTCTCTAGTTCAGCCTTCCTTCCAGGTTATTGAATTGAATTAAGAAAAATGGAATGAGATGGAAAAATAATAATAATGAACATAGTGCTTTAAGGTTTGCAAAGTGCTTAACAAATTTTATTTCATTAAATCCTCACAACCACCCTTTGAGATGGGCGTTGTTACACATGAGGAAACTGAGGCTGAGAGAGGTTAAGTGACTTGCCCAGAGTCACACAGCTAGTAAATGTTTGAAGCAGAATCTGAACTTGGGTCTTCCTTGCTCTAGGTCCAGCACTTTATACATATAGCTTCTTCCCAAAACGAAAAGCATTTATTGAGTGCTTTCTATGTGCCAAGCACAATGATACATGCTGGAAGTATAAATAGAAAAAGCCAGATGGTTCCTGCTGTCAAAGAGCTCACATTCTAATTGGGGGAATCAGCACATATGAGAGAGTTCAGCTTCAGGGCAGTTGGAAAGGCCCAATGGTTCTTAGAGTCTGTTGGCAGGGTAGATGGTAAGGCCTGGTGATCCTCCATATTACTGGAAAGATTGTAGTTGGTACTTTTTTACACATTGAAGGAGTGGGAGTGGTCATGTCAATCTGGCAGCCAAGGCCCTGGTGGAGTCCAGACCCGTAAAAGAGGAGATCTTAGTATGGGGATCCGGATTATTAGGGGTTGACCTGTGGCTGTTGAAGAATGGTCCTGCACAGATGCTATGGCCACCATCACATTTTAGCAGACTCTAGCCACGTAGGGGATCAGACTATAGTTATTGGAGGAAGAGATCCTGTCCTTCATACAGTAATACAAATGGTATGAGTATGGGTAGGGTAGCTAGGTGGTAAAGTAGATAAAACCCAAGGCCTGGAGTCAGGAAGACTCATCTTTTTGAGTTCAAATTTGGCATTAGACACTTACTAGTTGTATTATCCTGGGCAGGTCACTTAAAACGAGTTGGAGAATGAAATGGCAAACCACTCCATTATTTTTGCCAAGAAAACCCCAGATGGAGTCAGGAAGAGTCAGATATGACTGAAAACTACTGAACAACAACAGCAATACATATGTATAGGTAAAAGAGAGCAGTGGAGAGTAATTGTAGGATGGGTTAACACTTTTCTACACAAGAGAAGAAAATGAAGAACTGGTTAGAGATATAAAGCTCATTTTGGTTCACAGCTGCAGCAGTAAAGGTATTTCCTTTATGGTCAGAGTTGAGGTGCAACAGAGAAAGAAGTTGTGTTTATAAAGGTGAGAAGCAATGGAAACATGAAGAATTTTAGCAGAAGCAGATTTGTGGCTATAAGTGTACAGTAGTAATTTTACTGTGTAACATATATACAGAAATATTTGTTGAGAAATTAATTTATAAATAGTTGAATATAAATGGGGAGAGATAGTGAAATTTGAGAAGCATTTAGAAATATTTTGTATTTCAGTCTGAAGGAAATCTTAGCATACTATGTAGGAAACATACTCCTGAGGAGTTTGGGATCTATGTTGTGGCATTTGACTTGTTTGCCCAGATCAAACTAACAGTTTCCTGGAGACTGTAGCCTTAAAATTTGAAGTCCTTAGTCACATTGGTTTTTTTTGTTTGTTTGTTTGTTTTTAATTTAAATTTTTTTATTTTTTCCATAGGCTTTTGAGTTGAAAATTTTTCTCCCTTTTCCTCCCCCCCACCCTCCCCAAGACGGTGCACAATCTGATATAGGCTTTACATTTACATACCCATTAAACATATTTTCACATTAGTGAAGTTGTAAGTAAAAATTAAAACCAATACGAGGAACCATCAGAAAGATGAAACAAAACTCAACAGAAGGTAAAAATAAGTGATAGTGATTCGACTTCCATAGTTCTTTCTTTGATGTACAGCATTTTCCATCCCGAGGCCTCTGGAATGTTAGATCCTCATAATGCTGAGAAAGGTTCAGCTTAACAATCTTAGTCATTGCATAACGTGGCTGTTATTGTGTACAAAGTCCTCTTGGTTCTGCTCACTTCACTCAGCATCAGACCATATAAGTCTTTCCAGGTTTTTCTGAAGTCAGCCTGTTCATCATTTCTTACAGCACAATAGTATTCCATTACATTCATATACCACAACTTGCTCAGCCATTTCCCAATTGATGGGCATCCTCTTAATTTCCAATTCTTTGCCACCACAAAAAGAGCTGCTATGAATATGTTTGTACATGTGGGTCCTTTTCCCATTTGTTTGATCTCTTTGGGATATAGCCCTAGAAGTGCTATTGCTGGATCAAAGGGTATGCACATTTTTGTAGCCCTTTGGGCATAGTTCCAAATTGTTCTCCAAAATGGTTGGATCATTTCACAACTCCACCAACAATGTATTAGCGTTCCAAGTTTCCCACATCCTCTCCAACATTTATCATTTTCCTGTTTTGTCATGTTGGCCAATCTGATAGGTGTGATGTGGTACCTCAGAGTTGTTTTGATTTGCATTTCTCTAATCAGTAGTGATTTAGAGCATTTTTTCATATGACTATAGATGGCTTTAATTTCTTCATCTGAGAACTGCCTGTTCATATCCTTTGACCATTTATCAATTGGGGAATGGCTTGTGTTCTTATAAATTTGTCTTAATTCTCTATGTATTTTAGAAATGAGGCCGTTATCAGAAAGCCTTAGTCGCATTGTTGACTATTCCTTAGTTACTGATTTGGTTTCTTCCACTTTTTCTCATTTTCATCAACTAATTAATCAGTCACCAAACATTTCTTAAGCACTTGCTGTGTGCTAGGTTCTTGGGATATGAGTATAAAGACTGAAACAATCCCTACTCTCTAGGATCTGACCTTCTAATTGGGGATATAGCAAGTACATATTAAAATATTCACAGCCTAAACATTTAATCAGACAAGCAGTATTTATTAAGCTTTTGCTATGTGCTAGGCACTAGGCACTTTACTCAATGCTGAGAATATAAAGAAAAAGCAAAACAGATCCTGCCATCAAGAAACTTACGTTCTAATGGGAGGGATAACACATAGAAATCAGAATATACAAGCTGAATAGAGAGTAGATGAACCTTAGAATAGACGGCACTAGCTGAGTTAGGGCACCAGGAAAGACTCCCTGGAGGACGTGGCTCCTGAGCTGAATGTTAAACGGAGCCAAGCATGGGAACAATATGTTAGGAGTGTACAAATGTGAAAGTTGGTGCGTGTATAGGTATGAATCTTTGGAAAGCTCACAGCTGTTTTTAGAGGACAAAATAAAAATTCTTTCTGGACCCATATGGATGCAACAATTCTTTTGTTTCTAAAATTTAAATTATATGTATGTGTATGTGTGTGTATTTAAAGAAACAAAGATTTGACTTCTAACTACGTGGTTCATCACATATTTCTCTCTTTGGTATGAACGTCTGGTGTTGAATGTAATATTTGTCCTGGCAGAAGGCTTATCACTCATTTCACTCATTAAGTGAATTCTCTGGTATTGCTTATGCTGTGCGTTCATACAGAATGCTTTCCCACGTTCATTACATTCACAAGGTCTCCTCGGTATAAATGCTCTGATGCCAAGCCAGCATGTTGTTCTAGTAGAAGGCCCTCTTGCTTCCATTATGTTCACAAAGTTTTTCTCTAGTATGAATTCTGTGATGTGTCAGGTAAGCAGTACACAAATAGGAAAGGTCTTCCAAATACATACAAAGCAGTTAAATATAAGGTCGTTTGAGACAGAAGGCATTAGCAGTTGTGTGGATTGAGAAAGGCTTCATGCAGAGTATTGTGCTTAAGCCGTGCCTTCTGAGATGGAATCAAGAAGAGAGTACCTTCCAACCATATGGGCTGACAGGAGCACAGGCAGTGGAGATGGGAGATGGGGATATTTGAGAATCAGAGAGAGAAAGCCGGTTTGGCGGGATCACAGAGTGCAAGACGGGGAGTAATGTCTGTTGAGGCTGGAAAGACAGGTTAAGGTCAGGTTTCGGAGGGCTTTAAAAGCTAAAAAGAGGAATTTGTATTTTATCCCAAATGTAATGAGAAGCCAGTGGAGTTGATTGAGTAGGAGAGTCAGATGGTCAGATCTGTGTGTAAGGTAAATTACTTTGGCTGGCTGTAGTGTATAAGATGGACTTTTACTATTAAGTTATAATAAAATACTCCTAACATCAATACAACCAATTAAACTTGTTTTGTAATATTTTACATTTAAACAAATTAATTTCAATTCATAAAATGTTATAGCAACCATTAAATCACTTTTAAATCTCCTTCAGAACTTTATCTGGCCAATCATTCTCATTCATTTTTCCCGTTACAGTTGTAGTTATTGTGTACTCTGTTTTTTTATTTCTGCATTTTTCAGTTTTGTCTTATTTCATAAAGACTTTATAAGTTTCTGGACATTTCTTGTACTTTTTTAATCTTAACTACATTTTTGTATTCTATTACATTAATGTATCATAATTTAAATATTTCCTTGCTGGATGTTTAAGCTTGATTTCAGGGTTTTTTTTTAAACCTTTGAACAGATATCTATTTGTTTTTAATAATGCTTTAAAGGTATTATCCCTAAAATGGAATTATTGGGCCAAAGGGTTTGATTATTTTTGTAACTTTTATTTTGCACTGCCATATTGGAAATTTTTTTTTAGGAGAGATCTTGCTTAGCCTTGCAATCTCACTTTCACCCCTTGGGAAATCACATTCCTGTGGCTCTCCCCTCCCCTTTCCTCCATTTTCAGTTACCTTATTTCTTTGCCTTCTGTCATTAAAATGTGAGCTTCTTGAGGTTGGGGGCTATTTGTATTCCCTAGGCTCAGCACAGTACCTGGTACATAGTAAACACTTAGTAAATGATCTTTCTTAATTAAAAATTCTTCTACTTTGCTGTTACTTGTTCCTTTACAATGTTGCCAACATTGAGTATCCTTTCTTTTATTTTTTTTGCCAGTGTGATAGGTGTGAAATACGGAAATAGGAAATGCTTTTAATTTTCATTTCCTTGATTATTAGGTTGCCAAGTGATTATTAACAATTTGTGCTTCCTTTTCTGAAAATTTTCTGTTCCTATCCTTTGACTGGTTGTAGACTATATTTTCCTGTTATATTTTCTGTAAACTTTTTTTTATAATCTGCTATTTTTATATTAATTATACAGTTTTTTGTTGTATATAATTTTACTAATATAATCAAGCACATCTATCTTGTCCCTAAAAATTCCTTCTATTTGTTGCATATAAAAAGTCATTTCCACAGTTGAGATAAGTACATTCTTTCGTTTTCTTCTGTCTTGGTTTTTTTGTGATTTACTTAAATTTTATTTGATTTTCAAACCTACCAGCCTCCTCTCCTTCCCCTTCTTCTGTCCCTTTACCCGCACTGAGGAAGCAATAAAAATAAAATCTCACTTACAAATATGTATAATCAAGTGATAACAAAATTTTCATTGGGCATGTCTTTAAAATCTCTCTACATATGTATATATTACATATGTACACACACATATATGTATGTATGTAATATATCCTATGTCTATCTGTCTGTCTCATTCTTGAATTCATCAACTTTCTGTCAGGAGATAGTGTATTTCACCATGGATTCTCAGGAATTTGGCTGGTTATTGTGTTGATCAGAGTTTCCAAGTTTTCTTTATACTTTTTAATTAGCCAAAATCTGCCTTCTCAGCCCCCTCCCCCCATAACTCTGTCCCCCGTTTCTCCATTGAGAACACAAGAAAAACAAAACCCATTATATACATGCATAGTCAATCAAAACATATTTCCATATTGGCCATGTCTTAATATTTTTCTCATTCTGTACTCTGAAACTTTAACCTCTCCATTCAGCATCAGTCCTCTGGAATCCTGGTTGATCATTATGCTTTTGAGTTCAGTTGTTATTGAGTCATTTTTCACTCGTATCTGACTCTTCATGACTCCATTTGGGGTTTTCTTGGCAAAGATATTGGAGTGGTTTGCTGTTTCCTTCTCCAGGTCATTTTACAGATGAAGAACTGAGGCAAACAGGGTTAAGGGACTTGCCTAGGGTCACACAGCTAGTAAAGTGTCTGAGGCCAAATTTGAACTCAGGAAAATGGGTCTTCCTGACTCCAGGCTTCGTGTACTATCCACTCCACCACCTAGCTGCCTGATAAGAGTTCAGCATGTTCACAGAACAAATCCCCTTAATAAAAGGATTTATTCTGTGAAGCTTGAACTCAGTGGAGGGGCCTCACTCAGGGACCTGGAAGACCACATGTGGCCTTGGGGGCCATAGGTTCCTCTGAAAATCTTGTCACTGTTGTAAAGCACTTGGCATGGTGCCTGGCACATAGTAAGAACTATGTAAATGTTAGCTATTGTTATGGGATGGGGGAGGGGAAAAAAGGAAAAAAAAATACACTATAACTTTATTATATATTTAAAAGGAGTAGCAAGTTGTACATAATAGATTTTCAATTTCAGTTGCAGTCATCTTTTTTTGTACTATGTTATGGAAATGCTTGTTTTATTTATTAAAAATAAAATAAATGAAAATTAAAACAAAAAGAGTTCAGCATGATGGTATTCTATCACATTTATATCCTGTAATTTGTTCATTAATTCTCTAATTTATGGGAATGCCCTACATCCTTAGAATTTATTTGGTTAGAACTAATACCTCTCTTAATCTACCTTCTTTCTAATTCCCCCTTACTCCTTCTCCACTTTCCCTCCTATGACCCTACTGAGTGAATATATTTCTGTACCCAGCTCTGTGCGTGTGTGTGTGTGTGTGTGTGTATGATTGTTTTTATGTATATTCTTCCTTCTTGTGACTAGATCAGATGAGAGTGAGGTTCATGTGTCAGTTGTTTCCCTTTACTCCCTCCTTGATTATATAGATGTCTACTTGTGCACCCTCACTATGTGAGATAATTTTCCCTAACTTCCCTTTCCCTTTTCTCCCCCTTCCACACCTTCCTCTTCCCCTCTCTTTCCACTCTTTCCTAAGATCATGAAAACGTAACTGAACTACTCCCTGGCCTTGTCTGATTGGATTCCCTCTATGAACCCTAATGATGATAGGGATCAGAGGGGACATGGGTGTGTATCATCTCATATTTGAATATAAGCAGTTTATCTCTGTTTAGTCCTTGATCATTGTTCACTGATGCTTACCTTTTAAAGTTTCTCTTCATTCATGTGTTTATAGGTTTCTCTGCAACTCTAGTCTTTTCATCAGGAATGCTTGGAAATCCTCTATTTCAATAGAAATCCACTTTTTCCCCGGTAATATTACACTCAGTTTTGCTGAGTAAGTTATTTTTTTATTGTAAGCTCGTATCTTCTGCCTTCTGGAATATCATTCCAAGTTCTCCACTCCTTTGTAGTGTGAAATTGTGATGCTGACTGTACTCCTTGGTACTTGAATTAATACTTTCTGGCTGCTTGCAATATTTTGCTTTGACAGAAGTTCTGGAGTTTGTCTATGATGTTGCTGGGATTTTTCATTGGGGGGGGTAGGATTGGGGGGAAGCCTTCTTTTAGGAGGTGACCAGTGTATTCTTTCTATTTCCACTTTGCCTTCTGGTTCTAAGAGATCTAGGCAGTTTTCTTCTAAAATTTCTTCAAATATAATGTCTAGGCTTTTGTCTGTAATCTACAGATTCTTAGATTTTTTTTCTCCTTGATCTGTTTTCCCAGTCAGTTGTTTTTGCTATGAAAGATACCTTACATTTTCTTCACTTTTTTTTTTAGCTTTTTGACTTTGTTTTAATATTTCTTGTTGCCTCATGGAGTCATTGACTTCTGTTTGGTCCATTTGAATTTTCAGAGTTTGTTGCTTGGGCAACGTTTTATACTCCTGTACCAGACTATTAATTTCCTTTCCATTCCTTCTTCCATAGCTCTCATTTCTTTTCAAATTTTTTTCCTCAAGCTTTCTCATTTCATTTATAAAAAACATTTTTAACTCTTAAAAAATTCTTACTTCATCTCTTCCAGGAATTCTAGTAGATATTGTGCCCAAACTATTTGTTTCTGTTAGGCAATGCTTGTAGATTTTTTAGAGTCATTCTTTTCAATGTTTGTGTGTTGAACTTCCCTGTTAACCAAAGTAGCTCATTATGGTGGGGTTCTTTTTTGTTTGCTCATTCTTCCAGCCTAACTTTCTGACATTGGATTAGATGTTAGGGCTGGGCTTTGTAGCACTTCTACTGGGAAGGTCTGAGATGGTCCTGTTGCTGCTTTCTTGGGGTATTGAGTATCATGTTATTTCAGGATCTCAGGGACAGGCTGGGGACCTGCAAGCTTTTAGTGCTTCCAGAGTGGTCTGATCCATTGCTGGTCTGTGCTCTGCAAGTTCCTGATATGAGTTTAGTTCTGAGCAACAGTAGACTGCTGCTGCTGGATTTTGTCCATATTAGCCAAAACTGGATAGCTCTTTTCATTCACAGAAGCAGAATTTTAGACTTCTTTGGCCTGGAATTTTGGCCCTGTGACTCCTCCACGGGCAAGGCTAGACATTGGAAGTGAGACCCTGCTTTGCACTGGAGTCTGAGCCACACCTATTTTTTCTTTTTTTATCTTCAAGTCTGTTATGTTTCTTTTTATGTTTTATGTCTGGTTGCCATGATCATGGCTACAATCTTTACTAGCCAAAGCCGAGGGTAGGGAGCATGATTGCCCACATTCTGTTGTCTGCCATTTCCCACCACTACCCTTTTCTTCGTCCTTTCCTTCAGGACTTTGCAGGGGAGAAAACTGCAGGGAGTGGGTTTGTTTTGGGTTTTTTTTTAATTCTCCCTTCTACACTCTTGATGTTTGACTGATTTTTGTGATATATTTCCTGCTGCTTATTTGTTGGGAGGAAAATGCAAACTGAATTAATTTTCTCGAATCCTCAGTCTGTATTATCTTATGTTAAGGCAGGAGCAGGGGAGTGGTAGAAAGCAGGTAACACATGAAGGTTTTCTGGTAACATAAAAGGGAAAAGCAAGGAAATACTTGAAGACTTTGACTTAGACTAAGACTAAGAACTAAGAGTTCTCTATTCTCCTCTTTGCTGATGGGCTTCTTGCTAATCTTCCCGATGATAAAGTATTGTCCCCTTCCCTCTCCCATTCCTCCTCCTCCTCTAGGAGCCATAATCCCAACAGTTCTACCATTGCTTCTGGTAAGTGCAGATCATCTGCTCTCTTTGGCATCCTTGTAACTTCCCAGACCAGAACACCTTTGTGTGGCCAACATTCCTCCTAAGTATCCTCTTCCCTTAATAGAATATAAGCTCTTTGAGACTTGCAAAAGTTGTTTAGCTTTTGTATTTGTGGCTCCAGTGCTTGACACATAGTAAACACATAATAAATGCTTTTAATTAATTAATCCATTGAACTGGAATTCCCTGAGGTATATGGTATGAGAAATCGTTGATATTTTTTAAATAAATGTATTTATTTATTTTTAGTGTTCAACATTCACTTCCATAAGATTCTGAGTTCCAAATTTTCTCCCCATTTCTTCCCTCTCCCCACCCCAAGATGTCATGTAAATTGATATAGGCTCAATATATACATTCATATTAAACCTATTTTCACATTAGTGGCGTTGTAAAGAAGAATTAGAACGAATGGGAGAAACCAAATCATTGATATTTTGATTGGCATTGCATTAAATGAGAGGAAGGATGGTATACTGTAAGGTTCTTAACCTTTTTTTGTAACCCCTTTGGCAGTCTGGGGAACTTTATGGATCCTTTCTTATAACAATGGTTATAAAAAAATTCATAATTAATGGAAATGCTAATTTTTAGCTAGCAGTTAGTGAAAATAAAGGTGTAATTTTTTTCCCATCAAAGTTCACAGATCCCCCTGAAATCTATCCATGGGGTCAACTCTCATTGAGAATCCCTAGCCTAGTAGATAGAGAACCCAACTTGAAGCCAGGAAGTCTCCTTCTGATACATATTGGGTATCTGAAATTGATCTAGGTGATCATTGATTACCTTGAAGAAAACGTTCTGGTAAAGTATTAGGGATAGAAATAAGATCGCGGAGGGCTGAGTGAACCAGTGACAGGAAATAAAGGAAGACTATGTAGGTGATTCCTTTGCAGCATTTTGCAATAAAGGGAAGAAAGATGGTGGCAAATTATAGTTGTGCTTTTTGTTGGATAAGGATACCTGAGTATGTTACCTGAATGTGTTTATAGGCAGAAGAGAATCAGTGAAGTGGGAGAGACTGAAGATTAGTCTTAGGAGGAAGGATACGTCTTCCTGAGACAAAAATGAATGATGGCTAGTAAGGGGGTTTTGAGGTATGAAGGACAGCCCAGGGAATTAATTCATACTGGATAGTTCCTGTCTCCTTAGCAAAGTGGTAGATGGGTGAATGAAGCTAGGGGCTTTAAGAGTGTGGAACAGATTTGGAACAGCCATAATGAGGAATATTACAGGGAGTTAATGAAATAAAAACGAATTGCATGGGAGCTTTGAGGACTCAGTTGAGTTAAGATAGTTTAGATTTATAGTCAATCAAGTCAACTTGGTTTTTTTTGCAACTCTCTGCAGGAACAAAGTAAATAATGGGAATGACCCAGGCTCAACAATTGACATGAAAGACATAGTAGAAGGTCATATGAGTAAGGGATTCTAGGGTGTTAGATAACACAGCGATGAAATGGCTGACCATGATGTGGTCCCAGTTAGGCAGAGAAGCAAATGGTAATTCCCATACTAATGTAAAGGAAAGCAACATTGAGAGATTCATCTAATAAATTCAGTGACCTGTTGTAGCTTCAGAGGACAGGTGATGAAAAAAGCCTCTATTCTTTGGGTGCAGTATAAGGCATACATTTTCAGACATGGCAAATGGCTTGATTTATAAGTGTGACTCTCCTTTGTTATGAGGGAGAGTTCAGTTGGTGATGTGTATAGGAGTGACATTTTGAATCATAGTGATACAAAAAAGTATCCATAAAGCAATTTTTAAAAAAATTTTGAGACCTAAGTGAAAGCAGAAGGCTGATTGATGAATTTTGAGAATAGGGAAAGGTAGAGGGACATAAGGTCAGATGAGAGGGGAAAGGACATTTTATTTACATAAGCTCCAAAAAATAACTTCTTCATTTCCTCTTTGTTCTAATTTTTACCTAAAAAATATATCTTAGTATTCCCATGGCTCTATATGTGAGCTCATCCATATGAGTACTCCTTTCAGTTTCTGATTTACAAACTACCCATCCTGTGCCACTCTTATTCATATCCTCCCATAAATCTACCAGAAGGGGTCCAGTCAAAAGTGTTCCTCTTGACATTGTGTAGATTTCATTGAAGCAAGTGGAGTTTCTATCAGTTGTCATGCTAACTAGATGACTTTGATCCTGTCTTTTTTTCCCCCCAGCTATGTATTTCTCTGATGATATCCTTTATCCTGCTTCTGCATAATTTCTTATTTTTAACATATTGCATCCTGCTCATACTCACCACTTGCTTCTTCGTTGCCCACTGGGTGATACTATATTTCAGTTCTTCAGAGACTATTATGTTACATGAGTCACAGCCATACAATATCATTAGAAGAATATTAATATTAAAAAGATAAGATTTTATTTCAGAGAGAAGCTTGGGTTTATTAAAAGAAATAAGCAGTTTACCAAAGGCAATCCAGTCTATTCCCCTTAATTCTATTTAGTCCAGAAGAATTTATTAAGCATCCACTATATGCCAGACACTGTGGGGAGGGGATACAAAAATAAAAAGGAGATAGTCCCAAGTTCAAGGAGTTTATTTTCTACCGGGGTGAAAGAGCAAAAGGATAAGTAACTACAAATAAATGAAACAAATGCAAAGTACTTACAAGGGGTGTGTGTGTGGGTGTGTGTGTGTGTGTGTGTGTGTGTGTGTGAGAGAGAGAGAGAGAGAGAGAGAGAGAGAGAGAGAGAGAGAGAGAGAGAGAGAGAGGAGGAGGAGTAATTGGGGAAATCAAGGTATGCCTCTTGAAGGAGGTGGCACATGTGATGCCGTTGAAGGGGAATTAGAAGTTCCAAAAGGTAGAGAAAAGGAGAGGAATAGGAATAGCCTATATAAAGGCGAAGAGGGAGGAGATGGAATGTGAATGGGGATCAGTGAGCAGGTCAGTTTAGTTGAAATATAGAATATATGATGATGAATAATGTGTAAGACTTTGATGGGTAAAGAGAGATTGGAGACACTGAAGTATTTTAAATGCCAAATGAAAATTTATAGTTATCTTATCCTGAAGATTTTGGAACAGGAGAATAACATGGTCAGGCTTGCGTTGGGATACTAATTCAATTAATCTTGAGTGACTGTGGGCAAATTACTTGGCATCTCTGGGATTCAGTTATTTTATCAATCAAATGAAGGGACTGAAATAGAGATTTAGGATTCTGTGATCCTAATGCTTCCATGATAGCAGAGGAAAGATAAATGCACTTGTCATAGGAAGGATGAGAATAGTTGACTCCTTTAATTTTTACTCCTGCAAAGGTCAGGATGTAGAGTAGAAGAGCTAACTTTGTTGTGTACTTGTATTGTCCAGGATAGATGTACTGATGGAGTAGATCTATAAAGAGCTGACCATTTAACTGTATATCATAGTTTGGACAGTAGGCATTCTTCCTTTGTCTTTTCTTGTGTGGATAGTTAGCCCAAACTCTTTCAGGTGATTATAGATCTCTTCCAGGCTGCTCTGCAGTGTTTTGGGGTCTGGTGAAGTTATTATAATGTCATCTGCTAACAGGTGCATTTGGATGATTTTGCCATCTATACTGAGTCCACCTTCAATAAGAACTGGGTTGGACATCCTTCATGACTTGGAAATATCTTTGTTGAGCATACGTCTTCCTTTTTTTTTGCCTCGCTTGATATTAATAATTATAGGATCATTAAGCAAAGTTTTCTATTAAATCTTTTCAAGGAATCTTGTCTACTATACATAGGTCAAAATCATACACCTCATTTGAGGAGAGTTTTTAAGACAGACTTTTGCTCTATAGGACCAAATACTTTTCTAAAAGTCAACACATATGTGTGTAGCGGGATCTTGTATTTGCTACACCTTTCAGCCAATTTTTAAATTATAAAGACATAGGTCCACTGTAGAATATTATTCATCAAAGTCTTGCCTGTACCCTCTCTTACCTTCATCAAGAAAGTCCTTGGTGTCTGTATAGATTATTTCTATAACATTTTTGTAGAAATGGGTAAGTAGGGAGATATCTTTCTTTCAATGAATCTATTTCTGTTGGTGGTGCCACTATCCTTAGAATCCTCCAGGTTCACATTCCTTCCAACCCCCATATCCAAAGAGTTATCAAGTCTTGTCTGTCCTGCTACCACAACATCTCTTGAATCCATCACCATCTCTTCACTCACGCAGTCTCTACCTTAGTTTAAGCCCTCCTTGATTCTCACCTGAGCTACTGCATTAGCCTTCTAATTAGCTTTCCTGCTTCTAGTCTCTTCCCTTTCTATCCCTTATTTATCACTCTCCTGCTTAAAAATCTTCAATGGCTCCCTGCTGACTATAGGATAAATTTTCACTTTAGCCTGGCATTCAAATTCTTCTTGTCTCTTTGTAGCTTTCCAGCCTTATCTCCCACTATTTCACTTCTACATGAACCCTCTCTTTTAGCCAAATTGGTCTGTTTATTGTTCTGTCCAGATCATATATAACCCTACCTTTTCTAGCAAGTCACTTAACTAACTTCTGTTTGCCCCAGTTTCCTCAACTGTAAAATGAAGGGATAATAATAACACCTACCTCCCAAGGTTATTTTGAGGAGATAATATTTGTAAAAGTGCTTAGCACAGTGCCTGGCACATAGTAGGTGCTGTATAAATACTTATTCCTTTCCTCTTTTTCTCTGACTGATTGCTGTCAGGCAAGATATGCCTTTATTATTCTTGATTGGGAATCAGGAGGCCAGAGTTTGAGTCCTAACTCTGTCCCCTCACTAGCTATGTGACTGCAACCTCTTTGAGACTATTCATAAATTGGGGCTGCAAATATTATATATTTCACAGGGCTTTTGTGAGGATTAAATAAGACAGTGGATGGAAAAGGTTACGTTAAACTTTATTTAAGTTTCAGATATTATTTATTATTGATAGTAATAGTGTTTAACTACCCTGGTACTATTATTTCTCATCTTTGTGTGTATCCTGTATGCCCAACTAGATTGTCTAAGTCCCTTTGGGGCATGAACTCTTTTATATTTCCTTGATTGTATTATGTCTCTTTGTATTCACTGTGTAGTAGGCATTTAATAAATTTATTGAGCATGACCCTCTTGAGTGAGATTGGAAGGATATTGGAAGGAAAGCTGCTGAATAGTTTGCCCTTGTACCTACTCATTATGCTGTCTATGCTCTGGCCATCCCCTTCAGCGCTCATTCCCTTCCCCACTACCTCAACCTTAGACTCTACCCTTAGAACACTTGCCTTTGATAAGCGAGTTTTTACCTTGTGTTGCCAAGACCCATGCCTCCTATGTCCATTTCACTTCCTGGCCATCTTCACACCATGCATCCTGGAGTATAATTACCCTTCCCCATTTTCCAGCTTCCTTTTATTTATTGTCATCCATTGCAGTATAAACTCCTTGAGAGGCTGTCTTGCTTGTATTTGTATCCTGTACTGTGCCTGGCATATAGTAATCACTTAATAAATGCTCTTATCTCTCATTTTAACTGCTTATCTTTGACTAGGCATCTAGATTTTTATACAAGTAAGAGCAATCACTATTTGAGAAGTGTAATCTGCAAAGGAAGGTTTTGGATCTGGATAGATGGTTATGCTTAAGTGGCTTGACTTTTCATCTGTCTTTTTAATGAACATCTTGATTAATAGAAAATTGTCTTTAAAATCTCACTGATCTTTGTTCTGACAGTATCTATTTCATGCTGTCAGCAATGCTAATTTTTCAGAAGGACAAAGGATTCTTTGTCAATGTTTGAAATACTGGTGGATTTGGCTAGAAGCACCCCAAGCTGGTGCAAGAGCTGGTTTGGGTGAGGCAGAGTTCACAGACAAACTCAATAATGCTATTAGCATGAATTAATCCTCTAGAGACACTGGGACCTGATGACATCTATCAGAAGACAGAAGCCATCTGTCTTGTTTTTGACCAATTGATTATGTTTCAGATTTCTTTGTGAAATGAAATGTTTGTTTACTTTGGATGTTTGCAAGAAGTTTGATTGCTCTTCTACAATAAACATGTCCCTTTGGCAGCATCTTAAAAAACAACCATCCAGTCATGCTTTAAAGGCATTTTGGCAGTTTTTCCTGTCCAGGAGTCTTGATTCATTTTACTATGACTATAATTGGAGGTTACAAAAACGTATCAAGTAAATTCTTTATGAGTATTGAAACTAACCTAAATACTAGAGCAATTAAAAAAAATAGGTTGTTGAAGGTAGTAAGGTGGAGGCACTATGTTAGTCTTTCAGGGGGTTATTATTAGTATTTCTTTTCTTTGTTTTTCCAAACACAGTAATCACTAGGACTCTAGCTTCTCATTTAGGAATGCTTTAGAATATCATTGCTATTGCTTCTTAGAGAAGAGTTGGAAAAATACCAGTAAGATGGTCTCAGTAAGGCAAGATAGCTAGATAGAGCATTTTTTAAAGCCCTTACTACATGCTAGGTACTGTGCCAAGTACAAGCAAAAAGATAGTTATATATAGTATATATAGTGTGGAGATAGCCAGGAAATGGAATGGACTTATGAAGTGTGGGTCCTGGCAGCATAAGCGTGGGTCCTTTTTGAAAAATCACTATCAGAGGCAGGTGTTCCAGGGGTAGAATTCAAGGTTGGGCTCCATTCCCAGACAGATTTGTACCATGTATATATTTTCTGAGCTCAAACTACAGTTCTAGCATTTTTTTTGGACCTCAACACAAGTGCAAAAGAAATTTCCATATTTCAAAATCCATTTAACTATGCCATTGAAGAGCTTCCACCTAACCTTTAGTGGAAGGTGATTAATCTGCAATGTAATGACATGTTAAAAGGCAAGTATAAGAAGAATCTAATAGAATTCTATAAATGCTTGAATATATATGTTCGATTAGAATCATATGCATGTGGATTGGTATTAGTATTTGAACATGTTTTTATACAGATGGATATGGCCAAAGATGAAATATGTAAAAATCTCATTACAGATCATATCTCTTATTACAGATACAACCTTAACAAATAAACACTTGCAATCAATTTTGGTGATAGGGAAAACTAACTTTGAACTCCAATTAAGCAAGATGTTACCCCCAAAAATAATCCCATTCTTTCCATTAGTAGACCTGTATTACATAAAATAATTGTACTGAATTTATATAGGTATTTATTTAATAAGAGAAAAAACAAATTTCAACAGTTTTTATTCAAGAAATTAAAAATATAATTATTTTTAATTTCTTGAATAAAAACTGTTGAAATTTGTTTTTTCTCTTATTAAATAAGTACCTATATAATATTATTGAATTTGCCTCTTCTTCCATTGTTATATAAGTACTCATATAATCTTGAATTTGCCTTTTGGCCCACAAAGCCTTAAATATTTGCTATCTAGCTCTTTAAAGAAAAAGTTTTCTAACACCTGTATTAGAGAATATTAACTATGCCTATATCCTGGACACTCTTTGGGGTAAGCTGTTTGAATTTATTGGGATACTAACTTCTGTTTTGTCCTCATTGGCTGTCTTTGCCTCTGCCCCTTCCTTACATCCACTATTGCACTACCACCTTTTAGCTATTCTGCCTGTGAAGAATACTTGTTGTCTGGTCTTTGGGCTTAAATTTTTTTTTTGTTAGGCAGTTGGGGTTAAGTGACTTGCCCAGGGTCACACAGCTAGTAAATATCAAGTGTTTGGTCTGAGGCTGGATTTGAACTCAGGTCCTCCTGACTTCAGGGCTAGTGCTCTATTCACTGTGCCACCTAGCTGCCCCTGGGCTTAAATTTTGGATCAGGTTTTATGATGTTCCAATGCTACCTCCAGAAATTGACTCTCTTAATCTGTATAGAAGTTATTTTTATTTTTTTTTAAAAGAACCAACTTAGATTCCATTTCTTTCATGAAATCTTTCTTCTTTCCCGTCCCTCTTTCTCATTCCTACTTCCAGCTGAAAATGATCTCTTCTTTTTCCATTTCCTTAAAACAGTCTTTCCTTTGGCCTTCTACTATTCAACTTTGTACTTACCAGATCCCCCCTGTTAGATAGTAAACTTTAAAAAAATTTAATTTATTAATTTTTAGTTTTCAGTATTCAATATTTCATATCCAGAGTATAGAATATTCTTATTCCATAAGATTTTGAGTTCCATATTTTCTCCCCATTTCTCCCTTCACCCATCCCAAGACGGCATGCAAATTGATATAGGCCCTACAAGATAGTAAGCTTCTTGAGGCAAGGATTGTTGTATCAGAAATACTGATGTCAGTCTAGAAGGTGCCTCAGAGGTCTTCTATCCTAACTACCTTGATTTACAGATGAAGAAACTGAGGTTCAGAAATGTTAAAGGGCTTGCCCACTTAAAGTCAAACAAATCATCAAGTGTAATAAGAGGTGGAATTTGAACCAAGGGTTTCTGACTTCAGAGCCAATGTTTCTTTCACTGTACTGTGAATCCTTAGTGTGCCTTAGTAGAATGCATTTCATGTAGTGGAATTGAATTATTTAAGGACCAGATTATATGTATTACCTAGGGAGATGATTGATCCTCTGACCTAGGAAATAGAAATGGAGTCCCACTAAGTAAAACTCTCATTTTTCAAACTTTTAATGAACAGTTTAAGTTTTGCAGTGCTTACTAATTTTTTTAGGACCATGATAATAATACTGTAGAATTTTCACAGGAAGTATAATTTTAAAATTAAATTCGAGTTTTAAAATAGAGATTCCTAATATCAAACCAATTTTGTAGGTAGAGAAGAATTGATTACATGCCTCCGAATCAGGGGTAAAACTTTAATCCATCATCATAATCTTCTTTGTACAACTGAAAACAGCAGAACTGATAAGTTCCATATTTTTTGTACCAAATGCTTCACAGTAGTTCATGAATTACTAGTAGATAATTTTTATCAGCTTTCTCTCAGACACAAACCTGTTTCCAACTTTTCTTAACAGAAGGCATCACATATTATTACCCCAGAATGAGAATACCAGAGAGTCTCTGAACATAATCCAGTGACGTGTTTATGTACTTTATATGCAAAGCATTTATAGTTTGTATCATTAAAAGAAATCTGTAAACACATAAAAAAAAATACATTGCCTGAATGGCCAAAAGGATGTGCCAGAAAGTTCTAGGAGCTATAAAAGAGCTGCTCATTATCCATTTGATAATGATTATTTTTAAGTTTGGAAATTGCTTTCCTCATGACACTTTTTTTGGGGAGTGTAAATAGTATTTTTTTTTCTAATTATATGTATAAAGATCACTTTCAACATTCATTTTTTATAACATTTTGACCTTCAAATTTTTTTCTCTCTCTCTTTCTCTCTCATCCCCCTTCCCCACAATGGCAAGCAATCTGATAAAGGTTCTTGTAAACATATTTCCACATTATGAAAGAAGAATCAGAACAAAAAGTAAAAGACACAAAAAACAACAAAAACAGTGAAAATAGTATGCTTCGATCTGCATTCACACTCCATAGTTCTTTCTCTGGATGTGCATAGTATTTTCATTCACTAGTCTTTTGGGATTGTCTTGAATCATTGTATTGTTGAGAAGAGTAAGTCTGTCACAGTTGACCGTTGCACAATGTTGCTGCTACTATGTACAATGTTTTCCTGGTTCTGCTCACTTCACTCAGCATCAGTTCATGTAAGTCTTTCCAGGTTTTTTTGAAATCTACCTGCTCATCATTTCCTATAGCACGATAGTATTCTATTACATTCATATTCCATAGTTTTTTCAGCCCTTCCCCAATTGGTGGGCATCCCCTCAATATCCAATTCTTTGCTGCCACAAAAAGAGCTGCTATAAATATTTTTGTACATGTGGGTCCTTTCCCCTTTTTTATGATCTCTTTGGGATACAAACCTAATATTGGTATTGCTGGATCAAAGGGTATGCACAGCTTGATTGCCCTCTGAATATGGTTTCCCCATTGCTGTCCAGAATGGGTTGGATCAGTTTACAACTCCACCAGCAGTGCATTAGCCACCCCAGTTTTCCCACATCTCTAACATTTATCATTTTTCTTTGCTGTCATATTGTCCAATCTGATAGTGTGAGGGGGTACCTCAGAGTTGTTTTAATTTGCATTTCTCTAATCTATAGTGATTTACAGCATTTTCATATGTCTATAGATAGCTTTAATTTCTTCATCTGGATACTTCCTGTTCACATCTGTTGACCATTTATCAACTGGGGAATGACTTATATTCTTATAAATTTGATTCAGTTCTCTATATATTTGAGAAATGAGGCCTTTATCAGAAAAAAACTTGCTCTAAAAATTGTTTCCCATCTTTCTGCTTTCTTTCTTCTTTTTTTGCTTTTTGGTGAAGCAGTCAGGGTTAAGTGATTTGCCCAAGGTCACACAGCTTGCAAGTGTGAAGTGTCTGAGGTCAGATTTTAACTCAGGTCCTCCTGACTCCAAGCTCTATCTACTGTGCCACATAGCTGCCCTTGTATGCCTTCTTTCTAATCTTGGTTGAGTTGATTTTGTTTGTACAATAATTTTTTAATTTAATCAAAATTATCCATTTTGCATTTCGTAATTTATCTCTTTTTTGGTCATAAATTCTTCCCTTCTCCATAGATCTGACAGGTAAACTATTCCTTGCTCTCCTAATTTGCTTGTCTAAATCATGTACCAATTTCGACCTTATCTTGGTATACTGTGTGAGATGTCATTCTATGCTTAGTTTCTCCATTTTATTTTCTAGTTTTCCCAGCAGTTTTTGTACTTATCAAACAGTATATTATTGTAATCATTTACTTCTATGTCTTATGTACCTAATCTATTCCACTGATCCACCACTCTGTTTCTTAGCCAGTACCAAATAGTTTTGATGATTGCTGCTTTATAATATAGTTTTAGATCTAGTATGGCTAGGCCATCTTCCTTTGCTTTTTTTCCCCCTTGATATTCTTGACTTTTTGCTCTTCAGATAAATTTTATTATTATTTTTCTAGTTCTATAAAATACTTTATTGATAGTTTGGTATGGCACTGAATAAGTAAATTAATTTAGGTAGAACTGTCATTTTTACTATATTAGCTCAGCCTACCCATGAACAATTGCTTTTTATTTCCAGTTGTTTAGATCTGAACTTATTTGTGTTAAAAGTGCTTTATAATTGTGTTTATATAGTTCCTGGGTTTGTCTTGGCAAGTAGACTCCCAGATATTTTATGTTGTCTACAGTTATTTTAAATGCAATTTCTCTTTCTATCTTTTCTTGCTGAGCTTTGTTAGTAATATATAGAAATGCTGATGATTTATGTGGGTTTATTTTATATCCCTTCAACTTTGCTGAAGTTGTTAATTATTTCAAGTAGTTTTTTTAGTTGATTCTCTAGGATTCTCTAAGTATACCATCATATCATCTGCAAAAGGGTTATAGTTTTGTTTCCTCATTGCCTATTCTGATTCCTTCAATTTCTTCTCTTATTGCTAAAGCAAACATTTCTAATACAATATAATGGGCATCCTTATTTCACCCCTGATCTTTTTGGGAAGGCTGCTAGTTTATCCCCATTATGGATAATGCTTGCTGATGGTTTTAGATAAGATATTACTTATCATTTTAAGGAAAGCTCCATTTATTCTTATGCTCTCTAGTGTTTTTTAATAGAAATGGGTACTGTATTTTGTCAAAAGTTTTTTCTGTATCTATTGAGATTATCATATGATTTCTTTGGTGTTGTTATTGATATGGTCAGTTATGCTAATAGTTTTCTTAATACTGAACTAGCCCCACATTCCTGATATAAATCCTACCTGGTCATAGTATATCATCCTCTTGATAAATTGCTGTAATCTCTTTACTAATATTTTATTAAAAATTTTTGCATTAGGGGAATTGGTCTATAATTTTCTTTCCCTGTTTTGGCTCTTCCTGGTTTAGGTATTAGCACCATATTTGTCTCATAAAAGGAATTTGGTAGGCCTCCTTCTTTGCCTATTTTTCCAGATAGTTTATGTAGTATTGGAATTAATTGTTCTTTAAATGTTTGGTAGAATTCACTTGTAAATCCATCTGGCCCTGGAGATTTTTTTCTTAGGGAGTTCATTGATGGCTTGTTCAATTTCTTTTTCTAAAATGGGGTTATTTAAATATTTTATTTCCATTAGGACAATTTATATTTTTGTAAGAATTCATCCATTTTACTTAGATTGTCAGATTTATTGGCATACAGTTGGGCAAAATAGCTCCTAATTGCTTTGATTTCCTCTTCATTGGTGGTAAATTTATTCTTTTCATTTTTGATACTGATAATTTGATTTTCTTCTTTTTTAATCAAATTAACCAAAGGCTTATCTATTTTATTGGTTTTTTTTTCATAAAACCAGCTCTTAGTTTTACTTATTAGTTTAGTAGGTTTCTTACTTTCAATTTTATTAATCTCTCCTCTGATTATTATAATGTCTAATTTGATATTTAATTGGGCATTTTTAATTTGTTCTTTTTCTAGCCTTGAAAATTCCATACCCAATTCATTGATCTGCTCTTTCTATATTTTATTCATGTAAGCATTTAGAGATGTAAAATTTCCCCTAAGTACTGATTTAGCTGCATCCCATAAATTTTGGTGTGTTGTCTCATCATTGTATCTCTTTCATGAAATTATTCATTGGTTCTATGATTTGTTGTTTAACCAACTCATTCTTTAGAATTAGATTATTTAGTTTCCAATTAATTTTTAATCTATCTTTCCATGGCCCTTTATTACATGTAATTTTTATTCCCTTGTGATCTGAAAAGGATGCATTTAATATTTCTGCTTTTCTGTATTTGATTGTGAGGTTTTTATACCCCATATATGGTCAGTTTTTGTGTAGGTGCCGTGTACTGCTAAGAAAAATTATATTTCTTTCTATATCCGTTCAGTTTTCTCCAGAGATCTATCACATCTAACTTTTCTAAAATTCTATTCACCTCCTTAACTTCTTTCATGTTTATTTTGTGGTTAGATTTATCTAGTTCTGAGAGGGGTAGGTTGAGGTCCCCCACTAGTGTAGTTTTGCTGTCTATTTCTTCCGGTAACTCACTTAACTTCTCTAAGAATTTAGATGTTATACCACTTGGTGCATGTATGTTTAGTATTGATATTACTTAATTGTCTGTGGTACCTTTTTCAGCAAGATGTGGTTTCCTTCCTTTTCTCTTTTAATTAGATCTGTTTTTGCTTTTACTTTGAGATCAGGATTGCTGCCCCTGCTTTTTTTTGTTATTTCTGCTGAAGCGTAATATATTATACTTCAGCCTTTTACCTTTACTCTGTGTATATCTCTCTGCTTGAGATGTGTTTCTTGTACACAACATTGTAGGATTCTGGTTTTTAATCCACTCTAGTATTCACTTTTGTTTTATGAGAGAATTCATCCAATTCACATTCACAGTTTTGATTACTAAATGTAAATTTCCCTCCTTTCCCCCCTTTTTATACTTTTTGCTCTCCTTTTGTCCTGTCCCATCTCACCAGTGTTTTGCTTCTGACCAGTATCTCCTCCAATCTGCCCTGCCTTTTATCAGTCCCTCCTCCTTTTATTTCCCCTTTCCCTTCCTCTTTCCCTATGGAGTAAGATAGATTTCTCTACCTAATTGAATATGTTGTTCCCTTTTTGAACCAAAGGTTGGAACCACCTCCCCTTTTTCTGTCTACTTGTAACAGGTCTTTCATGCCTCTTCATGTGATATCATTTACCTCAT
Organism: Phascolarctos cinereus; assembly: GCF_003287225.1. Taxonomy (NCBI): domain Eukaryota; kingdom Metazoa; phylum Chordata; class Mammalia; order Diprotodontia; family Phascolarctidae; genus Phascolarctos; species Phascolarctos cinereus. The sequence goes on along the minus strand of NW_027555847.1, from coordinate 84,356,978 downwards.
TCTGCCTCCCCCTTTGCTCTTCTCCCAGTACAGTCCTTTTTTTCACCCCTTAATTTTTTTTTATCATTACACCAAAGTCAATTTGTACCCACACAATTTTGAGTTCCAAATTTCTCTCCCTTTCCTACCCCCTCCCCAAGACAGCAGGCAATCTGATATAGGTTATACATGTACAATCATGTTAACTCTATTTCCACATTAGTCATGTTGTGAAAGAAGAATCAGAACAAAGGGGAAAAACCATGAGAAAGAAAAAAACAGTAAAAAAAATGAAAGTAGTATGCTTTGATCTGCATTCACACTCCATAGTTGTTTCTATGGATGTTGATAGCATTTTCCATCATGAGTCTTTTGGAATTGTCTTGGATCATTGTATTGAGAAGAGCTAAGTCTGTCACAGTTGACCATTGTATAGTGTTGCTGCTACTGTATACAATGTTTTCCTGGTTCTGCTTACTTCTCTCAGTTCATGTAAGTCCAGGTTTTTCTGAAATCCACCTGCTCATCATGTCATATAGTGCAGTAGTATTCCATTACATTCATATATGACAGCTTGTTCAGTCCTTCCCCAATTGGTGGGCATCCCCTCAATTTCCAATTCTTTGCTGCCACAAAAAGAGCTGCTATAAATATTTTTGTACATGTGGGTCCTTTTCCCTTTTTTATGATCTCTTTAGGATACAAACCTAATATTGGTATTGCTGGATCAAAGGGTATACACAGCTTGATTGCCCTCTGAGTATGTTTCCACATTGCTGTCCAGAATGGGTTGGATCAGTTTGCAACTCCACCAGAAGTGCATTAGCTACCCCAATTTTTCCACATCTCCAACGTTTATCATTTTCCTTTTCTGTCACATTATCCAATCTGATAGTGTGAGGGGGTACCTCAGAGTTGTTTTAATTTGCATTTCTCTAATCTATAGTGATTTACAGCATTTTTGTATGTCTATAGATAGCCTTAATTTCTTTGTCTGAAAACTTCCTGTTAATACCCTTTGATCATTTAAGAAATAAATGTAACTTCTTAAGAGTTACAAGTATCCTCTTCCCATGTTGAGATCTCTACCATGTTTGTTTTTTTCTTTTCTGTTTATCTTTTTATGCTTCTTTTGAGTCTTGTATTTGAAGATCAGATTTTCTGTTCAGGTCTGGTCTTTTCATCAGGAAAGTTTGAAAGTCCCTTATTTCATTGAATTTCCATGTTTTCCCCTGAAGGATTATGCTCAATTTTCCAAGCCTTCCTGTCCTTTAAGGTAGAAGCTGCTAAGTCCTGTGTAATACTGACTGTGGCTCCTTGGTATTTGAATCGTTTCTTTCTCACTGATTGCAGTATTTTCTCCTTGACCTGATAGTTCTGGAATTTGGCTACAATATTCCTTGGAGTTTTCATTTTGGGATCTCTTTTAGGAAGTTATTGGTGGATTCTTTCAGTGACTATTTTACCCTCTGGTTCTTGGATATCAGGGCAGTTTTCCTTGATAATTTCTTGAATGATGCTGTTCTGGCTCTCTATTTTGATCATGGCTTTCAGGTAGTCCAATAATTCTTAAATTATCTCTTCTGGATCTGCTTTCCAGTTCAGTTGTTTTTCCAGTGAGGTATTTTACATTTTCTTCTATTTTTTCATTCTTTTGATTTTGTTTGACTGATTCTTGATGCCTCATAGAGTCATTAGCTTCCATTTGCCCAATTCTTATTGCTAAGGAATTATTTTTTGCAACTTCTTTTCCACTTGGCCAATTCTGCTTTTAAAGGAGTTATTTTCTTTAATGGATTATTTTCCCCATTTGACCAGTTCTGTTTTTTTAAGGAGTTATTTTCTTTAGTCAGATTTTGTGCTTTCTTTTCCAAGCTGTAGACTCTTTTTTCATAATTCTCTTGCATAACTCATTTCTTTTCCCAATTTTTCTTCTACCTGTCTTGATTTTTTTAAATCCTTTTTGAGCTCTTCCAAAAAGATTTTTTTGACTTGAAACCAATTCATATTCCCCTCTGAGGCTGCACATGCGGGCATTTTGACATTGTTGCCCTCTTCTGAGTTTGTGCTTTGATATTCCCTGTTGCCATAGTAGCTTTCTATGGTCAGGGCTCTTTTTTTGTTTGGTTTTTGCTCATTTTATAAATTTGAGCTCTGCTCCTGTGGTATAGGGGGCAGTGTCCTAAGCTTGCACTGGGGGTCAGGGACCTTGTCACTGACTTTCTGTGATATCTAGACTATAGATTCCCAGCTTTCTGCTTTCCATTGAATCTTGATTTTATTGGTTTTCTTTTACAAAAGCTTTTGAATTTAATATAATAAAAATTATCTATTTTATATTTTGGAATGCTCTCTATGTCTTGTTCACAGATTCTTCGCTTCTCCATAGATCTGACAGGTAAACTGTTCCTTGCTGTCCTTATTTGCTTGTGGTATCACCTTTTATGTCTAACACATATACCTATTTTGACTTTATCCTGATAGTATGCAGTGTAAGGTGTTGTTCTATACCTAGTTTCTATAACATTGTTTTCCAGTTTTCCCAGCAGTTTTTGTCAGATAGTGAGTTCTTATCCCAAAGGCTGGGGTCTTTGAGTTTATTAAACACTAGATTATTATGGTCATTTACTATTGTGCATTGTGTACCATATCTATTCTACTGATCCACCCTCTGTTTCTTAGCCAATAAGAGATTATTTTGATTATTATCACTTTGTAATAGTTTGTGATCTGGTATTGTTAAGCTACCTTCTTTCACGTCTTTTTTTCATTGATTTCTTGTAACTTCTTTTCCTTTGATATTCTTGACCTTTTTGTTCTTTCAGATAAATCTTGTGTTTTTTCTAGATGCATAAAATAAATTTTGGTAGTTTGATTGGTATGGCACTGAATATAAATATATTAATTTAAGTAGAATTGTCATTTTTATTACATTGGTTTGGCCTACCCATAAGTAATTAGTATTTCTCCACTTGTTAGGTCTGACTTTAATTGTGTGGAAAGTGTTTTGTAATTATGTTCATATAGTTCCTGAATTTGTATTAGCAGGTTGACTCCCAAGTATTTTATATTATCTATAGTTATTTTAAATAGAATTTCTATCTCACTTCCTCCTGGACTTTGTAATATATCTATAAATGCTGATTTATGTGGCTTTATTTTATATGCTGCAACTTTGCTAAAGTTGTTAATTATTTCAGCTAGTTTTTTAGTTGATTCTCTATCATCATATCATCTGCAAAGAGTAATAGTTTTGTTTCCTCATTACCTATTCTGATTCCTTCAATTTCTTTTTCTTCTCTTATTGCTATAGCTAGCATTTCTAGTACAATATTGAATAGTAGTGGTGATAATGGGCATCCTTGTTTCCCAACTCTGATTTTATTGGGAAGGTGTTTTAGCTTATCCCTATTACAGATAATGCTTGCTGATAGATACTGTTTGTCAGTTTAAGGAAAGTTCCATTTGTTCCTTTGCTTTCTAGTGTTTTTAATATAAATTGTCAGAAGTTTTTTCTGCATCTGTTGAAATGTATGGTTTTTATTGGTTTTAGTTATTGATATGGTCAGTTATGCTGATAGTTTTCCTAACATTGAATCAGCCCTGCATTCCTAATATAAATTCCACCTGGTCATAGTGTGTGATCTTTCTGATATATTTCTGTAATCTCCTTGCTAGTATTTTATTTAAAACTTTTGTATCAATATTCATTAGGGAAATTGGTTTATAAGTTTTCTTTCTCTGTTTTTGTTCTTCTTGGTTTAGGTATCAGTACCACATTTAGGTAATAAAAGGAATTTGGTGTAGGACTCCTTTGCCTGTTTTTCCAGATAGTTTATATAGCATTGGAATTAGTTGTTTTTTTTTAAATATTTGGTAGAATTTACTTATGAATCCATCTGGTCCTGGGGGTTTTTTTTGGGGGGGGAGCTCATTGATGGCTTGTTCAATTTCTTTTTCTAAGATAGGGTTATTTAAATATTCTATGTCCTCTTCTGTTAATGTGGGCAGTTTATATTTTCGTAAATATTTTTCAATTTCACTTAGATTGTCAGATTTATTGGCATATAATTAGGCAAAATAGCTCCTAACAATTTAATTTTTCATTGGTAGTGGATTCAACCTTTTCATTTTTGATACTGGTAATTTGGTTTTCCTTTTCTTTTCTTTTTTCTTCTCTTCTCTTCTCCTTTCCTTTTCTTTCCTTTTTTGCTTTTTGGTGGGGCAATCAGGGTTAAGTGACTTGCCCAGGGTCACACAGCTAGTAAGTGTCAAGTGTCTGAAGCTGTTTCTTTCTACTTTTAATCAAGTTAACCAATGTTTTGTCTGTTTTATTATTATTTTTCATAAAACCAACTGCTAATTTTATTAGTTCAGTGATTTCATTATTTTCAATTTTATTAATCTTTCATTTGATTTTCAAGATTTCCAGTTTGGAGTTTAATTGGGGATTTTTAATTTGTTTTTTTTTTCAGTTTTTTTTTTAGTTGCATGCCCAATTTATTGATCTACTCTTTTCTGTTTTATTGATGTAAGAATTTAGAGATATAAATTTTCCTCTAAGTACTGCTTTGCTGCAGCCCATGAATTTTGGTGTATTGTCTTGTCATTCTTTTTAATGAAATTATTGTTTCTGTGATTTGTTCTTTCAGATTAAATTAGTTTCCAATTTTTAATCTTTGTTTCCATGGCCCTTTATTGAATGTAATTTTTATTGCATTATGATTTGAAAATGATGCGCTTACTTTTCTTCATTTGGTTATGAAGTTTCTATTCTCTAATACATGATTAGTTTTTGTGAAGGTGCTGTGTACTGCTGAGAAAATGTATATTCCCTTATTTCCATTCAGCTTTGTCCAGAGGTCTATCATATTTAACTTTTTAAAAATTCTGTTCATCTCCTTAACTTCTTTCTTGTTTATTTTTTGGTTAGATTTATTGAATTCTGTGAGGAGAAATTAGATGTTATTCATCATCTATGATACCTTTTAGCAAAATGTAGTTTCCCTGCTTATCTCTTTTAATGAGATCCATTTTTGTTTTTACTTTGTCTGAGATCGTTATTGCTACCTTTTAAAAAAAAAGTTTTACTTTAGCTGATGCATAATAGATTCTGGTCTAGCCCCTTACCTTTACTCTGTGTGTGTGTGTGTGTCTGTCTGTCTGTCTCTCTCTCTGCTTCAAATGTGTTTCTTGGAAACAACATATTATGGGATTCTGTTTTTTTAATATACTTGGCTCTCTACTTTTGTTTTATGGGTGAGTTCATCCTACTCACATTCACAGTTAGGATTATTAACTGTGTATTTCCTTCCATTGTAGTTTTACCGCTGTTTATCCTTCTCACTCCTTTACCATGACCCTCTTCAAAAGTCTGTTTTGCTTTTGGCCACCACCTCCCCCAATCTGCCCTCCTTTGTATCAGCCCCACACCTTTCTCTTATCTTCCTTTCCACCTGATTCTGTATAGGGCAACTGTATACCCAACTGATTGTGTATGTTATTCCCTCTTTGAGATAATTCTCATGAGAGTAAGGTTCAAGTGTTGCCTACCACTTCCCCTCCACCCTATTTTCTCTTCCACTGTAAAAGTTGTTCCTTTTGCACCTATTTTATGTGAGATAATTTACCCCCTTCTGCCTCTTCCTTCTCCCTTCTCCCAGTTCATCCCTCTTTCTTACCGCTTAATTTTTTTGAAATCATCCCATCATAGTCAACTTATACCTTTGCCTGCTGTCTATGTATACTCCTTCTAACTGCTCTAATAATGAGAAAGTTCTTAGGAGTTAGAAGCATCTACCTCTGTATATATGTAAATTGTTTAACCTTATTGAATCCCTTATGATATTTCTTTTTGGGGGGGGTAGGCAATGGGGTTAAATGACTTGCCGAGGGTCACACAGCCAGTAAATGTCAAGTGTCTGAGGCCAGATTTGAACGCAGGTCCTCCTAACTCCAGGGCTGGTGTTCTATCCACTGAGCCACCTAGCTGCTCCTTTTTAAAAAAATTTTTTTAATTTATTTTTTTGTTTTTTTGGTGAGGCAGTTGGGGTTAAGTGACTTGCCCAGGGTCACACAGCTAGTAAGTGTCAAGTGTCTGAGGCTGGATTTGAACTCAGGTTCTCCTGACTGCTAGGCCAGAGCTCTATCCACTGCGCCATCTAGCAGTCCCTGAAGATGTTTTTTTCTTGAGTATTTTTTGTACTTCTTTTTTCCAAGCTGTTGACTCCTTTTTGATGATTTTCTTGCATGACTGTCATTTATTTTCCAAATTTTTCCTCTTGATTTTGAAGAGCTCCTTGTGGAGTTCTTCCAAAAATATTTTTTTGTGGGGGCAAGACCAGTTCACATTATTCTTTGAAGCTTTGCATGTAGCTGTTTTGACTTTGTTGTCTTCTTTTTAGTTTATGTCACCATAGTAACTTTCTATGGTCAGGTTCTTTTTTGTTGCTTGTTAGCTGAGGCCCAAGTACCCCAGTGAGACAGACCTTTCCTGCTCACCTCCTCAGTTGTCTTGGGCTGGAAAATTGTTTCACCCCCTACCGTTTTTTGGTTCTGCCACTCCATAATTTGATTTGAGGTATTATTTTTAAAGTTGTTTGGAGGGAAATTTGGGAATGCTAAGGTGAGTCGTTACCTTTATCCCTCCATCTTGGCTCTGTGTCCCTCTCCCCCATGAAACTGGGGTTAATTTTCCAAAACAATAGTAGCTACTCAGTACCACCTAACTGCCTGAAAAGGAACTTTTTGTTGGTGAGTTGTTTCATTTGTGTCTGACTCTTTGTGACCCTGTGAACCTCTGTCCACGGGGTTTTCTTAGCAAAGATACTGGAGTGTTTTGCCATTTCATTCTCCTGTACCAAATAGAATTTATATGATTTGCCCAAGGTCATACAGCTAAGAAGTTTCTGAGACTGGATTTGAACTGAGGTCTTTCTGACTTCCAAGCCCAGCACTCTGTCCCACTCTGCCACCTAACTGCCTGGAAAGGGACTTTACTTAGCTGTTATCTAGACCAGAGTCACAGCTCCTGGCAGAGCATATTTATTAAAATGTAATTGGGAAATGTTTAACAAAAGAAATAAAAATGCAGCATAGAAAATGCTAATTTGGGTTTTATAAGTGAAAATTGGCCCGCAAGGATCATTTTCTATTTGAGTTTAACACATTACTGATCTACACCAAACCCTATCACTTTAAAGCTTTTGTCCAGTAACTTGCCTATGATTACACAGAACTGGCTCTAGAACCCAATATCTTTTTTTTTCTTTTGTTCCCCCACTTAATAGTTTTTTATTTTTTCCAATTAGATAGTTTTCAACATTCATTTTTTAATAAGATTTTGAGTTCCAAATTTTTCTCTCTCCCTCTGTTCCTCTCTCTCCTCCCCAAGATAGCAAACAATCTGAAATGGGTTATACACGTACAATCATGTTAAACCCATTTCCACATTAGTCATATTGTGAAAGAAGAATCAGAACAAAAGGGAAAAACCATGAGAAAGAGAAAACAAAAAACAAAAAGAGTGAAAATAGTATGCTTTGATCTGCATTCAGACTCCATAGTTCATTCTATGGATGTGGATGGCATTTTCTATCACAAGTCTTTTGGAATTGTCTTGGATCATTGTATTGCTGATGAGAAGAGTTAAGTCTGTCATAGTTGATCATCATACAATGTTGCTGTTACTGTGTACAGTGTCCTCCTGGTTCTGCTCACTTCACTCAGCATCAGTTCATGTAAGTCTTTCCAGGTTTTTCTGAAATCTACCTGCTCATCATTTCTTATAGCACAAGAGTATTCCATTCCATTCATATTCCACAACTTGTTCAGCCATTCTCCAGTTGATGGGTATCCTCTCAATTTCCAATTATTTGCCACCACAAAAAGAGCTGCTATAAATATTTTTGTGGGTCCTTTCCCCTTTTTTATGATCTCTTTGGGATACAGACCTAGTAGTGGCATTGCTGGATCAAAAACTATGCATAGTTTTAGAGCCCTTTGGGCATAGATCAAAATTGCTGTACAGAATTAGAACCCAATTTCTTGCTTCCTGGTCTAGTGCTCTTTACTGTCCGTTCTTTATCTAGAGTAGCAAGGAATGTCCAGAGTTGTTGTTCTGATCTGTTTCAACTGAGTTTGCTTTTGGAGAAATTTATTTTGTCCTTTATAAATTCTGGAGAGTATCTACTATTTATTGAACCTCAGTGAATATGCAAAAGGTTAGTGGCCTAGGAAGACATGGTGGAGACTTCAGTCCTCTGGGCCTTAGATGGGGAACTCAAATTCAACATAAAGTAGGAATGTGACCATATTAGTAGAAATCAACTGTGTCACAGAAAAATTTTCTTAAATAGATGGGTAGCTTGCCAGTTGAACTTATAATAATGGTCTGATGTTGAAATATTTAGCCACTGGTGTGCATTAGACGTGAGGAAAAGCTCAGTCGCCTGATACTTTTCCTCTGCTAGAACCATTTCTTTGTGTGTCAGTCTCCAAGCTAAATCAAATACCTGGGTAAGCCATGCAGTTTGGGAGCATCTTTGATTTTATTGACAATGTAGTTTTCCATACATTGGCATTTACTACAGAGAGAGAACATAAAAGAGATGAGTGCCTCATGCTGGAGTAATATGGGTAATAGGGTAAGCCTCCTTTTTGTATGTTACAGTTATAGAGTTTTTCTTTTCAACATGTTAATTTGAAAAGATCATTAGGGGTCAATAATTAGGTTGTGGAAACATGATAATGATGTTTGCTTGCTCATTTTACAGAGCTGGTAAATTGTTCATTTTTATTTATTTTGTCATACATTCCAAGCTATAATTTATCATATTAATCTACTGACATTTTATTGCTGTATGTAGAATGTTAAAGAATTAACTCTTCTTGTTCTTAGGAGTAGGAAAAAGCCTATTGTGTATATGTAGCAGTTGCAGTGATGGCTAACTAGTCTGAAACCAATCATGAGCCCCTTCTAGCCACTAGTGATTTAGTACGTGATGCTCCCAGATGATTCCTCAAACGCAGTGTTATTTCCGGAGCATTGTAAAGTCATCTATTTCCTGTCATGCACAGATAGTCCTTAGAGGATTGGCTTATGGAAAATGAAATAAATAATTGATTCAAGAACTAGTTCTGTGGTACCACTTATAGGTCTGATATCTCCAGATACCATACTCCTTATGATCCTATCACAGATCTCTTCTAGTATGAATCACAAAGATAATCCTCATGAGGTATTTGAGGTTGTTGGGAAGTGCCGGGAAAGTAATGTCTGGTTTCTGGAAATCGGGGCAAATCTGTGGACAAGAATAGCTTTAAAAGTATTGAAACCATTTGTTTCAGTGTTACATAAGGAAACAATTAACACTGCACTTTGTTGTCCTGTAGACAGAGCTCATTAGTATTAAATTCCTTGGTTAGATGTAACTAAAAATGTAGAATTTGTTACCCATGATTTTTTAACTAAAAATAAACACCTATCTCGAAAGATTAAACAGCAGGGCCCCAAGTTAAGAGTCCCAGGCAAAGAGGGAATGTGTAAGTACTATCATGTGAAACTCTTCTGATATGACTCAGCTTCTTTGTTGAGCTGTGAAGAAAGAGCAGTTTGGTCACCATTGTGTTATGGAGACACACTGAGACAATTAATTTAATTTATTGAGTAAAACATATCATAATGAGCTAAAAGTAATAGCCATATTCTATCCTAATAGGTAAGGAGATGAAAGAGGTGATTACTACCATTCTAGTACTTTACATTACCAACATTCTAGGTTGTTACTTTGGATTTATATATTGCAATAGTCATTTCCATTTACTTTTCACTTCGAGCAGTAATGTAGTAGACAGTTAGGTAACACAATTGATGGAATACTGGACCTGGAGTCTCGAAGATATGAATTCAGGCACTTACTAGCTTCTTTGACCCTGTGTTAACCTCTGACTCGATTTCATTTCTATAAAATGAGGAAAAAATAATAATACCTAAAATTTCCCAGAGTTGTTATGAGTATAAAATGAGATAATATTTGTTAAGTGCTGGCAAACCTTAAAATTCTATTTAAATGATAGCTATTAAATATAATGATAATGATGCTGATGATCATTATCTCTCTGAGTGTTTTTTTAAACTTCCCCAATCAATAAGTGAATAAGTAAATCAAGGAGCAAGTAAGAATATAGAGCCAAAGGCGCCATTGTATTTCCAGTTTTCCATCTCCATCTTATCACCGGAGCCTACAGGTGCTTTGCAAAACATAGTATGAGTCATCAGGATTTCCAGCTTAATGAAGATGTGTATTTTTAAAGAATGGCATTCATTTTTCATAGTGAAAAGTGGCTTGTTTTAAATGGAAGAGTATTGAATCCCAAAAGAATCTTGTTCACATAATCTCCCATTGTTTTCTGGTAATTTGTTTTGCTTAACATGTGTTACTTTCTTCAAAGTCTTTCTACATCTGGTTCAAGAAAGATAGCATTGAAATATTGGGTTGATCTGAAAAATTTGTTAAATGCTGACCTCTTTTTTCTCTCAGTGACTAGGGGTTAACCTGGCTCCTCTTGTATGTAGCACATGTCGTTAACAAGAAGTAATTCCTGCTATTCTTCACTTTGCTGCTGTTGGCCTCAGTTTCTTCAGTGGGACTATATGACTTCCAAAGTTTCTTCCAGCTCTAAGTCTATGAATCTAAACCTTCCCTGCTGCAAAGTCTGTGTGTGTGTGTGTGTGTGTGTGTGTGTGTGTGTGTGTGTGTGTGTATTAATCATATCTCTAATTAGACTTTAGCTTTTTTGTTATATGCCATCTAAGCAAGTATCAAAAAAACATACAGATGAACTTAATTAAAAGTAGACATTTAAATATGGGTGGTAGTGAATGTTAATAGATCTTCCTGTTGAAATTGTTTAATATGGGTTTTCTTGAGTTCCAAAGCTTTTGTTAAATGGTGATGTGAGGAAGAAGACTGAATGCCAGGAGATGCTATGGTGTGTTCAACTATTGATGGATTAATAAGGATGTTACTGCTGCCAGTCCTTGTTGCATAATAATCTGCAGGTGCTACCACTAACTTTGCTAGTTTCTTTTGTTCATCTACAGCGTGAAAACTGGGTCTTATGTAACAAGGAATTGAGCTCTCCTTTTGTGTACTATCTAGTTAGTAGGAAAATTAGCTCCTATCACTGTGGTGTGTTTTTTTTTGCTATCACTTATTGCTCTCTTCCCTTCCATTTTTTGTATAAAAATTTTTATTTTGGCTTTAGCCCTAGGAAAAATGTCCACTTGTGAATGAATCTTAGGAAGCTTAACAGATATATATATTGACTGACCGACCAGAATATTTGAACTTTATTAATCCTCCAGTAAATACCTGTCTAGGTTTGAAGTTGTTTCCCTTGAGATTGTTATTTATATTGGGAAGTGCTAGTTTGTACTATTAATTTTCATCATTCCTAGTAAACTAGACTGTCTTGGCATGAGATTCCCAATTGTTTTGTAATGAGTTAGTTTGAGTTAATGAGGTCAAAGTTTCTGGTTAAATTCCTGGATGAGCTGTAGTTAGCCTAGAGAATAAAATAACCCTATTCTATGGCCACAGACTTAATCCAATAAATGTATGTCATTGGTCACAAAGAAGATTTGGTGTTGATGGTATTGAGCAAATCTTTTACCCCTAATATAGAAAACAGTACAAGGTACATAATATTTGCTGATGAATTGGTGAAACAATTTTTATGTTTTGTATTATGATGGAATCTGTCCAAATGTGACAAACTTTTTTGGGCAACTGATTCCTTCTTTAATTTTTTTCATAAGCAGATATCCCCAATAATTTTTGTTCCACATGTGGGAATTTTGCAAAGAAGCTAATTTAGGCTGATGTCAGGAAAAACTCTTTAACAGAGCTGTCCCATAGTGGGATAAGCAGCTTCTGGAAGTGGTGACTTCTTCCTCTTCCTTATTAGAGATCAATTTTTTTTATCTTTGATAGAGATTGAAACCTTGCCTTGCTAAGGATTAGTTTTTTTTGGTGAGGCAGTCGGGGTTAAGTGACTTGCCCAGGATCACACAGCAAGAAAGTGTCAAGTGTCTGAGGCCAGATTTGAACTCAGGTCCTCCTGAGTCCAAGGCTGGAGCTCTGTCCACTGCGTCACCTGGCTGCCCCAGGATTGTTGTTTTTAATGGAAAAAGACTTTATTCTGCTCTGTGGTACTTTGAAAACTGGAATCTATCTTTGTGATCTTAGTCAGGTCATATAACATCCGGCACTCTGTTGTCTCATCTGTAATGAGTGGCCACCACCTCACCTCTTAATTCTTTGGTGTTGGATTCCTTCAAACTCTCAAATCATTTTCCTGGTGAAGTCATAGAAAGAAACAGTTGGAATCTAATCATAAAATCTCTTAGAATACTCTTTGATCTCCATTTTCAAATCCAGATTCGCTGTCGCCATCACTCAGAAGCCTCTCCTTCGGGGATACACTCCGCAAACGCATCGCCCAGTTCACATCTTAGTGCCAGCTATCTACCAGCCCCATGGTCGTTCCCCCTTTTTTCTCAGGGAGTTCGGTTTTTGGTTCGCCATCTTCCCCTGTGCCAGAGCTCGTGTCCTCATGCTAGAGGACTCCAACATGTGTGATGATGTTCCTCAGCCAACTAAACTGCCGTGGCCTGTTATTCTCCTCTGTCTCATCCACACAAGGCCAGTTATATCTTGATCTGTGATCCCTGAGCTTAGTTCCACGATCAGGAATTCTGAACTTCTTTTATTTGCTCAGAACCTTCATAACTCCTGTGACCTCAGTCCTTCCGTACTTCAGTACTCTCCTAAGCCGTCTCTCTTGCTCTGGCTTCACTTTCCTCCCTTCCCAGTCTCTTGTTGTTTAGTCATTTTCCAGTCGTGTCTGACTCCTTGTGACCCAGTTTTTGGGATACTGGAATGGTTTGCTATTTCCTTCCCCAGCTCATTTTATAGAGGAGAAACTGAGGCAAACAAGGTTAAGTGACTTGCCTGGGGTCATACAGCTACTAATCCCAGTCTCTACTTTGTAGTCAAACAGGTCAACATTATACTGTCCTGTATTCTCAGATCCCTTGCCCCATTTCTACTCAGGCCTTGCCAAGCCCCATTCCATGGTAATCATTTGTCTCCTCTGTTCCTACTTGTTTGCTGTTGAATGCGTCTGGAGGAAGTCCATGATAACTGAGTCCGCTCCAGATTTGTTATGTAGCCTTAACTGGACACTAACTGCAGCAAGGCAGTCTTTTTAATTTTTTCTCATTTATTCTTTATCACACTTCCTACAGAAGCTATTTCAAATCTTTTCTCCTCAGGCTGCCATTATCACTCCCTCCTTTCACCCTTTCAGCTGAGGAGTACGCCTTATATGTTACTGAGTAAATAAAGACCATTTGATATGAACTCTTCCTTCATTTTGCTATTTCTCACACCCTTTGAAACCATCCTTCACTCTCTCTTCTACTCCATTCTCTGATGGACAGTTGGTCCTTCTTATCAGGCCAACAGGAACCCCTGGTCTCAACTGTTGCTTTAGATTTCCCCCCAGTCATGTTACCTTTCTTCCTAATCTTCATTGTTTCCCTTTTTGGTTCCTTTCTTGCTGCCTGCAGACATGCCCATGTCTCCCTTATCCATTGAAAAAAATTTTACCCTACCAAACCTCTCCTTTCTTTCACAGCCAAACTCCTAGAAAACAACATCTATACTTGTGTGTGTATGTGTGTGTGTGTGTGTGTGTATATGCATACATATATATATATATATGTATATATATATGAATATAACATATGTGTATATGTTTTTGTTTTCACCTAGCAAAGATTTTCCTTCTCTCTTACCTCCACCAATTGAGAACGCAATAAAAATAAAAAACCCTGTTACAGCAATGCATAACAAAGCAAGACAGATTTCCACATTGGCCATGTCAAAAAAATATATCTCATTCTGCACTCTGAGTCTTTCACCTCTCATTTAGGAGGTATGTAGCATGTTTTTCATTATTAGTCAGTCCTCTGGAATACTAGTTGGTCATTATACTGATCAGAGTTCCAGATTCTTTCAAAGTTGTTCGTCTTTACTATATTGTTGTCTTAGGATATAAATTGTTCTGGTTCTTTTCACTCTGCATCAGTTCATATGAGTCTTCTTAGATTTCTCTGAAACCATCCCTTTCATTACTTTTTACAACACAGTAGTACTTCATTACATTTATAAATCCCATAATTTCTTCAGCTACCACCCAATTTATGAGTATCCCCTCAGATTCTCATTCTTTGCCATCTCAAAAAAATTATAAATATTTTTGTACATCCTTATAGTTTGTTTTGCTTAGGATTAATCACTCCCTTAACCTGTCCTTTTTCTATTTGCCCTTTCTTCCATTTCCCTTCTCCCCTCTCTCGTATTTCCCTGTTTAGTGAAATGTATTTTTGTACCCAGCTCTGTGTGTGTGTGTGTGTGTGTGTGTTTGTTCATTCTTCCCTCCTTTGACCAGTTCAGATAAGAATGCTCAGCCTGATTATGTGATATAATTTTCTATAACCTTCCTTTCCTTTCTTCCCTAGTGTATTCTATTTCTTTCTTTCCATTCTTCTCATAAGATCATCAAGATATAATAGAACCACTACTAGGCCTTTTGTATAATTAGACTTCCTTTTGACTCCTGATGTTGATAGGGTTCAGAGGGGACAGACATATTTATTGTCTCCCCATACGTGAATGTAAGTAGTTCATACTTATTTTTTATTTTATTCCCTTATCATCATTTATGTTTACCTTTTTGTGTTTGAATTTCTGTGAAGCTTTTTTTTTTTTAAATCAGGAATGCTTGCATATTTTCCTATTTCACTAAAGGTCCAATTTTCCCCCATAAGAATATATTTCAGTTTTGCTAAGTAAGTTATTCTTGGCTGCAAAACTGTATCTTTTGCCTTTTGGAATATTGCATTCCAAGCTCTTTGCTCCTATTTAGTTGTAGGTGCTAAATCATTTTGGATCCTGACTGTGGCTCCTTTAGTACTTGAATTTTTTCTAGCTGCTTGCAGTATTTTGCTTTGACTTGCATGTTCTAGAGTTTAGCTGTGCTATTGCTGGGAGTTTTCATTTTGGTACTTATTTCAGGAAGTGACTAGTATATTTTTTCAATTTCTACTTTGCCCTGTGATTCTAAGAGATCTAGGCAGTTTGGGGTTCCCCCCCCCGGGCTAAATTTCTTGAAATATGATGTCTAGGCTCTTCTTTTGGTTGTGGTTTTCATGTAGTCTGATGATTCTTAAACTTTTCTTCTTGATTTGTTTCCAGGTCAGCTGTTTTTGCTATGAGATACTTTGTATTTTTTGCTATTTTTTTTTCAATCTTTTGACCTTTTTATGTTTCCCTGTTGTCTCATGGAATCATTGGCTTCTAACCAGTCCATTTGAATTTTCAGTGAGGTTTTTTGTTTTGTTTTTCCTGGACAAGGTTTTGCATTTCTGTTAATATTCTTTCCAATTCTTTCTTCTATAGCTCTCATTTTTTCCACATTTTTTTCCTCAAACACTCTCATTTCACTTATTAAAACATTTTAAAATTCTTGTTTTAATTCTTGCTTCATCTCTTCTAGGAATTCTAGTTTAATTTTTACCCAGACTGTGTTTTGCTCCGAGGCTTTGCTTGTACTTGTTTTGGAGTCATTCTCTTCTGGGTTTGTGTGTTGAGCTTCCCTGCCACCATAATAGTTGTTTTGTTTTTTTAATGGTGGGATTCTTTTTTTGTTTGCTTATTTTTCCAGTCTTCTTCTTGACTTCAGAAGCCAGGTTCTGTGCACTGCTGGAGGGAAGGTCTGGGCTAGTCTTACTGCTTTCTTAGGGTAGTGAGTGATAGGTTATTCCAGGGTCCCAGGGCTGGGGATCTGCAAGCTTTCAGTGTTCCCCAGGTGGTATAATTTAGGGCAAAGTCTGATTGCTGTCCCCCTTGTCTGAGTTCCGGGTTTGGCTCTGACCTGGGTTTGGGTCTGCTATTGGACTCAGCCATTATCATCTAGCGGCAAAATTCTGCTGCTTCTGAATGACGGAACTCCAAGCTCCTCATTGGTCTGGCATTCCTGCCCTTATTATTCCTTTGCAGACTTCTGCCTGGACTAGAAGCTAGAACTTGAACCCTATTCTGATCCTGAGATCAGCCATACCACACTGCAGGTTGCTTCTGAATCTGTTGCTTGCTGGGTAGGGGAGAAAATGGTGGGTGGGCACAGATCCACTTCAAAGTCCACCTTTGATCCGTGACTTAGAATTGGGTAGTGAGCAACAAATTATCAGTTCACACCTGTTCTGGTTGCAGTAACCCTGTATAGGTCTGGAGATGCCCCAGTATGGGTCTGGGCCTTCTGTTCGTACTGGTACACTGCCTCTCCCTGCCCAAGATGTGCTCATAGCCTGACTATATTCCCAGTGTCCTTAGACCTCTCCATCTGTGTCCCTGTACTGACAGTCAGGGCTGGCAGAATGACTCATTGTGACATTTTCTTATATTTCCCCATCAAAATTTCATCTGTTGCATTTTCTAGTTCAGTTTGGAGTAATTTTGTTGGGGAACTCATTGTATTGGTTCCTACTACTATGCCATTTTGATTTCTCATCACTTTGCCCCTCCACTTCTCTACACTTTTCAATATGACTTTCAGCCTTATCACTCAAATGAAACTGCTCTCTCTGAGGTGATCGGTAATTCTTAATTGCTAGTTCTGGTGGTCTTTTTTCAGTCTTCATTCTTCTTGGTCCCTTTGCAACATTTGATACAGTTAACTGCCTTCTCATTTGATTATTGTTACTTCCCTGGTTTTTTTGATTCTTGGTTCTCCTACTCCTTTTCAGAGCGCTTTGCTGAGTCTCTCTCCCACCCACCCCTACACACCCTCCCTAATCAGCTTCCATGGATTTAATGATCTCAGTTCAGTTGACTCCCAGATTTCTATATCTGTCCCTAATCTCTACCACAAACTCTAGTCCTGCATTTTGAGCATTGTGATTTCAAACTGAAGATGACAAGAAAAGAATTCTTCCTTCTCCCCTCTCCTCTTCTGAATTTCTCTATTTCTATTGAAAGCACCACCACATTTCTAGTCTTTTGCAGGTAAGTAACTTTGGAATCATTCTTCACTCTTCACTCTTCCCTTACCCTCCACCTCACAGCTTCACATATTGAGTTAGTTGCCACATTTCATTGATTCTTCCTCCACAGTATTTCACATATCGCTCCTTCTCTTCACTCACACAGACAGCATGTTATCACTGTCTGGATTATTGTAATAGCCTCCTTACTGGTCTTCCTGCCTCAGCTCTCTCCCCTTTCCATTCTGTCTTCCACATAGCTGCCAAAGTGGTTTTTCTAAAACACAGATTGTCTGTGTCATTTTCCTACTCAGTAAATTCCATTGGCTTCCTATTACCTCTAGGATCAAATATGAACTCTGTTTGTCATTTAAAACTCTCTTCAGCCTAGCCTCCAACTGTCTTCCCAGCTTTATTGTACATACATTACTCCCCTTGACCCACTCAGATGCAGCCAAAGTGGCCCTCTTAGTGTTACTTACAGATGATACTTTGCCTCCTGTCTCCTTACCTTTGTGCTGCCTGTCCCCAGTACCTAGGATGTCCGTTGTTCTTAAATCTCCTCCACCTCGTAGAATCCCTAATTAATCTTGAAGTTTAGCTCCTGCACCAGTTTCTACATGGAGGCTTTCTTGATTCCCCCCAACTGCTAGTGCCTTCTTTCCACTAAATTACCTTGCATTTATTTTGCAAATACTCCATATATAAATATTTTGTTTCTCTGGGATGTAACGTTCTTGAGAGCATAGACTGTTTTCATTTTTTTTCTTTCTATCTTTAGTGCCTAGCTAGTGCCTGGCCACAGTAAGTGCTTAATAAATGCTTGTTGATTGATTGAATTTTAGAGCTTTTAGAGATGAAAGGAACCTTAGTGATAATCACCTAACCACCTCATTTTATCATCTTAGTTCAGTTCCTTGTGTTGGCTTTTATTAAAGTTCTTTTTCTCTTTCCCAGTTCTCTTACCCTATATTCATATGTCATGTTTTCTTTCTAATAAATAATTTAGATGAGTTCAGCCTGTCCCAAACACAGTCTATACAGAGTTTAAACCTCTGTATGGGTGTAAGAGAGAGTACTTGGGGGGATAGGTTTGTGTAACCTAGCCACAAAATAATAGAGATAACTGTGGTCTGGATGGATTATATAATTTTCCTTGGTAGACTGTTCAAAACTGGGTCCGAGCTACTTGGGGAAGCGAGGCAGGCAAACTGGTGTGTCTTTATTTTCTGTCTGCTTGTTGATCCTTTTTCTATTATTGATCTCGGCCTCACCAGTCAAATCTGAATCCCCTCCAGAGGGAGCACAAATGAGATCTAGTCAACAAAGACCAGCTCTTGGGAACGAACTGAGGGGAAGGGAAGGACAATCATCTGTAAGACCACACACTTGGAATAGTGTTGTGCATCATTTCTCTGAGGAAGTCCTAGGGGCTCAATTACCCCTTCTACGGTTTAACCCCTAAGCTATTGTTTCTTGTCGAATGTAGAGGTTACAAAATTATTTGCTACTGATTAACTATGAAACTAGTTAGTAAGTACTTTGTCAAGGTAAAACTTCTCATTCACTTTTTGAAATGAGATGCTCTCCATTGTGTGTTTATTCTTGGTACAGTGATTGGCAGGAGAGTTTGTTGTTTTCCCCTCCAAGCATGGCTATTTTACAATTCTGACACAGGCCTAAACCTTGGGAGTGCTGGCATTCCCATTTCTCTTCTGTTAATCTCTTTGAGGTGGCTAGGGGGGTACCACAGCACATAGGGCACTGGACTTGGAGTACAGAAGACCTGAGTTCAAATCCAGCCTCAGATACTTAGTAATTGTGTGGCCCTGGGCAACTCACTTCACCTCTGTCTGCCTTTCTTTTCTCATCTGTAAAATGGGGATCATCCCAGTGTTGGGAACGATCAAATGAAATGTTTATAAAGCTCTTAGCAAAGTTCAGATACTTAATAAATGCTTGTTCTCTTCCCTCCCCCATCCCTTGACTTCATAATTTGGCTGTGAATCACCGATAGAACCCCTTGATGACAATTCTTTCCAGTTAACAGCAACTGTTATTAGAATGTGTAGCCTGAGGGATTGAATTGAAGATGGGGGGGAGGGAATAGATGACTAACAATTGTTTTATGAGATTGGAATCAATACTTATTTGGAGGTGCTTAGCCCACTAATAATCATCACTGGTCCTGTTTGCTTTCTTTCAATTCATATTACCAGTTGCTGCTAAGATGACCTTCCCCCCCCAAAAAAAAAAATCCTGGTGTCGAAAATAAGTTCTGTCCAGCTGGGGTTTTTCTTCCTTTTGTGAATTTGAAAAAAAAAAATGCTACATGGCTTCTCAGTTATGAGCTTTCAAAGCATTTTATTGTTAAGTCAATTGCAAAAGTACATTTAATTGTTTAAAGGTACAATTAAGTTACTGCTTTGAAGCAAAATGGCAGGCTTTATTATAGCACTTGGGAAACACAGAAAACAATACTTAGGCTTTGTGTGTCACTTTACAGCTAGAAACTCTTTATTAGTACTTATCAATTAATCCTCATAGCACTCCTGGGAGAAAGGTGAGTGACCAAGCATTATCATCCATTTTATGGTTTTGGGAAATGGAATCCAAAGTATGTTCTTATGTTTATAAATAGACAAGTGAGTAGCTCAAATCAATGCCCAAGTGTTGGCAAAGCCAAGGACAGCTATTTATGTCAGACACAAGAAAACGGTATACACATATAGGTGGCCTAGGTATTCTACAGGCTTGAACTGATTTGAGAAAACCTAATAGAAAAATTTCTATATTTGTAGATGAGAAAATTAAGAGGTAATTGGTTGCATTCCAAAACATTCATATGGTATAAAGGGAAAGTATTCTCTTTTGTGAAAAAGTGTCCTTAATGGGATTACTATAAAACTTTAGAAGTATCGAGGCCAGGCTATTCATTTTACAGATGGGAAAATTGAGATTATTTGGTTAATTAATGCTTTTGTTAAGTATGAGTTTTCAAGAATGCATTTCATGTCAGGAGGCATGCATATATCAACTATAGGTAGTTCTCTGTCATTGTTTCTTTTGAGGCCACTTTAATACTTGTATGGATACATGATTTCATTGATATGAATACTCCCTCTACAGCAGGGATTTTCAACCTCTTTTGTGTCAGGGATCCCTTTGGCAGTGTAATAAGAATAATGGCTAAACAAAATGTGGTGCTTAAATATAAAGAAATATTATTACTCTGATGTAAGAAAAAACAAATGATGACTGACAAATCCAGAGAAGCATGGAAAAACTTATATGAACTGATACAAAAACAATATACACAATGACTACAAAAATGTAAATGGAAAAAAGAACAACCACAAAACAATTGAAAATAAATGTTGCAAAAATGATAAAAACAAGCATGGCTTCGAAGAAGAAATGCAAGAAGACACTGCCTTCCATTCCTTTGCAGAGATAGGAGGTCCACTGGTATAGAATATTGCAGATGTTTTCAATATAATGATTGGTTTTACCAATTTTATTTTTCCTCTTTTTCTTTAAAAAAAATCTTCATATGGGATGACTCTTTGGTAGGTGGGAGGGGAGAATATAGAGGGCAATTTAAGCAATAAAAAGGAAAGCTACCTGCCTGGGTAGATTGTAGATTTAGAGCTGGAAAAGATGTTTTGATTTCATCAAGTCCAACACCCTGATTTTACCTAGGAGAAACTCACAGGGATTAATTTACTAGGAGAAAGTCTTAGAGGTAGTAAATGATAGTAACAGGATTAGAACCTAAATCATTTGACTCCAAATCTGGGCCCTTTTCTTTTCTGCCTCTATACTGGCTTGTTTGGTATCTCATCAGCTCCTATGAGTTCTGTGCAGATGAATTTTAGATCTTTTTTATCCAGCCCTAAACTCTCTTCTGATCTTCAGTCTTCCATCATAGTTGTCTATTGGATTTCTGGAACCAAGTGTTCTATAGATATCTCAAACCCAACATGTCAAAAACAGAATTAATTATCTTTTACCTCAAATCCTTCTTCCCTCTTTCAAACTTTCTTATCGTTGTCTAGGGTATTACCATCCTCTCAGTTGCCCAAGTTTATATAACCTTGGTATCATCTTCAACTCCAGAACTCACCCCAAGCATCCAATCTGTTGCCAAGTCTTTTCCCTTCCTAACTTCACAACATTTCTCGTATGCCTCCCTCTATACTATTGCAGTAGCCTACTGTTTGGTCTTTGTCTCAAGTTTCCCTTTTCCAATTCATGCATCATTCAGTTGCCAAAACATAAATGTGACCATGTACCCCTGCCCTGTCACTCCTCCACCCTTGCCCAGTCAGCAAACTCAAATGGCTCCTTGTTACCTCTAAGGTCAAATATAAAATCCTTTTTAGCTTTTACAGCCCTTCTTAATCTGACTCCTTCATATCTTTCCAGTCTTCTGTAGTCCAGTAACACTGGCCTCCTTGCTGTTCCTTGCACATGACACTATCTCCCACTCCATGCTTTTTGCACTGGCTTTCTCTGATGCCTGGAATGCTTTCCCTCTTCACCTCTACCTCCTGGCTCCACCTGCTTCAGTCAAGACTTAGCTCAAAGCCCATCTTCTACAAGAAGCCTCCTCTTCACTCTGTATATATTTTATACATACATAATTTTGTGCATGTTGTCTTTCATATTAGAATATGAGCTCAATAGCACAGTGCCTGGCACATAGTAGATGCTTAATAAATCCTTGTTGACTGACCAACAAATTTAGCACTCTTTGCACTGTGTTATGCTGCCATCTTTTTAGGATATAGGTGGTAGGATAACTGGTTCAAAAGGTATGATCAGTTCTGTGTTTTTTCTTTGTATTGCCAGTTTGCTGTTTAATAATACTGAAACACTTTATAGTCTTAACAACCAGTATAAATGCCTATTTCTTCATATTCCTGTCAAAACCGAATTCTACCATTCTTCATCCTTTTTATCTTATTTTTATTGATATATTTTGTTTTTGTATCTCCTTCATTTCCACCCTTCCCCCTCATATTTAGCAAGCCATCTCCTAGAGCCAAAATTCAAAGAGAAAAATGGTTTAGCAAAACCAACCAGCACAGCAGCAGTATCCAGCAGTGTATATAAAGTTCCGTATCCATAGTGTCCTCCTGCCCCCCCATCTCAGAGTGAGAGGGGTGAGGTGCCTTTTCTCAACTCTTCTGTGCAGCCAACATTAGGTATTATAATTATACAATTTTCAGTTTCTTTTTTTTCCATTTGCATTATTGCAAACATGATGTTTTCCTGGTTCTGCTTTACGTAAGTTTTCCCATGCATCTGAGTTCTTCATATTCATTGTTTCTTTCAATGTGGTAATTATATTTAAATTTTTTTTCTGGACTTACTTAACAAACATCTAATAAAATGTATATTTCCAAAAACGTAGTTGAACAGAAAAAAAATTATATATGAAATTGTAGATCCCTATTATGTACAGCTTGCTTTTCTTTTTTTTTTTTAAAGGCAATTGGGGTTAAGTGACTTGTCTAGGGTCACACAGCTAGTAATTGTCTGAGGCCAGATTTGAACTCAGGTCTTCCTCACCCCATGGCTGGTGCTCTGTACACTGTGCCATCTAGCTGCCCGCTTGCTTTTCTTTTTAAGAGTAAGTTCAGCATGTGGCCTTCAAAACTGTCCTGCTTGTCTGTGCTTCTTTCTGGCCTTGCCTCTGTTCTCTATATTTTTTTTAAGAATGCAGTAATATTCCATCATAATCACATAGCACAATTTGTTTAAGCAGTTCCTCAGTTGATGGGCACCTGCTTTATTTTTAATTCTTTGCTGCTACAAAAAAAAAGTGCTGCCACAAATATTTTAGTGTATATGTGATCTTTCTTTTTGTCTTTGTCCTCATTAGAGGTTGTCTAGCAGTAAGGTCTTTGGATCAAAGAATATGGACATTTTCGTAACTTTTATTTTAGCACAATTCCAAATTGCTTTCCTGGATAGTTGGGCCAATTTACAGCTCTTTCAACAGTGTGTTATATTAGTATGCCTTTTTGCAACCCTTTCAACATTGGCTTTTTCCATCTTTTGTTGTCTTTGTAATTTGCTGAGTGTGAAGTGAAACCTCACAATTGTTTCGATTTGCATTTATCTTATCAGAATTTGAAGAAATATTTCCTATTTAGTAACCTGCAGTTCTTTTGAGAATTATTTGTTCATATCCTTGTACCAATTTACCATTGGAGAATAGCTTTTGATCTTATATATTTGTCCTTAAACATACATATCTTTGCTACATACCCTGAGATACAAAGATTTTTCTCCAGTAGGCATCACTTTTTATCTTAACTACATTGATCTTGTTCTTGCAAAAGCTTTTTCATTTTATGTAATAAATTATTTTATCTTTCATGATCTCCTCTATCTCTTGTTTTGATTAACAACACTGCACCTAACCATAGTTGTTAAATGTTCTTGATCTCTTCTAATTTTTTTTAGCTTTTTGGTGAGGCAGTTGGGGTTAAGTGACTTGCCTAGGGTCACACAGCTACTAAGTGTCAAGTGTCTGAGATCACATTTAAACTCAGGTCCTCCTGGCTCCAAGGCGGGAGCTCTATCCACTGCGCCACCTCGCTGCCCCTCTTCTAATTTTTTTTTAAAGGCACACCATTATATTCAGGTCAAATTTCCATTTTAGAATATTCTTTTTATTATTTTGAATTTGACAAACTTAAACAAAAATGGACGTTTCCATATACATAGAAGAATAGAAAAAGAGAACTGTGTGTGATACTGTGAATCTCTGTTATAGCTTTTTTTTTTTTTTAAGGATGTGTTAAATTTAACTTGGTAGAATCAGTATTGCCATGCTTTTCCAGGACCCCTTCTGAACTTTTTTCTGTGCTCTTCATATTTTAACTTGTTTCCTTAATAGCTTTTCCCCCTCTGTGTGTCATTATCTTAGGGTTCTCTGGATTTGTCTCTTTTGTCATTTCATACTGCAGAGTAATCCCTTACAACCTTATACCATAATTTGTCCAGTCATTCCTTAGTTAATAGGTATCTACTTTTTTAAAAAAATAAATTTTTATTTGTGTGTTTTTCCTTACAACACCAAAAATATCCTCACTATCTCTCTTTCCTCCTCCATAGAGCCACCCCATATAACAAATTAGGTTTTTTAAAGACAAAAAAAAAAAGAGAAGGAAAACAGGTATAACTGATGAATATATGCAAATGTCTAAAAATATGGACATTGTACTACATTTGTGGCCATCCTACTTCTGCAAAGGGTTCAGGTAGGGTGTCCTCTCATGTCTCCTCTTTGCAGCTATGCTTGTTCTTTATAATTTTTCTGTGTTCATTTTTGATTTTTTTTGTGGTGGTTCTTTCCATTTGCATTGTTGTAGTCACTGTATTTTATATTTTTATTGGAATATTATGTCCATAAGAGAGAGCAATTATGAGGAAATTCAGAGAAATAAAGAAAGATTTGTATGAACTGATTCAGAGTGAAATAGAACCAGTAAAACAATATTCGCACTAACTATAGCACTGCAAATGAAAAGAATAATAAAGCAAACCTGAATGCTGTGTAACTATAATCAATTTTTTTTAAATGAGAGGCAGCATGGTGTAGTGAAGTGACAAATAATTGACAAATAACTGTAGTCAAGTGATTTAACCTCTTGGTGCTCTTAAATTGCAGAGAAGATGCTGACCTGCGTTAGTAGAGGAAGCTCCTCACTAGGAGGTATTCAAGTAAATGGAATTACAAGTTGAATTTCTGTCTTAATTTTATTTTTTTTAATTCAATTTTATTTTATTTTCAGTTCTGGATTCTCTTTCTTTAAATAGCAAGCTCCCTTAGTGCATTCAATCCTATTGGATGTGATTCACATAATTTTGTTGAGAAACATAGGTGTGTGGTTTTTTTTTTAGGCAACTGAGGTTAAGTGACTTGCCCAGGGTCACACAGCTACATAGGTGTTTTTAAAAGTGAGGTACATCTGCCATCATTTTTCTAGTTTTTCAAGTTGAAGGGATGATCTTCTACGGGGGACAGTTGGATGTATTTGGCATGATAACTAGTGGACTTTTTTTGCCACATGAGAGTTGAAAAGGGTGGGAGACATGGTCTTTTACAGTCTTTTAGGCTGTAATTGTCTAGATCTTGGTCACCAGGGCCTAATTTTTTTTTACCTTTGTTTTCCTATGGAGGAGAAGGACTAATAGTATTTTGTTTATATTGTTAGTGGTAATAATAATAATAGTAATAATAATAATGTAAAGAAGCATCTGGTGGTACAGTGGATAAAGCTCTGGTTCTGGAGTTAGGAAGAGCAGTCAAATCTGGCCTCAAACATTTAGTAGCTGTGTGACCCTGGGCAAGTCACTCAATCTCTGTTTGCCTCAGTTTCTTCAACCGTAAAATGGAGATAACAGTAGCACCTACTTTGTAGGGTTGCTATGAGAATCAAACGAGACATTTGTAAAAAGTGCTTAGTACAATTCATGACACATAGTAGACATGCTTGTTTCCTTCCTTTCCCCTCCCTGTAAACCTCATTTTCCTATTTAGATATCTCAGAGAGCAGCATCTGCAAGTGCCTGCTTTTCTAACATTTGATCTAGGGAGAAGAATTGAATGTACAATCTTAGTTGAACATGTAAGTGGTAAGATACGGAAGCAAATGATGGAGTGAGTTCAAAGACCCCCTTAGCTCTGCTGGGCAGAAGACAGCCTAGTGGTTTGGATATTTCCACTGTTTTCGGAAAAGATAGGTTTCCCTTGCTGAGAGTGGAGATCTGACAGCCCAGATTAATGAGAAAGGCTGTGAGTCATTTTGTCTTTTATGCTGCTTCATATGGTCTAGATAATAAAATGTTTATTAATAATATGAAAAGAAATTATTTGCACCTATTTAAGGTCTTGGGGTCTTGGCCTTAGGGGAGTTTTGAAAGCACATTTTGTCATTTGTGGAGTATGTAGAAGTCTTGGTTTTCTTGGTTCATAAGATTTAAAAGCTGGTAGGGACCTACAGCATTATCTAGGCCAAACCAAGTCCCCTCTGTTTTGCAGATGAAACTAAGGCCCAGAGAAGTTAAAGCATATGATCTTTTCAGCACACGAAAATGTCTCCTGAAATTTTATTACCATTCAGATTTTGTGTATATAAAAGCTAATTAAAACTTTACCTAAATTCTAGTCCACAATCATCTGTTCCACAATCAGCCAACATAGTCACTCTGAAACCAAAATATTTATTCTTCATTGGACTAATTGCTGACAAAACAAAGCAATTCATTATGTTCCAAACATGAATCAGTTTATAGAAAATTCTTATCATACAAATATTGTAGAAGCCGATTCTGCATGCAAAGCTGTTAGTATTTAATTTTTTTTTCTTTTCTGACAGCCACAAATGGACCTAAAAACACATGATAGAACCCATGCCAAGAAGTTTAAAAATCTGTTTTGTATCTCTGGAATATAATGGAACATTAATTTGTATTTGTAGATGAGCTTTCATCTCTTTGCCTAAATGTATTTTACAGATGTTTTATGGAAGTAATTATTACTATATTTTATTACCAAATCACTTCACAGATGTTCTTTGCTTGCTTCTCTTGAAAAACTAAATGATCTTTGTGGCCAAACAATTCACTCTCATATCCGTAATTATTGTATCATTTTTATCTTTATCTTAGGGATCCTAAACATGTCCTTATTTTTCCTAAAATGATTACTTAATTCAAAAGTGATGCATCTAACTTGTTCCAATTTCTCTATTTTTTTCCCTAAGGAAACTCAAAAGTCATGTTTCAAATTTAATCTGAGCCAAAAATATTTCAGTCATATTGTATTTCTTGTGATAGGAAGTGATACCCTTATAAAAAGACTGTATACCTCAGCTGTTCTTTGCCAGGAAAAAAAATTGACCGCGGTAAAAGTATGATAAAAGAAAAGAAAAAGGAAAGGAAATCTGTATGTTTAGGCAACTGTTATTATGATTTGAATACCAACTTATTCTAGTATGGTTTTAATTTTTTGGCCCATATGTCTTTACTGAGTAGTAACTTTCTTAGCCTTCTCTTAAGGTGCTAGAAAACTTTACAGCTTGTAATCAGATCAAGTAATATGCAGTCTTACAACCGGTAGAAGGAGCCATTTTGCCCTCAAATATTAAAACATCATCAACCATCATCAAAATAATTTTTTTAGTCCCTTGTAGCTTATAGAACATTAGTACTAAAGGGCTGAGGTAGGGACAAAGATTAGGTAAGGCTTAATCCCCAATCTCAAGGAATTTGAAGTCTAGTTGCACCAACAGAGAGCAGTCTGTGGTACAAATCAAGAGTGGTAGTCATAATTAAGTGTTAAGGAAAGTGGAAGAATCACTGAGACCTGTGGTGAATTGTCTAGGCTTCATGGAGGAGATGGAACTTGAAATAAATAGAACTTAGGCAAAAAAAAAGAAAAAGAAAGAAAACTGGGGAAGAACTCTCAGGTACAGGATAGAGACTGTTAAGAGTGCAAAGTTTGGAGTGGGCATTGTTTGTACAGCATCTGTTCAGGTAACAATAACACTAATGTAGGAGACCTTGAAATAATTTGTTTGGCTAGTAAATCTTTCTTCAGGAAATCTGGCCTGGCAGGTCCCTGCTTGCTGTTCTGTTCATTTTTTTTTTCAGACATTAGAATAATTGTTTAAATAGATGTAATAAACTTCAGCTGGGTGGGGAGATTAAAAGGGAATGGCATGGTCTGTATGTATAAGGCTTGATATTTAAAAGGCGGTGAAAAAGGAATGCAATAATGCAAATGATAACACTAAAAGCAATAAAACTTGATGAATTATAATGAACAATCTCAGTCATGGAGAATTGATTAAAAAAAAACCAAACAAACAACCTCCTTCCTCTTGGTAGAGAGATGGGAATTATGGATGTGAAATATAGAGTATACTGACATTCATGGTTGGTCACAGTGACTGTATCTTCACTCTTTCCTTAGATGTTTTTACTTGTTACTGGGAAGGTTTCAGTTAGAGGAATGGATTTTAAGAAAAAACAAAAGGTTTCAGTTGGGGTGACAGATTTTGACAGAAAAATGAAAGGCAATAAATCTTTTAAAAAATGAAATAAAGGCATGATAGACACTGAGATCAGGGACAGAATTAGTTAGAAGAGGAATTGAAAATACTGTTCCCTGAATCCTCATTCTGGTGGCTCATGAGCCCTGGATGAGGAGGATATCATGAGCTTGTGATGCTTTGGGATTGGGAATTCTGAGCTCTGTCTTGCTTTCTTTCCTTCCCCCATAGGTCTGTCCTACTGTAGACCATGAGTAGGTAATGCACAGTGAGGACTATTGGGAGCCATGTCAGACGAGTCAATCTCAGGGAGTGATCCAGACTTGGACCCAGACTTGGAGCCGGAGGATATGGAAGAGGAGGAGGAGGAGGAGGAGGAGGAGGAGGAGGAGGAGGAGGAGGAGGAGGAGGCAATGGAGGAGGGCAATGATGGGGATGATGAGGAAGACTTGCTTGATGAGAATGGTAAGTATTTGGCGTTTCTGATATACTTCAATCCATCAGTGTCTTTTCAGTAATGGTTTGGTAAGAGTGGGGGAATTCCCTTTCTTGTTTTTGCATATTTAAAAGTAAATGTTTTATTCCAAGAGAGTTCTTGATATTTTATTTATTATTGGATTTCTTTTAAAATTCACAATGAGAGATTGCAGCAAAGTATTTTTTTTAAACATATAAATACAGGGGTACAAAAGAAACAGGCTTCATACTGCCAGTGCCTCCTGATGAAATAGTTCTTGGTGATGTGCTAGAAAATATTGTTACCACTTTATGGAACTATAAGGCAGCCTGGTACAGCAGAAAGAGCTCCTGCTTTAGTAGGAATTAGGAGACTTGGTTCTACCTCTGACTTGATTTGTGACCTCGGACAAATCCCTTCTCCACCGTGTGCTTCAGGTTCCTCTTCTGTAAAATGAAGCGGTTGGATTAAATGATTTTTCTAAGGTTATCTTCTACCTCTAGTGGTCTGTGATTTCTCTGTGTCTTAGTCAGTGGAGCCTCAGTTGGGCATTTTGTTTCTTGTAATTTTGCTGACTCATTGTTTCAATTCTTCAGGTTCTTCTGTGAGGGGACTGGCTCAAGTGGCAGTAGACCTTTTATTTACCCCAAATTCCTTCATTACAGTGTCTGATGATCTGAATACTTGATGATCAGTTGGTTTAAAACTGTTTTTTCAGCCTAGCCATAGGCTTTCAGTTCTGTCCTTTCACAAGGTGATTGATTGTCAGCAAATAGGAGATGACTAATAGGATTATATGGTCATCATACCTTTCAAGAGTCCTGGGACCTCTATACTGCCTATTAGCATTCTGTGAGTGGAAGTTGCAGAGAAGCTAATTTCAGAAAGGGAACTCACTATCTCCTGAGCCAGTTGATTATGCTTTGAGACAGCTCAGATTGTTTAGGAAATGTTTATTCTCATTGGAGGTCTTTAGTCAGGGAAGATGACTGCTTGTCAAGAATATTGAAGAAGTGATTCATATTTAGTTATAGGTTGGACTCGATGACCATAATAATCAATAGGCTAAAGGATCTGAAGAGGCAGAGTGGAAGAATATCATCTATTTTTAAATTTATTATTATTATTATTTTTAGGCAATTGGGGTTAAGTGACTTGCCCAGGGTCACAAAGCTAGTAAGTGTCAAGTGTTTGGTCTGAGTCTGGGTTTGAACTCAGGTCCTCCAGACTTCAAGGCCAGTGCTCTATCCACTGCGCCACCTAGCTGTCCTGGAAGAATATCATCTAGAGAAAGGGAAGAAGGTCTTTGGATTTAGTAATAAATAATTGATAACCTTGGACAGAGCTGTTTCTTTCTGGGGTGGGGACTGTGAAAAGGTGGAGGCAATGGGTATAGAGAGCTTTGTCTTCTCAGTTTAATTATGAAAGGAAGGAGCAATATAGGAAGCAGCTTGAGGGGATGTTAGAGTGAAGGGAGATCTGAGGATGTTCTTAGACAACAACAAAGAAGCTGGTGGTTAAGGATCAGTTGAAAACTTAAGGGTAGGGAGGAATGATCAAAGGGCTAACCTCCTAGTGTAAATGGGAAGGCGTGGGATCAAAGACAGCCAGCAGAGGGCTTGCAAGGAGAATGCCACCTCATACTCCTAGACTGGAGCAAAGAAAGAGAGGATGGGGAATAATGCTGAGGTGAGTTGGAATATGATTTGGGGAAAAAAAGAAGCTCATGACAGAGGATGAATTTTGAGAGGTAAAGATGATCGTATAGAGGTTTGAGAAGAGTGAATTTGAAACCGCCATGGAATGGAACAGCTGGTTAGATGATGGTATATGAGAAGGGGACTTAGATTTCTTGAACATAGCTCAAAATGTAGGAATGACAGGTACCTTGTTTATGGACAAGCCTGTACCAACAAAAGGCAAATAAAAATGTATTTGTCTGGAGTATTGCAGACATAATCAAAGGACTTTTAAATGAGAAGGGGAGGGAGGGAACTGTATATACATCCAAGCCAGGTACCATAAAAAGGATTATCAGCAGTGTCACAGGCTTCGGAGAGGTCTAGGAGAATGAGAATTGAGAAAAGGCCTTTGAATTTGACAATTAAGAGATAACTGAAAACTTTGGAAAGAGAAGTTTTTGTGGAATGGTATAATTGGAAGTTGGATGGTAAGAGATTAAGTAGGGAATGAAGGGAGAGAAAATGGAGGCACCTATTATAAATTTATCTTTTTGAGGAGTTTATCTACAAAGGGCAGAAGAATAATAGAATAATATTTAGCTAGGATGGAAGGATCAAGTGACTGTTTTTTCAAGATGGGAGAGACATGGACATGTTTATAGGTAGTGATGAATGAGCCAGTTGACAGGGAGTGATTGAAAATAAGTGATAGAGGGCTATAAAACTGTTTTTACCTTTTGACCCAGCCCTACCACTACTAGATCTGTATCTCAAAAAGATAAAAGAAAAAGGAAAAGGAGATACAAGGAGTACCAAAGTATTTATTGCAACTCTTTTTGTAGTGGCAGAGAATTGGAAATTGAGGGGTTGCCTCTCAGTCAGGAATGGCTGAACAGGTTGTGGTATATGATCGTGATAGAATATTCTTGTGCTGTATGATGAGGGAAATGGTTTCAGAAAAATTTGGGAAGATATATAAACTGATGCAAATTGGAGCGAGCAGAACCAGGAGAACATCGTACACAGTAACGATAATATTGTAATGATGACCAGCAGTGAAAGACTTAGCCAACTGATCAATACAATGATCCAAGGCAATTCTAAAAGAACTAATGATGAAAAATTGGTCCACCTCTAGAAAGAGAGAACTGATGAACTCTTTTTTTTTAAAAAAGTAATTGGGGTTAAGTGACTTGCCCAGGGTCACACAGCTAGTAAGTGTCAAGTGTTTGGTCTGAGGTCGGATTTGAACTCAGATCCTCCCAACTTCAGGGCCAGTGCTCTATCCACTGCGCCACCTAGCTGCCCCTTGATATGAACTCTTAATGCAGACTGAAGCAGATTGTTTTTCACTTCCATTCTTTTTCTTTTCTTTTCTTTTGTAACATAATACAGAAATATGTTTTGCGTGATTTCATATATGTAATGGTTATCATATTGTTTGCCTTCTTAATGAGTGGGAGAGGAGCTGGAGGGAGGGAGAGAATTTGAAACTAAAATTTTTTAAGTTAATATTAAGAATTAATTAATATTTTTTAAAAAAAGAAATTAAGTGATGAGTGGGAATGGCAGAGGGGGCAGACTGTTGGAGGAAGATAAGGTGGCATGGGATCTTTTGAACTAATAGATAGGTTAGCCTTGGGAGCAAAGCCATTTTGTCACGTGAAATGGATAAGGAGGAATTAGTGGCAGAAAGAATCTGAGTAATATGAGATGATGAAGAGAGAAGAAGAGAGAGCTCATGGTGCATGTCTTCAATTTTTTCTGTAAAATATGAAGTGAAGTTCTCTGCTGAGAGAATATGGGGTGGGGGAGCTATGGGAGGTTTGAGGAGGGTTAAGATCTGCTGTGGAGATGGGAGAGTGAGTTGGTAAGGGGGGGGCATAGTAGGATTGATTAGTAGCAATGAGGACCTAGATGAGATTGTATAATATAAATTTGTGTTTTTTTGTAAAAAACAATTTTTAACATTCATTTTGAAAACTTTGAGTTCCAAATTCTCTCCCTTTCTCCCTCTCCACCCCTCCCCCATCAAGAAGGCAAGCAGTTCAATATAGGTTATACATATATAACATAAATTTGTAAGAGACCCAGTCAGAACAGTTGCCTGATTTTCTCCACCCTTGTTCAGTAAGCATGTAATAGTGAAGGTGACAAATGGTGGGAATGGTCCAAAGCTGCGGCTTGGCCAGGCTTAATCAGTGATATGATAAAGGGACTGGGGATTTAAAAGAGGAGGACAGTGTAGAGTTGAATTGGTTCACCAAGGGATGAAGAGAAGAGAGAGTGGCTGGTGCTGGGGAGAGGGCCTCAGAGAGAATTGAAGGATCAAGGAATTTGAGATGATGGTGTGAGTGAAGAGGAGCAGAGTTTTGTAAGGGAAGGCAGAGGGAAATGTGAAAAGCCAACAACTTATAGTTGGATATTTTGAAATTCTTAAACATAGAGGTGTAATACATTAGTGGGTGAGTACATTTGTGACAAAATCAAGTGTATGACAATGTGAAATATCTTATTGGAAAAACAACTGATCTGGAAAATAGACCCAGGAGAGATCATTTAAAAATTTTTGGACTACCTGAAAGCCATGATCAAAAAAAGCCTACATGTCATCTTTCAAGAAATTATCAAGGAAAACTGCCTAAATATTCTAGAACCAGAAAGTAAAATAGGAATTGAAAGAATCTACTGATCACCTCCTGAAAGAGATCTCAAAATGAAAACTGCCAGGAATATCATAGCCAAATTCCTGAATTCCCAGGTCAAGGAAAAAATATTGCAAGCAGCTAGAAAGAAACAATTCAAGTATAGTGGAGCCACAGTCAGGATAACACAAGATTTAGCAGCTTCTAAATTAAAGGATCATAGGGCTTAGAATATGATATTCCAGAGGGCAGAGGAACTAGAATCATATCCAGGAATCACCTACTGAGCAAAACTGAGTATATAATCCTTCAGGGGAAAAATGGACATTCAATGAGATAGAAGACTTTCAAGCATTCTTGATGAAAAGACCAGAGCTGAATAGAAAATTTGGCTTTCAAATACAAGACTTAAGAGACGCATTAAAAAGGTAAACAGGAAAGGAAAATCATAAGGGACTTAATAAGTTTAAATTGTTTACATTCCTACATGGGAAGATATTTGTAACTCATAAGACCTTTCTCATTATTAGGGTAGTTAGAAGGAGCACATGTAGACAGAGGGTACAGGTATGAGTTGAATTTGAAGGGATGATATCTAAAAAATAAAATTAAGGGGTGAGAGAGGAATATATTGGGAGAAAGAGAAAGGGAGAGGTAGAATGGGGTAAATTATCTCATGTAAAAGAGGCAAGAAAAAGGGCAGCTAGGTGGCGCTGTGGATAGAGCACTGGCCCTGAAGTCAGGAGGACCTGAGTTCAAATGTGACCTCAGACCAAAAACTTGACACTTACTTACTTAAGCTGTGTGACCCTGGGCAAGTCACTTAACCCCAATTGCCTTTAAAAAAAGGCAAATAAAAGCTTTTGCAGTTGAGGGGAAGAGGGGGGAGGTGAGGGGAAGTGAGTACACCTTATTCTCGTCAGGATTGGCTCAAAGAAGAAATAATATACACACTTAATTGGGTATAGAAATCTATCTTACTTAACCCTACAGGAAAGTAGGAGAGGAAGAGGATAAGAGAAGGGTGGGGGGGTTGGTCAGAAGCAAACCACTTTTGAGGAGGGACAGGGTGAAAGGAGAGAGAGAATAGAAAAAACAGGGGCAGGGTATAGGATGGAGGGAAATACAGTTAGCAATAGTAACTGTGAAAAAATTTTTGAAGCAGGTTTCTCTGATAAAAACCTGATTTCTCAAACATGCAGAGAACTGAGTCAAATTTATAAAAATAAGAGCCATTCTCCAACTGATAAATGATCAAAAGGTAGGATCAGTTTTCAGATGGAGCTATCTGTAGCCATATGAAAAAATACTCTTTCTATTGATTGGAGAAATGCAAATTAAAACAATTCTGGGGTACTGCCTCATACCTATTAGATTGGCTAATAGGACAGAAAAGGTAGATGACAAATGTTGGAGGGAATGTGGGAAAAATGAGACTTTAATGCATTGTTGGTGGAGTAGTGAACTAATTCAGCAATTCTGTAGAGCAATTTGGAACTATGCCCAAAGAGCTATAAAACTGTGCCTAGCAATACCACCACTACTAGGTCTGTATCCCAAAAGAGATAAAAAACAAAAAGGAAAAGAACTTATATGTATAAAAATATTTATGGCAGTTCTTTTCTGGGGGTAAAGAATTAGAAGTTGAGGGGATGCCCATCAATCAAGGAATGGCTGAACAAGTTGTGGTATGTGATTATGATGGAATACTGTTTATTGTACTATAAGAAATGATGAGCAGAAAGCTTAGAAAAACCTGGAAAGACTTGCATGAGCTGAAGCAAAGTGAAATGTTCTGCACACAAAGTAACAGTAATATTGTAAAATGATCAGCTATGAATGACTTAGCTATTCTTAGCATAGCAACAGTGATCCAAGACAACTCTGAAAGACTTGTGATGAAAAATGCTATCCATCCCCCAGAGAAAGAACTGTTGGTATCTAAGTACAGATTGAAGCATACTTTTTTTTTTACTTTATTTATTTTTCTTGAATTTTTTTCTTGTTTATGTCTTCTTTGACAGCATGACTATTAGGAATATGTTTTGCATGACTACACAAGTATAACCAAATAGAATTTCTTGCCTTATCAATGGGAAGGAGGGGGAGGAAGAGAGAGAATTTGGAACTCGAAGCTTTAAAAACAAATATTAAAAATTGTTTTTACATGTAACTAGGGAAAAATAAAATACTAAATAATTATTTGCTAGCCATAATTAATAAAATTGATTATTAGTTACCCAGAAAAACAAAGAATAGCTAGTACTCATACTTCACAAATCAAAAAATTGAGAAAGAAAGCACCCTATTGGAATCCCTTTATGAGATATATAGATATATAGATATATATAGATATATAGATATATAGTCCTATATACCTGTATAAATATAGTCCTAATGCCTAAACCAGGGAAAGATAAAACATGGAAAGAAAACTATAGGCAATATTATTAATGAACATTGATGCAGAAATTTTAACAAAATCTTATCAAACAGAATATGCATTTATTTACCCAAAGAATCATTCATTATGACCAACTGGGATTTATACTCTGGATGAAAGGATGGTTCAACATTAAGGAAACGATCAATATAATCATATAAAAACTAATATCCAAAATGACGTATTAATTTTAAAAAACAGCCTTTGACAAAGTACAGTACTCTTTTATGCAAAACAACAACAAAAAACCCTATTGTATTATATACAATGTAATAAGTATTGACATAGAAACTTTTTTAAAAATACAATAAAAAGTATCTAAAAGCAAAAGTAAGCATCATTTACAATGGGTATGTACTAGAACCTTTTCTAAATATGGGAGTGAAGCAAGGATATCTACTTTCCCCACTATTATTTGATATAGTTCTGGAAATGCTAACAATAGTGATAAGATAAGAGAAAAGAAATAATAATGATTGGTAAAGAGAAGATAAAACTGACCTTGTTTGCTGATATGATTGGAAAATCCTAGGGAATCAGCAAAGATACTAGTTGAGACAATAGCTTCAGCAAAGTTGCAGACTACAAAATAAATCCTCAAAAATCAACAGTATTTCTAAATAACAGTAATAAAGCACAAGAAACAATAATAGGGAAATCCCATTACAGATAACTACAAAATGCATAAAATCTCTGGGCATCAGCCTCCCAAAGCACACAAAATAGTTATGTAGATTCAATTACAAAGTGCTCCTTAAAGAAAGAAATAACAACCTGAGTAGCTGTAAGAATATTCAGTGCATATGGCAAGGCCATGCCAATATAAAAAAATGACAATCTTAGCAAAATTAATTTATACTTTTAATGCTATACCAGTCAGATTACTGAGGGGATACTTTACAGAGCTTGATAAAATAATAACAAAAATCATTTGGAAACACAAAAGATCTAGGATATCAAGGGAAATGATGAGAAGGCCAAAGAGGAAACAGCAGTTTCTGACCTCATATAAAACTGCAGTCATCAAAACCAGCTGGTTGGTATTGCTTAAAGAATAGAGAGAGAGATTAGTGGAACCATCTAGTCAAGGGAGATTTAGAAACAAGAGTACTCAATAACCCAGTGTTTGATAAAGTGGAAAATGGAAGTTACCTAGGGGAACCCCCCCTTTATGATTAAAAACTGCTATAAAATTTTTGGAAAAACTCAGAATCAGTCTGATTGAAATTAGGTTTAGATCAACACCTTATACCACACACTACAACACATTCTCAATGGACCTTAATATTAAAAATCATGCTATATTTTTAAAAAAATGAGCTAGATGGCAAAGTGAATAAAGCCCTGGATTTGGAATTAGGAAGATTTTCTTCATGAGTTCAGATCCAGCCTCAGACACTTATTAGCTGTATGATCTCAGGCAAATCACTTAGCCCCGTTTGCCTCATTTTCTTGTCTGTAAAACCAGCTGGAGAAACCACTCCAGTCTCTTTCCCAAGAAAACTCCAAAATGGGATTACAGGGAGTTGGACATGATGGAATACAACATAAAAATTAGAAAAGAAACAGATTGAACACCTTTCACAGCTATAAATAAGAGATGTATTCTTAACCAAATAAGAGATAGAGGAAATTACTATAGATAAAATAGAAAACCTTGTTTACTTGAAACTGAAAAATTTCTGCACAGGCAACATAAATACATCTAGGATAAGAAGGGAAGTGATTAGCTGGGGAAAAAATCTTTGTAGCAAATTTTTCTGGTAAGACTTTGGTATCCAAGATACATAAACTGACTGTCTCTTTCCCTCTCCTTCTCTCTCCCTCTCCTTCTCTCTCCCTCCCTCCTTCTTCTCTCTCTCTCTCTCTCTCTCTCTCTCTCTCTCTCTCTCTCTCTCTCTCTCTCTCTGCGTCTCCCTTTTAATAGCGATTCCCTAACATATTATGGTCAAAACTATTCATAGCCACATGAAAGAATGTGCCAAATAACTAATACTTCGTGAAGTTTTACCTCTCACCCTGTAAGTAGGCCAAAATGACAACAATGGCAAGAGTCAACATTTGAGGGATTCTAGGAAGATAGGCACACGAAGCCATTGTTGCTGGATATGTGAAGTGATAAACTATTCATATCCTTTGAACCAGAGATTCTATTACTGGCCTGATACACCAAGAAACTATTGATAAGAAAAATGTCCCCATATACTCAAAGATACTTATAGCAGTACTTTTGTGATAGCTGACAATTGGAAATAAAGTGTATGCCTATCAATTCAGGTATGGCTAAACAAATTGTGGTGAATGTCATTGAATGCTGCTGTGCTATAAGAAATGACATGGGTGATGAATGCAGAAAAACATGCAGAGTAAAGTAAGCAGAGCCAAGAAAACAACATACACAGTCACTGCAGTGTAAATGGAAAAAACCAAAAGTGAATATAACAAATTATAACGATCAAATGAGACTTGACTGAAGAGGTACAAGAAGCCATACCCAACCAACCCGTTTGTGAAGGTGGGAGGAAGGTCCCCAAGTGTTACACATTGTACGTGTTTTTGTACTTTTTCAGTGTTGTGCTGGCTTTTTTTTTCTTCTTTTAAAAAATATTATCTGAGGGGCAGCTAGGTGGTGAGTGGCTAGAGCTCTGGTCTTGGAGTCAAGAAGACTTGGGTTGAAATCCGGTCTCAGACTTTTGACACTTACTAGTTGTGTGACCCTGGGCAAGTCACTTAACCTAGATTGGCTCACCAAAAAGCAAAAAAAAAAAAATCTGTCATGGGATAGCTCTCAGGGAAGGGTATGAGGAGGGATATGTGGAATATTATCATGCTATGCGAAACAGAAAATATCAATAAAAACTTACTTAAAAATAAAAACAAAAAAATCATCTAAAAACCTTCATTTAATGATTAATAAGCTTCCTGTTTATACCTTCTACATCACAGTGATTCTGAATTTCCACTCTTACCTTTCGTTCAAACTCCATTCCCCACTGCCTGATGTCTTATTCCCATTCACCCATTCCATCCTCACGTTCCCACCCCAAATCTAGCTGTGCTTTACACTGTGCTCTCAAATGCTTGCTTCTTTGGCAACAGAATTATTTTCAGCTTAAATCTTTTCCTTTTCTCTTTCTTAATTCTCTAGCTGTCGCTGAGACCTAGCTCCCTTCTGATGACGCAGTCTCCCTGGGCACCCTTTCTGGTACAGGCTGCACTTTCATTTGTTCTACGCCATTAGCTGGTAAAGGGGTGAGAGTTGAAATACTCCTTGTTCCCCATTACCACTTCCTACCACCATCAGCCAGTTATCTCTCCTACCTGGAGGTTTACTCTATTCATGTCTTCCACCCAATTAAAATTCTGCTAGTACTTATCTACCAGTTAACTGTGTACTCTTCTTTCCTCAATGAGTTCACTTCCCGACTCACATTCATTCTCTCTTCCTCAAATCCTGCCCTCTTACTAGGAAACTTCAGTATATATAGATACTCCCTCAAATACTTTAAGCTCCCAGTTCCTCAACTTACTCATTTCTCTTGATGTATTCCTCCACCCCACTTCAACTACACACAAAGATGTTCATACCCTTGATCTTGCCATCATTCACAAATGTTCTGCTTTGATGTTCAGCAAAATTCCCTTATCAGATAATAATTTTTTTGTCATTCTACTTTTGCCTCTGCTTTACAACCTCCAAACCTGTTCTTCATCCACACTGTAACCTGTAATCCCTCAGAACTTCATTTCTCTTTCAAGCCATCATTCTTGCACTAGTTACCCACTCCCTTTCCCCATATTTACTCCTACACAAAACAGTTAATCTCTAACACTGTCCACCTCTCTTGAGTCTCTTACCTCCTTATTATTATCGCTGATTGTACCCTGCCAAATTTTAGCTTTAAATCACTTCTACCATCTGCTGCCTACAAATGTGTTGCTGAATGAAGGTTGAAGAAAATCATGCAACTCTCCTGTCCAGGTACACTACATGTTATATATTATGTTATATAACTGAAATCATGCTCATTCCTATTAGGCAATCTTTACACTTCCCTCATTGACTCACTATTCCACTCACTATAGCAGCTCTTCCAAACTTTTTCATCCCTCATCAAACTTCCTGTCATTTCCCTTCTGTCCCCCTCTCAGCTAAGAACTTTGCTTCATATTTTACTGAAAAAAATTGAGACCATTCATAAAGAGCTGCCTTTTTCTCTCTTTCTCATCTCACATCATCCAGATGCCTTCTATCTCTCCTTCACTCATCTCACACGAAGAGGTGCCTTATCAAGGCTAACCCCTCTGTATTCACAAATGATTCCATTCCGTTCTGTCCTCTTCAAGAGTTTGACTCCTCTGTCATCCCTATTCTCTAACTTACCTTAAATTTCTCGCTATCTGCTGACTACTTCCTTATTGCCTGCAAACGTGCCCATGTCTCCTTCATCCTTAAAAAACTCTCACTCCCTATATCCATCCTTGCTAATTGTTGTCCTATTTTGTTGTCTTCCATTTGTGGCTAAACTTTTTGAGAAGGCCATCTACAGTCACTGCCTTCCCTTCCTTTCCTTTCGCTTCTTAATTCTCTACAGTTTGATTTCTGACCTTATGACTTCAACAGTGTTGATCATCTTCTCCTTAATACTGTCTTTTCTTTGAGTTTTCATGACTTTACTCTTCTGGTTCTCCTGTGTCGCAGATCAGTCTCCTTTAATGAATATTCATCCATTCATTCAACCACTCACCATGGGTGTCTCACAGGGCTCTGTCTTGAACTCTCTTCCCTTCTCCCTTTATAGTATTTCACTTGGTGATCTGTTTAGTTCTCATAGATTGAAAGATTATCTCTATGCTTGATTTGCACATCTCCGTATCCATCTCTAACCTCTCTGCTGACTTCTAGTCTCTAAGCTTCAATTGCCTATTAGACATCTTGAACTGGATGTCCTAATACACTTTTTTTTTATTTTTTGGTGAGGCTGTTGGGGTTAAATGACTTGCCTAGAGTCACACAGCTAGTGAGTGTTGTGTGTCTGAGGCTGGATTTGAACTCAGGTCCTCCTGACTCCAGAGCTGGTGTTCTGTCTACTGCACCACCTAGCTGCCCCATCCTATACACTTTTTTAAACTCAACATGTCTAAAACTAGATTCATTTCCCCCACTCCCCACCCCCCACCCCCAAACTCTTTCCAAGCTTCCTTGTTACTATGGATGGCACACTCCAGCCTCACAACCTAGGTATCTTCCTCAACTCCACAATCTCTCACTCCTTATATCTAATCTGTGTTGAAATTGTATCTTGTAATGTTCCCCCCCTACCACACCATACCTGTAACAAGTAGGTATACAAGTAACCAGTATAAGATAACAAGAAATAGGAAATTGGAATTAAGATTGTAAAGAAAAACATAGCACCCACTTTGGCCAAAACTGCCTCCTAAATTAATTAAGGCCAATACAGAAACTATGTACTAAATTAGGAGAAGCCAGCTAGGCTCCAATATAATGGCCCCTCTGCCCTAGTAATGGACCCTTAGGCTCAGATATGTGAAATAAAACCAGAGAAAAGTTATTCTTCTTTTAATTAATTAATTAATTAATTTTTTTAAGGCAGTTGGGGTTAAGTGATTTGCCCAGGGTCACATGGCTAGTAAGTGTCAAGTGTTTGGTCTGAGTCCGGATTTGACCTCAGGTACTCCTGACTTCAGGGCTGTGCTCTACCCACTGCGCCACCTAGCTGCCCCCAGAAGTTATTCTAATAAGGCAAGTCGAAGGTGGCATTGATAACTTTTAGAAGATCTTGATATGTTAATGAGCAAACCCCTAGGTGCCTGGACAAGAATTAGGCCTTCTGGCACCACCAGAACCCTATAAGAATGAGACCCCCTAGGTGGCTCAGTGGATAGAGCTCCAGCCATGGAGTCAGGAGATCCTGAGTTCAAATCTAGCCTCAGACACTTGACATTTACTAGCTGTGTGACCCTGGGCAAGTCACTTAACTCAGATTGCTCACCAAAAAAACAAAAAAGGAGACCCCCAAACCGTGTGTTGAGCACTATCTTATCTGTCACAGGTCCATGCTGTCCAAGTTCTTTCAACTCTGATGAGCAGTTGTGTGAGTGACAATGTGCTCCTCTCCCTTCCCTATCTCATCCTGAAGCCTTCTCCCACCCCATTCCCTGCACTATCAGCCTCACTTCTCTCTGTGCCTTATTAAAGTGTGATTGGTGCATTACTCCCTGATTGCTGCCAGCATGATCTTTCCCTATGAGTGTTCAAAGAACTTGATTTCCCTGACCCAACCAGTGACCTTTTTGGTGTCCACTTCCTTAAACCATAAACTGGGGCTCCCTGGCTGGGACTACTTGTTTATAGCTGCACCCCTCAGTGGGTGAACAAGACACCAGAAACCCACTGGGAGAAAGGAATAGAGGACAAGGAACCCTGTGTCCCCATAGGGGCCTTTTGTCATGGTGGGTCATAATAGAACACAGTATGCTGCCCAACACCTATTGATTTTATCTTTGTAACATCTCTCAGACTGTGCTCCCTTCTCTCCTCTGACACTGTTACTATAGTCCAGGTGCAGGCTCCTATCTGCTCACCCATGAACAATTGCAATAGTCTGTTGACTGCTCTGCCTGTCTCAAGTCTCTGTCCCCTTCAGTACAACCTTCATCCAGCTATCAAAATGATTTTCCTAAAGTGAATCACTTGCCATGTCACCCCCCACCACTCAACAAATTCCAGTGGCTCCTTATCCAGAATCAATTGTAAAAGCTTCTCTTTGGCATTCAAAGCTCTTTATAACCTCACCTCCCCACACACCTTTCTAGTCTTTCCACCTTTTCCACTGAAATCCAGTGATTGCAGAATAAGGCCAATGGACTTTCTTGCTGTTCTTCAAACAAGACACTTTATTTCCTGACTCCAGGCATTTCCAGGGACATGGCTGTTCTCCATGTCTGGAATGCTTTGCCTCCAGGCTTCCCTGGCTTTCCTTAAGTCCTATCTATAATCCTGCTTTCTGCAAGAAGCTTTTCTTGGTTTCCCTCAGTGTTAATGTCTTTCCTTTGAGATTACTTGCAATTTATCCTGTATATATCTTGTATATAAATATTTGTTTGCAGGTTGTTTCCCCTATTAGAATGTGAGTTCCTGGAGCATAGAGACTGTTTTTTGCCTGTGTCCTCAGGACTTAACACAGTGCTTGGTATGTTGTAAAGCCCTAATATATGCTTGTTCACTTGTCTTGACTAGTCAACTAGGATTTTAACTGAGAAATGGAGGAAAAATGCACAGTAACATCTTTGTTGAGGGATTTTTAAGGATGGAAGAGACTGGTGTATCTGTAGGCATCAGGGAAGGAAAAATTAAATAGGAAGAGAATGAAGATCTGAAGGACAGAAGAAGGGATGATCATGGATGTAATCAACAGAGAATTTGAAAGGGCAGATTGGATCAAAGATAGATTTAGAGGAGTTAGTTTTGGAAATAAAGGCCACTTTTTTAGAAACTGTCATAAAAGAGAGAGTATAGAGGGTGGTGTCAAGGAGTTTTGAGAGGTAAAAAGAGGAAGGTTTTGGTGAATGGCCTCTTTTTCTTTTTTTTTTCCAGCAAAGAGTGAGGTAATATTGTCAGCTGAGAGGGTTGGGTAGAAATGATATTGAGGGCTTAAGGAATGAAGAGAAGGTTTCTTATAACTTGGAAGAATAAAAAAGGTTGTCTTTCTGTAATAACTCTTCTTCCTCCCCCCCCCCCCATCAACCTCAATTGAGGTTAGATAACATAATTCTTGGATGGACCCAGTCATCACGGTTGCATACCTTACTCGAGCTCTGTTCAGCACAATGTCCTGCTAAATAGCACTTCTGCTTTTTTCCACCCAAACTGTGGCACTTACTATCTCATAGAACAAATTTCAGTGTTGGGCAATTCTGGCTAGAAAATGTTTCTGTTGATCTGTTTCCTTAAAATTTCCATTCCATTGATTCTAATTTTGCCTCCTAGAATAAAATTTATTAAGTCTACTCCTCTTCTATGTGGCGATGGCCTTTTGGATATTTGCAGAGAGGTGTTCTGTCTGTTTCCCCATGTTTCTTGACCTGGCTAATCATCCATAGCTCCCTAAACAATTTCTTATGTGATATAGTTTCTACAGCCCTTACTATCTTGGTGACTGTCCTGAAACACATACTACTCTATTAGTGTTCCTTTATTGTCTAGTATTGAACACAGTACTTCAAATGTGTTCTGATAGTTGCATTGTATAGTGGAACTATTTGTTATCATTTTTGATCTTTAAAATTCAGCCTAAAATTGCCTTAGCTTTTAAAGTAGCTGAATCACACTTTCTCATTCAGTCAGTTAACTAGCATTTGTTAAAGGGCTGCTATATGTCAGGCATTGTGCATAATATTGAGCCCTTGGTCAATAACATCCCCCCTAGATATTTTTCATACGAATTGTTATCAAGCCAGATCCTTCCCCATTTTGTAACTCATATTTGATTTTTAAAAGCTGAAATTCAGGACTTTACATTTTTCTCTCTTAAATTTCAAGTTCTTGGTTTCAGACAAATTCTTGTCTGTCTAGGTAATTCAATTCTTGATTCTGTCAGTCTACTATTATTTTAGCCTTACAGGTCTTTGTCAACATAGAATTTATAAGTATAGCTTTTACAT
This sequence comes from Phascolarctos cinereus, assembly GCF_003287225.1. Lineage (NCBI taxonomy): Eukaryota > Metazoa > Chordata > Mammalia > Diprotodontia > Phascolarctidae > Phascolarctos > Phascolarctos cinereus. Next base: position 84,312,896 of record NW_027555847.1, on the reverse strand, counting down.
CCTTATTGCCAGTCATTAATGACAGTGTGGAACAAGATAAGGCCAATGGATAGTTTGTGTCAGTCTAATAAAAACTTACCTCCTGTCTTAAAATTGACATAGAACTCATAATTAACTCTTTTGACAGTATTAGTGCTTTAACCATTGTGGGATTCACTTAACTTTAATTCTGTACAACCCACATTTCTCTGTGTTATTCACAAGGACATTTTGTTAACATTTTTTCCTGAAAAAAAGTTGCTGTATAGAAGGCTTCCCAACAATTAGCTTTGGATTACAAGTTGGTTAAAAGATTAAAAACTCTGGTCAGCATCAACTCATAAACAAACAACAGGCTCCAAAGGGAGCAGCTAAGAGCAGGCTAAAGAAAAGGGGGTAGGAGGGAGTGTGCAGGGACTTGTGGAGCTTTGACTCTGATGACAGGGAGCAGTGCCCTGGTGTGTGCAGGACCATGATGTAAGGATCAAGGTACAGTGGGCAAGGAAAAGGACAGCACAGTGAGCAGATAGATATAAAAGTATGCTGGGGAGAACTTTACAGAAGGAATGTAATGGGGATGTAAAAATATAAACAAGCCAGAAAATAGTGGGGAGTACTAGAGAGAGGCGTAAGTGCCTATATTAAGGAGGGACCCAGGCTGGCAGAGTAAAGTAATTTATGATGTGAATCATATATTTAATGGGTAAACGAAGGGAGAGAGTGTCTTTCAGGCGTGGGGGATAACTAGTAACTAATGTACAGAGTTGGAAGATGGAGTGTTGCATGTAAGCATAACACAAGGCTGGTCAATCAGCAGGTATTTATTAAGTGTCTGCTATCAGCCAAACATTGTGTTAAATGCTGGGGATAAAAAGAAAACCAAAAGACAGTCCCTGCTCTCAAGGAGTTCACAGTCTAATGGTGATGACACTGTGCAAACGATTTTATACAAACAGGAAATAGACAAGATAAATTGGAAATAATCAAAAGAGGTAAGGCACTAGCATTACGGGGGTAGAGAAGGGCTTCTTGTAAAAGATAGAATTGTAGCTGAGACATGAAATAAGCCAAGGAAGTCTTGAGGCAGAGTTGAAGAGGGAGATAATTCCAGGCTAGTAAACATGTACAGATTTGTGACATGGCATAGCTTGTGGGAGGAATAGCAAGGTGGGTGGGAAATAGAGTATAAGGACTGATAAGGAAGAAGCAGGCTAGATTTTGAAGAGATTTAAATTCCAAACAAAGGATTTTATATTTGGTCTTGGAGAGATAATAAAGAGCCACTGATTATGTGTAGGGTAGTTATAATGTCAGGTCTGGGTTTAATAAGATCAATAGAAATAGAAGTTTGGAATATGGATGGGTTTGGAGGGAAAGGTAATGAGTTTTATTATGGATGTGTTAAGTTTGAGGTACCTTTAGGACATCTAGTTTTCAATGTCCACTAGGCATTTGATGATGCATTTGACTGGAGCCCAGAAGAGAATCTAGGGCAAGATATTGGTCATCCATAGAGAGAGGACAATTAGGAGAGTAACGTATGATAAAATGGGAAAAGTAGGTTGGAGCTAGATTGTGGAGGCCTTTAGATGCCAAATAGAAGAGTTTGTCTTTGATTCTAGAGGTAATAGAGAACCCCCAAGAGTTTATTGAGCAGGGGAGTGATATACTCAGACTTCTGTCTTAGGAATAATTTGATCACTGAGTGGAGGATGGATTGGAAAAGGAAATGGACTTGAGATCAATTAAGACTATTTCAATAATTGAATTGACAAGTGAAGAGGGGTTGAACTAGGGCACTAGCCATATGATCTGAGGAAAAAAAGAGATAAGCTGGAGAGCATCCCAGAGGATAATGAAGGGCCTCAAAGTTGATACCATATGATGATTCGTTGAGGACAATTTAGTGTAGAGAAGAGAAGACTGAGGGGGCCCATGATGGCTGTCTTCAAAGGATTTGAGGAGCTGTTCTGTGGAAGAGGGTCAAGACTTGTTCAGCTTGGTCCCAGGAAGCTGTGGGTTGAATTTGCAAAGAGGCGTGTTTAGACTCCACATAAGGAAAAACTTCCTTTCATTTCCTAACAATTCCAAAAGTGGAATGAACTGCCAGGAAAACTGTGGGCTTCCTCTCATACTGGTTGTTTTTAAGCAAAGACTGGTTGGATTTGTTGTAGAGAGGATTCTTAGTCAAGCATGGATTAGGTTTTGTAGTAGCTCTCTTACATCTCTGAGATTTGGTGATTTTCTGTTTATTCATAAAATTAATATTAATTTCTTTGCTCTGTGGCAGAACAGATACAATAGGGATACTTTATAGAATTATCATCTCAGATTACACATAAGGGAAATAATAGTTATTTTCAACTCTTTTTTGCTCCCACATTTTTCTCCACCACCGTAGCAATAGCCCTGTGTGTCCCCCCAGTTTCTTCTTGTAGCCTCCCTTGCATGGGCCCCAGGGGAGTTTGAATAGCTATCTGAGGATTTTTGTTATCTTCTGAGTCTCTGCCACTAGGTGAAGTGGATTGCAGTCTGGGTAAATGGGATCTGATCTGAATGCCATTGTCCAACTTTAGCTTAAACTATGAGAAAAAAAAAAAAGGATGTGCCTGGTCTTTCCCGTCTTCCACATTCTCATTACTTTGCCTTTTAAATTAATCCTTTCTGTTGGGGTGGACCTAGTCATCCTTCAGCTTATGGACTGTCAGCTAACAAGTATAAACAGGGCTGCTTTGGTAGCTGGTGGTTGGCTTCCTCAGCTTCCTTAGGCTGTACTGCTGATTTGAGCCTATGAGCAGAACAGGGAAAGAGAGATCAGATTGACACTATTATTTGTAAGGCCTCCAGCTGAGCACCACGCAGATGCATTTAACCAGTTACGTAACAGTGATTCTGCTCAGACAGCATGGAGTGATTTCTGGTACAGCTTTATTCCTTTCAGTATTGAACACCAGGTGGGGAAAGTACAATCTCAGGTGGCATTTCTGAACATGTCCAGGAATATTCAGCATTTGGATTTAGTTCCAGTTTTGTTTTTTCCTGTTCTTCTTCCTCCTCCTGGACAACTGTAGAGGGAAATTACCAAGAAATGATTGCCTTTCTCCCTTCCCTCCTGCCAATACCTACATGCAGCTGATCCCAATGTTTAGTTTTGCTTACAGAGGTAACAGATCTTGATTGTAAGTTTGGAGGTAATTCCAAAAGGATTGCTGATGTGGGAAGAGGTAGCTCATTACCACTTTAACCTGTTCTGTCAGAGCATAGGCAGTTTCTTCACTTGTCTCAGAACCATCTTCAGTCAACTAGGTGTTGGAGTATGTTACTTTTGGATGAGTTGCAGAAGTTTTCAGGTAGGATTTAGCTTTCTTGGTGTTGATGTGATGTTTTGGGTGGGTGGGGAGAGGATGAAAGTGGCAGTAATGCCATTTAGATGGGGGTGGGTGAGAATACTGTCTGACTTAGCAGTTAATTTCAGCATCAGAAGTTTGGAAACAATACAGTAGTCTGCAAATTAACTTGCACAAAATAAAATAATTAAATGTATTGACTTATACAGTAAACCTTACAACTTTTACATCTTAAAAAAGTTAATATACAGTATGTCCTGCTTTTGCTAAAATTACCTATTTTACACAGTTTTGCATTGAGTTCACGGTATTTTGTCATAGTCTTTAATATATTATGAAATCACAGCTTTATCCCATTAGATATTTTAATAGATTTACTTGATGTCTTTAGATATTTTAATAGATTTACTTGATATCTTTTATTGTTATATTGCTTAAATTTCCCCTTTTACAAAACCTTCCTCTTTTCTCTCTCAGAGAGCTATCGCATTGGACTTTAGGCATGCCTTTGACAAACAAACAGCCCATTTAAAAAGTTCTAGCTTTGATTATTGCCCATGGGATTTCATTGGGATTGAAATCATGCAAATTCCCAGGCCACTGAAGCATTTTTTTTTCATTTCTTGGATAATTCCCTAACTTTTTATGAGGTGTGACATGATACAAGGCTATATTGCAGTATTCTATTCTTTGGGAATTTCTTTAATTCTGTAACAGCTCAACTTCTTTATTCCTTCAATAGAAACAAGAATTCCAGGCTCACTGTAAGTAAAAAAACTACCCAAATGTTTTTGCAGGTGAATGATATACAGTCTTGTAAAGATGTCCAGATTTTACAGGAGCATCTGGACTTCTGACAACAGTTTTGGTATAAGCTTACATGAAAAATTGAGTTTCATCAGTAAAAATTACGGCACTTTAGTTTTTGTATTGTCTTCTCTATGACAATTTTTTCCTTCACAATAGTGGTCAGGTTTTTTGTTTTGTTTTGTTTTGTTTTGTTTTTACTGGCTTCACTGTTCTTCTAGCTTCAAGATGCCTATGCTACACTATAGAAGAATGAATAATAACCTTTTCATCTTCCATGTCTGTCCAAAGACTTTTGCTTATTTTCTGAGGATTAATTAGGCTATTTCACAACAATAGTTTCTCAGTTCTTGGTATGATGTTGTTTCCTTTTTTTTAAAAAAAGTTCAACCTCACTTTCCTTTGCACTTTAGTGAAACTAATTGTTTTACTGTGCTTTTGAATATTTCTTGAAACACTCAACTTTTCCACTGCAATATCTCTAATGGTCCTCGAAGCATGCTTTTTAAGAGCTACAGCTTTTGCACATTTCATTGGAGCGACATGCATTTTTTAAGAACTGCCCAATTAAAAACACAACAAAAGAGAGCAATGAAACACTTGTGTATGGCATGAAACTCAGCACTTAACTGACAGGGGACTCAAGATGGGTAGGGTAAACCAGCTCAATCCAATTTCAGGATCAGCCTGGTAGTAACAGTAGGAGCACATATGCATAACCATTACTGTCCCCAAATGAAACCATGCCAAAATTATTGCTTGTCCAAAGTAATTCTCATACCATGGTGCAGAATCTAGCGGATCCTTTCTCATTAGTTGTGTTGTTCTGAGCTCGTGTAACCTGAGCTTCTAGTTGTTTTTCAGTGAGAGGGCAAACCAGGAATGGTTTAATGTGGTTTTCATTGTTGTCTTTTGGCTTTGATACTTGATTTTTATTTTTACTTTGGCAAAGAGGGTTTCTGAGATTCTGTTGCCTAGAAGGGACTTAGAAAACCAGACATTAACTTGAGAAGGTCTGTCACTTTTCAAAAATTCCATTTTACAATTAGCATGGCATCCCTCAAAACATCAGCTTTAATAATTTTATACTCATCTCCTTCTTTATCTTCCATCTATATCTCAGGAATTCTGAGACAACCATAACCACTCTCAGAATACTGAACAATACTAACACCATTTAGTCTGCAGCAAGGGAGTGCAGACTCAGATGCTTTCAAATGATGTTTGGTCATGTTTATATATGATCTTTACAAGTAATTTACTTATATTTTTTGCTGTTTTGTCAGTATATGGCCTCAGGTGACTGGACTTCTTTCTTTTTTGGCAGGTTGGAGTAAAATCCTGATTAGGATATTCTACAGGTGACATAGAGTGGTTTGTCATCAGTGAACATAAAGGAAGAATAATGGTAGTTATTGTATGTCATTTTGAAAGTTTTGCAGGTTGCTGGTGTGCCCCATCTATGATCCACATATGCTTTAGCTAGAGGTGATTTTTGAAAGACCTTTCTTGATCTTGTGCATCAGTGGCCACAATAAGCAAATGAGAGAGACGTGGGTGGTAGTGTAGAGAAAAAAATATTCTGTTTCTATTTAAAACTTAGTAGTCTACAAAGCACTTTCACATTCATTGCTTTATTATGTCATCACAGCTGTGAGGCAGGCAAGACAAAGATAATAATCTCTCAAATATTATACCCATTTTGCAGGCCTAGAAAGGGGAATTTATTTTTCCAACTTCACACAGCTGAGAGGCAATGGATGACTTTTTGCATTAAGTGATTGTAACACAAATAATTCTAGTGAAACTGAGAATGAAAAAAGAAGCTGCTTTTCATTTTTCTTATATGAATCATAAAGAAATTATTTGAATACTTGAATCACTATTTTATATATATATATATATATATATATATATATATTTTTTTTACATTTGTAACTTCATTTTATTTGGATGAATGTTTGTGTGAGTAACAAAATGAAATTTTAGTTTGTGGTGTATGAGGCTGGCCAGCACACACCACAGAAGTTATACAGAAGCAACTTGGATTTTTTTCCCGCCAGTGGGGTTCCTAATTTGAGCATTTTGTTCTGTCTTGATGTTTTTTTATATTAATTTTTTTAAACCCTAGACATTTTATGTGGACAGTATCCAAGGTGGGGAAGGCCAGCAAAGTCAGACAACAGCAGTTCTCTTAAGAGGAGAAGTGGGGTACAGAAGAAAGCAGCCACACTTGGGAGTCAGAGGACCTGGGTTCATAGCCTGGTTCTGCTGCTTCTTATCAGTATAGTCTCTCTCAAGCCACTTCTCATCACTTTCCTGGAGCTCAGGGTCTTCATCTTTAAAATGAGGTTAGAATAGATGATCTTTAAGTACCCTTCTGGCTCTAAATTCAGTGATCTTAATCCCTAACCTACTACTTGACTCTAGGCAAGTGATCTTTCTTCCCTGGGTCTCCATTTCATCATCTGTAAAATGAGAATTTGAATCTTTAAGGGTCCTTCCAACTCTTGAGTTTATTATTTTAAAGCTCTTACGGAGCCTCCATGCAGTTAGTGAGGAACTTCTTCAGTTTCCTTTCAGGCTAACTGTGTCTGTGATACTGTGGAGGAAGGTGAGAAGAGAATTACAATAATTAGATTGCAGTTGTTTGATCATCCTTGCTTCCCTCTGCTTACATGCCCTTCTCATGATAGACTCTCCTTATACCTTCAGTCTTGGTCTAAGTATGACCTTTGAAATTAATTTATTAACCATTTATTAAATGTTTACTCTCTGTGTGGTGTACTCTGCTGGGCTTTGGGGGAAGGTTATAAGACTTAAGTCTTTTCCCTTATGGAGCATGTAGTTCATCCAGAGGAAATTAAATTAGGGGTAATTTTCTGAGAAAGGATGGAAGACCAGTCATTGGAGCCATTGGTGTTGGAGTTATTTGGGGATAGAGGAGGTGAAGTGAGGTGTGCTGGATGCATGGGTTTCACATTGAAACTGGAATCCTGCTATAGAGGTTCAGGTTAATTTGGGGATAATGGAGAGAGGGACCTACAGACAGTCGTCTTACCTCCTCTAAATCTGCACTTCCTGATCTTTGAAGTGAGGAAAATAGGATCAGATGATTTCTAAACTCTAAGGCCCTTTCCAGCTCTAGCATTCTAGAATTTACCACAACCACAACAATGATGATGATGATGGCAATAGCAATTTATATTTCTGTGATGTTTTTAAGGTTTATTAAGCATATTTCTCACAGCAAACTTGTGAAGTAAATAATAGGGTAATATTTTCCTCATCAGACCAGGAAAACATAGACTCAAGGAAATTAAATGATTTGTCCAAGGTCATCATCCAGTAAGTATCAGAAATAGAACTCAAATTTAGGTCTAATGACTACATCCAGTGCTCTTTCTACTACATCAGATTTATTTTTCTTTCACCCACTTATATGCTTGTTTTCATTAATATTTAATTCCCTCAAATTTTATTGATATTTTAGTAATTCTTACCCCTAAAATGCTTTCAATTTATCTATTTCTAGGAATTATGCTAAGATATCCTATAGCATTGCTGTTTGGTTAGAATCGAGTGGAAGATAGCTATATCTTTTCTCCATGGTGAAAAAAGCCTTCTGTTGTATTGCTGAAAATTGCATTGGTCCCCTTTGCTATTAGATTATGCTACAAAGTCATTTACAGTTTACTATCTCCTTCTGGTATTCCTGCTTTCCAGGTTTCTTCTTCCCAGTGAGGATCTGTAATTAGGATTTTTTATTTCTCTAAACAGATCATTATATATTTTTGGAGCTGAGCCTTAATTTAGTTGGGCTTTTGTTGGTGCCTTTTTTTGTTTGTTTGTTTTTTGTTTTTTTGCTAATTTTCTAGCCCCTTAGATTTGTTGGTATTATTCTGGGACTTGAAATGTTGATTACACCAAGGAAAACCTTGTTTACAGTTTTCTTAATAAGCTGTAGTGGATGATTAATAAATGTGTTCATCAACAATGATTTATTGGGGCAGCTAGGTGGTGCAGTACATAGAGCTCTGGCCTTGGAGTCAGCAGGACCTGAGTTCGCTAAAAAAAAAAAAAAAAAAGCAAAAAAAAAAAGAAAGAAAATTATAGGGGGCAGCTAGGTGGCGCAGTAGGTAGAACACTGGTCCTGAATTCAGGAGTACCTGAGTTCAAATCCAGCCTCAGACCAAACACTTGACACTTACTAGCTGTGTGACCCTGGGCAAGTCACTAAACCCCAATTGCCTAAACAGACAAAAAAAAAAAGAATGACTTATTAAGTGCCTATTATGTATCAGGATTTTGGAGACTGAAAGACAAAAACATTGAAGCATTCCTTCCTCCCACAGCCAGACCTTATAGTATCATTTTATGTTATTACCCATCTCTTTGTTCTATTAGCCATCATTGCCTTGTGACCTTTGGGCTTTATAGATTTGCCTGTGCCTTTTTGTATTTGCTTATGTTTTTATTACAAACCTATTTGAACCAGTGTTGAAAGTTTTGATAGATGCAGATTATACATTACTGGACTCCTGCAAGATCCACTAAGTTTAGCAGCTATCAAAGGCAAACTTTCAAGCTGAGGTATCTTTTCCCTGAATCCTTAGTTTTGAATGGGCTGCTGCTTTCAGTTACTTACCTTAACTATCCTCAGCTCATATTTAATTTTTAAAAATGTTGAAACCATTTATTATACCACTGTAACTTTCTAATATAACTATCCCAGCAACAACAAAAATTCTAAGCAAAATCAACCAAAAAAAGTCTATTACATCAATGCTATTCCAGTTGTGTGGTTCCTTACCTCTTTGTTGAGAGTAAGAGGAGAATATTTCATAAAATGTTTTCTAGAAGCAAGATTGGTCATTGCAATTAATCTGAATTTGCCTTTTAGTATTTTTTTACATTATTATAGACATCATGTATTTCATTCTCCTGGTTGCTGCTTATATAACTCTTTATAACATATCATGTTTCTCTGAATTCCTCATAGTCAATAAGCTAATCATCACATTCATATGTCCCAATTCCTCCCCCTTCCCCCCAGGTCTTAATTGATGGTCACATACTTTATTTTTAAAAAGTTTTTTGCCATAACAAAAAGCACTACTACGAAAGGGAATTTTGGTATCTGTAAAGCCTTTCTTTCTATCTTTGACCTCTTTGGGATATGTACTGAGTAGTCGGATTTCCAAGTCATATGATGGGAAAAATGTAGTGACTTACATAATGCCAAATTGTTTTCCGGAGCAATTGGGCTACTTTATTGCTTTACCAACAGTGTATTAGTGTGCCCTTCTGAGTACTTTTACCCTAACTTTTCTCAAGTGTCTGATATCTTTAGGAATATAGAATATTTTGCAAGAGTTATGGCCAAGTTAATCATAATTTTAATGTTAGATAAAATATCACATTTCCTTGTATTTAAGGTGTGAGATATTTCTGTCATTAAAAATTTTTTTTTCTTTCATTCTGTGAATCACTTTCATTTCCTACTTCTTCCATTTAAGTCACTTTTTAAAATCTTTCCTATAGGCATCACCTTATGGAACCAAATGGAATAATAATATGTGATATATACTTTGAAAACTTTAAAACATTATATTGCTGCTGTTATTATTATTATCAGGAGTCATTTAGTCATATGATTTAGAGTTGGAAGAGGCCTTAGAAATCATTAATTCTAACTTCCCTCATTTTACAGATGAAGATACTGGAGCGCAAAAAGAGAAAGTGACTTGCCAGGGTTACAGAAGTAATAAATAGCAGGGCAGGAATTCAAACCCAAGTTTGGCTCCAAATATAACACTCTCTCATAATGAGTTTGTCCGTTCATACTTTGGACTTAATTGATACCAGCCCTGTTCACTCTTCTTAATGCTTAGTGATAACTAGTTTATTCTTTTTTTATAATAACATGCTTGGTTATGAGGTTTGTTAGCATGTATCGCTGTTATTGTGAACGGAGTACATTTGGCAAGTCCTTGTTGACTTGGAGTCATCATATTCTCTGGTATCTAGCTAGGATAGGAGGCAGATGTTGTTAGTAGTGTAGTTCATAAAATCATGAATTTTTTTTGAGAGCTGGAAAGGATTTGAGGTCATCTAGTCCAACTCCCTCCACTTCAAATAAGGAAAGTGAGAAGTGAGGTGGCTTGCTAGCAATCATTAGTCTATGCATAACTGAGACCAGAATGAAAATATCCTGACTCTTCTAGGGATATTTCTTCAACATGATATGTATTTATCCCATTTGTGATGGGGAAAATAAATGTAGATTATGATTAAGAAATCCAGTGAAAAACTATAGTAAGTAACCTATTTTATTACCCTAGAACTGCGCAGAAAAGTTAGTCAGCAGCCTACAGTAGGCAATAGGAAATGGAACCCACCAGAGAAGCCAGTGTTTCTACTCAGGCAAACAAGACAGTAGCCTTCCAGTGAGACCAGAGATGAGCCAAACTCACTTGTAGCCAGCAGGGCTTCATATCTGGAAGCAACTATAACAGAAGGCTCCCCCAGAAAGCCCTAGGATGGTCAGAAGCTCACAGCAGGAACCTTAGAGAAGTGACCAGTGGCAAAAGCAACCAGTACAGTTGCAGCATAGCTCAAACCAGGACACCTCAGGTCCGGGACTCTCCAAGGTCCCTAGCCCGCTGGTCCTGAAGATCCAGCATTCTGAACCTCAGAAATCCAGAGGGGTGTACCTTTGGAAAGAGTAAGTACACTCAGGAACCTAGGTACCCAGGCTGAGATCAAGCAAGGCTGACCATCTCCCCCAGCAGGAAGCATATCCTGGCCCTAGAACAAATTCCCAATTGAGGAAAGGGAGTAAGGCTCGAGAGATGAGTAAAGACAAGATGATTCAGGCTGTTATAAAGAATAATTAATACTAGATCCAAAGATACCCCAAAATCCAGTCTATAAGAAGAGAGTACCTGGATTGAAATGGCAAACAAAACCCAAAGAAAAAAATAGATTTTCCACAAGGACTACATGAATACCTAGAAAAAAGGAAGTAAGAGATAAAAAAAAAAATGAAGGAAAAAAAGTTCTGGAGGAAAGAATTGAAACTAGAATAAATAGCTCAGAATATAAAGTGATATATCTTACCTAAGTAATAGGCTCCTGAAAATTAGACTAGACTAGACAGAAAATAATTGACTTCATAGTGAAACAAAATAAAAAGATTGAAAAATAAGATGTCTGATATGAAAAACAACTGACCTGGAAAGCAGGTCAAAGAGAGATAATTCAAGAATCATTGGGTGATTTTTTTAAAGCCCGGATACTATATTTCAAGAAATCGCAACTGAAAAACTGCCTAATTCTCTTACAGCTGGAGGGCAGAATGAAAAAATCCACATCTCCTAAAAGGATAAGCTCCAGTTATGTCATAGCCAATATCCAGAGCTTCCGTGTCAAAGAAACAGTTTTTCACGGAGCCAAACAGATATTCAAGTACGAAGAAACCGTGCAAGACCTATCATCTACTTTGAATGAGAGGCTATCTTAGAATATATTGTATCTATAGCTATATATACAAAAATATATGCAAAGCAAAAACTATAGGCTTACAACCAAAAATAACTTACCCTGAAAAGTGAGTACAATCCTACAACTAGAAAAAATATATACCTTTAATAGAATAGAGTACTTTCTAGCATTCCTGATAAAAGGCTAGAGCTTTCAGACTTTGAAATGTAAACATAAGAGTCTAGAACAATGTAGAAAGGTAAAAGTTGAGCGATTGGAAGAGATTGTATGATGATGATGAGAGGCTAATGTTCTAATGGGGGAGAAAAAACAAGTGTCCCTTCAGAACCTTAATGTCTTCAAAGAGTATTGAGAGAGTTAATTAAAAAAGAAAACCGTGAACTTGGGGATAGATTGGTTCTTTCCTCTGGGTTTTAAGACATGAAAGTGGGAGAGGGTGTGGCTAAGAGGGAAGATAATACTGGAAAAAGTTGAAAACTTTGGGAAATGGCTGAACAAAAATGGTATGTGAATATAATAGAATGCCATATTGCTGTAAGAAATGATGAAAGATATGATTTCAGGGAGCCCTGGAAAGTATGAATTGATAGAGTGAAGTTAAGTAGAGCTGAAACAATTTATATGACAACATTATTGTTTTTTTTAAAAAAGACTTAACTCTAATCAAAGAAATGACCAAACAGAATAATTGGCCATGCCTCCACAGGACCTATGATGAAGTATGTTACCCACCTCCTGACAGAGAGATGATAGACCTCTCTGCAGAAAGAGACGTATTTTCATATATGGCCAGTATATGAATTTGTTTTACTTGACCATGTATATTTGTTAAAATGATCTTGTTTCTCTTCCTTTCAATTTGGGGAGAGAAGTGAGGGAAAGCAACAAGGGCTAGTGACAGGGTTACTCCCCCCCCCCCAAAAAAAAAAAAGAAGAAAAGAGGTTAAAAAATGTATGGATGAGGAAGGAAAGGAAACACAGCCAAGCACGGCAGTTTTGAAAATAACAGGTTGAATTTATTATATGCTTTAAAAAAAAAAAAGCAGTATGGAATAGAGATTCACAGTTTCATGTACAGTTTTCTTTTTGGGTTCTATATTTTACATGGAAATGCACTTTTGTGTGTGTGTGTGTGTGTGTGTTAAGTTCCGAGTGGGAAAAAAATTAAGCCAAAAAGATAATTTAAAAAATCAAAAAGTGTATGGGCACTAGAAATATTTGTACCTAGTAACCAAAATATGTAGCCTGGAGTTCCCTTTTTGTGATAGCAGACAACTGTTTGCCTCTTGGAGTTTGAGGTGTTAGTGTTCGTAAGTGCATTCCTGCAGAGGCTTATGTAAGTGCTCTTTAAAGTGTTTATGTAACATGGGTATCATTAGTCACTAACATGTGTAGCAGTGGGGCCTGGCTAGAGTTAAAGCACACGAGCATTTGGGACCCAAAAGATACTGTTTGGTCGAATCACAGACTTGGAAGAAATATGGTCGGTTACAGCTAACCATGGATGTTCTGATTTTTTTCTGGTTACTTTCACCTTTTTCTTTTCTGGATGAAATCTTTCCCCACATCTACCCCCTTTATACTTTACTCTCACCATCTACAGGAAAGATTTTATTTTATCTTCTGGGTTTAGTAGCATTATGTGAAAATGTTTGATAGATGAGAAAATCAAAAGCGTTAGAATGTTGGGTTTAGGTTTCATACTGTTATTTGTTGGGATCACTTGGAATATTGCTTGGTATTTACAAAGTACAGTAAAGGTGAACCCTTTTGCAATATTGAACATGTCTAATTTCACTTAGTGAAAAGTCTGAATTACAAAATTTTAAGAGTAATTTTATTGAAGTATGGTACTTTTATAAAATAAGATATAATTGGTTACTAATAAATGATTTGAAGTAATGAAAAATTACAAATCAGAGCTTATATGACTGTGTCATAAACATGAAACCTTCATAAATATCCTTTAACAATAAATGAATCATATACTGGCTAGATTTGACAGCATATGAGTATATGGGGAATCACAGGAGTCATCTCAGAAAATGGAAACATGTTGGAAAAGAATCTATGTCCTTCAATTAAAATTTTTTTAATAAGTATATTCCCTTAATTTTCCAGTAACAATCTAAGGGAGAAATTTTTTTGAGCATTTTTTGCAGTAAGAATTTCACATACTGTGTCTGAATTGTTACAAATTCCAAATGAAGTATGAGTAAATGAAGTTTTTTTAACTTTATTTCCCAATGATTATCATTATTTAAATGATGAAAGTGAGCTTTCCTCTTTGATCAGGGGTAAAACCTAGAGGGTTCCTGAATCTAGGAGAAAGAGAATGTTAGGGAACACTTAACTGCCACCAGGGAGCTAAAGTCATCGGGCTTAGACAAAATATAATCCAGGTTTTTGGCAGATATAATTACTGAAATGTTGTCAGAGATCTTTGAAATATCATGGATCATAGGAGAGATGCCTTTGGATTGGAGATGTGTATATATCCCAATTTTGTGAAATATAGTGTGCTCCCTCAACTCTTCCCCCCCCTCCAAAAAAAACCAAAACCAAACAAAAATAGACCTGCTCCAGACAGATGCAGAAAATGCACCAGACCAAATCCTGATGGGGAAATCCAAAGAAAAGTCACAGTGAGTCATTTGTCCAGCCCAGTTCAAAATAGAGAGATAAAAAGGTCTGTGGACACTAGAGAAAGGGTCTGACCAGGAATACATCTAGCCAAGCACTACAGTATACAAAAAGAAGCAGTGCACCAGTCCAAGAGAAGGTCTGATGTCCATGGTAGGGCACTTTGCATCATGTGCAATGTTGGGGAATAGATACCAACTGGCAGTTTTGTCATCCACTACTCAGTTCAGGGCAACAGATCAAGAGTAGACTGAGTAAAGGACCTGTGCTCAGGGATGGTGTTCTGTGGTAGGGAACAGTCTTAGTCCCTGGGCAAGTTTAAAAGCAAGCAGAAGTGGCATGGCACAAACCCCAGGTGCAGAGCAGGGTCTCAGCTCCAGCTCTTAGCCCTGTCTGAAGCCTGAAGAGAGTAATAAGACCAGGAGTCCCAGACCAATGAGGAGCCTGAAATTATGTCACTCAGAACTAGCAGAACTTACCAGCTAGCTGATAATGGCTCAGTCTAGCAGCAGTCTACAGTTGCTCAGACCCAAATCTAGGTCAGAAACTTGAAGAGCTCAGACCACACAGCAACCAGACTTTGCCCTGAATCAGACCACATTGTGAACAGTCCCCAGCCTACCATCCCTGTGATCCTAGAATAATATATCACTTACTACCCCAAGAAAGCAGCAACAGAACCAGCCCAGACCTTCCCTCCAGAAGAGTTGCAGAATCTGGCTCTAATATCAAGTCCAAAATCAGGAAAAAGACTGGAACAATGAGCAAACAAACAAAAATGGTGACAGGGACACACAAGACACATACCCAGAACATAATGATTTCAAAATATCTATGAGCAAAGCCTCACAGAAAAACAGAGCTTGGGCACAAAGTCAACTAGAATTCCTGGCAGAGACGAGTGAAGCAATAGTTTTTTTTTTTAAGAATTTTAAATTGTTTTTATAAATGATATGAGCCCTCCAGAGGAAAAAGAGAGTTATGAAAGAAAGAGGCACAAAACCTTACCCAAGCAACAAACTCCTTAAAAATTAGAATGGGCCAAATAGAGGCCAATGATGCTGTGAGACACAAGAAATATTAGAACAATGTCAGAAGACTGAAAAAACCCCCAGGAAATATAAGGTATCCCATAGCAAAAACAGCTGACCTAGAAAAGACATCACAAGAGAAAACATTTAAGAATCACTAGATTCTTAAATCATTAAAAGCCATAACTTTTTTTTAAAAAAAGGCTAGACATTATATTTCAAGAAATTTTAAAAGAAAACTGCCCATATCTCTTAGAACCAGAAGACAAAGTGGGAATGAAATCTACTGGTCACCTCCTAAAATAAGCCCCCAAATGGAAACTCTCTGGAATGTTGTAACCACAATTGAGTGCTTCCAAGTCAAAGAAAAGATCCTGAAGCAGCCAGAAAGAAAGAATTCAGGTATCACAGTTAGAATCACTTCAGTCAATAAGAATTTATTAAGCACCTACTCTGTGCCAGGCACTGTGCTAAATGCTAGGGATGTGAATGCTAAAAAAAGACAGCCCTTGCCTCCAATCACACATAATCTAGTAGCCACAGCTATGAAGGAGCCTAATACAATATTCCAGAACGCAAAGGATACAGGCTTACAGCCAAGAATAACTCAAGGAAAATTGAGTATAATGCTCTAGGGGGGAGAAAAGAAATAGAGGACTTCCAAGCCTTCCTGATGAAAAGACGAGGACTATGTAGAAACTTTGCAGTTAAATCACAGAAACAGGAGAAACATAAAAAAATAAACATTAATGAGTTTTCATTTGGAGACTTCTTTCAGAAGGTGACCAGTAGATTCTTTTTATTTCCACTTTGCCATCTGATTCTAAGAGATCTGGGCAGTTTTCTTTTAAACATCAATGCTGAGAAACTAAAGGATAAACTGTTTACATGCAGATATAGGGAGATGATATTTGTGTTCCCTCTGAACCCTATCACCTTCAGGGTTTATAGAGGGAGTCTAGACTGGGAGTGGTTCTGTTATGTCTTGATAATCTTAAGAATGGAAAGAGAAGAGGAATACAGTGGAAGGCAGGGGGAAGGGAAAGGAAGGTTAGGCAAAATGATCTCATGTAATCAGGGTGTATAAGTTCACATCCATACAAATAAGGAAGGAATGGGGGGAGTAGCTGGCACTCTTCTAAACTGGTCAAAAGAAAGAGGAATACACACAGAGCTGGGTACAGAAATACATTTCACTCACTAGGGAAATAGGGAAAGGGGAAATTAGAGGAAGGGAAAATTAAGGTAGGGATTAGTTGTAAGCAAAACACTCTCTAAGAATGTTCCTAGCTCTTTTTTGTAGTATCAAAGAATGGAAATCTGAGGAGAGTACCCATAAATTGGGGAATGCTAAACAAGTTATGGAATATAAAATATAAGCATTATATCATGCTTTAAGAAATTATGAAGCTGTGGTTTTAAAGAGACTTGAGAAGACTTTATGAACTGATGCAGATTGAAGTGAACAGAAAATGGAGAAAAAATTTTACAAAAGACAATAATATGGTAAAATATAAACAACTTTGAAAAAATTAGGAACTCTGATAAGTGTAATCACCAAGAGGGATTCCAGAGGACTGATAACGAAACATACTATCCACCTCCTAACATAAGAGTGAAGGACTCAAAAGGCAGAATGAAATTTTTTTTGAAATGGCCATTGTGGAAATTTGTTTTGTTAGACTGTACATATTTGTAACAGTGATTTTCTTCTTTTTTTTTTCTTGATGGGAAAGGCACCAGTCACATCAGTGACTGTGAGAAAGTTCTTAAACAAGGAATAGAAGTGATCACAGAAAGAGAAAATCGTTTTGGTTATGTAAAATCAGAAAGCTGTTATATGAATTTTTTTTGCAACTAGGATCAGAAGGGAAGCTTTTGATGGGGAAAAAAAATCTTATAATCAAATATTTCTGATAAGGTTCTAAAATATATATAGGCCCAAGAATCATGAGAAGAAGAATTGCAAATTATTAACAATATAAAGATTTCTCTCAATCATTAATGATACGAGAAATATAAATCAAACCAACTGAGATTTGGCTGCACACCTACCTAGCAAATTAGCAAAGATGACCAAAAAAAAAAAAAGAGAATAATTAGTGTTGATTCTTCAGAAAGGCAGGAATACCAATATAACCTTGGTAGAGTTTTGAATTGATCCAGTTATTCTGGAAGTAGTTTGAAATTATGCTTTTAAAAAAGGCAGCTAGGTGGCACAGTGGATAGAGCACTAGTACCGGATTCAGGAGGACCTGAGTTCAAATCTGGCCTCAGACACATAACACTTACTAGCTGTGTGAAGCTGGGCAAGTCACTTAACCCCAATGCCTAGCCAAAGAAAATATAATAATAATAAAATAAATAAAAGGTGACTAAAACAATTATACCCTGAGACCCAGAGAACCCACTGCTAGGCATGTTACTGACAAAGATGTCAAAGACATAAAAGCTCCTTATAGCAGTACTTGTTAAGTCAAAGATTTGAAAACAAAGTAGATGCCATAAGCTGAAGTATGAATTTTAAAAATTGTACCTTATGAATGTGATTGAAGAAACAATGAGCATGAAGAATTCAGAGAAGTATGGAAAGACACAGGAAACCATATTTACAATGACTGCATGAGTATAAATGAAAAGAACAACCACAGTAACCCAAACTGAATGTTGTATAATTAGAATGACCCAGCCTGGCCCTGAAAGAGAGATGAGAAAACATGCCACTCTCTCTTCTTCACTGAGGTAGAGGACTGTGGGTATAGCAGTACATATGCTGTCAGATGAGGGTGATGGTCAGTTTTGTTAAACTGCTTTTGGTTTTCACTTTTTATTCTTTTAATATGGGGGATGGCTTGCTTGATGTAGGGGTGAAGGGAAAGAAATATTTAGAAATGAAAATACAGAAACGAGACATCACAAAAATCATAAAATGAGCAAAAAATCAAATCAATTCATATCAGACCAGCCTCATTTTCTTTTTTTTTTTTTTTGGACAGTGTTAGTAGACTAGTAGATCAGTGGAATGCCATAGAATTAGTTCACTTGGATTTCAGCAAAGATACTTGGCAGTTTCTCACGTTATCTTGTAGACAAGATAGACTTGAACTAGATGATAGTATGTTTTTGTGGTTTCAGAATTAATTTAATGACTCGAGCTAGTGAGTAGTCGTTGATACGCTGATGTCAGCTTGAATGTAGGTCTTTAGTTATATCAGGGATCTGCCCCTGATAGCCACATTTTTTTTCTGCGATTTCTATGGATGAAGGATAATGTGATTATCAGATTTCCAGATGACCCAAAGAATAGCTAATATGTTGGATAATAAGATAAAAAACATAGTAGACTAGAACAATATGCTGAATAATAAGATAAAACTAAATAAAATTAATGGAGAGTCCTACACTTAAATTTTATTTTTTAAATCAGCTGCACAAGAATAGGAATTGAGGAGGCATGGCTACCTAACAGTTCTTATGAAAAAGTGCTGTGGCTTGTATTGGACTGTAATAAACAGCCTAATACGGCATCCCCCAAACCTAACACAATTTTAGGCTATATCAAAAAAGGTATAGTGGCCTATGCAGTGAAGGTGCTAATTTTGATGTGCTCTACCCTTGTCAGACAACATGTAGAGTATGATAGAGTTTGGGGCACCACATTTTATGAAGAACATTGCCAGCCTAGCAAAGATGGTGAAGGCTCTGGAGACTGTGATCCATGAGGGTCATTTAAAGAAACTGGAGAGATTTCACTTGGAGAGGATAAGATTTGAAGGGCTGTAGTAGAAGAGGAAGGAGACTTGTTCTTGGCCCTAGAGTGAGCTGGTATCAGTGGAAATTACAGGGACTCCAGCATATTTCAGCACCATGTAAGTAAAAAAAAACTACCTAACCCTTTGAGATGGCGCAGAGCAGTGGGTTCCCATTTAATGGAGGTCTTAAGTTGCTAGGGTTGAAGAAACTAGGGTTGAGCTAGGCAGAACATAAAGAAAGAAATAGCACATGCTGAGACTGGAAGATGGCCCACACAACATAAGTTTAGTTTATGTTTTAAGCAGTTGGCAGCCAGATTGCAAATTTGGGTGAAAGCAGATAATTGGTAATGGTCTCCCCCCTCTCTTTGGAGTCTCTGAACATCTAGGGATGTCTGATATTTAGCAGCTGTGAGGAGGAGGAAGTTGACGGCCTTTCCTCTCAGAAGGGAGGGGGATTAACAAAAGTGGGCTGAGGAGGAAAGTGTAAGCAATACACAAATGGATTGTGTAACATAACATTTATTAAGTATTACCTCTTACTTAGAGCTGGGTGGGAGCGTCCTAGACTATTGAATGACCTGAAGGAATGACTAGTTTCTTTTTTAAGTAAACAGCCTTTTAGCTCTCTCCCTTGTTATACTTCATTTAGAAGTGTGGTGAGTATAACCCAGAAGGAATTACCTGGAAATCTTACAGTTCTGTTTTGGAGTTCCTTTTTTTTCCCTACCGTTCAATGTTTTGGTTCTCTATTTTGGCCCAGGCATATCTGGGTAATGGAAGTCAGCTCCCTTGGCAAGGATGCTAGTGCTAACTACATAGAATCTAGGTGCTTCCCACTGTCTTTTACTTCTGCTCCATCATTTGAAGCCTCAGGAGCATTGTGGGAACCCCATATATTAGTGCCTTGCTTAGAGTTATTTATCCCTAATGCTGAAGTCAGCCTTCCATTCACAAGATCATAAGCATTCTTTAAGACTAGCCTTTTGTTTTTCCTTTGTACCAAAGCAAGGGTTATGTTCCTGAAAACCTCAGTTTAAATCCTAGTTCTGCTATTTATTTTCTGTGTCGGAGGTTCTTAACCTAAGGTTCCAGATAGATTTCTGGAGGTCTGTGAACATGGATGGGAAAAAGTAGATTTTTCATTTCAATATAATTGGTTTCCTTTGTAATGCTATACCTTTTTTTATCCTGATCTGATTACCCTGATCTCTGTGGTCTTGGGCTAATCACTTCCCTGTGTTTCAAATGAGATATTTGTAAAGCACTTAATATAGTGCCTGGCACATGGAAGATGCTGTATAAATATCTATTTTTATGATGATCATTTACTTATGTATGAAATGAAAGGATTAAATGAGATGATTCCTAAATGTTCCTTCTATCTCTGAATCCTGTGATTCACTGTGGGCCTGCATTTTAAAAGGACATTTGGCAAAGACTTCTGATATCTTTGTTTTGCTGTACCTAAAATTTCATTAGTGTAGGGAGCCTCCCACTGAGGGAGGAACTCCAGGACCTCTGACCAATCCATCTGCCTTTTCTAGTATTAGAGATTTTCCTGGGAGCACTAAGAGATTAAAGAATTTGTTGAGGTCACACTACTTTGATCTGTCAGAAGCAGGACTTGAATTTTTGTCTTCCTGGTTTGGTGGTCAGCTCTGTAGCCTCTACGCTGTGCTGCACCTGAGGCCCCTCTGTGGGCTTCATTTTCCTTAACTGTAAAACAAGGTTATTAGACAAAATGACCTCCAAGGTCCCTTTCAGCTCTAAATCTGTGATCCCATGATGATTGGTCATGGGGGTAATCTGCTAGCATCAGAGCTATTGAATGGAATCATAGATAGAACTAATGAACATAGAGCCACAGTTATTTTCTTGATTTAATAACTGGTCTTTTTACCTTAGGAGTAGATATATGATAGAGTCCTGAATATACCTTGTTTGCCTTTGCCCATCTTTCCCCTTTCTCCCTTTCTAGTCTTTCTTCTCTCCAAGGTCTAGATCAGAGATGTCAAAGAACCTCATCTGTGGCCTGAGTTTGGCCTGAACCAGATTAAAATTTACTTGGGAAATATTTAATAAAATAAGTAGAAATGCAACAGAATATGAATAATGTTAATATGTTTTTTAAGTCAATATGTAGCTTCAAGGATCTATTTCTATCCAAGTTTAATACCACTGGTCAGGATTACTCCCTCCTTCCAACCTACAGTTGTAAGTTGTGCTTTATGTATTATACTTATTTGTATAACTGTTTCATCCCTGTCCCCTTGAAATCAGGACTGTTGTTTTTCATCTTTGTATTAGGAATCTGTAATTTCCTTGATGTGAGAACTCCTTGTACCTACAGAGGTCATATCCCTTAGCACATAAGCCTTAGTTAACCAAGGAGGGAGAGGTTAACACTTTTACCGGTGATCATCCTTCTAGTAAGTGTCCAAGGTGGGATTGGAAAACAAGTGGTTCCAAATCTAGAATGATGTGTCCACTCTTCCATGCTGCTACTTCTTGCACAGAGTAGGAGTTGAATAAATTTGTTGAAAACCGTAGTCTTTCATGAAGCCTTCTCTCCCATCTCCAGCTCACAGCAATCCTTCTCCCTGTATTAGCATGTTTATAACTTCTTTTCCAGCTCAGTTGTAAACTCCTTGAGGAGAATAACTGTGCCTTTTACTTCTTTATCTCCTTCACAATCCCTGGTACATTGTTATAAAATACATTTTGTTAATTTAATCAATATCTGGGTCTTGAACTGAGGGGGAAAGGGAGAAATAAAATAGCTTCAATAAAATAAAATCAGCTCAGTCTGATTTGAGCTATGTGAGAGTACAGTGGGATTGCGAATAGGTAGGCTGTGAAGAAAATCAATGAATAAAAATGTATTAATTGCTCACTGTATGCCAGGCACCTGGCTAAGTGCTAGGGATATAAAAAGAGGCAAACAAGTCAGCCCCTTACTTCAAGGAGTTTACAATCTAATGGGGGAGACAATATGTAAACAAATATATACAAAACAAACCATATAGAGGAAGCATAATTAAGAGACGGGAGGCACTGAAGTTGAGAGGGGTTGGGGAAGCTTCTTTTTTTTTTTTGCTTTTTTTTTTTGCTTTTTGCTAGGCAATTGGGGTTAAGTAACTTGCCCAGGGTCACACAGCTAGTATGCATTGTGTGTTGTGTGTCTGAGATCACATTTGAACTCAGGTCCTCCTGACTTCAAGGCCGGCGCTCTATCTACTGCGCCACCTAGCTGCCCCAGGAAGGCATTTTGTAGAAGATGGGATTTTAGTTGGGATTTAAAGGAAACCAGAGAGGTCAGTAGTTGGAGCAGAAAAGGAAGAGCGTTCCAGGTATGGGGGACAGCCAGAGAGAATTCCCAGAGCTGAGAGATGGAGTGTTTTGTTCATGGAACAGCCAGGGGGGACCCTCTGGAGAAGTTTTTTAACTATCCAGAAGTGGGAAAACATACTGGAAACTGCCACAATAAGAGCCAGAGAGTTCCCCTCTCTCCCACCTCTCCCCCTCTCTGATTCTATAGGACCTATCAAGAGGCAAAGGTACTCAGCCGGAAGTGGCCTTTAGGGTTGAAGTCATGGGTTTAGTCCTTGATAGTATATATCCCATTCCAGAGACTCCCATGTAAGGATGTGTTTAGGGAATTTGAGTAATATATCACAAGCTTCAGGTAACACTGAACTGTGAAAGATGCTTTTTGAGGAAGAAGGACAGTCCCAGCAATCCCAGAACCTACTGTCCCTATACTATTTAGATTATTAGTGAGAAAACCTGTTTGTTTTTGTGAGTTTCTGGCATCCTGTAGTGGTATCTGAGTGCATAGAATGACTCTTAATATAGTTTCCTGACACTATATGCTTAGAACTCACACCGTTCTTTTACTCCAAAACTTTCAGTGACTTTGTGTTACATGCCATATAAAGCATAAATTCTTTATCCTGACATTCAAGTCTTGCTATAATCAGCCACCAACCTACCTTACCAGCCTTATCTCATGCTACTCCCTTTTACGTACTCAACATCCCAGTCAAACTGGGCCACTTTCAATCCCCCACTCTCATCTTATCTACTAACCATCTTTGTCCCTTTACTTATATCATCACCTATACCTGAATATGAATTCTTCCATCCCACCTGTTGAAACTGCTCTTTCATGCCTCACCTGGGATACTACTTTTCCTGTTACACCTATCTTCCTCTTTAAATTTCTCCTAGCACTTTTATCACCTAGACTTTTTTTATATATTTTTCACATAGTTTTTATCTGACATATTTCTGTTTTATCTCCATAACATAGCAGTGTTGTGTAGATGGTAGACACTTAGTAAATGTGAATTGAATTGAATTCAAAAGGATCCTAGACATCTCATCCCACACATTCCTTTTCCTCTTTCTCTAATATTATGTTGTTGTTGTTGTTGTTGTTATATTGTCACCATCCTCTCAATACTCCAAGATTCCTCACTACTTTTTGTTTTCCCTGAACTCACATATTGAACCTGTTGCCAAATCCTGTCTCTACTCCTACAGTATCTCGTGTATCCTATCTTTTTTCTTACACTTTGACCCCTAGAGTGGGCTACCTAGTAAATTGGAAAAAGTACTGGGTTTGGAGTCAGAGCACCTACGCCTGAATCTTGGCCCTGCCTTAACTCCCTGTGTGACTTTGGGCCAATCACACAGCCTTTCTGGGTTTCATTCCTCATCTGTAAAATGGGGGTTGGGGTGGGGGGAGGTGGACAGCATGACATTAGGATCCCTATAATCTCTAAATGTAGGATACCATTTTCTTCTCTAATCTATTCTCCATATCAATGGCCAAATAATCTTAATGTGACATTCTGTTTATATCGTTCACTCAGCTAACTAATGAGCATTTATTAAGCCTCTATCATGCCATAATGTACCAGGTACTGTATGAGACATTGAGAATACAAATATGAAAGTGAATTAATTCTTGCTATCAAAAAAAGTATTCTGCTAACATTGTGCTAGGGTGACACATGTTCACAGATAAGTAAGTCCAGGAAATTTAGTGTGTGTGTGTGTGTGTGTGTGTGTGTGTGTGTGTGTGTGTATGCGTGATTGGAGAGCGCAAATCAAGTCCTGCCTTTGTTATTAGTTGCAGTAGGTGGTACTTGACTTGAAAGGGAGCTGGTAGTTTCAAGAGGTGGTCAAGAGAAAGGAGAGCATTCCAAGCATGGTGGCTGGGACAGCCTGGTCAAAGACAAGGAAGCAGAAGATGGAACAGTGTGTACGGCACAAATGGACAGCAAGTCCGTTAGACCTGGAGCCAGAGTATGAAGGGCTTGTATTTCACCCTGTAGTCAGTGGGGGTGCCATGGAGGTTTCTTGAGCTTAGGAATGACATGGTTAGAGCTGCACTGAAGGGAGGTAAAAAACCTTCAGTGGCTTCCCTATGCCTCCTGAGTCAAATATAAAATGCTGGCATTCAAGGCTTTCTACAGTTTGGTTCTAGCCCGCCTTGCCAGCTTCATCTCTTACTATTTTCTTTCACTCTTTCTATGGTCTAGTCAAAATGCCCTGTTCTGACCCTGACCTTGTGCCTTTGATCACACAATCAAAATTAACTCCCATTGCACTTTATCTCCCTATGTTCCTTGCAGAGCCAAATCAAATACGACCTTCTTCATGAAGTTTTTTAACCCTCCCCACTACCACTACAGCTAGGTGGCATGGTAGATGCCAGTCAAAGATTCATTTCCCGCTTTTCCCTCTGATCCAATGGATAGCAGAAATGGAAGAGAGAAATGTTTGTTTCATCTCTTCTCACTCACCAACCAAAGCATCCAACTTACTTTCTTTAATTTTTTTTTTATTTTGAACTTAGACACACACAAAAAAAGCATTTCCATGCATATGGCAGAAGATAAAAAGAAGGTTCTATAAAACTGCGGATCTTCATTCCATACCACTTGCTTTTTAAAAGTACATAAGACATTCTACATATTACTTTTGAAATTGTCCTGCTTGTCTGTGCTTCTTTCTGTAATGTCTTATGTTTCCTGTGAATTTTCAGAAGTGTTACTACAGTAGCCCTCTTTGGGAGGAGGGGTATCATTATTGCTATCTCCTTTTCCCTCACTCTCCCCATCCAAAATTAACTAAAAGGAAAAAAGAAATCCAGCTAAATTTCATTTCTATGTGAATTTACCTGTTATTAAAGAAGCTATATGGTCTACCATAAGCATATTGGTCTGTAACTGTGTAGAGCAAGATTGAGAGTTGGTTAATCAAAACTCAAAGAGAAGACGTTTTGATTGTTTTGACTGTTTTCTTTGGCTAAACTGAGGTGGGGTCCAGATAAAATGAGAGTGCATTTATTACCTTAAATAATTTTCCCTAGTGCATATGCTTAACTATATAAGTTTGTACTATGGATTTTGTACTATGGATTCATGAATTTTCATTTCTTTTCTTTTCTTTTTTAAATGAACCCAATGTGAGGAAATGGGAAGCCCCTAAAAGCAATGTTACCTAGGCAATACAGCTGCTGCTTTTGCCTAAGGACACCTCATGGGGTGGGGCTGGGAGCTGTTGAAGTCCAGGCTCCACAGTGACCTTAGACTGGAGCAGTGGAGAGATTGGCCATGCGTGAACTTTGCTTAGACTGCAGCTGGACAGCTGGCCGCGTTATTCTAGAGGATTCCTGGCTTTGTTCATACACTATCCCAAGTGATTAGACAAGAAACTCTCAAGTGTTTGAGCTGAGTATTTCTTGCCTTTCTCCCATTGTCCCTTACATGCTGCCTTCTCAGTCATCTGGTCTCCTTGAGGAACTGCTTCACTGCTGTCACTGATTCTCCTTAGTTCCCACATCTGGGATCGAAGTTTTCCCTGGGGGTGGTATGCAGAGGTGGAGACTCCCCAATCCACACACCTTCCTAGAACTCAAGTCCACTGGAGGTATTGCTCCTCTCTCAACTCAGATTTCACAAAGATCTGTGCTCAGCTCAGACAAGCTCAGGTCCTTTTATCTGTCAGCTCTGGTCCTCTGGTGTCTTTCAAAGCTTAGGTCCAAGGATGCAGATACTAGCTAAGACTTAAACAATCATCCCTAATGATGCACTTACCGGAAGGCCAACCAAGTACCTGGGTCCTGTGTACTCATTCCTATCTCCTCAACCAGACTCAAAATCCCAAATAAGACAAGAATATCCATACACTTCTGGTGGGGAGATACCTTCAAAGTCTAATCAAAGTCTTCATGCCTTAACTTTATTAAGTTGACCAAGTTACCCCTGGTCATACTCCCCCCTCCACCCCTGCAAGTGATGTGACAAAAGAGACTGAGGTAGGTGCAAAAGAAATATATATACAAAATACTTTGAAAAATCGGAGATAAGAAAGATCACTTTCAAGCTAGCAGATTGGGCAAAGCTTCATGGAGGATGTGGCACCTGAGTTGAGACTTGAGGAAGGGGGCTGGACCTAGAGGGTCTCTAAGGACTCTTCCAACTCATATTCTAAGATTATTCAATTGCCAAAGAAGTAACTATGGGGAAAGGAGAAGCCACAAAAGGCAAGAAACACTAGGAAGGGTGGTGTTGTTGCTAGGATGCTAGAGTTCTACCTCTGTTGCCTTGGTGAAGATAGAAGGAGGAGAATTCATGCCCATTGTATGTATATGAATGTGTTTTAGCTTATTGATAATGACATTGCTTCATTCACCCACCTTTTGCCTCCTCCCTAACTTACCGTGAAGTTCTGGTCCCTGAAACAGTGTTGAAAGGCCCAAGAGATTCCACTATTTGCTTCTACTCTGAAGATAGCTCTATTTATAGTCTTTATTGTCCAATCCTTCCATCATCTTTAAGGTGCTCTGACCCCTCTGGTATCTCAAGAGTACCCAAGAAAGGATCCTGAAGGGTGACAGAACACTTCTTTGATGGTGAGTGAGAAAGCAAGGGCCAACATCCCAAGCCTTCCAAAGCCTTGTAAATGGAATGCAGCTTTTCATTCCCAAAGGAATAATTAGACTTAGAAATGCAAATACCCCTGGGAGAGGTAACCCAATGGTTGAAATTCCTGTTAAGATCTAAATGTTTGATCTCAGATTCCTTCAGAGAAGATTTGGAGTAGGGGGAAGGATTAGAGATGTGAAAATTCTGGATATTTTGAGGCCATGCAAAGAATGGGAGACCTTTTTTAAGAAATGAAAGTAGATATATGGGCTCTTGAGCCCCTTTCCATGGGACATATTCTGGCTCTGTACTCATACAAGACAGGTTCAGTGTTAGGATGGCTTGATGCCTAAAAGAAAGGACCATTGATTTAGAGCTAGAAGGGGATTTAGAAAATATCCAGCCCCCGGGCAGCGAGGTGGGTGGCAGTGGATAGAGCACTGGCCCTGAGGTCAGGAGGACCTGAGTTAAAATGTGGCCTCAGACCAAACACTTGACACTTCTTAGCTGTGTGACCCTGGGCAAATCACTTAACCCCAATTGCCTTAAAAAAAAAAGATCCAGTCTGACCTCTTCTTTTTATAGAAGAGAAAACTGAGGCACAAAGGTTAGATGGCTTGCCCAGAGTCACATAGCTATTAAGTGTCTGAGGTAGGATTTGAAGCAAGGTTTTCCTAGCACAGTTTCCTATCTATTACACCATCCTGCCTCGAAGTCTTGAAACTGAGGCCCAGAGAAGAGAAGGGCCACAAGGTCCCAAAGCAAGATTCATATCTCACCAAATATCAAACCAAAGACATGGCACAAATTAAGCATACCACCTAAGATGTCTCTTTAGGATAACTCAGGCCTAAGACTGCTTCCTCTGGGTACCAGGTCCACAAGGAAGTACAGGCTCAAGGCCTGGGACCCCAGCTTCGGATGAGCATTTTTGCCTAGGAGTCCCGGGAAAGGCACTAGAGGGATGGGTAAAAGACCAGGCAGAAGAAGGCAGCGTCTGCTCCAGGGAAGCATTGAGGGTTATGTGCACTCTCTGATGGGATCAGGCCAAAGGTCTAGGGTAGACTGTGACTGAGGCACTCAATAGGGGCAGTGGGCCTGGGGAAGGCATCTTTCTAGGACAGGTAGCCAGCTGTCAAACAAACTTTTGGTTTTTTTGTTTTTGTTTTTTGTATTTAAGGTCTCCCCTAAAAAGGGTTAGCAAGATTCCCTCTAGAAAAGGTACCTATAGATATCAGGAATAGGACAGCTATGTATTTCCAAAGGAAATGTTTAAAATACATAAGAGTGCCTTGACAAATAATTTGAATATGGAACAGTAACTCATCCCTACTCTTATCCTCTCCTGGAAGGCAAATACAACTTTGTTGGACTGATAAACGCCTCTCTCCCCAAGATGGCATGCAGTCTGATATAGGCTATATATATACATTCCTGTTAAACATATTTTCACATTAGTCATGTTGTAAGGAAGAATTAGAACCCATAGAAGGAACCACTAGAAACAGGAAACAAAACTCAACAGAAGAGAAGAAAATAGCAAATAGTATGCTTCGATCTGCATTCAACCTCCATAGTTCTTTCTTTGGATGTGGATAGCATTTTCCATCATGAGGCCTTTGGCGATGTCTTAGATCCCTTGTATTGCTGGGAAGGGTTAAGTCTATCAATATTAGTCATCCCACAACATAGCTGTTACTGTGTATAACGTTCTCCTGGTTCTGCTCATTTCACTCAGCATCAGACCATACAAGTCTTTCCAGATTTTTCTGAAGTCAGCCTGTTCATCATTTCTTATAGCACAATAGTATTCCATTACATTCATATACCACAACTTATTTAGCCATTCCCCAATTGATGGGCATCCTCTCAATTTCCAGTTCTTTGCCACCACAAAAAGAGCTGCTATAAATATGTTTTTACATGTGGGTCCTTTTCTCATTTTTGTGATCTCGCTGGGTCAAAGGGTATGCACATTTTTATAGCCCTTTGGGCATAGTTCCAAATTGTTCTCCAAAATGGTTGGATCATTTCACAACTCCACCGACAATGTACTAGTTTTCCAATTTTCCCACATCTTCTCCAACCTAAAATTGAATTTTAAAAGTAAATAGGAATAATCGTATTTGGAGTACTGACAGGGGTATTGTGAGGATCAAAGATAATAGCAAAACTTAAAACATTCTATAAATGTAAGTTGTTATTAGGTATATGATCGAGTATTGGATCAACAGTGAATGAATGAAAAAGCATTTATTAAGTGCTTCTGTGTGCCAGGCACTAGAGTAAACACTGGAGATAGAAAAACAAAGACAGCCTTAAGGATTTTATATTCAAATAGGGGAAGAGATTTACATGTGTGTTTAGGGGAGTGATGTCCAGGAAAAGATGTTTTGGACTGGGAAGTCACAAGGATGGTGAAATGGAGTCCTGTGGCAGTTGATTTAGCCTTTCCAGGAATAGTGTTATTGATTTGATCCCTGTTCCCATAGCTAATGGTGGAAGGGGCTGGGGAAGGGGGGCGGCATGGCATGAAGGTGACAGGAGAGCACTAGTGTGATGGGTCTGTATTGGCTAGTTATAGAGAATTCTGACCATTCCGGAATGTAGGGCCCAAAGATGGGAATTGGAATACCAACTTGGGGTATGACTACATGGCATGGAGATGGTTTTTGAATGCCTCCTCTTTGCAAAGCACTTAAGTATATGTGTGACTTAAGTGTCATTTGAGGTTGAAGTGTAAGAGTATGGGTATGGTTGTGTTAATTTGGCTACATTTTTCCATATTATGGTATTCCAATTCATATCTTATTCTGCCAATCAAAAAATTCCAGTGTCACAGTTTGGAGCAAAACTATTTATTTGGATGGTGCTTATCTCTGTAGATAATGATGCTCTCAGGATCTCTTTAGCTATCATTTTTAGCATCTTAGTGGGATTGGTGTTATACAGAGACTTCCAGGCTAGTACTGTAATTTCCCCTACCTTCCTGAGCAAGGATAGCATAAGGGACTTTGAAACAGTCAAATAGAAACTGATCCACAACATCTGCTCTGTTTAATCTTTGTTTTTAGATCAGTCCAGAGAAGGCATGTATGGCACTGAACATACCCAGTCTGAGGAAGATGGGGAATGGCAGCACTCTACTTCAACTACCTCATCTCAGAGCAAAAGGGCAGAGCGTCTTGGTCAGAACCAGCGCAAGAACCTGACCTCTGAGGACACCAAAAAAAAGAGGGCTCAGAAACCTTCCCATATGAGGAGGAACATAAGGTGAGTTATCTAAGATAAGATGCTAGGGAGAGTTATGTAATAAAAGTGATCTGGTTTTGCTTCACCCAACCCTCCCTATCCCAGCACAAGTAGTAAATTCATTTCTATGACTGATGTTGCTAGTAATATTAATATTGGGCTTATTATCAGGGAAAGCATCTCCCAAACTGCTGAAAGAGAAACTTATAGATAGTATTTTCATTCTGGATTTTAATTGGTGGTTCAAGTGATTCCCAAGATGTGTTCAGTTCTTGGTCTTGATTGCCAGAAGATTCTGCTGTGATGAGAATTTATCTTAATCATAGCTCAAGAATGTGGGCATATCCCTATTATCAGAAGCCTAGATGAGCCAAAGTAGAATTGGTGGGAAATGTCCTAGATCTGAATCTCTGCTCATATGTCTTGTCTTCTCTTTTTAAAGAGGCAAGAAGGTAAGGTAGGCAAGGAAATTAACTTTCTATCTTGATACCACATGACATGCGAACATGTAGCCTAGATATGTCAGTAATTCAAGAATATAATTTTGTTGATGGGGGTATTCTTTTCCCCAACTCAGATAATAAGCCTTCTATAAAATTTGGTTTCTGAAGGTTTCTATGGCTAAAAAATTTATCACTCTGCATCCTTTTGGTGAGCTTTTCCAGACTTAGCTAGGCAGGTCCTTGGATAATAAGCATGCAGATCATTATTAGCCCTGTTCCTAAAGCCTTTACAATGCTAGCAAGGTCTGCAAGAATTTAGACTGTGCTGGCATGGCCTTTTAGAACCTAGGGTTACTCACCTCTGCTCCGTGTTTAGGGCTTTAATAATGGATGGAGACCTCTTCTCCCCCCCCCCCCCACTTAACACCAAAAAATAATTCTGGAACTCTGAGAGGTTCTTCATTCTATTAGACCACTTCTGTGGTCAAAATAATAGTCTTGACCATATCAAGTATGTCATCTTTCTTGTCTGCTGAGGCTTGTCAAGGTACAGACTTCCCTTGTGACTGAAATAATGTGAAAAGTATAGTGAGCCGAGGATTTCCCTGATATTACCAAATTCCACTCCTTGGCCTACTAATGATAGGGCAAGTGGGGAAAATACATATTTTCTTGAAACTACACAATAAATATGATAATCTCTTCTTTTCCTTACTTTTCAGTAACCATTTCCTACTTTGGGTTTTGCCATAAAGTTGTTTTAGCTGAATTCATGAGTATAACTAAAGTGATTTCTTTTATTTATCTGAATGTGTAGAAAGCTGCTACGGGAAGATCAATTGGAGGCAGTCACCAAAGCAGCTCAACAGGAAGAGCTGGAAAGAAGAAAACGGCTGGAACAGCAGAGGAAGGACTATCCTGCCCCGATCCCCACTGTGCCACTGGAGTACCTCCCAGGTAGAAAGGGATGGCAGGATTCTGACTACGTCCAAACCAGGAGTTCTTAACCTTTGTTGTGTTGTGGACTCTTTGACAGGCTAGTGAAACCTATGGACCCTTCCCAGAATATTGATTTTAAATGCTTCAAATAAAAAATGTAGCATTATGTAGGAAACCAACTATAATGAAATACCTTTATGAAAATACTCTTTAAAATCAATTTTATGCACCAGGTTAAGACCCCTTGATCTAAATTCATGATCTAAAACATTCAATCTTTTTTTTAAAGAGCCTTTTATTTTTATAGTGGTAGAGATCTGAGATAAGTTTATGTCCTTAGTGGGATATAGGATAGGAGTAAAGATAGACAGACAGACCATTTATCAAATGCCTACTGTGTGTGCCAGATACTGTGCTTTCTAAGTATTAGGGATACAAATACAAGTAAGCAAGTCAGTTCCTGCTGTCAAGGAATTTACATTCTATTGGGGGAAGATGACAACCATAAAAGTGGATTGAAAGAAGGGAGAGGGGAGGTAGATTACCTGGGCAGAAGCTGTGTGAGGAGAAGACCAGGAAGAGGTCAAAGAAGTCAGAGGAGAGGGATTATGTAGTTAACAGTAGTCTAGAGAATAGGATTGAGATGTAATGGAGACTTCAAAGCACTTTATGATTAATCAGCATTTTTAAACAATTATTTGGATTTGCAGCCTTTAAAATGGCAGCTCGGTGGCAAAGTGGATAGGGCTGTAGGCCTAGAGTCTGGAATATTTGAATTCAAATCCAAGCACAGATATTTGCTAGCTGTGTGACCCTGGGAAAGTCACTTAACACAGTTTGCCTCAGCTTCCTCATCTATGAAATGAGCTGGCGAAGAAAATAGCAAACCATTCCAGTATCTTTGCCAAGAAAACCCCAAATGGGATCACAAAGAGAAGGACACAACTGAAACTGCTGAACAAAACCTTTAAAATTGCCAGGAACACAATTTGAAATATATCTTCCAAATTGAGATTTTCCTCAACTTTCCCTCTATAGTTTTGGGCTTCAAGACCTTTCTTCCATGAGAAGATTACTACAACTTCTGCTGGGAAATTGAATATTATCAGCAATGAAGAACCTCTTCCAAGATAGAGATTTAAAATAGAATGATAAGATGTGATCAAGATATGGCATTGGGTGATGAAAACTTACTAACATGATAGAAATGGAATTAATAGAAAGGCAAAAGCAAGGGCATTGTGTCTCAGGGAAATATATTTTAAATGACTGTGTCTTTGACTTTCCTCACCAACTATTGCTCTGTCTTCTCCATAGAGGAAATTGTTTTACGAGCAGGTGATGCTTCCCAGCTCCCCCCTCAGGTCTTAGCCCAAGAAGTGATTTGTTTGGATAGCACCAGCAGCGGCAGTGAGGAGGAGACAAAGGGAATACTACATGGCATTAAAGATGGTAAGAAGTTCTTTGTTCCTCGCAGTCTTGACTTACTGTGCATCCTTAGCAACATGTCTAACTCGATAAAGTTCCCATTCCTCCCTCCTACAGTTTTGGGGCCAATTATACATATTTCCCTTATGTCCTCTGATTTACATGTGAGTTACATCATTACCTTGGCCTGAAGCAAGAGAAGGGAAAAGCTAAAGCTTGTTGTTTTTCAAGAATGACAGCAAACAGTAAAGTTTCTGCCCTATGGTGTTTTGAAGATGATCACTGAAATCCCCTTTAATCTTTCCTGGTATCTTAGAAGTGATCGAACTGAGTTCCGGAGAGGATGAGACCCTTCAGATTGTGGACAGTAGTGATTCTGCTAATGAAGGGGACGGTGATGCCACCGAGGAGAGCAGTGGCTCCCACGTGAATGATGCCTTAAATCAGTCAGATGCTATGGGGCAGGTCATTGTCAACATCAACCACCCACCTAATGAGGAAAATATCTTCCTAGCCCCACAGTTGGCACGTGCAGTGAAACCTCATCAGGTATTGGAAGTCTTGAGACCCTCTTCTCCTTTCTTTTCAAGGACTCCTCATTGGTGTTGACATTGCTCATCACTTATATTATTGTCTTAATAAGTGGAGATTTCCCAAGCACTTAGGAGTTGTATAGCAAATCTGGTTTTTAGTCCCTTATCTGCTGGTCTTCCAAAATTTCATCTAAGATTCCTAAGATGAGAACCATCAGGAACAACTGGGGGGAAAGAGGGGTGGGACAGGATGTAATGGGACTGTATTTTGATCATAGCCTAGTTGTTTCCTAGTCTTGTTGCTAAACAGATTTGAGTGAGATTCCTGCAAGGTCTGAAAGCTTGAATTTAGGTTCTTCCCTGAGAAAAGCAGTTAGGAAATTTGTTTTGTATTGATGGTTCCTTAAAGTGACATGAATAGGTCTTTTAAAAACACCTGTATAGGAAAGAATAGACTTTTTCTATATTTCTCCACTAGAATCAGAAGGTAGAAGTTACAGGAAGGCAGGTTTTGGTTAAACAGATGAAAAGAAATTTCTAACTGGAACTGCCTGACAATGAAATAGGTTACCAAGGGGATTAGTGAAGTATTATGTTACTGGGTGTACTGATAATTGAGACTGGCAACTGAATTGATCATGCCAGGAATTCTTTAGAAAGGGTTTCTCCATTGGGTGGGAGGTTGAAATTAGTGACCTTGAAGGTTCCTTCCGACATTATCCTTCCAATCCTTCCAAGATTATGCTATATGGAGCAGGAAGAGGCATTGAAGTTCATTTAGTTCAACCTCCTTATTTTACAAATAAGGAAACTGAGGCCCAGAGGTGTCAAATGACTAGTGCAGAATCACAAAGGCTAGTTAGTACACAGCAGAGCGGGGGTCCAACCGGATCATCTGACTCCACATTAAGTTCTCTTTCAATCCTATCCTACCTTTGGGTACGATGTAATAACAAATGTTGCTCTCTCACATATATACTCACTAAGGATGACTTTTTGGTGTTTTTCTCAAAGAGACCTCCCCTGTAAACTATTGTTTTGGTTATTAGTAATGACAGCAAGTTACACTTTATTGTACCTACCTTGGATCCTCACAACAACCCTGTGGTGCTTAACAGAGCTGTTATCCCCATTTTACAGAGGTCAGTGACGTGCGTGGCCAGCATCACACAGCTAGTAAATGTCTGGCTCAGGACTTGAGCTTTGGTCTCTCTGGTTTTGCTTCTCAACAGTAGTCTGCTTAAAGGTGATGTGAGAAGCTGATTACAGACACCAGAGATCTATTCTAATACTTACTAACTTAGCATTGTCTTTACTATTGTTCTAGAAAAAAGAGAACTGCAGACTCCACTGTTTATCACTTGTGTTGTTTGTCATTTCATGTTCTTATGATTTCTTTCTATCCTGTTAGATTGGTGGAATCCGATTCCTGTATGACAATTTGGTGGAGTCCCTGGAGAGATTTAAAACCAGCAGTGGATTTGGCTGTATTCTGGCTCACAGCATGGGTTTGGGAAAAACTCTACAGGTGATCTCCTTCTTAGATGTCCTCTTCCGACACACAGAAGCCAAGACTGTCCTCGCAATTGTACCGGTAAGGAGCCAGTTAGATCTAGGCCGGCTCTACCATGTTTGGCATTCACTGTATAACCCAGCATCAAAATGAGTTCCTTCTAATCTGCTGCCTTTCCCCAACACTTAACAGAGCTTTCTCCTTTGAATAAACAGGTATTTTCATTGCTTGTATTGCACCTGAATGTGTTGATTTCTGTAGTATAATTAAAAAAAATTTTAACATCTGTTCATTGTAGAACTGTTGCTAAGCAGGTTGAAAGTAGCTGAGTGTTGTCCATAGCTTTAGCAGTTAGGATGTCTAAGTTCCTTAGCATCATAAGTATTCCACTTGCATTGTTTCAGCAAAGGGCTCAGGCCTCTTTGGAAGAAGGACTGATTCTTCAAACACTTTCGTTTAATAGATGCATATCATAAGGGCTATTAATAAGTACAGAACATAGCAAATATAATAAGGTCATCTTCATATAGGCCACACACTTTCTGCTCTTTAGTGTCTATGTTAGTACTTGTAGCAAATAACATGATTTCTGGGTTTATTCCTTAAATGTTCTCTTCCTCTCACCCCCTTCTGTTTTTTTTCTTGTTTGTGTGTTTGTTTTTTGTTTTGTTTTGTTTTACTTTTGACAGGTGAACACTCTTCAGAACTGGCTGGCAGAGTTCAACATGTGGCTGCCTGCCCCTGAAGCTCTACCTGCTGACCACAAACCTGAAGAGATTCAGCCACGCTACTTTAAAGTCCACATTTTGAATGATGAGCACAAGTAGGTCTCTTAATTTTTTTTTACCTCTTGTTTTCCCTTCCTTTCATTTGTTTGCTCAACATACTTTTATTTTAAATTCAGTTCAACCGGCATTTTTTCTTTCAGGCACCACGAAAGCCTCAGACTTCTATTGGAATTCTGATGCTCAACAGTGTTTTGTTTGTACACGTTCCATCCTCCCTAATTTCCTTTTGTTTCTTCTGTGTATTAGTTATCCTTTTCTTAAAATGAATTCTGCTCTGTCGCTGGTTTCTTGGTAAAGTCTTCTAAGCTATAAAGCTGGCATATAGTCTTTACCTTCTGCATCAGTTTTATTTATTTTTTTTAATCTACTTTGCACTGTTTGTTATGTAACTGTACGTTCTCATTGCTGGTTCCTCATTTGACAATGGTGCTTCACATGCTTTTCATTTGGTCATCTTCCTTCTCCAATCTGGTCTCTGCACAGCTTACAAAGTGATATTCCTCCAGCACAGGTATTGTCTCTCCCTGCTCAGTAAAATTTAAATGTCTTCCCATTAATTTAGATTCCTCTGTTGGCATTTAAAGCCCTTCCCTGCCTGACTCTAACATGCATTTTCAGCCCTATTATACACCCTCCCCTTTACACTTTGGCACAGCAGCAGCAAATGGGCTTTCTTGTGTTCCTTACATGCAGTGTTCTGTCTTGAGGCTCTGCACCTTTGTCCAGGTTGACCCTCATACCTGGAATGCCCTCTCCCTTCACCTTCACCTCTTAGAATCCCTGATTTCCTTCATATCTCAACTCAGATAACCACCTCTTATTTGAGGCTTTTCTTGATTACCTCAATGGCTAGTGCCTTGCATAAAAATGGTCTCATATTTACATTTTATATGTACTTATATGTGCCTCTCTTCCTATAGAATGTAATCTCTTTGAGGGCAGGAACGCTAATTTCGCTCTTTGCATCTGCTTAGCAGAATGCTTGGTCCAGAGTGGGTACTTAATAAATGCTTATTGATTGATTCTTAGTTTTGTGGTGGCTTGGGTTTCTGAGGGAATACTATAAACAGAAAATGAGCATGCTCATAATTTTCCCATGTACTGCTATAGTAATAAGATCTGACATGATAAATATGGAACTCTTTTCTGAACATCTTGACTGTAGAGATCAGATGAGATAATATTTGTAAAGTGCTTAGCACAGTGCTTGGCATATAGTAGGCACTTAATAAATGTTTATTCCCCTCCCCCTGTATTTTTTTTGGTGGGGTTCGAAATTCAACTTGTCAGTTTTGCTGTTTGCCTCTGATTCACTATTAATCTAAGTCTATAAAATTCTTCTTGCTCACTAAACCAGAAAACTTTGTTTTCTGTTAGATTCCCTAAATTAGAGTGAAAATGACTCTTATTCTCTTTAGGTGGGGCCAAACTGCCTTTCCAAACATCCATTCTTCTGTTGATGATGATGATTTAGGGAATCAGAGTGTGGTAGAGATTCCCCACACGGCTACCTTCAGGCCTCTGCTGACCTGCCGCTAAGATTCTAAACTGTTTTACCTCAGTTTTGCTTTGTGAGATACCATGTAATAGCATGCAATGAGATGTAGTCAACACAGATGTGGAAGGCAGCATGACAGAGTGGTGCAGTGGACAGAGAACTGTGTTTGGAGTCAGGATTTGTACTCAAGCTAGCTCTTGCTCAGGACCTTGTATGGCCATGGGCAAATGATTTATGCTTTCTGAGCTGCAGTTTCTTCATTGTAAAATGAGGGGGTTGAATGAAATGATCTTTAAGGGGTCTGCTTCTTCTCTCCTTCTCTTCTTCTCTTCTTGTCTCTTTGTCACTTTTCCTTCCTTAGAAGATGATCAATTAAAATGGGGGTAAAAAAGATGAAATTTTATGAATTTCATCTTTCCTCCTAGGAAAAGGCTGAATGTAATGACCAAAATCAAATTGTCATGTTCTGCATGTCATTTACCTTTGTCATCCTTCCCCTGCATTGGTTAAAATAAATTCCTTCTCACATATTCAGTAGATGCAGCTCTTCTTTGAGAACAGTTTCATTTCTGCTGGAATTGGTTTAAATCTTAGTCTTATCTAAAAGTGTAGCTTCCAAGAATATGCAGTTGGTGTTTTAAAGGTGAGATGGGGCGAGGAGAAGGGAATCAGTGCTCTTAACTTAGGTGGGAAGGGAAAAGATGTTAGGACACCTCTTTTCACTAGTAGTACCAAGGAATCTCCTCTACCCTGCAGGAATAACTGTTAAAACTTGCAGTGGGTAAGTCTTAGCCTTTTAGAAGTCCTGGATGGATCAGTATCTCTTAGCCAAAGTCTGTCTTTCATAGCAAGCTTTCTGTATAGTGGGAACAGTGATTTGGTTTTGTTATTAATGTCCAGTTCTTGTTACGTTACAGGATTGTATATCTTTGGAATTGCCTTACTGCTCACTCACTGACCTTTGCTGGATGCTCCTTCCTACCTCTCCACCTGATGTACTATATTTTTGACATGGATAACATTTAATTTTTAGGTACTGTCTAGGGAATCTTACACTGCAGCCCGGGATTTTCCATGGCTGATCTTCTTGGTGTATAGTGTGTGTGCTTGGGCCTATTGGTTAACGTTTTTAAATGACCTGGCCTAGCTTCAGTGACAGCATTATCTTGAAGAATGATGGGAGGGAGAGAGACAAGTTTTTGAGCAGTTGGCCATGTATATTTACAGTATTAGCTAATATTTGAAGCCATTGCCATCCTAGAGTCACAGATGTAAAATAAGTGTTATTCTGTAGGTGTCTGTTTTGGTGAATGCTGCTGGGGAATCTGAAAAAGCAGTAGTC
The DNA here is from genome assembly GCF_003287225.1 of Phascolarctos cinereus. Classification (NCBI taxonomy): domain Eukaryota; kingdom Metazoa; phylum Chordata; class Mammalia; order Diprotodontia; family Phascolarctidae; genus Phascolarctos; species Phascolarctos cinereus. The sequence continues at coordinate 84,274,152 of NW_027555847.1, read as the reverse complement.
ATTTCTGTCTGTTCATTTTTGTAGGACGACGGCTGCTCGTGCTAAGGTGGTGACTGATTGGGTGTCAGAGGGCGGGGTGCTGCTGATGGGGTATGAAATGTACCGACTCCTCTCCCTGAAGAAATCCTTTGCTACAGGTAGGAAGAAGAAAACCAAGAAACCTGCTTGTCCGGTAATCATCGACCTGGATGAGGAGGACCGACAACAAGAGCTCATGAAAGGTTGGTGATAGGTGACAGTGCTCTTCCCCGGAGCTGTGGTGCTGTGCAGCCTGGTGGAAAGAGGCCTAGTTGGGAATTACTGACCGGGTAGCTGCATGGTTTGAAGGGAGATCCTTTTACTGTGGTGACTTCCTAGACCTGCTGAGTGAAGGGAATGATGAAAAATCACTGAGATAAAAACACACAAAGCACACAAAAGATCATCAGTAGAAGTTGAAGTGGTGCTGACAACTTCCTGATGCATTTATTTAGAAATGAAATTGAGTATTTTATAGTTTGTCTTATATACAAAGCTAACTTACTTGTGTTTGTTAGTTCTTCCTTCTCTTGGAGGCTTTGCTGTGGTCAGAAGGGCCTTCTTTCTGACCCATGAAGCTATCTCAATTTCTTGAATCTATTTATTTACTAAGACTTTTGAGCTCAGTGACAGAGTTGCAAGTCCTCTCTAGTAGAACTAAGATGGTCTCAGCAAGGGCTGCTAAACAGCCAGTGATTTTCTGGCTTCTACCAATTTGTTCTAGATTGTCCTAGAACCAAGAACCTGGAGGGACAAGCTGTGCTGCACCATTCTCTGCATTCGTTGTCCATGTGGGGTTTGATCAGAGCCCATTTTTAATCTTGAGATTATTCCTAGCATTCTATGAATCCCTCTCTGCCATCTATTCACTATGGGTTTCAAGAAGACAAATGGATTTTACTATTATAGCCTATAAAAATTTGTTAAGAAAATATATTGGCTGTGAAAATACTGTAGCTGAAACATTCCACAAAACCAAACATAGAGGTCAACAACGAGAAGTTAGCAAGGATTTATTAAGCATTTACTTTGTGCCAGACACTGTGCTAAACTCAGGGAATACAAATAGAAACAGAAAGAAAGAGCACCCCTTACATTCTAATGGGAGAATACAGCTCATCAAAGAAGCTGAAAAGCTGGAGGGAGAGCAGAGTGGAAAGGCTTTGTGTTGTCTGTCTTCTGTAATTAGTGCAGGGTGGCTATATTGTTTTCTAGTTTTTCATTTTTCTTACAAAGTAACTTTCCTCCAGATTGCTGAAAAAAGGAATAACCTTTGATTTTTGGTTTTCTTTTCTCACTCTAGGCATTGAGAAAGCCCTTTCCCGCCCTGGCCCTGATGTGGTGATTTGTGATGAGGGGCACCGAATCAAGAATTGCCATGCCAGTACATCCCAGGCCCTAAAAAATATTCGGTCTCGCCGTCGGGTGGTGTTGACTGGGTACCCCCTCCAGAACAATCTCATTGAGTACTGGTGTATGGTGGACTTTGTACGCCCTGATTTCCTAGGCACTCGGCAGGAGTTCAGCAACATGTTTGAGCGCCCCATTCTCAATGGGCAGTGTATTGACAGCACCCCTCAGGATGTTCGCCTCATGCGATACCGAAGCCATGTTCTCCATAGCCTCCTGGAAGGATTTGTGCAGAGGTGAGTCATTCCAAGAGTCTCTGAAGGTGCTGCTTGTAGAAGTTGAGGTTGCTTTATGAAAGAATTTGTGACCATTCCTTTTAGAGGCTTTCCAAGTAGGATTTGTGATGTATTATTGTGAATGTGTAAGGCTCTTGTACAGGTAGACTGTGTCTTGGGACCAGTACCAGTTTCTCAAAGAAGAGAAACCACAGATTTCTCCCCTGTGTCTAATGTCAGGGGAGGATCAGCTAACTGAAGGTTTGTGGGCTTACTGGTGGAACTAAGTGCGTGTTAGGACGGACCCTTTAGGCCATGTTCCTTACATGCCGAAGAAAAAAATCTAGGAATCTTGGGACATATTTGATCACCATTGCACTTCACTGGGATAGAATTTCTTTTCTGCCATAATACTAGGGATGTGATTTCCACAGTTGTAAGCTGTTTGTCAGTGGAGCTTATAGAAGTCTAAAGGGAGCTCCTGGGTTTTTTTTAGCCTTCCTGGTGTCATCATCATTATCATCATCATCAAACATTGAGGGTCTACTTGTGTGCTAGTTACTGTGAACCCAGAGAGGTATAACATGCACTTGGCCAGCCTTTAAAGAATGTCTGGACTATGGATGGGTGGAAAGAAGGAAGGATGCATTACCCAATAGGAAGAAAAGCAGGATCACAGGCTTCAGAATAGGGATGAGCATGTCCTGTATGCTGAGAACAGCAGCCCAGCCTCTTTGCCTTAGATTCTTGCAAAGAATCCAAACTCTCTGTGTGTAAGGATTGTTTCATTGTTTGTATTTGTATCACTAGGGTGTATGGGGTGTTAAGGAGGACTAGCACCCCTGGTATGAGGGCTGCCAAGCCCTTTTCAGGGCTGCTTACCCACCTTTGGTGTCTACCTGTCACCCAACTCTCACCTGTGGTTCCAAGAAGCTGTAGCATGTGCAGTGGCCACACCCCAGTAAAAACTGTCTCAGCAGATGGGCTAAACCAAGTAGAAGTAACTGAGGATCCTCAAACCCATCAGTGAATTAGAGGGATATCTACCCCAACCACATGAAGATTTCCCCTGGCAGAATGGGAGGATGAGAACAATTTGTCTTAGTGGCCATGAAGGTGGCTGAAACAGGCGCTGTGGTGTGCTTAGAGCTTAGTCAGACATTGAAGACACCAAGATCATCTACTGCATCCCAGTCTGTTGCCAAGCGTCTTGACTTTTGTCTTGCCTCTGGACTTCAGTGGCTTAGGAAGAGAAAGTGAGGCTGTGCAACTCTGCTTCACTTACATACAATTCATGCACAAGTCAAGACATTACCCATGATGTCATTGGTCCTCTTCAAAAATGAAGGATGAACAGCAACATTTGTATATCCCCAGTGCTTGGCACAGCATAGTTGCTTAATAAATGTTTTTTGAGTGATTAAATGTTTAAAGTTTGATGATTTATAGCTCACTAATGCATAGCCACAATAAATCATAAAGGTCCCTAAAAAGAAGGGTAACTATGAATATTTAATTTTTATCCTACATCAGCCCATGACCTTCTCTTATTGCCTCCTCACTCTCCTTTTGGCATTGCTTCTGTAGGCGAGGCCACAGTGTGCTGAAGATACAGCTTCCATACAAAGAAGAGCATGTAATCCTAGTGAGACTCTCCAAAATCCAGCGGGCTTTGTACACAGAGTTCATGAATCGTTTCCGTGACGCTGGCAACAGTGGCTGGCTGGGGCTTAACCCTCTTAAGGCTTTCTGTGTGTGCTGCAAGGTGAGTAGGAGGAATAAGACAGGAGTCGTTTAGGAAAATATAATTGAAATTGGTGTTGGTGGGATGTTAGACCAGTATACTAGTGTCTGCCTACTGAATGGGAAAGTAAAAATAGCACTACTGCCTTAGTGCCCAGGCAGACCTGGAAGATCAGATGGCTCCGAGGGCCAGTCTCCTATTGCTAAATTGCCATAACCCCAAAAAGATCACTTCCCCTTTGTGAGTCTGGCTTTCCCTGTATAAAATGAGTGAGGGCACTGCCAGCCAACCTTTGGTGTTTGTAACAATGAGGTTTAGAGAAGTCCATAGATTAGAAAGGCTATTCATATATCTCTCCCCTTCATCTCTGCATTCAGCTGGATTTGAATTCCCTTCAGGCTGGAAGAGTTTGAAGACAGTGCAAGGCCAAAGCACCCTTATAAGCCTTATAAGCAAGTAGAAAACCTTCTGGTCTCTCTGTAACAACTATAAGCAAAGACTTAAGCCCCTGTTAAGAGAAACACAATGGTGTCTTCAAGACGGAAAACTTTTTCATTTTAACCAATACCAGCCATTGAGTTTGAGCTGTTCCATTGTGTCTTATGGAAAGTTACTTTACCCAAATCAGAAAGTTGCTTTAGCCAAGTCAAATAGAAAGATAGGTGAATATGAGGTTCTAAAGCATTTGCCCTGCAGTCAGTCTCCACAGCTTCATATCAGTGACAGGGAAGTATAGTTTTCATGAAGCTAGCAGTGATATTTTCACTAACCCCCACACCAAAGAATTCTGTGCCCCTGCCAGGGATTTCATATTCGTATTAGAATTTAGAACATCCCCAGAACAGTAATCCATTACTACGTCTGTCAGACATGGGTCTTGTTTTACATTTGGAGACTCTCAGTCATTGAGTATCTAACTTACCAAGGCCACAGAGTGAAACAAACAGAAACAAAATTTTAGCTATTGACTCCAGCTGTCTGACTATAGACTAAGGAAAAGATAAATCCCTTGGGAGCAAATCTCTTATTTCTTTTTTTAAAAATATATTTTTTTATATTTTTATGTCATTAAAATTTCTCCTAATATCCCTCCATATCTCTCATTTCTATAAATTACATTGTGGCAACTAGAACTAGTTAATCAAAAGGAGTTTTCAGTTTCTCTTGTTAGAGTGTGTGTGTGTGTGTGTGTGTGTGTGTGTGTGTGTGTGTGTGTGTGTGCGCGCACGCGCATGCGTGTGCATATATGCCAGCAAGACCTAGGAATAGAGGGGAGGGAAGAAGGAATGGCAGCGGGTGAGACCTAACTCCTTCCTGTTACTCATCCCTTTCCTGTGGGCCTCAGATCTGGAATCATCCTGATGTGCTGCATGAAGCCCTTCAGAAAGAGAACCTTGCCAATGAGCAGGACTTGGATGTAGATGACCTCAGCACAGCTGGGACCAATGCCCGCTGCCAGACCCAGGGAATTAAAGTCAAAACCGAGGGCAGTACCTTGGCACCCTCAGGGGGAGAGGCAACAAACAGCAAATTCCTACAGGGGGTAGGAGGCTTCAACCCCTTTCAAGAGCGAGCCAACCAGGTTGTCACTTATGAATGGGTGAGTTCAAGAAAACTGCTCTCTCACTGGCTTGTATGCCAGCTCTTTGGGGACAGGAGGCTCTTGTTTTACTTGTATTCATTAAGCACCTTTGAAATGCCTGATGATGTGCTAGGAATTCTGGGGATACCAAGACAAACAGAAAATGGTCTTTGTGCTCAGAGAGCTTAACTAATATTGGGGGAAAACAGCAGGGAATGCAGGAAATGGATTTAAGGTAAATAAAAAGTAACTTTTTTAACTCATTCACCATAGGGTCAAGATTGAAAAGAAAGGAAAGTGAAGGTAGGGCTAGAGTGATGGCCGGAGATGAGGGAGCACTGATGTGTAGAAAGACTGATGGTCATAGGGAGGACAAAGAAAGGATAGAATGAGTGAGACAGGCTCCCTCTGCCTTCCATATAGTAAGTGTCTGGGGGCTCAAAGCTGAATATTGAGTGGGAATAATTAGTCGATAGGTGGTGATATATTGTATATTTTGGGAGGAAAAGCTCATAGTAGACAGGGGAAAGTTTTTGCCTTTTCCCAAATAATAGTGAGAATGAAACCAATTTAGAAATTATCTTGAGGCAATGGTGACTGTTGCTTATAATGAACTGGCTTTAGAACAGCTCTGAGCTGTTGATTCTTCTGTTTTAGGCCAAGGACATCCTATGTGATTATCAGACCGGAGTCTTGGAGAACTCACCCAAAATGGTGCTGCTTTTCCACTTAATTGAAGAAAGTGTGAAACTTGGGGACAAGATCCTTGTATTCAGGTAAGAGTATTAGCTACTTCCCAAGTACCCTGGTGAGGTTTTACATCATATTTCCAAAGGAAATGGAGCAGTTAACAGAATGAGACAGATGTCATTTCTTCTCACCCACTGCATAATATTAGGTTCTCCTTTTTCTGTTTTATTTTTCTTCATTTTTTCTTTCTCCTCTTTGTTTTTGTGTTTTTTAAAAAATACATTTTTATTCATATCTTTTGTTCACATATGTTTCCTCCCGTATCCTTTCCCTTTTCCTTATACTAAGAGCCATCCCTTATAACAAAGAATTTTTTTAAAGGGAAGAAGAGGAAAAAGTTCATCAAAACCAATGAACACATTGAAAAAATCTGACATTATATGCAGTATTCCACACCTGTAGACCTATGTATCAATGCAAAATTGCAACAGGAGGTGTCTTTTTCTCTCTTCTTTAGAGCTAGCCTCTATCATTATAATTCTTCTCCTTCATTATTAATGAAATTTCTTCCTGGAAGACGTTGTAGAACTTTTCCAGTGTTTCAGGATTTGGATCTTCCTCCAGGGATGACTTTTTCTCTCAAAGAAATTTTAAAAGCTAGGGGTCTCATTTCTTCCCCTATAACAAGACTTATCTTTGAGGATATAAGGGCCGTGGTGGCCCTCATTGGAGCTGACTTAACTGCTTTTTAATTATTTTTTTAAATTTAATTTTATTAATTTATTTTGATTTATCAATAATCACTTCCATATGCTTTTGAATTTAAAATTTTTTCCCCCTTCCTCCCCACCATCCTCCCCAAGATGGTGCACAATCTGATATAGGCTATACATTTACATTCCTATTAAACATATTTTCACATTAGTGATATTGTAAGTAAAAATTAAAACCAATAGGAGGAACCATCAGAAAGAGGAAACAAAACTCAATAGAAGAGAAAAAAAAATAGCAACTCAACTTCCATAGTTCTTTCTTTGAATGTGGATAGCATTTTCCATCACGAGGCCTCTGGAGATGTCTTAGATCCTTGTATTACTGGGAAGAGTTAATTTTATCAATATTAGTCATTGCACAATGTGGCTGTTATTATGTACAACGTTTTTTTGGTTCTGCTCACTTCACTCAACATCAGACCATACAAGTCTTTCCAGGTTTTTCTGAAGTCAGCCTGTTCATCATTTCTTATAGCACAATAGTATTCCATTACATTCATATACCACAACTTGCTCAGCCATTCCTCAGTTGATGGGCATCCTCTCAATTTCCACTTCTTTGCCACCACAAAAAGAGCTGCTATGAATATTTTTGTACATGTGGGTCCTTTTCCCATTTGTATGATCTCTTTGGGATATAGCCCTAGAAGTGTTATTGCTGGGTCAAAGGATATGCACATTTTTATAGCCCTTTGGGAATAGTTCCAAATTGTTCTCCAGAATGGTTGGATCATTTTACAACTCCACCAACGACGCATTAGTGTTCCAGTTTTCCCATATCTTCTCCAACATTTATCATTTTCCTGTTTTGTCATGTTGGCCAATCTGATAGGTGTGATGTGGTACCTCAGAGTTGTTTTGATTTGCATTTCTCTAATCAATAATGATTTAGAGCATTTTTTCATATGACTATAGATGGCTTTAATTTCTTCATCTGAGGACTGTCTGTTCATATCCTTTGACCATTTATCAATTGGGGAATGGCTTGTATTTGTATAAATTTAACTTAATTCTCTATATATTTTAGAAATGAGGCCCTTATGAGAGAGACTCGTTGTAAAAATTCTTTCCCAATTTTCTACCTTCCTTCTAATCTTGGTTGCATTGGCTTTGTGCAAAATCTTTTCAATTTAATGTAATCAAAATTATCCATTTTGCTTTTCATAATGTTCTCTATCTCTTAACTGCTTTTTTAACTGCTTCCAAGTGAGGTCTTCATCTTTTGAAACACCTCATACCACCCAGGACGGGATTTGAGGAAAGAGTGATTGTTAAAATCTGGGGGGTTTTCACATTGCATCATACCATACCTGGGTAAAATATCTTATTAAATAATTCAGTAACAGAACCAGGCATCAGCAGCTATTTGAATGTGACTAAAGACTATCAGTGTCTTGGTTTATCTTTCATAATCTGTCTTGACCAGAGTCACATCCAGGCCAGATAAAGTGTAAAATTGGGTAACATTTTTTCCAAAGGATTTCTGACCCTCCTTTTGTGGACTGCAGGGTTGAGAAAGATGTCTTCTTCAAGGCAGTAAGACATCTATTTCCCCTGGAAAGATTTATGAGGTTGCTTGTAGCACCATAGTGAGTTCTGATGTGCCTGAACACTCACCTACCAGACATGGTACCCAACTGCAGAATTCTTTGGCTGATGATGCACAAATAGAAGGAGAGACAGGAACAAGGGTGGAGATTTTTTGGTTTCTGGCTGTAGGTGTGGAGATGATGATTTTGTACAAATCTGAAATGAAGAAAATATCTTTTTATGTCTTGAATACAATCTGTACTCATGGATTCTTGGCTGAGAAGGGGCCCCAGAGACACTTTTGTGTTGTGCTTTGGGATGATACATTTATTTTTTTAAGGACAGGAAGCATCTACAAAAACTTTAAGGAACTTTTTGCTTTTGGACAAAATACCCTCAGGCAGGTTTTATTGATATGACTTGTTATTCTCTGCAGTCAGAGCCTTTCCACCTTGTCTGTCATCGAGGAGTTCCTGGCCAAGAGACTAATGCCCTGCCTGCCTGGCTCAGATGGGCAAGGAGATCAGAACTGGGTCCGAAACCTCAGCTATTACCGTGAGTTCATTCCTATTGATTTGATCACATCAAATTGTGGGGAACGTCTGTTGAGCGTGGCATTTTCCTCCTCTTTCCTTTTTTTTTTTTCTTTTCCTTTCCTTAGTCCTCTACCTCATTCTTTTTATGCTCACTTGAGCATCCATGGTTAATCAATCAACTGATATTTACTGGCATAACATACAGTGCAAAGCATTATACTAGGCACTATGGGGACAGATCTGAAGGAGTATAAAACATAATGCTAATCTTCTGGGAGTTTACAGTCTAGTTGGGATAAAGAAATGTGGGCATAAGCAATTAGTAATAGAAGGCATTATATTTTAAGTATTGCATGAGTGGTGTAAACAAAAATTGCTCTAGGAATGGAGAGGAGGGAGAGATCACTGTGGGGTGAGGGAAGCCTTTATGGAAGAGGTTGAGATAAATTAGACTATGAAAGGTGAATGAGATTGGGTAGGCTAAGAGGAGAGTGTAGTTCAATGGAAATAGCCTTAGATTTGATTCAAAAGATCTGAATTCAAATCTCACTTCTGCCACTACCTCTAGGGAAGTCTCTTAAGCTCTTTGGGTCTCAGTCCCTTATCTGTAAAATGAAAGAGACTGACCAGATGGTTTTTAAGGTCCTTTCCAGCTCTAAATCTATGATCCTGTGAAGAGAGACCATTTGAAGCAAGAGAAATAGTATGAACAAATGAGGAAATTATTTTGACTGAAGTAAAGCCTTCTTCCCTCCCCCTCTCCTCCCTCCATCTCATTCAGCCTAAAAGTACAGTGACTTCTTGCAGGCTGATCCACTACTGAGCAACAGTTTTCACCTGCTCCATTTCTGAATTGGTGCCTGGCACCTCTTACCACTCCCCAGCTCCCAGGGGCTTACCATATTGTTGCATGATCCACTATAGCTCAAAAATTCTGAGCTCAGGGGTTCCACCAACCTCAGTTTCCCCAGTAACTTGGATTATAAGTGTGCACGAGCACACCCAGTGAATTTCTTTTGGGAAATAATAGAGAAAAAGGCATGAAACATAGGTTGGAACCAAATAATGGAGAGCCTTTGATGTTAAGCGAGGCCTCTTCCATTTTTAGAAGTATCTCCTTGCATGTCCGTGGTTTACTTTGTTGGTCTGTGACTAATTTTCCTTCCCATAAAGTCCTGCACAAATGTCATGATATATAGTTGCATAGAGCTTCACAGTTCTGGTGCTGGTAGTTCATCAGCCCAAGTCAGCATTCTTTTATCTGTTTTACTAAGAGAAAAGATGCCTTGAGCTAATGAATTACAGCCCATGGCCCTCTGGATCTTAGTCTGTTACTAGAACCAGCACCAAATGTAACTCTTTACTGACTAACATGTATTAGGCTCATTCTAATTCCTTTCCTTTTCTTGGGTGCCTTGACCTACTGCTCTGTGTCAAGTACTTTGTGCCAGCTTTTAAGATGTCTTTGGCTTGACCACATCCTGCTCTGTCTTTTTTTTTTTAACTTGGAGGCTGCTTGTGTACTGTATGTTCAGGAAGTCAGTGGGAGTCTGTGCCTTGACATTAGGGTTGAGGAAGAGAACCTTCCATTGAGTACCTCTGGGTCTTGGAGGGGCACAGCATTTTTTCTTGGATAGGTGATTTCTACTCTGAACTCTACTTTCTTGTTAGCTTTTCACTCTAAGATTCTTAAAAGCACATGAGGGCAATTTTCTCCTGTCTCTTCCTGGTAGATATATCTATCTGTCCATTAAGGGAGATAGCACCTAAAGTCCTGGTAGATGGGAAAGGGGCTTAATATAGTCTCTGTGTATTTATGGCAGTCCTGTATCATCAAAATCTGCCATTTCCCTTCCCAGGACTAGATGGTAGCACCTCGGCTTCTGAAAGGGAACGTCTTATCAACCAATTTAATGATCCCAACAACAGTTCTGTGTGGCTCTTCCTCCTTTCTACACGGTGAGTAGGGTCTTGGGGAGTGGAGGTTGAAAGGAGTTTAGCAGTGGATAGAGCCATTTTTGAACTCTTTTCTCACATACTTCTGCTTGAAAGGGTCACTATTAGGGCATCTACTGTAATAGCTGCCTTGGTCTGTAATTTGGTCTTCAATTCAGGGAAAAGAGAAAAGAGGATATTTACAGCTTGTTGGAGAGTTAAGAAAGAAGGTGCTATAGAAATTGTTGTAGAGGGAGAGAACAGTTGTTTGTGAGGATGCCCTGTTCATGAAAGGTCTAGTGTAAGTATCTAGTTTCTTAAATTTCAGAGGAAGCTTCCTGAGGATGGCCATACCTGCCTTCCCTGTCTTACACCAACAAATGAGATAACGGAGAGAAAAGCATTTTAAAAAGACTACTGAAATAAGTAATGGTGGTGTTATTCCATACACCCAAGCTCAAAGGATCTCTCATTGGTCATTACCAAGGGGTAAAGTGTATGGGGTGTTTGGGAAGACTAGCACCCCTGTTGTGAGAGCTTACCAAGCCCTTTTCAGGGCTGCTCACACACCTTTAGTGTCCACCTTCACCTGACTCTCACCTGTCATTCCAAGAAGCTATTGCATGTGCAGTGGCCACACCCTGGTAAGCCATTTTGGCAAACTGGCTAAACTAGGGTAAACCAATGTGCCTCAAACCTGTTGGTGATTTAGGGGGATGTCTCCCCCAGGCACGTGAAGATGCCCCTAGGGGAATGGGTGAATGAGAACAATCTGTTTCAATGGCCACGAAGGCTGCTGAAGCAGGTGCTGTGGAGTGCTTAGGCATTGAAGACGCTAAGGTCGTCCACTGCATCCAGGGCTATCATCTTGACATTTGTCCTGCCACTGGCCTTTGATAACTCATGAAGAGAGAGGCTAATAACTTTGTTCAACTCTGCCTCACTTAAAACCAATTCATGCACAAGCTATTACCTGTGATGTCACTGGTCCTCTTTGAAAGTGAAGGACAAACGAGCTGAGAGGTGGGGAACAGTGTAGGTTCCAATAACCATGGTGGGGGGGGTTTTCTCTGAGGCGCAGCAGAGAGCTAGGGTATCGTGGTGCTAGACAGGAGCAGTTAATTTTGTTTTAAGGGCTATAAGTGGCAACAACAAGATGAAAACTGATTTGCAAACTCTAATAAGTCAGTACTCTTCTGTAGATGAGTTTTGTGCTTGTTGACTTATATTTTAAAGAGCTGGATGCTTGGGTGTGAATCTGATTGGTGCCAACCGAGTTGTGGTGTTTGATGCCTCCTGGAACCCTTGTCATGATGCTCAGGCAGTGTGTCGTGTATACCGCTATGGGCAGAAGAAGCCTTGTCATATCTACCGACTAGTGTCTGACTACACTCTGGAGAAGAAAATCTATGACCGGCAGATTTCCAAACAGGGAATGTCAGGTAACCCATATCAAGGTGTCCATGAGCTAGAGGGTAGAAGGAAGTCAAAGGCAAAAGAAGTGAGGATATGGAAATTTTGGCTTTGAATTTTTTAGAAGTCTGTAGTCTTTTCTTACCCTATTACCATCTTCTTCACCTTAGAGGCCTTAAGAAAGCTCTTGTGAAGAGCTTTGATTTTAATTTGTTGAAATATTGATGGTGAAATATTCATTTGATGCCATACTGGCATATGAATTTCTCTTCAGTGTCTTGCCTCAGACTTAGGACTTCCTACAACCTTGGTCCTAAATAAGACCTCATTTTGCTGTTCTAGTCTTATAGTGTGGAATATAGCTGAATTGATGCCATGTAAAAACTTATTTTTTACTTTCTCCAGTTTTGTGATTTTGCATTTGTAATCAGTTTCTTTACTTGCTTCCCTGACACACCTCATGTCATCTCCCTTTTCAGATCGGGTGGTGGATGATTTAAATCCAGTGCTCAACTTCACCCGGAGGGAGGTAGAAAACCTATTGCATTTTGTAGAAGAGGAGCCAGACCCCACCCAGCTGGCACTGAACATCAGTAAAATCAAGGACTCTGTCTTACAACTTGCATGTCTCAAGTACCCTCACCTCATCACCAAGGTGTGTACCATATCCTATTTAGTGTATTTACTCCCCTAAAAGGAGATATATATATATATAATATATATATATATATATAATATATATATAATATATATATATATATATATATATATATATATATATAAAAGAAGGTAACAGCACTCCTCAAACGAATGGATTCGCTCATTCTAAATTTCTACCTTTATTGCCCAAGGCAGTCTGCTTCATCAGACAATTATTAAGTAATGATTTTTATATAAGACACAGTGTTTAGCATCACGGATGCAAAAATAGGGTATACAGACCCTCCTCTCTTAGGAACCTGTGATTTAATGGTGCTTTTCTAGGGGTGGTAGTTTTTGTAGAAGGGAAGACTAGGACCCCCTTTGTAACACTTTTCTCCTTTCCCCATCATCTGCCTATGTCCCAGGAGTAGGGGTCATAGTGGTGGACAGTATCCATTTTTTCCTTAGTCAGAATTGCTAGGTATGTGATGAGTAGGAAAAAGCAAAACTGTATTTGTTTCTATTTTGAAGCACTTTTTCATTAGTACCTCTGGAAGAACAGACCCACCCGCTTAACTCCCATTTGTTAAAATATATTTTCTGATATCTTGTTTTTACATCACCTTCATTTCTGAATATATACCTCCCTTGTCCCTTACACTGCAGACCTTGTAAAAAAAAAAAAAAGAAAAGCAGCTCAACACAACTAGCCGCCACAGAATTGGTGCATGCGCAGTGAATGTGTCACGCCCTTAGTCTCCTGCCTCTGCAAAGGCCTGAGGGAGATGCACTTTTTCACCTTTTCTCTGTGACCAAACTTGATTGTTATGCTTACACTGCATTCAGGTTGAGTGTTTTGTTCTTTCCATTCACATTTTAATCACTGATGTGTGTGTGTGTTACTGGTGCTACTTTCTTTACCATGCATCAGTTCACATAAGCCTTCCTGTACTTCTCTTAGTCCTTCCTATCCATTACTCCTTCTGGTACAGTGGTGCTGCTTTACACGGGGAAGGGGAGTGAGGAGCTTGTGTGCTTTTTGGGGGCCAGCTGAGTAGGTGAGTAGAGGAAAAGTGTCTAAACCTCCCTGCTTCTGCAGGAGCCTTTCCAGCACGAGTCGCTGCTCTTGGATCGAAAGGAGCACAAGCTGACCAAGGCAGAGAAAAAAGCAGCAAAGAAAAGCTATGAAGAAGAGAAGCGGGCGTCTGTCCCTTACACACGTCCATCCTATGCTCAGTATTATCCTGCCAGTGACCAGAGCCTGACCAGTATCCCTGCCTTCAGCCAGAGAAACTGGTGAGTGTCTAAATCTAAGAGGCTTCCAGGAGCTAGAACCAAGATTTACTTTTTCTTTGAACATTAAGACAAAACAATTTGTATTTTTAAATGAAAAGATTACACATACTGTTCATTGTTAGAACAACATGCATATCTAGCAGAATTGCTTCAGTAGCTTGTGCTTATGTTACTGCAAGGGGAAGAAGGGTGGGTTTGTTGAATTTCTGACTCTAGCTCCCAGGAGACAGAGATCGTGTGCTCTCCTAACTTTTTTGGGCAGTGAGAAGCCTGAAACTGCAAACCCCTTCTTTTCATATGTGCTGTCCTCACTACCCTGATGTAAACCAAGCCCATTATATCACTGGTAAAGTTTCCATTGCCCCAGTTTCAATGGCATTTTGGTCCCTAGAAGATGGTGATTCTTTCAGGAGCTATGCTGGGAAGCTGGTCATTGAAGGGTAGGGCCTTCTCTGCCCATTTTCTGCTCTTGGTTGTTAATGAGGTTTCAATAGGTGGCTGAGCTCTAAGTATACACAGTTATAATCTCCTTGGGCACTTCTAGAATGTTTCAGCCTCCAAGCAGAAGCAAAGACAACAGTTGATAAGGTTCTTTATCATAAATTATAGTGCAGTTATGTGTTTAATTTCTCTTCTCATTTTCGGACAATGTGGTTCCCAACTTTGACCTTCCTATTCAATAACCAGATCTGCTGCCTATTTTTACACTTTGGTATATTACACTGATGTGTTCAGGATAATACCTTTCTCCTCTTTTCTAGGGGCTCAGGAACTTAACTGATTGATTTTGTACATTTTTGTTGCTATTTTCTAAGTATCTTACATGAAAAATGTCAAATTAACTTCTAGGATATAAAGTAACTGGAACCACGTTCATTATATCTTTGGATTGTAGAAAAATTTGGGATTTAAAAAATAAATTGTTAATTGTAATATAATTTGTGTTTTCCATTTTTTCCAAGTGGATAACCATCCTATAATAATATTTACATTGATGTATCACTTCCTTGTGCTTTGGCTCTTATTTTTATGCCCATTAAATATTTTGAAATGAGTAATTCTTAAGTATCTAAAAGCATAAATTGCTTGCATTTCCACATTTTGCTTGAAGTAGGGAAATAATAGGTGGTATTGTGCAACAAGATGGGATAGATTTTAAAACTGCATCCATTTCTTGTCTCCTGCCTGGGAGGGTTATTCTTTTTCTTTTGTAATGCAGTGGTCCTGAGGATTAGGGCATTTTTTTCTAACTCTGATCATTTCAGTTTTTATTTTGTAGGAGAAGTGATCAAAGTGTCATAGAGTTGAGAAAGGGGAAGGGATCATAATGACTGTCTAGTCTAACCATTTTACAGTTTACAAAACCAAGGGCCAAAGAAAGGAAATAACCTGCCCCTGCATAAGTGCGAATTTATCCCAGACCCTCTCACTCTACATACAGGCCCTTCTCACTACCCCATGCTGTTTGTTTGTTTGTTTTTGTGAGGCAATTGGGAATTAAGTGACTTACCCAGAGTCACACAGCTAGTGTTAGATGTCTGAGGCCAGATTTGAACTCAGGTCCTCCTGATTCCAGGGCTGGTGCTCTATCCACTGCACCACCTAGCTGCCCCTCCCATGCTCTTTTCCACAGGACAGCCTAGCCTATATCTTTAGTCTCTCATCTCTCTCTCATTATTTAAAACAAATAAAATAAAGGAGAGATGGTCAAAACAATGTGATTGCTGAGAATATACATAGATAATAGCTAATATCTTTATAGCACTTATTATGTGCCAGGTACCATACTAAGCACTGTGATCTTCACCATACCCCTGGGAGAGAGAGCTGCTGTTATCCCCATTTGGCAGATGGGAGAACTGAGGCAGACAAAGGTTAAGTGACTTGCCTAGGATGACACAGCTAGTAAGAGTCTGAGATCAAGTTTGAATGAGAGTGTTCCTGACTCCAGGCCCAGTGCTCTATCCATTGGGCCAGAAAGAGAGGCTGGTCATCAAATCAAAGATCCAGAGCTGGAAGGCATCTCAGAGGCCTTTTTGTCCAATCCCCTCGTTTTAACTATAAGAAGATTAAATGACAAGGTCATTTAATACATACACAAGGAGGAAGCATCAGAGGTGGGGTCAGAGCCTCTGGCTTTATGACTGCTGAGCTTTAATCACGGGGACAGAGGATGGTGATTGTGGGCAGTAGTTCTCCTTTAGCGACAGACACTTCTTCTACTGGTGCCAATATTTGTGCCACACCCAGGAGTGACTTTATAAGGCCTGTGTTTGTAAAATGTATAACTTATTTTAATAGAATTTCTATCTTCTCTTTAATGACTTTATCAAGGGAGTATGAACATTCACAGAACTTGAAAGTTGCTCATCTGTCCATCTGTGTTTGGTAACAAAAACCCATCCAGTAATTAGGCTCTGCTGAATCAGTCCAGTGATTTATCCTGTCTAGTGTTTTATCTCTGAGCATGTAACACTCCCAGATAGTTTGTGGAAGCAGTTTTTCATTGTGTTAAATTCAGGGAGTTAGAAGTATTCCCTCAGCCTCATCTTTAATGTAGTTAGATTAGGTGATTTCCAGAGTTCTAGCTGTTAACATTCTATGATTTCCAACTTGTTTTAATAAAACCTGCTATGTACAGCTCAACTATCATACTTAGGTACCTAGAGAGAGCCAGAAGAATGAACTTGTAAAACGTTATTTTTCACATATTCCCCTTCAGTACTAATTAATGCCAGGAAATGTTATATCACATGAATATTTCTAGGTCAGTGGAGGAATTCCTCACATTTCCACTCAGCATTTGGTGTGGTTTGAACAGCCTCTATCATCCATGGTGTGTCTTACACTTTTTCCAAGTGTCCTCTGGGGACATAACTACTTGATCCAGACAAAAACTCTAGTTCCTTAGTCCTTAATGAGAATCCTGTGAAGTTTGAAGGATTTGAAAATCTAGCATTTCCCCTCTCCCCAAAAGTCATTCCTAGAAGCAACATCTAGTTCTTAGTACTTAAACTGATTCTGAAAGTTTCTTTCTCTTTCTCTTTTCCCTTTCTACTCCCTCTTTTCCTGTGTTCTACCCCTCTTTCCTTTTCCCTTTTGGATTGGCCAGGCACTGCAAGTCCCTCCTAATGATTGTGAGCTCTGGGATATGGCTGGTAACTGAATTGGTACCTATGTTGGAAACACAGTGTTCTCAGTTGTTCAATATATGTGATGAAACACCTGCCATTAACCTGGCCTCTTGATCTAGTCATGCTGCAGGAAGGGAGGGGTGACAGGTAGACATGAGGAAGTTAATGTGATGGAGGGGTGGGGACAGATGAAGGAAAAATCTCCCTGCCTGACCACCTGGAACAATTGTGCCCCTCCGACAAAGAGAGGGTGCCTAGGGAATAGTTTTCCTTTACCTCTAAGATGTTACTGAAGACTGAAAACCCATGTGGATGGGCAAGCTGGAAGCTATACTGAGTTTTTTTTTCTTCATCCTTTTCTAATCTCTGGTGTCAAAGGGAGTGTGCCCCTAGCTAGGTACCCAACAATCTGGAGCTCAGTTAGGGAATAGCAAAGCACCTTGTCTTTCTGTAATACTGTTTGTAGTTTTCAAAGTGCTTTCACATGTTAATCCCATTGGATAATCATAATACTGCTGTGAAGAAAGGATCATTTTTTTTGGTTTTTTGTTTTGTTTTTAGGCAATTGGGGTTAAGTGACTTGCCCAGGGTCACACAGCTAGTAAGTGTCAAGTGTTTGGTCTGAAGCCGGATTTGAACTCAGGTTCTCCTGACTTCAGGGCCAGTGCTCTATCCACTGCTCCCCTAGCTGCCCCGAAAGGATTATTTTTTGTTGAGGAACCTGAAGACTCAAATAGGCTAAATGACTTGAATAAAGGCCCCACAGCTAACTAATGCAAGAGCCAGGCATAGACTCATATCTTCTGGTTCTTAATCTGTTTTCACTATTAAAGGCTGTCCCTCCAAGTAAGCTAGAGCATCCCACTTAGAAGGGACTCTCAAAACCTGACCAGCAAGAATAAATAAGACATTTTGTGTTGACCACCTCTGGTCTTCATCTTCTCTCAGGAGACCAACCCTGAAAGGTGATGACAAGCCTGTGGCCAGCGTCCGCCCTGTGCAGTCAACCCCCATCCCTATGATGCCCCGGCATGTCCCACTGGGCAGCTCAGTTTCTGCCTCAGCATCCAACCCAGCAGTTAACTTCCCCATCAACTACTTACAGCGTGCAGGGGTCCTCGTGCAGAAGATTGTTACAACAACAGGTCAGTGACTTGGGCACAATTCCAAGAGTGCCACTTTTGCTCTCAATTCCTATTTTCATTCCACAGACATTTAAGTTCTTACTACGTATTCAGCCCTTTGTTATTACAAAGGATGTTAAGAGGAAGACAGAAAACAGTCTTCATTCTTAAGCTCACACCCTAGTTGGAGACCCACTATGCACATTTATGAAATAAATGAAAAATACAAGCTGGTATATAATCAAATATTCATTTGTATAATATATATTCTTTAAGTGCTGTTAGAATTTAGAAAATTAAAAAATTGTTGTGGTATGGGATTAGTCAAGATAGCCTTCTTGGGAATAAAGGGTTTTGAGGTCGCCTTAGTGGTGAGATTAACTGGGTGTAGATCTATGGCAGTGGTCTTCTTCCCTCAAGAATTTTAACCACAAAATAGCTTTCCCAACCCTTCATCAACATGAATTAGTTTAGATGCTCTTATAACCTCAGATATCGGTTTATCCACCAGATATTGTCATTCCTGGAACAAACAGCTCCACAGATGTGCAGGCAAGAATCAGTGCTGGGGAGAGCATCCATATCATCCGTGGAACAAAGGGTGAGAGCCTAGAGCCCAGCTGCCCCTGATGCTATTGCTGTCCCAAGCCAGGGGAGGTGTGACATGTGCACATTGGCAGGTGTGGGCAATTAGGAAATAAAGTCAGGATAGGCTAAAGGAAATCACTCAATATACCTCTAAGGTGATCTTGAACAGATATGAGAGAGGCTTGAATTATGATTATAGTCTCTGGTTGTGGAGAGTATTTCAGACTAGGCCCATTAAGTAACCTTGGCCAACTCCAAAGAGTTCCTGGACTTCTAGCAAGGATATTCTACTTCCATCCTTGCTGAACCTGATAGGGGACACGCATTTGCCACTGAAGTAGGCTGACGGCACAGTACAAAAGTGGTGCATTGTCCATTTTGTAGTGCTCCTGAGAGTTAGGCTCGAGTGCTGAAAACTAAAGGGGATTGATCCCTTTAGCAGATGGAGCACAGGCCTCTGTGTTTCTCTCTGGCAGGAGGACTGAGAAAGGGGGTGGCAGCTGTCAGAATGGCAAAGCATTAGGAACAGGGTCTGGAGCTGTGATGTGGGGAACAGAGTTTAAGTGACCCCCTCCCTCCTCGCTAAGCCATTCAGTGTCAGGGGCCTGGGCTTCTCTCTCGGGCTGTTCAGTGCTGCAGAGCTTTAGTAGCTGGGTTTTTTCCTATTTCTATGCACCCTTGCCCCAACACCACCTTCCCAGAGTGTTGTATTGACAAGAGTTTGAAGCTTAATTGCATAGCTTGTAGCCAATTAAATGTAATTAGGCCTGAAGCCTTCATAGGATAGGGGAGGAGGGGGAAGGAATAGGAATAAGCATTTATTAAGCACCTACTATGTTCCAGGCACTGTGCTGAGTGCTTTACAAATCTCTCATGTCATGGATACATTATGGCAGTTTTATCTCGTCTTCTTGTCCATTTCAGGGACATATATCCGGACGAGTGATGGGCGGATTTTTGCCATCAGGACAACTGGAAAACCAAAGGCTGATGATGATCGCCGGACAGCTGCCTCAGGTACCTCTGTGACTGACTCTCTTACCTCTAACTACTGGTCTGAGTCACACTTTGACCTCTCTTTTTCTCCTCTTCATCTTCCTCCATAAAGAGAAATAAGCCTGGTCTGAGTCTAACCTAGCCCTCTTTAGATTCTTAGCTTCAATGTTCAGTTATAGAAACTTCTGCCCTAGTTTTAGGGCACAATGCCTTGCCCCTCTCCCCCCCCCCCACTCTATATTGAAGACTTTTTGAAGAATTGAGACCAGGTAGCTGAGTTCATTTAGATTGTTCCCTTGAAAATTGGATCCTCAAATTGGAACCTTTGACTTTAGGTTTATAACCACTCCAAAGTCAGCCAGCCCTTATACTTGAGTTGAGGGTGGGTCTTCGGTAGATAGGCAGTGCCTGAGCACTCCGATAAGTAGTCAGTTTCTCCTTGTCCTTTCTAACTCCCAGGTATATATATGTTTTGCTCCCAGGATCCCAGGGTCCATCTCTAGAGTCCACAAGCAATGGCAGACATAGTGCCTCATCGCCCAAACCCCCCAACACAGAGGAGCTGGCCAGACCTATTTCCCCTGACAGCCCTGAGATCATCAGTGAATTGCAGCAGTATGCAGAGGCTGCAGCTGCTCGAGAGACCCATCACATCTCGCCTAGCACCAACCCTGTCTCCTCTGGTCCCCCAACCCGGTCTACAGACAGTAACGCAGTCCCTGGGACAGCTCGAGGGCCTGAGCCTCGATTAGGGAGCCATTGCCTGGCCCTTTCCCTCCCGGCCACCAGCCAGCCCAGTGATGGGCACCCAGTACTGGACTTACGGGGCAACAAACGCAAGTCGGCCTCACCATCTGCCACAGAGGAGCCAGCCCGCCGGCCGCCCAAAAAGTGCCAGCTGCCAGCCCCCGTGCAGCCGTATGAACACGGGTACCCAGTTTCCAGTGGATTTGCCATGCCACCAGTCTCTTTAAACCACAACCTCACCCATCCCTTCACCCCCCAGGCGGGGAACTCCTTCTACATGGGCACTGGCTCCTCCTATTACCAGCTGCCCAATCTGCTGGCAGACTCCCCTCTGGTATTCCCAGTGACTACTGACCCCCTCCTGCCAGCTGGCCCAGTCAGCTCTTCTTCTGCTGCTACCTCAGCCACTGCCAGTGTCCCTTCCTTCATGCTAAACCCCTCTGTGACGGGGATGCTGCCTAGCTACTCACTTCCCTTCACACAGTCTCTCCTGCCCGAGCCCAGGATGTTTGCACCCTTCCCCTCCACCATTCTGCCCAGCAGCCTTGCCCGGGGCATGTCAGTCTACCCAAGCTATATGTCCCCCCACTCGGGGTACCCAGCTGGCAGTCTTCTACGGTCCCAGGTGCCTCATTTTGACTCCCACGAGGTCTCGGAGGTGGGGTGCAGCTCCAATGAAGATGAGGACAAAGACGATGATGTGATAGAAATCACAGGGAAATAGCTGGGGAATCCTTTCCACCTCACTCTGGCCCCCTCCCCCCACCTCAATGGGCTTCCCATTGGGATTGGAAGGCAAAGATTGGAGCTCTGAAGATAGGGCCCAGAAAGGGAGAACAGTAGGCAAGACAGGGGCTGTCTGTCATTCTTAAATATCACAGGTTCTGTACTGTTTAGCAAGGAAGGAGAAAATCCAGACTGCCACAGTGGAGGGAGTTTTGAGGACTGGGGACCAGAGATAGGAGAGCATCCTGCCTTTCTCCCTGTCTCCTCAATCTGTGCTGTCTGCCTGCCTGCCTGAATGGGAGAGTCCATGTGAAGATTGGTTGTTCTGGCTTAATTCTGGAAGCTTTCATCCAGTTTCTGGCTTTTGGGAGTCCTCTCTCTTAAGAGAGCTGCCTTATTGGGAGATTTAGGTTACTCTGGGGAGGGCAGGGGGGCTGCGTGGAGAGGAAGGGCAAGGGGAAAAGGGAGGATAGGCTGAGATCCCATTTGAAGTGGGGTTAGTTTCGGGGGATGGAACAGGAATTCAGCCAGGGGTGTGTGTGTGTGTGTGACAGAGACAGACAGACAGACAGCATGGTAGGAGAGAAGGAAGGGTTCTGGGATAGGGCTGGGGAGAACTTGAAATTTTCCTTTCTTAATTGAAATAGAAATGTAGTGGCTTCTTTCCAGCTTGAACAGTGAGTAAACAGAAGAGACTCAGCTCAGGGTTGGGAGAGTTGCCTTTTCACAATTCCACCTAGATATGGGGTGACTGAGAAGACCTGGTTGACCCACTGTCTTGACATGCAGATTCTCAGTGCTGCATTTGCTTTAGGATTTGAAGAAAAATACAAAGATTATACATTGCCAGGTTGTTTCTCCTTGCCATGTCTGTGTCTCTGGGCAGCTCTTGCTTTTCCTCTTGAAGGGAAGCTGTGTGTGTATCCTGTGAGGGGGTGGGTGGTGGGGAGGGGAAGATTCACTGCCATGTGTGGAGAGCTTCTCGGTGGTGGGATCAGTGGGAATTCTTAAGAGTTTATAAGACTAAATCCCCAACTACCTGGCCTAGTGGTATGTCTTTGTTCCCTCCTCCATTAGAAATCTCCATGTTAATTTATTTCATGAAGGCAATTATTTATTATCGGGGGTTTTCATTTCTTTTTTCATTTATGTTAGGGGGAGGGAGTTGGGAGGGAAAGGGGTGGGAGATAGGAAGCAAATGGGGATGGGGAATTTTAAGGTCTCCTTGACCCTGGGTTGTCTGTGAGAAATATTATATGGACAGGGAATCAGTCTTGGATGGAAGGTAGAGGATTTGACCAAAGTGTAGACTGTAGTTAGGACCAATGCATTTCTAGGTGGTGATTTCCTAGGATTAGTGCGGAGGCCATGCAACTGGCTGCAAAGTGAGAAGGTAGGAAACAACTGTCCTGGTCTGGGGCCTCCCGTGTACTCCATTCCTGTAATGGGCTTATGGCTTTGGAGCGCTGGCTGCCCTTTCAATTCTTCAGAGCTTGTCCGCTGTTGACAGCAGATTTGGAAGGAGGGGGACATCAGCTTAGTTTCAGGATAAGGAATATTCCCAACTTCTAAAGTACATCCTGTGACGAAGGTGTTGAATTTGGCTGTTTTCCAGTGCAAGGAGTTGTGTTATCACCATTCCTTCCCTCATCTGAATCCTGGGTTTGACTTCCATTTTTAGAAGCAAATTGGTCATTCTGGGCTCCGCCTTTTCCTGATGACAGTGTCTAGGATAAGTATAAACTTTAGGACTGGCATTGGGTTTTTGAGTTACTAGGGTTTTGTAAACTGGCTGAGGTGAGGATGATCCAGACAAAAAGCCTTTGCCTGACAAGCTTTCGCAGGGTGACAGCTGTAGCTGATGACCACGTCTCCTCAGGCTGGGAGGTTGCAGCAAGTTCTTTGAGTGGGCCATTACTGTTTCTTCCCAGCCCTGTGAGGACAGCGTGACCAGATTGACCCTAGGAGTAAGATCTCTTGTGAATTTTCTGTCCAAACACTGTTTCCATTGTTCAGAGGACTAGGTATGCTGAGTTATTCCCAAGAAAGGGGACAAAGAGAAGATGGATGATAGGGGTGTGTGCACATGTACGAGTGCACATGTACGTACTGTTGTCTAAAA
Source organism: Phascolarctos cinereus (assembly GCF_003287225.1). Lineage (NCBI taxonomy): Eukaryota > Metazoa > Chordata > Mammalia > Diprotodontia > Phascolarctidae > Phascolarctos > Phascolarctos cinereus. The sequence continues at coordinate 84,250,931 of NW_027555847.1, read as the reverse complement.
ATGCCAAAAGTGGAACCTTAGAGCTTGCTTTCTCTCTGTTTTCATAGGCATTCTGTCAGACATACCTAACTCTGCTACTCATAGAAGCCTTAGATCTACAGTTTAGCTATGCAAATTATTTTTGATTAATTTAAGAATAGCAGTTCAAACCAGTGTTTTCTCTTTCAGACACTTCCCATGAGTTGACAGTAAAGGGGCTCCACTGGAGCAGGCTCAGGTTTAAACTGGCACAGAAGAAGGGAACTAATCTGGACCCACTGGGTTCATTCACTACCTGATCTGTGCTGGTGGCTCCAAAGACCCAGTAACAGGAAGGGTCTTGAGTTATATGTTGGGAGGAGGGAGATTGTGTCTTTCCTGTTGCCTCTTTGCATGTCCACTGACACTGATTGTATCATCACTTTGTCACTAGAGTTGGTGGGCAGGCTAGTGAGGTGGAACTGGCCCAGGGACCAGGATCACAGATCCCTCTGCAGGATAGTACAGATAGCACTCTGATGCTGGTGAATGGTGGAAGACCCCTTAGTGTTTGCCACGTCATGGAGGGTTTCACAGGGTTGGCTGTAATGAGGGCATTTATCTGCCTTCTTTCACATGTGGTACCAGGGGTTACTTCTCACAGTCACATACTCCTGCTCCATCTCTGAAGGCCAAAGCTTTGGGAGGCTGGTCTTGCTGAAGAAGGCCTTCTTTGATAATTGCAGTTGTAGATTTTGTGGGAAAGTGTGATGGTTGGGGGATCTGAGTTTCTGAGGGTTTTATAAATGAATTTTAGAAAAACAAAACCCTGTCTTTACTGCTGCCTTTCTGTGTATGTCTGTCATGTATATTTGTGTACACACGTTTGTGTGGTTTATGTACGTGAGGGAAGCAGATGGTGTCATGGAGGCTGTGAAAATCCTATTCTTGCCTGCCTTCACTAAGGGAGGGGCAAATGGGAGTGGCTTTCACTATCCAGATTATGTATGGTAAAGATGGAATGAGGAGGAGGGTAGTGTATCCAAGGTAATTCTTGGGCTGATGACATCTGTGGGTTGGGGTTTTTTTTTTTTAAGCCTTTTAAACCATATACATCTGTTTTATTGTAGATTTGCTGCTTATAGATTTTGCTCTTAGTCATAAGGGCACAGTACAATTATGATACAAGAACAGCTGTAGTGAAACTAACTTTGGATTTGAACTACACTCTTCCATTTTTTTAAATGTCTTTGTGGTCTTAAATTGGTGCAGATGTTACCAACATTTATGGTTCATGTATAAGTTGGAAAAGGAATAAACTGTGTCCCAGAGCAGTTCCATCTAATACAAATATACATCTGAGACTGACTTAACTTGGCTTCTGTGCTCCTTCAACACAGGAGTACTGATTCCAGTAACATCCAAGCCAGAGACGACTCCCCAGCGGACACCACTTTCTAGCTAAAAATTCAAGGTGATTTCTGCACACCCCTAATTCATACCCACATCCATTATCTCCTAAAATCTCCCTCATCCAGGAGCATGGATCAAGGAGACACTAGCCGTTTTAAAAGTCCATTTTTGCTGCCTGGTTGAAAAAGTAAACCAAACTAGCAATTTCTCTTGGTGGGAATCTTTACTAGATCTTACCCTAAAAGTAACATTAGCAGAATAGGGCCTTTCGGTCATTGCCAAGAGCCCATGTTCTCTTGTTTGATCCTGTTTATATCCAATGTAAGATGCACTATTTGAGCATGAGGCATCTTGTGTCTTTTAACTGAATGTCCAATATGTACATGACATTCCTCTCTTCATCTAAGAGAAGAACCCATTCCTCACCTCTCATGGCTATGACCTCCCTATACCCTACCAATTTCTCGTAGTGATTGATAACACTCAGCTTCTCCCTTTGGTGTGCATAGCCTTCCCTTCTCATGCAAAGTCACACCCACCAAGACAACTGACCCCTCTCAGTCACCAGTGTGAAACACCCTGAAAACAGGTGTCTGACCCAAGCGAGTCTCTTCAGAGATCGGAGGGAAAGCTCTCTGACTTGGCTGTGATCTGCCCCTGGTGCAGACCCGAGGCTTTGGCCCTGGACCTAGGTCCAAGGGGGTTCTTTTGGAAGATCGCCCTTCATCTTTCTCCTCCAGCTCTCTCAGCTCTTTCTGCCTCAGGTGGTAGTGCTGGATGTGCCTGCCCCATTTCATTACTCTGTCCTAGACCATAGGGACAACTGAGTCTTAAAACTACTAAATTCTTGGCCAAGCAGATTGGAACTTCCCTACCCACCATGAACCCTCAAACCAAAATGAGGGCACTCAGCTACAAGAGAACACAGTATCCACTGGCCTTGGCCCAGTGCCTTTGTGTACATCTGCCTTTTTTTTTTAAAGAGGTCCTGTAATTTAACGTGTCAGTTTAGGAAGGGGCAGATCTTTAAGGGCCTTTATAGCAAGCAGTTGAAGTGACATGTTTTCTTTCCTGTGTCCTTCTATAAGGATGGTGTTTTGAGGGTAAAAGTATATTGCTAAGGACCTCATACTGTGACATAACCTAGGACTCATTAGTAGCTGCAAGAGCATAGCCTGACCTTGGGAGGTTGTTTCCAATATGTATGTGTTCATTAAACTGCACTTAGGAGGGTAAGAACAGCATGGGGTGGGAGGTGGGGGGTAGGGAGACATTAGAGGAACCGCCCCTCCACCCCCAACTGACTTTTTTTCCTATAACTTGAATTGATGAGCACCATCTACTGAGGGTGGGTGGGGTAGGATTGATCAGTGGACCAGGTTCAAGGGAGGTAGAGAGGAGAGTTGTACTGGACAACCACTAAAGCCACACTGCTGATAGGGATGGGGAGGCACTTGGGACCCAGTACCTGGCTTTGGTTTTCAGTTTTCTTTTCCTTTGGATGCCATCTGAGTCTGGGGTCCGCCTTTGGGGATTGAAAAGAAGAGATTCTGTAGCAGGGCCGGCTGGCCCGCACGAATGATCATGTGCTTCCCTCTTCTCTCTGTAAGGCAGGATGTCTCCTGTCCCAGAGACTGGACAACTGGTCGTTTCTATGACGTATTTATTTTTACTTGTGTTTCATGTCACTTTTTTTAAAAAAGCAAACAGAACAATTGTACGTCAGTATAACTGCCTATCGGTTTTCTTTCTCTCTTTTTGTAAAATAAAACTTAAAATAAAAAAAAAGAGGCAGCTCTCTGGACTCGTTTTTGTCTGGACAGACACCATCCCCATCGTTGGTATCTTAAATGGCTTGGAAGGTGAGACAGCAGGAGAAGGTAGCACTGTGCCTGGCTTCAGAGAGGGCCTCGGCTGCTCTAGAGCTCCCCAAGGAAACATCCCTGGCATCAGGCAGTGGAGTCTGGGGTGGGAAGGTGTAGCAGAGTGAATTTAGAGGTGTGTGAGTACCACCTCCCATGGCTAAGGAGGTGTGGGGGACTTGGAAGGATCCTAGAGGCCGAGGGCACAAGAAGGGCTCCTGGCCTTAGAAAAGACTTCAGTCTGACAGCTTGGGAGCAGGGGCTCCTGGAATATGAAGACTAGACCCCTCCCCCATTTTATAGGTGGGGCAGCCCTTGTCCGAGATCCAGAAGGGCTCCTGACTGCTCACTTAGTGTTTTTGCCTCTCTGCTTGATCCCCCAGCTTGGGGCTGGGCTGGGGAATCTGGGCCTTATGAGTCTCTACATAGGCTTGGTGTAGCAGCAAGTGATGATGCCAAGGTGGAGGTGCATTTGGAAAACTCAGTTTGAAAGGCTCTGGCTGCCCTCTGGTGGTTTTCAAGGGCCAGTGCTTAAAAATGGTATTCCCACTGGGTAAGACTGAACCACTCCATAAGCAGGAAAAAGTGAAGATAGAATCCCTGAGCTTGTGCTGATCAGCACACCCCCAACCTCCCTGCCTACAGAGGTTCCAGTGGGAACTTTGGATTGGGCTCCTCTTAGTACTCATCTGTGAAAGGGGAGACCCACAAGAGTCTACCCATTCTACAGACTAGGCAGAAAGCTTTGGCTTGTCCTAAGTAAGGGCTGCTCTCCCTGATAGCTGGTCTCCATGTTTTCTGGAAGATGTTACTGACCCCGGGGAAGCAGGGGCACTGAGCTCAAAAACTCCTTCCTAAGAGGGTCTAACCAATGACCCAGGGGTCAGATGACACAAAGAAGGGCTTTCCAACCCACAGCTGCTTTCCACCCTCTCAACAGCTCCTAGAGGGAACCCTTATTCCTTCCTTCATGCATTCATTCAGTAGACATTTATTAAGTGCCTACTGTGTTAGGTACGAAGGATACAACAATTTTTTTTAATCCTCCAGTTTCTTAGATTCTACAAGGGAAATAGGGCATGTACACAGATGAGTATGATTCAGAGTAGGGAATGGTGGCAAGGGAGGGATCCACACAAAATGTTCTAGGGAAATATGAGAAGGAAGAGGAATGGAGATAGGAGATGAAGAAGGAAATGACAGCTGAGTTTAGAAGGAAAACAAAGATACTGAAGACAAAAGTGAAGAGGGAAGATATTTGGAAAGTCATCCAAGTGGAAGATGGCATGTAGAGTCTGGGAACCAGTTAGTCCACTTTGGCTGGTACAAAGGGGATGGTCAATAATGTCAAAATTTGGCCAAGGAAGCTGATGTTTGAGAAAAGCAATGAGCAATTAATAAATCTTTTGTGACTTCTGAGAGGCCATTTCCAATAGGAAGCCAGATGACAAGGAATTGAGGCGTTCTGATGAGAAAGTGGAGGCAGCTAGTGTAGACACTGCTTTTTCTAGGTACTGAGCAACAAAAGAAGAAAACTATAGAACTTCAGGGAGAAAATGTTGGCAGCAGGAAAGAAACCAGTAGAAGGGGAGAATGAAGAGAGAATGATGAAAGCTCCAGAAGATGAGAGAGGATCAATAGCTCAAGTATGCCTTGGCCAAAAAAAAAAAAAGAAGAGGGGAGAGGGAGGATCTCATCCTCTTGAAATGAGCCATTGAGGTGAGGAGGAACGTAAAGAAAAGGATTTCTAAGTGCGAAGGAAGGGAAATGACTGAGTCTTGAGAACCTCAGTAAAGTCAGAGGTAATCTGCCGGAATAAGAAAGCCGAGCAGCAGCTGCTGTTGAGGACTGGGATCAGTCAGAGATGAACAAAAAGACACAGCAGTAAGGGTCCAGTTGAACTGGTCATGGACCAAAGTCAGCATGAGTTTTTGACTTCTTCCAACAGCATTCATCCACTCTGCAGTAGAAACGGAGGAAGCATATAGTGGGGGATGACCACAGGAGAGTGCCTTCTTGAAGGGTTTAACTCTTTGAAAGGAGGAAAAGCAAGGACAGAATAGACAGAAACAAGGAGGGAGAGAAGGGCTGGTTTGTAAGAATAGCTAGTGCTTTTAAAGCGTGCAAACCACTTTACCAATATCATCTGATCTGATCCTCACAGTCACCCCCACCTGTGAGCTAGGTGCTACATTATGCCTGTTTTACAGATGACACTAACTGGGGTTAAGGGACCTGCCCAGGGGTTACACAGCTAGTAAATGTATAATGCAGGATACAGAGTCCATTCTTCCTGACCCTAAAAACATGCTCTATTTACTAAACCACCCTGCTGTCTGTAAGCGCTAAACGTGCCTAGGGTGGGGCTTGAACCTATGACCCTGAGAACCTGAGTTAGCCAGATTTAGGGAAAAACAAGGTAAGAGAAGTTTGAAAGGACTGGAACCAATGGCCAGGGAACAGAATTTCAGAGTTCCGTATCTGAGATCTATAAATCAAATACTGGACAAGCTCCCACTCAAGGTCAGAGGTGGCTGTAGATCGTAGTCCTGCCAATTTACCAGTTGGATTTTTTTTCCCCCTGTATGTGAAATCAGGTTAAAATAAAAATGAAGGAAACCATGTGGAAGGAGAATGGGGGCCCATGGTTTGCCTTGCATATAGGGGCAGGCAGAGTCACGAGTCAATCATTTCTAGCACAACTGCCTTTGCCACCAGCTGCTTCCCTGTTCGATATACTCTAAGGAAGGCTCTGCCTCCACTCTGTGAAGTTCTAGGTGAGCCTTGCTGATGGCTAACAGCCTGCAAGTCTCCAAGTCTCCATCCTTCTGTCTTCCAGTCCTGGAAAGAATGCAACTTGGCAGAGAAGGGAAGGGAAAGTTAACCAACCAGCTAGCAACCTTCTGAAGCGAAGTGGTTTCAGCTACAAAAGATGGGAAGGGCATTTCCAAGCCCTTCCTGTTCCCACCAAGAGAGAAAGAAGAGCTGAGGGAAATTACCTAAGAGTTAAACGGTAAGCCCCTCTTTGCAGAGAGGAGGGAAGCAGAACATTGCTTTGGATACAGAGACCTGTACAGAGAAGGCATTTGATACTTAATAAATTGAATTTGGAGCTCTGAAATATCCCTCCCTGCACCATCACCACCACACACACCCTTCTTCTCCCCCCACCCCCACCCCAAGCCCTCACCTTGGTTTCTCAGTCTCTTCTCTGGATACCTGTTGGGTCCCTTCCCATTTCCTTTATTTTCTCCTTTTCTAGAAGGGCTTCCTCTTGCTTTCTTCTCTCATTCTTTCTCTGGTTCCTCCTTTTTTCTCTCACTCCTATTTGCCTGCTTTTTACTAAAACTGGGTATAGGGCAGGATCCTGGAGAGAGAGAGGTGAGGTCCAAGAATAGGGTATCAACTCCTGGCAGAGAACAATTCACCCCTGAATAGGTCATCCCTTTATCCTCAGTCCTTGCCTTTACCCACAGGACAATCAGTCTAGTAGGGCAGTTGGGCACCCATACCAGGCAGAGGGGGTCATCGATGCTTACAGAGATTACTAACCAGAGTGTGAGATCCCTTAGAGCAGGAACCCAGTCATTTGGGTCTCCAGGCACTGCACACAGTGGGTCCGCAGGGAATAAAAGTTGGGCAGAGCCCTATGGGAGTCCAGGAGAGGGAAAAGAGCCTGTCTCGTTAGGGGCACAAGGGAGGGTGGCCTTTGAGCCATACCTGGAAGGCCAAGCAAGTTCATCAAGCATCCCTGGGAGGCAGGGGCAGTGACCGAGGCCCCGGAGCACTGGCAATGGGAGGGGGTAGGGGTCTTCCTCGTCCCCCCCTCCACGTCGCATTCCCTGGTGGCTCAGGGAGGTGCTGCACAGAGGTGGGCACAGGCCTCTCTAGGGCCCCCGGGTCTGTTGCTAGGGCTCCCCTCCTCCCCAGGCCTTAGCCGCCTGGAGGCCATAACCCCGACCTTATTCGCTGGGCGGGGAGGGGCGGGGCCTGGCTTTGGTTGGCGGCTGGGGGGGGGCTGTTGCCATGACGACCTCCCTTGCCTCTCCTTCGGTTCCACCAACAGCCCCTCCTCACGCCCGGCTTCCCGGCTGTCGGCACCGCCCCCCTCGCCGGGCACCCAGCGCGCTCGCGCCGGGCCCGGGCACGCGCCCGCCCGCCCGCCAGCCCCGGGGGCGCGCACGGCTCTCCGGCTGCCTCTGCCCCGGGACCTGCCCGCGCCGACCCCCGAGCGACCGCGGGGCCGGGAGGGAGCCGAGGTGAGGCGGGGGCGAGCGGGGGGGAAGGGGCCGGGCCGGGGGCCGGGGGCGGGGGCGCCGGGCTGGGCCTTCCTCGTGCAGCGCAGCGAGCGGGCGGTCCCGGCTCCTGGCTTCCAGCCCGCCACTCTCTTGGGCCACCCTGAGCAAGCCCCGGAGCCTCAGTTTTCCCCGCTGCAGAATGGGCCGGCCGTATGGACTCGACGGGCCCCACCCCAACAACTCCCCCCAACCCGTTCTGACAGCCCTTAAGGTGAAGGGGGGAGAAGAGCCCCCATCCTACCCCGCCCTCTCTGAACCCTCCCTTCCCCCTCCCCCAGGAGGCCTGGAGATCCCTGGGAAGGGCACAGGCAGCCCCCTTGTCCTTGTCCCACTTCGAGACTTTGGGCACCCAGATGATAACCCTGGTCTTCGGATAACACCCCCCCCCCGTGGTTGTGAACTTGGCCTCCTGGCCAAGATGTGGCCTGGAGAGGTACCCCACGGGGGGGCGGGGCGGAGTGAAGGAGAGGGGCTGGTGACTTTGGGACGAGTCGCTTTGCGTCCCTTGGTCGGCTTCCCCATCTGCAAAAACATCCCTTTCAACCCGTGGGCGTTTCTAAGTTTCTGGGGTCCAGTGGGACCAGCCTTTTGAGTTTGCATAAGGCAAACTCGGGTTAATGGAATTGAATTGATCTGCTTTTGTATCCTAGAGCCCGAGACTGGCTTGGGTCTTCGTTTTCCTTTACACATCTTCCCCACCCCCGAACCAGTCAGTCAGTAAACATTAAGCGCCTACTTTGTGCCGAGCACTTTGCTAAGCGCTGGGGATACCAAAAAAAAAAAAAGGCAAAAGAGGACAGTCCCTGCCCTCAGGGAGCTCACAATCTAATAAACCATACCCTTACCGTCTAATAAGCCACACCCCAACTAAAGTCTGTCTGGATGCTGACCTTTCACCCCTCCCTTCCACATTTGCAAAATGTGATCGCTTTGTAACTCACAGATTGCTTTCAGAATTTCTGGGATCCTGTATTTGACAGCCCTTTCAACTTCCCCCAAAATAAGGATGTTTGGGGGTGACGGTGGGAAGTAGCCTATCCCTGTGAGAACTGTGTCATATTAACTTTTCAGATAGAAATATGCATTTCCATAGCTCCTTCCAAACCTAAGGGGGTATATTGGAACTGATGGAGATACTATCTGGGGAGAGCTGAGGGGAAGAAAGATATCTAAGAAATAAAAGAAGCATTGAGTAAATAGCTATTAAAAGGGGGAGACTGTATGGCCCAGAAAAAAGGGCAAGATGGAGGTTCCTGTCACCCTGCTGAGATTCACACTAGCCATCCTTCTGCTCGTGAACAAATGTTTCATGGAGTCTCCTCCTTTCTGAAGGCACTGTGCTGGGGCTGGGCGTTGGTCAGTGTGGTCTGACCCTCTACCTTCCTGACATGCCTGGCACCTGGATTCTCCTGTCTTTGGAGTTTCTTCTGTTCCTGGTACACTTTTCCTTCCCTTTTTCCCTGCCACTCCTGGTCTCTCACTGGTGACTCAAGAATTGTCTCTCTCCTTGCAAGAAGCTGGAAAATCTTTGCCAGCAATACGGAATCCCAGCCTGGCAGAAGTGAGCTCCTCCTTAATGCATGCAACGTGCTTATCCCCTCCTTGGCCCTTCAAAGCCCGCCCACCTCCTGTTCACCCAAAGCACATGACAGATACACAGAATAACTTCCATCTCAAACCTGGCTCTAAAGTTTTCCACGAGACCTGTGGTCTCTTTAAGAGCTGGGAACGCCCCTCTCTGCCTGCTGTTGTCACAGCACACGTGAATCCTGGGGAACCAGGAAGCGAGAGCCGGCTGGATTTAACACATCTGTTTGGGAGGAGTAACCCGTGGTGGAGGCCTACCCAGGGGGAGGAATGGACGGCTTTCAGCCTGAGTGTTGCCCCAGCATTATCTGAGCTCGCTGCCTGGGTGATTAACTCTGAGCCTCGGATGTGCAGACCTGGCGTTTTGTCGGGTCTGGGCAGAAGCAGGGCCACTTCCCTCTTTGGTAAGAGCAGGGGAAAAGAACAGCAGAGGAAACCCCTTTCTGGGAAGGGGGCATTTGTTTCAGGGTACTGGTGGGGTGATTGAAACTATCCCAGAAAAAGGAGATTTTGGCAACTCAAAAGGACAAGTTTAGGGGACCTCTTAACACCAGACATCATTGGAAAAAAACAAAACAAGAAAACACCCCTAAGCTGGTGTTGAGTTGAAGGGGTTTGAGGATATTTTTGCCTTCTGTTCTTCTGTGGGCTCCAGCATTAAAAACTGGGAGGGGCTTCATCTTACAGATGAGGAAACTCAGGCCCAGAGTTAGTAAGCGATTTATCCAAGGTCACACAGGTAGCAGACATCAGCGGTGGGATTTTAACCCTGCTTTTCCCACTCCAGAATCAGGTCTCTTTGATGGAATTGTACCCCATTTCCCTCCCACCCCTTTGAAGGCCACATATAGTTGGGGGAAGCCATCCTGTAGCAAGAATGGCTTCAAAACACTAACTCAGTGGAAGTGTTTGGGCCTGTTTGCCCCTATACTCAATGGCCCCCAGATTGCAGGGATGTGGCTTAACCCTATGCGTTATGTTGTCCTCATTGCAGTTCTGGAAGTGTGTGTTGACCCCAGCTGGGTGGCAGAGACCATGAACTATTAGTTTTTGCTGATTTTTTCGGTGAGTAACTACAAAGCTATTAAGGATTTTTTTCTTGGTAACCAGTTGTCTCTTTCCTGATGTCCCCAGTGACTGGTACACTCTTATTCTGCGGGAAGTGCAGGGCTGCCTTTGAGGTGGGGGGAGGGGAGCCCGGGAGGCTAGAACAAGATTGGGGTAAAAGGAACCAATGGCTTCAGGGGGCCTGAAGTGGGGAGGAGCCAATCAGTGATGACTGTGGGTTAGCCACCCCCCCACCCCCCATCCCCACCCCCTAGAGACGGAGAGTGGCCTAAGGGAGGTCTTTGGAGGTAAAAGGAAGCTGCTTGGGAGACCTCAGAAACACAGTTCTTTAAAGTTTTGCAAAATGGTTGCCGAGGTTAGGGGGCTTTCTGGAAGCCAGGGCTTGTGGCAGCATCAGAAGTAATGGGCATAGCCAGAGTAGGGGCAGGGGCTGAACTGAGGGGATCGAGAGAGAACAAGAATGGAGAAATGTGATAGTGTGAAGTTAAGATGGTGGTGTTCTAAGACCAAATTAGGTTTATGTGTTGGGTTTGGTTTTCTGTTGTAATCATTTTTCCTGCTGTCCAAGCCTGGTAGAAAGTGCCCTGGATTTGGAGCTAGAAGACTGGGCTTTGAATCCTTTGTGCTACCTTTGGGACTTTGGTTGATCCGATAAACCTCTGGGCCTGACCTTCCTCATTTCCTAAAAATGAAGGGTGTGGATGAGGTCATCTCCAAATTCCCTTTTAGTTCTAAATCCCATAATACCCCTACGTTAGGGCACGTCCCTGATCACAACCCAGTGGGTGTTAGGAGGCAGAGCAAATGTATTTATTTGTGTTTTACGGATGAGTAAATTGAGCCCCAGAATAGTAGTGATTCATGCAGCAACTCTTACTAGAAGAGCTGGGACTAAAACCCAAGTCTTCTTCAATCCAAGGCCTGTGTTTTTTCCGATGTTGCTCTCTTTAATTATCCAGGAAACCTCTAAAATTCTCAAGAAATAAGACTTTGGTAGTCAGGTTTTCCAAATGGCTTCGGTTTTACCTCTTTCAGCACCAAAATTTTTAAAAATTTGGACAATTTTAACTATCTTTCTAAAGCAAATTATTTTCATTTTAAACCAGTGGTGTCAAAGGCATAGAAACAGCGTCACAAAACTGTGCGTGAAGATTCCTGCAGGCTATATGTTGACTTAGAAAACTACACATTAATAATACCTATGTATTTTATTAACATTAAGTAATGGTACGTTGTTATATATGATATATTATCAATATATGTTAATATAATGATATATTATGGTGAGATAATTAATATTATGTATCTATTATATTTTCATTTATTGTGTCAGATGTTTCCCACAATTACATATTAATCTGGTTCAGGAGAAGGGAAGAAGGAAGTGTTATGAGCAGCAAGGGCCTGGCAGGTTTGACCCCTTTGTCTTAAACCAGGAGTGGGGAACCTGCCAGCCTTGAGGTGACATGCAGCCTTCTAGGTCCTTGGGTGTGACCTTTTGACTGAGTCCAAGTTTTACAGAACAAATTCTTTTAGTAAGAGGATCTGTTCTGTGAAGTTTGGATTCAGTCAGAGGGGCAAAGTTGAGGACCTAGAGGGCCACATGTGGCTGAAGGTTCCCTGCCCTCATCTTAAACAATCAGTTTCCCCATCCAGACTTTAAATTCCTTGGGGTAAGGAAGGTGTAGTCATTGTATTCCTGTGGCACTGGACCCTCCTTGCACACGATAGGCACCCAGTAAATGTTTGTTAAACTGTGTGTTTAGTATTTAATCCTAACTTTTATTGATTACTTAAGGTCATTGTAACATCATTTTTTGCTTTGTACTGTGATAATGTATCACACCTTCCAGGCCTCTTTGGGGTGACTGAAGCTAGTTGTCTTGAATTTGCTAGCTTAGTTTACTGGGCTTTTTATGGTCCTTCATCAGCTATTTTTGTTTTTCTGTGTCCTCCACTGGCAAGCTATTACTTCTCTCAGTATGTTTGCTGTAGCCACCTTCTGATTTCCTGCTTTCTAATTTATTGTGGGCTCAAAAACCAGATAATGAAGCTTGTTTGAACCATATGTAAAAGAGGAAATAGGCTATTTAGTAGACCCTTTTTGCTGTCTTCTTGGTTTGTGGCTATTTTTTAGAGTTGAGAGTGCTGGAAAGTTGAGCTTTGGATAAGAAAAGTCTTAGCATCATAATTAGAGCTTCAGAAAGATTTTTCTCTGGGGTTTTGTGTCTCCCAGCATCCTTGTTATTAATAGGTATCTGGGTCTTTGCCTCGCCTCTCCAGGTCCTCTTCTGACTGCAGCAGCCCTGAATGTTACTGACCAAAGGACTTGGGAGGGTGGATTTGAGAGTCACAGACTGTTAGAGCTGATGGGGTCCTTGGAGATCATCCGGTCCCATCCCATTCTTTACAGAGGGGGAAACTGAGATTCAGAGAGATGGAGAATGGGGGAGGGGGAGGCCCATTGTCCCATGGGTAGGAAGTGGCAGAGCTGAGGACCGAATACCAGGTCTTCTTTTTGCTGGACCGCTGTCCTGGCCTGGCTGCGGGAAATCTCTCTGGGTTCCAGCATTGTTCAGGGCAGGAGTTTCCTCTCCCTTAAGCCAATCCTACTACCCTCCTTATGATTCAGGTTGAAGGTGTTGTGATGACAGTCTGGCCTTCAGAGCCAGGTTGCTTTCAGAGCCTCAGTGATTGTGATTAAGAAATAAAGAAGCTTGTGGCTTCTGTCATCCTTTGTGGCTACCTTCTAGGTCATCTGGCCAGCAGTAAACATTCCTGGCCCCTCCCCCTCCTCTTGGCTCATAGCTTCCAGTGGAGGGACCCAAGGACTGTGGCTCCCACAGAGTGAGGGAGGCTACATCTGCCTGGGCTGGAGGCTGGAGCGAAGGGCACCGCCATCCCTCACCTCACTCACCGTCCCTTTGGCTCTTTCTTCTCCTACAGCATCTCTTGGGGAGCGGAGGGCCCAGAAGCCATGTCCGAGCTACTACTCCTGGGCCTGATTGCGGCCCTGGTGCTGACCCTTCTGCTGACCCTGCTGGGTTTTGCCGTGTACTCTGGGCTGCTGGAAGACGTGGTAGTGAGTGCGGGGTCTCCCCCAATCCGGAACATCACACTGGCCTACAAGTTCCACGTGGGCCCTTACAAGGAGTCGGGCCGGTTATTCACGGAGAGCTGCAGCATCTCTCCACGCCTTAGTTCCATTGGGGTCTACTATGACAACCCCTACACGGTAAGTGTCGGGCTGGGGGGTTCCTGCTCCTTGCTGAGCCCAGGGCTTAGTTCTGCTGGCACTGCTTTGAGGGCCAGCTTGAGCGTAGGGGTTTGCTAGGGGGTGAGCTTTCCTTATTCGCTGCTATAGCAAGAGGCCTCCATCATGGGTTTGAGATTCTGCCCACCCCCCAGCTTCACCTAAGCTAGGCCTTTAATCGCCAGGCCCTTCAGCCTCCTTGGGGCCCTGGCCTCCTCTTAAGAGCTGGCTCACACATTTCTTGTGCTCTTCCATCCACAGCCAGCTACCTGCACCCACCCCTTGCCCTCAGCCTAACTCTCCATGGCCCTGTCTCCAGGTGTGTAACGTGGGAATATGTATTGGAATTTGTACTGTTTCTGTGTTTCTTCTCGTACTTTTGCACCTTCTTCCCTTTTCTGGGCATGGGGATGAGCCAGTGTGGGCTGGGGATAGAAGCTTGAAAAGTACGGGCCTGTCCTTCCATTCTGGCTGCCTTATTATGTTCCTTTCCACGGCCCTTCTCATAGCCCTCTCATTTCTCTCCTTGGGTCTCAAGCGGCCCAGTTGAGAGCAAAGTTGGCCAGGTAGTGGGGATGAACCGAGTCACCCTTGATGCCCAAGATGCCTGACTGGCTGAGCAGCATCGCTGCCCTGGGGCCGGCCAGCAGGCCATCCAGCTCTCTGTAGGCGTCTGGCTGGCTTGGAGTCCTGGGGAGTGAGTCAGGGCTCTCCAGTGTGGCCTTCGTGGCATGGGGAGGTACAGCCCACAGCCTGGTGTGCTGGCATCTCAGGGCTTTCAGCCCAGCGGGCAGGGCTCTTCATCTTTTTTGCTCTGCAACCCCATCTCTATCTATTCTTTCCCCACACCCAGAGTTGGCTCTGGGCCTAGGCTTTGGAATGCCCAGCTCAGGTTTCCACCTCTGATGGGTGGGCATGGACTTGGCAGACTTTGGCAGCTCCATCTGTTCTGCTCACTAAGCTTTACCTCTTCTGTACCTGGGCCAGGCTTCCCCTGTGCTCAGGAGATCAGTAGGAAACTCTGTGATGCTAGGGTCCCCACCCTCTCCAACTCAACTTCTGGAGAGAGATAGTTGGGCAGTCCACCTTACCAATGGCCACCATTCATCCAGCACCTGACCCGGGTCAGGCCTCTGGCCCCAGGCGACTTCAGCCCCAAATACAGTCACGTCTGCCAAAGCAGAAGGGGTGGGGAGAAGAGAACCTACCTAACATTAACCCACTTAGTCTGCTGAAGCTTCACATCCAGGCACTGAGGAGGAAAAAGCTGCTTTTGGGGGCTTGGAGTGCAAGCTGGGGGACCCCAGCAAGAACTGAGGCTTCTCTGCTACCTCAGGGTCAGGGTTAGAGACGGCCAGCCATTGATGCATGGGTTCCTGTGGCCCAGACATAAATGATCTCACAAAGTTTTCTAATACAGCATTGCTCCTAGAGTACCTGAGACAGATGCCAAAAGTCAAAGATCCTGGGAAAGGAGCCTGTAGGGTATCTACAGGGTACAGTATGAGACTTTCTTTGTCCATTGGATTGGACAGATCCCTGCCACCAGACCCTACAGGATTCCCTGAGTGGCACAGGGAAAAAATTGTACTCTTCTCAAACTTGGCGGGGAGAGGGCAGGCCAGTTATGGCCTTCTGACAGTGCTTTAGCTTAGGGCAGAGAAGTCAGGCTCTTCTCTTTTCTTTCTTCCTCTACCCCATCCTTACCTCACCTTGACCTGCCTCCTGTCCTCCCCTACCTCCTGTCCCAATCCCCCCAAGAATTTGGACAAACTTGTGTCCTGGGTCTGGTTCTCTGGCCTTGGCTTTTGCCCACTCCCATGTATGGAAAGGTAAAAGAGAACGATTTTAGGCCATCTCTGGACTGGGGTCACTTTTATTCTTCTTTCCCCTTTCTGGGCCTCCCCTACCTAATAATAATAGTAATAATAATAATAATAATAGTAATAGTAATAATAGATTCCCACTGGCTAAGTTTTCTGTGATCCCAGCCCCTCCCGTCTCAGGAGGGCACATTGCAGGAAGCACCTGTGTCCTTATTCTGTATCAGAGCCACGTCATGGCCACTCTGTTGTACCCAGTGACACCTGGTCCCCACCCATTGAGGGAGCTGAGGTGACCTAAGAGCCCTGGACACTTCCCTGAAGCTGCCTGACAGTTCACATCTGCTGCCTTCAGTGAGTGTCCACAGCTTAGAAGGAAGCCAGCACAAGAGCCAACTTCTGGCTTAGTCCAGAGCGCTTTGTGTCCCCTCTCTCGCTTATACCACTCTGATAGGTAGGACTACAGGTGGTAGCATCTCTGTGCTTGTACAGGCACCTGTTCAGTTAACGGCCACATGCGTGACCTGATTGGGTCACAGACACAGTTAAAAGCCCTAAAGACCTTGGGCCGCCCTGGCTCCCAGACCCTCTCTGATTCATCTGGGTCATAGCAGAGACTTCCTAGCCTTCCATCCCAGGATGTGGCCAGACACCTGGCATCCAGGGACCACCTGTGCTGCCTAGAAGGAGACTTGTAGACTAGGGACGACCCTACCAGAAATAACCTTTTTTTTGTGTCCAAGACCAACGTGAAGTCGATAGACCCCTTCTCAGAGTAATGTTTTTGAACAATTGAAGGAAATACTAAATTTTAGTTTTAGAAGTTAATGAAAATAAAGGTCTGATTTTTTTTCCATCCAAGTTCTGGGTCCTCCTGAGATCTATCTAGGTGGGCTGTGCACCCCAGGTTAAGAATCCCTGAACTAGCTCATTCTTTTTGTTTAGGCATCTCTGTCTGTCTGTCTCTCTCTCTCTCTCCATGTCTCTCTCTCTCCCCTTCCTCCCAAGTGCTGAGCCTGTTTCAGCAGAGTGGGTTAGCCTGCTGGAAGGCTGGTTGGGGGTAGGTAGGTAGCCAGGCTGGATGTCTTGAAGTATTCCTTGAGGGATTGAGAAATGCCTCTTGCAGAAGGAAGGGCTTCCAGAGAGAATGATGCCTAGTGGCCTGGGCTTCCAGGCTCCTGAGTGAGCCTGTCCAAAGTGAGTGTCAGGCCAAGCTGCTCCCGTTTCTCAGGTTCCCACAGACTCCACCTACCTTTCCCCTCTTCCTCCCACTTAAAGGTGGCACAGGAAGGCAGACGCACCCAGCCCTTTTATGTGGCTCTGGGAGGCTCGGCAGCCTTGGGGCCCGGAAGGGAAGGGGGAAACTGAGGCCCAGAGTGGCTATGGTGACTCTCCTAAATAGGAATGGAATGTAGCAGGTGAGGGCTGTCTCCTGCCCTCTCATTTTTAAAGAAAAGAGAAGCTTTATTTGTCTGTGGGTAGGAAAACTTCTTGTGCTTAGCCACATTTCCCTGGGTGAAGCTGGCTCTCACTCAGTTGTGTGTATGACGGGACTTGGCTGAGCATGAGTTCTTGGAGTCCGCTTGCTCTCCACTGTCATCCATTAGGGGCTCAGGACTCTTTCCCTTGCCCCCCCCAAGTGACCCTTCACTAATCCATAGCCTTTCAGGATGGAGGAGGGGTCAGCTGGGCTCCGGAAGGCAGCCCCTGAGGGCCCTGGGGAGAGGCTGGGAGTAGCCCCTAAATCGCCTTGGCCATCTTTCCCTGAGCCCTCGGGTTTGTGGTCTGCCAGCCAAGGCCTCTTCTAAATGACTTCAGAGTATGGGTAGGGAGAGGAGGGGTAGCTGCCAACCGGACAAGCCAGAACCAGTTGAACACTAGGTACTAGCCATTCCCAAAGGGAAGGGAACACACATTTAAAGTGCCTGCTATGTGGCAGGCATTCTGCTGAGCACTTTAGGAATCATATTCATTCTGTCCTCAAGACCACCTTTTGAGACAGGTGCGGTTATTATCCACATTTTGCAGATGATGGAACTGAGGTAGATGGAGTTTCAATGACATGCCCAGGGTCATGCAGCTAATGAGTGTCTAAGGCTAATTTGAACTCGGATCATATTTGAGACTCAAGGCCCAAGGAGCTGCCTAACAAAACAAGAATGACAATAAAACAAAACCCAAAAACCCAGCCATAGGCACTACCTGCTAAAACATAGTAAGGGGAACACAGTGGGACCCGGGGCTCTGGCCTCAGCAGGCTTAGTCCCAAACAAGTCTAGCCTGGCCTCAGACTAGGACAGAATTCTCTCTACCCCCTTCCTTCTCTTTCTCCCACACACCTGTCTCCACCCACCCCCTTAACCCTGAGCCAAGGGTGGTGGGGACCCCGTGGCTGCTAAATGCCTATCTGGGACTTGTGCAACCTTCCTGGGGTGGAGGAGCCCCACCGAATTGAGGCAGGCAAGGTCTGGTGAGGGCCTAGCTCAGCTTACCTTACCTCCCAGGCCAGAGGCGGGGTTTGGCTCCATCACAGCTCTATTTACATGTCTGCCACCTGGGCCCCGACCCCACTTTGGGCTGCCCCACCAGCTTCCTGCTTCAGCTGGCTTCCTCCTATCTGTGGGGAGCAGAGGTGGCCAAGTTAGTCTTACCTTTGAGAGGACCTCCTCTCTCCCGATCCTGACAGTAGCAGGGTCAGGGAGCCAGAACAGATGCTCCCTTCATTTAGGCTTGAGTTGGATAATTTCCTTAAGCAAGCTGAACCACCTCTCTGGGCCTCTTTCCTCACTGATGTAGTAAGGACACTTTCTGCTCTGTAGAGTACCTTTCCCCAAGCATGGATTGTAGATGCTTTTAGATCCACAGGAGAAATAGCATGCATGCCCTTCTGTTTATCAAAGCTGATTAAGGATCTGGTGCACCCCTGTCTCTGCCCATTTTCCTTCAGTGAAAGACAGTGGTTCTTTGGGGCCTTGAGTGGATGAGCTGGTGTTTCATAATCTCAGGACCCTGACCCCTCCTCTTCCTTAACCTGGGGGGGGTGGCCTCTTCTCTTATTTCTTGGGATGCTTAGAACATCACCACTGATCTTTCCAGAGACCCAGTGGTGCCTGGAAGGTGTATGTTGTTTGGTGGGAGGGGAGGGAATTTTTTCATAGCAAATAGCTTTGTATTCCCTGACTTTGGAACAAAGGAATGGTAATAATTCACAGTATAGTGTTTTACATTTACAAATCAGTGGAAGTAGGTGCTCCAGGTGTTATTTTCACTGTATCTTATCACTAAATGTTGTCAAATTAAATTTTATTTTAAATTTAGGCTCAGAGTGGTTTAAGTGTGACTTGGGGTCACATGGGTAGTAGGAGGGAGAGTTTGAATTTGAACCTAGGTGGTCTTGACTCCAAATTCTGTCCCCTTTTCACTATACACAGGGGTGGGGAACCTTCAGGCTCAAGGTCCTCAAGTGTGGCCCTTTGACTAAATCCAAATGTGACATCTCTGTCAGTGTAGGCTGTGCTCAGGTAATGGAATACCCAGCACCTAACCCTAGGCCAACGTCAAACCCTTGGGATAATTGTGCTCTGCTGAAGTCATTTCAAACTTGGCAGGTGTCTGTTGAGCACAGCCCAGGTGTGTAGTACCTTGGACATAGATATTTCATAACTGTTTGTTGAATTGTTGACCTGGGCTATTGCAGTAGCCTTCTGGAGAGTCTCTCAGCTGCAAGTATCTCCCCACTCCAGTCCATCCTCCACCCCCGTCAGAGAGACTTTCCTAAAGCACAGGTCTCCCCATCATCCCCTATTCAACAAACTCCTGGGGCTTCCTGTCACCTTTAGGATCAAATATATGTCCTCCACTTGGCATTCAAAAGCCCTTTTAACCTGGCCCCTTCCTACCTTGCCAGTCCCTTATGCTTTGGGACCCCCCCCAACTCTGTGATCCAGGGATACTAGCCTCCTGGCTGTTCTTTGACTCCCCCTTTCTGGACTCTTAAGCAGTTTCAGCAGCTGTTCCCCTAAGCCTGAAATGCTCTGCCTCTTTATCTCCCCCTCTGGGCTTCCCTGGCGTCCTTCAGGTCTCAGCTAAAATCCCATCTTCTGCAAGAAGCCTTTCCTAGTCCTTAATCTTAGGGCCTTCCCCATGGCCCTGGAGTCAGCAGGACTCCTCTTCCCGAGTTCAAATCTGGCCTCAGACACTTCCTAGCTGTGTGACCCCGGGCAAGTCACTTCACCTTGTGGTTTCTTCATCTGTAAAATGAGCTGGAGAAGGAAATGGCAAACCACTGCAGTATGTTTGCCAAGAAAACTCCTAATGGGGTCACAAAGAGTCAGATACGACTGAACAACAGCAAACAGCCATATTCTTGTTTGTGTATATTTGTCTCCTCCGTTAGACCATGGGCTCCTCCCTCCGCAGCACTTAGCACAGTGCCTAGCACAAAGTAGGTACCTAATAAAGGCTTATTGATTGCTCTTTCATTGAGGGGTCAGGTGCCTGCCCCTAGCCTGGTACCCCTCTATCCTGGGCCTTGGCCTTGATTGTAGTAGAGAGAGAAAAGGAGAAAGGAAGGGGGTGTGGAGCGAGATAGCCACTGAATAAATAATGTCTGGTGAGTTGTGCATGGGTCATAAAGCCTATTGAGGTTGGGGTTAGCTCCTCTGGGATTGCCAGTCCTCTTAGATCTTGACTCACCCAAGTTCACCCTGTCAACCAACCAAGAGGACAGTGGGTCCTTCCCTGGGCAGAAGGCTTGTTTTTTAGTAAATTAAACCTCTTAACCAATCACCCTGATCTGGGGTGGTAATAGATAGTAGTTTAGGGTTCAGTGGACATGAGACCCTTGAAGAATCCTGGCAAGAGGGAATGAGTCCTTCCTTGGTTTCCTTTCTCAAGGAATTGGGCCAATCCTCAGATCTGAATTCACATTCTTCCAGTTTGGAAGGGGTCCTCCTGCCCCGACCTCCTTTCCAGGTATCAATGAATGAATGAAAAAAAGAAGGAAAAAGCATTTATTAAGTACTTGCTGTGTGTTAAGGGGCAGTGCTCAGGATACTGTTGGGGAATTCCTTAGCCTAGAGATCCTAAAATCCTCCCGGAGAGGCATTCCTCACCTGAAGGTTAGTAGATGAATAGTCTAATTAGTATCTTCTGATGGGCAGTTGCTAGGCGGCTAGCTACTTCAGAGAACAGGATATAGCATACTTTGATGGGTCTGTACACAGCTTTGTGTACAAACAGCCTTCAGAATTTTACATGACAGAAGTGTCCTCGGCTCTCAGGTGAGCCTGCTCTGCTTTTTTCCTGATTTTGGAGGTAAGTAGGAACAGGTTGTTAAGTCATTGGGGGTGGGGTGGGGAGGGAAGAGAACATTTTACCTTTGGAGTAAACCACAAGCAGGTCTGTTCTTGTCGAGGTGTTTCCTCCTAGTTAATCTCCTCACACTGTCTTGGTGGGGTCAGAGGTCTTGATTTCATCTCCTCAGAGAATATAGATGGGACTGCAGAGGAGGCCAGCAAAGCCCTGCAAGCTTCGTGTCTTTGACCTCCAGGGTTAGGATTTCTGGGGAGATGTCTCCCCCAAACTCACAGCGTACAGGATTTGTACATTTCCTCCACAATACAAATACAAGTGTAAAGCCTTCCAGGAGTTTATTGACATTTTAATGAAGAAGATAATACATAAGGAACAGTGGCCGGGAAGGGGCACTTTGGGCCAGAAAATTATTGGGATGAGTGGGCATGGGGGAGTGGTTATCACCCCCTCTTGGGACAGTGGCAGCATTGGTTTGATCTTGGTTCATGGAGCTTCCTTCTAATTGATTAGTAGAACTTCCTTCTAGCAGAAGTATCCCGGCAAATGCCCTTGGGTGGCTTCCTTAGACCTGAGATCTTTAAGCCCTGAATGCCCTTTCTCTGGAAGAAAGAAACAAACCTATTCCAACTTGGCTGAGGAGCTGGCTGGCTGTGCAAACATTTGCCTTTGCTTCTGCCCCGTGGGGCAGTCTTTTTCCCTGACTTTTTGCCCCTGTTCCCTGGGGGAGAAGGACTGTCCAGCTGCTGAGACTTAATGCCCCTAAGTCACATTGGACATTGAGTTTGGCAATGGGGTGGAGGGATAGGGAAGCTTGTCACCAGAGGAAACCCGGCTGCTCTTGCCTTGGTTCCAAAATTAAGTCCAAACTGGAAGCAAAAAGGGGCAGTTACCTGCTACTGCCTTCTAGGGTCTTAAAGGCCCTGATAGACTTGTATTGTTTGACTTCTTGACTCTGGGAAATTCCCAGAGGCCACTACTAGGCTGGGCCTGCTCCTGGCCATCAAGGAGATGGTGCTCAGCATTTGTCCAAAATTCCTGGATGACCCGCTTGCCCAGTTGAGAAACACATTGGAGGGTGACCGATCTCACTTGTAATGCTCCTGGTGTAGCCTCTTCTGAGAAACTGAGGTGCCCAGAAAGGATGGGATTTACCTGTCTTTCAGATTTCTAGGAAGCCTGGTAGCCTGGCCCCACACTTGCCCCTCCCCCCAAGCCTGGTGCCTGCCAAGCATAGTATTTGTAGGAGTTCTCCCCCGTTCTGTCCAGGGCAGCACTTAGCCTAGTGCCTGCCACATAGTAAGTAATTCATTAATAAACGCTTGTTGATTAATAGATGAAGGAGTAGCTTCAGAGAGAGCTTGGGAGGGGAGGGCCATGCTTCTCAGACTTGGAAAAAGCGGTCGGGAGGGTCATTTAGTAGATCTGAGCACCAAGCAAGCATGGCTCAAAGCGTCTGAATAGAGGAGTTTGTTCGGGGCCTCTGAAGCCCTGAGGTCTGTACCAGGTCAGCAGAAAGATTTGTGTGTGTGCTGGGAGGCCAGAAGGTGGGGAGGCTGCGTGTTTGCCTGTGAAGGAGTGTTGCTCCCTCTAGTGGCAGCAGTTGTGACTGCAGGGCCCTCTCAGGTCATCTGGCCAAGAGCAGGCAAAATCATCTTATCCATCCCTCTGGGAAAGATAGCCTCAGAGAGGGGGAAATGACTCATCTGAAGTCATACCAGGAGTTTAATAGCAGGGAATCCCAGGACCAGAACAGAAGCCTCCCGGCTAGCTGATAAAGGAGACGTACTGGGTAGGGTCAAGGTTGCTACTTGCTGCAAGCGTAAGGTAGAGCCCAGAAGCAAGGGTGGCAGGCCTTGGTAAGAGACTGGGTATCAGGGCAAAGTATAGGCAAGTTGGAGCTAAGACCAAGGTTAAGGGAGACTTGGCCGTGGGGGAGGACAGTTTAGGGCAAGGGTGGGCAACCTGCAACCTCGAGGCCACATGTGGCCCTCTAGGTCCTCAAGTGTGGCCATTTGAGTGAATCCAGACTTCACAGAACAAATCCTTTTATTAAGGGGATAGCGCGTAGACGGCTCTATTACAGGCCATCTGGGGGAAGACACCTGTAAATAGTTGAAAAACCTGGGCTCTGGTGGATGTAAGTAGTGAGGTCTGGACCTCTGTGCCCTGCCCAGGATAGTTAAGAGTTTGATCTCGCCATGGCAGCAAAGAACAGGAAATAGAGGGTACGGTTGCGGGGGGGGGGATGCAGAGCAGCCCCCAAAAATAGGAGCCTGGAGGAATAGTTGGGGAGGATTGAAGACTGTTCCATGTCATGGGAGGCCTTGGAGTGGAAATGAGGTGACTTGTTAGGAATGTTAGAGGAGATCCCTGTTCCAAAGTCCCTTCACGCTTTGAGATTTTGTGAAGTAGGCAGATGAGATCCTTAATGCTGGGGACGGGAGACCTAGTAAAGTAGCCTGCCTCACCTGGAAGTCTCTTGACTTTGGCCCTGGGATGATCTGGGTGAAGCTGGGAGTAGGTGTCAGGAGACAGAAGGTGAACCAAAGAACAGAAAGCATGGGGGAAAAGAGAATGATCTCAGGTTTATCCCAAAAGAGGAGATGAAACATGGATTGTCAATTAGAAAGGACAATGGAGCTGAGTCACACCATCTGCCCATCAGAGAGGAAAGAGTTGGAAGTGAGGGTGAAATTGGGGACATGAAAGAAGAAAAAAATGAGGAGTCCTGGAGAACCCAACCTGAAGGGCTTGGTGCCCGAGAGAAATCTTTCTGGGAGCTGAAGAAAGACCTAAATTTTAGGGGGTTCTCAGACTTTAAACTGGTAATCCTTGGTCTGAACGGATGGCTTTGTTTTGAGACCCTTCCTTCCCACCTCCATCCGGGGCGATGGACACTGTCATTGTTTCCTGCCTGGTGCTACCAGCTTGCCTTGCCTTTTCCTGGATGCCAGCCTGGGCTGTGTCTGTCTCCAGAGTGCCTGGATTCTGTTTCCTCCTCAATCTCTCCTTTTCCTATAGTGCTCAGAGGACAAGCCACTGGCTACATATAAAGCATTCTGAACTCCTTAAAGGAGATTGGGAGTCGGGGGGTTGAGGGGGGCAGTGTGAGTCATTCTCTGGGTCGTTGGTTGGCACAAGTATATTACCCCGTCTGCAAGCCTGTCTGTTGCCTTGGGGTGGCAGCAGAGTGACATCACACCTGGACTGTTGTCAAGAAGGAAGAGCTGGAGAGGTCGGCCCCTGCCTGTTTCCGAGGCCTCCTCCCCTCCCTCATCATTCGTGCTTTGTGCCCTCTCTGATTTGACTCTCGATGTTATGTGCCCACATGTAATACAAGGCCAGAATGGTGTCCAGGTTGGGGAAGCAGTTGCCTCTTTACTGATGCTGGGAAATCAGGATAGTTTCCTCATCTATAAACTGGGGTTAGAGGCAGCTGGTTGGCACAGTGGATAGAGCCCTAGGCCTGGAATCAAGAAGACTTGAGTTCAGATCTGACCTCATATGCTTAACTAATTGTATAACCCTGGGCAAGTTGCTAAACCTCTCTCTGCCCCGGTTTACTCAGCTGTAAAATGGGGGGTATTAATAGCAGCTACCTGCAAGTTGTTGTGAGGGTCCAATGAGAGAATATTTATAAAGCACCTAGTACGGTCCTTGGCACAAAGCATGCTTAATAAATGCATGCTTCCTTCCTCACTGGGTTGTGAGGAGTGAAAGATCACATATAAATCACAATATACATGTCTGTTATTATTATGATTACCGTTACAGCCGCCCGTTTGAGTTTGTGATTCTGTTCATCTCTTTGTCAGTTACTGTGGCCTTCCCATCTATGACTAGGAGCCCCCCACCCGGAATACCAGCCCTGATGCCTTGTTTGTTTTCCACCTCTCCACAGGTTCCTCCGGAGAAGTGCCGCTATGCCGTGGGCAGCATCCTGAGTGAGGGTGAAGAGTCACCATCCCCGGAGCTCATCCGCCTCTACCAGAAGTTTGGCTTCAAGATCTTCTCATTCCCAGCCCCCAGCCATGTGGTGACAGCCGTCTTCCCCTACACCACATCACTCTCCATCCATCTGGCTGCCCACAGGGTGCATCCTGCCCTGGACACCTATATTAAGGTGAGGCCTTTATTTCTCTCTCTGGCCCTGTGTTGCCAGGCTTGAGACTTTACACACATAGTGGCAGGCCGGGGGTAAGTTTGAGGGAACAAGGTTGCCATATGAAAAACTTAGATGAGGGGCAGCTAAGTGGCACAGTTGTATAGAGCACTAGCCCCAGAGTCAGGAGGACTTGAGTTCAAATCCAGCCTCAAGACATTTGACACTTACTAGCTGCATCATCCTAGGCAAGTCACTTAATCCCACTGCCTAGCAAAAAAAGAAACCCAAAACTTAAGCGAGGAGAGTTATCCCTTCCACCCTTTGCTCTTAGCTGCTGACAGATTATAGTGCTGGCATCCTGGGTTTGGGGCAGCTAGGTGGTGCACTGCATAGAGTGCCTGGTCTGGAGTCAGGAAGATTAGTCTTCCTGAGTTAAATCCAGCCCTAGTGACCCTGGACAAGTCACTTAACCTTGTTTGCCTCAGTTTCCTCATCTGTAAAATGAGCTGGAGAAGGAAATGGCAAAGCACTCCAGTATCTTTGCCAAGAAAACCCCAAAAGGGGTCACAAAGAGTCACACATGACTGAACAACAAAAACCTTGGGGTGGGGGTTGGGAGTGCTGAATGAACCCTGTGGGGGTGGGACCTCCAGCCTTCACACTGGGAGAGTAAGGGTCAAACAAGGGTCTCAGTAGGCAGTAGTATCATCTCAATGGAAAGGATCACCCTGGTTCCCTGGCATCCTGCACATATTGGGACCCCGTCAGCTCCTATGGATCCTGCCTTCTCCATTGGCCGCAAGGCCATTTTCCCTTCCCAAACAGGCAGATCCATCTGAGGTTAAGGAGATCGCTGGACCAAAGAGAGTGATCCTCCCCAAGAGGGCAGCCTTTAAAGTTCTCTTCTCCCTGCCAGCCCATCCAAAAGCCAGCGTCTGTGTGGGGTGTCAGCCCCTGACCCTGGAAGCTCCAGCCACTCTGAAGTCAGCACTTGGGGCAGGCATAGGGATTGTCAGCTTCACCTTCTCTTTTCTCCCTAGTTATTTTTGTGACCTGGGTGGCATGATTCCTGGGTTTAGCTTAGAAGGAGTGAGTAGCAAAAACCCAAATGGCCTTTGGGGATAGTAGAGGTGGACCAGCCTAGAAATGTCGAGAGTCCAGGTCATTGGACTACAGAGGGACGGTCATTGTAGCCATTGAGGGTAGGGCTGGGGACAGAGTGTGAGTGGATAATGGAGTAGGGGAGAGGCAATTTGATGGGTAAGCCAGGGCTTCATCTAAGTATCAGGTTTTTAAAGCATTATTTTTACATGCATTTATTATTTCTCCCTCTCAGTGCCCCTCTCCCTGGAACAATGCAGTTCAAACCAGGCCGAAAAATAAAACCCTCACAACAATTATGCATAGTCCTGCAAAACAAATTCTCGCTTTGGCCATCTCCCCAAACTCTGCATTTTTAAATCCATCCTTTCTGGCAGGAGAAGGTGGTGTACTTCATCAGTGGTTTAGCATTGCACTGATCAGAGTTCTAGAATCTTTCAGAGATGTTTTCCTCTGTATTATTGTCATTGTATAAATTGTTTTCCTAGTTTTGTTTACTCTGTATCAGATCGTAGAGAGGTCTGAAATGGCTCATTTCTGTCATTTCTTATGGCACAATAATGTTCCAGCAGTCAGTAGTCAGCATTTATTAAGTACTGAGGAGACGAATTTGGGGGGTGGAGGGGAGGGCAGGGAGGAGAAGGTACTTGACCAGACTTGGTGAAGAAGTCAGAGAGAGATGCCAGAGTAGTTCAGCCAGTTGAGAAATGAGGAAATGTCTGAGCTGGGATTTTTCCTTAGATGAAGGTTTGGAGTTCATGGCCTCACCCTTGAATCAGAAGGCCAGAGGGTGGGGATGAGGTGGAGTCCCAAGGCTGATGAGATCTTACAGGGTGAAGAGGTTATCCCAAGAAGGAGCTTCCTGGGGCATGGTGGGAAGTCAGCCAGGTCCCCCCATAATATTCCGTCACACCCACACACCCCAGTTGGGTTAGCCATCCCCAGTAGATAGATGCTACCTTAATTTTCAGTTTGGGGCTGCCAACGCAAAGGGCTGCTATAAATTTTTTTGTCCACATAGGTCCTTTTCCTCTTTCTTTTATCTCTTTGGAATATAGGCCTTTGTTGTTGTTCAGTCATTTCAGTCATGTCCGACTCTCCACGATCTCATTTGGGGTTTTCTTGGCAAAGAAACTGGAGTGGTTTGCCATTTCCTTCTCCAGTTCATTTTACAGATGAGGCACTGAGGTACACAGGATTATGTGACTTGCCCAGGATCACACAGCTAGGAAGTGTCTGAGCCTCAGGTCCTCCTGACTCCTGAGCTGCCCTCTCCCTGCTGCGGCACCTAGCTGCCCCAAGTATAGGCCTAGTGGGGGAATAGCTGGGTCAAAGGATATATACTTTAATCGCTTTGGGGGCATAGCTTCAAAGTGCTTTCCAGAATGACTGGACCAATTTCGTCCTCACTAGCAGTGTATGGATGTTCCTGGTTATCCCAAAGCCCCTCCAACATTGTCATCTTCCTCTTCTATCATCTTTGCTGACATAATGGTGTGAGGTGAAACCTCAGAGTATACCATCGGATATTTAGCAGAAAGCAGTTTAGAATGTCTTCTGGAGAGTGGAAGGCGGCCGTTGGTATAGGTCTACTCTTGTGACAATCCAGAGGAGCCAGTTTGTCCTTGGGGTGCTGGCCTCTTGAGATAACTAGTTTTGAGCAGCCTTAGCTGTTGGTATCGTGGTTTGGTATCAGCCAGGAGAGGGAGCATGGAAGACAGGCTGACCAGGGAGGCTGCCTCCCTTATGTATCACCAGAAATTCACATAGCAGACCCTTTCCCTTCGGCCAGTACCTGAGGGCCCAAGTTTAAATTCACATTGATAAAAAAAAAAAATTCACATTGATAGCCCTTTGTCATCACCCCGAGCTGGACAAAAGGTATTTGTCTGTGTTTTCTTTCCTCCATTCTCAGTGCTCCTTAGACCCTTCTCTAAGGGTGGCGGGGCCGGGCTGGTAGAAAGGGGGTTCCCCGGCACTCCCCTCTGCCCTGACCCAGTGATGCTGTACTTGCTTACAGGTCACCTCTGGTGCTGGAGCTTTACGGGCAGTTCTCACACCTAGACCCACTCCCAGCCAGGGCCTTTTCTATGTATGCTGCATATATGAAGGGCCAGTCTTCTGTCTGGCAGAAGAAAGTTGCTTTGAGAGTGCAGGCCTTGTGTGAAAATGCCTTAGAAATGGAAGTGTGTCCAAGCACCAAAGCCTTTCCCTGGATTCTAGCATCTGGTATTTTAGGTACTGATATCACTTCTTTGAAAACTTTTACTCCCTTCCCCCCCCCCACAAGGGAGCCCCAGGCCCCCTGGGGTGAGAAGGCCCCACTGGAGATGGAAAAGGATATAAGATATAGGTAGCCCTGATCCTCAAGTTACAGGGGTCTCAGCCTCCCATGGTCTGCGGGCATGAATTAGGGTATCTCAGAGAGGGTGTGAGTTTTCCCACTGACCAGTTAGGGTCGTTCTGATCCTCCACAGAGCTAGCCAGCCGCCCAGAGGGAAGCTTGCTTGCACCCTTCCCCTCTTCTGCCTCCTTGGGACAAGGTGGGAGCCTCTGATCCAGGAACCCCACAGGAGGCATTGGTGTAAGTGGGACTGAAATCCAAGGTCCTTGAGCGTTTCTGTCCCTGCTGTTTGTGAAAGGACAGCCGCTGGAGGCAGAGCTGTAGGAGTCTGTGGAGATAGACCAGGAAGACAGGTTCCCGTCCCTGCCCCCTCCCTCTCTGGAACCCCCACTGTGGAAACAGGGAAAGGAGCGCACTAATGAGGCTCTGGGCACTTTGGAGTCTGCTGCTCCTTTGGTTCTGCCTGGCTGTGCACCCCCCGTATACGCATGCCTTCTCTCTGGGCCACCAGCACCATCGTGCCTTCTTGATCTCAGAACGCAGAGATGCTGATGAGCTTGCCATGGCTTGACAGCAGCCTGCCAGTTTTCCATTTCAAAAGGGAGTAACAGTCTGGGGGAGTCCTGTTAAGTGGAGAAAAGAGAGGAGAGAAAAGAAGAGTGAGGAGGAGGTGGGGGGAATAGTCCTGACAGTGGATAGAAGGAGCTAAGGGACGGGGGCAGGGGGACAGCAACTGTCCCTTGGGAGAGTGTTTGGGCCTGTAATCCCCCTGGGCTTGGCTGGGAGCAGCCTGGCTATCTAGGAAAGAACCCTAGCCATCCCTGGAAAGATCCCTAAAGCGCTGCATTTATTCATCTCAAGAGCCCAGTAGCTGGGATGATCAGGCCGGTTCCCAGTTTGTGGGGCCCCCGGCCCCAGTCCTCACCAGGCTTCTTCCCTACGTGGCTCCCCAGGAAGCTGGGGCCCTTCTTGTGTCTTCAGGCTCTTTAGGAGCCTCCTTCCAAATAAGCCCATGAGTACTTGAGGGGTGAAACACCTTGTCTGCCGGGTGAGGGAAGATGGGCGTCATTCTGCTCCTGGTCGGGAAGGAGCACTAGCTCCGGTCCTGACCGCTCTCTGCTCCCCTGTGCATCCTCCTTCTCAGCCTCCGTGGCCCGCTTCCTGGTTCCAGGTCCTGGTCGTAGGACCTGGCATCTCTTCTCTGCCTCAGAACAAAGGCACCTCTGAGGACTCAGGACTTAGCACAGGTGCCCCTTCTGGAAAACCTTTCCATCCTGCTGTCTCTCCTCAAGCCATCCAGTACTTAATGCCTATTTATAAGCTGTTATCTTCTAATAGATTGTAAGTGCCTTCTGAGCAGACTGTTTGTTACTTTGGGCTTTTTATCTGATCTTTGCATATAATGAGGGCTTAGTGAATTCTGGCTTGTTAAATGAAGAGGAAATAGGCAGCAGAGATACCCCAGAAGAGAGAGGCATGGCCTGCTTCTCCTGACCTGGTCTCACGCCTAGTCCTCCCTCCCAACGATTGCTTGTTCTCAGAGGTGAATCCAGAGCAGTCCATGTCATGCCCCATCCTGCCTGTTGTACCAGGGCTAAGAGCAGGGCTTCTCCCTGGCTGGGGAAAGAGCTCTGGAGTGGTACTCTGGGCTTGTTTGTTTGGTTTTGTTCAGTTATTCAGTTGTGTGAGTCTTTGTGACCCCATTTGGGGTTTTCTTGGCAAAGATACTGGAGTGCTTTGCCATTTCCTTCTCCAGCTCATTTTACAGATGAGGAAACTGAGGCAAACAGGATTAAAGTGACTTGTGCAGGGTCTTACAGCTAGTAAATGTCTGAGGCCAGATTTGAACTCATGAAGATGACTCCAGGCCTGGTGCTCTATCTCCTTTGCCACATAGCTGGGCACTGGACATTAAAGAGTTAGAGCCATCCCTACCAGCCCAGGGCTCAGGTAGCAAATCAGCCCACAGTTGCTGTCCAGCTGATTAAAGCCATTACCTCCCGAGTCCCAGGTTTGAACCATGTAGAGTTGACATCTGCTTAGAAGCTCCAGGAAAGAAGAGGTTCTGTCATTGTATGGGATGCTGTGGTCCAAGCATTGAGGTCTTGTAGAGCTGATGAGACCTTGTGTACTATGAGTAGCCAGAGACATGAAGGCTAGCACTGTCCTCTCCTGTCCCTGTCCCCTGGCCCACTGCTGGCTTGTTAAGGGAGATAGCAGCTGCCAAGGTCATCGAAAGCAGCTGCTCCTCTCTCATTCCAAGGCTCGGTTCCCAGAACTTTCCCCCCACCCCCCTCCGTAGATGTACTCATTTTTGTGTCTCCTGTCTCCCTTACCTGGCAGCGCTACTTGCTGATTGGCACTGCTTTCCCCCGTTAGGCAGGTTTGGTATTATATGGAAGAGAGGTAGAGTTTCTCACTCACATGATCCAACTTCAGTTTATTGAGTGACAAATAGACACACTCTGTGGGCACAATTATACAAGGTATAATCTGCTGCCCCAATGGGTCTCCATCTTGGGTCCACGAAGCCGCTTGTGTAACTGTGTCCAAAAGGTTGGTCATATACAGATAAATAGTCTGACTGCTGGATAGCCCATTGGTGTTGGGTGTCTTTTACTCGGGCCTTCTATTAGTGGGTGAGCTCTGGAAGGTGGCCACTCCAGTCTGGTATAAACAAACCTCCCATCCCCTCTGAATGCACCTATCAGGAGGAGGTGAGATAAGGTTAAAGACTGTGTAGAATTCCTCTGGAGTCTGCTGGTATTCATCTGTCACTCTAGCTATCTCTGTCTGGGTGAAAGGCAGGTAATCTGATTAGATTGGATTACCCCTTTGGTCCTGGCACAGAGAAAGAGTTTGAGCACCAAGAGTATGGTTAGTAATCAGCCCAGCAGGGAGCATAGGCATGAGACCCAAATTGGGCCAGGCTGATGCAGAGGGAAGTAGGCAAAGAGGGATGCCCTCTGTCCTTTGTCCAGGTTCCTCACCCTCTTCTCTTCGCCAATACTCTGACAGCCTCTAGCCCTCCTTAAATACCCCACAGCACCATCTTGTTCAGTTCTTTGAGAGCCAAGTAGCCAACCCTCCTGAATTCACTGGTTCTTTGATTCATTCAGGTAAATGATCATTTCCTACGTGCATTGTTCTATACCAGTGCTGAGACAAATCTCTGTACTTAGGGATTCCATATTGTAGCAGAGAAGTAAGATATGGATGCACATCACTGCAGCAAGAGGCAGAGTGCAACAGGGGCCCAAATTGAGGCACAGACAAAGTTCTTCGGGCCATCCAGGGAGAGAGAGAACATTTATGGTTAGAAGGGAAGTAAGTCTTCATTGAACAGGCAGCATTTGAATCACAGGACCATCTTAAAGAATGGGTCAGCTCTCCAGCTGAAGATGGCTGGGGATTCTAGGCCTAGGAAAAAGTGTGAGCAAAGGCAGGGAAGTGTGGAACATGTTTGAGGAATGAATGACTGATGGTGGGAGACAAGACTGGGAAAGAACCTTGAATGCCAACCTTGGGAGTATGGGCTTTCTTTGGTAGGTAATAGGGAGCCATTGAAAGACTGGGGATGAGGTGATGATGCAGTGAGAGCTGTGTGTATCAGAGGAGAGACAAAGGTCTTACTGGATGGAAGGGCCAGTTAGGAAGCTGGTAGATAGTCTGGGTAATATGGGACAAAAGTTGGTAGGAAGGTAGGGTTAGAGTTAGGCTATAACCTTCTATCCTCAGAGACTTATCAGGCAAAGAGCAAAGTCTAGTCTGCTGTCCTCTCCTCTTTTACCCCATATTACATGATAAAGTGGCCTTACTTCTTACCAACTCAAACCCCTCTGCCTACCTGCTCAAGGAATCCAAGACCATCCCGTCTCCTTCGGTCAACTGCCCCCTCCATCATCTCCACTCTTTCACTTATTTTCAGTCTCTGCCCATCTGCTGGCTCCTTCCCTGCTGCCTACACACATGTCCATCCATGTCTCCTCTATCCTGAAAAAAACACTCACTTGGTCTTTCCACCCTTGATAATTATCATCCTGTATATCTTTGGCCCTTTGTAGCTAAACTCCTGTCTACAGTAGGTGCCTCTACTTACTCTTCTCCCACTCTCTTCTTAACTCTTTACAGTCCAGCTTCCAACCTCCTCATTCCACTGAAGCTGCTCTCTCCAAAGTTACCAGCCATCTCATAGTTGCCAAATCCGATGGTTTTTTCTCGATCCTCATTTTCCTTGACTTTTCTGCAGCCTTTGACACTGTTGGTCACTCTCTCCTCCTTGACACTGTCTTCTTTTCCAGGTTTTCAGGTCACTTTTCTTTCCTGGTTCTCCTGCTCCCTAGCTGACTCCTCCTCCCCCTGTCTCCTTTGCTAGATCCTCCTCCAGATGACGCCCTCTATCCACAGGTGTCCCTCAGGGTTCTGTCCTGGGCCCTCTTCTCTTCTCCCTCCACACTACTTCCCTTGGTGAGCTCATCAGCTCACATGGAGTTAATTACCATCTCTGCTGACGCTTCTCAAATCCACCTGCCCTGCCTCAAGCTCTCTGCTGACCTCCAGTCTCACATTTCCAGCTGCCTTTCACATGTCTCCAAGTGGATGTCCAGCAGACCTCTGAAATTAAACACATCCAAACTGGAGCTCATTATCATTATCTGTCTACCCCCCTCATCTTCCCAGTTCCTCAGGCTCAAACACCTAGGAGTCATCCTGGACCCCTCGTGGTCTCTTGCTGCCTGCTCTTACATTGGCTGTTGCCAGCGCCTGTCGATTTCCCCTTTGCAATATCTCTTGAATGCGCCGTACGCCCCCTTCTCTTCTGTACCACTGAGACCACTCTAGTGCAGGCCCCTATCACCTCATGCCTGGACTTCAGTAGCTGCAGGTGGGTCTGCCCTCCACCCATCTTCCATTCAATCACCGAAGTGGTTTTCCCAAAGCACGGGTCGAATCACGTCACTCCCCTACGCAGCAAACCACTTCCAGGGTCAAACACAAAATGCTCTGTTCGCATTCAAAGCCCTCTATAACCTAGCCCCCTCCTCCCCTTCCGGTCTTCTTCCACCTCCCTCCCCCACCACATTTGCTTGGATCCAGTGACGCTGGCCTCCTGGCCGTTCCACAGACAAGACCCTCTGTCTCTCAGCTGTCTGTCCCCCATGCCTGGAATGCACTCCTCCTCATCGTCACCTCTTGGCTTCCCTGGCTTCCTTTAAATTCCAGCTAAAATCTCCCCTTTTACAGGAGGCCTTCCCCAGCCCTCTTAATTCTAGTGCCTTCCCTCTTTTAATCATTTCGTGTTTATCCTGTTCATAGCTTGTTTGTACATATTGGCTAGCTTGTTTTCTCCTCCATTGTGAGCTCCCTGAGGGCAGGCACTGTCTTTCGCCTCTTTTTGTATCCTCGGTGCTTAACTTAGTGCCTGGCACATAGTAGGTGTTTAATAAATGTTTATTGATTGATTGAACAATCAGCCACCTACTCAAAGTAACACCAGAGCCTCCTTGGTGTCTCTGTCATGACCCATCCCCTCATCCACTCCTTCCCTTGCTCAGCCAGCATTGGAAGGAACCTGAGAGCTTGTCTCATATAAACTTTTCACATATGGGGAAACTGAGGTGCAGAGGTTAAATGATTTGCACATGATCAGCATCACTAGAGCCAGCACTAGAACCCAGTGCAGGATTCTTTACCTACATATCACACTGCCTCTCAGGTTTCCCCCCTTCTGTCTTATCCTCTTAACTCCTTCCTGCCTCCCTTCTGAGGCTCCCCTTCTAGCTCAGCAGCACTGGCTCCTATGACCAGTCCTCCTATGCCATGGGCTCTAAGCCCTTTACCCTTCTGGTTACCCTCCTGGACACTCCTAAGCTTAGCAGCATCCCTCTTCGGGTGCGGCCCTGGTGCCACACAAGGTCTGACCACAGAGGGACATCGCCTCCCCAGTCCTGGGATTTAGGCCTCTCCTACCGTGGTCCAGGCCCAGCTTAGCATTGCAGGCTGCCATGTCACACCGCTTACTCTTGTTGTGACTGGTGTCTGCAGATCACGAAAGTCTCCCGTTCTTGTTTCAGACAATCTCCTGTATCTCATACTTGTCAAGTTGATTTTTGAATCCAAGATAAGACTACATTTGCCCCTGTTGAATTTCATCTTACTATTAGCCCAGGGTCCACAGATCACCAAGGGTCCATGGATAGATTTCAGGGGTTCCGTGAACTTAGGTAGAAAAAAATGACTAACTTCTAGCTGAAATTTACTGTTTACTTCAAGTATTTAAAAACATTCCAAGGTATCTCTGGCCTTTACCAGACTGCCAAAGGGGTCTGTTATACTGGGGGGAAAAAAAGGTTGAGGACCTTTGAATTAGGCTCTGCTCTCTGCTCTAGCCTGCAGGATCTTTCTGGATCCTGACTCTGTCACTCAGAGTACTAGCGCTCTCTCCCAGCTCTGTGTCCTGGTGAGCATGCCCTTCTGTGCCTTTGTCCAAGGCACTGATGCCAAGCAGAGATCCCAGCGCTCCTCCGCTGGAGACCTCCTGCCGAATTGACATTGAACAGTGTCGGGCAGCCTGCCTGAGACCGTCTTTCCCTCTTCCGCAGAACAGGCCCGGGAGCCCTTTTGCCCGTGGCTGAACTTTGTTCTCCTCACCTGTTTCCTCCAGGGGCCATCTTCACCCCCTCCAGTGAAAACTAGGGAACTTGTGCCCTGTACCACATGTTTTACCAAGGCTCGTCTGGTTAGTACCCCTGCGGCTGGGACCCAGACAAACTAGAGTAAGAGTTAATATCAGAATCATTCAAATTATAAAAATAAGAGGAGGACTTTGTCCCATAGCCTTGAGGTTAGAGTCCTAGCAGAGACAAGCCATGCCCCTTAGAAGAGGCCCTTCTGATTCCCGGGCTTGGTTTGCCTTGGTTTACCTCCATAAAGTGCCTCCCCAGAAAGGGTGGGAGAGGGGCCCACCCACCCCACAATGCAGCCAGTAACACGGAGGCCCCAAGAGAGGGATGAGTCCCCCACCCGCCGAGAGTACTGATGCCGTCATAGCAAACTCCGTGCTTCCTCCCCCCAGTTGCCCACCTGTCCTTTCCCGCTGGCATTTATCCCTCTCCTGCTTCCTACTTGCTTTGCTTCACGGCTCCATCTGCATAGAACAGCTTTCTCCTCTGCTGGATAATCAATCAGCAACTTTTCCGTCAGCCTGGGCACAGGGAGGGCTGAGCTGACCCAAGGTCCTTTCTCCTTCAAAGGACACATCCCTGTCGGTTGCCCGCTTTGGCCTGTGGGGCATTCCTCTCCAGGACACTAGGCCTGCCTCTGCCATTTGGAACAATGGTGCTGCCCATAGAACTTTCCAGAGAGACCCACCTTCTTGAAAGGAAAAAACAAAAAGGTTTTCCCAGAGGCAAGGAGGTTCCCTGTGCCCCATGCATCCCTGAAGCTCAGTCTGGGGTCTCTGCTGAAGTCCATCACATCCCAGTCCTTCCTCTGCCTTCCT
Source organism: Phascolarctos cinereus (assembly GCF_003287225.1). NCBI lineage: Eukaryota > Metazoa > Chordata > Mammalia > Diprotodontia > Phascolarctidae > Phascolarctos > Phascolarctos cinereus. The sequence continues at coordinate 84,215,302 of NW_027555847.1, read as the reverse complement.
AGCAGCCCTCCCTTCTTTGTAGTCTCCTGGCTTTAGCTCATGCCAGGCCCCTGAAGCCTCTTCAGCTCCCCTGGGCAGCTCCCTGGGGGTAAGGAAGAGGGTTTGCTGAGAGTTAGGAGAGGAAGCTTTGGCCTGGGGAGACTGTGCCTGAGAGGTTCTCTGGAGGCTGGGACAAGCAGGTTCATGGGGTCATATTTCCCCACCCTTCCCTTAAGCAAACCCATGGCTTCTCAGCATTTGGGATCTTGAAGGCCCGCTCCCTGAGCAGAGGTGTCCCTTTTTTCCCACCTCTCCTTTTTCTCAGGCCTGCCAGCTGCCTCCATCCTCCCTCCTTGGACTCTCATGGGGAGCTAGGCCCAGGGCAGCTCCAGGAGGCTGAGCCAAGGTGTAAATTGCATGGCAGGCTGCCTTTCCTGAGGTGAAAATGAAAAACTGGGAGGCAGGGGGGCCCCTCGGCCCAGCACGGTGGTTGCCTCCTCTTTTCCCCTCTCCCTTCATCTCTGTAGCAGCCACCTCAGCTGCTTGGCTCCTCCTTTCCGCATCTCCTCCCTTCTCACCCACTCATCCTGTTCCTTCACCCGCCTTGTCTCCTTGACCATGCCATGTCTCTCTCCCCCCCATCTTTCCCTTCTGGCCTTCTTGACACTGGATGCAGCACCTGGTCTGGGGGGGCCGCCCTTAAGGGGGTACATTTTGAGTTTGGGGTGAGGGGAGGTGTTTAATTTTACCACACCATTCCCTGTTTCCTGCTTGGCTTTCCAAGCTGTTTAATTTTAGCTTGGCCAGCCTTTTCCTCCTGACAAGCAGGGGCCCACTGGCCACTGGGATTGGGGCTGAGAAGAGATAATACAAGCTCCCAGGGTGGGATAATAGTGGCGTGCTGCATTTGTGAGGCAGCCTCCCTGCTGAGGTATCTCAAAGCACTTTGCACATGTCACACGGAGGGCCTGTCTAGGGATGCCCAGGCACATACCCCCACTTATATGCATGTGTGCGTCTGTACATTTCTTAAGTGTGCTGGGTAGATACGGGGCTGTGTATGTAGCAGGGTCTGTCTATATAATTAAAAATAAATATGCATCACTTCACCCACCACTGAAATGCCACCACCCTTGGGTAGGATGCAACAGCTATTTACCAGCTGGGTGATTGTGCTGCCCAGGGCCTCCAGCCATGGTAGTGATGGAGGAGAGGGGAGAGGACAGGGTGGGCAGGGACATAGGCCGCACCATCTTCTTCCCGAGCGGATGCTTGCTCGGGGCTCCTCTTGCTCCAGGGTGAGACAGGAGGAAGGCTAGCAGCGTCAGTCACAGCGTGAGGACTTTTCCAGGTTTGGGGGGTGGTATTCTTTCTCTAACCACCAAACCAGCTGCCTGTGGCTGCCGTTCTCCTCCAGCATACCTTGAAAGAGACACTCAGCACCCTTCCCTCTCAGGGCCCCAGGGAGCTTTCCAGGTCTGTGGCCCTGACTTCTCCCTCTCTGTCACCCTCCCTTCGGGGCTCTGAAGGCTCCTGTTAGTGATAGATAATCCCCTTGGCTGCTTGGTGCCCAGCTTGCAGCACCCTGTGTCCACAGCAGGCTGTGTTCCAGGGCCTAGCCAGCAATCTAGAAGGAAGCAAGGGCATTGCAACGGAATTGTTTGTCACTGAGGGAGGCTTGATTTGCCGGCCACCCTGTGACCTGCCCTGCTTCCAGGTCGCTGAATGCCGCCGCCCTTAGCAGAAGTAGGCCCCAGCGTTAGCACAGCCCTCTGATGGGGTCTGACCACTTCAGCAGCCCCGTAGGCTGCAGCCAGCACTGTACCTCCCTTCTTCCTCTTTCCTGCCTAGAAGTAGAGTCATACTCTTCCCCCTGAGGCCCGGGGTGCCGGCTTGTGGACAGCCTCTTTCCTTCCTCTTGGCTCCCCTCTCCCGTCAGCTCAGGTGGCAGGTGAGGGCCTTTCTCTTTTCTCTCTTAACTCTTACCCTGTCTCCTGGTTTTAATTATCATCTCTGTGCAGATGATTCACAGATGTATATACCTAGCCCTCCTCCATCTCCTCAGCTCCAGGGCTGCGTTGCCAGCTAACCGCCTAGTGGATACCCCATAGGCATCTCAAATTCAGTATGTCAGGGCAGCCAGGTGGTGCAGTGGATAGAGCTCCTGCCTTGGAGTCAGGAGGACCTGAGTTCAAGTCTGACCTCAGACACTTGACACTAGCTGTGTGACCCTGGGCAAGTCACTTAACCCCGATTGCCTCACCAGAAAACAAAACAAAACAAATTCAGTATGTCCAAACATGTCCCTTTCTTCCAGACTTCCCAGACAACATAAAGGGCACCACCATCCTTCCAGGTTTGCAGTCTTGGCATCTTGCTCGGCTCCTCACCCTCCCTCCCCTCACGCCCAAATCTTATCTCCTACTCTGCAGCACCTCTTGGATCTGAACCCTTCCACTCCCTGGTGCAGGCCTGCACCATCTTTCACCTGGACTGTTGCAATACACTCCTGATCAGTTTCCCTGCCTCATCTTCCTCCCCACGGCAGTCCATCCTTCAAAGTGATTTTTTTTATTAATTTATTTTAATTTATCAGCAATCACTTCCATAAGCTTTTGAGTTTTAAATTTTTCTCCCCCTCCCCAACCTCCCTCCCCAAGACAGCGCGCAATCTGATATAGGCTGTACACCAAAGTGATTTTTCTAAAGCCCAGGTCTGACTGCCTACCTCTCCTCCTCGTCCTGTCCCCCACTCAGGAAGGTCCTCTAGCTCCCTGTTACCGCTAGGATCAAATATATGGTTGTCTGTTTGGTATTTAAAACTCTTTACAACCTGGCCCCTTCTTGTCTTTGCAGTCTCCTGGCCTGTTGCTACCCTCCACACACACTGTGGTCCGCCTGACTTGCTCTTCCTCACATGACATTCCATGAGTGCCTTTGGACTCAGACGTCTTCTTCCCTCATCCCTGGAATGCCCCCCTTCCTGACCTCCACCACTCAGTCCCTGGATTGCCCCAACATTCAGCTCAGATTCTGCCTTCTACAGGAGGCTTTCCCCCAGTTGTTGTCCCCTGCCCCCAGCCGCAGGTGGCTTCCCCTCTGAGAAGACCTCCTGTATATCCCTAGTGATATCTGTGCTGTCTCCTCCATTAGAATGTGAGCCCCTTGAAGGCAAGGACTGTGTTTGCCTTTCTTCACATCCCCAAATGTTTAGATAGTAGGCATAGAGTACGTAGTAAGTGTTTAATTAATGCTTGTTGACCTAGAAAGAGATCTCTCTTCTGGCGTTCCTCCAAGAACACACTGTGTCCCTGCATCCCTTGAACCCTCCCTCCACACTAAGGCTCCTGTCCCCATGCCACAGCACTTTATTCTGGGAAAAGTCATCAGAGTCACCCCTTCTCTAAGCTGCGGACCCACAGCCTGTCACCCTCCTTCTGCCTCCTGCCCCCCAGCCGCTGGAGCAGCCAGCCTTTCCCTTCATTTTAGAGCCTTGGCTTATCTGCAGGGCTTCCCTGCAGATGACCCTGGGGCAGTGGCCAGGCCCAGGCAGGATGCTGGAATACCCCCACACCTTCCCTTGAAGACCAAGACGTTTGTCCAGCCCATTGTCCTTTTTGGAATAGATGCTATCTCTCAACCAGCCTGGCTCTGGGGTTTAGATTTTCAGGGAAAAGGGTCAGTAGATGAGGGATGTTTTGTGTCCCCTTTTATCTTCACCTGCCTCCCATCTCCCTGGGGCTGGTACCCAGGAAAAACAAGTGTCTTTGACATCTTCTCTTCCTCTTCTTCCCCTCAAGTGTAAATTTTGACAGGACCTGGCTTGCGTTTTAATGACTTCAGTTGAGCCGCGAATGAAATTTTAATTAGTTTGTGCCACACTCTGACAAGCAGCTCCCTGGGCAGAGTAAGGCGCAGGACCAGGGTGTTAGGGTAGCTCTGGGCAGAAAAGGAAGGCTCTTCCAGGGCCCACTTTGTGGGGTGGGATGGGCTGTAGGTGGGGTTGCCCAAACGGAGGAACAGGGGCCAGGATAGCAGAGGCTCCCTGTGTGCAATGCCTCAGAGAATCCAGAGGGAAGGGGAGGGGAGAGAGGCTGGGCCTGGGCCTGGGCCTGCCAGACCCTCTGTTTTTTCTCTCTTCTCTGTTCCTCTGTTCTCCCTGATGGTTTTGAGATGGAAGCCACAGGAAGAATAGAAGATGCGGTTTCCATGGCAACAGAGCTGTCCATAACCAACAACTTCAGAGGCCAGGCTCTCCCAGGGAGGCAGATGTGCTGAGCAGCCACAGAATTGCCCCCCCACTTGCTGGCAAAGGGGTTGAGGGAGAGCAGGTGGCAAAGGGTCACACCGGAGGAGGTAACCTGATGTAGCCATCCCTGCCATCCAGGACCCTGCAAGAGGGGCCACAGGGCAACAGAAGGTTAGGTTTCCTTCTTGTCCTCAGAGCTTTCTGAAAAAAGTGGAATGGTCTGAGGTTGGGGGAGCACTGGGGGGGCAGGTCTCTAGGAAACGTGCCAAGCTGGCACTTCAACCTCGCACCCAGACTGATCAGTGGGCCTTACATGGCCTTTTGAAGGATTAGCACCATCATGCCGGCTGTCTCAGGTTCCAGCTGCGGGGCAGCCTTGCCCACTGCTGCCCTTTGTACCAGCTGGAGGCCCAGGGCTGAGCCAGAGATGCTGAGAAGGTCAGTCATTAACTGGACCCCAGGGGGTCAGCCAAGCCTGTTTTCTTTGTCCCACCCTCCCCCACTGTGGCCTCCTGCTGATGAGGCAAGAGCCACCCTATCATTCAGCTCTCTCCCCTGTTCTCTTATTCTCTGAGCAGGGCTTCCTCAGCAGGTCATGAACTCCCCTCTTCAGGGAAGGGCAGCAGTGCCGAGGGTCCCTGTTAGGAAGAAAAGGGTGAAGACTAGTGCCCAAGAAAGGTGGTTTCCTTTCCCCCCACTCCCAAGTTCCAGGGGCCTGGGTGATCCCTTCTCTGGGCAGCTTTCTGATCATCTTATGTATGGACTCCTTTTTCTCCCGATTCCTTATGTAGCTGTGTTAGGGTCAGGACCTGTAGCCTCTGTGCTTCAGCTTTCAGTGGGGCTCAGGGAGCCCTCTCCCAAGGGCCTGGGCAGGCTACAGAGGGCCCTGTGCCCAGCCTCGTTATGCCTGATCAGTTTTCTGATTTGAAAGATTTTGATCAAGCAGAGGAAGCAGTCAAATCTTCCCTCCTTTCTCCCTGGAAAAGGAGAGACTCACCTGTGTTCTCCTCCCCTTTGCCTCTGACCCCAAGATGAGGAGGGGAGTCATGGGGGTGGCCCTTTTCCCCTGGGTGATACCTCTCTTGTGGCATCTCAGTAGAAAGAAGGCTCATTTGGGAGCTGGAAGTGAGCGCTGGCCGCTAAAAATAGCCCTGTTGTGAAGCTTGGCATGTAAGGTTGACAGCGGCGAGGCCTGCACAGTAATCTTCTCTGCGATCCAGAGGGTAATTGTACTCCTGGAGCAGGAAGAGGCTTGGCTCAGAGCCCTCTTCCCCAGGCCACCCTCCAGATTGCTCTTGCCCCTCCAGCCAGAGGGTGGCCTGGCCCGGGCTGCTTTTGTGGAATGGGCAGAGGACGAGTAACCTTTCTCCCACACTTGGATTGGGAAAGCAAGCCCAGGGGCTGGCACCTGGGGAGCCTTGAAGCTCATGCTGCCAGCCCCCCAAACACAGGGGAGGTGATGCTCCCCCAAGCCTGCTTCCCTGTCTTGCCAGCTTTTCTCCCATCCCACTGACCTCAGCCTCTTCAGAGGGCTAGGCAGCTTGGCCCTGATCCTGGGTGTGGGCAGGAGGGATGTATTCGTTTCCTGTCTTTGGCTGTTGGCACAGCTTGGGAAGAGGTAGCCTTGCTTACGTGGACCCACTTAGCTCACTCTTAGCCTTCTCCTCCACAAAGTCACTCCTGGTGCCGTGGCTTCTTTCTGAGCCTCTTTCCAGTGTCTCTCTGTGTGAGGGACGAGACCTTGAGGGCCTGTGGCTCATGGGCACTCTTCCTGCCAGTGCCAAGCAGTGCCCAGAGGGAAGCAGAGGCAGTGCCAGAGAATCAGAATCTTTCTGATCTGGCAGCAACCTGCAAGGTGTGGGTGCTGCTGGCTAGAGATTGCAGAGGTCACCGGGGGGGGGGCCTAGCCCATGATGGGGATCCCAGGCTTCTGGAACCTTTCACCTAACGGGCCCCCTGATGCCTTCTGGACTGGCCCATAGAGAGGTGGGGGAAATGTTAGGGTTAGGGTGGCTGCCTCACAGGCCCAGCAAAGTCAGTCCCTTTTGGAACTCGTAGAATTTGGGAGCTGGAAGGACCTTGAGAGGACATCTCTGCCAATTCCTTAGTTGTACAAAGGGGGAAATTGAGGCCAAGGGTGGGAAAGGTGCTTGCCAAGGTCAGATGAGGAGTAAGTCACCAAGCCAAATCCAAACCTCGGCCCCCCAACTTCTTTCTGGCCCAGTGTTTTTTCTTTTTTCTTTTTAATCATTCACTTAGCAATCATCAACTGGTCAATAAACAAACAAAAAAAGAGGATGATACAGGAAACTGAAACTGGTTTTTTTAAAGTATTAAATCAAAATAGCAACAAAACTTTCCTGTGTGTCCACGTCCCCTTCAAACCTTCTCTTTGCTCTTTCCAGTCCATTTTTAGATGTCTCACTGAGGCTCTTCATTTCTCCTCTTTTTTGCATCACTTTTATTACCTACCAACTCCCCCCCCCACCTTTACGCCCAGATAGAAGGCCTTCACTTGGCACCAGTAAGTACAGTCCATAAAATAAGCCAATCTCCACTGGTCATCCTTGCTCAGGGAATGTCTCTTTCTGTACCCTGGGCCGTCGCCTCTCCCCATTCTTCTTTGCCCCTCAGGCCACATCGTCCCCATGGGCATCTCACGCTGACTTTTTCTTCCTGCCCTTGCCCAAGGAGCGGAAGCTATGTGCCCATCCCAGGCTGGAGATCTACCAGCAGGACCAGATCCACTTTGTGTGCCCACTGGCTCGACAGGGTGACTTCTATGTACCTGAGGTGAAGGAGATGGAACGCAAAAGCCGAGCAGCTGCCGAGGCTGATGACGCCCAAACTGATGTCACAGGTACCCTGCGGAGGGGGCGCGATGAGGGGGAGGGGAGCTGCTCCTTCCCTGCCTCAGTTAACACTGTGTGGGTCCCCAGCTGTGTGCTAAGCCCTCTAGGGGATATGAAAGAAAAAGTAGACATAGTGTTGGCCCTTGGAGACCTTCTGCTCCAATTGGGAAGACAAGACAGACAGCAGATACACATGCTGAATTCTAAAACACTGTCAGCCATACATTGACAAGCGTAGATGAATACAGGATGTCTGCAAGCACTATGTCAAGGTAGGTACTGTCTGGGCGCCCTTGATCAAGGAAAGCTTCCCGTTAAAGGTTCATTTGAGAGGTGTTGGGGCATACATTGGCAGGAAAACAGGGTGCCATCACCTTAAGGGGTCAGAGGAGAGGTCAGAGGCCCCACTGGGCCCTCACCCTTTGGCCCCTGGAGGCCCAAATCAGTTAAGGAAGTAAGTGTTTGCCTTCCAGATCTGAGAACGGAGAGAGGGAGATCATGTCTCGGCTGCTGGAAATACACTCCATCCAGAGAGTCTGCATTGGTGTCCACAGGGGGTGTGCTGGAACCAGCTTGTACTGACTGGCTTAGGAGGGCAGTCATTACATGGTCATCAGGAACATGTCCATCTCAGAAACTGGCCAGGACTAGCCTTAAGAAAAGAATAGAGGAAAGATATTAATAATGTAGAGTAAACTTAAAAGGGTGTCTTGCCCTTTCAGAAAGCCAGCACCCTGCCTGTACCCCTGCCATATGTGGGGCTAATGCCCCACAGGCAACTTAGGAAAACAGACATTCATGGCTTAGTTGGGGGTAAGGGGAGGAGGAGGCAGGACAGAGGCTGTTAGCTGCCTACCCTCTTAGACCCAAGGGACCAGACCAGAAGGTCACCTCCCCCTCACCCCTGCCCTTAGTACAGGCTGGGGAGTGACCTCTTGGCCTGGACATGGTGGGAAATTTGCTTTGACAATCCCAAGTAGACCCAAGAGGGCTGCCCCTAAGCAGCTCATGTTGTGACCCGTGAGAGGTCTCATCTAACCATAACTGGGGTTTAGAGCAAGGGGGAGGTATGGTGTGGAGAAGACTTAGCCTACTGCCTTGGGGGCAGAAAAGTTTCGCTATTCCCACAGTCTTCTCCCCAACACCACCAACATTGTCCTATTTCTATAGCTTGGCTCCTCAGCTGCCAAGGTCACTGGGGAAAGTAGGGGAGAGTATGTGTAAGGGGGGGTGCAGAGAGGCAGTGACTTGCTCCCCAGGGGACTGTGTCTAACACAATTAAGTTCATCTGCCACTTAATTACCTCCCTGGGGCACAGCCCAGGCCAGCAGTGCCCTCAAACCAGCCTTGCATTCCTTGGTGCTCCCACTGTGGGCACAAGGTCAGAGCAGACCTCAGGATGGGAGCGGATAAGGAGAGGCCGGGGTGAGTCATGAGCTTCCGATCTCACCCCCCTACCCCCACCCCAGTCCTTTATCTCCCAAACATAGCCTGCCGGTGCTCTTGAGGGCCTGCCTGGCACCCTGAACCCTCCTCTGCCCTCCCCCCTCCAGCTGGCTGCAGCCCCCAGGCTCTCTCAGGGGCAGGGCCATGGCTGCACCACCACCCCCAGCCTGTCGTCAGCCCTCACACCCTTTTCTTCCCTTCCCCCATTTCTCCCAGGCCCCCTGGCAGAGAGGGCAGATGGGCTTGCCCCTTGCTGCCGGGGTCCGTCCTGCCCACCCCTGGGTGGGATCTAGCTTCCTAACTACCAGGTGCATGCCACTCACCCAGCAGTGTGCAGTGGGTGCCTGGCCTGCCTGTCTCTCCCCATGGCTGGGATGCAGGAGGTGAAAGGGGGTGATTAGCTGGCTCTTGACTGCTATTACATTGATGTATTATTTAGTACCAGGAGAGAAGATGAATATTTGATTGCACATTAAGCTGGCTGCTGGGAGAGAGCCTGGGTATGGGGTTAGGGGTTGAGTAGTGACCATCATGTTCCTCCAGTAGCAGCTGGAATCTGGCAATTTGGAAACTGGCCAGGAAGGTGGAGGGAGAAGGCTCTCTGTGTACCCTCTGGGGGCCCTGATGCCTAAATAACTCCTTGGTCAGGGTTGAAATAGAGATGGTGGGAAGTTTGGTTCTGTCTGCCCAGTGTTCTGAGGAGAGAGGGCCGTGACTCAGAACGGGAAGGGAATAGGACTCGCTGCTCCCATGTGAAATATTCAGGTAGAGAGTCCCTTGGTGTAATGAAGCAGAGTCCAGGGGGGCTGGCCATCTGGACAGCTGAGACAGCATGCCATGTCAGGTGGGCCCAGGACAGGGAAAGGCAGGGACTTCACTTTCACCCCATCCCTCCCCAGACACACAGGGGCCCCAGTGTCCTTCCTGAAAACTGAGGCCAAGGGAGAGGGACCTGAATAGCAGCCCTTGAGGAGCATTGGCTCTGCCTCCTTCCCCAGGTCCTCCTAGAAGTGAGCTGGCCCGGCTTAGCTAGGAAGAGGAACCCTAAAGACTACTCAAGCCTTCTGAAATACAGCTGTCCTTCACACCTCTCTGTCCCGAGCCTCCATCAGTGAAAGGGAGTACAGAGGCCGAAGCACCCCCTTTTCATTGATCTGTCCATCCTTATGGAAGCGAGGCCTGAGAATCAGACCCATCTGGACTTTTCCCAGCTCCCAATCTCATCGCTGTGGGGTTCTTGCTTTAGGAAGTGCGTCAGGGGGAGGAAAGACAGTCCTTGCTTCCTGCCTCTTTCTTGTGAACACCCTTCCCTTTGGCAGACAGGAAGGAAGGAGACCCTGCAGGTTGAAGGCCACTTTGGTTAGACCTCTGTTGTGGCCGGGGTGGGACAGAAATAGAGACTTCTGGCATTTCCCTCAAGAGTACCATCACGTTGGGGGAGGCAGAGCGAAGCCAAGAGCAAGGCACAAGAAATACCTAGAAAAACCGGAGGCTGCAGTGTCTGCCTGGGAAGCTGTGCTGTGACCTTTATCTCCTAAAGGGTCTCCTCCAGGAGCTGGTCTAGGCAGAGGTGACCCTGCCAGCACTCTGAGACGTCCCCTCGCTTGCCTGAGATCTTCCAAGTCTGAGTGTGGGGCAGAAGGTGGGGATGGATGCCAGCTGGGTGGCTGCCAGCTTCCCCTGGCACCCAGATCCCAGGAGAGCCCGTGCAAAGGGAGCGAGAGGGAAGGACATGACAGTTTAATAAGGCTGGAGAAAACTGCTCCTCCTCTCCCCCTCCTCCATCTCTCCTCCCTCTTCTATCTCTCCTCCCTCTTCTTCCTCCTCCTCCTCCTCTCCCTCCTCCCCCCTTTTCCTCCTCCTCCTCCTCCTCCTCTTCTCTCCAAGTGCTCAGTCTCCTTTGGTCTGCAGCCCAGAGAGGAGAAAAGAGAGTTCAGTAGCTACTCCAGCTCTGCTGGCCCCCAGGGATGCTAATTATTATTTAAAGAGACATGTGTTGCTGCTGATGAGCGAGTGTCCTGCCTCAGGGCTGAGGAAAGATTGTCTTCTAATCTCTGGGCCCCTGGGATGGGAGTGGGGGCTAGGGGGTGACCAGCAGGAGAGAAGGTGCATCCACATAAGGAAAGTGACCAGGCAGGCTCCAGAGGCATACAGAACCTGCCAGCCTCTGCCTCTACCATGTTTCTAGCCTCTCCATCTCTTGTCCCATCCCGCTGGGGCACAGCTAGCATGGGGGGGGTAATGCACCCGCACCCCTAGAGGGGAAAGCGTAAGCACAGAGATGCAGTGGGTCTTGCGTAGAGTCCCGAGCCTGTGCTCTCTTTGAAATGCAGCTCACTTGGAAAGGCACCATCACCGAGAAGGCCTGGCTTGGTGGGGCCTCAAAATGGCAAAAACAGTCATTTTGTGTGGTCAGTCAGCATATGCCATTGATTTTTGAGCCCAACCCTGTAGATTCCAAAAAGGAATAGGATCCCAAGCCAGCAGCTAACCTAACCCTGATTCTGACCCCCTGTTGGGTTCCAGGGGTGCCCTATTCCTTTATCTTGCCCCAACGTCCAGCCAGATCTGCCACAGAGCTCCAGCCAAGACCAACCCAAAATTCAAGACCAGCCCGAAATTCAGAGCATTTACACCCCCCCCCCACCCCCCAGCAGCGCTTGGGCTCTGGGCTCTGTCACCATCACCATGGAGACAGGAAACCAGGGAAGCATCGTGCTCACTGAACACAGCTAACCTCTCACCTCCCCTGTGCTACCACACCTGGGCCAGGCACCAGGCTGGGATGGGGGTGAAGAGGCAAGTCCCCCGTCCCTGACGTCTCCCTGCCTCTGCAAGAGCAATGCTGGGGGGCAGTAGCTTTCCCCTCCCCTTCCCTTTCCTGGCTTCCCCTTTCATCAGATAGCCTTCCCCACGAAAGGGAAAGATGGCCAGTTTTAAGATGGCAGTGTGATGAAGTGTTTAAGACTGGGAGTAAGACATGTGGACATGGGGAGCTCTCCTTCCCACACCTCCCTGCTGCTCCTCTAGCACCATTAACCAGGGCCCCTCAGCCCTCCCCGCTCTCCCTCTCATCCTCCTCATCGATCCTACCTGCTGCTTGAGTGCCTATCAGGCCTTGGTGCTTAATCCTAGGGGGCAGAAAGTGGCCTTTATAGCAGTTAATCTGGGGTCTCCAGGTTGAGGGGAAGGGCCATGGCTCTTCTTGGTCTCAGTAGGCCCCCCCCCCCGGGGTTTAAGAATTTGGAGAACATGCTAGATCCATCAGAATGTTACTAGGGGACAGAGGCTGCTGCTGCGGAGGCTCAGAGAGCTCCCCTTTTAAGGTAATATCTTCGGGCATTGACCAGCCATCCCCCTTCACCCAGGCCTCAGTCAAATGGAGCTGAAGTACCCAAATGTCTCTTCACTGGTTTCCTCCCAGACACAAAGGCCTAGGGGGCTTCTGCCTCCATTCTGCAGCAGCCAGATTCCAGCTTCTCTGTCCCCAGCTTCTTAGGGGGTCCGTTGATTGGCAGCCTCGTCACATTCTTTCTCTGTGCCATCTTTAGCCAGGGAACATCTCTGGTTTTTTCCCTCCCTAGACCCACAGCAAAGGGACGAATGTATCAGGGGAGAATGCCTTTGTTCTCCCTTCCACCCCACATTCCCCAGGGACATAGAAAACATTAAAGCTAAGTAAGAGCCAGGTTCATCAGTGAAGAGCTGGGGGGAGTAGCCAGGGCTTTGTGGGAATGCAGGGAACCGTAGCTAACCCCAGAGAGGTAAGCCAGCCAAGCTGAGGTTCACATTCTCCCTCCCTTCTTTTCTTCCTTCCCTCCTTCCCTTTCTTGATGGCAGGGAAATGTGTTGGCTAATGGTAGCCCAGAGGTGATGTTGTTTTTTCATAGGATTCGTCCAGTGATGTGTGTGAGTCATCCCCTCTCCACCTTGTACAAGAGAGGAGTACCTGGGGAAGGAGTCCCCCTGCCCTGGACACTCTGCCCAGGTGGGCTCGGTCCTGCCTTCAGGAAGCCCCTAGGTTTCTCAGAGATGCGGCTCGGGCCATGCGCCTGCTGACCAGCCCCTTCGTTTCCCTCCTGCCCCAGGAGCTGACACAATGAGCGACACCAGCTCCGTCAGTCTGGATGCGGGACCCGGGAGCCGCGAGAACTCCCCCGCCACCTCCACCACGTCCCCTGGTGTGGCAGGGCGCAGCTGGGATGACGCAGATAACCGGAGTGAGCGCAGCTACAGCGAGTCGGGGGCTAGTGGCTCCTCCTTTGAGGAGCTCGACCTGGAGGGGGAAGGAACCTCGGGCGACCCTCGCTTTAGCCACGAGGCCGAGCCCCTGGGGCCCAAGTGGGCCAAGGAGCCCAGCACCCCAGAGAAGGATGAGGAGTAGCTGCCCCTCCTGGTCAAGGCCTCTGCCTCTCAGCCCCACTCTCCTCGGGCTCAATCAAAGAGGAACTGATCAAATTCGTCCTTCCCCACCTCTAACCTGGCCTGGCCGGGCCTGCCTCTTGCTCTTCTTCTTTAGACCCTCGGCTCCAAGGGCTGAGGCCCGGTGCAGCTGCGGCTGACCCTGTGGGTCTGTAGAGCGGCTCCCTGCCGCCGTCTGACCAGGTTGGGGGGTTGTCTTACTCCCCCCGCATCCCCGAGCTCTTTTCTCTGTTCTTTCTCCTTACTCCCTGGCCTGTTATTCCCAGCCAGCTGGAGGGAGCACAATCTCTTCCCTCCCATTTGCCCCTCCCTCATCAGTCTCTTTTTCAGACTTACATTGGGACTTTTAGGATCCAGAATAAAGCAGATGATTTTCGTTTCACTCAGAATCATGCTGCAGATTTCTTTACTGGTCCAGGACCCCCACCAGTCACTGCTGTTCATACTCTGCCGGCTCCATTAGGGTCACCAAGCACCAGGCTGGACCACGGGGAGATGACTCTCTCAGAGTCTCCAAGGAGTAAGGGGATGGGCCAGGCGGAAGGCAGGTACCCATCACTGGAGCAATCCTCAGATAGGAGTGGAGCCCTTGCTGTTTTCTTAGCATCATGGATCCAGAGATGAAAAGGGCTTCACTGACCCATTTAGTCCAACCCTCTGATTCTAGGGAGGAGGAAATTAAGGACCTGGGGAGGTTCACTGACATACCTGAGGTCACACAACTAGGATCACATTTGAACCCAAGTCCTCTGAATGGAGTCTCACTATTGTACCACACTGCCTGCCTGTTTGGGGAAGAGCTTCATGTGGCCTTTGAGGGCTCTTCCTGCTCCTTTAGTCATTGCACAGGAAAAGTCCTGGATCACTGAGGTGGGGGGGGGCAGCCCTTGGAGAAGGGGCCCACCCTGGACTATTTTGGACCATCCCCACTTTCTGTTGTTAGGAATATTCTGCCTTCCAGGCCCCTCCGTCATCCCCACGTGGCTCAGTGACTGGTATCAGGAACACACTCCAGGTGATGCTATTCTGCCCATACACTTAGGTCTAGCTGGTGTGTGTATATACTTGTGAGCAGGCATTACCTGACGGGGTGGAGGGGTGGAAGTAGGTTGCCCAGATGCAGAGAGCCAAGCATCTTGTGCCTTCCTGGTATGAGGGGCCCTGCTCATGGATGAACATAGGCCTTTGTCTCAGGATTTTTTTTCCTTTTGCATCTTCTGTGTGTGTGTGTGTGTGTGTGTGTGTGTGTGTGTGTGTGTGTGTGTGTTACTCCCTTTACCCCAAGGCTTCAGCCTCTGTTCATACTGACCTCATCCACAAGTCCTAGAGCAGGGAGTGGCTGCTGGGAAGCAAGAGAAATGGAAGACCACAGCAAGCAAAGTGGGAGCTGGAAGTTAACCTATCTTTCCAGATCCTTTTGACAAGTCTTGGGGTCTCATCCCACTACTACCTTGCTTTCCTGTAGTGGGATTTTTTGTTTTATTTTGATGTGATGTCAGGGTGTAGTGTTGGGTTTGGAGTTAGAAAGACCTGGGTTCAAATCCTGTCTCAAGACACTGTCCAACCATTAACAAGTCATGTAACCACTCTGTGCCTCAGTTTCCTCATTTGTAAAACGAGGGGGTTGTACTCTCTGGTTTCTAAGGTCCCTTCAGGCTGTAAGTCTTATCCTGTGACTTATGGAAGCAGTCAGGGAATGAGGCTGAATGAACCTGCCCTTTGAGTGGCCTCCAGATCAGAACATGAATGCCCCGACATGTGACTGGGATTCTGTTTGTCCTCTGCTAGGGTCAGGTCTTGATGTGCCCGTCCCCGTGTCTGTGTGCCTGTTGGTGCATTTGTGAGAGCCACGTGCTTAGTAGAGTGGGGCCTGTATCCATTAGCCCACGTCTGTGAGGGTACTGTCTGATCTGCCTGTTGGTAGGAGGAGGGGGACGGAAGCTAGTTCTGTGGCTCAGGACAGTGGGATGACTTCCCTGCTCCACGAGCCACCTGTGCCCCACCCAGTGCCCTTTGGTAAGGCATCTGTGGTGTGAGAACAGTTGAAGCTCCCAGTCCTGAGGTGGGAGGATTGGAGAGGTTTGGTGGGGCAGGGAAGAAGAGAGTGTCAAGAGCCTCTTCTTGGAGCTGTCCTGCTCTCACTCAGTTTACCACCAATCCCAACGTTAATCCCTTCTTTCAACTGCCATAGTAGATGCTTCTTATAAGTTGGCCCCACACCTGATGAAAATTGGACCTAGGACTTCCTCTCAGAATCCTTCCACAGAATCACATTATCTCAGAGTGGGAAGGGGCCCACAGAATACATCTAATTGAACCCAAACCTGAACAGGAATCTGTTTCTGGTGATGGGTCATCCAGCCTTTGTTCAGAGACCTCCAGTGATGGGGAACTCATTACCTTGCATGACAATCCAAGACACCTTTAAGTCACTCTTAAGTGGTTTTTTTTAACTTACATGTAATGGAAGTTTGTATCCCTGAAACTTCCACTCAATCCCACCCTTTGGAGCCAAGCAGAATATGTCTAATCTCTTCCACATGAAAGCCTGTGTTCTTCCTCCATACCTTCCTACCTTACGCTCATCCCAAAGCTGTTGTGCTTCCTAACTATCTTCTGGGAAACCTGGATCCCCGATTTTGGGGCTGGAGAGCTGAGGAAGAAAAAGGTGAGAGTGTTGATTTCCCCACTCCCTCCCATCACCATCCCAGGCCTGGATGGAGTGGTGGTGCCTGAATGGGGAAAGGCCACCTTCTGGTGGAAGAGGAGGAGGAATATTCACTTAGGGATATCGCTGCTGCTTCCTTCCCTTTGATTGACACGCATACACACACATGTGCAGCTACATACATACGTGTACAGATGCAGACACCAGAACACATGTAAATGTAGGTGTGCTCACTGCTCCCCCCACCCCACATGCTCTACCATAGTGCCTTGTGAGCAGGAAGAAGTAATGATATTTCACATTGATGAGTGTCTTAAGCTTCATCAAGCACTTTGACGTGCATTATACCAGGTACCAGTAACATCTCAGAGAGGGACAGTCTGTCAGAACTAGTCAAAGGTTCTGAACATGTTTTAGTACACACACGTGTAGTCACTTGCAGATAAAAAATAGTCCTACGAACTGACAAAGGGACCCCAGCTCCATGCCCTTGTGAAGCCCCAGGCATCTTCCTACCTGTCTATCCACTGCTGCTGCTCAACCTCCCAGTGAAGAAAAGGAAAAAAGGGTACTGTGGCGGGGGAAGGGAAGGGAATGACCCAAACGCCATCGGTTGCTCTCAAAGTATAAGCCTGGCCTCCCTCTCCAGGGAGAAATGAATACCATTTGACAGGAGGGACAGAGGCCATCAGCGCTGAGGGTCAGAGGAGGAACTATCCTGGAGCCAGGGGATGGAAAGAGGCTGGTCTAGGCTTAGGGAGGAGTCCAGACTAAGGAGGGGGCAGTCAAGAAAAGGACTAGCCTGGGGTAGAGGCCAGGGGACTGATGGTCCTTGGGCAGGGTCGGGAAGACGTGCACTAAGGCTAGGTTAGCTCAGAGTTCAGCACCTCGGCCCGGACAGCTCCGGGGCTAGGAGGTCTGGAGGTAGCAGCTGGCCTCACTCCTAGAGCTGGAGGGAGTAGCGAGGAGCAGGGGGAAAGTCGGAGAAAAGGGGGGAGGCTGGAGAGGGTAAAGGGGGAGAAAGGAGAGAGGGAAAGGGGGGGCTGAAGAGGAGTGACGGAGCGGGCGGGCAGAGCCAGCAGGGAGGAAAGGGGAGGAGGGGCCGGGGGCGGGGCAGGCGGGAATGAAAGCGGCTGGGAGAGCTGGGCGGCAGGAGAGCGGCTCGGAGCCCGGGCTGGAGCCAGAGCCAGAACGGAGAAGCCAGGAGCCCAGAACCCAAGCATTCGCCGAGTTGATCTCCGTCTCCGAACCGAGCCAAGGCAGGTAAGGCGAGCTCTGGCTCCCTCCCTGGAGCCTGAGGGCCCGCCCTGTCCCAGTCCCAAGAGCCCCTGAAGGTGGGGAGGATGAGCCCCGTCCTGCCTTCCTGTTCTACCTCAGGGCTCTGACTCAGTCTGGGTCCCTCTCCATCACTGCCTCTGTCTCAGTCCTGCCGTCTCTTTTCAGTGTTTCTGTCGTTTTCTCAGTCCACCTCTCCCCCGTCAGTATCTCTGAATCTCTCCTCCACACCCCCGTCTGTGTCTTTTTCCTTGTCCTTTCTTTCAACCCCCTCCCTGTCTCCGACTTCTTGTTTCTGTCTCTGTTTCTCTCCCTTCCCTGTCTATCTCTCCCCCATTCTTGTCTCTCTTCTTCCTCTCCACCTCTGTTTCTCTTCCCCCCTCTTGTTTCACCCCCCTCCATGTCTGTTTCTCCCCACTCTTCTCTGGTTGTCACCCCCTTTTAGATTCCCCCTCCTCCGTCTCTAGAGTCTCTGATCCTGCCTCCTCCATTTCTCGGTCTGTCTCTCCTCCTATTCCTGGATCCTCACAGAGTGTCTTATATTCTCTTATGGAGAGAATGGGGTTAACCCCATAGATATAAATAGGGGGTAGTGACAGGGCTCCCAAGAGGAAGAGAGATCCTATTGAGCCAGGGAAGAAAACAGTAAGGTCAGGTGGCCATCAGAGATGTCAAAAACCTTGGATTGGGTTGTCAGAACACTTGAAACCTAATCAGGTGACCCTGAACAAGTGTCTCTTTTCCCCTGGGCCTCAGTTTTACCCAACTTGTGCCTTTTGTGAAAAGGTGACATTTCCCAGGGAAGAAGTGTATGCATTTAGCTGCAAGACTGTGTGTGAGCATCAAGGAGTCTGCATGTATATGTGAGGAAGGAGAGCTGTATGTGTGTTGGTGACAAAGAATGCAAAATGTGTATGCTGGGAGGGAACTGATGGGAGATATTTGCCAAGCTGAGGAAACTGAGTCACTGAAATAGCATCTCCTTCTCCTGCCCCCACCCTTTTACCTCAGGGTAATAGATAGGAACCTAGACCCAGCTTTTGGGTGCCTTTCTGATGCCTGAGGGAAAGTGTAGGAACTAACCAACTTCCCCCACATTTCTGACCTGAATCACACACATTCAGACACATACACAAATTTGAGCACACATTGAGAAAGACATTCACAAATGCATACAGACACACCCACCTGTATATACACAGGCAGCCATATACACCTGTAACACAGTTACTCAGCCATACAAGCAGAAATATAGAGAGCCAACTATGCAGAAGCTTAAAATGCCTGGTTTCCCTCTCATCTTCCCCCCTCCCCCCTACAACACACATATCTTGGTCAACTGTTGGGAATCCATCAGCAAAAAACAGACTAGGAGGGGACTGTGTGACACTGGAAAGACACCTAAGTTCATCCAGCTTGGTCCTAGCCACCCCAGGTCTCCAAGTTAACTCAGAGGCCCTTCTTCCTCTTAAAAGAGCCTCTGCCCAGGTATTGCCTAGAAACTGAATTACACAAATCAGAGATCTTAGCATGCACTGCTGTTGTGGTGAGGCCCTCACCAGATACTGTGCTGTTTAAACCAGGTATCTGAGAATGCTGTGACATTTGCATGAGATCTCCCTCCACTTCTGTCCAAGGCTGTGTCTCCTTTCCCAGGCCCAGCTGAGAAACTCTCTCTCTCTCTCTCTCTCTCTCTCTCTCTCTCTCTTCTCTCTCTCTCTCTCTCTCCCCCCCTCTCTCTCTCTCTCTTTCCCCACTCCCCTCCATGCCAGCCCCTGGAAAAGATCAGGGACCACATAGTGAAGGACAGAAGGACGGGGGAAGAAAATGGGGCCCTGGGAAATAGGTCAGAAGCCAATCACTGTCACCCCTTCAGCTTAATGAATAATCTTTTTTCTCTGGTCCTGGACTCCCAAAGTAAACTCTCTCATTTCCCTCAAGAGTGTGATTGAGTATGTGAGATGGGAGTGTTGGGGAAGCCCACTGGGTTTTCCCTTTCGCCCAGCTTCCATGTTTCTGGTCTCTCTGCAGGTGCTGTTCTCTCTCTGTTCTCCCTCCTCTCCCACTCCCTTTATCCTCACTTTGTCTTTTTTTCCACTCTAGCCCATCAGCTTCTTTCCAACCCACTGCCTCCTATTCCTTCTCTTTCATCCAACACTCTTCTTTCCTTCTCTTCCCAGTGAATCCTTTGCCTCATCTTCCTTCTGTCTTCTCTCCCTTCATCTTTCTGTCTTTTCTCCCCTCTAGCTGATCCTTTCTTCCCTTTCATTATCTCTTTTCCTCCTCCTTTTGCTTCCCCACCTCTGCTACCTGTTTCATCTCCTTCCTTCTCTCACTCTCTCCCCCCCCTTTCTATTTTTCTCTCCTTTCTCCTCTCCCCTGCCTCTTGTCTCTCTCATCACTTCTCCCCTCCCCTCACACCTCCCCTTCCCTCTTCCTTTGTTTCTCTTTTCTCCTCTACCTCTCCCCTTCTGATTCCCTTCTCTTCTCCCCATTCTCCTCTTTCCTCCCTCTCTTCCTCCTCTTTCTCTTCCTCTACCTCTTTTTTCTCTTCCCCTTTCCCCCTACCCATTTATATCCTCCTTTTGTTTTCTCTCCTCTCTCTCTGTCTCCTCTCCCTAATCCCATCCGGGACCTCGGTCAGGTGCCCTCAAAATGGGGCCAACTCTGCCTTTGCTGCTGCTGCTGCTGTTGCTGCTGTGGGGAGCCAGGGGTGGGGCCGAGGCGGGAGCTGGGAGCCCAGGCAAGAAGACCCTAAGCCTGGCGGGGGACCTGGTTCTGGGCGGGCTGTTCCCGGTGCACCAGAAGGGGGTCCCAGGGGCTGGGGGGGAACGGGGAGTGCGGCGGCCCTGTGAACGAACAGCGCGGTGTGCAGCGCCTGGAAGCCATGCTCTTCGCCTTGGATCGCATCAACGGTGACCCGAGGCTGCTGCCTGGCGTGCGTCTGGGCGCGCACATCCTGGACAGCTGTTCCACCGACACGCACGCACTAGAGCAGGCTCTGGACTTCGTGCGCGCCTCCCTCAGCCGCGGCGCCCCAGGCTCCCGCCACGTGTGCCCCGACGGCTCCTACGCCATCCACGGCGAGCCGCCCACAGCCATCACCGGCGTCATCGGCGGCTCCTACAGCGACGTCTCTATCCAGGTCCGCGGGGAGGAGGGCCTGGGCAGGGGTAGAGTAGTCTTGGTTAGGGACAAGGGCAGGGGCCGGGGCAGAGAAAGGGGTGGGAGGGGCAGTAGGGTACAGGCACAGAAGCACGGGAGAGGAAAGAAAAGAGATGCAGAGAGATAGAGACAATAAGACACCTTAATAGAGAAGGAAGGAGAATGAGAAACAGAAAAAAGTAGTCCGAGGCAGAGAGGGAGTGTGAAATAGAGATAGCAAGACAGAGCGATGCACTGAGACGGATGTGAGAGACAGACAAGAATGAGAAATGAAAGCACAGCATCTCAAGCCTTCAGAAGGTCCATCTATAGGCATCTAGTCCAATCCCTTCCTTCCTGATACATTTGGGGGAAAGTGAGCTGCTCCGTAGCCTTTGCTAGAAGAGCTCCAAAAGCAGCCCGTTCCATTTCTAGACAGCCCTAATGGAGACAAGGGGAGTGAGAAAAGGACGTACAGAGACAAAGATAGAGACAGAAAGACAGAGACAGAAAGGGTGTGTTGTAAGAAGGAGATGGAGAGGCAGACACGATGAGCAAAAGACAGGCAACGGGAATGGGGGGGAAACAGAGATAGTGAGAGATCTGGAGAAATATGGATAGAGACGGCAAGGCAGAGCTCACGAAATGCTAAGGACCCTGCAAGAAACATCTTGGGGGAAGGGGGAAGAAGAGAAGAGGACAGATTGTATGACACAGAGGCAGATGAAAAAGAGGGGCCCAGGAAGAGAATAGACTGAAATTGATCCTCAAAACAACCTTGTGAGGTAGATGCTATCTCAGTCTTATAGGAAACTGAGGCTCCTAAGAGTGGAGTGATATGCCAATGGCCACATAGCTAGTATCTCAGGCAAGATTTGATCCAGGTCTTCAGGACATCACACCCTGTGCTTTTTCCAGTATGCCACTGATGCTTCTGAATAGAAATAGAAACAGGTAGTGAAAGACAGGGATTCTTGAAGAGAGAATTAGAGACAGGACAGAGAGACAGGGAGATAGTGAGACTCAAAGGCAGGAAGACAAGTTAGAGAAATGTACAAGGAGATGGAGGTGGAAAGAAAGGCCAATGGACAGAGAAACGAAGACTGAAATCTGGAGAGATAGGTCAGCAGATATCTGGATGGGATGAGTGGAAGGGAATGAAATAGGAAGAAGAGGTTTTGGATATGAGGGGAGGTATTGGGATGAGAAGACACCCTCCTATGGTAGGGGCACCCACATGTCCAGGAGGACACCAGGACATCCACATACGCACATGCACAATACACATGTGTACATACATTTATACACCAGTCCCTTTCTCCTTTCCCTCAACATCTAGCTCTGTCTGGAAGGCCTGAAGAGGGAATCCTGTTGCGAAGGCCCCTGGGGAGGGGTGAGCCAATGCAGGCCCAGCTGAGGTCTTGTCTGCTCTTACCATCTGCCATTCTGGCCCATGAGAGACAGGGTCCGGGGTCAGGGTTTCCCCTTCTTTCCCTTCCCCTCCCCTCATTGTCAGGTACCTTCTTAGCTGGCGCTGTCCAGTCCCCAAGGCACTCCACCAGGCAGTGGCCCTTGCCAAGGACAGAACTCAAGAATCCTGATCCCCAGCTGGTCCCCACCCCAAGCTAGCAGTAGCTGTACAACGTACAGCCTGGAGTAGAAAGGAGAGAGGAAAAAAGCCAAGGGAAGAGGGCTATTCCCAACTGCAACAGAAGACAGTCAAGCAAGTGCTGGGAGCAAGGCTTCCTGGGTCCACCCTCCTGTGGGAGGAGGGGGTAGAGGGGCCCTAGTTCTCCTTTCGGAGATAATGTAGAGCAGCCTCCTATAAATTAGTCAGGAGGCAGAGGGGATGGTAGGGGAATGGGGTGAGGATCTTCCCTAGGAAGGGAGGAAGAGAGCCTGGAGGTCCCTACTACCTGCCTAACCTTCCTAAACTTGGGCACATTCTGTTCCCTCTCTGGTATTGTTTACATATCTGTAAACTGAGCATTGAACGAGAAGCTCTCTCCAAGGTCCTTGCCCGGTACTGAGTCCAGGATTCCCTAGGGCCTGGGTCAGTGGAGGATCGGCTAAAGGGACCAGGCCAGGCCAGACCAGATTAGACCAGATTAGTCCAGTCCATACTCTTTATTGAAAGAGGTAGAGTTCGCGCGGTCCCTCCGCAGCTACCGCAGCCTCTAGGGCTCCAGAATTTTTAAACCAGAATTTTTATATCGATTTCCAAATGCTCTGCCGTCGTGTGGTCGCTTTCTGGTTTTCGGTTTCGTCTGGCGTACCAGCGCCAGTACGCCTGGATGATGCAGGCTGCAGCCCGCGCCCGACAGAAGCAGCGGCGAATACGCCACATGCGCACCCGAGCCTGCAGCTTGACCACGGCGCTCTCCTGCCGCGAGTAGAGCAGCAGCATCGTCCGCCGTCGTTTGTCCAGTGCCTGGGCCAGCACAGCCCGCCACCAGCACTGAATGATCCGGGCACGGAGGGCTGCGTGCAGCAACGCCCGTCGCACCAGCAGGCCCCTCCACCAGGCTTGGATCTTGATGGCTGCCTCAATCTCGTCCTGGGGTAGAAGGGGGTCTGCTCAGAGGGGGAAAGGGAGGCTTTCTCCCAGCCTTGACCCTGACCCTCAGCCGGGAATGCACTGGTCCTTCACCCCCTCTCTTCTTCTTCTTCCCTAGCCCGTCTGCTATCTTCTCTTGGCAATCTCTCTGCTTCTCCCATCCCCTCACTTCCCCTACACAGTCCTCTCCTCTCCTCCCTCCTCCTCAATTCCTGCTCTTCCTTATTCTCTTTTTTCTTCTCCCTCTCCTCTCTTCTCCCGATTCGTTTCTCTTCTCCCTATTCTTCTCCTTTTATTCTCTCTCTCTCTCTCTCTCTCTCTCTCTCTCTCTCTCTCTCTCTCTCTCACACACACACACACACACACACACACACACACACTTTCTCCCCTCATTTTTCTCTCTCCTATTCTCCCTCCTCTCCTCCATCTTTTCTCTCCCTTTTCTCCTCTCCCTTTCCTCTCTACTCTTTCCTCAGACCTAGAAGGAACTTCAGACATCATCTAGCTGACTCATAGCTCATACCTGACCTGATCAAGAATCCCTCTGCAACATTCTCAACAAGGGATCATCCATTTGTCACTTGAGGAATTAAAGTGAAGGAGAAAACCCATTACTTCTAGAAGTAAAACATTTCACCTTTGGTGAGCCCTAATTTTGAGAAGCTTTCCTCCCCATGGAGCCTAAATCTGCCTCTTTACACTTCCCAACCTTTGCTTTTGGTTCTACCCTCCAGAACCAAGCAAAGAAATCAAATGGAGCCTTATTTCATGTGACACTTTTGCAGATACTTGAAAATAAGGATCATGTCTCCCTCCTCCCCTCCAAGTGTTTCTTCTCCTAGTTAAATAACCTCAGGGCCTTCAACCAATCCTTTGGTGGCATAGTCTTCAGTCTCCCAAATCCTGACTCCCCAACTAGTTAACATCCTTCCTTGAGCGTGGTGCCCTGAACTAAGCACAACTCTCTATGGGATCTGCAGAACCATGGTATCTTTTGTTCTGGACACCAGGCCTCTAGATGCAGCTCTAAGGGCCTTAGCTGGCCAGATGGACAGCAATGTAGTACTATGGACTCATAGGGAGCTTGCAGGTCACTCTTTAGGTGCAGTCATTTAACCAGCTCAAACTCTGTCTGATACTATTGTCTAACCCACAATTCTCCATCTTGTCTGGAAGAACAACATAAGAAACTTTGAACAATGCTTGATTGAAATCAAAGTCAACTACCAGTTGACCACAACTACCTGATCTGCCAGTCCAATTACTCTGTCAAAAGAGGAATAAGCCTAGTTTGGCATGATGTCTTAAAGATATCTTGGCATTCATTGCTTTCTGTTCCGGATGTTCCCAAGCTAAGCCTTTAATTATATGGTCTATATTCCCCCCCCCATTGAAGTTGAATTCACTGGCTTGCATACTTTCCTCTTGTTTCCCTCCCCTTCTCCCAAGTCTGAATATTTGCTTTCCTCTAGTTCTGCAGCACCTCACAAAATCTTTCAAAGATCACTGATAGTGCCTCAGTAAAAGGCTCAATAGTCTCATCCAGCAGTTCTTGCAGTATCCTGGACTGCACTTGGCCTGGCAACTTGAAGTGAAGAGAGCAGCTGTGTGCTTTCTTCTGTATTTCCTCACTTTTGTCTCCCTTCTCTCCTTTCTGCTCTCCATCTTCCTTCTCCCTCCCATAGTTCTCCACCAGCTTTCCTTTTCTCTTCTTTCTTCTTCCCTTCCTTCTTGCTCCCTCCCTTCCTTCCTTTTCTTTCCTCTTCTCTAGTCTCCTCTCTCCTTTTTTATTCCTCTCCTCTCCTTCCTTTTCTCTCTTGTCTCTCCCTTCCTCTCTCCTTTTTTTGTTCTATTCTCCCCTCTCCCCTTCTCTTTCTTCTCTTCTCCTACCAGCCCCTACTCCATGCATGGATCAAGTCCAGCTATGGATTCCCCATCAACCCTCATCTTCAAGCCTTTTTCCCAAATCTCTTGCCCCAGTCTTCTTAACAAAACAAAAACAAAAAACACTTTTCTATTTCCTAACCCCAAATCACTCTACTGCCCCCTTGGTCCATCCAATCCCACACCAAGGACTCAAAGCAAAAACCCTGCCTCCTCCAAGATGCCTCTCCCTACCTCTGCTTCTCCATTTATTTCTGATTCTTCTGTTTCTCGCTCCTTCTTTTTCCTTCTTTGTGCTGCCTAGTGTGGAGGAGAGGGAGAAGGGGAGGGGTGAAGAGGGAGAAAGGAAGCTGTCCAACTCCTCACACCCCAATCCAGACTCTAAGGGACCTAAAGCCCCCAGCACCATTCTGGATTTGCTCAGGGATCTCCAGAGGTAATCTGGTCCTTCCCTTTCTTCAGGGAAGATCAACCCTTGGTCCAAATCAGCCTTTTCCTCCCTGAAAATATGAGGACCTCCAGGCTCTTGCCCACTATCACTGTTCTATCCCTTACACAGACTAGACTTCCCATGGCTTCCAGACAGATGATGGTTCAGCTGTCTTCTTGACCTTAGCTTAGGCAGCCCTGGCGTGGTCTGAAAAGGCAGCCCTGGCATGGTCTGAAAAGGGGGTTACAGGGTCATCTATGAGGTCACAAGAGTGACTCTGACTCATTTCCATCCAACCACTGAGGGAGAAAAGGATAGAGGTTAGACTCTCACTGGTGGGGACAGAGTTCTAAAGAAGTGGGGCTCCTGGGTCTCTAAGGGAAGGAAACATGAAGTCCTCCCAGTAAAATGGGGACTGTGGGAAGGACCTGAATGAGGAATAGTTAGAGCAGTGGTGATGGGAGCAGGTCACCCAAACTAAAGCTCAAGAAGCAGGACTGAATTCCACCTGGGAAGGGGTGAGTCTACAAGCCATGTGTCCAAGGAGTGGAGAGATTCCTTGGGAGGTCTCTTCTAGGGAGCGAGTGAGCTAGGAACCTGGTTTAGTCCCCAACAAGTATCAGATAAGTCATTCAATCTGAAACTCCTGGGACGCTGACTTTCAGACACCTGCCTTCTCTTCCAGGTAGCCAACCTCCTCCGGCTTTTCCAAATCCCACAGATCAGCTATGCATCAACCAGTGCTAAGCTCAGCGACAAGTCCCGTTATGATTACTTTGCTCGTACAGTACCTCCAGACTTCTACCAGGCCAAGGCCATGGCTGAGATCCTCCGCTTCTTCAACTGGACCTACGTATCAACTGTGGCCTCAGAGGGGGACTATGGGGAGACTGGAATTGAGGCCTTTGAGCTGGAGGCCCGGGCCCACAACATCTGTGTGGCCACCTCAGAGAAGGTGGGCCGGGCCATGAGTCGGGCTGCCTTTGAGGGTGTGGTTCGGGCCCTGTTGCAGAAACCCAGTGCCCGAGTAGCTGTTGTGTTTGCTCGCTCTGAGGATGCCCGTGAACTTTTGGCAGCTGCCCAACGCCTCAATGCCTCCTTCACGTGGGTGGCCAGTGACGGCTGGGGTGCCCTGGAAAGTGTGGTGGCAGGCAGTGAAGGGGCAGCAGAGGGTGCTCTCACTATTGAACTGGCCTCCTACCCCATCAGTGACTTTGCCACCTATTTTCGAGCCCTTGACCCATGGAACAACAGCCGAAATCCTTGGTTTAGAGAATTCTGGGAGCAGAAGTTTGGGTGTAGCTTCCGCCGGCGGGACTGTGGGGTCCACTCACTCAAGACAGGACCCTTTGAGCAGGAGTCCAAAATTATGTTTGTGGTCAATGCCGTGTACGCCATGGCCCACAGCTTACACAACATGCACCAGGCCTTGTGTCCCAACACCACCCATCTCTGTGATGCCATGCGCCCTGTCAATGGGAAGCGACTCTACAAAGACTTCATGCTCAATGTCAAGTTTGATGGTAATGAGTCTTTTTTTTCAATTTTACAAGCATTTATTAAGTACCTACTATGTGCAATACCCTGAGCTAGTGCTAAGGATATAGAGATAGTAAAAAGAAAAATGGCATAGTTACTCTTCACAGGAATTATAGTCTAATAGGAAGGATATATGTGTGTGCATGTGAGTGTGTGTGGGGGGGTGGGAGAAATCCAGACAAAATGTGAGGAAAATAGGAGGTGGGAGAGAGTAGTAGGACAAATCAAGTTACTTCCTTGACTCAGATCACATGGGTAGTAGGAAGATAATTCCCTGATCCCCAGTCAGACCATTTCTCCTAAACCATACAGCCTAGATGGATAGTCTGCTCAATACACAGGAGAGAAAGTAGGAAGATTTGGGGCAGCTAGCTGGGGGGCTAGTTTGTTTGGAATAAAAGATCAAGGACAATAACTACGGAGCAAAAGGCCAACCCAGATAACAATTGAGAGGTTTTGATGATAGGGATGACCATCTGTGTGCAATACACCTTGGATGGGGATGGAGGACATGGGCTGTTGGCCCTGTCACATGGATGGGGGGAAACTGAGGTGAGGCGAAGGCAAAAGCTGTGTCCCAAGTTACACAGGTAAGCTTAGTGGCAGAGGCAAGATTACTGTCAGGCCTTAAATCAGAGCTCTGTCAACTGGACCTTGGAAAGGCAGTCTTAGAAGTAGAGAGATGAAGAAGAGCAGTGTTTGGAGATGTGATGGCTACCTAAAGAGTGAGGTCTGGAGGAGGGGAGTCGTTCAAGCTTACTTGGACTCCCAGGGAGTGGAGGAGGATGTAAGGAGCCATGAAATAATCTAAAGTAGGGGATCTCCCTCTAGCCCCACAACCCTAAGCTCAGGATGAGGACAAGCATGTAAAGAGGGGACAGTCAGTCCTAGTCAATAAGCATTGTACTAAACATCTACTGACTAATACCCACCCTCCCCCTCAATCACTAACCATCCCGGGACTGTAGAGGCAGAAGGAGGTGAGGGTTCTGGGTACTAGATGTGAAAGGCTCGGCAAAGACTGGTGGGGTAGCCTGAGGGAGGGGGAAACTGGTTGGGGTTGATGTGAAGGGTCAGATTAAGGGTCAGGCGATGGGAAGAGTCATTGTCCAACTGCTTTCTGTCCCCACAAGGTTATATTCATTCCATATAATACTATGGAGTTCTCATGAGTTTTAACCCTAAAACATAGCTAGTTTAAATTTATTTCCTTGAAGAAAAAAAAAACATATATCAAGAACGTGTTCTTTGGAGGGAAGGCACGAGCTATTGTGAAAACAAGGGCAAAATGTCATGATTTCAGAAGGCCTAGGAATTACTGGATCAACATAATTCAATGTAAGTATCAATCCTAGGTAGCTATGTGGAACAGTGGCTAGATACCTGGACCCAAAGTCAGGAAGACCCAAGGTCAAATCAATCCTCAGATAGTTACTAGCTGTGTGATTCCAGCATGTCACTTAACCTCTCTCCGTCAGTTTTTCCTCATCAGTAAGACGGAGGTAATCATAACTCCTACCTGTCTGGGTTGTTTGGGAGGATAAAATGGGATCATATTTGTAACCACTTTGTACACCTTAAAGTGCTCTGCAAATGCTAGCTATTGTTATCAATAATTGTGAGACACAGGCCACTAAAAGCTGCATTAATTAACTTAATTAATGAATGATCTTGGGTTGCATTGATAACCCACAGCATCATCCCCAGGCAGAAAGGTGAGAGTTCTGCTGTTTACTCTAAGCATCACATCTTAGGTGGGGGCACTAAGTAGCTGGGACCTACCCAGAAGGGGGTGACCAGCATGCTAAGAATATGGAGGATCCCTGAAGGAACTGGGGGTGTTTGGCCTAGAGGAGAGAAGCATCAGGAAGACCCAATCACAGTCTGCAAATAGCTGAAGGGCCAGCATGAGAAAGCAAGAT
This sequence comes from Phascolarctos cinereus, assembly GCF_003287225.1. Taxonomy (NCBI): domain Eukaryota; kingdom Metazoa; phylum Chordata; class Mammalia; order Diprotodontia; family Phascolarctidae; genus Phascolarctos; species Phascolarctos cinereus. The sequence goes on along the minus strand of NW_027555847.1, from coordinate 84,186,935 downwards.
TAAACTTTCCTTTACTTACTTGGCCCTGGAGGGCAGAACTAATAATAACAGCTGCCCTTTCAATCTGGCTTTCAAGTTTGCAAAGGGTTTTGTGGATTTGATCTCGTTTGAGCTTCCTAAGAACAGTGAGTTGGACATAGCCATTACTATTATCCCCATTTTAGAGATGAAAAAATTGAGGTCCAGAAGAGTTAAGTGATTTGCCGAAGGTGGCACAGGGTACTCCCAGCAGAGCAGGGATTGATGCACATCAGAGCTGGGAATGGAATTAATATTACATTAGTGTCAGGATTGTGTTTGGGATTGGGTGGGGTGTAGGTAAGGGTCATTTGGGAAACTGTGTAAATTAGAATTGCTGTTAGGTGTGGTTTTGAGTTGGGGATTGGTCTGATGGGGCTAATGCTGCAGCTGAGCAAGGCCGTAAGGCTGGAGGAAATCAAGGCAGGCTGCTGTTTATCCTACATTCTCAAAGCAGACCATGACATCAGGAAGGGGACTTGCAAGTCAATTGGATTTGAGTGAGGGAGGGCTGTGCAAGGTCATCAGCCTCACTTTCTCCTCCGGAGCCATCTGGGTCCAGTGGCCAGATATAGACCGGGAGATGACTGGAGATGGACCCCACATCAAGGCTATGGTTTAATGATGGAGTTAAAGTCAGGATTATTGGTTTGAGGGTGAATGTAAGGTTAAAGCTGATGATTAGTATTTGTGTTTAGGGTGGGTTTATGAGCCGTTTGGGGTTTAGGCTCAGTGGAGGGTTAGATTTAGTGGCTAGGAGAGGTTTAGAGTTGGGTTCAAAGCTGAGTAGAATTCAGGTTTGGGGTTAGGGCTTGGTTAAGGATTAGAGTCAATGACTCTAAACTCAAGACTCAGTTCCCTTACTTGTTTCCTCCTTCTCTTCCCCTCCCCCCAGCACCATTCCGCCCGGCTGACACCCACAACGAGGTGCGCTTCGACCGCTTTGGCGATGGCATCGGCCGATACAATATCTTCACCTACCTCCGCGCAGGCAGCGGACGCTACCGCTACCGAAAGGTTGGCTATTGGGCTGAGGGCCTGAGTCTGGACACCAGCCTCATCCCATGGGCCTCAACCCAAGGCACTGCCCTCCCGGCCTCCAGATGCAGCGAACCCTGCCTGAAGAATGAGATGAAGAGTGTCCAGCCGGGTGATGTCTGCTGCTGGCTCTGCATTCCCTGCCAGCCCTATGAGTATCTGAAGGATGAGTTCACCTGCACTGATTGTGGGTTGGGCTACTGGCCCAATGCAAGCCTCTCCGGGTGCTTTGAGCTGCCCCAAGAGTACATCCGCTGGGGAGATGCGTGGGCCCTGGGGCCAGTCACAATCTCCTGCTTGGGCTTCCTCGCCACCCTCTTTGTTCTGGGCGTATTCGTCCGCCACAATGGGACACCTGTGGTCAAAGCCTCAGGCAGGGAGCTCTGCTACATCCTTCTGGCTGGTGTCCTGCTCTGCTATTCCATGACTTTCGTGTTCATTGCCAAGCCCTCCACGGCGGTATGTGCCCTCCGACGACTTGGCTTGGGCACTGCCTTCTCTGTCTGCTATTCGGCACTGCTCACCAAGACAAACCGCATCGCACGCATTTTTGGTGGCGGCGCCCGAGACGGAGCCCGGCGCCCACGTTTCATAAGCCCCGCTTCCCAGGTGGCCATCTGTCTGGCCCTCATCTCGGGCCAGCTGCTCATCGTGACCATCTGGCTGCTGGTGGAGGCTCCGGGCACAGGCAAGGAGACAGGGCCCGAGAGGAGAGAAGTGGTAACCCTGCGCTGCAACCATCGGGACTCCAGTATGCTGGCTTCTCTCGCCTACAATGTGCTGCTCATTGCACTGTGCACCCTCTATGCCTTCAAGACCCGCAAGTGTCCAGAGAACTTTAACGAGGCCAAATTCATCGGCTTCACCATGTACACCACCTGCATCATCTGGCTGGCCTTTCTGCCCATCTTCTATGTCACCTCCAGTGACTACAGGGTGAGCCGGGACATAGGGTAGGCTGGGAATGAAGGCTGAGCGGGTCACAGAAGTAGACCAGAGGGATGGGAGAAGGAACAAATGGAGGGAGAGAATGGAAGGGGGGGGTGGGGGGGGTGGAAGCCCGGGGCAGGGTGGAGGAAGATGAAGCAAAAACAACACATTTCTGTAGATCTTTAATCCTTTCCAATCCATTTTGGGGGGGGTTAAGCAACAGGGTTAAGCGACTTGCCCAGGGTCACATAGCTAGTAAGTATCAAGTGTCTGAGGTCGGTTTTGAACTCAGGTCCTCCTGACTCCAGAGATAGTGCTTTATCTACTGCCCCACCTACCTGCCCTCCAATCCATTTTCTTATTTCTTCATCTCACTTTCCCACACACATGTTATTATCCCCATTTTACGGATGAGGAAACTCAGGGAAACAAAGGCTACAAAGCTAGTAGCAGTGCTGGGATTCAAACCCAGGTTCTTTGACTTCAGATTAACCAACAATCACTCATCAGTAAGCATTTATTAAATGTTTACTCTGTGCCAGACATGTGCTAAACACTTGGGATGCACATAAAGGGCACAGTGCCTGGCCTCAAGGAGCTTACATTCCAAAGTCAGCAAACACTGTTTCCACTCTCCCCTAGCACCTCAGCAGGAGAGGGACTTGGCTGAATTCAAGTGCCTGATTGTATAGGACATGTGGGAGAGAGAAAGGTACATGGGTGGATTAGGGATAGAAATAGAAGAAAGGTACAAGAGAAAATAGCTGGGGGGGAGGGAGAAGAAGGAGGGAAAGATATGATTGGGGTGGGGTCATAGGATCACAGATTTAGAGCTGGAAGTCAGACTCCAGGGGCCAAGAAGTCCAACATCCTCATGTTATAGAAGAGGAAATTTAGAGGCACAGAGGTGTTAAGTGATTTGCCCAGGATCCCACATGGAGTAAGCATCTAAGATGAGATTTAAACCCTTTTCTCAAGTCCAGTGCATGTTGGAAGAGATAAGTTAGGATTCCCTAAGCTATTTCAGTCCTACTATGAGCCTCAGTTTGGGGAGGAGGGAAGTACAGGTAATTTCTAGAATCCTTCTTCCTCCACTTGCCCCAAAGCTTCCCCTTGGCCAATGGATTCCTCTATCCTTGAACATAAATGACAATTGCTGTCTCTGACAGCTAACTCAGTTGTCATTTTCTGTTTAACTGAGACATGGCCAGGAACCCCTCCAAGCAGCTTACTGCTTGCCTTCAGCCTCTGTTGCCCTCCTTCACCGTCCACTACTGGGCTTTGGATAGTTATAGGACCTGGGTTTAAACCTGGCTTCTTACTTAACTTATGTGACATTGGGCAAATGTCTTCTATTGTTTATACCAGTTTCCTCGTCTGTAAAATAGAACAGTTGGACTAGATGTTCTGTGAGGTCCATTCCAATCTTAAATGTCATGAGTCGGCTTGACCTCAGCCATCATAGCACAGTGGTCAGAGTCCTGGACTTGGAGTCAGAAAGACATGTGTTCAAATTTCTTTTCAGGCACTTACTAGCTGTCATCCTAGGTAAGTTATTTAACTCTCTGCCTTATTTTCCCTCATGTGTAAGATGGACAGAATAAGACCTCTCTTGCCACCTCCCTACACAGTGTTGTTTTGAGGCCCAGATGAACTGAAATACATAAAGGACTCTGCAAATTTTAAAGCCCTAAATAAATGCCAGTTATTATTATTGTTACCAATTTCTAAAAGAAGCTTGTACAGAAGGATTATATTGTACCCGCGGAAGGGGCTTCCTGGCGACCTAAACACTAGTGTATTCAGTCATTTCAGTCATGTCTTACTGTCCGTGACCGCATTTGGGGTTTTCTTGGCAAAGACACTGGAATGGTTTGCCATTTCTTTCTTCGGCTCATTTTACTGATGAGGAAACTGAGGCAAACAGAGTTCAGTGACTTGCCCAGGGTCACACAGCTAGGAAGTGTCTGAGGCTGGATTTGAGCTCTGGTTGTTCTGACTCTAGGTTTGGCACTGTATTCATTGCACCACTTAGCCACCCCAAAACACCCGCATACAGGCCTCTAAAAATGAACAGGTCAGATATGAATCTCTATGGCCCCTTCTAGCTGACAATCCTCTGTTTTACTCAAATTTCAGCAGCATTTGGGGTTTCCAAAGAACTTTCCTCACAACCACCTTATGATATAGGAAAAGCATGTAATATCATACCCATTTTACAGATGAGGAAAGTTGAGTCTCAGAGAAGTTGACAGTCTAGAACTGGACCTTGAACGCAAGTCCTTGATCCCAGGGCTCTTTCATGTTAAAACTAGGGTCATGTCTTGCTCTAGAACAATAGAGTTGGAAGGGATCTCCCTTCCATCTGAGTTGGGGAGGTAGTGGGAAGTGTGCTCTATTTGGAAAGAGGAACAGCCTGAACTAGAATCCCACTGCTGATCCCTATTGGCTCTGCAGCCATGGTGGAGTCCCTCAGTCTCATCTGTAAAATGTGGTTGATGATGACGCCTGCCTCACAGCGGCGGTGTGAGGATGAAATGGGATGATGGGTGAAAAGTGCTTTGTAAATCATAAATCTCTACACAAATGTCCTAGGCTACTTTTATTGTCTGGCTGACTCCTCTCTGATGCAGGAATCCCTCCCACAATGTCCTTGACAAGGAGTCATCTGGCTTCTAGTCAAATATGCTAGTGATGGGAGCTCACTACTTGACAAGGCCGTGCATTTCTTTGTTATGTAGTTCTACTTGTTAAGGAATTCTAACATACTAAGCTGAAATCTGCCTTTGTGGGATTCCCCTGATCCTCTTTGGTCCCAGTTCTACCCTCTTACACCAAGCACTGAATCTTTTTTCTTTTCTTTTCTTTCTTTTTTTTTTTTGTGAGGCAATCAGGGTTAAGTGCCTTGTCCAGGGTCACACAGCTAGTAAATATTATATGTCTGAGGTCGGATTTGAACTCAGGCCATCTTGACTCCAAGGCCAGAGCTCTATCCACTGCGCCCCCTAGCTGCCCCTCTTTCTTTCTGTCTGTCTTTCTTCCTTTCTTTTCTTTCTCTTCCTTTTTCTGTCTTTTTCTTTCACCCTTTTCTTTTTCTTTCTCTTCTTCCTTCCCTCCTTCCTTACTCCATCCCTTTCTTCCTTTCTTTTTCCCTTGTTCCTTCTTCTTCCTCCTCTTCTTCTTTCTTTTTCTCTTTCTTTCTCTTTTTCTTTCTTTCCCTTCCTTTCTCCTCCCTTCTTTCTTTCATTTTTCTCCCTTCTTTCCTTCCTTCCTCTTTTATACTTCTATAACACTGACTTTTTATATCATAGACTTTTTTTATTTTAAAAAAATAGTGTTATTGATTTCTTTTGGTTTTAAATTGCTGTCATTTCTGGCTCTACCCCAACCCCATCAGAATTGAGCCCTCCTTTATATGAAGAATAACAGTTAAACAAAAACAACTGACCTTGTGACCGCCTCTGACAATGTTGATAGTATTCTCTGCTTGTACTTCCCCACCTCTTCTCAGATGAAGGATCTATATTTGATGAATTGTTCTCCTGGACCATTATTGAGTTGGTTATTTTTTTTTCCCAATTTTCCCAATTAACTTTGAGTTCAGCTACTTGCGTTCATTTACATTATTGTAGTGGTTGTATATCTTGTTCTTTTCCTTCTGATTCTTTTGCTCTATGTCAGTTCATATAAATCTTCCCATACTTCTCTCACTTCCTATATCTGTCATTTCTTATGGCGTGATAATATCCCATTATATTCACATGCCACAGTTCAGCCATTCCCTAGCCAATGGAAGCTCAGTTTCCAGTTCTTTCTTACCACAAAAGTGTTGTTCTGAATATTTTGGTATATATTAGACCTTTGTTTCTGTCTTTGACGTCCTTTGGGTATATGCCTAATAATGACATCATTGAGTTAAAGAATATGGATAGTTCAGTCATTTTTCTTGTATGATTCTAAATTGTTATCCAGAAGCATTAGAGCAGTTCACAGTTTCATCAATAGAGTGCTAGTATGCCTGCTTTCCCACAGTCAATTAACAAGCATTTATTAAGCACTTACTGTGTGCCAAATACTGCTATGGATACAAAGAAAAAGAATAGTCTCTAGCCTCAAGAGGCTTACATTCTAATAGGGGAGACAACATGTTCATTAAAATTGGTACATGCAAAATAAATACAGCGTAGATGGAAGGTAGCTTTAAACAAGAAACACGGAATATGGAAGCATATGGAGGGTGGCGAAGGGAGGACCAGAAAGGTGCTTGAAGGAAGTCAAGGATTCTCTCTCAGAGAAGAAGTTAAGGAAGAGAACACTGTAGGCATGGGGGACAACCAGTGCTAAGACCCAAAGACAGAAGATGGAACATTGTGTGTGAGGAATAGTCAGTAGGGCTACACCATAGAGGATGTAGCAGGAGGTAATATATAAGAAGACTAGAAAGATTAGAAGGAACTAAGTTGTGAAGAGCTTTAAACACCCAAGACATATGTTTATGTGTGATTCTAGAGGTCATAGGAAGCCATTAGAGTTTATTGAGTAGTGAGATGACATTGGCAGAAAATGTGTGGAGAATGGATTGCCTTGGGAGGAGACTTGAGGCAGGGAGTCCAATTAGAAGGTTATTGCAATATTTCAGAAAAGAAGTGAAAAGGTCTTGAAGGAGGGTGGCTATGTGAGTGGACAGAAGGGCATATATGCAAGAGATGTTGTAGGGGGAAAAAATGACAAGATTTGGCAACTGATTAGATATTTGCAGTGATTGAGGATGACGCCAAATTTGAGAACCTATGTGAATGTTGGCATTTTGTATCATCTTAGCGCAGGGTGTGGAGTGAGACCTCAGAGTTGCTTTACTTTTATTTATGAATTGCCCTTCATTTTAGTGGCTTGGAGAATGGTTTTGCATGGTCATTTGTAGCTTGAAATTCTTCTTTAGAATATCCTTTGACATTTATGCACTGCGGAATGGCTCTTAAATCATATATCTGTGTCAGTTCCTTATGTATCTATGGTATCTGGCTTTTATCAATGACATTTCAGTGGTGCCCTGGTAAAGGTTTTACCACCCAGCTCTTCAGGGCAAAATGTACGCAGGACACACTTTTAAGTTTAATTTGCATTATAAGCATTTTGTCCATCATTTTCTGAAGTCTAGGCTGAAAATCAAGCCATTGGTCCTTGTAAGCTTGGCCAAGCTGGCTCCAGTACACCCTGCAAAGACGTTTTTCCTGAATTGATTTTGTCCATGCAAAAGCTTTTTTAAAAAATTTATTTATTTTTAGTTTTCAACATTCACTTCCACAAGATTTTGAGTTCCAAATTTTCTCCCTATCTCATCCCTCCCCCTACCCCAAGATGGCATGCATTCTGAATACCCATTCCCCTAATCTGCCCTCCCTTCTAACTCTCCCGCTCCCTTCTCTTATCCCCTTCCTCTTCTGTTTTCCTACAGGGCAGGATAGATTTTGATACACGCAAAAGCTTTTTAATTTTATGTAATCAAAATTATATATTGGTCTTTTATGATCACCGTGACCTTGTGATGTGAATTATTTCATAGCCATAGTTGCAATAAGTTCCTCATCCAAATCCCTTTTCTATGTGATGGACCTTTAAATATTGAAGGCAGCTTTCATGATCCCCTAAATCTTCTCTTCTCCAGGCTAACACCTAATTCCTTGAGCCCCTTATGGTATGGTTTCCAGACCTCTCTCAATTCCAGGCAAACTTCCTGGGTCCCAACCCTCTGTTCACATGTTCCAGTATGTAAATGATGAAAATGTAGCATTCTACATTCCAAAGCCTCTTCTAACTTTGATGTTCTGTGGTTCTTTGACTCATAACAGGATTCCAAGATATGTTGGGGGTAGGGGAGGTCTCTCTTGTGTGGGTGGAGAATTGGGGAATGCTGTGATACAGACGACCTGACTCCTGGTACACTTCCCTCCAGGTGCAGACCACAACCATGTGTGTGTCTGTCAGCCTCAGCGGCTCTGTGGTTCTAGGCTGCCTCTTCACCCCCAAACTTCACATCATCCTCTTCCAGCCACAGAAGAATGTAGTCAGTCACCGAGCTCCCACCAGCCGCTTCAGTGTCACAGCTGCTGGCTCCAGCATCTCCCATGGTCAGTCTGTGCTCCTGGGCCTCTTTGGCACTCCCAGACGAAGAGCTCCATCCATCCTCCCCATCCTCACCTCCCATCATCACAGAGTCCCCATAACTATGCCTTAGGGTCATAGGTTACCCTGGCCCTCCACTCCTGAGTCCAAGTCCTCCACCAAAACCTGGTCTATACCCACTCTCCCCCAGATTCCAGCTGCTTCATATTCAAGTCACCAGGTGTGTGACCTTATTTAATTTCATTTTTTGAGGGAAATAGAATGGTTGTCCACTGAGAATAGAACAGAATGAAAGAGAAAGGAGTTAAAAAGAGAAGTCTCTGTAGCAGAAGACCCCATAGACCCTTCCCTGAAATCCACCACCATAGAGAGGGTTTATCTGAGCCTGAGAATACACCCCCCTTTTTGAGTAGATGCCCTCTTCTGCCCTTCTATATGATTCATGACGCCCCCTTGTCCCCACTACTAACTTTCTGCTTTCTCTCCCTAGGCTCTGGCTCCCAGTTTGTTCCTACGGTATGTAATGGCCGGGAGGTGGTAGATTCCACAACTTCATCACTCTGAGGGATGAACCCCAAAACAACTTGGTTCCATGGCTAAAGATGGGGGAGGTAGCACAGGGCCCCATCCCCTGGGACCCAGGCAGACAAGCCTGGAGCATTGCAATAACCCCAAGTCACTTCATTTCTTTCCCCAAACACTGTCATCTCACCTAACCCCTATAGGTTGTCAACAGCCTAACCCTATCCCACCTCCCAACCTTGGCCCAGGGTCAGAAGCTGCTGAAGAATGTTGGGAGAATAGGGTGCTCATCCAATAGGTCATGGCATTGGCTTTGTTTGAACCTGTGGAGTCCAATGGAAACCCTGAGGGAAAGATCTGGGCGGGTCAGAGGAAAGTAGAGATGCTGAAGGCCTGGGATCAAAGGGTTTATGTATTAGGAATGCAGCCCCGAAATGGGAGGAAAATAGAAGAGCCAGGCTCCTCAATCCGTGTTACATCAAAGGTGCTTCCAGCCCCGGGCCCAACTCCTAATCCCTACTTTATGTCCTAGGGCTTTTAATTGTTTATATGTTATTTTAAGGGGGGAGGAGGAGGGAGCATCCAGTCTTCCTGCAAAATACTTTATCTGTGGTTTATTTTGTAATTTCTGTAAATAAAGTCTGTTGGTTTTTTTTTTTTAATCCAAGCCCTTGTCCTCTTTGCCCTAATCCCGGGTGCCTTTAATACAAAAAGGTAGGGGCAGAGGGAGGGGGAGTTTTATGTCATGGATAGGGTACTTAGATGGTGCCATCCTTTGCTGTAACCAGGAGGGCTACATGGAGCCAGGGCCATAGCAGCATCACCTTGTTACTACCGGCTCCTGGGTCCTAGCCCAGCAGAGCTTCCTCTGGGTCAGGCAAGCCTAAACCATGCAATACTTGCAGTGACCTCACAGGGTTGGGTGATATTGGAAGAGTCAGAGGACCGGAATTATGGTATTACCTCTGCCATTTACCACCTGTGTGATCCCAGGCAAGTCCCTTCATTCTGTCTTTCTAAGTTGAGGTGGTTGGACCACATGACCTTTCAAGGTTTCTTCCAGTTTAAAATCTATAATCTTACGAGCAAATGAAATGTGTGTGGAAAAGTTTGCCAACCTTAAAGATCTATACAAACTTAAACTATTATAAATTATAAATGAGTCCTAGTGTCAAGACCTAGAGAGCAGTCAAAGAAATGATAGGAGGTTGGAAGGAAAGGGGGAATCAGTGCATAAATCTTGTTTTTTTGTTTTTTGTTTTTGCTAGGCAATGGGGTTAAGTGACTTACCCAGGGTCACACAGCTAGTAAGTGTTATGTGTCTGAGGCCAGAGTTGAACTCAGGTCCTCCTGAATCCAGGGCCGGTGCTCTATCTGCTGTGCCACCTAGATGTCCCTCAGTGCATAAATCTTGAAGAAGTTTCTGGGGATACTTACTATAAATGCTGAGGGAGGGAGGGATCTCTGTGGCTGAGATGCTTGGGAAGGCTTCATGGAGAAGATAGGACTTGTCCTGGTCCTTGAAGGATAGAGCGAATTTACCAAGGAAGGCTTAGTCTGGAGGGCTGCTCATAGGGGAATGGTCTGGCATCTGGGTTGGATGGGAATGAGGGGCTGGGGGCAGGAGGAGAGGGAGCAAAGAAGCACCACAACTGAGTCGCACTAGAATTCAGCACCTCTGAGTGGAAAGCTCCCTGGACTAGGAGAGCAGTGAGAGAACTAAGGAGAGAGGGGTGTGCTTCCCAGAACTGAGAATGGCAGAGACAGAAGGGCTGAGTAAAGAAAACCTAGTTCAAATTCAACAAACATTAAGAGATAGTTTAGGTAAGACGTAGTACCCATAACTCAGAGGTCACAGTCTAGGGGAAGACACATGGATAACTATGCTGTATAAAGTTACATACATATGTGAGAATTAGAAAACAAAGTGTTACATGAGGTCTAAAATGTGAGGTCTGAGAGGTTATTAATGACCAGGGAAAATCAGGGAAGGCTTCTTGGAGGAGGTAGCATTTAAGTTTGGCTTTAAAAGTTGAATAGGAAGTCAAGGGGTGGAGGGAAGGAATATGTATTTAGAATGGACAGTCTCAGCCACGAGGAACAGCATGGACAAAGTCAGTAAAGTACAGAGAAAGCATAGAGGATTCAATTTCATTCAACAAACATTTCAAGTACCTACTGTGTTTGAGGCGCTGTGCCTAGGCACTTTGGTTATAGAGACAAAAATGGTCCTGCCCTCAAGGAGCTTACATTATACTGGCATAGTAGGGGTGGTGCATACACAGATAAGTAAATACAAAGCAAATACAGTAATTTTTGTGGGGATGAGGGGTAACTAATAACTGGGGAGAGAGGGTCAGGAATGGCCTTATATGGGAGGTGGCACCTGAGCTCAACTTTGTAAAGAGCCAGGGATTCCAAGAGACAGAGTTGAGGAGGGACAGTGTTCAAATCATGGGAGACAATCTGTGCAAAACTATGGGGGTGAGAAAAAGGCTGTTCTGTATGGGAAACAATAAATAGTCCAGTTTGTCTGGAACATAAGGTTCATGAGAGGGAGAAATGTGAAATCAATCTGAAAAGATAGGCATATTGTGAGGGTCTTTAAACGTCAGACAGTGGAGTTTGTATCTTATTCTAGGGGAGATGGAGATATACTGAAACTTCTTCACATTATCAGACCTGTGCTTTAGAAAGATCAATTTGACCACTGTGAGGAGGCTGGATTGGGGAGCAGAGAGCCTGCAAGCAGGAAGAACAATTAAGGAGGCTTTTGGTGGTAGTCTAAGTGAGAGGGATAAAGGTCTGAACTTAGGGGAGTGGCTATGTGAGTGGAGACAAGACGTCAGATGTGAGAGATCGATCCATCAATAAACACGTTTTTATTAAGTACCAAGATCTGGCAACTGATTGGATACTGGGAATGAGGGGAAGCCAAGAGTAAACGATATCTCTGAGGTGGTGAACTTGAAAGACTTGGAAGGATAATGGCACCCTTGACAGACATAGGGAAGTTAACAGGAAGGAAGAGTGGCTGGGTCTAGGGAGAAAGATTTGCTCTGTTTTGAACACATTGAGTTTAAGATACCTATGGGATGTGCAAGTTACAGTAAGAGTTAGGTTTTGGATTAGAAATACAAAGGCTGAATAAGTAGATCTGGGAGTCAGTGGCATAGGTATAATCATTGAACCCGGCGGAGTTGATGAGGACACAGAGAAAATGTGGAGAATAAAAAGGGCCTAAGAGCCCTAGAGCACAGCTATACTTAAGGAGAAGCATGAATGATGACCCAGCAAAGGTGACTGAGAAGGCATGGTTAGCCATGGAGGAGAACTAAGACAGTATGGTCATGAAACCTTAGGGAAAAGAGTGTGTGCAGGAGGACGGGGGTTGTAGCCCCGGCACTTAGCACAGTGCCTGACACATAATAGGCCCTCAATAAATACTGGTTGATTAATTGACTGACTTGTCAACAGTGTTGAAAACTGCAGGAAAGTATAGAAGAATGAATGAGGGGATTTAGCAAGTAAGATGATGGTCTTGGACACTGCAGTTTCAATTGAGTGGTGAGATTGGAAGCCAGATGGCAAGAGATTGAGAAGTGGGTGGAAGGTGAGGAAAGGGAAGCCAAGAACATAGTCAGCTTTTTCTAGGACGGTTAAAAAGAGGAAAAACACAGGGTGATAGTTTGAAGAGATGGTGGGCTTAAGTGAAGAATATATTTTTTTCAAATATAGGGTAGGTTTGGGCATGTTTGTAAGGCAGCAGAGAAGTTAGTGAATAGCAATTAAATATTAGAAAAAGAAAATTGTCAAAGCATCAAGTTTCTAGTAGAGGCAGAAGAGGATGGGTCATAGTATCATAGACATAGAGCTGGAAGACAACCTCCTCATTTTACCAATAAAGAAACTGAGGCTGAAGAATGCTAAGTGACTTGTCCAAAATCACTCAGATAATAATCATCAGAAATGGGATTTGAACCCAGGTCCTCTGACTTCGGCTTTGGCAAAGAGAAGGGTCACCTCTTCTTCCTCAGTGGCTGGATGCTCGAGGGCATCTGAAGTGTGGAGTCAGGGAGAAGAGGCAGTTCACGATGAATGGTCTTTGTTTTCTTGGCAAAGTCCCGAGACCAGGTCCTCTGCTTCAGGGGACAAGGGAGCAGGTGATGTAGGAGAGAGGAAAAGGTTTGCAAAGCAGCCACTGTGAGGAATGTGATAGGGAGTCAATCAAGGAAGAAAAAGATTGCTCTCCAGCAGTGGGGCACAGCACAGTTGTGATTAGGTGACATATATCTGCAGTAGACCCAGTCAGCACAGGTCTGTGACTTTTTAAATTTTACACGACCTTAATAATCATCGATAAGCGAACATTTCAGTGCACAAAAAAAAGGAAAACACATACGAAATGGTGAACTCATGGATTGTCTGGGGGATTTTGTTTTTAGGGCATATTAAATTAGGGACAGCTAGGTGGCAAAGTGCAGAGTGCCAGACCTGGAGGCAGGAAGACTAATCTTCATGAGTTCATATCTGGCCTCAGACACCGGTACTAACTGTGTAACTTGGGCAAGTCATTTAACCCTGTTTGCCTCAGTTTTCTCATCTGTAAAATGAGCTGGAGAAAGAAATGGCAAACCACTTCAGTTTGTAAAAAACAAACAAAAAAACCCAGATGGGGTCACAAGGAGTCGGACATGACTGAAATAACTCAATAATAACTAATATTTAACAGGGTAGTAACAAAATTGACCTGTTTTATGGTTCCTTTATGACCTTTTTCTTTTCTTCTGTGTATTCTGAATGTTTTCTTCACGTTCTTTCTGTCACTATCTGCTAAGTCACCCCTCCCGAAAAAGGTTCTCCCTTTATGATATAGAGAGCCAACACACCGGCCACATCTGATGATGTATGTCTCATGGTGTCTCTAGCCCGTCACCCCTCTATCAAGAGATGGGTGCCGTGTGTCACCCGTAGGCTTTTGAAGTCATGCTATGGTCAGTGTTGGCATGCTCAGTTTTGTAGTCTTTCAAAGTTATTTTCCTTTACAGATTGTTCTCTGAGTTCTGCACATTTCACTCTTCCCAAGTCTTCCCAAGTTTCTCTGAATTTTTCATATTTGTCATTTCTGAAGGTGTAACAACATGCCATTACATTCCATACACTGCAATTTGTTCAGCCCTTCCTCAGTTGACAGATACTCACTTTGTTTCCAATTCTTTGCTACGACAAAAAGTGCTGCTATCTGCATTTTTGTATAGATGAGTCCTTTGCCGCTTGTCTTTGAACTCTCTGGAGTATATGCCTAGCAGTGGTATCTCTGGCACAGGGTATGTATGCTTGAGTGACTTTTGGAGTATAATTAATTTCAAATAATTTTCCAGAATGGTTGGACAAGTTTGCAACTCCATCAACAACATATCAGCGTACCTAATCTAACTCCCACAGCTGCTCTGCCAAAGACTGCCATTTTTACCTTTTTCTGTCTGTCTTTGCCAGTCTGATGGGTGTGAGATAGTTTCAGAGTTAATCGGTCTTTCTTTTGTTATTAGTAACTTGGATCATCTCCTAATCTCACTGTTGTGAGTATTCGCTTTAGTGGCACTAATCACAGCCCATTCACCACGCTGTAAGGGTCTTGTGTCTCCAGAGGGAGGTTCACTTAATGGAGCAGTGGGGGAGGGGAGACTCTTCCTCTAGGTGTCTCGACTTCCTAGGCTATAGACTATCTGTTAGTTATTCTTCATTCTGATTATTGATCCACTTCTGCTTCCAGGTACGCATATCTCTGATATAACATAAAACACTATATGGATTCTGCTATGATTATTAAGGGCCCTTGAACTGGGTCAGAAACCAGTGTTCCACCCCTCCACCCCTCCATTCCTCCCCCCATTCCACACCTGCCTCCAACCCCCAGCTTAATTTGAGATGCACCTTCTTTCTTCTGCCTTGCACTGTTTGGCCCAAACAAGAGTCTTTCCAAACCACGTGCCCCATTTGGTGAAGACTGTTGCCCCTTCTGCTCCATCCCCCATCCCCGACTCCTCTAGCCCTTTCATAAATTCCTAAAAAACCTGCCATCCCAAGTCATCCTTATTTTCCTACTCCAGAAGAGAGGGAAAGGACAGACTGCAGTCTACAGGCAGTGCAAGGTCATCAAGAGGCCACAGGCTTCGGTGGGGCCAACAGAACACAAGAGTGAATTGCTGAGGGCTGAGGGGGAGGGATTGGTGGGCGGAGCAGAGAGCAACAGAGGAGGGAGAGCAGCTGAGGTCAGGAGAAGGCAGCTGGGTTGGGGTTACTGGGAGAGCCGAGAGCATCAGGGTGCTTACTGCAGAGGGACAGCTGGCAGAATCACAGACTCAGAATCTCCGAGTCGGAAGTGACCTTGGAAACCACGCAGTCCAACCTTTTGTACCTGCACTAGAATCCTCCCCCCCCCCACCGCACAACCACCGAGGGGTCATCTGGTCTTTGCTCCAAGCCCTCCAAGGAAGGGGAATCCAAGAAAGCTCATTCCACTTCTGGATTACTCTGCTTGTTAGGAAATTTCTCTTGAAACCGTGACAATTTCCCTCTTTGCAACTTCTTCCCAAGGGTAAGGGTAACACCAATCAACACCATGATCACAGAATCCAAACTGCCTGGCTGGTCAGAGCCTCAGAATGCAGCTTCCTGGCAGCCAGACAAGACAGAGACATGAACCCTCAGGCTGCCGGGGCCATTGTCCTGGGATGCCACCTAGCGGCCACTGTTGACTTAGCTTCTCAACAGGTCAGTGGCCCCAGGACCCGACACCCACCCTCCTCCTCTCCCCAACTTGATCCTCTTGTCCCTAATCTTTCCCATAGGCACACAATCCCAGGATCAGTAAACCCTGACTCTGAATTTATATTTTGCTGGGCTTTATTATTCCCTTAATTTGCCAGGAAAGCTTTCTTCGAAAACTATCAATCTTGGGGCAGCTAGATGGCGCAATGAATAGAGCACCGGCCCTGAAGTCAGGAGGACCTAAGTTCAAATATCCGGCCTCAGACCAAACACTTGACACGTACTAGCTGTGTGACCCTGGGCAAATCACTTAACCACAAATGCCTCAAAAGTAAAAACAAAAAACAAAATGAAAACTATCAATCTTGTAAAAGCCCTGGTCCAGGCTCTCCAGTCTCTGAGTTTATGAGGACCTGCTTCTATTTTTTTTGGGGGGGGGGGAGGGAGAGATTTCCCCCACCAAATCACTCCCTTTTTGGCTTGTTATGCATATATGCAGAGATTAGTCAGGAAATCTTCCAATATAGTTCATGTCTAGGTCTTCATAGACATATCTTAAAGGGTACCTCCAGCTCCTATATAAGCATTCAAGGTAACAATGCATATATATATCCAATGTAGGACAGCCTTTATTTCACCACACAAAAAATGCAAAGGAGGCCACAAACAAACACAGAAAACATATAAAAGATTCACAATGTCCCCCCAAATTTTTGATGCCATTCTTAGGATTGTAGACTGAGAATTGGAAGGGGCCATTTAGTCTAAACCCCCTTACTTTACAGATACAGAAACTGAACCTTAGAGAGACTAAGTGACTTGTCCAAGGTAACAAGGGCAGAGGTGGGATTTGAGCCTATTCAGTCCCCAGAGCCATTGCTCTTCCTACAAGGGCCCTGAAGTCCTGCAGGCTCATTGCCATCTTGTGGTTTGGACACTTTTTTGAAAGGAACTGAACCTAGAGCTGTTAGTAGGGCAGCCCCTTTACATTCTGATGAGTTCTACTTTCCAAACTGGCATGGACAAGAAAGAAGACAAGAGGCCCAAAGAGAGACCCTTAGGAAACGTCCACAATAAGGGATCAGGGGAAATAAAAGGATGGTGAGACAACCAAAAAGACAAAGAAGTATTTAGGGAGGGAGAGGAGACCCAGCAGAATGTGGGTACCTCCAAACCCTAGGGAGAAGAGAATATTCAGGAGGGAGTGCTAGAGATGCCCCTCAGGAACACTCTCCACTTGACTCCATGGTTCTCCTCTCCACTATTGCCTCAGTCTCTGGTTGGGAGGTCATGAGACCGCCTTTCCAAAGCTGAGCCTAGAAACTCAACATCATTTGGAAACTCTTCTCTCAGGCCATGTGGGGTAAGCATATGCCTGCCTTGATCATCTGCCTCTCCAGGAACTCTCAATATTCCATCACTGCTATCTACTGGGCCAAGAGGCTGCTCTCTCTAGGAAGCAGGGAGATATGGGTGAGAGGTGAGTTCCTGAACCCCTTGAGTCAGGGGGGGGCTCAAGCACACCATGTTCTTTGGTCCCAATTCAGACATTAGTGACTCTTAGAGCAGGAACTTCCTCTCTTATTCCCAAGACACCTACTGTGCTTAAATAAGGGAAGAAAAGGGAAAAAAGAAGGCCAAAAGGGGACTGTAAGGTCCATTTTATAGGCCAGGGCCATAAATAGTCTGTTCAATAAAAGCAGGAGCCAACCAGTTCATCTAGATGACAGCCCTCATCAATGAGGCCCTTCCTATATGGAGCACCAACAGTCACGTCCATCCTCTTTATAGGAAGAGACAAAGACCATGCACAGAGTCACCATCCTATAAGATCAACATAATCAAAGAACTTCCTTCTCAACTGTCTAAAACATACAATTAGAACTGTCCCAAAATCAATTTGGCTGCTGGAAGAAGTAGGCCCCCAGCTTTGTGGAACAGACTGTTTGTAGGCCCTTATTCTGGCCCATAAAAGGAAGCCCTTGGCCTTCTCTTTGTCTTCAGACAAAGGCTGGCCAAGCATTTGTCAGGCGTTTTGTAGAAAGTCTGATTCTGTGACTGAATTTTCATACCCATGTGACTAAAGGAGGATGATGCCGTTGACAGGAACATTGGGAGGGTGGGCAGGCTTGGGAGTGGGGGTTCAGATTCTGTTTTAGACAAATTGAGGCCATGAGTTTTAGACAAAAAAGGAAGTA
The DNA here is from genome assembly GCF_003287225.1 of Phascolarctos cinereus. NCBI lineage: Eukaryota > Metazoa > Chordata > Mammalia > Diprotodontia > Phascolarctidae > Phascolarctos > Phascolarctos cinereus. The sequence goes on along the minus strand of NW_027555847.1, from coordinate 84,169,335 downwards.
AAGACGAATCTGGCAGTACAGATTGGAGGGGGAGAGACTGGAGGTGGGCGTTACAGTCAAGTTTATGAGGTCTGGAGGAAGGCCTGGAGACTATATCCTTCCACAGTGACCATATGTTTATTTCCAGTACCCACTTTCCCAGCCCACATGGTAGGTTCTGCAGCACTTGTTCAGCATTCCAGAACCAGGTTAACTTCCCTGGGATTCCAGTTCACACACCAGAGGATCTGGGCCTGGAGTTCACCCTAAGCAAACTTGGGGATTTGTCCTCCAGGTGCACTGGGTCAGGGTCACTGGTCACTTCTATTATCCCAGGTTACCTCTAAGCCAATCAGAAAGCTTCCCAAGGGTGTAATTAGGTCTTCTAATTTTAGGAGTAGATTCAGAGCATAAAACTAAGGACGTTATCAAATCTTCTAAAAGAGTTGGAATCATATATGATCGTTGGGAATGTTATGGATAAGCTTGGGAGATACTCTCATTCTGGTTTTGAACAGTACTAGACTAGACATAGTTGATCACTCAAAAATTCCTGACACAGCGATGGAAGGTAATGTAGTGCCTGGAGATTGATGGCTATATTCCCTTTTCTGAAGAGAAGTCAATTCCAAAAAATGGAAGCCTTCAAGGACAGAGACTGGCCAGCGAGGGAAAAATTAAGGATGCTTCACTCTCTGGCAGTGCTGAGTCTAAACCTGCCACGTCAGGAAAGTCATAAGCCCAAGCTAGGAATCTTCTCAGGACAAGGTCCATGTTCCCCAGGAGGAGATTCAGGAGAAATGCAAGAAAGCATGACTACAGAAGTGGCAAGCTATAAAGTCAGAAAAGGTGGGCATCCTCCTGGGGAGCAGGAAAAGGGCAGCTTCTCTGCCTGCCCCCACCCTCACCCCTCCATTTGTGAAGAATCCAAAGACTTGAACCCCTGACACCACGTGGCAAGAATGCATGCAAAGATCAGAGGGACCCTTTGGCAGAGGACAGAGTGCAGGAGGCATATGCAGGGATAAAAAGGGAAAGATCATCCCCTTTGGAATACAGGGAGAGGGTCTGCTCAGAAGCAGGTAGAAAGAGGAGCAGCGCAACCCACAGAGGCAAAGTCAGAACAGAGTAGGTGGGTGATGAGGTGCCTGCAGGATCAAAAGGATTATAGATTTCTGGCTGGAAGGGAACAGTGGTAGTACAAGCACTAGGGGAGGAAAACGAGAAGAAATGCAGGAAATGGCCCTCAGTTTCCTCTTTTGTGAGGTCGCCCCTTCTGAGATGAACTTCAGGTTATCCTCTATATACCTTTGTGGGCAGCTAGGTGGCACAGTGGATAAAGCACTGGGCTTAGAATCAAAAAGACTCATCTTCACAAGGTCAAATCCAGCTTCAGACGCATGCTAGCTGTGTGACCCTGGACAAGTCACTTAATGTTATTTGCCTCAGTTTCCTCACCTGTAAAATGACCTGGAGAAGAAAATGGCAAACCACTCTAGTATCTTTGCCAAGAAAACTCCAAATGGGATATCACAAAGAGTCAGAGAGGACTGAACAACAAATCTTGTTTGCATGTTGTCTCCCCCATTAGACTGTGAGCTCTTTGAGGGCAGGTGTTGGTTTTGCCTTTTTTGTATCCCCAGAGCACAGTGCCTGGCATATATGGTAGGTGCTTAATAAATGCTTGGTAACTTGACTTAGTAATAAGTACCTGCCTCGGTGTGAGGATTAAATGAATGAACATGTGTAAAGCACTTTACAAACCTCAAAGGGCTATAGAAAATGCTAATTATTACAGAGGAAAAGAGCATCCAAATGGGTCTTTTTTTTTTTAAATAGGCAATTGGGGTTAAGTGACTTGCCCAGGGTCACACACCTAGTAAGGGTCAAGTGTTTAGTCTGAGGCTGGATTTGAACTCAGGTCCTCCTGACTCCAGGGCTGGTGCTCTATCCACTGCACCACCTAGCTGCCCCCTCCAAATTGGTCTTTGAGCCTGAAGATCATTGATCTATCCAGAAGGTTTCTAGTCGGAGTCCCTTATTTTACAGATGAGGAAACAAGCCCCCAGAGGTTAAATGACCTGCCCTGGCTTACATATGTAGTAAGTGTCAGAGAGAGGAGTTGTACTTTTCCTACTACCTCCCTCAGAGAATGGCCAGATTCAGAAAAATCCAACTCCAAACCGACTGGGGAACAGCTTCTCTTGTGTGGGCCACAGAAGCAAAGGAAGAAGTTCTCCACTGGTTGTATAGGTTTAAGGGCAGAATTCTGCAGAAAACCTGTCAAGAAATGGGATCAAGGAGCAAATACCATTGTGTTTGGGAAGACAAAGGATTAGGGAAAACAAAGGTCACAGTCGTTGAAGGAAGAATCCCACGAGCCACTAAAGTAATACCAGCAGGGCCAGGATGCTCGTGCGGAGGGAGGGATGCATTCAACAGAATACAAAGGTGTGCCATAGTCCCAAATGGGATTTCAACTGGAATTCCTGAATTCCAATTTAGGAAACAGAGTCTAGTCCAGGGACAGAAGTCCCGCCACTCCCTAGCCCCACCCCAGATGCTGAAGACACAAGGCATCAATTTTTTGTGGCTCCACAACCTGGCACTCAGACGATCTCGTACAGAAGTGACAGTGAAGATGGACAGCATGGAGTGCTCTGCTTGCCAGAGAGTGGATCTCAAGTGACCCACTGAATGCCAGTTATTTTAGGAACCACATTTGAGGAAAATATCTTCACAGCCTATCAATGGGCAGATGGAGTGAAAGGCCTATCAATATTTCCATATTTGGCATACCCTGATGGTTGTGTCTTAAGCAGATGCTATGGCTCAGGTCTTCCCTGGAACAGCACCTCCAGACTTATACCTACCCATTCCTTTCCTGTGTGAGTTAATCCACTCAGTTTTGGAATTCCTACTCTGGGGCTGAGGGTGAGTGAATCAGTGTAACACACTTAACTTACTTCCAAGTCTACCCAGTCCTCGTTTCACATGTAGCCTCTAGACAGCTATCACACCACCATGCACTAACCCGTCTTCATTTTCCACCTCTTGCTTTGGGAATGGTAATCAAATTACTACCTTGCTTCTGGAAAAGGCATGACAGTTCTCCACTGATAGTTCCGTCCACCATCCCTGCTGACTCCCTACACCTTAGTAAATTCCTTTCCCTAGTCATGGATATGTTATCTCCCCCTATCAGAATATAAAGAGCAGCTAGATGGTACAGTGGATAGAGCACTGGACTGGGAATTAGGATGACTCATCTTCACGAGTTCAAATCTTGCTCAGACTCTTACCAGCTGTGTGACCCTGGACAAGTCACTTTATCTCATTTGCCTCAGTTTCCTCATCAGTAAAATGAGAAGGAAATAGAAAATCACTCCAGTATCTTTGCCAAGAAAACCTCCAAAATGGGGTCATGAAGAGTCAGACACAAGTGAAAAAGGGACAATTAGAATGTAAGCTCCCTCGAGAGAAGGGGGACACATTTTTGTATTTGTGTCCTCAGTGCTTAGCACAGTGCCCGGAACACAGTATATGCTTAATAAATGCATTTTCATTCATCCCAGATGTAGCAACTATCTCCAGAATGTTAGCATTGATTGGAATTAACTTTGACCTTTTCGAGGTCTTAGCAGGATGCTGCAAAGCAGCAAGTGAGGAAGTGATTGATACCTGAATACCAGATTTTCTAAGCGTCTGTGCAGAAGCTCTTAGGATAATAGGGGCCAGTGGTAGCCGAGCACGGGTCAGCCATTTTAGTAAAGCATCCTGGTAATCCTACAGGGCCTAAAGGGTGGAACGACTGGTTGAGAGAGAACTTCAGCAGGAGAACAGATGTTTCCATGGCAAGGGTGAGATTTGGGGTGTGTCTGAGAAGTAACTCACATAATACATTTTTCTGATTTCCAACAATCCTGAGAGGTCTAGATTGATTCTTTGATCTGTGGTAAAACACCCCAGATATAATTGTTGCTCAATGATGTTAACAGGTTTTAAGTATCTCTTGTAGGGATGCACCCCTTATATAGAAGTATGAGAAAGGATGAATTTGTATGAACTACAAGACTGAATAAGAGGACCAAAGTGGACCAGTGTACCATTCCAAGAGTTCAAAATGTGGCAGATTCTTTGTTAAAACCAGTAGCAGGGGCAGCCAGATGGATAGAGCACTGGCCCTGGAGTCAGGAGGACCTGAGTTCAAATCCAGCCTCAGACACATAACACTCACTAGCTGTGTGACTCTGCACAAGTCACTTAACCCAAATTTCCTCACCAAAAAACAAACACAAAAAACACAGTTGCAAGATTGGAGGTCAGCAGAGAGGCTGGGGCATCTGAGAATCATTAGCATAGAGATGGTAATTAAATCTATGGGAGCTGATGAGATCACCAAGTGAAGTAGTATAGAGGGAGAAGAGGGCCCAGGACAGAACCCTGAGGGACACTAACATTTAGAGGGCATGATCTGGAGGAGGAGCCAGCAAAGGAGACAGAGAAAGAGCAGTCAGATAAGTAGGAGGAGAACCAGGAGAGAGTGGTGTCCCAAAAACCATCTCAAGGGGGAGAGGGTGATCAACAGAGGCAAAGGCTACAGACAGGTCAAGGAGAATGAGGACTGAGAAAAGGCCACTGGAGGCAGCTAGGTGGCACAGTGGATAGAGCACTGGCCCTGGACTCAGGAGGACCTGAGTTCAAATCTGAGCTCAGACACATAACACTAACTATGTGACCCTGGGCAAGTCACTTAACCCCAATTGCCAAACCCAAAACAAACAAACAAAAAAATTCAGTAGAGAAAAGGCCATTGGATTTGGCAATTAATTGGTAACTTTGGAGAGAGCAGTTTCATTGGGATAAGGTCAGAAGCCAGATTGTAAGGGGTTAAGAAGAAAGTGGGAGGAGAGGAAGTGTAGGCACCTACTAGGCAGTCTTTTTCAGTTTAGCTACAAAGGACTGAAGACAGATAACATAGGATTATAATTAGCAAGAGTCGAAGGATCAAGGTGCTTTTTTGTTGTTTTGTTTTGAGAACAGAGGAGACATGGGCATGTGTGTAGGCAATAGGGAAGGAACCAGTAGAGAGGGATTAAGAATAAGTGATAGAGCGCAGTGGATAGAGTACTGGCCTTGAAGTCAGGAGGACCTGAGTTCAAATCCAGCCTCAGACAAAACACTTATCACTTACTAGCTGTGTGACCCTGGGCAAGTCACTTAACCCCGATTGCCAAAAACAAATTAATAAATAAGCGATAGAGTAGGGACAACAGAGAGGATAATCTGTCCGAGAAGATGAGATGGGATCACGCGAATAAGTAAAGGATTTTATTCACCTTGGTAAGGAGTAATGCCACTTCATCATATGAGATAGGGGTAAAGGAGGAGAGTGTGAATGATGGGAGGAGGATGTGGGAGAAGAGAAGAGCTTGACATGAACGGCCTCAATGTTTTCTGTAAAATAAGCAAGGACCTCAGCTGAAAGTAGGAGGAAAGGAAGCATGGAAGGTCTAAGGAAGGATCCAGAGGACAGAACATTATGGCACTGCTAGATAAAGATCACAGTCCAGGCTGACTTTGGCCGCTGCAGTCCTTCCACTAGTCATGAATCCATCCAACTGCATTTTCATCTAGTCAACAGCCATTCATGTTGTCCAAAAGGAAATCAAGAGAAGCTTCATCGAAACCCAAGATGTCCAGGATCCCTACAATGAGTCACCCTTCTAACTCTGTTTAACAGAAAGGGAATGGAGTTAGTCTGGCAGGAGTAGACTGCCGGTTAATCTCTCAGCGCTCTTTCTTTTCAATTTTATGGAGCCCTAAAGCCTCATTGCAGAGGCATCTTGGAGTCAGATCCCTTCTCCCTCCCCCATCCTGCACCTTGTATGGATGGTCACCGGAATGGATCTTGTGTCCTGTCTTTCAGTCTGGGTCTTTGTTCTGCCATTGAGTGTCTGACCACAGCCAGAAGCTTCCTATACTTCAAGGAGGGTGGGGAGAAAGGAAAGGGGTTTGTCACGATCAAGGATACAGCAAAGTCCCTGAGTCAGGCACCCCTTTATGACCTCATAGGCACTTCCTAGCTCTCCTGCTTAGACCAGGCCACGGTTGTCAAAGCAGGTCAGAGGGTGACAGCTACTTGCCTCCACACCATGGGATGTGTAGCCTGTGTAAGGGCTGGGCTAGGTTGGAAAGTGGAGGGAGAGTGGGGTGGCAGCTTTCGATCCTGGAGATCCTGCTTCTGGTGGGGAGGGTGGTGGGAGGGAAAGACAGACTGACCTAGAAAGGCGAGAGAGCGGGTTCTGGAAGGCTCTAAGTAAATCTGGGATCTAGGGGCCAGGGGCTAGGCCACAGGAAGAATGGCCACTCAATGCCAGCATCTCCCAGCCCACTCTTCTCATCTGTCCCCTTTCCTTCCTTTTCTTGCCCCGCTTGTGGCACAGCAGTGTAGTAAAGAATCTGAAAATGAATGTAACGACTTTGAAGAAAAAAACATGGTAGGTGAAGACTGGGCATTTCCTTAGGGTGGGTTGGGAGGGGGCAGAAATCATCTCTCAGGCTGGAGAAGAGGGAATCAGTCCTGTAGGGGGATCCAGAGCTCTGAGTAGCACACTTTCTTGGCACCAGGGAGCTGTGTTTGACTGTGTCTTGGACAGATGGTGGAGGAAGGAAGACGTGGCAAGCCTTGAATCATAGGTCATGTGCAGCTGGTAGGGAGTGGAAAATTAGAGGCGTCAGATGTCTGGGAATAGGATGGGGACTGGAGATGAGTCCATGGGAGCTCAAGACTGGGCCTGACGTGAGAACATTGGATTCTCCTCCAGTAAGGTAGGAGAGGAGTCGGGGTGCTTTCTGCCAGGCCAAGGAGTCCCTCCTAGCTCTGCCCTACCTACTCACTGCAACAGATACAGACGAAGGAAGCTGTGAGCTGGAAGATTCAGGCATGGTGGCAAGGAAAGTTGGTCCAATGGGCACTGCTACACGCATCCCTCCAAGCCTGGATCAGGCAGTGTTGGTGGATGGCATATGCAAGACTAGTGGAGAGAAGGTGACAGGCAGTGCTACTGCTGTGTGCCCCACAGGAGCGGGCCCTGGTGAAGCTCCAACACTAACCCACACGTGGCACATCCACTAGGACTGCCGCCACTCTGCCACCTGCTTCATCCAGTCTTGCTGGCAGCACGGTTGTCAGAGGCGTAAAAACAATGTACCCAGCCAGCTTGAGGCGGCATGCAAATGTCTGGCATTTGACACCAAAATCCTAATGGTTTAAGGGGCAGTTGGGCCTGGTGGGGAGAGGGCACTAGACCTCCTTTGCCCAATAAAGGACATCCTCAGGCCCACTATCTCCTTCACTGACTCTTCATTCCCTCAAAATGTAGATGTGACCCCCTCTTGTCTCTATGCCTTCTCCTCGGTGATCTCATCTACTCCCCTAGCATAAAGTCGGACGCGTGGGCTCAAATCCAAAAGAAAGTGGAGATCTTAGTGGACTGCAAACTCTAGACAATGAGGGAACACAGCAGCCAGAAGATCGCCACATTTTGTGATGCACTGAAACACATTTAGAGCATGACAGCTAAAAATCCCACTGTCCTCTGCTTGGTGGGGGTGGTGAGGAGGCCTGATCTGGGACATCCCACTCGGCTCTGGGAGCTGTTTTAGAAAGAGAGCGCTGATGAACTGGAGAGTATCCAAAGGATGGAGATCACGATGGTGAGGTGACTAAATGCCACGTCCATAAAAGGATAACCAAAGAAACTCAAGATGTTTAACCTGGAGAAGAAACAAGGCTTTGCAAGGAGAGCTACCAGAGGGGAGGACATGACAGTCACTCTCAAGTATTTGGAGGGAGTGCAAGGAAGAGAGAATAATGGGTAGAAATTTTAGAAGCAGATTTCAGCTCTTACAAGGAAAAACTTTCTAAAAATTAGAATGATCAAAAAGTGAAATCAGCCGTCTTTCTTAAAGTCTTCAAGCTTTATTTGAGACAGGATTCTTGGTCAGGTATAAGGTACCTAGGTGGCTAGAGCACTGGGTTTGTAGTCAGGAAGACCCGAGTCCAAGTTCTTCTTCTGGCACTACCTAACCCTTCTTAGCCTGCTTTCTAATCTGTAAAACGAGGGCACTGGACTACAATGTACTTTCCAGCTCCAGACCTATGGTCCCTTCCAACTGATTCTGACTGCCAAATGTGATTTCCAGCCCTGAATAACCTGTTTCCTGAGGTCCTAGATCCATCTCCAACTACTAACCAGATACACACCCACTTGAGAATGCCACTGGCGTCTCAAGAGTCATCAACCAGCTTTCCTCAACTTTTGTATTTCTGCTGCTGGCAGCATCACCACCCTTCCCCAACTCGCCAGGGTCAAACACCTTTACTCCCACATCCAATCCTTTTCCCAAGTTTTGGTCATTCTCACCTCTGGGTGTCTCACATCCAGATCCTTCCTTTCTCTTGAATGCCATCACTCCTGTGCAAGCTCTCATCTGACTGGTCTGCTACTGGCACAGGGACTGAACACTTGGTCAGAAAGAGGACTCATAGGAACCCCATGCTAGCACTGGGCACAGGACTGGATGCCACTTGACTGCTGTCACCAATAATCCAGTTCGAGGTCACCGTCACGAGGGAACAGCGGCCCTACCTGGTACAAGCAGAGCGTGGACCTGGAGGGCAGTGACCAGACCTCTCACATCACTCTGGGGGCACTACAGAACTCAGATCAAGCTGCAAAAAGCAGGACATCATAGAAGCCCTGGCCAATCATCCAACTCTTAACATCAAGTCCACATTCAAGAAATAGACTGGAAAAATGAGCGAGCAACAAAAAAGGAACCTGACCATTCAAAGCTACTAAGGTGACAGGGGAGCTCTAGATAGAAAGTCAGAAGAGGGCAATGACTTGAAAACATCTACAAGCAAAGCCTTGGGTGGTGATGGAGAGGGGGGCAGAATGCAGATTGGACAAAAGCCCAACAAGAGTTCCTAGAAAAGCTAAAGGAATAAAAGAGCAATTGGGAAAAGGAATGACAGTTATGCAAGAAAATTATGGAAGACAACAGTTTGGTAAAAGAGGCACAAAAAATACTGAAGAAAATAACTTCTTAAAAACTAGAATTGGCTAAATGGTAAAAGTGGTAAAAAAAAACCTTACTGAAGAAAATATCTCCTTAAAAACTAGAATTGGTCAAAGGGAAGCTAATGACTACATAAGCTATCAAGAAATAATAGAACAAAGTCAAAAGAATGAAAAAAATTGAAGAAACTGAAATATTTCATAGGAAAAACAACTGATGAAAATAGATTGAGATAATTTAAGAATAACTGGATCACCTGAAAGCCATGATCAAAAAAATAACCTAGACATAGTATTTCAAGAAATTATAAAGGAAAGCTGCCTGGATATCCTAAAACTAAAAGGCAAAACAGAAATGGAAAGAATCCACTGATTACCTCCCAAAAAAGATCCCCAAAGGAAAACTCCCAGGAATATCACAGTCAAAATCCAGAGCTCCCTGGTCAAGAATAAAATACTGAAAGCGGCCAGAAAGAAATAATTCAAATGCCATGGAGCTACAGTAAGGATGCAGCTATAAAGCACTGCAGGGTTTAGAATATGATACTGCAGAAGGCAAACAACCTAAGATTACAACCAAGAATAACCTAGCTAGCAAAACTGAGTATAATCCTTCAGGAGACAAATGGATATTTAATGAAATAGAGAACTTTCAAGCATTCCTAATCAAAAGACCAGAGCTGAAAAAGAATATTTAACATTCAAACATAATACTCAAGAAAAACATAAAAAGGTAAAGATGCATGAGAAATCACAAGGAACTTAACATGGTTAAACTGTTCACATTCCCATATGGCAAGATGATACATGTAACCCCTAAGAATATCAGTAGGTCAATTAGAAGGAATATATTATGTTGACATGTTCTCAAAAGAATAAAAGCATGAGAAAGAGGGATGCCCTGAGAGAAGGGAGAGGAAGAATGGAAAAAATTATCTCACATAAGAGAGGTGCATGAGGAGCAGACAATGCTTGAGCTTTACTCTCATCTAAACTAGTTCAAGGAAAGAGTTTATATGCACACACAGCTGGATATAGAAATTCCCTTTACTCAACAGAGAAGTAAGAGGGGAAAGGGGCTAAAAGAGAGTGTAGAGGGATAACGGTGAGGATAGATTAAGGGAGGCAGTGGTCTGAAGTGAAAAACCACAGCTGGCATAAGTTAAATGGTGGAAAAGATGAAAAGAGGCTTCCTGGAGAAGGTAGCATCTGAGCCTCTGAGGAAAAATCAATTCATTAATTTATTAACCTGTGCGCCAGGTGCTAGGAGTAAGGACAAAGGGACGCTGTCCCACCCCTTAAGCAGCTACCATCCCATTTAAGTAGAGAAAAATAGGGTTAAAGATGTAAAAGTCAACCATATCATGTTATATACATGAGCAAATCAAGGCACAGAGAAATGAAGTGACTTGTTCCAGATCAAAAGGGCCAAGGAAAGAATCTGAACCCGGCTCCTGAGCCCGTCATTTTCCTTGATATCATGCTACCTCTTACTGACTAACCACTATGTGAATAAGAACTGCAAAATATCTGGGAAAATATGGGGCAGCTAGGTGGCACAGTGGATAAAGCGCCAGCCTTAGAGTCAGGAGGACTGGAGTTCAAATGCGGCTTCAGACACTTGACACTAGCTGTGTGACCCTGGGCAAGTCACTTAACCCCTATTGCCTCACCAAAAAAAAAAATCTGGAAAAATAAACAGAAAAGTAAAATGGTTTGTAGGTGGATACAGAAACATAGGACATCATTTCTATGCTATTCAATCGAACATGTTTTTTAAAAAGTTCTTGGTGGAGCTCTGCTGTCAGTGGGGATACTCTCTCTAGCAGTATGCATTGCCACCCATTCACACTTCCTCATTCTTTACTATTGGCATCCAGGTACTTCCAAAAGCTCTCCATGGAGCAGCTGCCCAACGTCCACATTCTGTGGGTTACCAATGCAGCATCTGGATTATCTTTCACTTGCTATGGGCCCTATCTGCCTCTTCTGATGCTCCATTTCCTGAATAACCCTTAAACCAATCTTCAATATGCTGTAGCTGTCTTACATCCACCATGTATGTCTCCACTGCCCTGAGTCTCCCATCTTTATTTTGGGGGGAATGTGGGTATTCCATATTGTGTAGACACAGGGGATCGCTGGAAAGATGCTTTTGTTCAAAGGTGGGTTTTTATGTCTGTCAGGGAACAGATGATTAGAAGTGCAAGACCTAAATGTAATTCAATCAATCCACTCTCTTCTTCTGAACGTGGGTCTAACTCCTTGCCCATCTACAGTGCCTATTCAAGATGTATGTGCTGACATAATGGACCGCATTCCCAGCTGCGTGTCAGGCAATAGGCCCATCTTCTTGCATTTGGCTTTCTCCTACTGAATTGTTAGGCTGACCACTTTGGAAAGGGAATGAATTTCATGGAGGGGGTCCTATGACTCCGGGGCTTGATGCAATCAACAAGACATCATCAGAAAATAAAAGCATTTGGAGGAGCTCAGTAGCCTATAAAGAACCCTTCTTCCACTTCAGCTGCATAAGATGTTCTGTGATGGAGGCCAATACCTTTGCTTAGCAGTCTTCTCCCTGCTTTAGACTTCACTTGCAGTACAGAACTGGAGGATTGCTGAACAAAATTCTCTCTCTGGCTGCATTTATCAAACCAGGAGAATGTTTAAAGGTGGTCTAATACTCCTTAAAAATTATCATCAACAAATGAACAACACAGTGAGTTCTTGTATCATTTCAGGCAGGAGTGGGGAAGAATGTTTTCTGTGGAGTCCTAGAGCTACCCCCCCACCCCCAATGGTGGTAAAGGGGACAGCAAGGCCTGACCCAGGCCACGTGGTGTCCAGAGAAAGGGAGGGAGGGTTCTGGGGAGAGTGAAAGGAGTCAGGTAAGAAGGTGTGAGGTTCTCATCCAGGGCCTAGAATGCGGGCAGGGTCTAAGGATGGGGATGACAGAGCTAGGACAGGGACAGTGAAGACAGAGACAAAAGGTAAGAGATAACAGAAGGGGGGAACAAGGGGAGGGGCTCTGGGCCTGAGTAGGCTCTTGTCCTGCTCCACTCTGGCCTAGGACAAGGCAGCCATCAAGATCCAGGCCTGGTGGCGGGGGACCCTCCTGCGACAGAGCCTGCTGCACGCAGCCCTCTGCGCCTGGATCATCCAGTGCTGGTGGCGGGTAGCTCACGTGCGATTAGTAGAGCGGCGTCGCTGGATAGCGCTGCAGCTCTACACAAGGCGAGAGTGGGCCGTGGTGCAGCTTCAGGCCATGGTCCACATGTGGCGAGTGCGACGGCGCTACCTGAGGGCTCAGGCCGCGGCTCGCCTGATCCAGACGCGCTGGCGCAGCTGCCTGGCCCGCGGGCTCCTGTGTGGGCACTACCAGATCACGGCCACAGGCCTGGCAATGGACATGAGGGTCTTCATTGCCTAGAGCCCGATCTTCCCTCTCCAATAAAGGATTCTGTGTGACCCAACCTCTTCCCTCCTGCCCTGCATCCTCCCCTGTGCTGCCTCAGGCACCAGGCTTAGAATCAGCAAGACCCAACGTCAAATCCTCCTCAGACACTAATCAGCTGAGTGACCTTGGGCAAGGCACTTAACCTGTTTGCCTCAGTTTCCTCATCTGTAAAACTGAAGCTAACAACAGCATCGGCCTCACAGGGTTGTAGTGAGGATACACACATACACAGCACTTTGCAAACCTTAAAGTGTTACATACATGCTGGTTATCATCCTCCTCCTCTGGCTCTCGCCAGCTGCTTCTACGTATGTCACATCTCTGTCCATCCCCAAGTCTCTCCTCCTCTCTGCTCCCATGGCTGGGAAACCATTTCCACTTCTGGGCCTCTGGTGAAGGGTGAGGCACTAAAGCTCCGCAAGGTGATGGGGACGAGAGCTGGGCATCTGGGGCCTGGACCAAGCCACAGGCTAATTTAATACAAACAGTGGGGGCAGAGAAGAGATTTAAATAGAGAGGAAAGGGCTTTGGAAGAAGGAGTCAGGAACCCGCGGCAGCAGCAGGAGGCACTCTCCGCAGGGGGATGATGCACACCGAGTTCTTGGCATCTTTGACTTGCCACCAGCGTCCCAACCTGTGGGGAGAGGGAGCACCTGAGGCCGAGGCCTCGAGGCCTTCCCTCTGCAGCTTCCTCGGCTTGTCCCCCGCCTACTTCCTTCGACTGTCCCAGCTCTAGTCCCAGCCCACTCCCCACCAGCTCCCGCCTCAGACTAGAGGGACCTGGCTAACGGGGCTCCCCAACACTACGGACCTGTGCTCCTTCCCAACGCCTGCCACCAGGAAGTCTCCCGTGCTGGAGAATTTGAGGCTGTTGATGAAGCCAACCTAAAGGGCAGGATGGAGAAGGGTGAATGGGAACCAGAATACTACCTCATTCCCATCAGTCTGAGCCCCCCATCTCCTCACCTGGGCCGACTACTCACCAAAGGGATGTCCCAGAGTGGTTCCAGCTTCCGGAAACCCTCTGAACACTGCCAGAGTCGCACAAAGGAGCTGTGAGATCCTGGGGGTGGGGAAGGAGAAAACACAAAAACTGACGGGGCCAGGTAGGGAAAGTAAGCCAGAAACCTCCAGCCCCCTGCTGCGTGACCTTTCTTTTTCAAGGCAGACACCCTGTGCCCAAGAAGGCCTAGGGGACAGCTGTCCTCAGCACTGGCCAGTTCTGCCCAACACTGTCCCAGACATTAACTCTCTTAAGACTTGAGTTGCAGAACAATTACCGTCTGCCTGGATAAAGGGGGGTTTCCTCAATTACTGTTCTCTACATCAATGAAAGGCTGTCCCCCAACCACATCCCAAACAATGATTCTACAGTCTGGCCAAACTGAATCACCCAACGGACTTGTGCCAACCTCCTCCCTTCAATGGCCATGAGCCTCACAAGTCCCCATTTCCTCCCGGCAGCGGCCACCAAAATGCCCACTACACCTTCTCTACCCTCTGTTTTTCATTCTGCCCCTTGGGGCCAGGCAGAATTCTGCTTGCTGATCAATCTTTCCCAGGAAAGCTGGGCCCAGCTCAGGCACTGCCTCCTCCATGAAAGGGCAACATTTCCCAGCTGCTTCTCTGAAGCACATTTCTCCTGGTCCATTAAAATTTCTAGCAGAACTCAAGTCACTTCTCAAAAACCCAATAAATCATTTTTCTTCCTCATGTCTTGCTTCTGCACTCCCAACCCCCAGGTTCTACCTCCTCTCCCTGACTTCTGGTCTTCACCTCATGCGCCACGGCGGTCTCAGGAGTTTGACATTTCACTGGCCAATAGCATGGTCTGGGTGGCCGTGCACCCACTGGATGCCTAAGGGCCCTTCCAACTTCCAGACTGTCCCTCAAGAGCACTTCCCTGAACACTCTGGCCCAAAGTGAATTTTCCCTCCTCTGATCCCCTAGTGCTCTGGCCATGCGTGCATCTTCTCTCTTTACCAGACTGGCAGCTCCTTGAGGACAGTATCTTATTTATCTTTGTAGCTCCCAGAGCAAAGAGTCCTAAACTGAGTACAGGGAACGTGGATGTGAGGTCAGGAGATTAATTCCAATCTCCGCATGCCCGGAGGGCACTGCTGTTGGCCAAGTAGATAACACTCCAGAGACTAATCCATGTTTCCTTAGGTCATTCCTTTCCTTTCTCTGGGGCTCAGTGTCCTCACATGCAACATAAGAGAGCTGGACTACTGCTCTTTCCACTAGAAATCCTGGGATCCCACGCCCTCTCAGGGTTTCTAAAGGAGAATACTGGACTGGGCCCAGAGGCTGAATTTCCATGAGCCTCAGTTTCCTTATTTGTAAAACAAAACAAAAAACCCTAACAACACTGTCAGCAGACTCAAAGTCAGTGCCAGAAGGAAGGCTTACAGATGAGGAAACTGAGGCACGATGGAGGCGACTACCTTGCCCCCAGGTCCTAGAGCCAGAGCTTGAACCTCAGCCTCCTGCCTCTGAGGCTCTAAGGGGGGTGGCTGCCTAGTTCTGTGGGGTCATACGCGGCTGCTCATCGCTGCAAGGGACGGCAGCCTTTCCTGTAGTTCTGCAGGAGCAGGGCCCTCACCAAGGCTCCCCCAGGACGGCCTGGGCCCACATTCGAGCAGCAGCCAGACCATGAGCACACATGAGCATCCAGGGGGTCACATTCTATGACAATCTGGAGGACATGACCAGGATGGCAAGAAGGCCAGAAACCAAACCATCTGGGCACGGGGTAAACGAGCTAAGGGACAGCTAGGTGGCGCAGTGTATAGAGCACCGGCCCTAAAGCCAGGAGAACCCGAGTTCAAATCCAGCCTCAGACCAAACACTTGACACTTACTAGCTGTGTGACCCTGGGCAAGTCTCTTAACCCCAACTGCCTAACCACAAAACAACAAAAAACAAAACCGAGATGGGCAGGGTTCATGGACATCTGCTCTGGATTATCCAAAGGGCTGCCAGGTAGAAGAGGGATCAGATTTGTCTTACTTGAGCCCCAAATTAGGAGCAATGGCAGAAGCAGCAGGAAGGCCGACTCCTGACCCTCAGAGCTGCTTAGTGTTGGAGGGGCCGCCCCCAGAGGCAGTGAGCTCTCCATCTCCTGTGGGGGAGCAGCGGGCTTCTCCTTGGGCAGAGGCTAGCAGGCCACCAGTTTGTTAGGAATTCCTACTAGACAAAGGTCTGGCCTTTCAGGTTCTATGATTTAACCAGGGCTCCTCGGACTGGGATGAGGAGAGTGAGAAGATTGGAAGCAAGTCTCTTAAGCTGTATGAGGCTCTTCATACCTCTGTCCTGAGGCAAGGGCTTTATCAACCTTCAAGGGCTAGAGACGATGAGCGCCCTTACACCTGGTGTTATGAACTCAAGGAAGAAGGCATTTTTCCAGACCTCAATTAAAAAAACCCCAAATAATAAAACAAAAACCAAAACAACAATAGAAACAACTGAAGCAAGGGGAGGCCATCAGCCTAGCCCACAAGGCTGCTGAAAGCCACTGGCCCTAAGCCTGCCCCAGAGAGGGGAGAAATCCCTGCATGGTAGTCTGGGGTTCAAACCAACCTGAGGCCACAAGGTCCGTGTTGAGCAGTGCTGTCACCGATGACACCCAGTACGGCTGCTCCAAGCCTTCTTCTCCACGCATCCCATGGGCTTTTTGTTGTAGGGTGAGAGGCCGCTTCTTGGAGAGACCCCACAGAGCCAACGAGCTTTAGACAGGGAGGTGAAGTTAGCGGGGGAGATGGAAGGCAGGAAGGGCTGAAGTGAGGGTGACCAGGCAGGGGACAGTGCATCTGTTCACATACTGGTGGGGGTGGGGAGGAGGATGTGGCTGCTGGGGGAACCCTTACCCATCCTCTGAACCAGATATCATGTGTTCCTCATTGATAAGCTGGATGCAGTCAATAGAGCCTCTGAAAGAAGAAATGGGGTTTGAGAGGAAAGCCACACCATCCCCTCCCCAGGTCCCTCCCTGATTTGGGGAGGTTGGTATGACACACATGTTCTTCCTCATTCCCACCCGCTTACTGGTGGCCGTAGAAGACCAACTGTGACTCCTCGGGAATCTTCCAGACACGGACGGTGCCATCACGGCCACCTGCTGTCACGCAGCTCTCCCGGCTCAGTCCATCCAGGGCCATCACAGCGTCCTGGTGCCCAAAACTGGGGCAAAGAGAGGAGAAAGGATCAGCCCCAAAGCAGCATCTAGGGTGCAGAGCCTCATCAAGTCAGAAGACACGCGTGATGTTGTGCTCAGGCTGCATCATCCTGGACAGGTCACTTCTCCGGGAGCTGCTTCTTTGTGGCTGGCTGATCTCTTGGGTCCCCTCCCACTCTAGCTCAATGATCCAATGTGCTAAGCCTCGCCCTGGACTCTGAATCCACTGCTGCCCTTGGGGAGCTTAACGTCCAGCAAGAAAGCCAAGACACAGGCAGCAGAAAAGTGAAATGAGAGACTGATGGGGGAGGGTGAGAGGTGTGCTCAGTGCCACTGGAGGGCACGGTCAGCCAGGGCAACCAGAGCTCAGAGCAGAGGCGGGGCTGGGCACCCCAGGGTGCATAGCAGTCAGACTCTAAAGGATGGGAAGGAAGGAAGGGGCCAGGGCAGCAGCAGCACTGCAGGGAGTGCAAACAGGTAAGAGGCGCGTTGGGGAAAGGGCAAAAAGACTGGTGGTGGCTTGGGGAGCATCTGTGCCCCTGGCTAAAAGTCACAGCCTCTCTAGGTTCCACTTTCCCCCCTCTGTCAAATGAAGAAATCTTGCTCTAAATCCTAGAAACCTCCTAACTCTGAGGCCTCAGGCACGTCCTTCCCCTCCCTGGCCCTCAGCTCCCTCCCAGCTCCTTTCCATATCACAATGCTAGGATCAATCAGTGTCAAGGACTCCGGGGAGAGGAGGCTAGAGACGAGATGGAGCCTGGGGCCAATGACGAGGAACCTCAAAAGCCTGGCTGAGGAGTTTCGCCTGGGATGCCTTCCTCCCCATGGGAAGTGCTGTTCCAGACAGCCAGCCTCCCACTCACAGGGTCTCTACGTAGGCATTCTCGGCCACGTTCCACGCCTTCACAGAGCGGTCGTGGGACGTGCTGTACAGCTGGTGGGTGCCCTTCCGAAATGCCAGGCCCTAAATGAGGCAAGGGGAGAGTCAGGTATTAGGGCAGCCAGAGCTCAGGGGAAGAGGCCAGAGTTAGACAGAAAGGGAAGAGCTTCCCTAAGGGTAAGCTTACCAGCATGGTAGGGGTACTGGCCCTGCCTGAAGACAGAAGGAAGGCTTTAATGGCCTCACAAAATCCTATTTGCAGCTAGAAGATTCTAGAACAAGCCCTCAGGAACCAGGGAGATGGGGGTCTCCTGAGCCCCACCTCTCCCGTTCCTAACCCTCTTACCGACACTGCATCCCGGTGCCCTGTGAAGGTACAGAGGTGCTTGCAGGTATCTGTGTCCCAGATCAGGATCAGCTTATTCCTGTCTCCTGTGGCCTAGGGGAACAAGAATGCACAGTTCTGGGAGGCCTCATGCCCAGCCCCCTACCTGCCCTCCCCGTCTGATGCTCCCAGCGGGCTCTCTTACCAGGTATTTGCCGTCTGAGGAGATAGCCATGCAGAGGACGTGGTCGGCGTGCCCGGGCGCCTGGCCCTCGGCTCCCTTCTTCACCCTCCGTATCTGGTGCAGCTTCTTCCCACTCTCCACACTCCCTGCAGTGGTAGGGAGGAAGGTGTAAGGAGAGAGCACTGCCGAGGGCTGGAGACTGCCTGCTGGCCCTCTTCTGATGGCAGACAGAGGAGAAAGCCGGGGCAGATATGAGAATGAGACCCAAGAGTCTCACGTTCCAGAACTCCCCACCCACTTGAATGGCCCTGGCTGCGGAGGGAGGGGTTCTGCCCCTGACTGGGGAAGGGGAAGGGAGGAAGAAAGACAGCCTGGTCTCCTGTGCACAGGACAAGCCCCACCTTGGGTGTCCCTGGTCACTCACATTTGATGATGGTGCAGTCTTTGGCTCCAGAGAAGATGGCCGAGTTGTCAGGGGTGATGACCAGGCACGTGACGGACAGCTGGTGGCCCCGAAGAACCCGGATGTCTGTGACCACCGGAGCCTGGATCTGCCAAGGAGAGGGGGCTTTGTCAGCTGGCACTAGAAGGAACAGTAAACTCCACAAGGGCCCCAAAGCTCCCAAAAACCTGAGGCTTCATTCTCCCCCGCTACGTTGGAGTGGAAACCACATGCAGGCCTGCAAGGGCAGCAAAGAAATAGAGAGCACTTCTTTGCTTGGTAGGTCAGACTGCCCCAAGTTTTATCAGACAATAATGACTGCGGACTGTTCTGGCCATTTCATGTCCATGTATCTGTTTCTATATCAATCAACCAGGAAAAGAAAGCTTCACATGTGAAGGGACAGACTGTTAGGTCCAGAATTGTCCAGAGTATCAAAATGAGGCTGCAGAAGCAAGGAGAAAAGCAGCCGATTTGAGAAAAGACAAGGCACTTAGGGGTCCCTGAAGGATCATTCAGGGCAAGCTGGTTCCACAGGTTAGTCAGCCCTTCCTGGGCTAGAAGAGTAGAGCGTCTTCTGGGGACTAAAGCAAGCATCGTGTAGTCACCAAGCTCCCAGAGAGACAGGTGTTTCAAAAACAAGTTTCTCAATGGAAACAGTTCAGCTCAGCTGGCTTCTCTAGGATGTGAGAGAGGGTGGGCGGTGGCTAGAGTAATGGACTCAGCGCCAGGTGAATATAACTACTGCTCAATGGCTGAGAAAAGAGGCCCAGGGAATGAGGAGGATTTACTGCAAGTCAAGCTGTAGACATGATTGCCTGACAATTTATTCCTTCAAGGTTCACAAAGGGTTTCTCTCAACACAGCCCTGGGAGGTGGAGGAAACAGGTCCAGAAAGAGGGAGTGCCCAGATCCCCGCTGAGTCAGGATCCCAACACCAGGCTCTCTCTCTCACTCACCTCCTTTGCCACCAGCTTCTGAAGTCGGCCTCTCTGCTCAAGCTGTGTGGGGAGAAGAAAGAGGATGATACTCTCAGGAGCCCTGTGGGCAGGGGGCAGGCCCACCCACCATGCTCAACCCTCCACTTACCACATCTTCCTTTAGACGCCCAGCCACCTGGTCATCCCCAAAGGCCTCTTCTTCAGCTTTCTCCTCCTCTGCCCAGGGCAGAACACAGACCAGGTAAGGACCCGGGGTGGGGCGAAGAAGTAATGCCCAAAGGCATCTTCACCCTCCACCCAAATTCTGCCTGGGACAGGTGCAGGGCCCAGGCAACTGCCTCATCTTCCCTCACGTTCCCCCTATGCCCCCAGGGCCCAACCCTCCCCATGGCTACACAGGCTGCCCCCTGATCTTTCCCAAGCCACTTCATAGCCTCAGTCTGTTTAAATAACTGTAGGCCCCTGGGGCTTCTTCCCTTCAGGGGGCCTATTAGAGTCTTCCCTTCTCTAACTCCCAGGGAAGTTAGCTTAGGACTTAGGCTGCCCCCCCTGCCAGGCTAAATGCCAGCACTGGCATCAATCACCCACCAGGTGGCCCAGGCCCAGCCACCCAAGGAAGTGTGGAGATGGCAGGGGATAAGGGGAGGGAGGGAGAGGAGATGGTGCTGTGGGGTAAGGCAGGTGGCTCCCAGAACCCCATGCTGGCTTCTTCACGCTGCAGGCCTAGAGGCAGCAATGCCCAGGAAAATGCCAGCAGTTTTGAATGTTCTAGTGAAGCCCAGAGAAGGCAGAAGAAGTGGCCCCCCACGCCAGGGAGGAGACACAGAATTCCCATCACATGGCCTTACCTTGCTGCCTCAATTGTTCTAAGTACAGCTTAGCCAGCCGGAGCTTCTTCTCCTGGGCAGTCTCCTCCAGCTCCTCATCTTCCTCTTCCTTTTTCCTAGTGTCCTCAGGGCTGGGGACACAGGAGAGAGTGGAAGTGAAAGAATCTGCCCCTTGCTCCAGGTAAAGTCACTTCTACAGCCAACACCTGCATATGCAGCTGCAGGCAGAGATGGGCTGGGCCCTTAGGGGAAACCCCAAGCACAGATTCAAGAAGCATTTATGGACAGTCTCTTTTCCAGGCACTGTGCAAGGCTCAGGCCACAAAGACATCCCTGAAAAGCCCTCATGGAGCATCTCTTCTATGAGGGGGAAATAGTACATACATGGAGAAGTCCATACACAGTGCACACAGAACAATACAAAGTAATCTGGGGGGTGAGAGGATGGGGCGGTTCTAATGACTGGAAATATCGTCTGTAGGGGGTGGCACCTGAGAACCTTCTGCTGTGAAGGTCTGCAAGGAGGAAGTGAGATGGAAGAGCAGTCCAGGCATGGGAACACAGACTGTGCCAAGGCAAGGGGGAACAAGCAGGACGCCGGTCTGGCTGGAACAGAGAGGGTACAAGGGGGAACAATGTATAATCTGCCTGGAAGGATAGGCTAGGGCCAGACTGTGAAGGGCTATGAAGGCCAAGCAGAGGATTTTGTATTTTATCCAAGAGGCAATGGGACCCATGGAAACTTCTGGAGCAGAGGGGTAACTTGGTGGGTCCTATGCTTTAAGAACATGAATTTGGCAGCTTTGTGGAGGATGGCTTGGAGGGGCAGCCTGATAATGACCTGAGTTAGCTTGGTAGCGGTATCATTTCCAGAGCCGGGTTACCCTTTCAATCATTCCCTCCATCCTTCTCTAATCTTCAGATCTCTATTTCGCTGGTTCTTTTCCTGCTGCCTAGAATCATATCATACCAGGTTGTCCCTAATCTTAAAAAGACATTAACCCTCAGGCTATTGTCCTATATCGTTGTTCCTTTTCATAGATAAACTCTTAGAAAAAGTCACCTGTAACCACTAATAGGCATAACTCCAAGGAGGTCAAAACAGAGGGAAAGGACCCTTAGGGACAAAAAGTATTTATAGCAGCACCTGTTGTTCTATTAAGAACTGGAAAAAAATGGTGGGTGCCCAACAATGAGGGGAATGGCTAACAAATGATGGTCTAGGAATGTAATGGGACATTGTGCTTTAAAACATTGGGGATTCAGAGAAATCTGGGAAAATGTGAGCACAACCAGTAGAATGACATACGCTATGATCACAATAACTGTAGAGGAAAGGCACTTCGAAAGGCTTCAGAGCCCTGATCAATGAAGGGAGCCAGCAGGACTCCAGAAAACCAATGAGGGAGGAAGCCTGCGTCTGACTTCTTGACAGAGAGGCAACGGACCTCCGTACACAGCGACATGTACGTTTTCAGACGTTATGACTTATTTTCCTCGACTCTAAGTATCTGTTACAAGGGAGGGCCCATGTGGGCGAGTAGCTGATCAGGAGTGATGGCAATAAGGAGGAGGAGGAGGAAGAATGGTGTCTATGAGACATTCAAAAATACTCAGAAGAGAGCAGCAGGAAGCTCACAGCAGGGCGGTTTTGTTACTACCAGGTTGGACTGCAAACACTTTCCCCCTTCAGACTGCCTTCACCTACCCCATACGTGTGTGTCCCCAGTTACTTACACCGTCACCCCATCAGAATGGAGGCTCCTTGAGGGCAAAGACTCTGGCTTTTCCCTCTCTCCTCAGGTTTTAGTACAGGCACTTAAGAAATGCTTGCTGACCGACTATTCTTCATATATTGAAATGCTGATGTTTGTTGATTTCATAATAAAAAACACAAGTGATTTGATAAGCCTCTACTGCCTCACCTCCTATTCACTTCTCAGCCCTGGCCACCTGGCTCCTGACCTTCCCACCCTCTCTCTGAGGCTAATCTTTTAACCCCTGAAGTCAATGGCTCCTTCTCAGTCTCATACTCCTGCACCCTCTCTGCTCCTCTCCTGGCTCTCCTCCTGGCTCTCCTCCTATCGTCTGATGGTTCCTTCCTCGCATCCTCTGAGGCACCACCATCTACATCCCAGGCACCTAAGTCCAGGGTCTGGGCCCTCTTCCCTCTGCTTTCTCTGATCAGCTCATTAGCTGCTGTAGGTTATGTTTTGATCTCCTTGTAAATAACTTCAGCCCCACCTCCCCAATTGCCTGGCTATCCCGTAGGCATCTCACAGAACCACAGAAAATGAGAGCTGGAAGGACCTCAGCAGGCGTTTTGTCCTACTGACAAAGTCATTCTGCCTCTGCTTGAAGACCTCCAAGCAGAGGGAGCCCACCAGTCCCACTCTGGGACCCCTCTGACTGTCGGCAAGCCCAAACCTATCTCTTTGCCACTCTCACCCCGGACTCCTGGGTCTGCTCTCTGCGACCAGATAGGCTGAGCCTAATCCCCTCCCCCCATGACAGCCTTTGGATTCTTGAAGACAGCTCACACATCCCCCATGGACTCTTCTTTTCTCCAGGCTAAACGTTCCCAGTTTCTTCAACCAATCCTCATGGGTCAGAGGCCATGGACTCAAGGCCCATCCTCACCCTTGTTGCCTTCCTATGACATTCTCCAATGTACCCAGGTCCTTCTTAAAGTGTGCTGCACAGAGATGAACACAGATGAGGTCTGGGGAAGGCAAAGACCCATGCCTGGAAGCCTCACCTCTTTATGCAGCCCAAGATCTCACTAGCTTCTTTTGGTTTCCACCTCACAATGCTGACTCATAGATCTTGCAGTCCATTGAAACCCTAAGATCCTTTTTTTGTGGGGGGGGAGCAGGGGGAGAATAACTGATATTTACCCATGCTTTCATATTTTACAAGTGTAAGATTTTTACATCTAACTATTGAATTTTATCTTACTGGGTTAGTCCCAATGCTCTATCCTTTCAAATCTTGATTTTGTCATTCAGCGTTGTTAGCTACCCCTCCAAGCTTTGTGACATTTGCTAATGTTGAGTAAGCCTTTCCAAGACACTGAAAAGAAATGTTGAACAGGACCAGGCCAGAGACCCCTGGGGTATCATGCTGGAGACCTCCTGCTACACTATTCTTTCTGCAGTTCTAGGCATGAGACTCACAAGATGACGGACCAGACATTTTCTCCAGGCTGCAATAACTCCCAATACCCCCCAAAGAGAAGTTATGTGTCAGGGGTGGAATCTGAAATGAATCCACGAGAAAGACAAGAAAGCAAAAACCCCAACAAGGTAAGAGCTGTATGAATTAACACTGGAGAATGCTCATTTTTAAGGTGTTCACTTAGTATTTTTCCTTAGCAGCCACCACACAACCACAGGACACGTAAACTGACCCATGGGCATGGGCTTGCGAGACACAGAGATTATGCTCCTGCTGCAGAGACTCTGACAGTGCACCTTACCACCCACCCAGCCCCCAATCCAACTACAATAAACTGCAGAAATTCACTCCCTCCAGTCGCATATGGAGGAGAGGAAGAGAATCCCATTTCCTTCTGCCCGGGTAATCTCCAAAGTACAGAACCCCAAGGCTGTAGAGTATCTACCCCGACATCACTGCGGCAGGAGGTCAGTTTTAAATGGTTGTACAGGGCCTGAAGGAAAAGAGGGTTAATCTTGTTGCATCTCTACTACCCTCATCCCCCCCAACTACCTAGGGCAGGGAGTGAGGCCAGTGAGGAATAAATTCCCCAACATGGGAGGAAGCTGAGGCAGCTCTGCCATCTAGCACTCAGGGGTGTACCCACCATCAAAAGGAAGGGAGTGTCCAAAAATGAGTGACAGCTGGAAATAAGGAAAACATGCAGATAAATTAATAGAGAGGCTACTAAAGTGAAGGAATCGTAAGTACTAAAGTATAAAAAGATCACAAACTTCTCTAAATAAATATTACCAGACAAAGGGCACTGCTAAGGATGATGATTTCACCCTTCAAAAAAGCGAAGGAACGAACAAGGTGAAATTCTACACCAGAGCTAATTTTCGTGAACAGTGAAGAACTGGTTTCGGATGTGAAAATGATTAGGAGGAACTGACTGCCCTTCCCAGAAACTGAGACAGAGGAGAGAAAAACTGGCCACGGTGGTCAGTAAGCATTTTTCAGCACCTCCTCTGCAGCAGGGACCACGCTAAGTGCTAGAACCTTAAATTTTGTGACGGAAGATTTTAAACGGTTCAAAGAGACTAAAATCCTACCGGGAAAGTCAGCCAGGGAGAGATGGGAAATTTCCCAGAAGGAAATTCTGAAGACATAAAGGAAAACAATTCTAATGAAGGGGAAGAATGGGGCTTGTCTTAAGAGATCGATGTGAAGGCACAGGGCACTCGCCAGCCAACTGACATATTTAAAAGGCATGTACCGAGAACCGCTGCAAAGTGAAGTACCAAGAACCTGGGATACAAGGTTTCCAGCTATGAAAGGACAGCCGCAACCAAACCGAGGGCTGTGGCCTGACAGCTAAGAACGGTCTCTGCACTTTGAAATCCAATAAAATCTTATTTCGAAATGTAAGCACCATTCTTAGCTCCTTGGCCAAACAGAAACAGGTGGCCCATCTAACCCCTGAAATAAACCATGCAGACTGAATCCCACCAGTACATAATGACCAAGCTTGGCCCCGAATGAGACCTCGGAGAAGGTCCTCCCTCCCATTTCTCCGAAGAACTGGCAGGCGAGAGGTATGGAACACTGTACCCAACATCTGACTTTTTCACTACAGTTGGCTGAACTTTTCCCTCCTCTATTTTATGGATCATTATAACGGATGGCTCTCTGGAAAGCTGAAGAATAAAGTGGGAGGTATAGGTGATATAAAAATAAAAGACACCAATAAAACTTTTTTTTTTTAATGCACAGGGGATGAACAAAAGTGTGGCATGGTCCTGTACCAATGGTGCCCTAAGTGCTACAAATGAGCTGAGGAAGCAATAAAGGTTTTTAAAACCTACATGGGGGCAGTGGAGGAAGGAGGATCAAATAAGAGATGGATGGGATGGCTGCTTGGGGCAAATGGGATGGTAACTGACAATACCTCTTCTTTTCCTTTCATTTTCTCTAACACAGAGAATAACCTTCCCACTGGAAACAAGAGAACAAAGAGAGCTAACAGGGAGCTGATACCCAAGATAAATAAGGGCAGAATAAAAGGGAATCTAGCTGCTCTAGATGAATTTGAACCACCTGACCTAGATGAATTCTACAATTCAGTACTGACAGAACTGGTAAGATGTGATTTCTGAGCCCACTGTTAATGATAATCTGAAAGATAATGGAGAATGGAAAAGATCCTACAGGCCTGGAACAGGGCAATGTCCCAAATTTTCAAAAGAAAGAGAAGAAAACAGTCTTCAAACTATGAGACAGAGAGCTTGACTTGGATTCCCGGGAAATTCCCAAATGTTTCATGAACATGTAAGAAAGAAAGTGAGAATGACCAAGAAGCAGCATGGCCTCATCAAGAACAAGCCACGCTAGGCTAGCCTTATGGCCTGCTGTCACATGGTCACTAAACAAGCAGTTTGAGAAATGCCACAGACATAGTTTATGCAGAGCTCAGTAAAGCATCTGCTACAGTGCTTCTCACCATCTCTGTGGAAAAGGTGGTGAGATGTGGACAAAAAGGTAACACAGAACCAGAATCAAAGTGCAGCTGTTAACGGCTCAAAGTCACCTTGGGCAGGAGGTCTCCAGGGGAGGGCCGCAGGGATCTGTGCCTGGCCCTGTGCCTCGATGTAGAGAGGGGACGGGAGGGACCTCCTGGTGCACAGCCTCTATTTTCTCAGTAAAACAGGAGGTGGGGCACTCTACTGAGAAAGTGAGGGACAGGGGAGGGTGTAAGGCCCGAGGATAGTACTAGGTCTCTTTCAAACTGCTGTCTAACCATGCCTCACCTACCCTATATTTTTTGAAGCTGATTTAAAAAAACAGCCCCAACTGTAGACTTGACACTGCAGAACCAAGCTTGGTCAGAGTGCTTCCCGCTCTGTAAGCTGTCCTCCATCAGAGCGCACACAAGTCTGTTTGTCCCCCTTACAAAGGCAAGCTGTTTCACATCTCTGCGCTGAGAGGCATCAGCCATGGCTATCCTGCTCCTGCTCAGGCCATTAGCTTGCTCTTTCCCATTGCTGTTTTATTTTATACTTCTGACCCCACTTTGAGATGCTCTCAGAAAACTGGAGCTCCTCCCAGCTGTTTATTTAATCAACTTGAGCGATCCGACCAATAATCAGAGAGGGTCCTCCTTCCAGACAGCAGACATTTTTCATGTTGTTTTTTGCATTTCTGGCACCTAGCATACATAGTAGGCACTTAATAAATGCTTGTTAATTAACTGACTGACTACAAACTCAAAATGAATCAGCAATAGGGTGTGGCATCAGCAATAGGGTGTGGCAGCCAAAAATGCTAATGTTGCTGCATTAAGAGGTAACAGTTTCTGGGAATGAGGAGGTGGTATCTCTCTGTGCCCTGGTCAGAC
Source organism: Phascolarctos cinereus (assembly GCF_003287225.1). NCBI lineage: Eukaryota > Metazoa > Chordata > Mammalia > Diprotodontia > Phascolarctidae > Phascolarctos > Phascolarctos cinereus. The sequence continues at coordinate 84,142,481 of NW_027555847.1, read as the reverse complement.
CACACTCTCAACTTCAATAAGGGAGCTGGGTGGTATGGTGGACAAAGCTCTGGACCTGGAGTCAGGAACATTTGAGTTCAAATTTGGCTTCGGGCACCAGCTGTGTGACTCTGGGCAAGTCACTCGTCCCATGTCTGCCTCAATTTCCTCAAATGTAAAGTGGGGTAATACCAGTCCTGCCCTCTCAGCTGAGAGGGTTAAATGGAATATCTGTTAAGTACTTAGCACAGTGCTTGGCACACAGCAGGTACTTAATAATGCTTATTTCTTTCCCTCCTCCCTATGATCTTTCTGGGTACCAGTGTAAGCACACTGATAAGCTGAAGAGCATCCTGAACAGGGAGACCCGGATGGCGAAGAGGCTCAAATCCATTCCCTACATAAGGATCAAATGAAAGAACTGAAGGTGTTTAACCTGGAAAAGACTCAAGGGAGATGTCAACGTTGCCTTCAACTACCTGGAGGGCTGTCAGGTGGAAGAGGGATCAGACTTGTTCTGTCTGGCCTCCCCCCAAATTGACCACAAGACTCAGATCTAGCACTGGGAAGGGATCTTGGGGGCAATCAAGTCCAACACCTCCAATTTACAAATGAGGAAACTGAGGACTACAGAAATGAACTCTATAGCCCAGAATCACAAAGCCAGCGAGTATTTCTGAGGTAGAAGTCAGTTCCGGCCTTCCTGACTCCAAGCCCAGAGCTTAATCCATTATAGCACATTGCCTCTGGGTCTCCCTGCTTCCAATTTCTCTCCAATCTATCCCTATCAAGGTTAAAACTCTGACCATGCCACGCCCCTGCTCAAAAGCCTCCGGCCTTTCCAATGAAAGATAAACTCTGTTTCAGCATCTAGAGCCCTCCACAATCTGGCCCCACCCTGCCCTTCCACACTTCTCATCACTCCCTATCTCAGGTGCCCCAGTTCCCATCAAACTGGCCTATTTGCTGTTGCACACAGAGGATACCCACTTCCTCCCTCGGTGCCCCCACAGAGGTTCTCTTCCCTCCTTCTCTCTGCCTTTTGGAATCCCCAGCTATCTCTAAAGGCTCGGATCAGGGACTATTTCCTGCACAGCTGCACTATTTCCTCCTGACTCCTGGACTGGCTAAGACTCCTCCTCCAGTTTCCTGTCCCTACATATTACTTGGTATACACTTTTGTGTCATGGGTTGGATGAGCTGGTCCCCACACCGGCCATCCATCAAGGAGGGCCTGCGACATGATGGGAAGCCATGCACAAGAGTAGAACAAGATCGGCAGGCAGGAACGGGCCACCTTCCTTTCTGAGGTTTCCTTCCGTCTAGTCCAGGCCTGTACTTACTGCTCTCCAAAGGATTTCCAGTGGCTTGAGAAAAATGTAGAGGAAAACATTCTTTGTACATAGAGGAGATGCTTTGGCGGGCCCCAAGTTGCACAAGCCTGATCTAGTCTGTATATATCTTGTAAGCACCTAGTTACATACTCTCTCTCTCTTTTTTAGGATAGGCAATAGGGTTAAGTGACTTGCCCAAGGTCACACAGCTAGTAAGTGTTATGTGTCTGAGGCCGCATTTGAACTCAGGTCCTCCTGAATCCAGGGCCGGTGTTCTATCCACTGCCACCTAGCTGCCCCTAGTTACATACTCTCCCTCATTAGAATGTAAGATTCTCAAGGGCAGGGATAGCAGGTACTTTGCTTTGTATCTCGGCACTTAACACAATGCCTGGCACACAGCACGTGCTTAATAAATGCTCAAGTGATTTGCAGTGCACTACCGTTACTATATCATAAGAGGACAGATCTTTCAAGTATTTAAGTGTATGCCTTTTACTTACTTATCTTTGTAAAAGCTGTATCCCCTCCTCCCTGTAAAAGGTAAGTTCCTTGAGAGGAGAGCCTGTTTCATTTTTGTCTCTGTATCTCAATCACAGAACACAGAAAAGAAACTGAATACCTACTTGCTGGACTGATCTTGAACAAGTCACTTCCACTTTTGCAGAACTTATTTTCCACCTTGTACAAGGAAGGATTAAACTTGATTCATTCTTTTAACAAACATTTATTAAGTGTTTACTATGTGCTGAGGGCTAGGCTAAGTGCTAGGATACAAAGAAGGGCAAAACCCATAGTCCCTGCCCTCAATTCTGATAACAAAACCAAAAATGTAACATGCAAAAAACCGTACATACAAGATACATACAGTATAAATGGAAAATAATTTCAGAGGAAAGGCACTAAGCAGCGGAAAGGACAGGGAAAGGCCTCCTGCAGAAGGGGAGATCTGAGCTGACTACTGAAAAAAGCCAAGAAGTGAAGGCGAGGACTTAGAACACTCCAGGCGTGGCAGATGGAATGTCATGTTTGAGGAATAGCAAAAAGGCCAGTGCTGCTGGATCAGAGAATATGCAGAGGTATGAATAGTTAAAAGTAGAAGGGGTCAGGTTGTAAAGTGTTTTAAAAGCCAAACTCAGGATTTTATAGTTATTTTATATTTAACCTGGGAGGTAACAGGGAGCCTTTGGAGTTTCTGGATTGGGGGGTGGGGGGATACTAGGAATGAATGGCTTGGTCAGACTTTAAGAAGACCTTTTGACAGCTAAGTGGAGGACAGACCGACGTTAGGAAGAGACGGCTGGGAAGATGGAAGAGGATGGTGCTCTCAAAACTAACAGGAAAGTTTAAAAGAGGGGAGGGTTTTGAGAAAAGATAATGAGGTTTTTTGGACATGCTGAGTTTGAGGTGTCTACAAAAAAACTGGAGGTCGAGAGAGGGTCAGAGCTAGATAAAAAAAAATCTGAGAATCATCCACGTAGAGAAGATAACTGAACTCACAGATGCTAAAGAGATGACCAGGTGTGACAGTACATAGAGAGAAGGGAAGAGGGCCTAGGCCACTTGGGGAACCATGTGTAGGTTGGAAGAAGATCCAGCAAAGAAGACTTAGAGCAGTGAGAAAGGTAGGATGAGAATTAGAAGAGATCAGTGTCACAAAAACCTAGAGACTATTCATCGGTAGCCCTAGAGAAGATCATCATTAGAGGCAAAAGGTAAAGAGGTCAAGAAAGAGATTGAGAAAAAGCCATTAGATTTAGCGATTTGGTAACTATTGGTTCATTCAAACTAGTTAGTGTTCAACTTACTAAACATTTATTAAGTACCTAACATGTGTGTCCCCTGAGATGGGCCAAGGAATCTGGAGGCCAGCAGGTGGTAGGTGTTGGGGATACAAAGACAAAAAAAAAAACTAAACAGTTTGTGACCTCAAGGAGCTTAAATGTGAGGGGGAGTAAATAACATATACAAAGAAAATGCATATTTATACACACACCTACACATATAAGTATACACACAGAGGGGTAAACAACATGCACAAAGAATTGTACACACACACACACACAGTAATTTGCAAACCTTAGAGTCAGAGCACTGGACCAGGAGTCAGGAAGATCTGAGTTCTCCTCCAGCTTCAGAAACTGTCTTACCCTGGGCAAATCACTTAACCTCTGTCTGCCTGCCCCCCTGTCCTCATCTGTAAAGCGAGATCACTAACAGCACCTAACTCGAAGGGTTGCTGTGAGGATCCAACGAGACAGATATACTCTGGAAAGCGCTTTGCACATCTTAAACATTACAAATACACTCTAGCTACTGCTACTTCTGAAGTGGGGGTGGGGGAGGTGTGGAGCAGAGATGGGCTTTGAAGGAAGCTAGGGGAAGAAGGGGGTACACTCCCGGCATGGGGGCCAGGAGACCCTGGGATGGAAGGTCACGTCCGGGGGGCCATCGGCCAGGCGGGAAGCAGCCCCCTCGGCCCCAGCCCGCGGCCCGGCCCGCATACCTCTCCGGCTCCGAGTCGCTGGAAATCTCCTCGCTCAGCTTGGGTCTCTTCTTGGTACCTACCTTGGCCCGGGCCGGCTCCCCCTCAACGTCGGGCTGCCAAGAAAAGGGCCCCGCCCCCCGGTCAGAGGCTATGTCCGGGGGCAGCCGCAGGCTACGACCCCCGAGGGTGGCTGAGAGTGGCGAAGCGGGGGCCCAGGGGAGGGGGAGGAGCCCGGGCTGAACGCACCCGCTGGAGAAAGTTCACGGCCTCACCTTCCGCCGCCGCTTCCCCGCACCCGGGCCCGCCGGCCTCCCCCGCTTTCCCGAGGCCGCTACAGTCGCCGACATGTTGCCTCCACACTTCAGCCTAAGCGGCGCGAAGCTCACGTGGTGGCTGACCCGGAAGGCCTGGGCCACGCCCCTTATTCGCTGATAGGATCCTGCCTCATGGCCCCGCCTCTCTTCTCCCCTCATAGGACCCAGCTACAGCTATGGTCACGCCTCTGAGACTCTCATAGGTCAAGGGGAGGAGTATGGCCACAGCCCTTAAAGGGGCGGGCTTTTCTGCCCCTAGAGGAAGATGTAATAGGAAGTTCGTCGCAACCGCTTCCTGCTTCAGGGACTATTGCGCATGCTCGCTACCGGGACGAGTCTGGGAAGGGACAAGGAGGGGGAGTGAGAGGAACAGGGCTGCTGTGCTTCCGGGGAGCAGCTTCTAGGGGGCGCCCGAGATACACCCCGGGGTTTTGTTGGCCGCCAGGGACTTGGGGGAGGAGAGCGGGACATGCTACTGGCTACTGACGAGCCTGGAATGAGCCGTACGTGGCGCCTAAGCACAGAGGCTCCTGGAGAGAACGATGGTGCCAACTGGGCACGGGAAAGAAGCTTGGGCTTGACTGGTGTGTGGTCAGCAGGCACAGAGAACATGGCTGAGCCTGGCAGTGACCGCAGGGTGCCTGAGCAATGCCCACCAGACAGGAGGGACCCCCAGGGTGACAGGGAGAGCCTGGGGTGTTGACAGTGTCAGCTGGGCACTGGGGTGACGGGGCAATGCCCACAGACAGGAGGGACCCCCTACATGAGGAGAGCCTAGGGTTGTTGAGAGTGTCAGCTGGGCACTGGGGTGACGGGGCAATGCCCACCAGACGGTAGGGACCCCCAGGGTGACAGGGAGAGCATGGGGTTGTTGATAGTGTCATCTAGGCACTAGGAATGTTACCTGGGAGCGATGCCACCCCTTCCAGGGCAGAACACCCCACCCAGACACTTATACGCTTCAGTATGCCCTAATCACCCTCCTCCCCCTTGAGGACAGGAAGCAACAATAAAAGGGGTGTGCCAGTCTCTGAAGGTCCTCCCTTGGCCCAAAGGGCATGTTAATAAGCCCAGGACCAATCTATTATTGAGGGACCAGCTGGGTTCTATCCTTCCCTCTTGGCCTCCCCAGCATGTGGGCTGCTGGGGCTGCCTGTTGCCCAAGGAGCCTGGTGGCCCCTCCTACTGCCTGAAATGCCTACTGAGGTCACCCTGGGACTGGAGGGGGGGGGGAGACAGGAGGAGGGTGGTGGAAGGTCTGGGGGAGGAGAAGCAGCTGCTGAAGCCCTACCCTAGTCTTGCCTTGCCCCACAACCCCAGAAAGAACTGGCTGCCCAGAGGTGAGTGCCAGCAGCCCCACCGCAGGGCACCCCAAAAAACTAGGGTGGGCAAAAGCTAGAGGTTGTTGGAGGAGGGGAGTGTCTCAGACACTGACTCTAGGGCAAAGACTCTGGGTGGGCATTACTGGGGTCGTGGGGGGGGGGGGGAGAGGAGGGATAGTGGACACAGCCCTGGGCCAGAGAGATAGGCTTGACTTCCTGGGTCTAGGTTGGTATGACTGTCATGCCCACCTTCTCTCAGGATCCTAGATGGGAAGGGAACCCCTCCCAGCAGCCCCACCACAGGGCACCAAAAATAACTGGGGTGGGCAAGAGCTAGAGGTTATTGGAGGAGGAGAGGGTCTCAGACACTGACTCTAGGGCAAAGACTCTGGGTGGGCATTACTGGGGTCGTGGGGGGGGGGAGAGGAGGGATAATGGACACAGCCCTGGGCCAGAGAGATAGGCTTGACTTCCTGGGTCTAGGTTGGTATGATTGTCATGCCCACCTTTTCTCAGGATCCTAGATGGGAGGGGAACCCTTCTGTCCCCTCTACTTGAGCCGTCTGCCCCCCACCACTCCAAAAGCTACCTCCCCCTAGGCTTACCCCCCTGCCCCTCTACACACACACACACACACACACACACACACACACACACCCCTTCTTCCTGCACTGTCTCATCCAGTGATTCAGCCCCATGCCTGTGCCAAGCCTAGGGTAGCTGAGCATTCCTGGAATTGACAGAAAAGTGGAGAAGTCAATGTGGGCCAGGCCCAGATATCATGGGGAGGATTTTGTGAACTAGGAAACAGAAATAAAAATTCTTTCCATGTGTGGGGCTAGTGAGGAAACCTCTTCCCTACAGATAGGAGCCCAGTTTCCTTTAAAAGTGATGTCTCCCTACTACCAAGTTCCCTTTAACCCCTCACAGTCTAGACTGCATGGTTCAGAGTTCTTTTGAAGCCCAGGGTTTGATGCTACCACAGAGATGGTGTCCAGCCTCCCAGTCTCAGATCCCCAGGGAGGTAGAGACATGACTTTAGCCTAAGATTAACCCTTCCTTGCCCACAGCCAGAAAGGTATGACTAGGACTATCAGGTTTATGGTTTTCATTCATAAAATAAGTATTTATTAAGCATCTAATATACCCTGTACCTGGTGCCTAGGAAAATACGAAGACAGTCTCATGGTGCTCACAGGCTAACGTACAGTAATCACTGTACACGAAACTCTCTGGCCTTCCGTCTGCGGGTCTCTAACCCTAGAGTACTGAATTTATCCCAGAGACCTGAGTTCAAATCCAGACTTAGACACTTACTAGGGATGTGACCCTGGGCAAGTCACCTAACCCCATTACCTCAAAAAAAAAAGACATGAAGCAGCTGAAGAGATCATTTTTAGTGGAGGATCTAAGACCATAGGTCTGCAGCCATTCACTTTCAGCTTCCTTGTCTGTAAAACGAGGCTAATGATACCTACCTCACAGGATTGTTGTGGGGAATCAGATGAGAAAATTATGTAACGTGCTTTGCAAACTTTTAGATGTCAGCTACCATCATCGTTATCCTCATTATGCCTAGGTGTTATTATTATCTTTTTTTAATAGATGACAACACTGAGCTTCAGAGACTGAACTATAGCTAGTGAATGGGAGATTGGAACTCAGGTCTCCTCATTTCAAATCTAGTGCTCTTTTTTATCCAGATTGCCTATGGAAATCCTTGTAAGGGGAAGGATGCCTCTGTAATAATAATCATTTGTTGTTCAGTTGTTTCAGTCATGTTTGACCCTTTGTGACCCCATCTGGGGGTTTTCTAGGCAAAGATACTGGAGTGGTTTGTCATTTCCTTCTCCAGTTCACTTTACAGATGAGGAAACTGAGGCAGACTTGCCCAGTGTCACACAGCTAGTAAGTGTCTGAAGCCAGATTTGAACTCAGGAAGACTCATCTTCCTAACTCCAGGCCGGGCACTCTATCCACGATGCCACCTAGCTAACAACAACAATAACATTTAATGATGCTTACTATGGGCCCACAGGAGTACTGTGCAATGTGCCGTACAAAGATCATCTCACTTGATGGGATGGAAAGTGCTATTATTATTCCCATTTTACAGATAAATAAACTGAGGCAAACAAAGGTTAAATGACTTGCCCAAGGACACACATCGAGTGTGTGTGAGGACAAATTTTAACTCAGGTCTTCCGACTCCAGGCCCCCTGGAGCTCTGGCACCACCAAAGACAAGGAGGTGCCTACTTGGGCTGCTACAGAGGGTGCATGTTGGGGAAATGATTGGAAAGGCAGGAGGGGATTGATGATAGAATAACTTGGAGCAAACCTAGAGAGGGTCTGATCCAAAGGATCATAGACTTAGGGATGGAAGGGACCCTAAAGACTGTCAAGTTCAGCCCCCTCCTTTTATCAGTGAGCAAAGTAAGGCAAGCAGAGGTGGTCCCTTGCCCAGGATCACGCAGCTAATATGTATCTGAGAGAAATGTTCATTTTCTATTAATAACCCATTATTAATTAGGATCCAGGCTTTTTTATTTCCTCATTCAGGGAGCAGCCCCTGCAGACCAGGCAGCCAGTCTCTTAAGGGCATGACTAATAGATGAGATTGCCCTAAGTCTCTGGGAACTTGCTCATGCGTCTTGGGCAGGACCCCACCCAACTAGGAGACCTTACTTCTGTTCAAAGTGTAGACAGAATCTAATCTAGGTGAATTTGTGCCCTTTGGGAATAAGCCCACGTCCTTGTACCCCTCCATTGGAGTTTAGGGTGACCCATGGGGTTCGTGAAGAAGAAAACCAACTGGAGTGGTCTGGGTAGAGATGGATTCCCCTGTCCAGACTGTTGGAGGTGGCTGAGTCTCATGATCAAGCCATGTTCCCAGCAGAAGCTGGAGACTTTTAGCTCACTTTCTCATTTAAATGTCTACCAATCAGGGTCGATTTCTCCTGTCAGGGGCATTCCCTTTCATAAAAATATTTATGGCATTCAATGTCTTAACTATCAATTTGTTGATTATTAGCTAGCCTAATTAACAAATTGATTATTAATTACCCAGAAATTGTGTCTCTCAGGCTTTTCATTCATCACATATTGGAGGCAGGATTCAAATTCAGACCTTCAGGGCAGCTAGGTGGCACAGTGGATAGAGCACCGGCCCTGAAGTCAGGAGGACCTGATTTCAAATCCAGCCTCAGACCAAACACTTGACATTTGCTAGCTGTGTGACCCTGGGTAAGTCACTTAACCCCAATTGCCTGGAAAAAAAAACAATCAAATTCAGACCTTCCTGGCTCCAAGGTCATTCTCTGGCCACTAGACCACACTGTCTCTCATAAGGCAGGGGCGGAGGAGTTTCTGAACACTCTCTTCCTCAATGGCTCCTAAGCGCAAGGCAGCTTCTGTAAGCACTGGAACACCCAAGAAGAAGAAAGCAGAGGCAGAGATCGACTTGCGCTCAACCATAGAGGCCCTTAACGCTGCCCCCAAGGAGACATGGAAGGCTCGGGTGGATTCCATGTGCCCACTCAGCAGCAACCCTGCTGTCCAGGTGGGCCCAGTCCGTAGGGTGGCTCACTCCTCTTAGGAGCTGGTGAATGGCTTTGCCCTGGGCCTGGGGGCTTGGCCGAGGGAATTGGGAATTGGGAGCTGTCAATCTCTTCTTTCAATGAATCAAGCAGGCCCTGAGATTAAGGAAGGGCAGAAGCCTCTGGGCCCCAGGTGGGGGGTTTAGAAAGGAGAATATTCCAGGACCCCTGGATCCATTCCCAGCCTTCAGTAGGGCATGAGGCTCACAGCAGAAAGAGAGGGAAAGAAGGCTGTCTGATGGCCACATCTCCGCTGAAGGCCGGCTGCGGGTGAGCCCTGACGCTGGGGCTCTCTACCCTTCTTCCCTGCCTCTGCCCCCAGGTACATGAGGATTACGACTGTGCACTGAACCAGACCAACATAGGAAACAACAACAACAAATTCTACCTCATCCAGCTGGTGGATGACAACGGTCATTACGGCTGCTGGAACCGCTGGGGTCGTGTGGTGAGTGGCCACCATGGCTGGGCGTCTAAGCGGCACCGGCTCACGCGGGTGGCCTGAGGACCCTGGCCCTCCAAGTGGGCTGTCAGGGGAAGGGGTGGAGGGAGCCCAGGGCCGGAACAGAGCACGATGCCTGCCTTCATCTGTCCAGGGGGAGACGGGCCAGTCCAAGCTAAAGTTTTTCCCCTCCTTGGATGAAGCCAAGCAAGACTTTGAGAAGAAGTTCTGGGAAAAAACTAAGAACCGCTGGGCCGATCGGGACAACTTTGTGGCCCACTCGGGCAAGTACACACTCATCGAAGTGCAGGCTGATGATGGTGAGGAAGGCCAGGAAGGCGCGGTCAAGGTGAGTCCCACCCAAGTATCTCCCCTGGCATTCTCACTCAGCACCCTAGCCGGAAACCTAGGGGACCCCCTCCTAGTCATAGCAGGAGTGAATCAAAGCTGCGTACAGAGAGCCAAATAGAGTGCTAGGCTTGAAGTCAGGGAGAGCAGATGTCAAAACCTGCCTCAGACGCTTCTAACTGTGGCACCCTGGGCAAGTCACCCAGCTTCTCTCAGCCTCGATTTCCCCATCTGTAAAATGAGGGTGTCTGAGTGGATGGCCTCGTGAGCCCATGCTGGGTCCTCTGCTGTGAAGCAGACACCATAGGAGCAGAGTCTACACTCCTTGGATGATGGTACAGGCAGGGCTTTCATGAACAAAGGTTGCAAAGTGCTTTCTATAGGCTGCTGTCAAGGCAGCATGCGCTATGCACGAGATGCTAGAGGGGTGGATTTAGAGACAGGAAGAGCTGGGTTCAAATTCCACTCTGGCATTGTGTGACTGTGGACGTTACCTCTCTGAGCCTCAGTTTCCTCATCTCTAATAATAATTTGCATCACTAATTCCTGTAATAGCTGCCTTCAGAGAAGTTTTGTTAAGTTCAAATGAGATCATGCCCCCCAACACCTGAATAATGTGCCTTGTATACTTCAAAGCCTTACAGAAATGTTATTATTATCATTTGATCCTCACCAGGAGGGAATAGGCCCTCCCTACAGGTATTATGATCTCAGAGAGAGGATGTGACCTGCTTGGGGTCATCCAGTCAGTCAGCAGTTGAGGCAGGACTAGAACCCAAGTCTTCTGGTTCCAAGACTAGCCCGACTTCTTTTCTAGCATACTGCCTTGGGCAGTTTTTGTTCACTGCCTCAAAGAGGGCCTGGTTGGTGTGGGTCCTGATGCCAGCTTGGGGGCCCCCTCCTCTTCCTGTATGAGGTCTGTGACTCACTCCAGTGGGGGCTGGGGCCACAGCAGAGACAGGGGCAAACTGGGCTCCAGTCCCACCCAGGCTGAGGGTTCTCTGCTGGGGGAGGAGAATCCTCTCTCATAGAAAAGAAGCTCTTTGAGGCCAAGACCCTAATTTTCTTTACTTTGAATCCCCAGTGCCTAACACAGACCCGAGCCCACAGAAGGCACTTAAGAAATGCTTGTTTGCTCGACTGAACCCTGGGAAATCGGCTAGAGACCAGCATGCAGTACTTTCCCTATGGTCTCCTGTCCCCTCTGACCTAGGCAGGGCCCTGCTGCCTGGTCTGTGGCACGAGGCCCATTGACTACCCCACTCCTTCTACCCCCAAGTTTCTCTCTCCATCTCTTTGGTTTGAGCCTAGTATTCCAGGGTCTAGATCTCATTTCAGATGAACGACACACATTCATTAAATGTCTGAATTAGGTGCTAGGGATTCTCCAATAGAAAGATAAAAAGGAAATAACCCTTTCCCTCAAAGAACTTACATTCTCCAGTGGGGGCGGGGGGCAGGGGACACAATACGTAGAGATAAGTAAATACAAAGTATGTGCAGAATAATTCAAAGTAATCTCAAGAGGGAAAGCATACTAAAAACTAGGGGAATGTTGTTTGTCCTTTCTCAAAGAGGATCAGTGACTTCAGGAGGGTGATGTCTTGACTTGCAAGTGAATTGGATTTAAGTGAGGGGGAGCTGGCTGTGCAAACTCACCTGCCTCATTTTCTCCTCCAGAGTCATCTTAGTCCAGCAGCAAGACATAGGTCAGGATGACTGATGATGGCCCAAATGCAATGGGAAACCCCCGGCCTTTTAAGCTGAGGTCTTTCCAAGTTTCAGTTTCTCTGAGGCAACACCCATTCAGTGACTAAAGGCTTTGAGGCAAAAGAAAGCCTAGTTTGACTTCCCAAAAGAATCAGTCTGGGAGGGGAAGACACTCAGAGTTTCTGGCAAGAACAGAAACAGTTGCTATTTACAGTTGTTCTGAGCCATCAAAACCCAAACAATAAGCAAGTGAGGCTTGGGCTGGGACCTATTATTGGCCAATCGTTGAGAGCCAGAGCGATTTGGGTTTAAAGGCATAGTGGAGTAGCTCCATTTGAATCCCAATGGGCATTATCAAATTATCTGAGCTGTTATTTCAAGAAATCATGAATGAAAACTACATGAGACAAAAGAGTTAATTTTTCCAATTTTAGGGGGGAAAAGATAGAAAATAAATAAATGGGGAGGATGGAAATCTAGCCCTCAACCCCAAGATATAGGAAGAGGAGGAAGAGGAAGGAAGGAAATAGCAGTATTGCCCGACTGGAGCTGGCTAAGTGGGTGTGGGGTATAACTACTACTACTCACAGATTGTTGTTTTTCTTTCTTTTTCTTTTTTTTTTTTTCCTTTGGTAAGGCAATGGGGTTAAGTGACTTGTCGAGGGGTCACATAGCTAGTGTCAGATGTCTGAACTGGATTTGAATTCAGGTCCTCCTGACAAGAGTGATATCTTGCCTTGCAAGTGAATTGGATTTAAGTGAGGCAGGGCTGTGCACTTGAAGATTTTTGGGTAGAGAAGTGACATGGTCAGATCTGTGTTTTAGGACTGTCCATTTGGTAGTTGTGTGGACAGACTGGAGAGAAGAAGCAGTTAGGAAGCTCTGGCAATTAGGGTTAGGGTGAGTCTCCAGGTGAGAGGTGATGAGGACCTGAACTAGGGTAGAGGCTGTGTTCTTGGAGAGAATGATAAAAGAGATATTATGGAGCTGGAAGAATTGAGTGATAGGACGAGCCTCCCTTGCTCTCCTGGGCCACCACATCTCCTCTTCAACTACTACCTGTCTCTGGAAAACTTCTGTTCTTCTGTAGGCCTGCTGCCAAGCTTCTGGGGCTGCTGTCCAGGGTAGGGGTGGGTGCTTTTTAAATATTTAACAACTAGTTCTCTAAAAAATGCAGGACACTTTTAAGTTTAATCTGCATTATTAATATTTTTTTCTATCACTTTCTTAAGAGCTCCCACTGTCAACAAAACAATAGATCAAGTCTTGATTTGTAAAGTTTACTATGTTCAAGGCATAAGTGCTCACATTGAAAACTTAGCAATCAGGTTCAATCTTGGCTCCAGCACATCCCTGGGTGTCTGTCAAGCCTTCCTGGGACAAAATGAAATAAAGGATCATAGAATCCTTTGAAAGAACCCTAGGGATCACCTAGAATCCAGCCCTGTCCTTTTACAGAAGGGGCAATACAAGAGGGAGAGGGAGAGTGACTTGTCCAAGCTCACAAAGCTGGTAAATGGCCCAGCTGGGACTGAAACGGGGGCCCTCTGACCCCGTACTCACTGACTTTTCATTTAACCACAAGGAGCTTTAGACCTTTCCCCGAATTACTGAAAACCCACAAGAGGTACAGAAGGCCATATCAAGTTCAATATTTAGACTCCGACTGGAGCCCAAGAGTAAGAATAGAGGTAGAGGAGTTAATGAGTTTATTAGTGGAGTGGGGTGGGGGAAGTTGTATGTGGTTATTTATTATTCCAACATTACAGAATCTCAGAGTTTGAAGAGATGTCTCAGCATCTGTTGAGGGGAGCAGGAATGGAGTATCCCCACTACATACATATCACACACGCATGCATCCCATCCCATCCCATCCCATCCCATGCCATACCATACATGCACACCCAACCAGCCTTCTTGTGGCACAATGGGAAGTGGGATGGATTTGAAGTTAGAAGGCTTGGGTTTGAATCCTGGCTTCAATACTACAGCTTCCTCTCCTGGCCTTAGTTTTCTCATCTGCAAAATGGGGAGGTTGAATGAAATGGCCTCTAAGTCCTCCTTAAGCTCTAAATCTGTGATTCTCTGACCTCCAGTGAGAGGGAGCCAATACACACCTATAAACATCTGCTATGTGTCAGGCATGGAGCTAGGTAGGCACTGGGGGCCAAGAGAATGGAACCCTGAAAAGCAAAGCAGTCTGTTCTACTTTGGGGTCACTCTAAATGTCACAAAGACTTTCTTTAACAGCTCACCCAAATATACTTCTTTGCCACTTCCCCTATTGCTCCTTGTTCTGTCCTTGAACATAGCAAATCTAATCCTTCCTCCTCCTGATGGCCCTTCAAACATGTGAAGACTACTGTCATGTTCCCTTAAATCTTTAGCTTCCTTCCGATGTTCCTCAGTTGGCTTTCTGAGTTCAAATAGAATAAAACTTTTTCTCTTCCTTGTGACAGCCTTCAAATATTTGAAGCCAGCTATCTCCCCCTCACCCCAAATCTTTCCTGAGTAAATATTCCCTTTCAACTGACTTTTGCATGACCTGGTCCCCAGTCCTCTCCCCATGGCAGGCATCCTTTGGATGGCTGCTCTATTTTATGGTTGCAAGCACAGGGTATTGGGGGTTAATCTCTACAGAGGATCCCTCTTTTATGGGTTGATTCTCCCACAATTCAGAAGTTGCTTAGACTCCATCCTTGAGATTGTGAAATGAAAATCTGTTGGATAGTCATTTCTAGTCTGACCCTGCCATTCGCCCTGCCGATTCAGAGAATTTACTTTACCTGCTTTTCTGGGCATAGAAAAATAGTGCTCAGGCCTATTAATTTGGAAACTCAAATGGTTCCCTGGAATGAGGTCTTTTCAAAGTGCAAGAGATGGGTTTTCTCAACTTTTCTTCAGCTTTAGTGCTTGGTTTCCTTGAACATTTTGTTCTGATCTGAACTTAAGGTTTCTTTTTTAAAAATGTTTTATTAAAAACTTAATATTGGACATCAATAAAACCACCTAAATCTGTTTAGTAACCATTTAAAGTTAATTGATTTCAATGAATAAAAATAACTTTTTATTCTTTTTTTTTCCCCCATGTCTATTACTACCTACCAACACACTTCCCTCCTACTTTGAGTAAACGCTATATAACAAATAATAGTATAGTCAGGCAAAACAAATCAGCACATAAGCACATGAGCCATGCCTGGGAATGTATGTCTGGTGTGATACGTCTATGCCAAAGTGTGGAAGGTATGTTTCATTCTCAGACTTTTGAATTCATATTTGGCATCTGCTTTGGTCAGAGTTCTGAGGTCTTTCAGAGCTGTTTCTACTCACAATGCTGTGATCATCAAGTAGATTGTTCTCTTGGTTATGTTCACTGCTGTTGGCATTAATTCACATAAGTCTTTCCATATTTCTCTGAATCCATCATAATCCTATTTTCTTAGAGCATAATAAAATCTCATTATATTCGTGTACTACAGTTTGTTCAGCCATTCCCCAATTGATGGACACCTATTTTGTTTCTAGTTCTTTGCTACAACAAAAAGTGCTTCTACAAATATTTTTGTGTATATGAGTCCTTTCCCTCTCTGACCTTGACCTTCTTAGGAGTATGTGACTAATAGTAATATTACTAAATTTAAGGGTATTTACACTTTAGTGAATTTTTTTTCTGTTTTTGTTTTTTTGCTTTTAGGCAATTGGGGTTAAGTGACTTGCCCAAGGTCACACAGCTAGTAAGTGTCAAGTGTTTGGTCTGAGACTGAATTTGAACTCAGGTCCTCTTGACTTCAGGGCCAGTGCTCTATCCACTGTGCCACGTAGCTGCCCCTACTTTAGTGAATTTTTGAAAGTGCTTCCCAATTGTTTTTCTAGAATGGTGGAACCAATTCACAGTTCCGTAAACAGTTCACTGGCATACCTATCCTCCCATATCCCTTCCATGCAACATTGCCACTTCACCTTTTTTGATATCTTTGTCAATCTGGTGGGTGTGGGGTAGAACCTCAGAGTTGTTTTACCTACATTTTTCACATCATTAATGACTTGGAGCATTCCTCATATGGCTGTTGATATCTCTTCATTTGAGAACTTTGATGATTTGTCTCTTATTCATATATATTTATATGAATTCTTTTTATGTCTTGGATATTAAGTCTTTATCAGAGAAAGATTCCATTACTCAACTTAGACTTAACCTCTAGCTCAAGAAAAAAGGGAGCTTATCCACTAAGACTGGAAAGAGAAATTACTCTTTAGTCAACCCCTCTTTCTCTAGCCACCAGAGAGGGGAACTTGGCCTTTAAAAAAAGTCTTACAACCCTATGATTATTTTATTCCTACACAGCGGTCTTACTCTAAATTATCCACTACTAAATGATAAAGTCTAATCAATCTATTCACTAAATCTATAGGCAACCTAGGCTTAAGAAAATATCTATGTTAAGTTGGCTTAGCTGTTAGGTCTAGCTTTTCCTAAAGAAGGGAGCTTACTCCTACAAACCAAAAATGAATCAAAGTGATCAATACTAACTGATTTCCTTCTCAGCCATCGTGTCATCTGAAAACAGCAAAACTCGTTTCCTCTTTGCTCATGTTTATTTCCTCAGCTTCTTTCTACTCTTTTTACTGTAGCTAGCATTTCTAGAACTATATTAAGTAATGGTGGCGACGCCGGGTATTCTTGCTTTATTCCTGATGTTCTTTGGAAGCTTATAGTATTTTTCTATTATAGATTATAAAACTTTTTTGTTTTCTGTGGATACTATTTGTAGTTTTGAGGATAGTGGAAGTATGATTTCACTGATATAAGGAACTCCTTCTACAACTTACAGTTTTGGAGAATTGCCTGGCACAATGAGAGGGTCAGTGACTTGATCGTAATCACAGACAACATGTCAGAGGTGGGACTTGAACCCACGTCTCCTGGACTTGAAGGCCAGCTCTCATGTTTCTTGAATTATTCTTTCCATTGTGTCATTGTAATCCTTGTGCCTGTTGTTTTCCTGGATCTGCGTCGCTGCGTATCAGTTCATAGAAATCTCACACTTTTCTGAATTTTTCCTATTCCTTGCTTCTCGTGGCTTGATGATATTCCATCGTGTTCATAAACTTCATGATTCGGAAGGATCTTTCCTACCCAGCGGTCACTTACACTGTTTCCAGCTCATTACTACGACAAAAAGTGCTAGAATGAATGGTTCAGTATATGTGGGATAGTTCTTCCTACCTTTGTTCTTTCTCCTTGGGTATGTGCCTAGCAGGGGGATCTCTGGATCAAAGATAAGGGATGGTTTAGTCACTTCCTTTTATTATAATTCCAAATTGTTTTCTAGAATGATTGGACCAATCCGTAGCTCCACCAAGGGTACGGTAGTATGTCTGTCTTCCTGCAGCCTCTTCAACATTAACAATTTCCATCTTTGTCACGTTTACCCATTTGCTGGGTATGAAGCCAAACCTGAGAATTGTTTTCATTTGCATTTCCGTTGTTATTAGTAATTAAAGGAGTAGTTATTCACAAGGAAAATCAATAGTTGCAGTTCTTCTTTTGAGAACTGTTTTTATGTGCTTTCACCAGTCATCCATTGGTGAATGTCTCTGGGTCTATATTTTTGTTGTTGTTGAGTTTTTTCAGTCTTATCTGACTCTCCATGACCCCATTTCAGGTTTTCTTGACAAAGATATTGGAGTGGTTTGACATTTCCTTCTCTAGCTCATTTTACAGACGAGGAAACTGAGGCAAACAGGGTGAAGTGACTTGCCCAGAGTCATGCAGCTAGTAAGTGTCTGAGGTCACATTTGAACTCAGGTCCTCCTGACTCCAGGGCTGGCACTCTATCCACTGTGCCACCTCACTGCCCATATATTTGTGTTAACTACCTATGCGCTGTAGATATCAGACCCTGATCAGAGATACTAGATACAAAGATCTTTTCCTCCAATCAACTGCTTCCCTTCTTATCCTAGCTGCATTCATTTTGTTCATGAAAAATGTTTTCAATTTTTTATATTCAAAACAGTCTATTTTATCTTTGTGATCTCGTCTGTGCTTTTTTGTGGTCTCGTCTCTACAAAACTGGTTAAGAATTTTACCTGTAAATGTAGTTGTGAAAGATACCTCTGACTGTTTTTCTCTAATGGCCTTTTATTTATTTAAACCAAGTGTCCATTTGGAACTGATTGTGAGAGATCATGGAAGACGCTGATTGAAGCCTATTTTTTGCCAAAGTGTCTTCTAATTTTTTCTGAAGTTCTGCGCAAGTATTTTCCAATGAATAGAAGGATCCAGCAAAGAATAGGCAGCTGGGGCAGCTAGGTGGTGCAGTAGATAGGGTTCTGGCCTTGGAGTCAAGAGGACCTGAGTTCAATCTGGCCTCAGACACTCAACATTTTATTAGCTGTATGACCCTGGGCAAGTCACTTAACCCCTAAAAAACCCACAGAAGAACAAGGAGGAGAGGAGGAGGAGGAGGAAGAAACCTGGGTTCAAGTCCTGATTCTGCTGTTTATTGACTGTGTGACCTCAACCTCTCTGGGCCTCTTCTATAAAATGAGATTAGACTAAGTCTTGTCTAAGGTTCCTTCCAACTCTGACAGTCTATGAATCTTTTTGACCTCCAAGGACTCTTGCAGTGCTAAGAAACTAGGATTCCATAGAATAAAAGGGGAAGACATGCAGAACAATCCAGTTCTTTTAGGAAGTATGATTTATGGCCCCTCCATCTGGAGATGATTAAGGCATACTGTGCCGTTCTCCATGGCTCGGTGATCCCATCTGACCCACTCCCCTCCCTTCTCTCTCTTCCTCATTCACTCATTCATCAGACATTTCCTGAACTCCTCCTGTGTGCAGGGCTCTGTGCTGAGGAAACAGAGGTGACTGTTCCCCCAAATTCACCGTCTGTAGAGGGGCTTAGATACGGATCCAAATAATTATACAGTGAGGCAGATTATGACACAGGTCATAAGGGAAAGCCAGTCACAGTTCTGTGGATGTTCAGAAGCAGGAAAGGGTTTTTGTTTCTTTGTTTGGTTGGTTGGGTTTTTTTGAGTGGTGTCAGGGAAGGCTTCCTGGAGGAGATGGTATTTGAACTGGACCATGAAGGATAGGCACGGTAGTTGTGGCAGGAGGACATTCCAGGTGGAGGGGACAGGCATGAGCCCAAGGGCAGAAGCAGGAAAACTGAAAGAATGGACCAGGAATCCTCCTCTTTGTTGGGGAGACAAAGCTCACACAGCTTTATGGGAAAAGGAGCTAGATGATAGAGGCCAAGGTGATAGTGAGCCCTAGGAGGCTTCAGAGCAAGGAGAGCACGTGGGTCTAGTAGGGTTTTATGACAATTAGTCTGGTGCTGTGTCGGGGACTTCTATGTGGGGAACGCTGCCAGCCTGGTTACGCTAGGAGAGAGGGGAGGGGAGAAGAGAATCTGACTCTTGTGGGCCAAAGCTGATTGGGAAGGCAAAGACATGGCTGGGCCTACCTGCTTCTTAGGCAGCTGTGGGAAGATCTTTATTAGTGATAAAAAAACAACTGCATATTTTGTATTTCCTCATCTCCTTCCAAGAGAATGTAAAACAAAACAAAACGCTGGATTCAAATTCTGTCTCTGTTGACTTACTAACTGGATAACCCTGGGCAAGTCATTTCCATTCTCTGAGACTCAGTATCCGCCTCTGTGAAATAAGGTTAGACTAGATGATCTCCAAGATCTTTTCCAGCTTTGAAATCTCTGAATCTGCAACATGGTAAATTATATCCTCAAGGGGATTGAGGGAAGGAAGGATTTTCTGTTCTCTTCAGGCCAGTGGGGGCAAGGGGAGGGATCGTGGTCTGAGAGGTGGGGAGGGGCTGGGGCATGACGGAAACTGGGCTCGAGTGCATCGGGAATTGACCCAGAGCTGGGTCAATGCCGTCCCTGACCAGGGTGGGGTAAGTAAAGGGCTGTGTAACATTTAAGTGAAATAGAAATGTGGCTGTTTGTGAAGCCTTTTTACCATTCCTTCTTTCTTTACAAGTAGATGGGAGAGATGCTAGAGAAGTTGGTGAGACAGAGGATGGAAGGCTTTGAATGCTGAGTTGTGCATCTTGGACCTTATCTCATGGACAATGGGCAGTGGGTGCCCTCCCCACCACCTCCTCCCAGGCTCATCCTGAGTAGACAAGGAGAGGCCAGGCAGCACTGGGGCTAGTAACATAAACTCAGAGCACCTTCTAGCTACATGGTCATGGGCAACATGTTCAGTTTCTTTCTTTATAGAAGAAATAGTAGTTTTGGCACTTTCTTCCTCAGATAGCTATCATGAAGAAAGGACTTTGTAAACCTTAAGGCAATAGAGAAATGGGGGCTGAGGCAGTTATGTGAGTTATGGAATCAAAGCCCCCAGTTTCTGACTGCCCTTCAGTGGCCCTGTATTGTCCCACAAAGGGAGGCCCAAGCTTAGGACTTGGGAGAGGGGCAGCTGCTAGCTCTGGCATGACCTCGTCCTTCCCTTCCCCAGGTGGACAGTGTGAATGGGGTCCAGGCTGGTCAGTGGAATGTCAAGCCCTGTACCCTAGATGCCCCCACCCAGGAACTGGTGTCCCTCATCTTCAGCCATGATATGTTCAATGATGCGATGAAGACCATGAACCTTGGTGAGGCCAGAATGGGAGGGAATTGGGGAAGGGATAATTAAGGGGGATAGGAGTTGGAGGTAGCCATGCCTCAGAGCCTAGGCCTCATCTTGCTCCTTCTCCTACCCCTACCCTGCCAAACAGATGTTAAGAAGATGCCCTTGGGGAAGCTGAGCAAGCAGCAGATTGCCAAGGGCTTTGAGGCCTTGGAGGCCCTAGAGGCTGCCCTACAGAAGAGCCCAGAGGCAAAACAGCTGGAGGAGCTGTCCTCCCTCTTCTACACAATCATCCCCCATAACTTTGGCAGGGCCCGGCCCCCACCCATCAACTCTCTGGAGGTCCTTCAGGCCAAGAAGGACATGCTGTTGGTGAGAGCTAGGGGATAGATGGACAGGTTGGGGGAAGGGACAGATGGAAGTGATGGGACAGATGGACAGGGATGGAGACAGATGGTTGAGAGTGGAAAGACAGATGGAAAAGGATGGGGGTGAACAGTTGCAAAGATGGACAGAAATAAGGGGCAGCTAGAGAAAGGGGAGATGGATGGAGATGGGGGAAGCAGATGGATAGGAATTGGAGATGATGGGACAGATGGCTGGGGAGGACAGATAGAAATATGGGGGATGGACAGGTGGTAGGAGACAGACATGAGCAAGAAGGTCAAATGGACAGGGCTAAGCAATGACCAGAGATGGTCAAATGAAAGACATGGAAAGAAGATACTGTTGGAGATGGAGAGGGAGGCAGAGAGGGTGGGCTGGGCTGAGAAGACGGTTGGGTAGAGTAGGCAGAAGAACGTGGGCTTTGGGGCCAACCTACGTATCATCCCAGGTCCTGGCTGACATTGAGCTGGCCCAGGCCCTGAAGGCTGGACAGGAGGAAGAAGAAAAGAAGATAGAGGTGGAAGAAGTGCCTCACCCACTGGACCGTGATTACAAGCTCCTGCAATGCAAGTTGCAGACACTGGCAACTGATACTCATGAGTACAAGGTAAGTGGCACAAAAAAGGGTGGTGGCAGAGAGTGCTCAGAAACCTGCATTGGCACAGTGGCCTGGCCTCTACCAGCCTTGGCTATCCCTGGACAGAAGAAGTCATGGGAAGGAGAAGGGGGCACCTGGGCCCTCCAACTCTCACCACTCTGTCTCTATCCACTCTGCTGCAGACTGGCATCTTACAGATTCCAGGGACGTTGGACACTGGGAGAAGTTGAATTCTAATCCTGGCTGCCCCTTGTCTACCTTGGACAAGTCCCATTTCTCTAGACCAGGGGTGGGGAACCTGTGGCCTCGAGGCCACATGTGGCCCTCTAGGTCCTCCAGTGTGGCCCTTTGGCTGAATCCAAACTTCACAGGATACATCCCCTTCATAAAAGGATTTGTTCTGTAAAACTTGGACTCAGTCAAAGGGCTGTACTCGAGGACCTAGAAGGCCACAGTTTCCCCACCCCTGCTCTAGACCATTAGGTACCCCATATGATCAATGAGAAGGTTGGCTTTGGTGATTTCTAAGGTCCTTCCACACTGACTCTATGATTCTAGAATCCTAAATTGGTTTGTATTCACTGTAGCTACCACCAGATGCTATTAATTGTAAAAGAGACTTAGCCAGCCTACTCTGGTGGCTCTGGGTCTAAAGTAGCAGCCCTTAGACGCTGGAGCCCTGAAGCCTCAGTAGAGCTGCCAGCCTCCCCCTACCCAAATGCCTCCTGCATACCCTCAGCCCTCCTTACCTTCCTCATGCTAGCTTCTAGTGGCCTCAGCTTTCTCCCCTTCTTGCCACAGCTGATTGAAACCTACCTGAAGAAGACAGGATGGCCTCATCTCCGCGTTCTCCATGTCTGGAAAATTAATCGAGAGGGGGAGGTGAGAGGAGCCAGGACCACCCACTACCCTCATCTTCCCATTGCTGGCCTTCTCTGAGCACCCCCTCCCAGAGAGAAGACAGCTGGAGGAGACAACATGAAAATATGTTGCCTCATTTCTTTGAAGTCCTGCCAAAACCTTTTTTTTTCCTGGTCCACAGCCCATTTATACATAGGACCATACAATTTAGAGCTGGGAGGGACTTCAGAAATCAGCCAGTTCATCTCCACCATTTTATAGATGAGAAAATAGGCCCATGAAAAGGAGAGTGACTTGCCCCAAGTCCCGACTTTGTATATTAATGGGAGGAGGTGGAGAGCCCAGGGCCTTTCAGGCCCTTGCCACAAACATCTAGGTCGCTTCCCTGGCTGAGGTCTGGGGCCTCATTTTTCCCCATGTGAACAGTTAGGTAAGGCCCCAGAACCTGAAGCTTTGTGCTGACCCACCTCCCCATCCCGTGTTCCAGGGAGAGCGGTTCCAGGCCCATGACAAGCTAGAGAACCGACGGTTGCTGTGGCATGGAACTAACGTGGCAGTGGTGGCTGCCATCCTCAAGAGTGGCCTCCGGATCATGCCCCACTCAGGGGGGCGTGTGGGGCAGGGTATCTACTTTGCTTCTGAGAACAGCAAGTCAGCTTGTTACGGTGAGAGATCTCTGTGGCAGTGCCAAGTTCTCCTCAGAACCCCTTGATGGTAGAATCTGAGAGAAATGGCTCCTCCCAGAACCCAAGGCCCCCAGATCCCTCTATTCATTTGGGCCTGGGGCTTGTCCCACATCCCTTGTGATCTGAGCTCCAGACCTGCATCTCCAAAGGCCTACAGGACATGTCCCAAACACCTCAAACTCAACCCATCCCAAACCAGAGCCAAGCCTCTGGTCCTCTTTCCCGCTAGAGCCGCTCTTCCTTCTAAACTCCTTCATTGTCTGTGGCACAGCTGCTCACCCAGGCTCCCATTTTCACAGCCTCTGGGTAGTCTTTGGCTCCCTGACCTCTCAGATCCCCAGCTCCTGTCTGTTCTCCTTGCCAAGCATCTCTCTCACCCATCCCGTCCCCTCTGGTCCAGTCCCCAGCAGCCATGCCCATCACCACCCTCTCCCTCTTCCAAGTCATCTTTTTACTGCTGCCACAATAGCCTCTCTTGACTATGTAGCTGGTTGTATCACTCCTCTGCGGAAAAATGTTCAGGGACTCCCCACTGCCCACCAGGTAGTGTCCAAAGTCTTTGGCTTGTCATTCAAGGCCCTCTGCAATCTGGCACCATCCTTTTCTAGACTTGTCTCATATATACATTTTTCACGAATACTTTTTTTAAACATCCCTACCACTTGCCAATGACTTCCTACCTTACTCCCAATAGACTCGCCATCTCCTTATAACAAAAAAGTGCAGGCAAGAAAAACAGAGCAACACATTCTCCCTGTCTGACAAAGTATGCCCCGTTCCATACCGATAGTCCACCACCCTTCTGCTGAGAGGAGGGAGGCATGTTTCATCATCAGTCCTAGAGTATCAGGATTGGTCGTGACACCCATCGGGGTTTTGTTGTCTTTCAGTGTTGTCTTCCTCTGTGTTATTGTGGTGGTTGCTCCACACGCTCTACAGATTACCCCACCTCTACTCCTCAGCCTCCGTGAGTCATGGCAAATTCAAACTCAGTCTGCCCCGGCCCACAGTGAGAGCTACCCAACCCGGCTCCCCATCCTGGTGGAGCCTGTGCCCAGTCATCCAACGGGCTGACCTTTAGAGAGCACTTTAAGATTTGCAAAGAGCTCCCCATACGGCATCTCATCCCATCTTCCCAGGACCTCAGAGAAGCAGGTGCTACCCTCACCCCTATTTTGTGAATGAGGAGAGTGAGGCTCAGAGAGTAGCCCCACAGCTAGTAAGTGTCTGCAGCAGGATTGGAACCCGAGTCTTCTTGGTGCTAGATCCGCCTACGTGTCTCCACTGTGTCTTGGTGCCTCTGCTTAGAGACAACTATAATGTGTCCCCAAGAATGAAATGACAAATCTTCTCAAAATTTAAAATTATTTTTGCATATGCCATGTTCCCTTAGATTGTGAGCATCATGAAAGTAGGGATGGTGCCTTTTTTGAACTTTGTATCTCCCCTCAGGACTTAGCACAGAGCTCTGTGCATTGTAGGTCATGAACAGTTACTCTTTGAATGAGTGAATGAATGAATGAATGAATGAATGAACAGCCAGCCTTAGTGCTTCATTCTCAGAACCCTTATCCTTAGCCTGCCTCAAACCTGTACTGTTTGCCACCACCACCACCACCACCACCACCATGTTTATTTGGTTAGACATTTGCCCTCTTCAGGACCCAAGATTCAGCTGAGCCTGTTAGCAAGTAATTTATTTATATGGGAGAGTAAGAGTAAAATTTATGATAGACAGAAACCAGAGAGATGCCCAGGGCTAATTGGCCAATGCACCTGGCTGCCCTGAGCTTCTCAGTCCAAGCTCGTCTGATCCCTACCCTGTCCGGAAGGATCCAGTTGGCCTCTTGGGCAATTGTTGGTGATAACTTCTCTGTCCCCTTCAAACCTTCACTCTGTCCATGTAAGTACCCTTGCATGTATCCTGGATTAAAAGCTCCTTCTGATGCCTCTACCCTAAGTTCATGAGAATTTTCTTTTATCCTGTTCCATCCCTTCCCTGTCTCATCTCCTAGTAGGGTGTTTGTCTATGCTATCTGAGGTTGTGCCCGGAACAGGGCAGAGCTCAGGGATCTGACCAGAGTTCCCTGTCCTGCAGTATGCTGTACCTCTCAAAAAATTGGCCTCATGTTCCTGAGTGAGGTGGCTCTGGGCCAGGAGCACCACATCACCAAAGATGACTATAGCCTTCGGCAGCCACCCCCAGGGTATCACAGCATCGTAGCCCAGGGACACACAGAGCCTGGTGAGTTCTGGGCACTGCTGAGTGTGGGGAGGGCTTAGGGGAGTGTAGGGTGTAGATGGGAAGCAGAGGGGCTTGGGGGGGGCAGGGCAGAGGGGAGATAACCTGGAGCCACAGGTTGGGAAGATGACATCTGGGAGAGGCCTTAGAGCACATCTCTAATGTCACAGATGGGGTGGCCCTTAAGAACCATCCAATCTAACCTCCTTGTTTTATAAAGAAGAAATCGGCCAATAACTTATTTTTATTTCTTGGTAAAAGCATTTTACTTTGATAAAAATGCCTCTTTTTTTAAAAAAAATCTGAAACTGATTTCACTGGTGTAGAGTTCCCTTTGGGGGGTTGCTCTTCCCCTGAGGAGATTAGCCCTGGATGGGCAGGTGACAGTCTCAGAGAGGTGCCAGAGGCAGAAATGCCCACTGAACCACTCATAACCATTTGTAATAATTCACATTTTTAGTTTAGGTTTTTAAGTTTTATTGGTGTCTTTTGTTTGACATCAATCCAACCTCCCCCCCCCCCAGCCCTTCTAACAAAAGAAACACAGCTAAGTGGCAACAGAATGCATGCTTGTATGCACCATTCCATACCCATAGGACACCCCCCCCCAACCTCTCCCAAAAAGGCTCATGGCTTTCTTTCCTCTCAGCGAAGCTGGGTCACTTTAAAGATGCTGCGTTTGACTTTGTCTTACTGTTCTTTTCATTTATATTATTGTAGTTGAAATGACTTATCCAGGATCGGGGGTGGGGGTGGGTGGGTAGGGGAGGGGAGCAGAAACTAGGGAGGAGGGAGAGAGATGAAGGGAGGAAAGGGCAGGAGGGAAGGCTGGGAAACTGAGCTTTGCCTAAAGGCAGGGACGGACTCTGAGGAGGCAGAAGGACCCTGGGGGGAGGGAAGGAGCTGGGAAGTCTGTTTCCATTTCTCTTCCTCTAAGCCTCAGTTTTCCCATTTGTATGGAGGGGCTGGACTGGCTGCTCTCTATGGTTCCTCCCAGCTCTGATGGGCCACGTTCTAGGGTTCTAAATCGTGTTTGTGTTCCAGACCCCAGAAGTCTCTCTAAGCCCACAGCTGAGGGAGCTCTGGGCAGCAGGAGGGGCAGGACGGGTTAGAGGCGGGTAGAGGCGTGGGAATGACTGGCTGGCCCTGTCCCCACAGACCCCCGCCAGGACGCGACGCTCGAGTTGGAAGGGCATAAGGTGACAGTGCCCCAAGGCCCGCCTGTGCCCATGCCTGACTTCCAAGAGTCCACGTTCTCCCAGAGCGAATACCTGATCTACAAAGAGAGCCAGTGCCGGCTTCGCTACCTGCTGCAGCTGCACTTCTGAGCTGGCCAGGGCCCAGGCTAGAGTCCCTGGGTCGTGGAGCCCCCTCGCCTGGACGAGGCTTAGCTGGCCCAGCACCTGTGCATTGCGTGTAAATGAAACAGGAAGGAATAAAGTATGTCCAGCTAACCGCCTCTCTTTGCTTCTGGCTCTCCATTTCCAGCCCTTCTCTCCCTAACGGTCTCTCCCTTCCTGGGCTGTCAGGAGTGATGGTGCTCTGGGCTAGGGGCAGCTGTGACCAGGGGCTAGGAGGTTGGCGATGTGTACTTCTACAGTGAAAAGAGCCCTGGATTTGGAATCGAGCATTTGGTTCTGTTACCACCTGTATGAACTTATACAAGTCATTGCCCAAGCCTGAGCCTCAGTTTTCTCATCTGTAAAATGGGGGGAAGAGATGATGGGTTAAATAATCATTAAGTGCTACTCCAACTTTAACTCCCATGACAAGGTGCTTTGAGATCCTCTTGAGGAGAAGCAGTTAGCAATCTTCTCTCCCTTTCATCTGCCCAGGCTTTTGTCCCCAGTTTGCTGTCTCCTTGAGCCAGGCCAAGGGAAGCTGAGACCCCTGGACCTTACTGATCTCTCTTCTGACAGCTTGATGGGAGAGAGTGAGCTCGTCTGTGTCAGTATCCCCAACGCCTCACCCAGAGTAGGAGGTGATGGATAAATGGTTGGCAATTGATTGAGGGGGGCTCAGTTTTCTACTCTGGGCAGGGACTGAGTGATCCCAACTCTCCCCTTGTGTGTTTGGGGTATGATAATACTTCTTCACATTTATGCAGCAGAATAATTGGGGATTATTCTCCCCATTTTACAGAGGAGAGAACTGAGGCCCTTGGAGAAGAAGGAACAGCCCAAGGGCATGCAGCCTGCTAGTGGCAGAGCTGGGGCTAGAATGTGGTGAAGGGAGGGCAATCACACTGGGGAGGGGACTAGCTCCCAAGGAGCAGTGGAAGGGACTGGGGTATCTGTCCTGGAGAAGGGGGGGCCTGGAGGCTTAGCTTCAAGTATCTGAAGGCTGTCATGAAGGGTTGCATTTGTCTGCTTGTCCCCAGAGAGCAGAATTCAGGGCAACAGCCCGAAGTTACAGGGGGCCCGATTTCAACTCAATAGAAGGCAGGGGATGGGCTTTCCAGGGAGAATGAGTTCCCCATCACTGAAGGTCTCCAAATGAAGGATGGAGAACCCCTTGAGGAGGATGTGGAGAAATTCTTGTTCAGGTGTAGAGTGGACCAGGCGCCCCAGATGTCTCGGGGGCCCATCAGCCCCTCAGGGTCTGTGGTTCTATTCTTGATGCCTGGACTGACCCGTCCCCCTCATCCCAGAGAGTGACCAAGACCTAAAGGGCTAGAAAAACGTCTGCTACTGAACTCCAAGGCGAGCAGGCTGCTGCTAGGACCCAGGGCTGGCCTCACCAGCCCCCCCAGGGATCGAGCGCTCTTTAAAGGGCAGCGCCAGGAGTGACAGCCTGTACCGTCTCCGGGAAGAGCAGCCGCAGCCCTGGGTAGAGGGCTCGGCCTTCCTCATTGTGTGCCCGGCTTGGGGCAGGATGGTGCCCCCCAGGGACTCGCCAGCTCCTGCTCCCCCCTGCCTCTTCCTGGGCCGGGGATGAGGTGAGATCTTCCCAGCGGGCCCTGGGGAACAGGAGGGCGGGGTGATGGATGGAGGATGAAGGAGTCAAGTGGGAGGCTAGAACCATGGATTTTAGAACTAAATGACCCCTGGGAGACCTGCCAGTCCAATCCCCTCCTTTTACAGATAAAGAAACTGAGATCCAGAGAAGGCAGGCAAGTTGTCCCAGGTCACGAAGCTTCGTAAGTATCAGAACTGAATCCTGAACCCAGACCCCATGACTCCATTTCCAGAGCTTTTTTTTCCCGATATCACTTTCCCTTAGTCTCCCCAGTTCGGGGGCAAGGGGACAGGACTGGAACTCGGCTCCACTGTCTTTCCTTTTCCCTCCCCTGGAGCAGCTTGATGTCGCCAGGATGCTAGGGCTCCCACCAGCCACTTGGATGCCCAGGGCCATGGCATAGCCCTTGGGGGCAGATGGCCAACAGGACTGAGCTAAATGAGACATTGGGGGCAGGGTCCCCATCATCCCGTCTGGTTGGGCTCATCCCAGCCGCCTTCCTGGAAGTGGTGACCCTTCTGGGCAATGGAACTGTGCTGGCTGTTGTCCTCCGCACCCCTGCCCTCCGAAAGGCGATCTACCTTGCCCACCTCTGCCTGGTGGACCTTCTGGCTGCGGTCTCTGTGATGCCCCTAGGTCTGCTAGCGGCACCCCCAGGCCTGGGAACCGTGTACCTGAGCCGGGGCCAGTGCAGAGCTGCCCGCTTTGTCACCACCACCTTGGTATCAGCCTGCACCCTGACATTGGCTGCTCTTGGCCTGGAGCGCTACCGCTATATCCTGCATCCACTGAGGCCCCGGCCCCGGCCCCCGCCGATCTTGGTGCTGGGGATCGTGTGGGGCGTGTCTGGTCTCCTGGGGGGGCTTTCACTCCTGGGCCGGCCTTCTCCAAACTGCTCTCTGGTGGCTGGTCCCCCAGGACCTTTCCGGCCTCTCTGGGCCATCCTAGCCTTCGCTCTGCCTGCTCTGCTCCTCCTGGTCTCCTATGGCAGCATCTTTCGTGTGGCCAGACTGGCAGCCCTCCGCCCCCCACCCCCTGCTCCTGGCCCACGGCCCCGCTCAGACTCCCTGGACAGCCATCTGTCCATCCTGCCGCCCCGGCTAGCCAGCCCACACCTGGTAGGTGGCAAGGCAGCCCTGACATTAGCCCTGGTCGTAGGCCAGTTCCTTGGTTGCTGGCTGCCTTTCTTTGCGGCCTGTCTGCTCCCTGGGCGCTGGAGCATAGGCATAGAGGTGGCCCTCACCTGGCTGGCCTACTCTTCCTTCGCTGCCCACCCTTTCCTCTATGGTCTCCTGCAGCGGCCTGTGCGTGAGGAGCTGAGCCGCCTGGCCCGAGCCTGGCTCCAAGCAGTCCCAGGACCCTGGCACTGCCCACCAGGAACTTGGCTCCCCCAAAGCTTCCTGAAGCTCCTCCGGGGAGACCCAGAGAGCCCAGCCCTGGATCCTTCTGCTGGCCAGGAAGCAAACACAATGACTGCAGAGGGGCCTGGCCTGGACCCAGGAGAGACCACCTGAAAGAGGAAACTGGGGAGGGAAAACAGGAGGAGGGAATCCTAAGATACCAGAGAGATGGAAGCCAGCCAGCCAGCCAGCCAGATACACATACACCCCTGCGCTAGCAGTTCTCAGGGTGGTCTCATACTGTGTTCAGCCTGAGCCTCCCATCCCCCATGACTTTGCTAGGGACAAGGGAGCCTCTGCCCCTGGTTGGGTGTGTATGAGCTCTCCTTTCATCTGCCCGCCGGCCTTCCCTGACACAAACCAAGCCCAGCCCTGCTCCTCGGAGGACAGTCTCCCACCCGGCTAGGAGCCCTTGGAGTCTCCCCCGTAACCCTGGGCCCCTTCTTCCCAAACTGGCAGTGAGGAGTGGCGTCCTTCCCCTACTCCAAACTTCATTGTTCCAGTCCCTGCCCCCCCTACACACCTATTTTCCCCGTGGTCAGATATACAAAAAGGCTTCCTGGACTGCCTCAAGGAGGTAACTAAAGGAGGCTGTGGAAATCTCCTCTGGGTCGGGATTGGCTTTAAGACTCCAGCATATGCCAGGAATGGGTCACCACGCTGGCGCAGGAGCCCAGATGGGATGACCTTGAAGTCCCTGGCAACCAGAGGATCAATGCCTGGGAGAAGTATAAAAAGCCAGGCCGGACTGGATGGGGCCAAGAGCCAAAGCCAAGACTGCAGGATCAGGAATCCTCACACAGCTCCTCGGGGTGGGGATAGAGAACTGAATGGGGGCCCATCCCGACTAGAGGGGGAAGAGACTGCTGAGGTGGGGACAGACCCTCCAGGGGTCCCCGGAGCAAGGATGGTCCTGGGGCCATGGCAGCACATGGGAAATGTGTTCTTAGAGATGCCTTTAGTCTTGTCCCCCCCTTAGCTCTCTGCCTGTCCCTTTCCCCAATTCCAACTGGAGACCTCCAGGTCACTGAGAATATTTATTCAAAAACTGGATTGAAAAAACTGTACAGAGTCTTGGCTGCTGAGAGTGCGCCTGCCCCGCCCCCTCCCCGCCCCACCCCCAGCTGCCTGGCAGTGCCCCCCAATACTGGCCCCTACCTCCCCCCCCCGCTATGCCCCTACCCAGCCAGCCTGTTCCAGTCAAGAGGATGTTGCTCCAGCAGCAGGAGCCCTATGTGGGTGGAGAACAGGGGGAGCCTGCATGGATGTGAGGCAGCCCCTCAGAGAGGGAGGCCCCAGAGGCTCTTCTCTCCCCTGGGATTTCCTGTATCCCAGTCAGGGATGAGCAGGGGGCAGGGAAAGGGAAGGGGGTTCAGTGCCCTTGGCCAGGCAGTTGGTCTGGGGCTACATAACTGTCTCTGCCATCTCTTCCCTCTCCCGCTGGCTTCCTAGAATTGGGTCAGCACCTCCCCCCCACAACTTGGCCTGAGATAAGAGATCCTGGATGGACAGCACTGGCTGAGGCCGACAGGGCCCTAAAATCCATGCGTATGGGTGTCAATGTTGCTAGGGAATCGTCTGCCTTGGCCCCTGATGTGTATGTGATGGGGGTGGGGGGCGGGAGAAACAGAACAGGGCTCCCAGGGAGCAGGAGTCAGGGCTGCTCCCCGCCCTGCGGTGTCACTCCCTGGCTCCCGGCTCCTTCCCTGGCTTTAGTAGGGGGAGAACTTCTGCCTTTCTGATTTCTTGTTGCCATTGGCGGCTGCCATCTTGGCAGTGTAGGCAGTGAGGCCGCTGGGAGGCGGCCCTGGCGAGGATGGGGGCAGGGCCAGGAAGGGCACCGGTTTGAGGCCGATGAAGTTGGAAAGGGAGATGGCGTAGGGGGTGCCCAGCAGGCCTGGAGGTGCCGCGGGCAGGGCGGTCAGGGCCGGTGATGGGGCCAAGGGTGGGGAGAAGGGGGCGGACAGGTCTGCAGGACCCGAGCCTGGGGTCCCTCCTGAGGTAGACTTGGCCGTCTCTAAACTGGAGGCAGAGGTAGAAAAGGGGGACAAAAGGGGATACAGACGTTGGCCGGACAGAGAAAGAGACATCAGGAGGAGAAGAAAGAGAAGAAATGGGAAGGAAAGATAGATATTAGAGGCAGGTGATTGAGTAGAAAGTGGGGTCAAAGAAACAAAGACAGATGAGGGAATGGGGAGAAAATGGCAGATGGGGAGAGAAGAGGGGAGAAATGAGGAGGGAAGTGAGGCCGTTGAGAATGACCAGGGAGGGGTAAGAGGAGAGCAGACAGAAGGGCAGAGTAGAGATGTGGAAAGAGGGAGGGATGAAAAAAGGAAGGAGAGCAGGAAAAGTGGAAGGCAGAGAGACGAGAAGAGGGAGAGAAACAGAGACGATGGAGGGGAGGGGAGCAGAGGAGAGACAAAAGTCAACATCAGCCACGGTTTCTGGGTCTTGGGTCACCCACATGTCCTGTACCTTGAGAAGATACTTGGAGTGGGATGAGGAATACGGGACTGGGGGTGTTTTTCTCCCTCCCCCCTGGGTCGGGTTCTTCCCTCCCCCTAGGGGCTCTACTCATTCTCTGTCTTCCCCAAAGCTCACCAGGCAGTGATGAGGTACTGGGCCAGAGCGATGGAGACAGGGGAGCCCGTAATGGTAACATGCCGCTCCCCTGAGCCCTCTGCCTGATTCCCAATCTTGATGTGGGCCCCCGACATCTGCCGGATCTCACTGATCTTGCTGCCCTGACGCCCGATCACACAGCCAATCAGCTAAAGGGAACGGAGAGGCTGTCAGTCCTGAGACTTTGGTCTCATCCTCTGCCTCAGACCCAGAGTGGGGATAGGGCAGCCCCCCTCCCCTAACACCTCCCACCCCGCAGAGTTGCAGAAATGGGAACAGGGAAGCAGTGGAGGCCTATTCCCAGACTACATCCTTAACTTTCCATTCCCTAGAGCACCAAGGGGGGGGGCCCACCCCCATCCCAACACTCAAGCCCCCTGCCCACACTGGGCTCACATCATTGGGAACCAGGAACTCCTGGGAACTGGTCTGAGCACTGGGATCCAGTCCTAAAGGAGGGGAGGAGAACCCAAAGGATTGGGACAATCTGGGCATCACAACCGAGTCCCCTCACCCTATCCCTGACCCAAGAGCCCAGGAAATCCTGGGAACCACAGACTGTCAAGACTCCAGTGGCCCTTGGTGACCATACATCTCATCCCCTCATTTTACAGGTGAGGGAATGGAGACCCGGAGAGGGAAGGGGGTTGCCCAAAGCCACACAGCAGATTATTTGCAGAGGTGTGATGAGATGTCCAGTGTTCCCCCCCACACTATTCACTGTTGCTGCTCAATGTAGACCCCCCCCGGGCTCAGTGGGGTATAATAGAAAGAGTGCCAGATTTGGAATCAGAGGGACCTGGGTTTGAATCCTGCTTCCGCTTACTGTGGGTATGATCTGGGACAAGTCTCCTCCCCATTTCTGGGCCAGATTCCTCTTCTATAACATGAGAAGTAGCGGGGCATAAAACCAGCTGATCTCTATGGTCCTTTCTAGCTTCAAAGCCTGGGAGGGGCTTCCTCCCAGGAGCCTCTTGGACCCTGTGAGCTTTGGGGCCCAAAAGCTGAGTGGATCCTCCTTGTGAAAGCATCTGGCCCCTGCCCCAGCCCCAGGATGCACTCACTCACCTGGTACCACGCTGGGTGAAGCAAAGGGGACAGGATGGCCGGACAGCTGCTGGAGCTTGCTGACCTGACCAAGGAGAAGGGGGACTGAGATAAAAAGGGATATGCCCTGCCCCACCTCAGGCTCTTGATCTTGCCCCCACCCCTGGCCATGCCCGGCCTTAGCCAGTTTTCCCTCTGCTGGCCTGCCAGGCCCTAGCTCTGGGAAGGGGAGAGAATATGGAGGGCATGAAGAGAGCAGGGGGTAAGGGGGCCTGGCCCCACTCACCTCTGCTGGAGTCACGGTTCCATACTGGCCCTGAACAGAGAAACCCTGTGTGGGGGAGGGAGGCAGTTACCATGGTAACAGCCAACCTCCTTTTCTCTCTGCCTCTCCATCTCTCTGGAGTAGTGGGGGCAAGATGTTCAGGCTGCTGAGGGGATGTCTAGGGAATCCAAGTGTGTCCCCCTACCCCCACCCTATTCCTCGGACCCACAGATTTCCTTATCCCCTCTTTCCCCTTCCCTTATAATCCCCCTACTGTACCCCTTCCTCATTACCTGATTGGCGGAGAGCAGGACGGTGCCCAGGGAGAGGCTGGGGTGGTAAGGGATGGTAGCTCCTTTGGGAGGGGACTGGAGGGGATGGGGAGGGGGGTATTTGGACAAGGTCCCCAGTGACCATAGGACCCTCCACCCATAACCCAGCTGACCCCTGTAATATCTAATGACTCCCCTATGCCTTGTCAGTTGCCCTACTGTACCTAAAAACCTCATTAATCCCCAAATCCTCATTGAGGATAACCCCAATACCTCACTAATCTCCTACTGACTTATTCAATATCCTCCCCCCAACACACACACCTCTATGAACTTTTCTAGGAAATCACTCTCTGATTTTCCCTGACCATCCCACCTCCACCTAGGACAATTCCGAAACCACCCATGCCATATCCCTTCCACCCCACAGGTACAGAGGGAGAGCAGGTGCCCCCGTGATACCTACCCTCTCTAGTGGGTGCATAAGACCTGGTGCCCACACTCAGCTCATAAACTTCCTACCCCTCACTCTCTGGCATCCTCCTCGACCATCTGTCCCTCCCCCCACCCCTATTCTCCACACCCCCATTCATGGCCTCTAACACTACCCTCTGAGGCCCTAAGCTCCAGCGCCCTTCATCTCCCCATGCCCAGGACAAACCAGCAGTCATCCCCAGGCGGGATGGGGGGGGGGGAGGAGACAGAGAGGGTCTACTCAGCCTGGTACCTCTAGAATCACTGCGCAGATCTGGCGAACGCAGAGGATGATGGCATCTGGGACTCCAGAAACGGTGACTGCCCGCTCTGTGGAGTTGGGGAGCAAGTCTCCAGCCACCTGGACCTGAGCCCCTGTAGTCTGGGTCAGAAACAAGGGATGGCTCAGACCCTTGCTGGCTGAGAGGGACATGGAGGGCTCCCCGTAGGCCCTCGCCTGGAGTCCCCCGCGGTGGGTATGGGGTCGGCAGGGAGCAGGGAGGGAGAGACGTCGTCGCCCTGGGCGGGGCTGGGAAGGCCAGCTCCTCCCCGCGCTTCCATACCTCTCGGATTTCCTTAATCTTGGCCCCTGCTTTCCCAATGAGGGAACCACACTGACTTGCTGGAATGACCAGCCGAAGGGTGACTGGGGGCTTAGAGATGCTGCCGCCATTTGGGGGGCCGGCACATAAGTCCTAGAGAACAGGGAGGAGATGAGTCAGTCACACCCCATCTCCAGGCTTCATCATGCCCATTATTCTCTTCTCTTTCCTCAACTTTGAAAATGCAACTCGATTCACTTCATCCAGGAAGATTTAATTAATATCCGACTGATTTCTTCTTTATTTTTTATCCTCTCAGGACTAATGGACTCAAGGCCACATGCCTGGGCTGACATTTGACATTTGTTCGTGTTGTCTTAAAAGAATACCTCAGGGGGTATTCTGTCTCCCCTTTAGACTACAGGCTCCCTGGAGGTAAGGACCTGATCTCCCCTTCAGGTCAGGGGTTCCATGAAGGGCAGGCTTTCTCCCCCTGAGACCAAGGAACCCAGAGGAGAGGGAGTGAGTCTTCTTCCCCTCACACCATCAGCTCCTGAAGGTAGGGGTCACGTCTCCCCCATTCAGCCAGCTCCTGCCTCTGTCTCCCCAGTTCTGTGGCTCAGTGCCCAGACTAGGTTTCATAATTCAGACGTCCGATGCCCAACTCTGGGATGGGGGGAGGTGGAGCAGAGACAGAAGCCCTGGGGCCTGGATTCTGGTAACCCACCTCATCCAGTTTGAAGGCAATCATGGACACAGCATGGAAGACAGCACCCGTGGAGCCGGTGATAGTGGTGATTCTCTCTGGACAGGAGCCCTCTGAGATAGTGATCCGAGCACTGCTCTGGGGGGTGGAGGGGTGGGGAGGGAAGGACGACAGGACAAGGGCAGCCAGGGCCAAAGCCCCAGGAGGAGGGCAGGCACATCAATCTGGCCACAGCCCAGCCCCATTCTCCCCAGGAAAATTCCCTCTGATGCCCTCCCTGTCCTTGAGCCCCACTCCTCCCCCACCCCTCCCAGAGACTGGGAAATCCCTCTTTTCTCTTCTGGGAGCCTCTTGTTTTTAGCCCTGGAGAAGGACACAGCTGTGTCTGTCTGTCCATGTCCCAGGGAGATCTCAGCTTGTCCCATACCCTCAGCTACTCACCTGCTCCCGGATCCTCTTTACTGTCTCCCCTTTCTGTGGAAAGAAGGAAAGTACCATCCTATGCTCTGGCAGGCATGAGGGGTGGGGTGGGGCAATGGTACCAGGGGACTTGAGGGGAGGGTTGGGAGAACGATTTTCACTCACCTTTCCAATGATGCTGCCCACCTCCTGTAGACACAGGGAGACAAGCCTGGCTCAGAGAAGCTCTGACCTCCCTCTCTCTTAGCCTTCCCCTATTTCTGGGCCTCTAAGGCACCCAGCCTCCCTCTCCCTACTACCTAGCACTGAGACACCTTGAACCTATCCAGGCCATAGTAATCAATTTTGAAAAAACATGTTCTATCATAGTGGATCTGGGGTGCTTGACTTTTAGAAACACATTGCCAGTCCAGCCTGAGGGCCCCTCAGCGTCCAGGTCCATGGGCTCTCCCACCCCCAGCTTCCATTCTTCCTGACAAAAAGAATCCTAGACCAGAAATAAGAGGCCTGAATTTTAGTCTTCACTATGCCACTAAACTATACAACCTTGGACAAGCCCATTCCTCCTCTCGGCCTCAGTTTCTCCATGTAAAATGAAGGAGTCTTTCCAGAGCTGACGCACTATGATTTTGGAATAATGTTCCTTTCAGCTTTTTTGACCCATCCCACACCTCTTGCCTCCCAGCTCCCCAACATTTTCCCCAAGTACCCCTTGCCCATTTCTCTATTCCCCTGCCCCAACACTGGACCTTTCCTCCCAGGGCTTCCATTTTGGAAAGGGAGTCAGACTAGCCAACCTTCATTCCCTTCTGGGGGTGTGAGGAGCGGGGAGGCTCCTTCAACACTCT
Organism: Phascolarctos cinereus; assembly: GCF_003287225.1. Lineage (NCBI taxonomy): Eukaryota > Metazoa > Chordata > Mammalia > Diprotodontia > Phascolarctidae > Phascolarctos > Phascolarctos cinereus. The sequence goes on along the minus strand of NW_027555847.1, from coordinate 84,106,005 downwards.
GCCCCCACACCAGGGTAGCTTCATCCCACCCTCTTCCCACTTTTCAACTCCCTTTTGGGTGTGGTCTTCCCTCCATTAGAATGTATGTTCTCTGAAGGCAGTGTTTTTTGCCAGTATTTACCAGCATTCCCAGCTCTTCGTACAGTACCTAGCACACAGTAACCACAGAATCAATGCATTGCCTTGCCTTTCCATGCATGATCATGCGCAGCGTGAGGGTGATGCTCAGCTCTGGTTCCTCCTCCAGCCCTGGGTCAGAGCCACTCATTCTGTCCGGGGAGACTGCCACCGAGGAGGTGGCCCGACCGTGCATCCACCTGGCCTGATGGCCGCCTGCTCTGCAACAGCAGAGGAGAGAGAGGATCGCGTGGGCCCCTTCTGCTCTGGTGCCAAAAATCAGTGAAGGAAGACACTCAGGGCCCATCCTTCGGAGTCAGGAAAACTGGGTCCTCAATATGGCTCTGGCCCTAGTCTGGGCAAGCAGTTTTCCTCCTCTTGGGCCTTACCTCTGTCACAGCCTTCCTAGGGAGTCTGTGAGCATGAAATGGGAGGAGATGAAATTGGGCTTTGTCAGCTGTCAAGCTCTATATCAATGCGAGACTATCCACATACAGCAACACTTCCTACTAGCGCCCAATCATCAGAACAGACTAATGATAGACTCACCTCTTGGTGACATCTAATGACCACAGCTGAGGAGGATGGGAGTTGGGGAGATCCCTAGCATTGGCATGAGAGGTTATGTTGTCCATACCCCAAAGATAGGCATCTTCACCAACCTTCCAAAGGCAGGATAGACCCGTGGGGCCTTAGCAAGGTAGTGTAGCTGTCAGCCACCCCACGGGACTCCCGTCACCTTCTCAGTATCTTTCTGGGGCTCCTTAAGGCCTTCTGGAAGAGTCCCAACTCAGCCTGGTGTGAAGCCCTCTAAGACATGGCTCCAGCTTCATTTCCCATTCCTCCCTGTATGGCCCCTTATCTCCCGCCTGGCCGGGTTTCCTCCTTATCTCTCATAGGTTTCTGGCCTCCACATCTTTGTTTACAGAGGTCATTGCATGCCTTCCCATCCACTTCTCAATCTTCAGAATACAGCTCAAAATCTACCTTCTCTGGGAAGTCCTCCTTGGCCACCCCAGCCCATACTCACTCCTTCAACCTACAAACCTTAGAGTTAGACCTCTTGCCTGCACCACTGAGGCACAGCCTTTGGCCTGGGTCTACTCTCTAGATGCAGGCCCTGACTCCAACCCTCCTCTGCCTCCCCCAGGTTGTGACTTCCTTCAGGGAAGCAATATGCTCTAGAGGGAAATCTATGTCCTGCCTAATTACGAAATAGTCTAAAAAGTCTCATACTGATCAGCAGTGTCAGTACAGCAGCAGAGCTGGGGTTAGAGTCAAGAGGAGCTGGATTCAAGTCTCACTTCTGATATATTGGCTGTGTGACCCTGGGTAAGTAAAGCATGCAATTTCCCAGAGGTCTAGGAAACTCCTGAGGACTGTAAATCACAGAGAAGGTGCCAATCACCATTAATAGAGGGAGCTCCCTATACCAAGGAAGTCACGGTTCCAGTCCCTATCTCTATTAGAATTCTTAGCCTATGAGTCAGGAGACAGTGGCTGTACGTTCTAGCAGTTCTAACCCTAACTTGGTGTGTGATTTTGGACAACTCACTTTCCTTCTCTGGGCCTCAGTTTCTTTATGTTTTTGTTTTGGTTTTGGGTGGGCAATGAGGATTAAGTGACTTGCCCAGGGTTACACAGCTAGCAAGTGTTACATATCTGAGGCCAGATTTGAACGCGGGTCCTCCTGAATCCAGGGCCGGGGCTGTATCCACTGCGCCATCTAGCTGCCCCCTAGTTTCTTTGTTTATAAGAAGCCTTTCCCAATTCCCCTTCATTCTAGTGCTTTTCCTTTTCTTTCCAATTTATCCTGTATGAATCTTATTTGTACATAATTGTTGGTGTGTTATCCTCGTGAGACTGTAAGCTCCCTGAGGGCAGGGACTGCCTTTGGTCTGTCTTTGTGTCCCCAGTACTTAGCATAATGCCTGGCACATAGTAGGCACTGAAAAGTTTACTGACCACTCTATTGCCCCACCAGACTATGAAATATGAAAGAGCTTTGAGAGGAGCAGACAGTAGTATATGAACATCAGGGGTGATTAATGTTATTACCAGGACCCCCCTGAAGAAGGTGGGGCTGAGCACAAGGCCAGGATTAAACCCCTACAGTTCAGAGCCCCTCCCTGCCACCTGCCCCTCCCCTCCCAGGTCTTGGCCCCTTTCCCCCCCACCAGTTTTAATCCTAGACCTTAATCCTGCTTGGAAATCCTTGCTCAGGCTGCATTGGCCAGGCCCCCGCCCCCTGAAACAACCCAACCAGCCCAAAGATGAAAGTGGCCTGGTGAACGGGGCGAGCTAGACACACCAAATGAGGGGAACACAGCTCATATGCGTGGCGGAGAAACAAACAGGCTCCTGACTTTGGCGACAGACTGAGCCCCAAGTCCCATCTCTAGTGAGACAGAGCCATGGTCCTTCCCACACTGACCCTCTTACCCAAGCAAGCCATTTCCCACCTACAAGTAACAGGGGGTGGTGTGCTCTTTGCATACCACCCCTTCTGCTGGGGGTGGAGTGTCCCCACTGATAGGCCGGACTCTGAGGGGGGTGTGGGTCAGGGTGTCTTTCCCTGTAGAATGCTTATTACCATCTTGACTGTTATTCTATATGGAAGCACACTAGTCTCCTTGAATTCTGTCTGCTCCTTCACAGCCTGCAGCTCCTAGGGTGGCTACCAGCTCTGTTCTCTTCTCTGCAGGGGCAGAGTATCAGAACGGGGAGAGGATACAAAGAAAAGACCCAGTCTCTCTTCCCCATTTCTGCCACTTTCTTGCCTTCTGTGGGCTATTTCCTCATTGATACAATGAGAAATCTAGACTAAAGAGTATCTGGGATCTTCATCTCTGACATTTGTAGGGCAGGACCCTATCCAGGATGGCGAGAGATGGAATCCTTGGTGTCTCCGTTGCCTGCTCGGCAGCACTCTTCTGACCCCAGCCGGGGACCAGCTCCTTCAGGGCTCTTGGGATCTGCGAGCCCACTGCTTATCTGTCATTCCAGGCCTGGCTTTCTGCAGTTATTTATTGCTCTGGCCAGGTCGGGCAGGGTGACAGTGGGCGTTGGGCCCCCGCCCAGGGCCATGTGGCTGCCACGCGTCAGGACAGACTGACCTCACCCTCACCTCTGGGGGTTTGGGGGGCACAGCTCCCTCTTCATAGCCTTTCTGTCAGCAAGAGACTGCCTATATAGCTCCTACCCTTTGGTTTTCTAGCAAATCCTCCCCATGGGCCCCCAACCCCCATGGAGCCAGCTCCCAGGGTCTCTTCCCAAGCCCCCAGTGCTCCCTGTTCCTATAGCCTTCTCCCACTCCCACCCACCACCCACGCTGCTGGATGGGGCACTAGGGCGACAGCTGTGTAAGCAGCCTGACCCCCCTCTCTCCCCTCCCCCTACTTTCCCTACCCCTCCCCCCTCCAGCTGTCTCTCTCCTGTGACAGCTGCCCCAGCAAAGGGCTGGGGGCTTAGCTAGCCCCCCTCCCCCTCGGATCGAGTGTCCACCCGGGCTTTGTTCTAGGGCAGAACAATCCAGTGGGGGTGGGGTGGGTAGGGAAGAAGGCTCTTAGAGCTAGGGAGTGGGGGTGAGTTGACTCCAAAGTGCCCATGGAGGGATTCCCTCCCTCCCTCTGCTGCCTCTCCCCTTCAGTTCAGGCTCCAGAAGGAGGATCCCAGTGGCATGGAGTGGGGGTGGGCTTCTGTGCTTGGCTGCAGGGCTCAGGCCCATTCCTGGAGGTAGCTCTTCACCCCACACTCCTTTCTTAGGCCCCATTCCCCAAACTCCTCTTGTGCCTGCTACACATCCCTCACCAACCCTAGGGACAGCCTATTGGCAACTGCTTTTGAGTTAGGCTGTCCTAGATTGGAGTGATTTCCCCCTAGCTCTTACTTAGCACCTAGGCCTGGATGCCAGCTCCTAGCTATTTTATGCTTAGTAGGCCTCTCTGTCAAGCCTGCTACCAGTTCGAGGGCCCTCAGGCTGTCCCCCCCCCAGGGACCAAGGGGGGAAAGAATCAGAGTAAGACCCTTGGAGATGGGAAAAGAGGGTAAATGATCAGCTTCAAGGCCCCCCCCCTCCCATCAGCATATACCCTTCCTCACAAGCCCATCGGATTCTTTAAAAAAAAGTTTTTGTATCTGCGTGGCTAAGGCAATCCTATAAATTAGCTGTCATTAATTATTTCTGGCCTCTCCCTCCAAAAATGCTATTTTTTTTTTCTGTGAGCAACCAAAATTTCTTTAACTAGCCCTAGCTGTTCATCAAAGAGATTGCCTTCATAAGAGATGCGTAGTAGTAGACAAGATAGAAGAACAAAGTTTTCTCTCAATATTTAGAAATCTAGATATGTAGCAGTCTGTGGACACAACCCAGGAATTTGAAAAAATTCACCATCATATACTGTAAGTCACTTTTATAAAAGGCAGTGTGGTGTCCTGGAAAGAGCTGTGGATCTAGAGTTCGAGGGATTGGGTTCAAATTCTGGCTGCGCCATTCACTCACTGACCTTGGGCAAGTTGTAAGGAACTTTTGGCCGTTTCCTCATTAGCAAAATGAGTGGGTTGGAGGAGATGATCTCTGGGTTACCTTCTAGCTCTAAAACTCTGATCCTTTTATTCTGGATCTTTTATTCTGGACGTGTTTTAGAGGCTCCATTTCCCTGTCTATACCAACCTCTCCCAGAAATGGATGGTCCAGCTGAATCCCAGGACAGTCAGGGCCCAGGGAGGTTGGGAGAGCCAATCAAGCAAATGAAGTCACTTGCCTTGGTCTCTTGGCTGTCAGGCTCAGCTCCAGACAGAGAGGGATGGGCCATGAAGGCACCGAGCTCAGGGCAGGGAGGGACAGAACACCCTTAGAGATGCTTCAAGCTCTTCACGGTATTAACCTGACAATCCCTGGATTATTCCTTCCCACACTCCCAAGGATTGAGAGGAGCCCAAAGCCTGGTTACTGACCTGTTAGCATCTCTTCTCTAGGGGAGACAAAATAGCGGGGAGCAATGACTGAACGGTCCTGGGATCTGGGTCCTGGGAGGGGAGAGGTCTGTCAACCTCTCACTTTGGGAAATCTCCATTGACCCCAATCCCTACCCCACTGAGTCATGGACAGGAGGTGGACAGACTATAGGATGAGGAAGAGGCAGGAAGAGAGACAAGAACCAGGGAGTAGGTTTAGGGCAAGCATCGGTGGGCTGGAAACGGGTCCTGATCCACCGTCCAGCACCAACCCAAGGGATGCGGGAGAGGAGGAAAGTGGGTGACTCCTGCTGGGCACCCTCGGGCCTGAGGGAGCTAACCCGATTGTTGCATTGTTTAAACAAATCTTAGGGCTTTTACAGCCCTTGAAGGCGATCAGGTCTAACTCCCCTTCCCCATTTTATAGACGAAGAAGCAAGACCCAAGAGGTTCCATGACTTGCTCAAGGTCAGGGCCACAGCTAGAACTAGAACCCAGGTCTCCTGATGTACAACCCAAGTACCTAGAGCCAGTGGGACAGTGAGAGGAGGGGATGGAAGGGACCAAGCACTAGAGTAAAGGGCAGCCACTGAGCTAGGGGGCAGAAGGGCTGGGTCTCAGCACAGGCTGTCTGCCTCTATCCCTCCCTCTGCCTTGGCCTGGGCCTGGCTGGGGTGTGTGGGCTGTGGGCATCCCCCCCCAGGCCCCCCTCTCTGAGAAACCAGGGAGAACAATCCCCTTGTGTTTGGACCGTCCAGCTCTGCATGCTGATGAGGGGGGGCTACTGGGGAGGGAAGCAAGGACGCTGAGCAGCTAGGACCCTGGAAGGGGTATCCCTTGGTGGGGGGGACCTGGCATAGGAGATCCAGAACACTGGGCAGGATTGAAGCTGGGACCTCAAGGAGGCTATTCCTTGGGAGGAAGAGAACTGGGACCCTGGGTGGGGAGGGGTCTTGGAAAGGGGAGGGGAGCTGGGGTAACCTGACTGCGCATAACGATAGGGGTGGGGTTGCCAAGCCTAGGAGAGCTACAAACGGAGGCTGCAGGGAGGTGAGGCCCTGGCATTTCTAGGTACCCAGTGCTCCCCCTTCTGAGTACCACTTCCCTCAGAGGGAATGGGTGGAATGGATAGAGAGAGGCAGGGGCCCTGAAATGCCAAAGGTCATAAGACAGCAGTCAGAGCGGAGCAGGCAGTGGGCACCTCCCTGCCTTTGCTAGGGCTACTCGCGTGGTCCTGCTGGTGCTAGGGCCCTACATGGTGGGGGCCACTGAATCTAAGCTAAGATGAAAAACCTCAGAAGTTGGGGAAAAGGATAGGAGGCGCCTCTGACTCCAAGAGTATGGGAGGGACAACAGGGGGAGACGTCCAGCTGTCCAGAACTTCAGGTATCCATCCCTATTCTAAGTTGGGAGCCCAGGATCCAAAAGATTGGAGCTACTTGGCTGGAGGAAGTAGGGGTACCTGGGCCAGTCAGGGCTGGACGTTGAGCAAGGCAGTAAGACAGAAGTGGGGTCTGGGGTTGGCAATGAGGCTGGGCCAGGAAAAGCTGAAGTTACGGGGCAGGGGACTTGGATAGAAAAAGTAGGGGTGTCTTGGGGATCAGGAGAGCTCGGATCAGGTCAGGCAGCTTGAGAATGTGGGGAGTGGGTGATGGAGGTCAGGTGCCTTGAGTGGAGGAGCTTGGCTGTAAGTATTACAGGTGTCTGGGTGTCTGACTGTGAAGCAGAGCAGGGGTTCAGGGGATGAGATGGCGAAGCTAGGGGAGAGAAAGCTGGAGGGGAGGGCGCTGAATCAAAGAACCTGCGGTTGGGGGGGGTAGGTACAGGGCCCTGGACAGCAACCAAATCAGCACCTGGCCTGCCAGGCCCACCCCTCCCTGCCCCCTATCCCAGCCCCGCCTGCGCAAGCGTCCTTGGTTCTGCCCTGTCCCTTGGGGGCCAGCAGGGTGTGTTCCCTGCAGCCCCAGGTCCAGCACTGCGGCCTCTTCCCTCCCTGGCCCCCACCCCAGAAATCTGAGCCCCCTAGGAAAGGCCCCCACCCCATCTCCAACTTTCCCCAGGGCCCGGCTGGGGGTATGTGGTTGACGCCCCTGCCTGCTGGGGCCCTGGAGTCACCTGCTGGGAGAAGGGTCTCTCCCGAGTGCCCCCGCAGGGCCAGGCGTCTGCTGTGCCCCCTGCCCGCTTGCCCAGCCCAGGGTGCTGTCCCTGTCCTCCCCAAGCAGGGTCCCTGCCCCTTCCCCCTCCCCGGTCCGGCCCAGCCCAGCCCAGCTCAGTCCAGCCCAGCCCAGCCCAGTCCAGCCTGCCGGTACCTCTGGGGTCTGTCCTGCAGCGCTGGGGGGGTGGCTGGGCCGCTCAGTGCCACATTGTCCCCGGGAGAGGCGGCCGCTCACAACTGCTAGTGACATCAGCTGCGAACAATGAAGTGTTTGACAGGCGAGCCCGAGCCGGGCCAGGAGCACGGGAATATGTGTGCCCCCCCTCGCCCAGCCTCCCTCCCTCCCCTCCCTTCCCTCGGCCTGCCCGCCCGCCTGCCCGCCAGCCCCTCCCCTCCCCCCAGCCCCCTCCCCTCCCTCTGGGATCCGATTACAGCAGATAAAGGCGCCAGGGCCCCAACAATGCCGCAGCCTCGAGCTCCAGCCCAGCCCAGATGCCAGGGAGGCCAGGGCTGCCCCCTCCCCGGGGATGCACTGACCGGGCTAGCACGGGATGCTCAGCGCCCCCTCCCTTGCACCCACCTGCTTCTCTCCGGGCCACTGTCTCCTTTCTGCTCAGCTCCCTGCCCTTGTGGGCTCCCATCCTCCTCCGGCCCCCTGTGAGCGGCTCCCAGCCTCTGCCTCCTGCCTGGCTGCCTGTGGGTCGCCTCTTCTCTCTTCCCATTTCTCCTCCTCTCCCTCAGAATGAAGGATGTGGACTAGAGGATTTCCAAGGACTCTCTCTGGTCTCCCTATTTGGGTGTGGGCAGGGTGTTGCAGGGTGTGTGAAGAGGAAGGGATACACACCCCCAAGAACTACTTTAGACCTAAGCCACATTTTTCTATACTCTAAATCCCAGTGGCCCCGAGTCCCTCCTGGGTGTGTCACTCCAGCTGGAGAACCTAGTATGGGGTGTAGGGGGAGAGGAGAGAAAGAAGGGAGAGGGGGGCAAGGGCTCACATTTAACCCAACAGAAAGCTGCTGGAAGTGAGCCCACCCCTCCCCTTACCTGGGGCCAAGGATGGCAACTGGGAGAGGACTCATTGACCTCAGTTTCTCCTTCTGACACCCCTTTCTCATTATCAATAATAATAAATATTTAAAGAGCCAACACGGTACAAGGGAATGACCTGTGGGTCAGGAAGGCCTGGGTTCAAGTCCCGGCTCAGACACTTACTGGCCCAGAGACTCTTGGGAGCAAATCACTTAATTTTAAGTGCCTCAGGCAATTATGAGAAAGTTAGGGAGCAGGTAATGAAAGTACCTTTGTTTTGGAAGGGAAGCAGAAAAGGAATAAGTATATAGCACCTACTGTGTGCCAGCAACTGCACTAAACACTTTTTACATTTGATCCCAACAACCACCCTGCTCAAGCAGGTGCTCTCCCTGTGGTACAGGGAACATGCTCACTGGAAGTTTCCTAGATTAATGAAATCTGGTTTAAAAAAATTTTTTTTTAATTTTAAAAAAAGAAAAGAAAAGAAAGCCTGGGGCAGCTAGGTGGCACAGTGGATAGAGCACCATTCCTGAAGTCAGGAGGGCCTGAGTTAAAATCTGGCCTCAGACCAAACACTTGACACTTACTAGCTGTGTGACCCTGGGCAAGTCACTTAACTCCAACTGCCTCACCAAAAGGCCCCAAAAAATGTATCTGAAGACTTTCAAAGCATTTTACGTAAAACACCTGCAAAGTAGGTAGTGAATGAATTATTATTCCCATTTTACAGATGATGAAATCTGATCAGAGCTGAAGTGACTTCAGGTCACAAGGCCAGTAAGAAGGAGAATCTGGAACCAGCTCTCCTAATACCAAATCTGGTATTCTATCCCTTACACAACACCGGCCCCTTCATTAGGACTCTCTGGGGTGGGTGTGGTGCGTGTCTAAGTTCAAGAACTTTCTACACACAGAGGCCAGAGCAGGAGGTAAGGTGGGCAATTAACCCTTCTGTATCTGGGGCTGCCCCACCCCCATCCAGCAAATTCCCTTCAAGGTAATCGGATCGACCTGGGTGCTCTGAGCCTCTTGGGACCTTGGAGGGGGGTGGGGTGGAATTCAAGTCTACTCTCCATCTGGACAGGAAGACTAGGGTCACAAGGCCACCTGCTGGACAGGAAGGGGGGGCATGGAATGAGGAAGGGGTATGGTCAAGGTAACAATGTTTGAGCTGGTGAGACAAAGATGAACAACTAGAGGGTCTGATCTCTTTATTTTTCTGTTCCTCTCCCAACCCCGCATGATTCAAAGGCAGAAAGAGGCAGACATGAGTGTCAGGGACTCAGGTATCAGCATAGAAAGAGGAAGGAGATCCCTTCAACAACTGTTTACAGTCACCTCCTTCCCCCAGCACAGGCCAGAAAGAAGCACTAATGGAGAGTTGAACCCCCAGCCCACGGCACCAAACTCCAGAGCTGCACACCCCCAGAACCCTGGGGCCAGGACCCCCCTCCCCATCCCAGGGAGCTCCTTTGCCCCTGGAGACCTCAGCTGGCAAGTGTGTGCTGCTACATGTGCATGTATGTGATGTTCCTAGATATATGCCTACAGGTAGGTATGTGTGAGTGTACATCTGTAATCCTATATGCGCACGTGGGGGCAGACAGAGGAAAGGGGAGGTGGTGTGGAGAAGCCTGCAGGAAAGGGAGCAGAGGAATGTTTCTAATCAATTACCCTTCGTGTGGACTGGATCCCTGGTTTGCACCTTGTTAATGTTCTTGATTCTTCTCATTCACCTATAGCTCTGAGGAAAGAGAGAAAGACAGACAGAGAGACCAGGCACTAGACAGACAGCTCCCTCTGAGCAGACAAGCAGATGGAGAAATGGACAGACAGCTGGCAGGTCAGCCATGCGGGCAGGGAGATTGTCAGACAGGCCGGCCAGAAAGAGAGGTAAGAGGCCAGGTCAAAGGGGCAGAGATGTGGCTGTCAGTCCCCTCCCCTCCCCCAAATCAGGAAGGAGTGGGTCCAGGGTAGCCTGGACTAGCCTGGGCCCTTATGACGACAGCCCATTCAGGAAATTCAGGAGCCCAGAGTGCCACTCGTCTGGGCTGTCCAGGTAGCAGGGGTGTCCCGTGCCCACCATCACCATCACCTGGTGGTTAGGCAGTTGTTGCAGGTGCTTGAGGCTTGACTCCCCCATGGGATCCTGGTCTCCATACACGATCAGGGTGGGAGTCTGGGAGAGAGTAGAGGAAGGGCAGAGGAAGCCATCAGGTACCTGTTCACCTCAGCCATCCCTAACTCCTGACCCCCAGGTCCCCTGACCCTAACTTCATTTACGAGGAGGTAAATGTTCTCAACCTGTGGGTCAGCTGGATGAGAAAGGAAATGAGAAACATGAGGGGGCAAAACTATAGGAAGCTTCCCCTAATTAAGGGGTCCCACATCAAAAGAACAAATAAAGGTCAAACCCAGAGGGGCTGGTGTCCTCTAACTTTGGTCAACCCCCTTCCATGAAGGGTGAATATCCCTTTAAAAAAGGTCCATTCTACATTCAACAGTTATTTATTAAATGCCTATAGTAGACAGAGCACTGTGCCCACACTACTCCTAGCACTGGAGAGTGGATGGTGCTAGGGAAGAGAAGGGGTTTAGGTAACTGACTATCCATATGTGTTACAAGGGTCTGTCTGTCTGTCTTTCTTTCTTTCTTTCTTTCTTTCTTTCTTTCTTTCTTTCTTTCTTTCTTTCTCTTCCTTTCTTCCTTCTTTCCTTCCTTTCTTCCAAAGGCAAGGTAGGAGAGAAAATAAATGCTTGTTAATTGAAAAAAATATAAAATAAAAGTTAATTTTTTTTTAAAGAATAGTTTCACTAATTCAGAGTTCCTCTGCTCCAATCTAGCTTCTAATCTAGCAGGGGAATATCATGACCAGCCTCAGTCCGTGCATGCCCTCGGTCATTCCTTCTCTGTTCCGTTCTTGCCTCTGATTCTCATTCCCCTTTCCCCTCAGACACACATACCTTCACCTGGCCATAGTCAGCGGGGCTGACTTTATCTGTGCAGATTGGGGCAACAGGCACATAGCCACAGAGCTGGGTGCTCGGTGCTGTGAGGAAGGGCAGTGAATACATTCCACTCAGAGATGGGCTGACCACAGCTGTGGAGCCCAGCTCCAGAGCCTCCAACACGGCTTGCAGAAAGCTGCTGGGGGCCAGCTCCCCAATGGCTGTGGGGGCAACTGCCTCCTTGGAGTGTCCTAGACCTGGAGGGATGGAGGGGAAGAAGAGAGGGAAAGAGAGGGAAGAGAAGACAAGACAGTGGGTAGGTAAGCTGGGGAAAACAAATGGTTCACCTACTCCAAGAAACCTTCCCTGATCATCAGTCCCAACCTACTCTAGTCAATCAACAATTCTGTATCAGATAGGATTTGGAGCCAAAAGGGACTAAAGGTATTAGTGCTGTATGGATAGGGCACTGAACTTGGAGTCATGAAGAGCTGAGATCAAATCCTGCCTCTAACCAGGTGTGTGACCCTGGGCAAGTCACAAGCTCCTTGAGCCTCAGTTTCCTCATTTGCAAAATGGGGAAACAGCACCTGCTTCCCAGAGTCATGAGCATAAAATGAGTTACTATTTGTAAAGCACTTTACAAACCTTAAAGTATGAAAATACTCACTAGCTACTATTATTTAGCCCAACCCTCTCCCTTTACAGAGTGCAGTGTAGAAAGTGTGTTGGAGGGGCAGCTAGGTGGTGCAGTGGATGGAGCACTGGCCCTGGAGTCAGGAGGACCTGAGTTCAAATCCGGCCTCAGACACTTGACACACACTAGCTGTGTGACCCTGGGCAAGTCACTTAACCCTACTGCCTAGCAAAGAGAGAGAGAGAGAGAGAGAGAGAGAGAGAGAGAGAGAGAGAGAGAGAGAGAGAGAGAGAGAGAGAGAAAGTATGTTGGACTTGGAGTCAGGACACAGCTAGGTTCAAATCCTGTCTCTAACACTTACTAGCTATGTGACCCCCTTAAGCCTCATTTGTCCCATCTGTAAAACAGGGATAATATCAATAGTATTTGTCTTACTAGGTTCTTGTAAAAATCAAATAAGGTTATTCTGTGCTTACCAAGGACCAGGGAACAAAGCACTTATTAAGCACCTACTATACCTAGCTAATTTGGAAAGGTAGGAAGAGGCCAGATAATAAAGGATTTTAAATGTCAAAAAGTTTATATTTGATGCTGGAGGCAATACGGAGCAGAGAAGGGGTGATCTGGTAACTGGCTGGAGAATGCATTAGAGTGGGGAGAAACTGGAGGGTGGGAGAACAGTCAGAAGGCTGTAATCCAGGCAAGAAGTGGATATCCCTTTAAAAAAGGTCCACTCTACATTCAACAGTTATTTATTAAATGCCTATAGTAGACAGAGCACTGTGGCCACACCACTCCTAGCACTGGAGAGTGGATGGTGCTAGGGAAGAGAGGGGGTTTAGGTAACTGACTAGCCAAGAAGGGCCTGAAGGAGGATTGTGGTCACATGAGTGGAGAAAGGGGAGAGATGTCCGGAAAGCAGAAATGACAAGATTTAGCAACGAGTTGGATCTATGGGTTGAACAAGAGTGAGAAGTTGAGGATGAGCCTGTGGTTGTGAGCCAGGGTGACTGGGGGGGATGGAGGTGCCCTTGACAATAGGAGGGAGGGATGTGTGTGTGTGTGTGTGTGTGTGTGTGTGTGTGTGCCGGGGTAATGGTTGCAAATTGAGAGCTGGCACTAGAAGCCAGGTCTTTGTTCTGCTGTGGACATGGTGAGTGTGAGATGTGTATGGGATGCCCTCTTTTTTTTTTTTTAAAGCCTTTGGGGTTAAGTGACTTGCCCAGGGTCACACAGCTAGTAAGTGTCAAGTGTTTGGTCTGAGACCGGATTTGAACTCAGGTACTCCTGACTTCAGGGCTGGTGCTCTATCTACTGCGCCACCTAGTTGCCCCTGTATGGGACGCCCTGTTGGAGATATATGGTGGTAGTCCAGCAGAGAGATCTGGGCTGAATAAAGAGATCATTAGCAAAGAGATGGACTGCTTGAGTATCTGTGTGTGCAAATAACCATTAGGTTTTTATTGCCTGCAAGTGGCCTGCCTTTTTACCTGGGGAGGAGGGCGTGTCCTTGAGGGTGAAGCTGTGTTCCCACCCCCCAATTCTCTTCCCTGTATTGCCCAGCTTAGGGCTCTACCCATGAGGAGGCAGAAGGAGAGAGGCAGGGCATAGCTTAGGCTAGAAGTTAGGGTGGAGATCTAGGGCCTTCCCCACCCCTTGAGCGAGCCTGCTTAGACACCCACCACAGACACACTTGTACTGTGGAAAGAGCCCTGGGCTATAAGTCAGATGATGTGGATTCTAGTTCTGGCTCTGCTATTTACCGGCTTTGTGACATGGCCAAGCGCTTTACCCTCTCTGGGCCTGTTTTAAATGAAGGAATTGCACTAGATTATTCCTGAGGTCCCCGTCCAACTCTGACGTTCTATAAAACCGGGCCCCTCCCTTTTGGTGGGGTAGGGGGGATTAAACAGCTGTGTAGAGAGACTTCTCTCTGTTTTTAGTACTTGGAAGTATAAGGTACAAGACCTCGAATCTTCCCAACCCCCTTGTACACCTATTCAGAAGGCTCTGAAATCCTAGCCCAGGCAGCTCCAATTTTCCTAATCACTGCCCCTGTCTCCTGTTGACTGAATGAAGGTACTTCCATCAACAGAGCCTGTAGCCCCATCCATTCCGACACAATTCAAATTCAGCTCCCAGGGCCATGCACTGCTCCCTAGGCCCAAACACACACTCTTCCACTGAATGAAGGAATTAAACCTGTTCCAGGGAACTCAGGCCTGCCTGTCCCATACCTGGCAGATCAATGCCCACTGCCCGATAGCCGGCCTGGGCCAGTTTGTCCAGTGTGCCCAGCTTGAGCCAAGTCTCCGAGGAGAAGCGGATGCCATGGAGTAGAAGCACCGAGAGGCGTGGGGTCTGTCCACTACCAGGCCGGGCCTCCCTATAGAAGAGCTTCTGTCCCTGCACAGAGATGGTGCCTTCACTGGACTGTACACTGGTCATGTTTCACCTCCAGTACTGGGCCTGCCAGGGTACAGAGCACAGGTGGGTTAGGGTCACAGCCTTAGGGCTGTGGTCCTGGAGGAGCTGGAAAACCAAGGTCTGGGAAGGTAAATTGGCCTTGAGGAAAATGGGCAATAGGCCTGAGGACTAAGAGGAAGGCAAGGGCCATAGGACAGACACATAAGAAAGGTGTCTAGCGTGGGGGCACGGAAGGTACTGTTATATGCTAAGTACATGGCAGGGAAGAGAAAGGCAATGTGCATTTATTAAGCACCTACTATATGCCAGGAATTGCAAAATATTTTACAAATATCTCATTTAATCTTCACAACAGGGTGTGGGGGGGAGTTGATGTCATTATTCCTATTTTACAATTAAGGAAAGTGAAGCTGGCAGAGGTTAAATGACTTGCCCAAGGTCACACAACTATTAAGTATAAAGCCAGTTTTGAGCTCAGGTCTTTCTGACTCCAGGGCAGCTAAAGCCACATGGCTGTACTTCTTCAAATAAAAACCAAATGAAACCCGAGGCATCCAGTGACACATCCGGGTAACTCTTTCTTCACCTGTAACATGCTGAGGATAGAGGTATGACCCTTAGACATTCTAAACGGATACAAGCCACCCACATGCCCAGGATGTGGGTATGGCTCCTATCTATGTGAAGATCATGGCTACTGAGACTTCACACACCAGGGTCCACAGGGTCTTGCAGATAGGTGTCTGATTAATGCTCATCGAATTCATTAACATGAATCCATGCTCAGATGGGTACAGGCCCTACATGCACCAAGGCTGTGAACACAGGTACATGTGCTACACGGTCCTATTCTGGCACAAATCATGGCTGCTGATCCTGCTTGTCCCAAGCTGGGCTGGCAGGTGGCCAAGGACACAACAGTCAACTGCTTCCTCCCAGGACTCACATTCTGGCCTAGACTCAGCCTGGGGCCCACCTGGGGGGGGGGAGGAGCAAAGAAGGTGGTGGGGAATGGAGAAAGGGCTTCCTAAGAAAAACAAGGAGAGCTGGAGGGGCCAGAAAAGGATCAGGGGTGGGTGTGTGTGTGTGGGGGGAGAGCCAGGGTGTGGTGGGCGTGGGGAGAGAGAGTCCATCGGACTGGGGGACTAGGCATTGGAGAACGGGGGAGAAAGGAAAGTACTAGTGTGTAGCGGGGGTGGGGAGAAAGCGTCCATCGGACTAGGGGACCAGGCATTGGAGGAGAGGGGGGAAAGGATGGGGGTGTAGGGGGTGTGGGGAGAGAGACCAGGGGGCCTGGGGGAGGAAGGGCGGGGCAAGGTGGGACCTGGGTGTTCCGGGAGGTCGCAGATCGTTCGGACTGATTGCCCGAGGGGGGAAAGAGCCGGGGCGATACCTGGCGGGCTCAGAGGGCTCTGGGCAGTCGGGTCAGGGCCAGGGCCAGGGCCAGGGCCAAGGTGACTGTGCAGGCAGACGCGCCAAGGGGCTCGGCGGGGCGGGGAAGCAGGGAAAGGGGCCCGGGCCCACGCGCGAGCCCTCTGGCGGCGGCACCCGGAGCTAGAGCGGAGGTGGGGAGGCGGAGCCCCGCTCCGCTCCTTCCCGGGCCCTCCTCCCGCTCTTCCCGGCCCAATCTGGGAAGGCTGCTCAAAGGAGGTGCGGTCGGCACGGCCCTCTCCAGCGCAGGCCGGCCTTGCCTCGCGGGGCCCAGTCCCCCCCCACTGCACCCCCCCGGCTCCACGCCCCATCCTTCCCAGAGGCCGGGGCCTGGGGAGCCCCGGAGGCAAAAGCGAGAGCCGCGGCCCTAACCCACAGAGCAACTCTGCAGCCACTTTGGAACTCCGCGTCCCAGGGCCCGGTGACGCGCCGCCGTCCCGAGCCCTCATTGGCTGCTCCCTGCCCCGCCCTCCCCAGGAAATCGGCGTCCGCGGCGGAGCTGTCTTGCCCTGCTTGGCTCTTGGGGCGGGGCGGGGCCCGGTGAGTGCGAGCGTCCCGGGGGAGGGGGCCTGGGGACGGCTCCGAGGCTCCTGGGAAGGCCTGACCCCTGCTGCGCTCTGGGCTGCCCCGGGGTGGTTGAGATGAGTGTGTATCCGTGTGCGTGCGTGGGTGTGGTGCGGGATAGCGCGTGTGGATGGGGCTCACTGTGTGTGTGTGGAGGGGCTGTGAGCTTTGGCTTCTGCACCCAGGAGCCTTTGTGGAGATTCTGTGCCTCGGCGAGCGAACTTGCCGGGGTTCAGCGAATGTGCTGGGGCTCGGGGTGCTCTTTGTGCTCGTGCGAAGAGTGCCGAGGCTTAGGGTCCCGGACTTAGAGCTAGAAGGGACCATGGAGGCCCAGCTGCCTCCGTTAAACTGTGTTGTTTTGTTTTGTTTTATCGGTGGTTTTTGTTACAGACACCACCGATTGTTTGCAAGTACACCTTCCCTCTGAACAAAGAAGTTAAGCAAAACCACCCAGCACCGCTGCAAGCCGCAGTGGCTGACAGCATGCCACAGTCTGCGGGGTGCTGGAGCGCTGGGCTTGGAGTCCAGAAGACTTAGTGCATTGGGCAAACATCTGTAAAATGGGCATAATCACAGCGCTCACCTCCCAAGGTGGCTGAAGTTCCTTGTGCCATAGACATGCCACCAGTTATTATTGAGGGCTAGATAGAGACCCGCCCCCATGTCTACTTAGAGGGAGGATGCGATTTTCATTAAGTTCTCAGTTTAGATGCCTGATCCAGCTGCTTTCAGTTACCACTTCCGACTCTTTGTGACCCCATTTGGGATTTTCTTGGCAAAGACACTGGAGTGTTTACCATTTCCTTCTCCAGTTCATTGTACTGATGAGGAAGCTAAGTCAAACAGAGTGAAGTGATTTGCCAAGGGTCACAGATCTAGTAAATATCTGAGATAAATTTGAACTCAGGTCTTCCCTACTTCACCGCTATTGCACCATCACTGCCCCATCTAACTGCTGACTTTGGAGGAGAGAGTGAGGCTGATGAATTTGCACAGCTCTGCCTCACTTAAATCCAATTCACATGCCAAGTCAAGACGTCACCCTTGTGATGTCCTCGGTCCTTTGAGAATAACCACAAAAAAATACTGCTATGAATATACTGGTATTATATATGGAGCCTTTCTGTTTTTTAACCTCCTTAGGGTAAAGGGAATGAACACTTTAGTGACTTTTCATATAACTCCAAATTGTTTTCCAGAATGTGGGATCCAGTTCTCAGCTCCAGCAACATTGTATCAGTGTGCCTGTCTTCTAGTCCCTTCATCTTTAACCATTTTTGCCACTTTGGTGGGGGTGAGGTGAAATGCCAAGGTTGGTTTAATTTGCATTCCTCTTATTAAAAGTTATTTGGGGATTATTTTTCCACACAATTGCTGATAGTTTTCTCTCCAAAATTGCAAACTGTTCATTCCTAGCCTTCAGCCTTCGACTGCTTACCTATCAGAGAATGGCCCTATTTGAGTGCCCTTTTATCTTTCATCAGAGAAATTAAATGCAAAGATTTTTCTCCTGCTCAACCCTTTCTCTTATTGTAGTTGCAGTGATTTTATTTTAAAATTTTATGTAGCTGAAATTGTCCATTTTATCTTTTATAATTTGGTTAAGAATCCCAACCCCATGTCCCTTTCCCCAGGCCATAGTTGTAAAGGACACTGACTTCTGTCTTCTGATTTGTCTTTATGATGTGACTGTTTACATTTAAGCAATTTGGAGCTTACCTCAATGTACTGTAGTAGGTGCTCATCTGAGTATACTTTCTGCCAAATTGCTTTCCAGTTTGTCCAGCAATTCTGGTTGAGTGGAGGGTGCTTCCTTAAAGAGTCAGTGTTTGGAGTTTAGAGGATGATGGTCAGCTGCCCATTATTTTACAGAGAAGGAAACTGAGGTTGGGGTTGAGTGACTTACATAAGGTCACACAGCTTGTTCAGTTGTTTCAGTCATGTCCGACTCATTTGGGGTTTTCTTGACAAAGATACTGGAGTGGTTTGCCATTTCCTTCTCCAGGTAAGTGGCAGAACTGTATTCAGATCTATGTGTTCAGATTTCACATTGTGTGTTCTTTCCAATAGAAGATCCTCTGCTCTTGGGAATTTTCTTGTTACTGTCAAGGGCACCATCATCTTCCTGGTCAGCCAGGCTTGCAATCCTAGTATGATCTTTGACTCCCTCACACTCACTCTATGTGACCCATCTGTATCTGACGTCTCCTCCAGGTCCCCTTCTCTTTATTCACACGGCCACCTCCTCCTCTAATTCAGGCCCTTATTACTTCTTGCCAGGATTAACTTGTCTCCCTGTCTTAACTGTCTCCTTACTCCAATCCATCCTCTGGTGAAAGAGGGAAGGGAAGGAGGAGGGAGGGAAGGAAGGAGGGAGGGAGGGAAGGGAAGGAGGAAGGGAAGGGAGGGAGGAAGGGAAGGGAGGGAGGAGAGGAGAGAAGAAAGGAGGGAGGGAAAAAAGGGAGGGAGGAAGGGAAGAAGGGAAGGGGAAGGAAGGAGGGAGGGAGGAAACATTTATGAAAACTATGTTCCAGGCAGAAATATCTCATTTGGTCCTCACAACACTTCTGGGAGGTAGGTGCTATTACTATCCCCGTCTGACAGGTTTAAGTCACTTTCCCAGGATCACACAGCTAATAAATATCTGAGGTTTGATTTGAACTCGGGTCTTTCTGACTCCAGGCCCAGCACTCTAACCACTGTGCCACCTAGCACATAAAGGTATAAACAGGTTAGACTGAATACATCTCTGGGGTTGGAGAAAGGTTTCCCATTGTATAAGTCCAATGATGTCAGCCTGCTCAGCAAAGGTCTGTGGCTTCCTCTTACCTTCAGGATCACATGTAAAGCTCCCTACCTTTCCAAATCTCCTTATACTTTATTTCCCTGTGCACACTCAATAATCCAGTTACACTGGTCTGTGTGCTCATGCATCTCTAGTCTCTTTGACTTTACCCTGGCTGTCCTCCCATGCTTGCAATGCTCCCCCTCCTCCCCTCCTCTTTCTCCTTTCCTCTCTTCCCTCCTTCTCTTCCTCCCCTCCTCCCCTTTTTCCCCTCTTCTCCTCCTTCCTTTCCTCCACTCCTCCCCCTTCTCTGCTTCCTCTCCCCCTCCCCTCCTTCTCTTCCTCCGTCCCTCCTCCTCTTCTCTCCCTTCCCTCCCCCTCCTCCCTGTCCTCCCTCTCCATCTCCCTGTCCAAGCTTCCTTCAGTCTCACCCTCTGCAGGAGGCCTCTCCCCTTTCCACATCCCCCTCCCCACCAATGATTTCCCTTTCACCTAATCTTCATTAATCTTGTATGTACCTGGTTATCTCACTAATTGTCTCTCCCATTGGAATGTGGACTCCTCTAAGGCTAGGGCTGTTTTTGCCTTTCTTTGCCTATCCTCAGCCCTTAGCACAGTAACTGGCAAGGAGTAAGTAAGTGATAAATATTTTTTGATCTACTGATGTACTGATTGTTAGGGCAGCTAGGTGGTGCAATGAATAGAGTGCTGGGCCTGGAGTCAGGAACATCTGAGTCCAAATCTAGCCTCACACACTCCTGTTTGGGTAATTCTGGACAAGTCACCAACTGCCTGCCTCAGTTTCCCTATCTGTAAAATGAGGCACAGTGGATAGAGAGCCAGGCCTGGAGTCAGGAAGACTCATCTTCCTGAGTTCAAATGTGGCCTCAGATACTTACTAGCTGTGTGACCCTGGGCCAATCACTTAATCCTGTTGATCTCAGTTTCCTTATCTGTCAAATAAGCTAGAGAAGGAAATGTCAAACCACTTCAGCATCTCTGCCAAGAAAACTCCAAATGGGGTCACGAAAAGTCAGACATAACTGAAGTTATGTGACCCTGGGCAAGTCATTAACCCTGTCTGCCTCAGTTTCCTCATCTGTAAAATGAGCTGGAGAAGGAAATGGCAAACCACTCCAGTGCCTTTGCCAAAAAAACCCCCAAATGGGGTCCTGAAGAATCAGATATGACTGAACAACAAAATGTATAAAGGGCAATGTGTACAGGTGATAGAGACTGTGTTCTGTGCCAGGCATGTTGTGTGACAAAGGTGCCCAGCTGGTAACCAGTGTCCCTCAGGGCCTGGGGACCACTCCCAGGAGTGGAAGAGGAGTGCCCTGGAAAGGATTGAGGCAGAGCCAGGTTTAGGTTGTGGTAAACACACAAGGCTTTAATCAGATTAAGAGTCTTTAGGATTAGTAGGCTGGGGGGTGGGTAGGGTAGAGTAGGTGGGGTGGGTTAGGGAAGGGAGGAGTTAGGGAGGTTTAGAATCTTTCCAATCACATCGGATTCCTTGCCAGAGGGAATCTCTATTACCCAGGGACATCTGGGTCAAGTATTCCATTTGCCTCCAGGAAAGTTAAGTGACTTTTCCAAGTTCATACAGCTAGCAGATAGCAGCTGGAATTCAATCCCAGGTCTTTGGACTGAAAATCCAATGTTCTTTCCACAAGTAAGTCACAGAGTGGATAGACTGCTGGACTTGGATTCCTGAAGATCTGAATTCAAATTCAGCCTCAGATGATTACTTTTCTCAACCTCAGTTTCCTAGGATGTAAAATGGAGATAATAACAGCATCTACCTCATAGGGTTGTTGTGAGGAGCAAATGAAATGATAGATGTAAAGCACTTTGCAAATCTTAAAACACACCATATAAATGTTAGCTATTATTATTCCAATTTTACAAATATATAAGATCCTTAGATTGTAGGGCTGGAAGGAATTGTAGATTAATTCAACTGTTTTATTTTACAGAAAAGGAAACTGAGTCCCAGAGAGGGAGGAAGATGTTTAACTAAGATCACACAAGTGGCAAGTGATATAGACAGGATTTTGGTCCTAAATCCTCTGACTCCAAATTGAGTCTTTCTTTCACTAGTCCAGGGGTGGGGAACCTGTGGCCACGAAGCCACATGTGGCCCTCGAGGTCCTCAAGTGTGGCCCTTTAAAGGGTAGAGTCGGAGTCAGGGTGCTTGCCCTTTAAGGGCTATGCTTGAGGACCTAAAGGGCCACGTGTGGCTTCGAGGCCACAGGTTCCCCACCCTTGGCCAAGAGTGTCAGATTATAGCCATGGGCTCAGAACACAGACAGAGAAGTTTGAGCAGGGGAATTCTCTTGCTCAGGGTGACAGTTTTGTGGTCCTCATTTCCCAGTTTTCCCTTTGCCTATCAGTAAACATTTCTTTGGTGAAACTCTAGCCTTGTCTCGGCTGAAAGGTGATAGGGTTTTCTCTCTCTTCCACCTTGAATTCCAGAGGGAGCAGAGGGCTGTAGATAGTGGCAGTACACTGTTCTGACTCTATTCCCAGGCATTGAGCAGGAGGTGACAGAGACTAGGCCTTGTGCAGCAAGCTCCCTTCCTATAACTCATTGCTAGGGATGAAGAGGAGTTTCTGTGATTTGGGCCTGAGCCCAAGGGACACTGTCTGTAGTTATACGGGAGCACATGGAGAATGCACAGCACCTTTTGGGCTCAATGGAAAAACTGTCTTTACCATTCGGGGGTGCTGTGGGGGGGTGGAGCAGGGACATGGTATCTGTGTGTCTACCAGATATGTAAAGGAGATGATATGTTTCTATATGAGCTGTGTGTGGATGTGTATGTAAGAGGCTGTGTCTGTACGTGCAAAGGAGAAGGCCTGTGTGTGAAACCATTTGTAAGGGACACTGTGTATGCCTGAGGAAGGGACACAGAATCAGGCTGGCAGAGCTGGAAGGGGCCTCAGAGAAGGCCTGGTATAAGCTGTCCCTGAATAGGAATGTTCTTCCCATATTCTCATGCAGTGATCATGTAGCCACCAATGGGGGACCCTACATGCAGCTATAGGTTACTTTGTTGGCAAGTAAGGGCAGGCTACCTGTTCCATTGGGACGTCCAATATGGGCAGGGGGATATGCATGGAGCTTAGAACGAATGTCTTGAGTACCCAGAAGCCTTTGACTGTTGGGGTGGGTCCTTGGAAAGGTCGAGAGGCCCAGCCCCAGATGCACCTGTTCACACAGGTGCCACCCTAAAACTAACATTGGCTCTGACTACCCCTGGGGGATGGGCTAGAATCCTTTCTCTGGCCAGAGGTTCTGCTGGGGTCAGTTAGATGTAGAGTCCGTTGAGAAGTGTGTGGGAATTCCTTCCCTGACTCTCAGCCATCCTGTTCCGTGCAGGGCATGCCGGGCATCCCAAAACTGCCCAAGGGGGTCCTGCTGGCCCTGGGCCTACTCCTTACTATACTGCTGTACCTGGGACTGCCTGGTATCCCCCAGCCCCTCATCTGGACCTGGGACAACGATAATGTCACCATGCTGGCTGGCCTT
The DNA here is from genome assembly GCF_003287225.1 of Phascolarctos cinereus. Lineage (NCBI taxonomy): Eukaryota > Metazoa > Chordata > Mammalia > Diprotodontia > Phascolarctidae > Phascolarctos > Phascolarctos cinereus. The sequence continues at coordinate 84,083,417 of NW_027555847.1, read as the reverse complement.
ACACACAGCAACTCTTCAGTCTTCTACCGGGAGGTACAACCTCTTCACAGGCGCCACAGGTGCGTGTCCTTTCTACTTCACCCAACCACTGCCTGAGAGAGCCCCCTCTATTATGGTCCTGGCCTCTTAGGGCCACTGTCCCTCCGCCTTCTGGCTAGTGCTTCAAGGATGCCTGGCTTCCACACTTAGGTTTGAATCCTAGCTTTGCTGTGAACTCGCTGTGTGACCTTATAAGAAAAGCCCTGGATTTGAAGGCAGGGGACCCAGGTCCTCATCTTACTACCAGGGTGACCCTGAGCAACCCAAAGTGTAGGTTTCCTAATCTGAAAAATCAAGGGATTGGATTAGATGGTTTCTAAGGGCCTGTCCAGCTCTGACTCCTGATAGCCTATGAATCCGGTGACCCCTCTCAGTATCAGTTTTCCCATCTGTGAAATGGGGATCGTAATTCTGTCACTGTCCACCTTACAGGGTCAGATGAGAGAATGTGTAGATAAAGTGCTTTTGTAAACTGTAAAGCAAGTCTCACTGTTGCTGGGGCCCAGATTAGGCCTTTCTCGGGTCCATCTCTTCATGCCATCCCCCCTCCTCCAACAGGATGACATCCAGTCTTGATACCCTATCCACTGGGGGGAGGGTTGGAGCTCCTTGGGAGAATTGGGGAGGGGTGCCTCCCAAGTAGATAGAAATCCTCAGAAGGTCAGTGTGGTGGAGACCTTTCTCACTCTGGCTAAGGGGAAGAAATCCCCTTCTCTGCCTCTCCTAAGGGGTGGACACCTGGCTGAGCTGGCCTGAGGCTAGGGAGGCCAAGGGGTGGGAGGCTCCTTGAACCTCAAGGCCAGGCATCCTGTCTTTCCACAGGATTGAAGTGGTGTTACTCCATGGGAAGGCCTTTACTTCACACATCTGGCAGCAGCTGGGGACACTGGAGAAACTGTCCCGAAGGGGATACCGGGCCATTGCTCTAGACCTCCCTGGTGAGTCCCAGGATCTATGTAGGGGATCCTCTAGGGAAAGAAGGTTCCAAGGCTTGATGGCTTGAGGGCTGAGGAAAGGGCTTGGAAATGAAGGGAAGGGTTGTGGGAAGCCTTTAAATCACACCGTCTCTGTGTCCCCTCCCCATCATGCCCCCCAACTCTATCCTTGTCTTCCAGGTTTTGGGAACTCCTTCCCCTCCCCCGCAGCCAGCACAGAGGCTGGACGGGCAGATCTCCTGGATCACATCCTGAGGGAGCTGGAGGTCAAAAACCTAGTGCTGGTCAGCCCCTCCTTGAGCGGCCTGTACTCTCTGCCCTTCCTGATGCGTGCTCACCAGCAGCTTTGTGGATTTGTCCCCATCGCTCCCACCTTCACCGAGAACTACACACAGAAGCAGTTCTCAGCCATCAAGGTGCACCTGGCTAGTGGGAGACCCCAGCATGGGCTGGGGGAGGGGCATGATGAGTTCATGGGAGCCCCTGGTCAGAGGGGGGAGGCACAACTTCTAGAAGAGACCTCAGAGGCCAGTCAATCCAACCCCTTTGTTTTTTAAGTGAGAAAACTGAGGCCCAGGGAAGGGGCAGTAAGTGTTGGAGGCAAGATTTGAACCCAACCCTCTTCCTCTGAAGCCGCCATATCCTCTGGCTTCTTTTGGAGGTCCTGTCCTCGGGAGGTCTTGGGCTGAGGATGAGATGTGGGGTTTTGATTGTTGGGATCAGAAGGGTGGCGTTGAAGTTGGAGAATGTAGGGTAAAATTGTGGCTGTGCCGCTTCCTGCCAAACGGCTAAGTGTCTCTGGACCTCACTGTCTTCATCTTGGTCCCCCTTCTGCTAAGAGCAGGGAGACATTGTCTCATCCTCAGGGATCCCCAGGACAGGATTGCGGGGGGAGAGGGAGGCATCCCAAGTACTGTGGAAGCAGCCCCAGGCATACATGCTACTCTGTGCAAGGGCTCCTGTTTATACATTGGTTGATGGCATTGTGCTGGGAACACTTCCCCGTGGAGGTATACCTCAAAGCCAGCCCTGAAGGAGAGTAGGGACCTGGGAGGAAGCTAGAAGGTGGTGTTGAGGAAGAAGGCCAAGGACCAAGGCTTTGTGACAGAAAGCCCCCTAGTGGGGCCAGCTTCCTGGCTCAGCTGTGGCTCAGCTCAGGCTTTTTCCCCCTGCAGACACCCACACTTATCATATATGGAGCTCTAGACAAAGGCCTGGCCCAGGAGTCTCTGCAGAAGCTTCGATACCTCCCCAACCACTCAACAGTGAAGTTGCAGGATGCTGGCCATGCTTGTTACCTGCACCAGCCCCATGACTTCCATGATGCCTTGCTGACCTTCCTGGACAAGCTGTCCTGAAGTCTGCATCTCTGTGATGACTGTCCTGTCTCTGGGTGGAGCAGGGTGGGCCCAGGAATCCCGAGAGACTGGGGTAGGGTTCAGCGGACCTTTGTAAGACAATGTGTTCCAGTGCCACAGAGGCAGACCAGGCAGAAGGCTGGTGGAACTGGAAACTCGTGGTTGCCCTCTAGGGGCCTCACCAGCCCCCACTCACTTGGACTTAAATAAATGAACTTTGTCTGCTTCCTGGGTATACATCCTGTTGGGGTTGGGGAGGGCATGAGGTGGAGGGAAGGGTATGAAGGAAGGTTGGACTCAGAGGCAGTTCACTCCATTCCCATCCAGCATCTGACTTGGAGTTGTTTGGGGTTCTGAGAATGGGGGTGGGATGAACTAAGGCATTGAGCCCTGGACCGAAGTGTCAGGAGAACCTGGGTCCTTGTCCCAGAGGCTTCTGCCCTTCACTTGCTGTGTGTTCCTGGCTAAGTCCTTTCCCCTGTCTAGACTGGTTTCTTCATCTATAAAAGGAGGAGGTTGGAATCACAGACTCTTGGAACTGGTATACACTCCAGCAGCTGTCTAGAACAACTCACACCCTAAAAGAATCCCTTCTACAACATAGCTGAGAAGGCTTTATGAAGTCCAGGGGTGGGGAATCTGTGGCCTTGAGGCCACATGTGGCCCTCTAGGTCCTCAAGTGCAGCCCTTTGACTGAATCCAAACTTCACAGAACAAATCCCCGTAATAAAAGGATTTGCTCTATAAAACTTGGACTCAGTCAAATGGCCACACCCGAGGACCCAGAGGGCCACATGTGGCCTCGAGGCCGCAGGTTACCCACCCCTGATCTAGTCTAAGGTCTTCTAAGGAAACCCCAAGACCGGCCATCTGAGGTTATGTCTATTATTCTATTCTCACAACAATCTTGCAAGGTAGGTGCTTTTATTATCCCCATTTCACCAATAAGGAAACTGAGGCCAAGAGAGGTTTGAAGTGACTTGACCAGAGTCACGCAGCTAGGAAGCAGCTGATGCAGTGTTTGAACTCTCTTCTTCCTCCTGCTTAGATTAACAAAGCTGAAGGCGAGGGCCTGTGACCCCACAGAGATGGTTGACTGGAGCAATTTATAGGATTCTTCATACAGGGCACCCAAAGGATAGCCTTGTCCCTATCTCAGATCAAGTATGGGATTAGGAGACTACCAAGGGATGCTGTCCATGTCTAGTGGCTCAATAGAGAGGCCTGTCCAGGACCCCCAAAGACGTGGAACAGCCCTTACAAATGACCCCCCCAATTTCCCTCAGCCTCCGTGAATGACTGGGGAAGCAAGGAGACCACAGGTAGGGGTGGGGAGCAGTTGAAGGAGCCCTGTAGCCTGGGGCAGGAGAAGCTGGGAGGGAGGGAGTAGGCTTGTGTCCCTGCCTGTGCCTTCTTTTCTCCTCTCAGTGTGTCCAGGCTCCCAGGACCAAGCTTCCTCTGACCAGGCTTTTGAAAATGAAGCTTGTGAGACCCTTCATACCATGAATCAGGGCAGGGCCTGTGAAGAAAAGAGGTTGGAAGGATGCCCATCAATTGGGGAATGGCTGAGCAAGTTGTGGTATATGAATGTAATGGAATACTATTATGCTATAAGAAATGATGAACAGGCTGACTTCAGAAAAACGTGGGAAGACTTATATGGTCTGATGCTGGGTGAAGTGAGCAGAACCAAGAGGACTTTGTGCACAATAGCAGCCACGTTATGCAATGGCTAAGAATGTTAAACTGAACCCTTCTCAGCATTACAAGGATCTAAGACGTCTCCAGAGTCCTCGGGATGGAAAATGCTGTCCACATCCAAAGAAAGAACTATGAAAGTTGAATCACTATCACATATTTTTACCTTCTGTTGAGTTTTGTTTCATCTTTCTGATGGTTCCTCCTATTGGTTTTAATTTTTACTTACAACTTTACTAATGTGAAAATATGTTTAACGGGTATGTAAATGTAAAGCCTATGTCAGATTGTGTGCCGTCTTGGGGAGGGTGGGGGGAAGAAAAAGGGAGAAAAAATTTTCAACTCAAAAGCAGATGGAAAAAAAATTTTTTTTAAAAAAAGAAAGAGGTCGGAGGGAGTGGGACAGAGCGAGACCTGATCTCTGAGGCCCTGTCCTCCTCTGGCTTGTGGTTTTGTGGCTTTTGGCAGGGGTACTCCTGTTGTGCGAGTGGGGTGGTTGATCTCATGTTGCATGCTCAATAGTCTGGGGAACCAGGGGGGAGAGGATTGGGACAAAGAAGCGCTGGACTTGGAAGAGGGGGAAAGATCAGGGTAAGTGAATCATTTCAGGCCCGTTCTGAACCCTAGTCTGTGCTGAGTGGGTCAGTATCTTCCCTGCTTCCACCCTGTGCAGGCACACAAAACTGCCATGAGAAGCATGCCCAGCTCTCAAGTAGAAGCACACACATGAGCCCTGGGGGAGCTGAATCAGCACCGTGCATGGGGGAAGGGTGGGGAGAAGGGGACGGGGAAGTGAGTTCAAAGGCCTCCTGTGGTAAACTGGCTGTCCAGAGAGAACAAAGGGTACTTGTGGTCCTACGCTGAACATGCCAGCATACACTCTTGCACACATCCATGTACTCATTTCCACTAGGGTCCCAGAGCCTGGCAGCGCCTGGTTCAAGGAGAATGCCCTTACCTTGGTTCAGGCTATCCCACAGTCATTCAGAGTGGGATGGCCACCCAGCCACATCTACAGGGGACCATGGGCAGTAAGTCTTGCACAGGCAGCTTTCTTGTTAGATAGCAACACGGTTGTCTTCAATAAACACTTAGGCACATACACATAATAGAATTTATACGAATTCAAAGTTTGCAAGCATTTCACAAATACCACATTTGATCCTCAGGACCACCTTGGGAAGTAGGTGCTATTATTGTGTCTGTCTCAGATCAAGTATGGGATCAGGAGCCCTGCTGGCTCTCCTCCCCAGATTAGAGCACAAATCCCCCTGGGGAGAAAGAAGTGCCCAGCCAGATTCTGGAATGGGATGGGTTCTTGTCTCCTCTCCTTTTCCAATCCCCACCAGAGTTTCTCTCTCCCCTACAGATGAAGCTGTGCTTTTTTTTGGAGAAGAAGAAGAAACTGAAGGAGACAGGATTAAGTGTCTTGTCCAAGGTCAAAGATCCAGTCAATGTTACATGTACTTGGTGACAGTCTGTGTGCATCACACAACTATACCTGTTCACGAGCCCTCCTGTGTTGCCTGACACAGTGATAAGACAGTTAGACAATATTATAGGTTATATCCTGTACTGTATTGAGAGTGGAAGGTGCTATTTCTGGCCAATGCCAAAATCACACACATATACAAGCATGAAGCTCGTGCTATGTGCAAGGTACTGTGTTAGTCCTAGGGGACAAAAAGAATCAAAATAGCTCCTGCCTTTAAGGAGTTTACAATCTGTTCTGAGAGGAAGTTGAGAGGAAACAGCAGGTGCACAGGTGAGTAAACTAAGGAATACACAACATAATACAAAGTAATTTAAACAGGGAGGGTATTTGGTTTTGTGTTTTTTTTTAAAGTGGGGGATCCAGAGAGGCCTGGAGTAGATGGTACCTAAGCTGTATCTTGGAGGGAGCTAGCCACTGGAAGAGGCAGAGGTAAGGAGGAAGTGTATTCCATGGGAGGACTGCCTATATAAAGGTACAGAGAAAAAAATGTCTTCATGGGGACCTGAGAGACCAGTTTGTGCCAAGGCTTGGCAACTGATTGACTGGATGTGGGTGATGAGGGAGAGGTCAAGGGTAACTCCAGGGTTTCACACCTGAGTTCCTGGAGAGTTGATTGGTGCCCTCAGCAGAAATGGGAAGTTTGGAGGAAGGATAGCTTTGGGGGACATAGTAATGAGTTCTGGTTTGGAAATGTCTAATGTGAGATGCTTAGTAGGTATTCAGTAGATGTCCAGCAAGCAGTTGGTGATACAGGACGAGTTCAGGAAGGAGACGGGAGGTGGATATATAAATTTTGGAAACCTCTGCAAAGAGATCATTATTTTTTTTTAATAGTGGAAATCATTTTTAAATTTTTTTTTACATTTACAAACGAAACCAATTATATTGAAATACAGGTATCAAAATATTTTTAAAATAAGTTCGGAGACTCCAACAATTTAAATCCCCACTATGGATACAAACAAATAAGTAGATGATATGTCATTTTGAAAGCAAGAAGCCCATTTTACATTCATATATAGAAATTAAATCTAGGGTAGGTAGATGGCACAGTGGATAGAGTGCCGGTCTGAAGTCAGGAAGACTCAACTTTGCCCCAGGAACAGAGAAATCATTATTGAACCCCGGTGAGCCAAGGGAGGGAGAGTATGTGAAAAGAGTCCAACACAGTGCTCCGAAGAGAAGTCCAAGGTTACAGTGTCACGGCGACATGGTTACAGTGTCTTTACTGTCATGGTGACAGTTACGCATAGATGTGGGAGATAGAGCAATGCTCACACAGAAAGATCTCTTGGGGACATCGCGTCCTCATGTCCCGCCTCCCGGCCTGCCCAGGGGCGGTGTCTGCCGGGGGTGGGGTGGAGTCTCTCCCAATACAGGGACAACCCGGGGCAGGCCTGACAGACTGGATTGCAGCGTCCGGAGTGGCTGCTGGGGATCTTGGCGCACCGGGGTAACGGTTGGGGGTGGGGGTGGGGGGTGGGAATTGGAGCCCAGCGGGGCAGTGGGCCGGGTCGTGGCGGCCATCGCAGCAGCCTGCTCCTGCAGGCCTCCACGTGCCGCCGAGAGTCCCCGCTGCCCCCTGAGCCAGAGACTGCGCTGCCGGTGGCGGGGTGGCGACCACCTGCTCGGGCCAGATGTGCTGCCAGGGTTGGGACCCAGATGTTATGGCCTCGGGCTGCCGGCTCAGGCTTTTAGACTGAACCCAGGGTTGGGGGGTGGAGGATTCACTGGGGCTGGAAGGATTGGTGGCCCTGAGGCAGAAAGAGAGGTGGGAGGGCACTGGGCAAGGGTGGGAAGGAATCCTGAGGGTCTATGAGAATAGGAAGGGAACCCTCGCCACCCCTGGGGAAACAGAGGTCTGAGTGACTGTGGGGAGTAAAGAAAGGATGAGGGCCCCGGGTGGGACCCAGAGAGACTGAGGGGAAAGGGGGACCTGCAGGCTTCCAGGGAAGCAATCGACAAGTGTTTGTTAAGCATTTACTATGTGGTGGTAGGTTGGGGTTAGGAATGGGGGTAAGAAGAGGTTTTGGGTCCCTGCAGGAATGGAGAGCGGCCTGAAGGATTTTGGAGAGAGGAATACTGACCCTGTTAGAGTGGAAAGTGGTCAGAGAGGCTCTAAGGGCAAGGTAGCTAGGTGGCTCAGTGGATAGAATGTTGGGCCTGAACTCAGGAGTATTGATCTTCCTGAGTTCAAAGTCTCAGACACTTACTAGCTGTGTGACCTTGGGCAAGTCACTTAACCTGTTGGCCTCAGTTTCTTCATCTGTAAAATGAGCTGGAAAAGGAAATGGCAAACCACTGCAATATGTTTGCCAAGAAAACCCCAAATGGAGTCACAAAGAGTTGGACATGACTGAATAACAATAGGGAGAGGTTGGAGGCCCTTCATGGGTCAAGGAATTGCAGTAGTCTTTTTGGAGGAAGGCTGAAGTTGGGTTGGGTTGATCCAGAATGGAGGAGTCTGAGATGGTTTCATCCTTGGACCTACTCACTCCATGGGCTTCCTGCCTTAACAGGTTGTAGGCCCAAGAGACCAAGATCTTGGGTTCCTTTGTTGGTATATGGGAACCTTTGGGGTGTAGGGGGATGGTACTTGGACCCTTGAAAGCCAGCTGGAGTGGTCTCCAATGCTAACATTCTGAGTTACCATCCAGCAGGGGAAGGAAGCAAGGCATTCAGGACTACTATGCCTGGCCAAGACCGCCGCCAGCTCTCAGAGGGGGAGCATCCAGGTGTGACACTGTTTCGCCAGTACCTCCGAATCCGGACTGTGCAGCCAGAGCCTAAGTATGGTGAGGAAGCTCAGATGAGGGTCCCTTGCAAGAGGCCACATGTCTCTGAATGGGTTGGGGATAAGGCCTCTCAAGCATGAATGCTAAAGGCAGGCTCAGAGACCTTAGACATCAGCTTCTCACTGACTACAGACATCAAGCATTCACAGCCCCATCTCGGTTGGTCCAGTAACTGAAGAAATGGTGTATCAAGCCTCTGAAATTTGGAATTTGACATAGACTCTGCCCCTTGTTGGCCCTGGACTGGGGCAAGGACCTTGGGGAGAAAGAAGCTGCCAGCCAGATTCTGGAATGGGATGGGTTCTTGTCTCCTCTCCTTTTCCCATCTCACCAGAGTTTCTCTCTCCCCTACAGATGAAGCTGTGCTTTTTTTGGAGAAGATAGCCAAGGACTTGGGCCTTGAGTGTCAGAAAGTGGAGGTAAGGCGGGTGGGGGGGATCTATGATCTGACCTGGGGCTTAGGTGTTAGAAGGTAGAGGTAAAAGGAGGGGATAGGGGGAATTGTGCTCTAAGCTGGGGAGGGGAGCCAGCAGGGCTCCAAGGACTGGGAGTGGGAAATTTCTTCCTCATGCTCTCTTTAATCCTCTACAATCCTTCCACCATTTTCTCTTTTTGCCAGGTGGCCCCAGGCCGAGTAGTGACTATATTGACCTGGCAAGGCACAGATCCCAGCCTCCGTTCTCTTGTGCTTAACTCCCACACCGATGTGGTGCCTGTCTTCGAGGTAGATGTCTGGGAGATCAGAGATGGGGGTGGTAGAGGGCTCTAGTAACATCTCTCCCATAGTTCCTGGTCATGCTGCAAGGTCCAGCACCTTTTACCTCCTCAAAGAAGCCTTTCCTTATCACCCAGGGAATCGGCAAGTAAGCACAGCTAGTGATAAGTACCTATTCCTATTTGATATGGACTATTCCTCACAGCCACCTCTTGGAATAGGTTGTGCAAATGTGATCCCCACTTTATAGATGAGGCTTAGAAAGGATTAAAAATTTGTCTATGGTCACCAAGTAGGTGTCAAAACTGAGACCTGAACTCAGGTCTTGCAACTTTAGGAAGATAACGTAGCACAAGAGCTCATAGCCTGGTTGGTGGGGACAAGATAGAGAAGAGTATGGGAGACAACAAGAATGACTCTAGGAGCTGATAGGTAGGATCCCAGTGAGTTGGGATTGTGAGCATAGGCTTTCTGGAGGCAGTGCCACTTAACTTGCAATGTTTGAAGTTTGGGGGAACAATATTGATAACAACAGGTAAGTGATGTGAGTCTTCCAACAGGCTCTATATGCATTATTTCATTTGAGCCTCACAACAGCTCCATGAAGGAGGCACTAGGGCTCTTATCCCCACTTTCCAGTGTCACAATCCTCAATAGCTCTGCACTGACCACTGAGCACAGATTTAAAAGCAGAAGGGACCTTGGAGGTCATCTAGTCCAATTCCCTCATTTTACAGATGAGGAAACTGAGGCCCAGAGAGATTTGGTGGGAAGGTCACGCAGAATGAAAGGTTGGGACTTGAACCTGGGAACTTCAGTGCAAATGCAATATCCATCTACTGCTCCACCGCCTCCCCTACTGTGTTGTTTCTAAGATAAAACACAAAGTTGTGTGCATGGCATTGAAAGTCCTCTGAAAATTGATTCCATTTTATCTTTCCCCTGGTCTCATTTCACATTCATCCTCTTCACGTATCCTATGCTCCCCATACCCAATATTCTACCTTCTTCCTCCATGTCTTTGCCCAAGTGGCTCCTTTGTTGAGGGGGGAATGCACTAAGCTCTCATGGCCATCTCTTCAAATCCCTAGCTTTCTCTAAAGCATATCTCTGGGGGGTCCTAAATGAGGTCATTTCTTGATGTCCCAAGTTGTTGAGTGTTTTCTCCTCTTCTCATATATATATATATATATGTATATATATATATATATATATATATATATATATATATATATATAAAATTATATATTATATATAATACAATATACTATTTTATATTATTTCATTTTATATATATACATATATATATTTATATTTTACCTCATTTGTATTTTGTATTTATTTTTCTTTATATACGGTATATTTGGCCCAGGAGAATGTCAGCTCCTTTGAGGGCTCTTGTTTTTGTCTTTGAATCTCTAGTGCCTTGCATATATTTGACACTTAATAAATGCTTAATTGAAATGAAGAACCACAGACAGGGGTTAAGTTATTTGTGCAAGATTATAAAGCTAGAATGTGTTGGAGGTCAGGCCTATCCACTGCTCTTCCTGGGAACCATGTGAATGAAGGCTGCGGAAGAAGGAAGCCACTTAGGGTGTACAGAGGTCAGAAAGGAAACTGGTCTGGATGGGAACAGCTGGGAATGGTTTAGAGAAGGGGTGCTGGTTAAATGTGGGATGGGGGTAGGGCAGATGCCCTGCCATCACTGAAGTATGTGAGACACGTAATCAGATCAAGGCATACAGTGTGAGAGCAGGCAGGAAGAGTTCTGTTGGAAACAGAACTATTGGGGAACAGTGAGTTTCAGGTTGCTCTGGGAGGTTTGTAGCCTGGAGGCCTAGCAATCCAGGGAGGCTTCCTGAAGGAGGGGGGTATTCAAAGGGCCACTTTATGTTATGAGTGGCAGATTAGGGAAGCAGATGACCCCTAGCATGGGGGAAGGGTATTCTGGGCAAGTCACAAGAATGGGATTGGACAAGACCAAGGTGAGCAGGAACTTTCCATCCAACCCTATGCTCTTTTTGTTCTCAGGAACACTGGAATCACGATCCCTTTGAAGCCTTCAAGGACACCCAAGGGAACATTTATGCTCGGGGTGCTCAGGACATGAAATGTGTTGGCATTCAGTGAGTCTCTGAATCCACAGCCACTGGGGAGACTGCACACTTCCATATTTCTCTTTCTCTCTCCACATGGTCACATCTCCTTTTCTGGGCCTTGGTTTCCCTCTTTGGCTAAGAGTGAATCACGGAATCTGGGAGTCAGAAGGGATTTCAGAGGTCACTGAGTCCCGTGCTACCTACACAGCTAATTTGCTTATGTGCCTTCCACCTGTTAGTGAGTCTTTGCTCTGTAGTATCTAGCATTCCCTCAAGCTCAGCTTGAGTCTGTATCTGTAGGGAACTCAAGGCTTCCCTGGGGACACAGCTCTTTTCTTTTGGGACAGGATAGTACAAATTCTTAAAGATATCTCCAAGCTCTGCCTTCCTGGCTGGGCCAGGCAGAACCAGTCTGATCTGCCTTTCACAGGACAGTGCCTCTAATATTGTCAATTATGTCCCTCCTGAGTCTTCTTCAGATTAGTTTTAAAAATAGCTAGTACTTACATAGTATCTGTGTGTCAGACACTGTGCTAAGTGCTTTACATGCATAATCTCATGTGATAGGTGGGACTGTTATAATTCCCATTTTACAGTTGAAGAAACTGATGTCTTGCCTAGGGTCACACAACTATTGAACTCAGGTCTTCCTGATCGGGCTTGACCAGGACATAAGGAAGTAGGGCTGTCAGGTCTCTAGTACTGGGCGCTCTGCTTCTCTTAATGCTGTAGGACAGCATGAGCTTTTGGGGCCTGCCATATCCCACTGTTGACTCTTAATGAACTTACAGACCACTGGCTGCCCGCAATTGCTGGCGCCCTCTAGTGTGTCTTCATTCTCTCTGCTAATGTTCAACTACGGACTGCGTGAAAGACGTAGTGTGTGTTTCTCAGATTTGCAAATGACAGAAGGTTAAGAGAGAGTTAATATACTGGAGGATGGAATTATGTTCCAAAAAAGACCTGTGACGATGCAAGAAAATGAAATTTAATGGGAGTAAAATCCTACCTGGATTAAAAAAAAAAACCAAACTCAAATATACAAGTACAGGGTAGGGGAGATGTAGAAATAGTCCCTGTCCTCAAGTTGATATAAACAAGCTGTGGGGTTTGGACAGACTGCAAGCTCAGTAGGAATTAACACTGGGATATGGCAGAGCACGGTGCTGCTAATAGAATTTTAGGCCAGGTGGAGTGAGGTAATAGCACCACAGTCCTCTTCCCTGGTCAGACTGAATTTAGAAGAGTCAGTCAATAAACATTAATTAAACACCTTCTATGTGTCAGGCACTGTGCTAAGCATCAGGGATACAAAAAGAGGCAAAAGATGGTCCCCCCAAGGAGCTCACCATCTAGTAGGCATCACATTTTAGGGAGGGTCTGTGCAGGGGAAGGTGACCACCCATATCACGTCACAAGATTATAGCTTGAAGGAGCCAGGCCAAGAAAAGACTTGGTACCACAAGGTCCTTGAGAGCGTGGATGGCACATAGCAGGCACTTCATGTTTGTGAATGGGTTGTGCTTGATGTGGGAGCTGTCTTCAAGTATCTGAAGGGCTGTCATGTTGAGGGTGACAAGACTGGTTCTGCTTTCACCAGGAAGGCAGAATTAGGAGGGGTGGGTAGAAGATCAAAGAGGCAGATGTCCTTTTGATAAAAGGAAAAAAAAAATCTCCTCTGAACTGGCCCAAAGTGGAATGGGCTGCTTCACAAATCAGTGGGTTCCTCATCATTGGCACTCTTTGGATGGAGGCTGGAAGAATCCTTTGGTTCTTCCTTGAACAACCCTTTGGGATGTTAAAGGTACTTAGAACCCAGATCCTTTGATAACCTGAGATTCTTGGGTGGCCAGCTGTGGGACCTTGGACCCTGGGTTACCTAGACGCCACATCTGCCTCCCTCTTGAATGGACTCCATGCGTCAGAGTCTCATCCTTGTGTGTCCCTCCAGGTACCTGGAGGCTGTGCGGAGGCTAAAGGCAGAAGGGAAGTGTTTTCCCAGGACCATTCACCTGACGTTTGTCCCTGGTATGGCTGTGGTGGGGGTTGAGAGTAGGGGAGTGGCCTAGTGTCAGGGGCCCACTGGGGGGCCTCCATCCCTGCTGTGGGGAAATGGGCACCTCCAGCCCTAGAGTGGAGAGCAGAACATGGACACGAAGTGTGTGTGTGTATGTGTGTCTTTGCTTCATGGTACCTGTTGCCTTCTCAGATGAGGAGACTGGAGGACACCAGGGCATGGAGCTGTTTGTGAAACGGCCAGAGTTTCAGGCTCTACGAGCTGGCTTTGCCCTAGATGAAGGTGAGTCCTGAGCTGGGCAGGGGGTCTGGATGGCCTGGGCCGGAGACTTCATGTTGTCCTTCCACTAACTTCCAACTCCCTAGGCTTGGCTAGTCCTACAGAAACTTTCACAGTCTTCTATAGCGAACGGAGCCCTTGGTGTGAGTAGAGCCCCTACTCTGGTTCAGGTGAAGCTGGGGGAGGAGACAGGAGGGAGCACCTAGCCCCCACCCTCGGGGAGCCCAAGTCCAGGGTGGAGTCATCCCTTCCCTAGGGGAACCCTTAGTCTGATGAAGAAAATAAAATAAGCCTCTGCCCTCTGGGGCCTCCCTTTGTCTATCAGGGCTTCATGTCACGAGCTCTGGGAACCCAGGCCACGGCTCACGGTTCATTGAGAATACGGCAGCAGAGAAGCTGGTGAGTTGAGAATATTGGGAAGCCTGGAAGATGGGGGTGGGCTGTCAGTAGAGTGCCCCTGGCTGACTTCCCTCCCCCACCCCCCGGGGTGGCTCTACAGCACAAGGTGGTCACCTCAGTCCTGGAGTTCCGAGAACAGGAGAAGCGTCGGTGAGAACTTCCCCGTTCCCCTTCCCTGGTTTCTGTCCTTTGCCTCAACCTTCACCCATCTCCTCTTTGCTTGGGGGCCCTTGGGAAGGGGATCACTGGGAAGTGTTGGGATTGAGCATTATCCTTTCCTCAGGCTACAGTCAGACCCCAGCCTGACCCTGGGGTCTGTGACCTCCGTGAACCTGACCATGCTGGAGGGAGGAGTTGCCTTCAATGTAGTGCCAGCCACCATGAGGGCTAGCTTCGACTTTCGAGTTGCTCCAGATGTGGACCTTAAGGTGCTGGGGGTGGAGAAGACCTTCACATGGTTCTGCCTTTGTGACCCAGGGCTTCCCCCCAGTTTCCCAAGGCCCTAGATAATCCCTGCCTTCCAACTGGTGTTAAGAGCTCAAGATTTGTAGTCAAGAGACCTGGGTTCAAATCTCAGCTTTCATATTTACCAGGTACCAAAATGACTCAAGCACAGACATGTGAGTTAACTAGCCTTCCTAAGGCTCAGTCCCTTGATTGTCAAGTGAGGGTAGTATTTCTTGCATTATGTAAATCACAGAGTGGTTTCTAGAAAAGCATTTTGCTTAAAAGTGCTCTAGAAATGAGAACTGATATCACTATCCCTCCAGGATTCCCCCCTCCTCCTTCCCCCCATTTCTTAGCATGGGTCTAGGGGTCATTTGTCAGGGGTGAGGGTGCTACCTCTTCCCTATGCTTGTGTCTCCTAGGCCTTTGAGGAACGGATTCAGGGCTGGTGCCAGGAGGCTGGGGAAGGTGTCACCTACCAGTTTTATCAGGTACATGGACCCCCCCCCATGGAGCCTTTTTGTTGAGTTTCACAATTGGAGCCTAGGAAATGATATCAGGCATGCTCCAGGGTGGGGTTTGGGCCATCTGAGTTTATGTCTGTGTATTTGAATGTCCTGGACAAAGTGTATCTTTGTATGTATGTCTATGGATGTGTATGTGAGAGTAAATCAATGTATAGGTTTGCTTGGGTCGGGGTATGTATCTATCTGTGTGTTGGTTTGTGTAGGCCATTGTGGGTGTTTGTATCCCTGCACCTGTGTTTCCACCTGCTTGCATATGTGTGTGTCATCTACCAGAAGCAGGGATTGGGGAGGCACGTTCTTTGACCCTTGCTTTATCTGGCACCCCCCAGAGATGGGTAGAGCCCCGAATTACAGCCGTAGATGACTCTAACCCATGGTGGACTGAATTCAGCAGAGTCTGTAGAGAGATGTAAGTAACGCCCTAGAACAAAGTTTCCCCCTGACCCTGGGACTCTGGTCCCATGCCCTGTTCTGCCATTTTTTTCCCCTTCTGTTTCCTCCTTTTGACATGGTCCATTTCTGAGGTCCCCCATTTCCCCTTGTAAAGACCTTTGTGTCTTCCCCTGCCAGGAATCTCAGTATAAAGCCTGAAATCTTCTCAGCTGCCACTGACAGCCGCTTCCTACGAGCTGTGAGTATCTCTACCCTGCTGCTTTGAGATCAGGGCAGTGGGAGCCAGCCAGCTAGTGTTAGGATTAGGAAGGGCAGGTGGAGTTTGAGAGGGAGTTAGATAGAGTTCATCCTCCAGGACTTCTGGTCTGGGCAGGAACTGAGAGGGTGCTGTGCTGACTTCATCTCTGGGTCCCTGGTGGGGGGAGTGGGGGATACTCCAGAGAGTCCCAAGGTGCAAGGGAGGGAGTAGGCTGGCTTCTTTCTGTCTGGACCTCTCTCCGCCAGGCAGGAGTGTTAGTCCCTGTCCTGATGCCATCCACATGCTTGCAGGCAGGGGTCCCAGCGCTGGGCTTCTCCCCGATGAACCGGACACCAGTACTGCTGCATGACCACAACGAGTTCCTGAATGAAGCCGTGTTCCTTCGGGGCATTGACATCTATGCCCGACTGCTGCCTGCCCTGGCCAGTATGCCAGCCCTGCACAATGAGTGCTAACAGCCCCACCTAATAGCAGCCTCTGGCTTCTCCTAGTGCCTTCCCCTCCCCAACCTGCTTAGGCCTGGGACTTTCCCCTTAGGAACGTAATGCCAAAGACCCTGATCTCCAATAAAACCATATCTTGGTGCTGAGCTATACTGTGTCCCCTCTCCCCCAACAGACATACACTCCTACTCTTCTTCACTCACTGAGCATCTTCTAGGGATTTCGGGAGGAGGAAAGGGATGGCAAGGGGAGGGGTACAAAGCTGAGGAAGATCAGTGATAGAAGAAGTGTTGCACGATGGAGAATGCTAGCGTCTGGAAGACCTGGGTTCAAATCCTGCCACTGGCACTGTGTCCATGGGCAAATCACTTAACGTCTGGCCTTTGTTTTTCTCATCTGTAAAAAGTATTTATAGTGGCACTTTTTTTGTAGTAGCAAAGGACTGAAATGAAGAATGGATGCCCATTGATTAGAGAATGATTAAACACATTCTGGTTCATTGTAGTTGGGCTGAAATGGTTTGCCATGTCCTTCTCTAGCTCATTTTCCAGATAAGGAAACTGAGGCAAGTGGCGTTTAAGTGACTTGCCCAGGGACACACAGCTAGTAAGTATCTGAGGCGGGACTTGAATCTGGGTCTTGCCAACTCTATCCACTGTACCACCAGCTGCCTCTCGCGTGTTACATAAATGATTTACACTAGTACAGGACAAGTTATGGGAGAGGGGACAATTGAGAACATTTCTTAAAATCAGAATGGGGTTGAGAGAAAATGTAGATAAAAACAGCATGTTCCCTGTTGGAGCTCTTAGTCTATTGGGAGAAGTGGAAACACCCTCCAAGCAGACAGACACATACATTAATGCTGTGTTCTTGGTCCAGGAAAATATTTTGGAACTGTACTAGAAAAGCAGCTAACTGGCTCACCTGCTCCAGGCAGATACACCAGGTTGAAAGAAAGGGCTAGAAAGACGCAAGTATTTGTAGTAGCATTTGATGTAATAGCATAGGGCTGAAATGAAAGTGGATGCTCACTGATTGGAGAATTCTAGTTCACTGTAGTCGGACCAATGTTATGCCATAAGAAATGATAAATGTGAAAAATTCAGACTTTTCACAAATAAAAGTCATGTAAAAACAAGAGATATCAATAAGTTTTTTTTAAAAAAAAGAGTTCAGAGAAACTTGGAAAGACTTGTATGAACTGAGACAGAACAAACCAGAACTAGGAGAACTATTTAATGACTAGTAACAGCTAACATTTATATAGTTAGCCAGGCACTGTGCTAAGCAACCCTGCAAAGTAGGTGCTATTATCCCTATTTTATAGATGAGGAACTGAGGCAAACAGGTGAAATGACTTTGCCCAGAGTTACGGCTAGTATCTGAGGCCACATTGGAATTCAGGTCCTTCTGACCACAAGGCTGGCACAATCCACTGCACTACCTAGTTGTCCTATTTGTGAATTTATACAATGACTGCAGAAATGTGAAGAAAAACACTTAAAAGACTTCAAGACTTGATAGTGAAGCATGTCTTCCACTTCTAGGCAAAGAGGTGGTAGGCTACAGGTATGGAATGAGGCACACATTTACAGACCTGGCCAATATAGTGTTCTTTTTTGCTTGACTGTTGTTATTTGTTAGAAAGGAGGGTTCTGTGGAGGAAGGGATGGTCCTTGCAAAGTGACAGTCATGTTGAAAAAAAAGCATCAATGAAATTATTTTCATAAAGTGCCTTGGAGATATGGACCAGTGCGAATTATGTGATGTCCAAGGGGAAGCTTCATTACAGAGCTGTGAGGTCAGAGAAAATCTCATAAAGTGGTATGTGAAGTGAGCTTTAAATGACAGGAATCCAAAGGCAGGTGTGGAGGGTTGGGCCATAGGGGCAAATATCCCTTCTAGTGAAGAGAATTACAAAGGAATGAACTTAGGAGTCCATAGGGGAGCTCACTGTGGTGAGGAGAGTCCAAGGTACTTCCTGAAGGATGGGGTTTAGGATTTGGATTGGGGAGGGGGCAGGCATTTCAGGTGAGCGGGAAAAAGCTTTGGAGTGGGGGTGGTTATGGTGAGTTGGAATCTCACCAAGACGGGTCTTGAATTTGTACCCTGTGGGCAAGGGAAGACATCGGAAGCTTCTGATCAGGAGAACCATACATTTCCTCAACCTCCTGGAAGACAGTCTGGTGTTTGGGGTGGCTGGCTGGAGTTTGTCCTCCTAACTCCAGCTTTCTCAATTGGGATGGGAGTTGGGAAACATGGATCTGAATCCTAGCTTTTTGACTTTGGAAAAGGACGCGTTAGGAGCCTCTGCTCTCGTTTGCAAAATGTGTATCATTAACTTCAAAGTACCTATCTCCCAAGGTGGTGGTGGTGTGAGGAACTTTGTACACCATAGAAAAGGGAATTAAGTAAGGAAATAAATACCCTGTACAGTGGATACTAGAGGCAATAGGGAGCCACTGGGATCTACTCGGTAAGGGAGTGACATAGTCCCGACAAAAGCTATCCTGTTGGCAAACTTTGGCTCCCCCTCACATTGCAGACTTCCTTAGCTTAAACTGGCCTCATTCCTTCAGCTGCTGGGTTTGTCCTACTAGTACTTTTGTATTGCGTGCCCAGAATGCAGCCCCTCCTCACTCCCCACCTAGGAATCCCTCCTTTTGTCTTTAAGACTCAGCTCAGGTACCACCTCCTTGCCCATCATACAGATGGCAGAGCTACACCTGTTAGTCCCCCCCCTCCGCATTACCTTGTTTACTTTTTTATGCTTACTGTGTGTTCAGAATGTAAGCTTCCTGAGGGCCGGGACTATTCTGGGCCTAGCACAGTCCCTGGCACACAATAAATGCTTGTGGATTGCCTTCAAAGAGAAAGGAGAACAGTAATATTACCTGGAATCTGCGATTCCCTTTCATGCTTCAAAACAAATACCTTTCCTCAAGTTTCTTTTTTTTTTCTGGCTAGGCAATGGGATTAAGTGACCTGCCTAGGGCCACACAGCTAGTATTACGTGTCTGATGTCAGTTTTGAACTCAGGTCCTCCTGAATCCAGGGCCAGTGCTCTATCCACTGCACCACCTAGCTACCCCTACAAATATCTTTCCTGAGGATCTTGGAGTGCTAGAATTTCAAAGGATCTTGGGGACTTGGATTCCAACCCATCCCCTAATGAGGAAATTGAGACCCCGTAGGGCAAATGCTTGGCTCCACATCACGTGACTGCTCAGCACAAGAGCTCAACTCTGCCCGGGAGGGCTAGAAAAGCCCCACCCTATTTTCATTCTAGGGAGACAAAAGCGTGCATACCCTTGGGGAGTCTGCAAGGCCATAGTCCCGAGTGAGAGGGGTGGAGCCTAGAGGCAGAGATCCAAGGAAAAATCCATTATCTCAGTGCTTATACACACCCCTGGGGAGGGCAGATGGAAAGGCAGGGATCCTGCTTCTCCCAGCATCCCTGGCACAAGATAATGAAAAATTAAACCAAGGATGAACTAATAATAACACCATGGGGCCTGGTCCAGCCTAGTCCTTTGATCTTCAAGCAGGGGCAGCCCACCCTGAGGGTAGTCAGGGACACAAGTGGTCCTGGGACAGGGAACATGGAAACTTCCCAGCAGCTACTGAAGCAACTCAGGCAAAGCAGCTAGGTGGGGAGACAAGGATCAGTGGTTTCCAACAAAGGGCAGCCATTACGGTCCTTTCGGCCAAGACCCCAGGATACAGCTGTGTTCAAAGGCCCTAAGCCTCTAGTTTCCTCTATTACCATCCACGCCCCAAATCCAGTCTATTGTATAAACTGTATGCTAAGGGCCTCGTTGGCCATGACTTTTCCTGTTCAGTATCCCCCGGATGTCTAATTTGGTTGGTTCCTAGAGCAAATGACAAACTCTCTGGGGCGACTCAGCTGCCAGGTAGTTTTCTGGTAGCACCCCTAAAGAATGTCAAGGGAGCGTTTTCCCCAGATCCCTAACTTTGTCTGGCCTCCAGAGGTTTCATTCCAGCAGGGGTTATGGGTGGGCTCCAAGCTTCCCAGTCTGTTGGTCCAAGGCTTGGGGCTAGAAGTCACTAAATTCTGCTCTATCACTCAAAATCCCTCTCTGAGCCTACATACTTACTTAGAAAGCTCTGGTACTGGGAAGGTCTTGGACAAGTAGTCCACAAAAAGCCCAAGACCAAAGCAGGAACATTTATCAGGACTCTGGGAAAGAGGGCAGACATCACAACCCTCAAAGGGCAGAGACCAGGTTTCTGGTGACTTAGTGATACACTTGGAGTTAATGATAGTTAATGTTCAAGACTAGAACACCAAGTGCCCAGTGCAGACCAGGGGACGCTGGACACGGGGCAGTAAACTGTTACATGTTCTCCTTGCTTGCTGCCCTTCCCTGGAAGCATGGAATGTGAAACCGTACAGTCCAACAATCCACTCTGAGAAATGGTTCAGGGTGGACTTCACAGCCTTTTTGAAGTAACCTTAGAGACCATCTTAGAGAAGGTTAAGAGCCTTGCTCTGGGTGACACTGGAGGATAACCCTCAATCCAGTAATTACATCACTAGGCCCTGCCACCAAGGGATACACATAATAAGGTTTCTGTGGTGGTATAGTTCTTGTCCAACGTGTTTCTCCCTTGGTCATGAAGCCTAGGAAAGCAGGAACAGGAACCCTGAACCTAAACCGAGGCTCAGCCGTACTCTGCTGTACGGGATTGGCATAGGGTTAAGGGGAGCTGCGGCTTTCAAGGTATTCTGGCTGTGGATCATACCTGGCAGGGACTTGATGGATCAGATCCTCCAACTTCAAGGAAGATGAGGAAACGAAGGCCCAGAACAGGGGCGGAGAACAGGTACACATGAGAATGTGGTTATTGAAGGTAACCCAGAGGGCACAAAATAAGTCCCTGGGTTCCAAATCCCATGCTTTTCCCACTACGGCACCTATGTTTTCCATCGGCAACCTGAATTCACATTTTCCTTTGGATGGTTTTCCCTCCGCCCTGCTGCACTCTTTTAAATGAGCTTTTAGTCCCCGATATGATAAGACCTTTATAAAGAACTATAGATTTGGAGCTTGGAAGGCACTCTTTCAGTCTAAGCCCCTCACACTTTACAGTTGCAGAAATTCAGGCCAAAGAAGCCAAGACTTGCTTCAAGTCAAAAACAGCAGTTAAGTAGCAGTTAGGGTTCATACCAAACAAGACACCTACTACCTCTGTGACCTTGGCAAAGTCACTTAAGCTCTTGGGGTCTCAACCTCCTTGTCTGAAAAATATTGGGGGTGGGTGGCCCACAATTGCTCTGAGCCTGTTTCCCCATCTATAAATCACTAATATATTACACCTCCTTTAAAATACTGGCTCCCAAGCTGGGCTTGTAGGCCTCCTTCCCTATTCCACTCTTAGATTCGACAACAGAAAGACTGATGGTTCTTATGACTCACCATTTTCTTTATTTGTACAAAATAGTGAATAGAATAATCATACCCTGACTGGGAAAAAAATGGTAGTTTAGGGTTTAAACAAGTCCTTCTGTCCTGAAGCATCTATTTTGAAGGCTTGGGACTAGCAGCTTTAGCCCCAGCATCTTTGGGTTTGGACTCAGCAGGCTTAGCAGCCTTGGAATCACTGGGCTTTGTGGCCTTGGGATCAGACTTGGCGACCTTGGCTTCAGATTTGCTGGGTTTGGGGCCAGATTTGGTAGCCTTGGGATCAGACTTACTGACCTTGGAGGCAGACTTGGCAGCCTTGGGGTCAGTAGGCTTGGCAGCCTTAGTAGCCTTGGGGTCAGTGGACTTGGCAGTCTTGGGGTCAGCGGTTCTGGCAACCTTAGAGTCAGGCTTTGTGATCCTAGGGCCTGGCCGTTTGAAGCCAACTCTAGGGCCTGGACGCTTGGTGGCCATCTTACGTCCAGTACGCCAGGCACTGGCCTTGGGGATCTTGGGCCTGAGGAGCTTGGCCTTGGAGGCCTTGGTGCTCAGGGCCTTGATGGCCTCTGCTCGTGCTTTGATGGCTTTGGCATTGTTGGCCTGCATCTTCTTCAGCCCCTTCTTGTTGTGTTTCTTGGCAAAGCGCATGTTTCTCAGAAACTTGGGGTCAACCTGGAAGACAAAGCAATGTCTTTACTACTTTCATCCTGGAGAGAAGAAGCCCCGAGCTGCTGTGATCCATCTCATCCTGGGTCCTCTCCTCTCTAGGTCTGTGACCCTGTTCTCTTTTGGCTCTCCTACCTGACTGCTCCTTCACCCTGGTTGGATATTTTCATCCATATCACACCCACCAACCAAGGCTCTGACTGCCTCATCAGCTCCCATGAATTGAATGATCATCTCTATACAACTGACCCAAGTCAACTGGAGCTCCATATCACACTGACAGTTGCCTTCTGGATGTCTCCAATACAACCTCCCCAAAACAGAATTCATCCCTCTCTTCAACTGTCCTGCTGCTGTCAAGGCACCACAAGTCTCCAGTCAGTAGGCTGGCATCTCATCCAGTGTCACCTGTGACTTCTTATTCTTACATGCCAGTCACTTCTACAAGGAACTAATGCCCCACATATCCAGACCATCCAGATCAGACCTTCATGGTATCTCCTGAATATAAGCTCTTTTCTCCTCTTCTACGGTTACCACTCTAGTTCAGGCTTTCACCCCTGCTTTCCTATCTAATGCAAAATACAACAACCTTCTGGTAGGTCTCCCGCTCCAATAAGCTGCCAAAGTGATGTTCTTAAGTCCAGTGGCTCCAGGATCTATCGTCTAGTCTTGTATTTGGCATTCAA
Source organism: Phascolarctos cinereus (assembly GCF_003287225.1). Lineage (NCBI taxonomy): Eukaryota > Metazoa > Chordata > Mammalia > Diprotodontia > Phascolarctidae > Phascolarctos > Phascolarctos cinereus. The sequence continues at coordinate 84,060,732 of NW_027555847.1, read as the reverse complement.
AACTCTGAATCTGTCTCAATCTAACTTTGGCATTTAAAATGATAATCTGTTCCCTTTCTACCTCTCCAGGATTCTTACACTTACTGTTTTCTCATCTCTAGGCCTCTGCATTGTCTGTCCCTCACTTCCGCAATGTTCTTCCTCCTCACCTCTGCCTCTTAAATTTCCCTTCCTACTTTCAAGACTCAATTCAAATCCTACCTTCTGAAGGAACCTTCTGCAAATCCCAGCTTGCCTCCAATTTATCCTGTATAGAGCTCCTTTGAATGCTGTCTCCCCCAACAGACTGTGAGCAACTTGAGGACAGGGATTTTCACCCCAGCGCTTAGCAGCATAGGGCTTGACATATACCAAGTGCTTAAAAAATGTTTACTGACTAGCGTCTTCCTTTCTGGGAGATTACCTTCCATCTATTCTGTACACCTATTTCGTATACCTAAATCTCCATGTCTACTTCTAGCCAGAAAATGTGAGATCTTTGAGAGGCAGGAGTACTTTTGCCTTCTTTGTATCCTTGGTGCTTAGCACAGAACAAGCATTTAAAGGCTGAGTGATGGTCTAAATTAAACTAAGAGTCATCATGACCTAAGGTCCAGTCCAGGTCTGCTACTAATAAGCTGTGTATCTTTGAGACAAGCCCTTCCTACTTCTTGGACCTCGGTTTCCCTATTTACAAGCTGAAGGAGTTAGACTAGATGCTCAGTGACCAATACGTGGCCTACCTAAGTATTTTTTTTAACCTAATTACCTCATAAATCAGTGAATGGTCCTAAGCACCTGCCCACTGCCTCCTAAGGCAGTATAAGAGACCATCAGGTGCCATGCTACTGGCTTCAATTATTTCGTCATTTTAATTGAAGCAGAATGTAATCTTTAGATTCATTTGGTTCAAACACAGATTCTCATCATATGGCTTACTAATAAAAATCTGAATATCCTTGGACTACATAATTTCTAAGGTCCCCTCTACATCTAACCATCATGGATTCCAGAGCCATACTAAATACTAATTGCCAAATCTGCAGGGGTATATTTTTAAAAACTGTTTCCAGCCTAGCAGTACCACATCTCAAAATATACCACAAAGCAGTAATCATCAAAATAATTTGGTACTGGATAAGAAATAGAATGGCTGATCAATGGAACAGATTAAGTACACAGAAAACAAATGAGTGCAGTAATCTAATGTTCAATAAGCCCCAAGATCCCTGATACTGGGGCAAGAACTCACTAGTTGACAAAAACTGCTGGGAAACTGGAAAGTAGTCTGGCCAAAACTAGGCACAGACCAACATCTCATACCACATACCAAGATAAGCTCAAAATGGGTACATGATATAATTATAGAAAGCGATATCATAAGCAAATTTGGGAAGTACAGGGAAAAGAAATACTTATGAGACAGAGGTTCACAGGAGGCAAAATGGATAATTTTGATTATATAAAATTATAAAGTTTTTATACAAACAGAACTAATGTGGCCAAAACGGTCTCATCTCTCAAACATATAGGGAACTGAGCTAAATTTACAAAAAATAAGAGCCATTCCCCAACTGATAAACATAGGAATGGGCAAGTTTTCATAATCAAATGAAAAAATGTTCTAAACCATAACAGAGAAATGCACATTAAAACCAACTCTGAGGTACCACTTCACACCTATCAGACAGGCCAAGATGGCAGATGCAGAAAATGACAAACACTGGAAGGGATGTGGCAATTAGTCCAACAATTCTAGAAAACAATCAGGAATCATGCCCAAAAGGCTATAAGATAGCACGTTCTGGCCCAGTAGTCCTCTACTAGGTTTGTACCCCAAAGAGATCAAAGAAAAAAAAAAGGTACCCACATGTACAAAAGCACTTTATACTAGTTCTACTTGTGGCAAAGAATTAGAAATTGAGGAAATGCCCATTAACTGTGGAATGACTGAACAAGTTACAGAAGGAATACTATTGTGCTCTGAGAAATGACAAAAGGGATGGTTTTCAGAAAACCTGGAAGGACTTCTATAAACTGATGCAAAGTGAGGGCAACCAGAGTGACACAGTAACAGTGATATTGTAATCTGTGTCTTATCAGTACAATGACTCACCACAACTCCAAAAGACTCAAAATGAAAAATGCTATCCACCTTCAGATAAGAGAACTGGTGGATACAAGAGTGCAGACTGAAGTATATCTTTTCCTTTATTTTTCTTCCAGAACATGGCTACTACAGAAATGTTTTGCATGACTTCATATATATAATGGGTAACATATTTCTTGCATTCTCAATGGGTAGGGGCAAAGAATTTGGAATGGAAAATTATAAAAACAAAACAAATCAGGGACTAAGTTTAGCCAAGTGACTGGTACCCAAAGGTGGCAACAAAGTTTGGCCTTTACACAGACCTGCAGTAGGTAAATCATTTGTTAAAGTACACAGTCATCAAGAAATTAAAAATTACCTTTGAAGAAACTGTTAAGACGGTTCACTTGAATACTGCGTACCTATATAGTTATATGAGTACATGATTTTTACCTCCTACTGGACTTTAGGATTCCTGAGGACATGGGTCAGAAGATCTTGTGAATATATGTCCCCTTTACCAGCTCAAATCATTGAACACAATGAGCATAATGACTGATGACTGGTTAAAGGATTAATACCAACTGTTCAAATCCAGGCTAAATGTAGCTCATGTGACCTAATTATTAACAAGATAAGTTGGATGGTCTCTGGCTCCAACAGTAGCACACCTAGGTTACACATCTAACCATATTCTGGGAACAACTAGGAGTAATGTCATCTATTCAATTTAAACTTTGGCAAGTACAACACTGTGCCAAGAACCTCAGATAAAAAGACAGAGCCTACACAAAGACAGGGAGAAGAGAAAGTCTGTCAACACTGCACACTTTGTGCTTTGTCCTACAGTGCTGTGTACATCTTGTCTGCTCTCCTTAAGCAGACTGCCTATGAACTCTTTTAGGGCTGGCAGGAGTTCCTTTCCTACTGACAGGCCAGTGTCACATTATAGCTAGAGAAAACTTAGAGGTCATCTAGCTTAACCCCTGCATCTTATAGGTAAGGACACTTGGGTCCAGAAAAGTTAAGTTAACCTGCCCAAGGTCACAGGCACCAAATCACAGGCTCTGAATCCAAGTTCTTGCCTCCAGAGCTAACACTCTTGCCAATGTATCACGGTATGGTTCTAAACTCCTACATAACTTTTCTAGAGAAGCCTCTCTTATGGCAAGGCTGACAGAGAGTAGCAGCCTCCCCATATCTGAAAGTGAGATGGCCAGGTGTCAGGTGGCCTGTGGGCAAAAAGCAATGTAACAAAATTGACCGTTTAAAGAATCAAACCAGTAACCCAAACCTCTTATTAATGAACCATACTCACAGAATATATGCATACTCACCCCTTTCAGAGACTCGTATCTCTGTGACCTGGGTTTCTTGATGCCATTTCTGTGCCATTTTCGTGCTATAGACAAGAGGGAAAAAAACCCAAATTAGGCAGTTTGATTTAACACAGTAAATAACAAGCTTCCACAGCTACGGGCTTCTACATTTAGATAAGTTATTTTCCCTCACTCCCGTAAAGTGGCACAATTATTATCCTTATTTAAAAGATAAGAAAAAAGGTTGCTTGAAGGTTAGCAACTTCTTCAAATTCACAGAGCCTGCGAATGGTCTTAACACTCAATCCAGTCATACCACGGGCTACCTCTCACTTATACCTGGAGAACTTACATTGGTTATGGGTAGTATGGTTCTTAGACTTAGCCATCTTTACACCTGTAGAGGAGAAACGAGAAGGATTTTAGGATCAGAATCCAGAGCCAAGCATGCTGCCATGAACCTGTGATCTCATGACGCCTAGCCCCCTCATTTTCATAGGGTACTTAAACGAAATTTTCTGGGTCATGAAGCTACAAAAGCTCATTATGAAGCAGGACTTACCTGCTTCCCAATCAAAATCCCATCTTTTACAGGAGACCTTTCCTAATGTCTCTTCATTCTAAGTGCCTTCCCTGTTAATGATTTCCTATTTATCCTGCCTTGTCATCTCCTATTGACTTTAAGCTGCTTGAGGACAAGGACTGTCTTTTGCCTCTTTTAGCCAGCTGTTAGCACAGCACCCAAAGCAAATGATTAATAAATGTTTACTGATCGATATAGTGCTTCCCTTCAGTCAAGCCCCAAACATCTAATAAGATGAAAGAAATTTAATTGAGATGAATTTTTTAACTTGGGCTTTAAGAACGTAAAAGCCCAAGATGGGAGAAAGCATCAATGACAGCTCATGTGAAGGAGAATTGGATACCAAGTTCTACAGAGCATGGCTGTCAAAAAAGTTAATGGGAGTATCATGATCAATTCCGAGAGTGAGCAGAGCAGTGGTTGCACAAGCCAGAGAGAAGATTTAGGCTCCCCGGATAGGGGTGGGCTCTGCACCCAAGGTCCTCGAAGCTCACCCCCATGGACGACGGGGACGCTCTGCCCCGCGTGGGCTTCCAATCCCTTCCCACTCCTGACACTCCCTTTGCGGGCCCGATGTTTCTCCAGACCCGGCCCGATGTTTCTCCAGACCCAGCCCACAGCACAGCCCTCTGTGCCCCTCTCCTTCCCCTCCTCGAAGCCCCGGTCTCCGAACCTCGACCTCTCTCCAGTCTTCGCCCTCCATCCGGGAACCCGGATCTGACAATCCCCGGCCAGGCCTTTCAGCCACCCCGGGCCCGGGCCTCCCCCGACTCTCCCATCGGGCCCGGACTCAGCCCTGACTTGCTCCCCGCCCGCCGGCCTGGGCCCTGCCTCCCCCCAGCCCCCCGGCTCAGAATTCTTCCACTGTCCCCGGAACTATGTGCTAGTCCCCCCACGTCCCACCCAGGCCACGGATGGCGCCGGATGCGACCCCCAGAGCCTCTCACCGTAGCCTGCGCTAACAGGCACTCCACCGACCGGAAGAGGCCAAGCGAGAGAGAGAGAGAGAAAGAAGAAGCGCGGGGCAGTGTGGGAAATAAGGGCCGCGTGGGAGGAAAATCCCGTAGGAAAAGCTCCCCCCTCGGAGCCCTGAGCCCTGAGCAGAAAGGTTCCGGCAAGAAAGGTTCTGAACCACGCTCTTCCGCCGGGGGACCGAATTGAGACGTAGCCTCGGAAGTCCCGGAAGCCGGCTCCGCCAGTGGCCCCGCCTTTCCTGTCTTCCACGTAAAACGGGTGCGGTGAGGGGGCCCGAGCGACCCGGACCTAGGCTCTGAGCCTCCTGTGGTGCTAGAATCCTGCTGCAGACACTCGCCAGCTGTGTGACCCTGGACGACGCACTGAGCCTCCCCGAGCCTCGGTTTCCCCATCTGTAAAAGAGGTGTAGGAACCAGTTGGCCTCAACGGCCTCTTTTCAGCTCGGTCCACCAGCCTCGCTGGTCCTCAGTTTCCCCATCTGTTAAATGAGGGGTTGGATTAGGTGCTCTGGAAGGGTCCTCCCAGCGCTTGTTCTGGAGGCAGGGAGACTGGGCTGGCTTGAGACACTCGCTAGCTGTGTGACTTGGAGAAGTCACCTAACTGCTGCCTGCCTTAGTTTCCCCATCTGGGAAATGGGTACAATAATGATTTCCCAGTTCTGACGTTCTGTATTCTAAGGTCCCTCCTGTGTCTGACAGGCTGTATTTTACATCTACATTTACAGAAACCAAAATTTCAGAATTGGAAAGGATCTAAGAAGGCATCCGTTCAAGTAGATCCAGGAATCTCCCACCACAAGTGGTCAAATTTCTTCATTGCCTCCCTTAACTTAACCTTCACTCTCCCTGATCTCTTACTCTTCATTAAGGAGCCCATGGACGGTACAAATCCACAAAGAATCCAAAACTCACATTTCAGTCAAGAGTTTGGGATTTCTTTCCCTTTACCAAAAGTTGCAAAGTAGGACGGTTAGAGATTTGCCTACTCTTCCTGCTGAGAGGCCAGTCCCAGAAGTGTAGAAGAATGTCAGCTGGGAGGAACCCCCACCCCATATAATCTGTAAATTCCATATCAGTACAGTAGGGGCTTAATAAACAACAAATGAGTGAATGAATGAAAAAAATGAAACTGGCCTTATTTTCATCTTCATCATTTTCCAGATAGAGAAACTGACGTCCATGGCTCAGATTTTAAGTGTCCACAAGTACGAGAAACAACAGGCCGTTACCGCCTTAGCCGCCATTCTGTGACTCTAATCTATTGCAGGACTTGAGGTTAGAAAATTCCTTTCTATTCTTTTTCTACTTCATTGGCAATGCTGGGCCATGTGTGTCTCATTCCCCTCTTCCCGAAGGTAGGCCCGAGAGCGGTTGGGAAGAGTTGGTGATGCTATTGCCCTCTCTCTGTCAATGTCACTTCTCTTTGAAAGACCAGTGTGGGACTGCAGACCCACATCTCTAACCACCTTAGAGGTAGTTAGGTGGCGTGATGGATAGAGAGCTGGACTTCCAGAGTCCAGAAGGTCTGAGTGCAAATCTGGCCTCAGACACTTCCTACCAGTGTGACCCTGGGTAAGTCATTTAGCCTCTGTTTGCTTCAGTTTCCTCAACTATAATATGGAGATAATAACAGCACTTACCTCAAGCAGCTGTGAGGATTAAATAAGATGATATTTGTGAAGCTCTTAGCACAGCGCCTGACATCTAGTAGGTGCTATATAAATGCTTATTCCCTTCCTCTGTTGAAGTAAATGCAATAAACATGTATTAAGTACCTACTATGTGGCAGACAATTTTACATACAAGCATGAAAAGCAACAGTTTCTGCTTTCAAAGAGTTTATAATCCAATAGTAGATGTCTCCATTAGATGTTCCCAATGCCACTTTAAGCTCCAATATGACTTAAGAATCCGGTCACATTTTGGGGCCTCTCACTTTTCTGATCCATTGTCCCCCCTCAGGTGGGATCTGGGAATTTTAATTTGTGGTACTCCCTGAAAGAAAGCCACCAGCTCCATTTAAAATGACTCGGGCTCACAAAGCATTTCATCTTAGAACAATTAAAGGGCTTGTATCTAGGTCCACATAGAGTCAAGAGGATCCCTTCTGGCTTCGGTGGGCCATCCTCCTTTAGAAACCTGTACAGACTGTACAGGGCTGGCCAGGTTAGGGCCTCATCGGAGGAGAAGGTTGGCATTCCCTTCTTCACTGTTCTTTCCACCAGCAGTTTAGCTCTGGTCCCTACTTCTTCTGCTGGCCTCCATTCCCAGCAGATACTCTGTGTATATGCTTTTGGCAACAAGTGCTGTCTCTGGTTTACTTTGCTTCTTCCTCATGTTCAGTTCTCCTCCAGCAGATGGAGTCTGTCACTTTTCTCTTCTCTGGGTACCGGAGCTTGAGCATCATCTGCTGATAGCTTGGAACTCTTCTGTGTCTCTGGAGCACCAATGCTTCCAGCCTATTTAAACTTTCAATTGTTTTTAATTGGTGGTTGCACAATTGGTTGTTCAAAAGTTTTGGTTGGTTGTGAGATTGATTTTGATTTTTAAAATTCAATTTTATTTTTAGACCCATTTCATTTGCCATTGGCTGCATTGAGAAAGTGAGAAAAACAAAACCTATTACAAACATGTGGAGTTAAGCAAACAAATTCCCATATTGGCCACACACATATGCATGTCCTGCAGTGACCAACATTAAACTGGGCTAATGATACCACAGATGTGTTTCACACAAACACACACAGAGCTTAATTTGCATTTTGAGTCTGCCATCTCGCTGTCAGGAGCATGTTTCACCATGAGACCTCTGGAACTGTGGTTGGTCATTGTGTTGATCAGAGTCTCTGAGTTTTTCAAAGTATCGTTATCATATAAATCATTTTCCTGAAGTTCACTTCACTTTGCATCAGTTCATACAAGTCTTCCCAGGTTTCACCATCCCCTTCATCATTTCTTGTAGAACAATGGTATTCCATCACATTCATATATAATGTCACTGGCCTCATGCCTGGAATGCTTTCCCTCCTGCTTCCCTCACTTCCATCAAGTCCTAGGTAACATCCCATCTTCTACAGGAAACCTTTCCAGATCTCTCTTAATTCTAGTGCCTTCCCTCTATTTATGTTTGTAATGGGTTCTGTTTGTACCTAGGTGTCTGCAGGTTGTCTATACCACTGGATTGAGTTCTGTGAAAACAGGAATTGTTTGGGTTTTTTTTTAACCTTTCTTTGTATCCAGAGTGGGAGCGCCTTTTCTGTTAAAGAAAAGCCTGTGATGACATCAGTAAAATGAAAGGCGAGATGTCATCTCAGGTGTCTTCCATCTCTAAATCTATCACCCTCTGGTCCCCTGGTTGCTGCTAGAGCAGAGAGAAACAGACTTGGTGGTTGGGAACCTTGGCTTCTACTTTTGGCTCTGCTGCTGAATGCATGACCTTGAGTCAGTTTCCCATTCTAGGCCTCAGTTTTCCCATCTGTAACATGACAGGGTTGGGCCATGTGATTGCCGAGGTGCCTCCTTTACAGTTCTGACGTGATATGATTTGAACTTGTGCATAGTTCAACTGTACTGTGGTTCTATGATTCTGGTAGAATTGCCCGGGTAAACTGGTCTGAGGAGAAGATGACAAGGTCCCTGTCCTCAGGGACACTCATCTGAGGGAATACAGCCCTTATCCTCAGGGGCTCTCTACTCTGAAGGGGTCCCAATGCCTCTGCTCTCAGGGAGTCAGTCAGAAGGTCATAGATTTATAAGGGACTTTTTTTTTATAATTAATTTTGATTTATCAACAATCACTTCCATATGCTTTTGAGTTTAAAATTTTTCTCCCCCTTCTTCCCTACTACCCTAGGGTACACAATCTGATATAGGCTATATATATACATTCTTATTAAACATTTTCAGATTAGTGATGTTGTAAGTAAAAATTAGAACCAATAGGAGGAACCACAGAACGAGAAAACAAAACTCAACAGAAGAAAAAAATAGCAAATAGTATGCTTCACTCTTCATTCAAACTCCATAGTTCTTTCTTTGGATGTGGATAGCATTTTCCATCATGAGATGTCTTTGGAGATGTCTTAGATCCTTGCATTGCTGAGAAGGGTTAAATCTATCAATATTGGTCATCACACAACATGGCTGTTACTGTGTACAATGTTCTCCTGGTTCTGCTCCAGACCATCCAAGTCTTTCCAGGTTTTTCTGAAGTCAGCCTGCTCATCATTTCTTATAGCACAATAGTATTCCATTACATTCATATACCACAGCTTGCTCAGTCATTCCCCCCATTGATGGGCATCCTCTAAATTTCCAATTCTTTGCCACCACAAAAAGAGCTGCTATGTATATTTTTGTACATATGGGTCCTTTCCCCATTTGTTTGATCTCTTTGGGATATAGCCCTAGAAGTGCTATTGCTGGGTCAAAGGGTATGCACATTTTTATAGCCCTTTGGGCATAGTTCCAAATTGCTCTCCAAAATGGTTGGATCATTTCACAACTCCACCAACAATGCGTTAGTGTTCCAATTTTCCCACATCTTCTCCAACATGTATCATTTTCCTGTTTTGTCATCTTGGCCAATCTGATAGGTGTGATGTGGTACCTCAGAGTTGTTTTGATTTGCATTTCTCTAATCAATAGTGATTTAGAGCATTTTGTCATGTGACTATAGATGGCTTTAATTTCTTCATCTGAGAACTGCCTGTTCATATCCTTTGACCATTTATCAATTGGGGAATGGCTTGTATTCTTATAAATTTGACTATAAGAGACTTTAAGGGTTCAGTTGAACTCCCCCAATGTACAGATGAGTAACCTGAGGCCAGACTGATATAGCCAGTCAGTGCGTGAAGGGAGAGATTCAGACTTTGGTCTTCCTGACTCCACACCCCCCTTACACCACCCACTTCACCACTCTGCTTCTTCATTGGGAGGAATAAGGAATATGCTGGTGAATGTCAGAGTGGGGATCCCAAAAGATTTTGACCTACCATGTCAGACACTGTCTTGAGCACTTTACAAATGTTACCTCATTTGATCCTCACAACAACCCTGGGAGGTGGGTGCTGTTATCCCCATTTTACAGTTGAGGATACTGAGGCAGATAGAGGTTAAGTGACTTGCCCAGGGTCATACAGCTAGTAAGCATCTGGGGCCAGGTTTGAACTCAGATATTTTGGACTCCAAGTCCATACCTCTGTCCACTCTGCCATAGTTTCCAGGAAAAAAAGCAGGTGATATTCTCGGTAACCACTATTCTGTTAAGATCATATTTGGAGCATTGTTTTTAGTTCTAGGTGTCAGTTTAAGAAGGACAGTAGAAATCTGGAGAGTGTCCAGAGGATGCAGTCAGAGTTGTGAAGGGTCTTGAGTCCATATCATACGAAGATGTTTGCCCTGAGAAGACAAGATTTGGGGACACCTGGCAGGGTTTGAGGGGACAAGGGGAAATAATGGCTGTTGTCAAGTTATTAGAAGGACTGATTAGTGGAGAAGGGATTAAGTTGTTTTATTTGGCTGGGAGGGCAGAAACAGGAATAATGGACTTAAAATAAAATAATTTAGAGCTAATGTTAGGGAATTCAGTGGATCCCAAAATGGAACTTAGGCTGATTTAGGAGGTAGTGAATTCTCCCTGACCACGAGCTAGTCTATTGTGATGGGGATTCTTTTAGGGTGTGGTTTGGATTAAATGAGCACTGAAGATCTTTCCACCTCTAAGATTCATCGCAGTGAATCCCCAGTCTGAGGAGACACACTCGGTCCCATCTTCAGGGAGCCCCAACCTGAGAGTGGAGATTAAGCCCTGTCCTGGGTTGGGTGGATGGGGAGTAGGGAGGTAGATGGTGAGACCGGGAATGCCAGGCGAGGACATCCATGCTCGGGATTCCTCACTTGGTGGCACTGTTGGGCCAGGGATGGAGTCTCTCACATCCACTCCGTTCAAGCCCAGGCTTGTAGCTCCTGGCTTTGTGTAGCTCTCTGTGACAGTCCAGCCTTTCCTCTGAGGCTGTAGCAGTGGCCACCTTTTCCTGGGTCTGGCTTTTCATAAATCTAGCATTTTAATGGGCTAAAGAGGGCTCCATATCAGTGTCTGGCATAGAGTAAGAGCTTAATAAATGTGCTTTCTATTTCTCTCTAGGCCTCTCCCCTACCTCCTGTCTTTCTCACTCCCTGTCCCTGTTTCTGGTTCTGTTTCTTTCTCATTCTCTCTTTATCCCAGTCACAGTATCTAGGATGCACCCCTAGACCTTTTGAGGTCTCTATCCTTCATCTCTGACCCTGTTCTTTCCTATTCATGTCCTTCAGGATCCATCTCACTCCGGCCTTGGCCAGAAAGCTTTTCCTGACATCCTGCTTCCCATAAACTGTGGGTTTTTTTTAACTTGCTATAACACACTTTGAAGGAATAGAGGTCCTCCCTGTGGTCCTGAGTTTTCCTCGTTTCTCCAACTATGTTGGTAGGGTGTCTCATCCACTTCTACTTCCCCAGAGCCAAGTCCAGATCACTCTTATTTCCAAGGGGAGAAATAGCCTGCTAAACAAATGTAGGAGTCTGGTGAGAGACGGGGGGCTAGGCATGAGGGACCTGTGTTTTATTCTGAGTTCTGCCACTGTATAACCTTGAGGATGTCGTTGTTGTTCAGTTGTTTCACTCCTATCTGACTCTTTGTGAGGGTTTCCTTGGCAAAGATACTGGAGTGGTTTATCATTTCCTTCTCCAGCTCATTTTCCTGATGGGGAAACTGAGGCAAACAGGGTTAAGTGACTTGCCCAGGGTCACACAGCTAGTAAGTGTCTGAGGCTGGATTTGAACTCATAAAGATGAGTCTTCCTAACTCCAAGCTCAGCACTCTATCCACTTTCTCACTTTGGGCTTCCCTTTCTATCTGTGTACAATGGAGAGGTTGAACTGAGGTCCTTTGGTGTTGAACTGTGAGTCTAAGGTTGGCATTTGAGGTGGGAGAAAGATAATTACCAGCCCTCAATTACCTTCTTCTTCCCCCAACATTTTCCCTACCCTGCACTGTGTTTTCTAAGGTTTCCTCACAAAGACTGAGAGTGAGATTCAGAAACAATACTTGAGGTTAAAGGTAATCTGAAGGGTGGAGCAGATCTTGTCCATTCTGGATAGGGACAGGGGAGGTAGTTTTCTCAGTTATCTAAACCAAATTATTCTCTCTTCAAAGCCACGTCCCCAGGAAGCCTTCTTGGACCAGCCTGGTTGATAATGCTCAAGTCTCCTCAGTGCTCAGAGCTAAACTCCTGTGTCCAGGCTCATGGGAGAGGTCCCCTTTCTTGCAGCCAAGCTTTGGCTGTAAATCCTGTAGTGGGTAGACTCTATGGCTAGTCCAGGTTCGGCCAGCGTCCTTTGAACTCTGAAGATCGACACAACTGTAAAGTGTTCATCTAAACCCTTGTGGGGAATGTAGTGGTGAGATGGGGGAGGAGCACTGACTGGGAAGGTAGACTGGTCTGGGCCTCACAGCTCTCAGTGAACTGTCTTACTGGCCAAACTCTAGTGTTCAGCCCCTCAGGCAAGAAAGAGCGTCCTGTCTTGTCTTCAAGACCAGTCATAAACAAGCCTTCCTTAAACTTATTATGTGCCAAGTGCTGTGTTAACTTCTGGTCTTACTGGTCTTTATCAAGTTAAATAAATCCCTCCTAGGGAAAGGAAATTTAATTAGGTAAAGATAGTTTTTTTTCTGGGTTCCCAAAACAATAGGAATCCTGAAAATATAGGGAGATAGGGAAGATGAATCAAGAGACCTAGACACTGATAAAAAGAGAAAGACACTGAAATGGGATTAAATTCAACAATTTAAACAAACCTTTACTGAGCACCTACTAAGTGTGGGCAGATGGGCAACAAACATTTATTCAGTACTTACTGTATGCCAGTTCTATGTTAAGTGCTGATGGTACAAATACAATCAAAAAGTCCCTGCCCTCAAAGAGCTTGCCTTCTTTTTAAAATTTTTTTTGGGCCATTGGGGTTAAGTGACCTTGCCCAGGGTCACACAGCTAGTGTCAGATGTTTGGTCTGAGGCCAGATTTGAACTCAGGTCCTCCTGATTTCAGGGCTGGTGCTCTATTCACTGTGCCACCTAGCTGCCTCGAGAGGTTACCTTCTAATAAAGGAACATAGCATGTAAAAAGGTGGCAAAATCTGGAGAGTCAGAAAGAAGCACAATCAGGAGGAGAATGAAGCATGTCCAATCTAGGCCCATGCTCAAATGGACACCCCTTTTCCAAGGAACTCACCAGGTGGATAAAAGGCCTGGCAAAGAGGTTCTAGGGTGAGAAGGCAGCTGAGTCATGGTGGCGAAGTCCAGAAGGCACGTGGACAGAGGATACAGAAGTAGGGATGGCCAAGTTCTTGTTCTTATGGATCTTATAATTGAAAGGAGATGCCCAGGAGGAGCCTAGAAAGACCCTTCTCCAATTCCTCTCTTGTCTCCTTGACACTAGGTGTCAATGCCTTGCTGAGGTCGGTTTTTTGATAAAATGTGGGATCACCTGGACCTGGGTATGCCCCTTGTCCCTTGCGTACCACATTAAGACTGATTGATACCAGACAGTTCCTACCTGGGCTAGCATGTTCTTGGTCCTTCTAAGGAACAGGTGAACTAGATGGGTGGAATGAGCTAGACGTGGAACCTCTTCAGCTCAGTTCCACAAGCCTTGATTCTGTGTTCTTCTTTCCTTGGGAAGGGATGAGAGGAAGACTCAAGGTCCTAGGAGAGGGAGTAGGAAGTCATAGGAGTCAGCTGGAAACAAGCTGATCCTCAAGGCCAGATGTGGTCCATGGGACCAAGAGGCACCATGATGTCCTAAAGTACTGGATTTGAAGTGAGAAAGATCCAAGTTCACATTCTGCCTAAGACACTTATTAGTTGTGTAACCCTGGGCAAGCCACTTAAGCTTTCTTGGGCTCAGTGGACTCAACTGATCTCTAAGGCTCCTTCTAGCTCTGACTCTATGATGCCAAACCCTTAAAGACCTCTGGCTCTCCTGAGGTCAGGTTGAAACTGCTCTGGGGGCTGGGGAAGGCTTCCTTAAACAAAAGATAGGAGGGAGGTACCTCAGGGGCTTCTCCATTCTCATTCCCGGGGAAGGAGCACCTCAACAGTACTGGGGGGGGAGGGAGGCATGCTTTTCAGTACTGCGATCAGTCTGGGGAGAGGGATAACAGAGCTCTGGGGTAGCCTTGGGAGGATCAGTGGGCTGAAAATCAGGACTCAAATCAGGAATTGTATCTATGCATCTTTGATCACTGCCTCTTGCCAAATGAATTTTCTCAGAACTTCAGAAGTTGTCTCTATGTAAGTCCTCCCCTGATTCAGGTTTCTGCATCTGTAAAATGAGGAAATTGGAGCAGATGATCCCTAGCAAAGGTCACTTCCCATTCTAAATCTCAGATCCAACTTTAGGTGATGTCAAGGTGGATGGATGGAAATAAAGAGAGAAGGAATAGCATTGGCACCGATTGAGATTACTTCTTTTCTAAGAAGTCTTCCTAGTTTGACAGCACTTAGAGTGTGTAAGTCAATAAACATTAAGTACTGCCCCCAAGGAGTTTAAGATATAATGAGGGAAGACTGCGCATAGAAGGAAGCTGAAAAGGGTGGAGGGAAGGTACCAGCTGGGGACATGACGGAGACCAGTCCAGAGGAGTACAAGCTGGTGAGAAATGAAGAGATGCCTGTCCTGAGAACCCCCTTTAAATGGAGGCTTTTGGAGGAATCCCTCGCTTTGCCCTCCAGCCTTCCAGGCTGGACTAGATCCTCTTCCCTCTGGTGGGGTCCTTTCTTCTATGTTTTCTCACTGTTTCTTGTTTGAGTCCAGTCTCTGTGGAAGACTGAGTACTCTGTGAGGTCTGGGCATTGTCTCCTTCCTGAACCACTATTGTAGTAATGTAGGCCTAGGCTTGCTCCTTCTGAGTGTCTTTATTCCCCTTCCTTGTGTGCTCCCAGTTCCCCCAGCCCTAGGAGTGGAGGAGAGAGGGAAGGAAGGCTCAGAAAATGCATTAAAGCTTTATACTCCGGGTTGGAGCCCAGAAGTCTGAAATCCGGGGCAGAGGAAAGCTCCGGGCTAAGCTGGGCCTTCCGCAGAACCTGAGGCTGGTAGCTCTCACTCTGATGGGAGGTGGTGTCCCTGCCCATCCCCTTCCCAGGGAGGTCTAGGAAGGGAGCCTGGAACTGGGGGGGAAGCCCCATCGGAGAACCCCCCATCAAAGTTCATTCAGCAAATATTTCTAGGCTCCTAAAGTCTTGGACAGCCTGTGCTGGCCCTGGGGATACAAAGATGAATAAGAAACAGGGTTTGCCTGGAGGGACCTTGTGCTCTACCAGTCTGAGATAAGACAGGCACACAAAAGAATATGGAACCAATTATCCTCAGACATGTGGACAGAACTGTAGATAGGGAGCCATAAACGCATGAGATCAGAGTACAGTGCAGTAAGAGATCCAAAGAGGGGAATGGCCCTTTTTGTTGGGAGTGGGAGTGTTCCAGGAGAACTTCCAGGAGGTGCTGGTCTTTGAGCTGTGGGGGAGGCTAGGAAAGAAGCACGTGGATGGTACTGAGAAGGTCAAAGTTGGAATTCACCCTTAGAAACCATTTCATCTCACCCCCACATTGTACAAAGAATAGATTGGAAGGGAGAGCTAGTCCTATCTTCCGTCTCCTGATGATCTTCCCTGACCCAGACAGAGGGCCAGGCAACACCTTCAGGCTCTGTGTCCCTCTTATTCCTTGCTCTAGTCCAGAAAGGGGCAGGGGATACAGGGTGGGTCGGGGTGAGGGAAGAGGCTCTGACTACATAGGGCCTGGTCACCGTCCTGGAGAGGAGGACCAAAGACATCTCTCTTCCTGTTCCTAGTGGAATTTCCAGGGCTAACTATTGGAGTGCTGTGGCCCTGTAAGTAGAGGAGGGGGGCGAATGGCTGTGCTGCTGAATGAAAAAAGAGAGGTGGGTAGGGAATGAGAGATATATGGAAGGAGCAAGATTCAGGAACCAGAACAACAGGCAAGTCACCCTCGCCCACTAGGGCTCCTGACCTGGGTTAGGGAGGGACCGCTAACTGTGAATGAAAAGAAGACCGAACCAGTGGATTTCACTGGGGATTTTTTTGTTTATTTAAATAATGAGGAACAGAAAAAGAATGAATGAAGGGGAGGATATCCCCTCTCTCTCCCCTCCCCAAATAGCCTCTTTTGGCTTGCCTGTTCTTTGTGAAGTCATCTCTATGGCAACTCACCCTTCTCACTTCATCAGGCCCAGAGATTCACCAAATCATCAGGGATCTCAGAAGCCATTAAGTACAGCAGCACTTGCCTGAAACAACCTTTCTGCAGCATACCTGAAATCATCCAGGCTTTCAGTCCACCCATCCATTCATTCAGAAGCATCTATTAAGTGCCTGCTGTACATGTTAGGCATAGGGCTAGGAGCAAGGGAATAGAAGACAAGGATGAGGCAATCCCTGTTCTGAAGGTGCTCATATTCTATGAGGGGAGGGGCAGGCTAACCTGTACAGCTATAGGTACATACAATATGTATACAAAATAAATTCAAGGTAATGCACGTGATGGAGATTTAGCAGCTGGGGATCAGGTGAAGTGTCATGGAGGAAGAGGCATGTTAGCTGAGTTTTGAAGTAAACCAGGGATTCTGAGAGGCAGGAGTGAGAAGAGAATATATTCCAGGCATAGAGGATGGCTTGTACAAAGGGGTATAGATAAGAAATGATATGTGATGATGGGTGAGAGCTTAAGGAGGCCGTTTTGGCTTGCTTTGTAGAATGAAGGGCCATGCCCCACTGATAAAGGGTGGGGAGCAGGGATTCTAATGGGTCCTCATACCTGGCATTCTGGGACCAGCTGGGGACACACAACAACACAGGGCTGCATTGGTCCATTCTAGGCCGTAGGGGAAGAAAAAGTAGGGTAGGACTCCATCAAGTTCTATGAAGAATTCCCAGCAGCTGAGGGGATAGGGTCTGTGAGGATAGAGAGTGTGAAAGCAGAGATTCATCTGTTTCTTGCTCCTCGTGACCTCAGCTTGAGCCTGCTATAGGTTTCCGGGAAAGGTCTGGCTACCAGCAGGCAGCAATGAGCTGGTTAAAAGATACCATTTTACGGGAAGAGAAAGAACTCATAGCTCTCTTCTCCCCTTACTTTCCTTTACCAAACTCTGCCCTCAGTTAATGGTATGGGGTAAGAAGTTTTAGGACTGGAAGAACCTTTTAAAATAGTCTGGTTCAACCTCTTCATTTTACAGAAGAGGAAATGAAGGCCAAAGAGATGAAGGTACCTTCCTGAAGTCACCCAAGTGGCAGAGACAGGATTAGAACCCAAGTCTCAGAAGTTCCAGGTTCAACATCTGAGAGCTTTTGTCTGTCATATCTCTCTTTGAGAAGGATCTGAAATGGATTTTGTGGGAAATCATTCATACAAACGGTGTGAAGGCCTTAAGCCAAAAAAATGGTGGAATTCCCAACAGTGGTGATAAGTACTTGGGAAGCAGTTCTTTGAACAGAAAGTCAAGTCAACAAGCATTTATTAAGAGCCTACTATATGCCAGGGACTGTGCTAAGCACTGGAGAGTACAAAGAAAGGCAAAAAAAAAAAAGCCTGCTCTCAAGGAGCTTGAAGTCTAATGGGGGAGACAACATGCAAGAAACTATGTTCATAGGAGGTACATAGAGGACAAACTGGAGATAATCTCAAGGGGAAGGCTCTAAGGTTAGGGAGGCCTGGGAAAGGCTTCTTGCAAAAGGTGGAACTTTTGCTGAAACTCGAAGGAAGCCAGAAGGCAAAGATGAGGACAGAGCATGGAGACAGCCTGTTCTAGATGTGAGGGACAGCCTGTGAAAATGCCTAGAGTTGGGAAATGGAGCATTGTGTGTAAGGAGGCCATTGTTACTTGATGGTAGAGTGGAGGGGCATAAGGTATGAAAAGACTGGAAAAGCAGTTGTCATTTTTAAGTTGTGTCCAACTCTTTGTGACCCCATTTGGGGTTTTTTGGGCAGAGATACTAGAGCGGTTTGCCATTTCCTTCTTCAGCTCATTTTCTAGTTGAGGAAACCGAGGCAAATAGGTTAAGTGGCTTGCCCAGGGTCACACAGCTAATAATTATCTGGGGTTGGATTTGAACTCACCAAGATGAGTCTTTCTGATTCTAAGGCCAGCGCTCTATATACTGCACCATCTAGTTGCCCAGGAAGAGGCTAGGATTTTATATTTGATTGTGGGGATGATAGGGAGCCACTGGGGTTTATTGAGTGACATGGTCAGATGTGTGCTTTAGGAAGCTGAATTAGACAGCTGAATGTTTGCTTTCCCTCAAACTGAAGGGATGGCCCTATCATAAATTGTATGAGAGGGCACCAGGCATGGACACACATGTGTAGGATGGAGGCAGGTCAAGGAGCCCTTTCCCAGGAGCCGTTTGTCACCTAGCACTGGTGTCCGGGACAGTCCTACCGGGCAGCAAGGCATGGCCAGGGTCCGAACTGGGATAAGACACATGTGTGGAAGACTATGTCCTCCTTATTGTTACCCCATGAAAGTATAAACCCAATCTTCTCCCCAGAAGATGAGTTTATTTTTATTTAGAGGTAGGATAGTACAATAAAATCTCAGTTATGTATGTACAGGAGAAGATTGCAAGTCATAGTGACCATCAGCTGGTTTTAGTGGTGGAATACATCATGGAATACATCATAAAAGCCACAGTGTGGTTTGATCTGATGGTCTATCTTCTGCCTATAGTGAAGGCCCCCAGGACCTGCTTCAAGGCATGACCTGGATTAGTATCTATTCAAAAGCACAGTTCATGAGTTCCCATCCCATGACATTTTAAAACAACCAGACCAAGCCAGAGGACATATTAGCTCAAAACAAAGATAGAATCATAAGCTAAATAATAAGGAAAATCCCCCCACCCACCCAATTTCCCCCCAACAGGAGCACACTTTCCTACAGATTTCCACGCCACTGATGGGTCTTGTGTAATAGGACTGCATCCAGATTGTAAAGCCTCTCTACCTCTGATTCCTAACTTCCTAAAATTCTCCAGTTAGTTTAGGTTTAGGATTGAAAGGAAATGAAACACCCGAAGATCATTCCACAGTTTACAAAAGGTTTTCTTAGCTGTATTTTAGAAAGTATATTCAATGAGGATTCTGAAGCACTCAGATGGGGTAGGGCTGGTTTCCCGCTAGCCATAGATTATGGCACAGACTTGCCCCTGAGGGGCAGTGCAGTGCAATGGACAGGGCTCTGGATTTGGAGTCAAAAGACCTGGATTCAAATTTTACCTCTGTTATTTAATATTTCTGTGTCATTGATCAAGTCATGTCAACACTCTAGACCTAGTTTCCACTTCTAAAAATGAAGGGATTGCATTAGATGATCTAGGAGTGCTGGGGACAGATATAACTCCTGAGAGGGCTCAATGGTTTGAAAGTGTAGAGAGGCAGATTTCAGCTTGATAAAAAGAAAAAAAACACCTCCGGACAATAAGAATAGCCCCAAATTAGAATGGGCTGCCTTGGGAGGTGATCAGTCAGTCAGTCAACAAACATTTATCAAGCACTTAACGTAGAAGTCTTTAATCAAAGATAGATTGACCACTTATTAAATGTGTTTTAAAGAGAATTCTTTGTCAGCTGTTTAGGGCCTCCCAAGTTCCCTGACTAGGGAACCTGATGGTGCTGATGGTTGTGAAAGGGAATGTTTGAAGCAGAAGACAGAGAGGCTTCAAGGTTGGGGCAGCAGGACTCCCCATTCCCATCACCCATGATGGCTCTTAATCGGCCATTTTCTGTCATCAGCAACTGGCTGGTGGGAAGGGGACCAGCTTTCCCTTGTCTCACAGACGTGCAGTTCCCCCAGAGCATGAGAGATGTCTAAAAATAATCCCAATTACAACATGCCCAGCGGGTACGGGGGGAGAGAGAGCCCAAAGGAAGAGAAGGAGGAGATCAGCAGCTTGAAGGAAAGTCCACATTTCCCTGAAAAGAGAGAGAGAAGGGAGCATTGTGGGGAAGCCTTCCAAGGGGACAGAGCTCCTCTCCCAGTCAGTTCCACACCCCCTCCTTTAGAGCCCCTTCCCTACCTCCCAGCCTTGTCAGGCTGATGGTGTCTTGGGCATTTTTCACTCTGGCATTTTCATGACTGGTCAGAGAATTTGGGCTTGGAAAGCTCTAGTGTACTTCCAGCCTGTGGAGAGAGTCCTACATTTCCTGGGTTTTTCACTTGGGGTATTAGTGTGGTATTGTGTAAGAAGAGGAGCATGGGGTCGAATCTCAGTTTTGCCACTCGGTAGGCAATGTAAATCTTTCCTTAAGTTTGCATCTCCCGCTATGGGTCACAGATGAGTGTCCTCAGAGCAGCCATGAGCTCTGCCTTTTTCCTCTGAAAATTTCTGAGAAGCAATCCTTGGTAATGGGTATATGGCCAAAAAACCTTTAAAATTCTTAGTATTTTTGGATATCTCTTTTTAAAAATCACCTTTATTTCTAGATATACCCCTCTCCCTCTCCTCTCCATAGAGCAGGGATCCTTAACCTTTTTTTGACAAATCAACTCACACATATTAAACACTATGTGCCAGGCATTGGGTTAAGCCAAAGAACATAAAGAAAGGCTTACAAATACAGTTTTTACTCTCAAGTTGCTCACCATCTCATCCACCCTTGTGTCATGGACCGCTTGGAGAGTGTCTGGTGAAGCCTCTGGACCCTGTATCAGAATCATGCTTTTAAATATATAAAATGAATACTTAGGGAACACAAAAGAAGCTATAAGGAAAGACAATTATCAAAACATTTTAAAAAATACGTACAAGTTTACCAAACACTGGTTAAGAGCCTGTCCCACAGAGCGATCGCTTGTTACGAAAAATCAAAGAGAACAAGAAGAATAAAAAAAAAGTTTAGCAAAATGAACCCCCGTTTTTTTAATTTTTAAAAACTTTGAATTGTTTTCCATTTAATAGTATTTTATTTTTTCCAATTACACACAAAGATAGTTTTCAACCTTCACTTTTACAAGACTTTTAGTTCCAAATGTTTTTCTCCCTCTCTCCCTTCTCCCCTCCCCAAGACAATATGCAATCCAATATAGGCTATATTTCCACATTAGTCATGTTGTGAAAGAAGAATCAGAACAAAAGGGAAAAACCACAAGAAAGAAATAAACAACAACAAAAAAAGAGCAAATAGTATGCTTCCCTCTGCATTCAGACTCTCTAGTTCTTTCTCTGGATGTAGATAGCATTTTCCATCATGCATCCTTTGGAATTGTCTTAGATCATTGCATCGCGGAGAAGAGTTAAGTCTATCAAAGCTGGTCATTGCACAGTATTGCAATTACTGTTTACAATGTTCTCTTGTGAACCCACAATGAAGAGTCTGGCAAAATGAAGGGAGAGATCATACTACAGGGATGGGGACTAGGAAAAGCTTCTAGTAGATGTGGGAGATTTGAAGGGCTGAAGTATATGAGGGAGAGAATCAGGTAAGGGGATTAGCCCGTCCATGCATATGGCAGAGGGAATGTCAAGGAAATAAACCTGGAAATGTAGGTGAAAGCCTGACTAGACAGTTCACATAGTTTGTGCTTCAAATCCCTGTTCACCCTTTGTGTTCACCCAGTTCAGTGATCCGTAGAGAAAACATATAAAAGCAGAGCTGAGTAACTCTGACTTCTCTTAGTTGTATTTTATTATCATCCCTTCCATCCTCAATAAGAGTCCTACCTCTTTGACTTGTCTCTTGACCCAAATGGTGCTAGAAAGAAACACACAAACCAACCCTTTCTGTTATCTTCAATTTTTCCTGCAGGACAGTGCTACTGTATTACTCTTTTATATTCTTATATTCCTTATCAATCAAATCAGTCGATCAATAAGCATTTAAGTACCTACTATGCGCTATAGTCATATACTTTTCCATCTTCTGTATTTATCTTTTTTTTTTTTTTAAATAAGACTTGGTCTTTCCTTTCCCAGGCTGGCTGTATAGTGACTGGCCACTCATAGATACAATCCCACCATTGATTGGCCGGCTGAGCTTTGACTTACTCTGTTTTTGATCTGGGCCAGTTCACCCATCTCATATTGATGGTTGGACCAGCATAACCCACTGCAGCCCAGAACTCTCAACCTCCAGAGATCCATCAGCCTTCCCAGTAGCAGAAATTACAGGTCTTTGTCAAAACTCCTGGTCTCATATATCTTTTAAATGTCTGAATTTGTTGGTAAATCATGCCTATCCTTTTTAACATCTCCTTTTCCTTGATTGTTGGGATACTTTGACGCTGGATCTACAGCTGGAGGGGAACTCAGGTCATCTGGTCCAAATCCCTTATTTTACAGATGAGGAAACTGAGTCCCAAAGAGGTTAAAGTGATTTGCCTAAGGTCACATAGATCCTAAGTGGTGAAGATGGAATTTCAGTTCAGGTTCCCTGACTCTGCCTCTAAATTGTATTGATAGAATTTCATCTAGAACTATCCGTTTGGGCAAGTCACTTGGCATCAGTTTCCTTCTCTGTAAAATGAGGGACGGATTGGAAAAAATGATCTCTCTAAGTCCTTTCTAATTCTAGATCTGTGTTTCCTTATAGAATAGCAAATGGGATCTGACTTGGGCTTTATTGAAAAGTTTAAAAATCTGCTCTCCCCAGGACCAGGGTATTTATCAGACTGTGCCTGGTTTTCTGTTTATCAATAGGCATTTACTAAATGCCAGGCATTGTGCTAGGCAGAGGGAATACTAAGAAAAAAATGAAAACAATGCCTGCCCTCAATGAGCTTACATTCTAATTGGCAGTAGGTTGGGGGAAGGTAACACACACCTAAAAACCCAAGATACCTACAAGATACATCCATAGTGTATAGAGTAGAGAGAAGGGAACCTTAGCAGGGAAGGCACTAGCAATGGGGGAAGTAGGGAAGACCTCCTCTAAGAGGTGGCAGTGATGCCAAGTCTTGAAGAAAGCTGAGATTCTGAGAGGCAGAGGTTGGGAGGGTGAGCATTCCGGGCACGAGAGAGAGTCAGTAAACAAGCAAGAAGATAAGAAGTGAAGCATCCTGTGTGTGGAGCAGTCAGTAGGCCAGTATGGCTGGAACATAGAGGGAAAGTCTCATGCAAGAAGACTAGAAAGCTAGGAAGGGGACTACTTTGTAAAGAGCTTTAAGAATAGTTAGTATTTATTGGCAGCTAGGTGGAGCAGTGGATAGAGTGCCTAGCCTGGAGTCAGGAAGACTTATCTTTCTGAGTTCAAATCTGGCCTGAGACGCTTCCTAGCTGTGTGACCCTGGGCAAATCACTTAACTCTATTTGTCTCAGTTCCTCACCTGTAAAATGAGCTGGAGAAGGAAATGGTAAACCACTCCAACATCCTTGCAAGAAAACCCCAAATGAGGTTGTGAAGAGTCGAACATGACTGAACAATAACAGTATTTATATAGTTTCTACTGTGTGGCAGGTACTTTGCAAATATTATCTCATTGAATTCTCATCACTACCCTGGTAGGCAGGCGTTATAATTTTTCCCACTTTACAGTTGAGGAAACTAAAGTTAAGTGACTTGCCCAGGTTGACACAGCCATAAGTATCTAAGTTCACATTTGAACTCAAGTCTTGCGGATTCCAGACCCAGTGCTCTGTCCACTGTATCCTCTTTGTATACCAAACGGAGAATATGATCCTCGAAGGGTCAACTGGTGTTTACTGAGTAGGGAGCTGACCCGGTCAGACTTATGTTTTAGGAAAATGACTTCGGTAGCGTGTGGCAGATGGATTGGAATGGGGAGAAGCTTGAGGCAGAGACCAGTTAGGCTACAACAGTGATCAGGGCCTGAACTAGGGAGGTGACTGTGTGAGTGGAGAGAGGTCGTGAAGAAAGAAAAATGATTTGTTAACTGAATGACTGTGGAGTGAATCAGAGGGAAGAGTCACGGGTGACACTGATGTTCCAACCTGAGTGACGGGTGATGCCCTTGAAGCCAGGAGACCAGATGTTCTTCTGACCAGGGATGGTTGGGGTGGAAAGACGCTGAATTTTGTTTGGGATATGTGGGGCTTGAGATGCATAGGAGACGTGAAGAAAGCCTGACCCAGGAATGAGGACCGAGGGCCGTGGCAGTGTGTGGACAGTAGGGGACACACTGGGGAAATCAAGGTGCTAAGACTGAGTGGCCCCTTCCATCATTCCGATCATCTCTGTTCCAGCAGCCAGTTCCTCTTTTTTGGTTAGAATCAGGTCCAGGCTAGCAGTTCTTATCATGATTTCTCCACCTTTCAAAGAAGGAAATTGTCATGAAGACAAGTCACAAACTTGCCGGCTGTGCTTACTTACCTGCCTGTCCTCTGCTGAGCTGTTTTTCCAAATGTCTCGTTAGGGGAACCAAAATGATTAGTCAATCAGATCAGCTTGTCATACCAAGTTCCCCGAAGCTATAAAAGCCTGAATCATCTCCCAGAGCCTTAAGTAGAAATTCTGACAGTTACTTCAGCTGCGGATGGGATGGTGAGGGTGGGAGTGGGGGATCAGAGTCTGGGCGACTGATCTCTCGCCTCCCACTGCTTATGGCCCATGAAGTGCCCCTCTGATGGTAACTGGAAGGTCTATGGAAGCACTCCCTTCTCTCCCCAGTATCCTTAGTCCTGTCCCTGGAGAATCAGAGATTCTGAAGCGTCTCGCCCATGGATGGTTAAGGTCCAGAGAAATATCCCTCCCTTAGAGAACTGAAGCCCCTCCGGAGTTCCCTCTCTGAGGATGGAAGTGATTTCGGTGACTTAACCTTGCTCGTCCCAAGACTATCTCTGTCCTGAAGGGGCAGCATCTCTTCAGTGGACTCCATCCTCACCAGCCTTTTATCTCTGACTAAAACTTGAACTGGGACTCTCCCCACCGTTGAGTAGAAGACTGGCCCCTCAAAATGTCAAAGCCTGAGGGATGAGAGTGGTCCTGACTTAGTTATGAAACTGTCGCCTCCCACACCCCAATCACCTACTAGTCTGTCTGTTCCATGAGAGCAGGGACTGAATTTTATCTGATGTTTAGTCCAGCTGAGTATGGTTTTGGAGTCAGGGACTTGAGTCCCTGAAACTTACTATCTGCATGACACTGGACAAATCATTTAACCTCCCAATGCCTGTTTCCTTGTCTGTAAAGTGATGGATTTTCAGCTCTATATCTGCGATCCTATCATCTCCCCCAGTGCCTACTAGAATTTAGCACCCTCCCTCTAGCAGGGGCTTAATAAATGTTTGTTGAATGAATGAATGTCAGGAGAGAGAGAAGGAGGAGGCAGGATCCTTGTCCTTAAGAACCTTAGTCTAATTGGGGGTGGATGATGGGAAAGATTTAAAGGTATGAATCACTGAATTTAGGGAACATTTGTCCTTAAGTGGTACTGAGAATGTGGTGAAGGAGTGCACAGCAGGTAGGGAGCAGGAAAACTTCATTGAGCTAAACCAGAAGTAGGGGCCGGGGGGGGCAAGGGAGAAGGAAGCAGCTTTCAGAGGCCAGCCAAGAGGCAGAACTAAGCCTGGGGCATGGAAGAGGGCCAGGAGATCATGGGATCATCCATTGAGAACTGGAAGGCTCTTACAGATCATCTGGTCCAGCTCCCTCATTTTACAGGTGAGGAAACTGAGGCCTGGAGAGGAGAGAGACTTGCTCAAGGTCATACAGTTACATAGCTAGTAAGTGGCACACAAGGGATGTACACACAAGTCCTCTGACCCCAAATCTAGCATTGTTTCCATCACGCCACACCACCTCCTCTTTGTGTTTCTAGCCTGATCCCTTCCCCTGCCCAAAGTGCCCTGACACTCAGCTGCCCTGCACTTGGGCAGTTCTCAGGTGCTTGGCTCTGCTCCCTGGTCCCCACCCCTCTCCCCATAGGCTGGAGCTGTGGGCAGCCCTCAGGGGGCGTGGAAGAAGGCGGGTAGAAATCCTGATACCATCATACCAAGTATCCAAGAGGGTCAGGAAACCAGACACCAGCACTGGCCAGGTCTGGAGGGCGGTGGCGAAGATCAGGTTGTAGCCTACCCACAGCCTCCCCCCCCCCCCCACATTCCATCGGCCAGAATTTCACACTTGCTCCCCCAGCGCTGGTCCGGTCCCTTATAAACTGGTGTGACACTTTATAGAGTTCAAAGCATTAAAAAAAAATCTAGTTAGCCTGGATTAACTTTAAATAATGTTACTAATAGATGACATTCATGTAATTCATTAATAGGACTTTTTAACCTTTTTGGTGACATGGACCCATTGGGCAATGTCTGGTGAATGTGTTTAGATGTGTCAGATTACCAAAAAACCAATTAAGTGGAAATATGGTTATCAAAATATAAAATTAAAAAAAATTAAGTCCACAGATCCCAAGTTGAGAACTCTGGCTTTTAAGATTTGTAAAGAGCTTTACTTATATTATCTCATTTAATTCTCACAATATCCCTGTGAGACACGTGCTATTATTACTCCCATTTTACGGGTGGGGACTCTGAGGCTGAGAGGGTAAATGAACTGTCTGGGGTTACAGAGCCAGAGGCAAGATTTAAGTTCGAGCCTTCCAGACTCTAAATGCAACATTTTAGCCTCTTCACCAAGCTCCCTTTATTTACTGTCACTCACACACACATGCTAGCCCATCTCCCATCTCTGAGCCTTTGCCCAGGCTGTCCCTCATGCCTAGAACACACTCCCTCTTCAGCTCTGGCACTCGGAATGCCTGATGCCTTTTCAAGCTCAGCTCAAGTGCCAGGTCCTACAGCAGGCCTTTCCTGACCTCTGTGGTTGCTCCGCCCCTGAAGTGACTTTACTTACTCCTGGATTCACTTTGCATCTTTGTGAGCAGTTGTCTCCCTCAAAACAAAGTGGACTCTCCGAGGGAGAGGTTACTTCACTTTTGCCTCAAGGCATTTTCTCTAAGGGTCTCAGAGAGGTTTCTCCCAAGAGAGAGAGCCTGGGAAGGGAACATTGTCCTGGCTGAACAAGAGGTGAAAACTGAGGCCTGGAGAAAAGAAAGGACCTACCCAAAGGCAAATAGTAAGATAGTGGCACAGTCCCAAGTCTCTTGCCTCCAAGGCCGGAGGTCCCTTCCTAGGGGGAACTGTGGTGAAGATCAAAGTCAGAAAAAACCATTTTGGGAAGTGCAAAGCTTGGCGCCCAGTGAGGAGACCCGCTCTGCCACTTTGCAACCGTGTAACTATCTACAAGTCAGTCAATGAACGCTTATTAAATGCCCACTGTGTGCCAAGCTGGGGATACAAGATCAAGAATCTCACAGGAAACAGCTGTGCACAGACAAGCCATATGGAGGATAAACTGGAGATAGCCAACACGGGGAAGCAGCTAGAATTAAGGAGGTCTCAGTTACTTTATCTGCAAAATGGAACTGAAGAGTGAAGTTTGGGCCAGAAGGTCTCTAAACTCAGACAGTCTGACAGCTGTCACAGTCTAGGATTCAAAAGTTGTGTATGAAGTCAGAATTGTGTTTATTATCGGTAACAGCTAACATTTATTAACTTTTGTCCCTACTCCTGCAATTTGTAATCAGCTGGGGAGGCAGGAAACACCTCCTGAGAAAAGCTGGAGGACAATTATGAGTAATATATCGATGAGGACAAAGTTCTGCAGCTTGAGCAGGGATAGATAGGGCAAAGGAAAAGCCAGAGTATGGAAGAATTAATTATCACGGAAGACCTATGTACAGAAGAAGGCAAATTTTAAACTAAAAATTTAAGGAGGTGAAGGCCCTGGGTGGGTTGGTGCTCTCATGTTGCCAGCATCCATAGTCCTGATGATTGCTATCATTGGGTCAGCTAGGTGGCACAAGTGCCAGCCTTAGAGTCTGGTCCACCTAAGTTCAAAGCCTGCCTCATCTATTTACTGGTCATGTGACTCTGGGCAAGTCATTTGGTCTCTCTCAGATTCAGTTTCTTCATCTGTAAAATAAGGGTGCTGGATCCTATGGAAACTCCAAGGTTCCTTTCTGCTCTATAGCTATGATTCCGGGAAGGAAGGGGCCAAATCAGTGGGAGGAAGGTTGAGGCCAAGAAGCTACATAGAGGGAGATAAAACCAAAAAAAAAGGAGACCCTGTTGCCCCTAAAGTGGAATGAGCTGCCTTACAAGGTAGAGGTTTCCCTGATCACTGGAGGTCTTCAGTGGGGAGGTTTCATCTATCCTGCTGGGGAATGTTTGGAAGGAATTTCTGCTCAGGTTGGGCTAGATCCCTTCAGAAGTATGATGTAGTGGGGAAAAAAAATCTTAGATTAGAGGTCAGAAGGCTAGAGCTTGAATTCCCGCTCTGCCATTGTGACATTGGGTCACAGTCAAATGGATTTGGATTTATGGGATTTGGGTCAAAACAGGCTTTGCTACTTACTGACCTTGTGGCCATAGGCAAATCCCTTCACTGCATTGGGCCTCAGTTTCCTCATCTGTAAAATGAGGATGTTGGGCTTGACCACTAAGGTCCCTTCCTGTTCTAAATGCAGGATCTTGTGACCTCTCTGGGTCTCTATTTCTTTCTATAAATGAGAGGCTTAGATTAGGGGATTTCTGAAGTCTCTTCCAATTGTCAATGCTGTGGTCCCTCTGAGGTCCCTGACAACTTCAAGGGATGCACACCCCTATGACCCTCCGGCTTGTCTAGTTGGCATGAGGAGGCAGGCCTCCCTTGCAGCTCCCTCCTGGAGGGGATTGAACCCCTGCCAGTCCTTCTCACATTGCAGCCATTCTGGACAATCTGTGCTCTTTGAGGTACCTTTCAGTCTATGTCATCCTCTCCCCTCCCATACCTCCTGCTCTAGCCCTAGAAGGAGAGTCCTCAGACAGAGGGTCTCCCTCCTTGGGGTACAATGGAATGGAACTGCTTTGGAAGCCAAAAGTTGTGGTCAGTTGTTTGAGTCATGTCTGATTCTTCGTCACCCCATTTGGGATTTTCTTTGCAGAGGTACTAGAGTGGTTTGCCATTTCCTTCTCCAGCTCATTTTACAGATGAGGAAACTGAAGCAAACAGGGTGAAGTGACTTGCCCAGAGTCACACAGCTAATAAGTGTCTGAGGCCACATTTGAATTCAGGTCTTCCTGACTCCAGGCCCTGTGCTCTATCCACTTCTCCACCTAGCTGCCCCCTGAAGTCAAAAGACCTGGATTCAGATCCCACCTCTAAAGCTTACTACCTGACTGACCTTGGGCAAGCCACTGGATCTCAGTTTCCTCATCTGGAAAATGAAAGGATTGGACAAGGTGGTCTATGAGTTGCCTTCTGAATCTAGAACACTTATTCTTAACCTAGCATTCATGAACTTTTTTTTTTAATTGATCACTCTATTTCAATAGGATTTGCAATCCTATGCATTTTATATGACTCTGAGAAGGGGTCCATGGATGTTGCCACACTGCTGAAGGGGTCTGTGACACCAAAAAAATTAAAAACCACACCTCCATCTCCCAGAACTATGATCCTATGATCCCACTGGAGGGGAGGTAGCAGCAGCGAAAGTCAGTATAATCTTCATTCCAGGAAGGGTCAAGCTGAGCAGGGGCTGAGCCTGGGCAGACAGTTCCTTTCACTTGCCCTGTTATTCTTCCTTGCCTGTACAAGGTGCCCCTCTTCATCCATCTAGAGTGTAAGCACCCTGAGGGCAGGGATGATGTCATGGAAAAATTGTGTCCCCAAAGTTTTTCCTGTAGTAGGTGGTTAGCAAATTGAAGTGAATCCCTTAAAATAAGGCTTAGATGAATTTTTTTAATTTACATGGATGAGGCCACTTAAATCCACAACTCTGATGAAGCAAAGTGTGTTATCCATTGAAAATCATGAATTTTTAGCTGTGATACAAAAGCAATCCCCAAGGAAGTTTATTTATACTCAAAGTACAGGAAGACAGAACCAGGAGCAACGAATAGAGTTTAGAGGAGCAGATTTTAGCCTGATATAAAGAAAATCTTCCCAACAGTAAGAACTGTCCTGAGATGGAATAGACTACATTGGGGGGGTAATAGGCTTCTCCTCGTTAGACATTTTCAGTGGAAGGCTGGAAGACCAATTGTCAAGGATATCCTAGAGCAGATTCCTGCTTCATTGGTCTACATGGCCTTTGAGGTCCCTTCCAGCTCAGATATTGATTCTCTGACAGAAGCCAGTTATAGGCCAACTATAGTATTGATTATTGATCAATAATGATCAAGTCCATTAGGATCTTCAGATCTTCTTCGTTCCTGCCCTGCTGCTCTTCTCTGGACTTCTCCATCATGCCCCCAGGCCAGCTACCTTCCTTTTCCCTTCCTCCTCCCCACCTTTCAGCTTTCGTGAGTTGTCTTTCCCCATTAGATTGTAAGCCCCTTGAGGGCAGGGACTCTCATATTTGTATTCCTAGCACTTAGCACAGTGCCTAGCACAGAGTGTCCTTAAATGTTTTTTGACTGACTGACTATTTAACAGATTGAGCTCATCTCAGTAACTGTGGGCTGTGCTCATTTCTGGTACATCTCAGTTCTAATGCCAGGATTCCATCATTAATAATGCTTCTGCTTCAATTTCAGCACTTTGATGAAAGACGATATGCTTTCCTGGTGCCTGAAAGACCCAAGGATTGCCCCAAGTCTGGCCACAAAACCCAAACTAGAAATTCCAGATCATCAGATACTGACTAGCTAGCGTAAAAGGATGTTTGGAATAGTGGAAAGAACCCTGGATTTGTAGCCAGAAGTCCTGGATCCAAAACCTGGCTCAGCTGCTAATTAGCCATGGGATCATGGACAAGTTACTTTAATCTCTCTGTGCCTCAGTTTTCCCATCTGTACAAAAGAGGAAGTAATACTTATACTATTTCTCTTCCTTCTCCAAATTTTAGTGTTATTCTGACTATCCTCCTCTGCTTCTGTAATGGAAAAGAACTTGGTGTTATGAGGGAGCCTTCTCTTATGGCCATCTACCTTCTCTTGATCCAAACACTCCCTCTAATTTTTACTAGTATCTCCCTGCCTCTCCCTCTATTTGCAAGGGAGAAGAATTCAGGGTTTCTAGAGGTTCCAACAACTTTCTCAGATGACTTATTGTCTGCCCTGGAACCGTCAGCCTTATAGAACTGCTCTAGGCAGGGTTACTAGAATCTGCCCTTCTACTCCTGGGTCTGCATTGCCCATGTAACTTATTATTCCAATGAAGGGCAAAATTCAAAGTCTGCTCCTCTGTATTTTGACTCTGTTTGTGGTTTTTCCTCTGTCTTCCTGGTTTTCAGACTGAACCAGCAACTCTCTGTCACAATCCAGGGACTCTGTGGCTAACTCACATTCTTGGCTCCTTTGACCCAGGAATTCTCCACCTTCACCTTGGTTATGGGCTGTGAGCTTCTCCAGGGCAGGGATTTCTCTTTTGACTTTCTCTGTATCCCCAGCACTTAGCATAGTGGCTGGCACACAGCTGGTACTTAATAATTGTTCATTAACTGACTGACTGGAATTCTGCACAGTTCTGCTACTAATGTTCTATGTGGTATTTGCTGCTCCGTTGTCTGGAGTGGCCACTGCCGTCTGCTTTGTGCTGTTGCTTTCGTCAGTTGTTACAGTCCCTCTAGAATGCAGTTTCCCCAGTTCAACATGCCCTCAGAGCCAATCAACATATTACCAGCTCTGTTATTAATTAGGCCAAAGCCATTATAAAAAATAGTTGTCACCTGCTGGTGGCAATCCTGCTACAATATCAAATGTTCATTTCCTTTTAATAATGGTAAGAGATGTAAGGTGAGCAGCTAGATGGTACCGTTACTGCATAGAGCACCAGGCCTAGAGTCAGGAAGACCTGAGTTCAAATCCAGCCTCAGATATTTACTAGCTGTGTGACCCTGGGCAAGTCACTTAATCCTGTTTATCTCAGTTTCCTCATCTGTAAGATAATCTGGAGAACGGAATAGCAAACCACTCCATTATCTCTCCCAAGAAAACCCCAAATGGGGTCACAAGGAGTTGGACATGACCGAACAACCACCACCACAAAATTCCAGTTTCTACAAGAAGCCTTCCCTAACCCCTCTTAATTCCAATGCTTTTACTCTTTTAATTATTTCCTATTTATCCTGTATATAGCTTGCTTTGTATATATTTGTGTGTTGTCTCTCCCATTAGATTGTAAGCTCCTTGAGGGCAGGAATTATTTTTGCCTCTTTTTGTAACCCCAGTGCATAGCACAGTGCCTGGCACATGGCAGGTGTTTAATAAGTGTTTACTTATTGATCAATTATAACAACATCTAATATCAACACAATCATATATAAATATTATCATCAAGACAAATAACATTTCTGTAATACTTTTTGGTTGGAAAAGTGCTTTACAAGTGCTATCTTATTTGACCTTCACCACAGCCCTATATGGTAGGTCTTATAGCTAGTAAGTGTTAGAGATGGGGTCTGAATTCAGGTTTCTTATATCTCAATAAAGGACTCTCTCTACCTAGCCTTAATCACTGAATGAGAGTT
Organism: Phascolarctos cinereus; assembly: GCF_003287225.1. NCBI lineage: Eukaryota > Metazoa > Chordata > Mammalia > Diprotodontia > Phascolarctidae > Phascolarctos > Phascolarctos cinereus. The sequence continues at coordinate 84,028,259 of NW_027555847.1, read as the reverse complement.
GCCTCAGTCAAAGTGAGATCTGGGAAAGACCTTAGCTTAAAAAGGCCAAGGTCTCCCACTGTATCCAGGGTCATCTCCAGTTGTCCTGATTAATATCTGGGCCCTGGACCCAGATTGCCTGGAGGAGAGTGAGACTAGTGACTTTGCACAGCCCTCCCTCACTTAAATCCAATTCACCTGCATGTCATGGCATCACCTCCCAGAGGTCATGGTCCTCTTCAAGAATGAAGAGCAAACAATAACTTCTGTGAGGAGTAGTAGAGCTGCCCCACTGACCCAACTAAAACTGGCCACAGCTTTCTTTCTCTTTCTTTCTTTCTTTCTTTCTTTCTTTCTTTCTTTCTTTCTTTCTTTTTCTTTCTTTCTTTCTTTCTTTCTTTCTTTCTTTCTTTCTTTCTTTCTTTCTTTCTTTCTTTCTTTCTTTTCTTTCTTTCTTTCTTTCTTTCTTTCTCTCTTTCTCTCTCTCTTTCTTTCTCTCTCTTTCTTTCTTTCTCTCTTTCTCTCTCTCTCTCTCTCTCTCTCTCTCTCTCTCTCTCTCTCTCTCTCTCTCTCTCTCTCTCTCTCTCTCTCTTTCCTTTTTTTTCCTTTCCTTCCCTTCCCGTCCACATAGGGTATCATACCCTTACCTTTGGCTGCTCTGTCCACAGGAAATGTTTTGGTCAGGGGCCCAACCAATCAAAACCGTTCCCTCCTCTCCCAGTGCTCCATGACAGGAATCCTCCTGAGTGAGAAACTTTCATTGTGATACAGTGGAAAAATCACTAGATTTAGAATTGGAGGACGATTTTAAATCCTGTGATTAAGGGTAAGTTAACCCCTCTGGGCCTCAGTTTTTCCATTTGTAAAATGAAAGAAGTTAGATCGAATGATTTCTAAGGTCCTTTCTAGCACTAAATATTGTATTGCTATGGTCTACTATGACCAGGGAGGTCTCTTCCCATCTCTAGCCCCTGAACGTGGCCTGTCCAAATCCTACCTATTTAAGTGCCATCTCAAGGCTCTGCCTTCTTCAGGCCACCTTCAACCAGAGCTCACTTTAATCCCTCCTTCCTCTGATTTCTAGGGGGTGCAGCTGATGGGCTTGGAGTCTGGAAGACCAGAGTTCCTAATCTTGCCCCAGACGCTCTTTGTGTCTCTGGTCAAGGCGCTTAACCTGTCACACCTACTTCCGAGGGTCCTTGTGAGGGCCAAATGAGATAACACATGCAAACTGCTTCATAAACTTTAAAACTCTCTATAAATGTGAGTTATTATTGTTATTTCCTGTGGTCCTTAAGAGTCTATACCACTCCTCTGGCCCTTATCATACGTGGTGGTTATAATATGAACTCTTTTTTTTTTTCAGTGAATGAATGAAAAAAAATTTATTAAGTGCTTATTATGTGCCAAGCTAAGGGTACAAATACAAAAATACAGTCCCTGTCCTCAGGGACTTTTTTTTCCCTTTTAATAATGAATTTATTTATTTTTAGTTTTCAACATTCACTTCCATAAGATTTTGAGTTTTAAATTTTCTCCTCCCTCTCCTCCCCCCTTCCCAAGACTCACATAGGCTCTACTTATACATTCGTATTAAACACATTTTCACATTAGTCATGATGTAAAGACGAATTAGAACTAATAGGAAGAACCATGAGAAAGAAGAAACAAAACAACAAAAGAAGAGGAGAGCAAATTGTATGCTTCGATCTGCATTCAGTTCTTTCTGTGGATGGGGACAGCCTTTTCTACTGTGAGTCTTTCAGAATCGTCTTAGATCACTACATTGCTCAGTCTAACAGTCAATCACCAAACAATGTGGCTGTTACCATGTACAGAGTTTTCCTGGTTCTGCTCATTTCACTCAGCATCGGTTCATGTAAGTCCTTCCAGGTTTTTAAACAACATATTGTAGGATTATGCTTCTTAATCCACTCCACTATCCGCTTCCGTTTTATGGGAGAGTGTGAACTCTTTTCTTGAGGTTTTTTTGTGCTGTGAGCTCCTCAAGGGCAAGGCTGAGGTCCGTTCCTCCTTCATTACAGAGCTGAGTGAGTATGCGTGCATGTGTGTGTGAATATAGAACATTGGTGGACTCATCCTATTAACGGACAGACTGATGCCATTTTAAATGTGACCTCAATTAGGTGTTGCTCAGTTCTCATTGAGCATTAGAAATAGAAATGCTAGAAATGTAGAGCTGGAAGAGATCTCAGCACTGGTCAAGTCTGACTTCCTCATTCAACAGCTGGGAAGACTGAAGGCCAGAGGAATGAAGAAGCTTGCCCAAAGTCCCTCAGGGAGCTAGAGACAAGGCAAGACTGTAGATTCTTGCCCTCTGGTCTCCCAGAACTGAGCTCTTTCCATGGTACCAGGCTTTTCTCCTATGTCTGGTCTGTCTACTGTGGCTCTAGGTGGCAGGTGGGAACTGTTAGATCTCCCACCCCACAGTGCTGCCAAGTGAACCGGTGGAGGTGTTTGGGGGTAGCCACGGGTACAGGGTTGGGGGGAGGAATCTTTCCCCCAGGCTTCCAGGACCAATATGCTGATGGTCCAGAGGATCTGCTGAGGAGGTGGAGAAAGAGAGAGGTATGAATGGCCTGGAGCCCTACGCTCCATATTAATTCTCACAAATGGCCAGAAGCATTCTGGGAAGAACATTTGATTAGTGGAAAATATAGGGCTATTTTGTCACCATCCTTTTAAATGCTCAAAAGGTTCCCACCCCAGAGTCCAGTTAGGGGAGGGTCCAGGACAGACAAGGACAGAAATGGCCCATACCTCAACCTAGATGTGTCTAGAGAGGTGATATTTGTCTTAATGGCCCCAGAACTTCATTGCTGCTACACTATACCCCTTCTTCTTCTTCTTCTTCTTCTTTTTTTTAGGCAATTGGGTTTAAGTGACTTGCCCAGGATCACACAGCTAGTAAGTGTCAAGTGTCTGGTCTGAGGCCGGATTTAAACTCAGGTTGTCCTGGCTTCAGGGCTGGCGCTCTATCCACTGTACCACCTAGCTGCCCCTTATGCCCCTTCTTAGAGGTGGTGTGGTGCAGAGGAAAGAGAACGGGGTATAGAGTGACAGATCCTCGGTCTTGTTGTTATTCAGTTATTTCAATTGTGTCTGAGTCTTTGTGACCCCATTTGGAATTTTCTTGGCTAGGATGCTGGAGTGGTTTGCCATTTCCTTCTTCAGGTCATTTTCCAGATGAGGAAACTAAGGCTAATGGGGTTAAGTGACTTGCCTAGGGTCACATAGCTAGTTATCATCTGAGGCTGGATTTGAACTCGGGTCTTCCTGACTCCAGTTCTAGCTTCCTATCCACAGTGCCACCTACCTGCCCACTTTGGTCTTATGCCCAGCTCTTCTGATGATTATCTATGTGATCTTAGAGATGGATGATAGAAATGGACAATGGAGGAATCCTTGAACTCCTGGGGGATAACCTCCTTTTGCCATATAACCTGGAAAATTTCAGTGAGTTTTTGTATGCGCAATGAACCCCCCCCATCCCCCGTAAATCTCAGGTGGAATAGAATCAGCACTAGGTACTTTGCCACACAAAAGGTGTTCAATACCTCTTCTTCAGTTGGAACTTCAGCTAGAGAGAAATTGACTTCAACCCAAGGTAAAGTCAATGGCTTCAGCACTGATTGATGACAGTCTGTTGAGAACACTATGGAAATTTGAATCGTCTTAGGAAGATTCTGAAGATCACCTGGCAGGATGATACCAGGTGATACCAGACACTGAGGTCCTTTCTCAAACCAAACTGCCAAGCATTCAAACTCTACGCAGAGAGCGCAACCATGACAGGGTGGCCACGTTGTTTGAATGCCAAACTGAGGCTTGTTTAAAACTCACAGTGATCAGAAAAAGCAATATAAGGACACTCTCAAGGTCTCTCTTACGAACTCTGGAATTGATTGTGCGCCGTGAGAGATGCTGGCAAAGGACTGCCCAGCATGGTGTACCCACATCAGAGAAGACGCTGTCTGCTATGAACAAAGCAGAATTGAAGTAGCTCAAAAGAAACTCGCTGATTTAGAGAACCCACCCCAAATGTTCACATAGACTATCTGTGCCCGACCTGTGGCAGAGCATTCTGAGCTCGTATTGGTGCGATCCACCAGGCAGACGCCCTGCGACTTTACCCTACCAGTGATGTCAGGTTGGTCCCCTTTGGGAACAAAGGACAGCCACCAACCAACCAGTGTGACTTCAGGGTGGTAACTTACCACCTCCTGATGTCAGGCTCCTCATATTGAATAATTAATAATAATGATAACGATCACAATAACAACTCCCACTATGATAGTGCTTTAAGGATTACAAAACCCTTTCCCCATGACCACCCTGTAAAGGAGGGCGCACAAGTATAAACTGGCCCTGCCTGCAAGGAGATTACGGCTCTATTACTAAGTGTTGGAGATAATTATCCAAAGCCCCCTTTGTTTCTAAGGTGGGGAGTTCATCTTCGGTCCCTGTGATGCTCATTTAGCCACCTTCGGTGCTTGGGGCTGCGCCTCCCACCATGGGACCAGTCATTTCGCCCTCACAGCTGATAGCTCTGTCTGCATGGCTCATTTCCCAGGGCCTCTTTTATCTCTCCCTGGGGATTGAAAGTCTCTAAGGGATTTCAGGAAATAAATCGGGCTGTATGGGAGAGTTGTTGTTGTTTTAATTTGTAGGGGCAGGAGATGGTTGTCTCGTCTTGATGTCTCTGAAGAGTCTGCCCTCCGTGGAACACGGGAAAGATCCCTGGGCTAGAACTCCAGGGAACAGAGTTTTCATTCCCACTGTGTTATTATAGCTAGCTTCGTGACTTGTGTGAGTTCGCTGGGCCTCAATTATCATTTGTAAAATGGTGGAAGAGGGGTGGGGAATAGAATCAAATGTGGCCTCAGACACTTACTACCTGTGTGATCCTGTGCAAGTCGCTTAACCCCGTTTGCCTCCGTTTCCTCATCTGTAAAATGGGGATGATAATAGCACCTACCTCACCGCGTTGCTACAAGGATCGAATAAGATAGTATTTGTAAAGAGCTAAGCACATGGTGAGTATTAGCCCACAGGAAGTGCTTCATGAATGCTCGTTCCCTTCGCCCTGCTCAGTAGAGGACATAGGATCATGGATTTAGACATTGAAGGGACCTTGTAGATCATTGGGTCCAGCCTTGTCGTTTTCCAGATGAGAAAACTGAGGCCTAGAAAGATCAGATAGGCGATGACTAGGTGAGAAAGTACAAGTTGGGATCCAAGTTTCTTGACTCCAAGTTCAGACTAATGGGCCCTACACAATAAACTGCCATCAGGTTATTGCAAAGACTGTCATCCCAGCTCTGCCACTGACCCCTGGTGTGACCCTGGGCAAGTAATTTAACGTCAATTGGCATCGGTTTCCTCATCTGTAAAATGGGCACTTAACAGACAACATCCATGATTTGGGTAGGTTCTCAAGGTCATATAATTGAGAGCCGGAAGGGGCCTTAGAGACCATCTACTTCCCCCTCCCCCCATTTTGGAAATGAGGAAAGTGAAGGCCAGAGAGGGAAGAGGGACCTGCCCCAAGCCACGTAAGTAGTGAGTAGCAGAGCCAGGATTTGATTCTGGGTTTTCTGACTCAAAATCTAGAACTCCATTTACTGTACCCTACTTCTTTACCAAGCAGCAGGAAAAATAACATCTCACATGTCCGTAATGAGTGCTTGAAGGGATTCAGTTACTTTACAGACATTATATCTCTTTTGGTCCTAACTACACCCCATTTTACAGGAAGGAGTACTGAGTCTTAGAGAGGTTGAATGACTTAGTTGTCATACATCTAGAAAGCACCTGAAAAACAGACCATCAGCTTTGAGGAAGGTTGATAATAGAGAAGGGGCAGGTATCCTGAAAGTCTATGTCAGAAGGGGTCTTCTAGCAGATAGCAGGGCCTAAGTCAGAAGGATTGGGGCTGAGGGCTTGCATGTAAGCCCCTAGGAGGACTGGGGGAACCAGGCAAGACAAAGCATGGTCCCATCTCTCTGAGCCTGCACATGTACCTAACGTAGCTTTGGTGGAGAATCATTCTGCAAAGAGAAGTTTTCTTACTACAGGGTATCAGATCCTCCCCATCTACTATGAGAAGTAGCTAACCTTTGTATGGTGCTTTAAGATTTACAAAGCACTGTACATATGTTATGCCATTCGGTCCTCACAACAGCCCTGCAAGGTAGGTGTTATTATATTTCTTAGTTTACAGATGAGGAAACTACGGCCAACAGAGGTTAACTGACTTGCATGGAGTCACACAGCTAACAAGTATGTGAGGCAGGATTTGAATTCAGGTCTTCCTGACTCTGTGCCCTGCTTTTTACTTAATGATAGGAGTTGGAGGCTGTAGACTTGTAGGTATGTAGATGAGAAAGGTTGATGGGCTGGGCTTAGGAACCCCTAGGTTTCCATCTCTGTTCTGCTTATAGCACCAGGACTGGGCGGGCAAAACTGAGTCCTTTTTATCACCTTCTGACCAGACCTGGGGGAGGTGGAGAGGGGAGAGGGAGCAGTGGGGAGGTTCAGGCTGGGTTAGCCAGAAAGCTCCCGAGAATCACGATGAGTAAAGGACAACGGATGGCTTCACCACGAGAGGCCTGGGAGTGGAGGATCTCACAGTTCAGTTCAATTCCATCTGAATCAATAAGCATTTATTATCTTCTGTGTTCAAGGTGCAAATCTTCATTGAGAGGGAGGAAGGACTAATGGTGGAATTTCAGGTCCCTGACAGGGGAGGAGGAATGCTAAGACAGGCTCTTACTTACCCCAGGCTTGGGGCTTAGGGCTCTATTCTCCCCACCCCCCACCCTGCAGTAAACACTCAAGGGCCCAAACAAATGTCAAACTTTCTGCTCTCTCCTGGAATGTTGTCTTCCCTTTCTAGCCTCCTGACCTCATCACATCTGGGATAAAGTCAGCTATGACCTGGAGTGTGGCCAGAATGTTAGAACAGACAGCCTTTGACAGCTGAGATATGCAACTGAGCAACAAGTCTCAGGGTGACACAGTCTGGGTAAGTCATATTTTTAAAAAATCTAATTAAATTTTATGCAATTAACAATTGCATAAACAATTTTAATTAACAATTACATAAACAATTGTCCCTTGCACTTCTCTCTCTCTCTCTCTCTCCCCCCCTTGAAATAAGAACATATGTGCATTTTTGTAACAAATAAGCATAGTCAAACTAAACAAATTCTTGCATTGGCCATGTCCAAAATGTCTCTGTGTCTCGTTCTACATCCTGAGTCCATCATCTCTCCTTCAGGAGATGGGTAGCCTGCTTCATTATTGGTCCTCTGGGGTCATAAGTAGTCATCATATGGAACATAGTTCTCAAGTCTTTTAAAGTTGTTTGATTTACAGTGTCATCCCATACATTGTTCATTGCACATTACTTTTGAATCAGTTCATACAAGTCTTCCCAGGATTCTCTGAAATCATCCCCTTCCATTTCTTATAGCTCAATAGTATTCCATTACATTCATTTGCCATAATTTGTTCAGCCATTCCTGAATTCATGGCCAGCCCCTTGGTTTCCATCTCTTTGCCACCACAAAAACAGAGCTGCTTTGAATATTTTGTACCCAGGAGGTCTTTTGAGGGACTATTGTATAGTTGTTTGGAGGTGAATTTGGGAGAGTCCAGGTGAGTTCTTGCCTTATTCCGCCATTTTACCAAGGAGACTTTTTCCTCCTTTTTTTTGATTTTTTGATGGCTTTAGGCTTATCCAGGGGTGAGTAACATTTTAAATTCACCCAGCAAGTGAAACTTCCTTCTGCCTTTCCGATCTGATGTATTAGGACTGGTTCCAGTGCTTAGCGTGGGGCCCGGAACATTGTTGTTGTTGTTTGTCTTTTGTTTTCGAAGAAGATCATGGCATGAGGAAGGTGATGCCATGACTTGCAGATGAATTGGATGTGAGGGAGGGAGGGCTGGGCAAAGTCACCAGCCTCACTCTCTCCTCTGGAGTCATCTGGGTCCAGTGGCCAGATATAGATCAGTACAACTGGAGGTGGCCCTGGATGCAGTGGGGGACCTTGGCCTTTTTAAGCTAAGGTCTTTCCCAGGTCTCAGTTTGACTGATGCAACACCCATTCAGTGATAAAGGCTAGGTAAGAGATGAGACAGAGAATGGCCTCTTTTACCTAGTCAAAAAAAAAATCAGTCTAGAAGGGGAAGACCTCAGGGTTTCTGGCCAAAACAGAACCCATTGCTGTTTATGTTTACTCTGAGCCAGTCAGGGCCCAAACAATGATCATTAAGTGGGGCTTGTCCTGGGACTTATTGTTGGGCAATCAATGAGAACCAGAGAGAATTGGGTTCAAGGGGTGGTCCTTAAGAAAGAAATGTAGCCCTTAAACTCCAAGATTTCTTGTGAAGTTTTCTAGATCAAAATTTATGTTCCTTGGGGATCGTAGAGTTAGAGCTAGCAGGGACCTTGTAGATCAATTGAGTCCATTGAGCCCAACAGAGCTTAAATGACCTGCCCAAGGTCACACAACTAATAAGTGTCTTAGGCAGAATTTGAACTCAGATCTTTCTCACTGCACATCCAGTACTTCAGGACATCATGGTGCCCCTAGTCTCTCCAGTCCAGTGGCTTCGAACCTGACTGCTGCCACTTTGTGGTCATGGGCAAGTGTCTCATCTGCTGAAGTACTCAGTATCCCTGTCTGTTAAAGGAGGGGCTTGGAAGGATTGAGATCCCTTCTAAATCTGGATCCTTTGGTCTTATGATTCTAGTTGAGAAAGACCACTTCTGGAGAGCAAAAAGAGGGACAACATAGTTTTGTTCCATGACCATAAGGAGGAAGCCTCTTCTTAGTGAAGATGGATGTTGGGAGTTTGTTGACACATCAGTGGTCCTCCCAGGGCAGTGTGATTACGGGAGACCAGTTCATTCCAGAGGGGGCTCATGTGGAATAGTCTCAAGAAGTCCCAATAGTCTCAAAAAGGGTTTTTAAAATTCTACTTAAAAGATAATTTTATTGATATTTTCTGTTTTTATATCACCTACCTTTCCCATTGTATTTCTCCCTATTTCCCCTTCAGAACCATACTTTATAACAAAGCGTAAAAAGGAAGAATAGAAGCAGTTCAGCAAAACTATTACGTACCGGCAATTCAGCATACTAACTGAATGAATGAATGAATGAATGAATGAATGGAAAGGTATTTATGAATTTCTTCCTATGTGCCAAGCACTTTGCTAAGTGCTAGGGATAAAAACAGAAAAAAGGGGACAATCCTCACTCTGGAGGAGCTTCCACAATAATTAGGGAAGACAACACGTGTTGAAAAGCACAGCTGCAAGATAAGAATAGCAAGGCCCAGAAATCCTAATGGTGCACCATCAGTCTAGATGACAGTGACCCAAGGACCTGGAGAGTATGTCAGCAGGGAACATGCAAAGGCCTGGCGTGGGCCTCTATCCCACTGGAAAGCTTGTAGTTGGTAACCCCCAGATCATCCAAGTGGTATGAATATCCAGGGGTTTTCTCAGATCGAATGCCTGATATTATATGCCATGTATTCTATTCCACACTCATAATCCTCCACACTTACAAAGAGTCAAACAGAAGTGGAGGAAGGTACCTTCTTACCTCTCTTCTTTGGGATCAGTCTTGGTTATTACAATTGGGCAGCATTCAGTATTAATCACTCTGTCGCTGTTTCCATTTACACCATTGTCACTGTGTGTATCATTTTCCTGGTTCTGCTCATTTTACATTGTATCAGTTCACATAAACCTTCCCATGCTTCTCTGTATTCAACCCATTCATGGTTTCTTTAGGCCAGTAACATTCCATTGCAATCATGTATCACAATTGATTTGGCCATTCCCCTATTGATGGGCATCTACCTTATTTCGAGTTCTTTGCTACTACAAAATGTGCCGCTGTAAATATTTTGGTGGGTGTGAGACCTTTATTTTTTAACAGTGAGCTCTTTGGGTGCATACCTAGAAGTGGAATCTCTGGGCCAGAGGGTAGGGATATTTTAGCATTTTCAAGAAGACTTTGCAATCAATTTCCCTTTGACTTGGCAGAAAGAGCATTGACCTGGAAACCTAGCTCTGGGCCTTGATTGTCATTAGCTCCCTCAAGGGACCTCAAGCAGGTCCCTTAACCTCTTTAGGCAACAGTTTCTTCGTCTGAAAAATGAGGTAGTTGAATTAGATGATTTCCACCTTCTGGACAGGCCAAAGGCCCAAGTGTTTCCTGAGCCCTGCTGTGCTCAGCTAAACTTTAGTGGGGGCAGGAGGAGGAGAAGATTGTGACTTCCTTGAGAGCAGGGAAGTCACAATCTGGCTGGAGAGACAAAACATGCAAAGGGGGAAAATCAAATCCCAATAAGAGTTTTAAATGGTCCAAAACACCAACAAGAGAGATGCCAGAAGGCCACACATCGTAGTGCTCTGGGCAGTAAGGACTCTGGGAGCTGGGTGGAGATGTTTGCTCTGTAGAAATGGAGAGAAAGCTCTGGGGCCCTGACTCTCTCTGGGCAGGGAGTGGGGCCAGGAGGTACCTCCCAGCCCTCTCTCTGCACTCCCTAATTGCACAGTAAATTAATAGTGTTTGCCGGTAAATACCCTGCCTGCCGGCTCGCAATTATGGCCCCCGATTGTGTGTAATTACACTTGGTAATTGTCAAATAGCTCTGGGCCTGGGGAGAGGAGCCATCAGAAGCCTCTGGCAGTGGCCTTATTTCTGGGATTTATACCTCCAGGGCAGCCGATTTCCTGCTGGATACAGAAATGGGCTGCCCCAAGGGATCAGGCAGGGTCATAGAGCCAAGAGCTGGAGTTTGTCTATGCCTGGGTTTGGAAAACAGTACTGGGAGCAGGAGTTAACTATTACTAGTTCACTGGAGCTTTGTCCCAGGGGGTTGATGTGAGTGTGTGTGTGTGTGTGTGTGTGTGTGTGTGTGTGTGTGTGTGTGTGTGTGTAAATAATGGGGAAAGACTGTAAGACATGAATGGATACCATCTGGAGGAGGCATGCTTTCCTAGACCTAGGTCCCCTGTGTTGACTCCCCTGCCCAGGATATGGGCATCACCTCCTTCCTCTAGCTGTACTGACCCAACTTTACTGGACCAGAGTGGGCTGTCTTCATGACACCTGGGAACTTGTATTACCCCATTATGCCTGAAATCAGGAAAAGATGGCGGCATACCAGATACCTGAAATGAGGGAATACTGGGGTCCAGCTGGAGAAGGAAATGGCAAACCACTCCAGTATCTCTGCCAAGAACCCTGAATGGGGTCATGAAGAGTCAGACACGACTGAAATCACTGAACACCACCACCATCACCACCCCCACCTCCACTGGCCACGAATGAATTGGCCTCAGATGTTGGAATTCCCAGTTAAGTCTCTGGGTGGGGAAGAATTGGGTTCAAATCTCTGCTTTGCCATTCACTTATTATGTAATAAGTTCCTTCTCTCTTCTGAGCTTCAGTTTTCCCAGTTGCAAAAGAGGCATAATTATTCTGTTTCCTATTTCAATTCAACATTTATTTTGCATCTAAATGTAGGGCTCTGGGGAAGCAAAGATGAAAAGTAGCACAGTCCTTGCCTTCAAGGAGCTTACAATCAAATGGAGAAAGGATAAATTACATAGAAGGTGTGCTAAGGTAGAACCTGGTAAATCCCTTTCTAATACTTCTTGTGTTTATTATTTTGGAGCAGCTAGGTAGCAAAGTGGATAGAGGTTGGACCTGGAGTTAGGAAGACTTATCTTGAGTTCAAATCCGGCCTCAGGCACTTACTACTAGCTTGGTGACCCTGGGCAAGTCACTTTACCCTGTTTGCCTCAGTTCCTCTTCTGTAAAATGAGCTGGAGGTGGAAATGGCAAACCACTCCAGTATCTTTGCCAAGAATAACCAAATGGGGTCATGAAGAGTTGCACACAACTAACAATGTTTAGGGGTCTCCCAGCAAGAAAATTCCACTACCAGTGCAGACAGGCAAATACTTTGCAAGCTATAGTCTTACCTCAGTCCCAGAGAGGTTGAACTGTTTTGTCTAGGGTCTCACAGTCAGTATAGGTCAGAGTCAGGACTTGAATACAAATCTTTTTATCTCTCAGCTCCCTCTCTACCCAGCTACTCTATTCTCTCTCTATCCATTATCTTGTTTCTCTTTAACTAGGTGGTAAATTCCCCTGAAGAGGTTTGCTCTTCTGTAAGATGTGAATGTCCCTGGCTTAGGACTTCCTCTGCCTCTTCACAGATGGCAAGGATGATGAGGTGATTCGTGGCCAGTTGGCCCAAGTTTCAGGGGTGAAGCTCCTCTAGTCAAAGATGTTAGAGAGCAGGAGTTAATCCTGCTCACTAGGATTCCTAACTCATGGTAGCAAGGGAAGACAAATTCTAGATTGGTTCTGCCATGTTGTGGCTCTATCCCATGCTGTTCCTTAGCTATGGCTCCCACATGATCTAGAAACTTCTCTTCTGTCTCCAGCAGGCTTGTTCCAAGAATTTCCCTGTTTGTCCAGAGAATCCTCCTTCCCTTCTTCCACTGCCATGCCACTGCTATTGGCTAGCAGTCCTATAACTTTTAGCTGGTGATTCTACTACTGCCTGTCTGCAGCCATCCCTGGGGCCATGTGTGTGGATGTCCAAGCCTTCCCCCACCCCCAGGGCACTGAGTAAGAATCTGTGCCGCCCCCAATTTCTGTCTCCAGCTTTGGTTCTTTCTCTTTCTTTCTCTTGTCTGTCTCTTTCTCTTGTCTTTGTTCTCTCTTTTCATGGCCAAGTCTAAGGGCACAGCCCTCGTATATGAATTGGACATGAATGATCAGCCATTCTTGCTGCCTACTCACCCCAAATCCTCTCCTTCCCTGAAAGCTCCTTGGGAGTCGGGTTTGTCTGGTTGGTTGTTGGTATTTGAGACCCCAGAGCCTAGTGCAGTGCTTAATGAAGACTTGTTGATTGATACTCCATTCATTCTCTTCACTTGCCTTTTCTCCCTGAGGTGGGAGTTTGGGAACTTGGGCTTTAGTCCCAGATTTGCTCTGTGACCTTTGTGACCTTCATGACCTTCCTCTCTCCTCCTCTGTAAAGTAAAGGGGACTGGACTCCATGAACTCTAAGCTCCCTTCCAGTTCTCAAAATTGATTATTCTCTAATTGTGCATCTCCTTAATGATACCTGACATTTACATCGTATTTTGGCAAAGTGTTTTACATACATTATCTCTTTTGATTCTCAGGGCAACCTATGAGATAAAGACTATGGATATTAATATTTCCACTTTACAGATGAAGAAACTGAGGTCCAGAGAGCTCATTTGATGTCTTCCTCATGGACACAACACAACCCATAAAGGTCAGAGGCAGGAGACTCCAAGTCCAGAGCCCTTTCTATGATATCAAGTTGTCTCTGTAGTAAAGAAGAGGAATAATCTGGGGGAAAAGCTCTGGGTTTGAATCCTTTCTCTTCTTTTAACTTCTAGCTCCAAGCTCTACACAAGGGATCCCCCCAGTCTGAGAGGGGGGAAGTGATGGTCAGAGGAGGAGCAGAGCCAGGTCCTGCCCTCATGGAATTCCCCATGAAGGAGAGAAAGGAGGAGAAGACCAGCTGTTCTATCCTCAGGAAATTCCTAGTCCAGACGATACAGGACTCCCCCACTGGAAACAATGAGGCCCCATGATAATGTGGGATCAAGTGAGTTACTGGGAATTATAGAACAATTAGTAGGATTGGGTGTGATAAGATATCCATTGAACAGTACAGATAGCTAGAATCTCAGAAGTTAGATTGATCAGTGTGGACTGGTATGGTCATTGAAGGCTACTTGGAGTAGATGGGTCCTGAGCTGGGCCCTGCAAGGTCTCCTTCAATGCTTCGGGTGATGAGGAGGCAGAGTGCAATGAGTAGATTTTACCTCTAAACCAAAGTTGTGGGGACAAGTTCTTAGCTCCTCTCTCTCTCTCTCTCTCTCCTTTTCCCTTCTTGCTTCATTCCTTTCTTTCTTCTTTCTCTTTCTCCTCTTTCTTTTTCTCGATCTTCTCCTCTTCTTTCTCTCTCCTCTTTCTCTCCTTCTTTCCTTCCTTTCTTTCCCCCTCTCTTCTTTCTCTCTCTTCTCTTTTCTTCTTCTCTTCTCTCCTATTTCTCTCTCTCCTTTTTTCTTTTTCCTCTCTCCTCTTTCTCTATTTCTCTCCTCTCTCCCTTCTTCCTTCCTTTCTTTTTGTCTTTCTTTCCTCTCTCTTCTTTCTCTCTCCTCTTTCTTTCTCTCTCTTCTCCTTCCTCACTCTTCTTTTCTTTTCCCTCTCCTCTTTTCCTCTTCTCTTCTCTCTCTCTCCCCTCCCTCCCTTCTTCCTTCCTTCCTTTCTGTCTGTCTTTCTTTCCTCTCTCTTCTTTCTCTCTCTTTATTCTTTCTTCCTCTTTCTCCTCTTCTTTTTTCTCTCTCTCTCTCTGTCTCTCTGTCTCTGTCTCTCTCTCTGTGTCTCTCTGTCTCTCTCTGTCTCTCTCTGTCTCTCTCTCTCTCTCTCTCTCTCTCTCTCTCTCTCTCTCTCTGTCTCTCTGTCTCTCTCTGTCTCTCTCTCTCTCTGTCTCTCTCTCTGTCTGTCTGTCTGTCTGTCTGTCTGTCTGTCTGTCTGTCTCTCTCTCTCTCTCTCTCTCTCTGTCTCTCATTAGCTTCAGTAGACAACAAAGTGAGCAGACCTAATTGTCTTATTCTATGGGCAATTAGCTGGCACCCTTCCTCCCCCTCCCCACCGTGCTTCCACGGGGGTGGGGCTGTGCCAGGGCTTCTCTAGTGTTTTCCTAGAGATGCCTTCTTTCTGGGTCCCTGAGCGGTGCATTGGCTAATGAAGCCAATTAGCAGGCGCCCGGATGCTGTGCCAATTAGTTAGCTGCAAAAAGTCATTGGGAGCTGCCAGGACCACCAGGGAGCCTGGTCATTCCCAGAGAGTCCCCATGGGGACAGAGATGGATGGAAATCACAGCTGGTTGTCAGGCAGGCTCCAGCCTTCTGTGACTCAGGGGCTCAAAGGCCTGTGGAGGTGGGGGTGGGTCAGCAGGAGAGTGCTTTGAGATCCTATATATAGAGCCTCTCTGTATTGGAAGTGCCCTCCCTTCCCTCTTTCCAACAGTTCTGATTTTTTACACACAGCTTTCCATATTTATTTTCCAAAGCTTTGTCCAAGCTGTCCCTCATGCCTGGAATGCACTCCTCTGCCTCTTAGACATCCTCTTTCCCTTCAAAACTCAGCTCACACATCACCTCCTACTTTCCTGATCCCTTCTAGCTGCCTTTCTCCCCCAAATTACCTTGCATATGTTTTTTAATATCTACTTTTGTATATATGCTGTTCTTCCCCACCCTCTTGCCAGAATATAAGTTCTTTAAGGGAAAGAGTTGTTGAACCCTGGTGCTTGGGTCTCCCAGCACGTAGTTGTTGTTGTTGTTGTTGAATTGTGTCTAATGCTTCACAACCCCATTTGGGGTTTTCTTGGCAAAGATGCTGGAGTGGTTTGCCATTTCCTTCTCCAGCTCATTTGACAGATGAGGAAACTGAGGCAAACAAAGTTAAATGACTTGCGCAGGGTCACACAGCTAGTAAGTGACTGAGGTCAAATTTGAATTCAGGAAGTCTTATTGACATCAGACCCCACACTCTATCCACTAAGCCACCTAGCTGCCCTCAGCATACAGTAGGCATTTAATAAATGCTTATTGATTGACCGATTTATAGAACACTTTAGGATTTACAAATTGCTTTGCTAATATCTCCGTGAAATAGTGTTATTATCCTCATTTGACAGATGAGGAAACTGAAGTTCAGAGAGAGAAAGGGACTTACCTGGGTTCGCATAGCTCATAAGTGACAGAACTAGATTTGGAACCCAAAATCCTTCTGGGTCCAAGTCCCAGGCTCCTTTCAGTTAGTTTTATCCAGGATAATAAAGTGCAATAAAATACGATCCTCTCTCGGTGATAAAAAAAAAACAATGAAGGGAAGCCTTGATCTGGATAATTCCCAGGCGATGGAGGCGGCATCAATGGATCATAATGGAAAGAGCTCCCAACTGTGAGTCCCTGCTCTGCTACTAACTAGCTATGTGACCTTGGGTAAGTCCATTCTCTCTCTGGGCCTCAGTTTCTACATTGAAAATTGGGATAATAATATTAGCACAACTGATTTGTCAGGGGCTATCTCTCAGAAAGTGTTTTAAAAGCCTTAAAATGTTATATAAATATTGGTTTTATTTTAGCAATAACAATAGCAAGCATTTACGTAGCTCTTTAAGATTTGCAAAGCTCTCCAAATATGAACTTATTTGATTTTTCACAACAGCCCTGGGAGGTAGGTACTATTATGACCCCCATTTTACACTAGAGAAAAATGAGGCAGACAGAGGTAAAGTGCCTTGCCCAGGGTCATGCAGCTAAAAAGTGTCTGAGGCTGGATTTGAACTCAGATCTTACTCCAGGCCTGGAACTCTATCCAACGTGCCACCCAGCTGCCTCCTCATGATCTGGCACCATTATTATACCAGCTGACTTTGGATAAGAACCTTCTCCTCTCTGGGCCTCAGTTTCTTCATCTGCAAAATGAGGTGTTTGGACCAGAGTCACTTTGAAGTCCCCACTGGCCGTCTTGCAGTCTGAGAAATAAAAGTCATCTTGTAAAGGGTACTGTAGATGGAGAGAGCTGATGATCTTACCATTAGGAAGATCTACTTTTAGAAGGATGGTAAAGAGGACTGGAGGGGGAGCTTCTGGTACTGTAGGGGGATCTATGTCCCAATAGAATGTAATAAAGCAGTGTTAGGAAATTGCATTAGACACGGAGAGTTTAAGGGCTTTGCCCAGAGTCACACAGCATCAGTGGGCGGATTGGAACCATATAGTTTCCCTAACACAGCATCTCTCTACTCTTACAGCAAACCCCTCCAAATCACTGAGAGCTGACGGAAACTCCAGGCCTTTTGAAGTCCAGCCTCCCCTGAATGGCAAAGGGTGAAATATGGAGGTCAGAGGTAGCTGAGTTTCAGCCTCCTCGCCTGTCTAATGGGGGAGGCGGACTCCATCTCTCCTGTCCCTTCCAGCTCTGTGGCCCATGATCCTCTCTGGGAGCCTCCCAGATGCTGGGGGGAAGGGTGGGGTGGCTTCCTGAGGGGCCCAGCAGGCAGTGGAAGGGAAGTCTGTACTTCTGAGGATGAGCTGGAGAAGGCTGGAGACAGTTTTCCAGGGAACATGAGCCAGAAGGGAAGTAGGAATTCCTTAGGAAATGAGGCCAACTCAGGCATTGGTCAGCTATGCCTTGGCCCAGCCAAAGTCAATCCATGTAGGTGGGAAGGGAGACTTGGAGATACCTCCCTCCACAATTACGTAGTCTTGGTTGGGGAGTTCATCTTCTTTTAGGGGAGGGCAGGATCTGGGAATCACCTGTGAGAGCCACTCGCCCCCCTCCACTTCCCCATATCTTTATAGCACCCTAGGCCAGACATGCCACCAGGATGGGGTCCTGGAATAGGCAAAAGAGCCCAGGGCAAGTGTGGCATCTTTCCCAGGCCTGAGATCAAGGACTAGGGCCAGGCAAACCCCTACCGACACCCACAGTTTTTCAGCTATACCTCCCTGGGTTCAGGTCAACAAACGGTTATCAGCTGCCTAGCGTATGTACTCGGTGATGGGGGTTTACCAGATTCATGCCTCAGCGATGAAGGAAGCAGCACCACACACTGCTGGTTATTGACTCTTGTTACCTCCACCATGAAGCATTCCCTGATCTAAAGTGCAGCAGGTAGAGCTGGTAGTCATTAAGTCTTGCTTAATGTCAGGGGCTCACTCTCTCACCTTCCAAATGAGGGGAGTGGATTTGATCTCTAAACCTATGACCCTTTTGGTTGGAAATGTCCTTTTCCCCATGGATTCCATATAGTCTTTTATTTTCACATAATACCATGTATTGTAATTAGTTATCTGCCTATTAGACCACAAGCTTAGTGAGAATAGGAACTCTTTTCTTATCTAAGCTTAGTGTGGTAGGTAATGGGAACTTAATAAATATTTGGATGAATAATAATAGTAGCTAGTTTATATAGTTGTGTGTCGTACTCTCAGGTAAGGTTTACACTTATTATTTCATTTGACCTTCACAGCAATTCTGGGAGTTAAAGGCTATGTATTATCAGTCTCATTTTACAGAAGAGAAAACTGAGGCTGATGGCAGTTAAGTGACTTGCCCAGGGTCACACAGCTAGTAATTGTCTGAGGCTGGATTTAAAGTCAGGTGTTCCTGACTCCTTCCCCCCTCCCCCAAACCTACCTGCCTTAATGAATAATGAATGAATAAATGAATGAATTGAATTGGGAGGAGGTAATATAGTATATGGGGAAGCTAGGTGGCACAGTGGATAGAGTGCTGGGCCTGGAGTCAGGAAGACTCATCTTCCTGAGTTCAAATCCGGCTTCAGACACTTACTAGCTGTGTGACTCTGGACAAGTCACTTAACCCTGTTTGCCTCAGTTTCCTCACCTATAAATGAGCTGGAGAAGGAAACGGCAAACCACTCCAGTATCTTTGCCAAGAAAACCCCAAAAGGTTCATGAAGAGTCAGACATGACTGAAAACGACTGAACAACCATGATGTGGTGTGTTGCAAAGACTCCGGGGCTGGTAGCCAGGCAGGCAAGACCGTTGGGCAAATGCTTTCCTCCTTTCTGGGCCTCAGTCTTTTCATCCCTAAAGGGAACAAATTGGATGAGACCTGTTATGGATCCATGGTTTATGCCATGTATATTGATGACAGTCGAACCTCATGAGATGAAAAATGTAATCCCATTATTAAAGGCAGGTAGAGAAACGAAGAATTTCTCCCACTTGGACAAACTAGGAGAGTTAGTAAGTTCTAAATGCAGCGAACATTTGCCTCTCTTACCTTGGCCCAGGTTCCTCTAGACTTGGCTTAGGGTTTTAAAATGTCTAAGAATCATCTGCGTAGACTAATTCCTAGATTGATAACAAATTCAGCTTGTCCTCTGCCCTCACCATTATTTAAACTCCAAGGAAATTTCCAAATACAATTTCTGTCTCATTTCCCCATTAACAATCTTATTTCTAACCTACCTTTGACCTACAAGGAAAATCCTCTCACATTATAGTGTAGGTACATTTGCTATAAGAAATGACAAGATAATGGAACACAGCCTTGAGCTCTTCAATGCTGCTGCTAGAGTTAAGCCAAAGGAATCAGCTATTTGTAAGCCTGGCTCCAGCTGATGCATTTGTAGACTGAGTTCTCCCAAGGATTTGGGCTCCTCCCAAAGGAACAGGACCCCTCACCAAAGAAAATTACTACCCTCCTTCCCCACACACATGCAGAGACATACACACTTCACTCTGGGCCTGCATGTGTCCCAAGCAAAAAGAGAAGAATGTGAAAGAAGGTGGGTTTTTTTTTTGAAGAGTCTGATTTGACAGGAGGGCAAATTTTGAAATGATAAAAGGCCTGGATTTCATGCCATAGGATTATAGTTCTAGATCTGGGAGGACCCTCAGGTGCCATCTAGTTCAACCCCCTCATTTTATAGATAAGGAAACTGAGGCTAGGGAAGTGAAAGGATTTGCCCAACGTCTCACAGGTTGTAGGCATTAGAGGCCAAATTCGAGCCCAGGTTCTCTCTTTCTGGCCCCAGCCCTCTTTCCATGCACAAGAAGGCTGGTTAAAGAAAGTGGGGATGTCTAGCCATTGGAAGAGAAGTCTTTGGGCAATTGTTCAAGTATTTGAAAGGCTCTCATGTGGAAGAAAGGTTAGACTTGCTTTGCTTGATGCTAGAGGGTAGCAATGGGTAGAAACTGCAAATTTAGACTTGATGCAAAGAAACGTTTGCTAACAATTGCAGCTATCTCCAAAGGGAAGTGGTTGTCTTAGGAGGTAATGAGTTCGTCCTCCTACAAGTCTTCAAGCTGGATGCTTTCTTGTCAGAAATATCATAAATGAAAAAAAAATTAAAAAAATTAAAAAAGAAAAAAAAGAAAGAAAAATTTTAAAAATTAAAAAAAAAGAAATATATTTGTTTGTTTTGTTTTTAGGCAATTGGGATTAAGTGACTTGACCAGGGTCACACAGCTAGTAAATGTCAAGTGTTTGGTCTGAGGCTGGATTTGAACTCAGGTCCTTCTGACTTCAGGGCTGGTGCTCTATCCACTGCGCCACCTAGCTGCCCCCCCAAAATAGAAATATAATGGGATTCTTTTTCAGCTATAGATTGGGCTAGACTGTCTCTGAGCTCCTTTCCTGTTCTGAGATTCTGTGTTTGGATACTTAATGAAGGGTGGGGTAAGAACTTCTCAGACATAGGAAGAAAATCTACCAGTCAGAGGTTCCACACTGGGGGAGGACTCTTCTCCAGCTGAACCCCTACTGCAGAAAGACATTGACACGGTCTAGGTTTCCCCTTGTCTACACAAGGAAGTTAGTTCTTTCCTGAAATCATTTTTTTTAAGGGGTGATGAATGTCTCAGACACAGGCTAGGGAGATGGGCATTCTGGCTGTTGTTCATCATGCCTTGCCTCAGCCCTTCCCTGGTGGGGTGATGTTGTGTACCACACATTTGGATTGGGATCATACACTCCAAGGCTGGAAAAATTCATGGAAACAGGAAAGGAGGGGCCAGGGCAAGTGGTCTTTGGGATGATTTGGAGTAGAGCTAGTGAAGAGGCAAGTGGTTATACAGCCTTCACTTGAAGAGTTCTAGAGTAGAACCCTCTGGGCAACCCCTTCCCATGAGTGGGAAGAGTGGATACACATGTGGAGCATCCTAGCAGAGAAATAGCACATGTAGAGAATACATGTAGCCCAGGCAGCTCTGTCCTCATAGGGCCCTAATGCCCCCTTCTCCTTCTCACGATGCCTTGTGCTGGTCCCACCCACTGCAGCATCACTACTGCTTACAGCAGGACCTGGGAGGGTCCTTCAGTTGGGCTTCCTACACCTGATTCTCTCCTTAGCCCCTGATAGTCAGGGCTCTCTTGACTCACAAGGCTTCTCTGGTCTTATGCCTTGAGCTCACTAGACCTGCTTCCTGCTGTTCATGGTGCCTCTTCCTTTGTGGAAAGACTCTGTGACTTGGCTGTTGGTGAAGAGTCAAGGGGAGGAGCAGGAAATCCCCTTTTTCCCCAAGAGTCAAGGACCACGTCCCTCTCAGGAGCTGGGTTCTTCTAGGGCTGACTTTCTTCTCAGCTTTCAGAGCTCACAATCAGAGGAGTAATGTCTTGCTTTTAAAAGGGCCACTTTTCCAGACTGTGGACTCCCTGAGGGCAGGGCCTAGATCTGTTCCTCTGGTACAGTCTCCATACGTTATTTCTGAGGGTTAGACTGGGTCCCCAAGGGTTGTCAGGAAAGATTGGTTGAAGGGTGGAAGGGGTGCTTAACTAGGCAAAAGGGCTGCAAAAGAAGGTCGGATCCTGGAAGCAGAGCCCAGAATCTTCTGGGAGAGTTCAGATAGGTTCAGCCTCATGTGAAGGGAGCAATTTTTGGCCTCTCACTTTAGGAGCCTTGTGCCATTGAGACACTGCCTTCTCCAGGCTTCTCTTTAAAAAGTCAACCCCTCCTCAGATGGGTCACATGCTTGGTCCCCTAACTACCCAGGTGATGAACTTATCGAATACACTCTTTTTTTATTATTTAAACATTTTTTTAAAAAAATCCATTACATTCTTGACACAAGAGGAAGCAGAAGCAGAGGAGGAGTAAAGGGAGCCCAAAGGGAGAGAGGAAAGGAGAGGGGCCCATTCTGACTCTCGACCTTTCTTCTTTCCTTTCCTGAAATCAATATATAACAATTGTAATAGCTGACATTATATGATTCACCAAGGTTTGGACGGTTTGGACAGCTAGGTGGTGCAGTGGATAGAGTCAGAAAGACCTGAGTTCAAATCTACCTTCAGAAACTTATGAGCTGTGTGACCCTGGGCAAGTCACTCACTCCTGTTTGTCTCAGTTCCTCATCTGTAAAATGACCTAGAGAAGGATATGGCAAACCACTCCAGTATCTTTGCCAACAAAAACCTAAATGGGGTCATGAAGAGTTAGACACAACTGAATGATAACAAAAAGGTTTACAAATAGCTTTATCCTCACAACAATCCTGGGAGGTAAGTGCTATTATTATCCCCTCTTCTTTAGGATGAGGAAACCGAGATTTAGAGAAGTTAAATGACTTGCCCAGGGTCACACACCCAGTATTTTAGTGGGATTCACACCCAGGTCTTCCTGACTGTGCCTCCTGTACCCTCTGCACAATGACATCACCTCTAAAGTGTCTCAGCCGGTACTATGTATATGTATGTCGGCGAATATGTCTCCATTGATTATAGGATTGAGTGTACGTAGCATCTGTGCGTGTGTGTTTGTGTCTCCACATGCCAGCATATGGGTTTCTCCGTGTGCCAGCGACTGCACGTCAGTCTGTGATTGGATATGTCTGTGTGTCTCTCTTCCCTTCCCTTCCTCTCGTCATCCTTACCTCTGCCAGAAGCCAAAACCAATAAAAAGCCAGCCCAGAAATAGTCTGTGTTTCTCCTTTCCCGTCAGAGTCATAAATCACACTCCATAATGGTTCAGTGTGTCATCTTCCTCCAAAAATTGGGGGTGGGGGTGGGGGGAGGGGATAGAAAGACCTTTTGAAGTGGATAATGTGAGAGAAAGAGGGGGAAGGGCAGCTCAGGGAAGGCAGAGAGGCCTCCTCCGATCGGGAAGAGGGAGGACAAACCATTCAGCCCTAACCCCACCTGCCTTCCCATAGTACTTGGGAGATCCTTTCCAGGCCCCCAGAGCCTCAGGAGATGATGAGTCTAGGACCACCACTTCTCTCCTCTTCTGCCTCCCACTCAGGTAACCCTAGGTACCCCACCACCCCCATTCAGCTTTCTTTTGTGTTTTAGCTCCCCCCACCTTAGATTGTGAACTCCTTGAGTGCAGGGATTATCTTTCTCTTTTAAATTTGTTTCCCCAGGGCTTAGCACAGTGCCTGGAACATAGTAGGTGCTTAATAAATGTTTATTGAATTAAATTGAATTCTAGATCCCAGTATAATCCCTAACTTCCCATCAGACCATTGAGCTCTTAGGGTGTAGGCTGATTCTGTGATCGTTCATGTCAATGGCTCCGTCTAGGATCAGGTTCAGGGCTCAGTCTGTGACCAAAGCCAGATCCCAGGAAGGGACCAGGGTCAGGGCTCAGTCTGGATCTGGGTTCAAGGCTCTTTCTGTGGTTCATTCTGGGACTGGAGTCAAGGGCTCAGCCTGGGGCTGGGATCAGGGTTCTAGATTGGATCAAGGTTAGTGCTCAGTCTGGAACCCAGGTCAGGCTCAGTTTGGGGTCAAGGTCAGGGCTCAGGTTGGGGCCAGGGTCAGAGCTCAGGTGGGCTCTGGGTGCAGGATTGACTCATTCTGGGACTGGATCTGGGAGGTAGGTAGGAGCCATTATTGTGATTTTTCACTTGGCATAAGGTCACACAAAGAGCTGCTGGCAGAATTCTTTGCATTGACTTCTCTTTTCCTTGTATCTTCGTTTTTATAAGCTATTCCCGAAGGTTTCTCTGGGAGGGAGGACTGTGGGAGCAAAGCCTCTGTAGCAGCATCATGAACTGCCTTGAGAAAAAAGCACTGCTTAATAAAATTGGATGAGGAGGCCTGATCTTGTCCCTAACTCTCCACATCACCTCGAGCGGGGTTACTTTCCCACCCTGGGTCTCAGTTTCTTTATCTATCAAATGGAAATAATAACCCCTTGCCCTGCCTGTCATACTGGTTTGGGGGGAAAATACAAAAGCAGGCGTTTTCAAAAGTGGAAAAGCCTGAGATGCATGGAAACCCTTCCCTGTCAGGCAGGAAAATAGGTCAGCCCAGGGAAGGGAGGTAAATGGCTGGAAGGGAAAGGCCTAGTGGGGGGAGGGCATACGGGAGTTCTCAAATGTTCTTCCTGCTGACTGCATGGCTGGGTCCCTGACTGCCTCACCACATCACACATATTTTTCTCAGTCAGCAAATGATGGGGATTTGGGTAGGGGGTTAAATGGCACCAGATTCTGGCCAGGCCCAGTGCCCATGGCAAAGCTGGCACAGCCCTGGCATAGTCAAGATCTTGAGTATCCTATCCCACAGCAGCCTTGGGTGGCTTCTAGCTTGTGGGGAGTACGGAGAAAAGAAGGAAAATTAGGATGGATTGGGAAACCAATTTTTCTTTTCTGAAAGTCAAGGCATATGTGTGGGGGTGGGTAGAAGAAGGGGGCTTTGTGGGGTTGCCTAGGGCTAGGTTCCCATTTGAACTCAGGTCCTTTCTCTTGACTCCAGTGTTGGTGGTCTGGCCACTGTGCCACTAGCTCCCGAAACCCTACTCTTGTTCATTCTAAAGGCTTTAGAATTAGATCCGTTAGCCCAAAAGTCCCAAACATTTTTGGTCTCGTGGATTCCTTGGGCAGTGTCTGGGGAAACCAATTGGATCCATTCTCAGAATCATGTTTTTAAATGAATAAAATATAAAAGGAAACCAATTATCTTGAAATACTTAAAAACTTTTCTTTTTGGCTAGGCAGTGGGGTTAAGTGACTTGTCCACGGTCACACAGCTAGTAAATGTTAAGTTAAAAACATTTTTTTAAAAAGACGTTTGTGGACCCAGGTTAATTCTAGCCCAGTCTCTTAAATTTATAGATGAAAATGCTCAGTCCCCAAGAGATAAAGTAACTTGTCTAAATGTCTCATCATCAGTGATGAATCTGGGATTTGAACCCAGGTCTTCTGTCTCTTATTAGAGGCAGCTAGGTAGCACAATCAGAAGTAGAGTCAGGAAGCCATGAGTTCAAATATGATCTCAGGCAGTTACTAGCTACATGACCCCAGGCAAGTCTCTTAACTTCTGACTCAGTTTTCTCAAGTGTGAAATGAGATAACGATAGTACCTACATCTCAGAGTTGTTGTGAGAATGAAATGAGATATTTGTAAGATGCTGGACACAGTGCCTACTAGGTGGTAGGCTTGTTTTCTTCTTTTCTTCCTGCCTTCTGACCCTCAATCCAGTAATCTTTCTACTATATCGAGTTTCTTCTTTTTTCCCAACCCCCGTTAACCAGGACAGCATTTTTGTTTTGGAGCAATGAGGGATAATGGGTTGGAAAAACTTAGTGGATAGAATTCCTTTGGCAATGATCAGAATCCTAGAACTTTAGAGTTGAATGGGGAAACTGAGGCCCAGAGGTCACCCAACAGAACCAGAATTTGGGTGTCCTGACTCCCAGCCGAGGGCTCTTTCCATCAGGCCAAGCTGCATCTCTAGTACTGCTTCTGTTGGTAGAGATTTGGATGGGAGCCTTGGAACTGAGGCCCAGAGGGTAGGGGTGGGAGGTTGAACATCTGGGGTTGGTACAGGAATGAGAGGTCAGTGCACAGTGTGCCTGGGGGCTGGGGGTGGCACGAGCCCCATTACAGGACTCATTGTTTCTGTTCTCCCACTGGGAATGGAGATTGGTGCCAGCTTTAGCCTTCCTGACTGGGTCCTAGAAGTGCATGTCCCTTCCAAATTATAGCTTTGGGTTTGTTTTTCAGGAGTGGGCAAGGGGCGGGGGGGTGCGGTTTGAATGAAAGTGTCCTGGGATCATAGCAATGTGGTATGTTGGAAAAAGAACTGGATTTTCCAAATCCTGTGTCCCGGGTCACTGCCCAAACGGGATGGGGTGGGAAGATTTTTTTGGAATCTTTGCTCTCGGTGAATCCTGGGGCTTTGTGTCCAGGGCAAAGCAACCATTCATTCATTCATTCAGTGCTTGCTGTGTCCAAAGAGCTTTCTTTTTCCCCGTGGATTTAACCAGAGAAGGCTTCCTGGAGGAGGCGAGGTTTTTTGAGTTGAGTTGAGGAGTTGAGACTTTTGTCTGGAAGAGTAGGGATTAGACTTTTGAGCAGGGTAGTACTTAGTGTGGAGGTACCTGGCCAAGGGACAGGTGAAGCTAGAGAACAGTGAATCTCTCTCTGGCCCTCCGTCGCCATCTCCTTCTCCCTTTCCACCCTAACATGTCACCGCCTCTTTCCCAGGGTAAGTGTTCCCCCACAGGAGTCTGGGGATGAAGCTAGTGCTGATCCCCGGGCTTGCCTGGTCAGCTGGCACCCTGTGAATAGAGACTGAGAAGGGCCTGGGGCCACCTCCCGCGGCAGAGCTAATAATACCAGTGGCCACCCGCGCTGCAGGACGCTGTGTTCCACTCAGGCCTAAAAAAAGGTCCATAACAGGGTTTTTGGCAGGACATCTCCCCATGCCTGCCTCCTCCCCCTGCCTTCCTCCCCCAGCTAGGCTCCCGCAGGCCTTTCCTTTCTCCTTTAGAACCTCAGAGTCAGAGCTGGGCAGCAGCACAGACAGGAGCTGGGATCCTAGCATTTCGAGATGGATGTGGCCATAGAGATCAGAGTCCTGTCTCCTCATTTTACATAGGAAGAAACTAAGGGAAGGGTTCTATCCATCTCTAGCATTCCGTCTTCTATGTTCAGCTCTGACAACCTGGGTCTATGTTCTAAGGTCTCTTCTAGCTCTGACAAGTTGTGTTCTATGGCCCAAGGTTCCTTCTAGCTCTGACAGTCTGGTTCTATGTTCTGAGGCCCCTTCTAGCTCTTACAGGCTATATTCTATGTTCCAAGCTCTCTTACAGTGTTGCTATCCTTTGTTTCTATGAGTCTCCCAGGAGGTAACAGCAAAAACCCTGTCTTCTCCTTCTTGCCAGGTGCTTCCTGATCCCCTGGGGACACTCACTGCAGGCTTAATTTCCCATGGTCCTCTAGGTTTAGAACAAGTAGGCTAGGCTACAGCTCAGTTTCACCACCTACTTAGAGAACAAAATCCCCAAATAGCCAGGAGGACAAAATTTGGCCCTGGTCAGTTTCCCAATGGGATTGATTCATCATGGCCTTTGAAATCCACACCAACAGGCATCGGAAATCCTGGCGATGACCTGACATACCCCATCTCCTAGGAATGCAGGGCTGTGACCCTGGGGGATGGCATAGCAGGAGCCTGGAGTTCCTTGAGGTCAGGAGAGGTGACTGCTCACACCTGCGCCAGCAGCATAGTTGAAGGGCAGCTGCCGCTGAGAGTGTGGGTTGGCTTGTCCACACCTGTTGTTCTGTGCCTGTTGTCCCCTGGGGGTCAGAAATAGGACTGAGTAGTTGGGGAAGAGGAATTCTAAGGGATCCCTAATCTGAGGAAGGGACAAACATGCTCCGTCCACAGGGAGATCCTGGCTTGAGGGGGATGACAACTGTAGTGTGCCCCTGAAGTGATGGGGTGAGAGAGAAGACACAGATTCACTCTTAGGCACAAACCACTCTGGTCTGAGGGTTGGACATAGCGCTACTCTCAGGAGGCCTCTGGTCATCCCAGTCTCAGGGAGCTTCTGACTGGGGTCAGGGGAGTTGGCCCTAAACTCAAGGAGCTCCTGGTCTGAGCTGGGAGACACAGACGACCTCAGGGAGCCCGTGGTCTGGGGAGGTAACGTAGCCACACTCCCAGGGGCTCCTTGCCTTTGGCTCATGCTATGAGCAGATCTTGCCCACTTCTGATTTCAAAGAGGATGAACCTGGGAGGCTGGTAGTGGGGGAAATCTTCCCTTTTTGGCTCTTTAAGTGACTCTTTTAGTTCTATCTAAAGTGGGAGGAAAGTACGAGGAATAATTCCAGTGTCCCTCCCTTCTAAGGGGGCATGAGACTTTACATCCTTCAGAAACAGTGACTTGGCTACTGTGAAAGTGAGTTGATCCCATTGATAGAAGCCTGGTACTCAGAGGGAGAACTGAGCACTCTGAAGGCATCCACTGTGGTCAGACCATGTCTGGAACTCTGGGTACCACATTTTAGGGAGGATGGTGGCTATCTCATCGTATTGGTGAGGGGACTTGAAATCTTACCATATGAGAAATAGTTGAAAGAGCTGAGGATATAATCTTGAACAAGTCTCTTACCTGCCCAGGGGCGTGGTTTCCTTCTCTGTAAAAAAAAAGGGAATTTAGGGAACAGCTAAGTGGCCCAGTGGATACACTTCTGGTCCCGGAGTCAGGAAGACCTTAGTTCAAATCCAGCCTTAGACTCTTACTAGCTGTATGACCCTGGGCAAATCATTTAACCTCTGCTTGTTTCAGTTTCCTCAACTGTAAAATGGGGATCATAATAGCAGAATTGTTGTGAGGATTAAATGAAATATTATTTGTGAGAGGTTAGTACAGTGCCTGGCACACAGTAGGCACCTAATAGCTTATTCCCTTTCCTCTCTCGATTCTATGCTAGACTCAGAGGAAGATTTCTTGGTGACATAATCTCTGTCTTCAAATAACTAAAGGCCGTCATGAGGAAGAAAGATGGTACTTACTCTGGGTTGCTCCAGAGGCCAGAATCACAGTCACACAATTTCAGAGCGGGGAGACACTTTAATGGTCATTTAATTCAACCCAAATTGGAAAGGAATTCGCTCTAAAAAACCTCAACACATGGTCAATCCATCCTCCGCTCCAAAGTCTCCAATGGGAGAGAGCCTATGGCCTCCTCCTGCAGCAACCCATTCTGTTTTTGGACAGCTCAGATTCTCAGAGAATCTTTGCTGACATCAAACCTAATTTGTCTCTTTGTAACTTCCACCTTCGGCTCCCAATTCAGTCAATCAAGAGATAAACATGTATGAAGCACCTTGCCGCGCACTGTGCTACATGCTAGAAATACAAAGAGGCAAAAAACAGCACCTGCCCTCAAGGCTCTTACAGTCTAATGGGCAACACAACACACAAACAAATATATACAAAGCAAGCTGTGTACCAGATAAATAGGAGATAATTAACCGAGGGAAGACACTGGAATTAAGAGGTATAGGGGAAGGCTTCCTCTAAAAGATGGGACTTAAAAGAGGAAGCCAGTAGGTAGAGATGAGGAAGAATTCCAGGTGTAGGGGACAGCCAGAGAACATCCCGGGAGCCGAGAGCCAGCTTCTGCCCTTGAAGGTCAGGCAGAACAAATGTAATCCTTCTTTCACGTGATAGGCCTTCAGATATATGACAACAGGTATCGCGTTCCTCCTGAGTCTTCTCCAGGCCAAACACATGTGCCCTGGCCCTTCAACTGATACAGTCTATAGCTCCGCCTCAAGGCCCTCATTCACTGTCTTGGTTGCACTTTTCTGGACTGTCTCAACCTTACCACTGTCTTTCTTTCTTTCTTTCTTTCTCTTTCTTTCTTTCTTTCTTTCCTTCTTTCCTCTTTCTTTCTTTCTTTCCTCTTTCTCTTTCTTTCTTTCTTTCTTTCTTTCTTTCTTTCTTTCTTTCTTTCTTTCTTTCTTTCTTTCTTATGCCTTCTTTTTATTTTAGGCAATTGGAGTTAAAGAACTTGCCAAGGGTCACACAGCTAGTAACTGTCTGAGGCCACATTTGAACTCAGGCCCTCTTGACTTCAGGGCTATTGCTCTATCCACTGTACCACCTCACTGCCCTGACCCCTTTATGTTCTTTTGTTTGTTTTTGTTTTAATAGTATTTTATTTTTTCCAATTACATGTAAAGAAAGCTTTCAACATTCACTTTTAGAAGATTTTGAGTTCTAAGCTTTTTTCTCCCTTCCTCCCTCCCCTCCCCCCCAAGAAAACACGAAATCTGATATAGTTATACTTTTTCAATCATATTAAACATATTTCCACATTAGTCATGTTGTGAAAGAAGAATCAGAACAAAAGGGAAAAACCACAAGAAAGAAGAAACAAAAAAAAGAGAGAGAGAGAAAACAGTATGCTTCTTTCTCTGGATGCTGATAGCATTTACCAGTCTTTTGGAATTGTCTTAGATCCTTGCATTGCTGAGAAGAGCTAAGTCTATCAAAGTTGCCCATCGCGCAATGTTCCTGCCACTGTGTACAACGTTTTCCTGGTTCTGTTCACTTCACTCAGCATCAGTTCATGTAAGTCTTTCCAGAATTTTCTGAAATCTGCGCACTCATCATTTCTTATAGCACAATAGTATTCTATCACAATTACATACCACAACTTGTTCAGCCATTCCCCAATTCATGGGCATCCCCTCAATTTCCAATTCTTTGCCACCACAAAAAGCTGCTATACACATTTTTGTATGTGTGGGTCCTTTTCCCTGTTTTGTGATCTCTTTGGAATACAGACCTAGCTGTGGCATTGTTGGACCTCTTTATGTTCTTAAAAATGTATTGAGAATCCTCTCCTTACCACAGCAAAGAGCTTTTGTTTATATGGATTATATCTATTGATATTAATTGTATTAAAAATGAAAACATCTTGGGGCATCTAGGTGGCACAGTGGATAGAGCACCAGCCCTGGATTCAGGAGGACCTGAGTTCAAATCCGGCCTCAGACATGTAACACTTACTAGCCGTGTGACCCTGGGCGAGTCACTTAACCCCATTGCCTAGCCAAAAAAAAAAAAGGAAGAAAACATCTTCATATTACTATGAAAAGAGTTTTGACCTTGTGGACCCCCTGAAAGGGTCTCAGGGACACTCGAACCACTTATTCTAGTCCAGGGGTGGGGAACCTGTGGCCTTCTAGGTCCTTGGTTGTGGCCTTTTGACTGAGTCCAAGTTTTACAGAGCAAATCTTTTTTGGCAGTTGGGGTTAAGTGACTTGCCCAGGGTCACACAGCTAGTAAGTGTCAAGTGTTTGGTCTGAGGCCAGGTTTGAACTCAGGTCCTCCTGACTTCAAGGCTGGTGCTCTATCCACTGCACCACCTAGCTGCCCCCATAGCAAATATTTTTATTAAGGGGATTTGTTCTGTGAAGTTTGGGTTCAGTCAGAGGGCCGCACCTGAGGACCTAGAGGGCCACATGTGGCCTTGAGGCCACAGGTTCCCCACCCATCTTCTGGTCCAACCCATTCATTTACAAGTAGGAAAACTGGGGCCTGGAGGTTAAGTGACTTGCCCAGGATCACACAATAGAAGAGATAGGATTTGAACAGGGATCGTTCTCTCTCTTTGCAGCTCCTTTTTTTTAAACATCTTCCTCTCCCTCTTTTCTTCTATTTTTGCATCTTTTTTATTTTCTGATTTGCATCTCCCTATTTCCTCTGTTTTAGTTTCTCATTCTAGCCATCTTTTGTATATATGCTTCTGTGTCTTCTTGATCAACAAGCATTTATTAAGCACTTACTGTGTTCTAGGCAGTATGCTGTGCTCTAGGGATGAGGCAAAAACAGTGCCTACCTTCAGGGGGCTCTCAGTCTGATGGGAAGAGGGACAACATGTTGATAAGTCCATACCAGATACTTATGAGATGGATGGAAAGTGATCTTAGAGTAGGAGGCTCCAGCTGCTGGGGAAACTGAGGCAGGCTTCCTGCCCAAGCTGGCTCTCTGGAGATGCCTCCTGACTGATGGCTGTCTAGGTGGAACAGACACTTCAGGAGTTGCTCCCTTCACTCCTGTCTCTACTTCTCACTTTTGGGACTTCTCTGTCTCCTTGCCAGCATCCTTGTACCATGTGGGTACCCTCCCCTTCCCCCTTCACTTTCCCCTTTTAGTGTTATTTCCCTCCATTAGAATGGGAGCTTTTTGAGGGTAGGACTGTCTTGTAAGCTTGTATGTATATCCCCAGACCTTAGCATAGAATACTTAATTGAGGCTCTGTCCATCTTTACCTACTGATTTGTTTTCCCATCTGCCTCTGTCTCTGCCTCTGTCTCTGTCTGTCTCTGTCTCTGTCTCTCTATCTGTCTCTGTCTCTCTCTTTGTCTCTGTCATTGTGTTTCTCCCCCTTCCTGTCTATCTACCCAGTCATAGGGCTTGGTCCACTCTGTACCTGGCCAGGTAAGAGGGTCATTCTGTCATTGTAGCATTTGTAGCTTCAGTACTGCACAATTTCAACAGCGTCCTCCTCTGATTCAGGTCACAGGACCCTCGACTCTGTTTCATGAGGTGTCACCTGGATGGTAGGTCCCCAGGTGACTATCCTCTCTGACCTGACCTGGGACGTGGTATTTCTGGGTCCTTTCCTCAGAGCTTTTCTGTCTTGGAAAGGACCCCAGGGCTTCCCCTGGCACACCTTTTGAGAAGTCACGCTACCCAACGAGGCACCTGAAGAAGCTTCTCCTTCTTGTCTTCTTCCTGCTTTTCCTCTCTTCGTGGGGTTCTCTCTTTCCATCTCGGGGTCTGTGTCGGTGTCTCTGTGGCCCTCCCCTCATGGGGACCTCCTCTACAGCCCTGCCATTAGCTGAGGATTGAGAGATGAGGCAACACTTCTAGGCCCGGCCTCTGGCGGGCTTCCCAGGTAATTGATGTGATTCCCGGAGGTCCCAGAGGAGGGAGGGAGGGAAGGGGGGAGAGGGAGAGAGAGAAAGACAGACAAGGTCAAGTTACAGGCTTTTCTAAGGGTCGCACATAGACTGGTTTTTACCAAAGGGCATTGAATGTCATGTATGACAAAGGATTTGGCCTTTGATGCTCACCCTTGGAGAAGAGTCTGTCTTTCACCTTCTGCAGCCAATGTCTTCTCTCACAGCCTGTCTTTCTGATCTCTGTCCAGGGTCCTTGCCTGTTCACTTTGGGAATGGTCCCTGGGGGCCCTGGCCCTAACAGCATCTGATTTCAGAGAATCGGCAGAGGAGACAATCAAAGCTGGAGTGGGAAGTTCAGACTGAATGTTGTGCAGGGGCCAGAGGTTCATGAATTCTCCCAAACCCCCTAACGCTGGAGAACTAGAGCCGACAGACCCGAACGAACGGGCTGGGCCTGGACTGAGGACAAAAGCCACTCAGGGTAAAGGGTAGGTTTGGAGAATCAGGGAATGAATACGCTGTAATCTGCTTGTTCGAGAACTGGAGATTAGAGGCTGAAGGGATCTCAGTGGTCAGCTGCTCTAATCCTCTCATTTTACGTGTGTGGAGGGGAACAGGCTTGGAGAAGTCTCCCAAACTCCTAGCCTGGGGCTGTTTCTGTGGACCTAGGTGAGAGCACTTTGGCTCCTGGTCAGGCTTAACCCAGAGGTGCTCTGCTCCAGCTTCTAGAGGGGGTGTGTGTGTGAGAGGGGTGAGAGGGGGCTCCCCTGCTACATACAGATGAGCACAATGAGGCCTGAGAGGTGAAGTCCCCCAAGGTCACCCAGGGAGGAAGCATCAGTGGCAGAATTTGAATCCAAAGACTTTGCCAGCAGAGCCAGTATTCTTTCCTTAGTACTAGGCTACCTCCAAAGAGGAGAGTCTGGAGCCAGAGCTACCCTTCTCTGGGTCCTACTGATTTGTTTTCCCATCTGCCTCTCTCTCTGCCTCTGCCTCTGTCTGTCTCTGTCTCTCTGTCTGTCTCTGTCTCTCTCCCCCTTCCTGTCTATCTACCCAGTCATAAGACTTGGTCCACTCTGTGTCTGGCCAGGTGAGAGGGAGCCAGCCAGGAGAGTTCCTGATGGTCTGACAACCCCCAATCTTTAAAATCCTCCACACATTCCCCCACTTAGTGTCCAAATTGCCTTGATGCTCTAGGGCCTACTATCCTGCCCACCAAGGGTCCTTTTGTTTCCCCCAAGGACTGGCAGAGTGGAGGGGGTGGGGGGCTCACATCCACCCCCCCCAAGACCCACATCCACTCGATCAGTTTGAAAGCCAGCGCAGCACTTTTCACTGAATTCATTCCCACAACCCAGGAAATTTTTGTTTAAAAGAAGAAATTTCAGGGGGAAAAAAGTGCCGAGGAGGAGTTATAATTAGGCCCTTTCCCTTGGGGAGGGGAGGAGAAAGGAGGGAAGAACAAGGCAGCCAGGCAGGGAGTGAGTCACCCAGCTCTGGTGATAGACAATGGGAGCCTGCACGTGCAGGAGGCTAAAGAAGTCTTTCATGTGGGGGGAAGGGGAGGCCCCCCCACTTTAATTTCTCTCCTAGGAGCAATAGAACAGCTATGGGGGGTGCTTAGGGAGAGAGGAGAAGGGAGTTCATTCAGGAGCTGCTAGGGTAGGGCAGTGAGCAGTCTAGGAGCAGTATTGGAGATCCTCCTCTCCCCTATGGATAATAGCAGATTGGCAGAAGGTGTTGCCTTGATACCCTGGGGGGCTTTGAGGAAGAATGGATCATGGAAGTATTAGCCCTGGCCGTACAGGACCCTTACAGTCTTCTTCATGTGTGTGTGTGTGTGTGTGTGTGTGTGTGTGTGTGTGCTCTGACCTTTCAGAATCCAAATTGTTTCCAGCATCATCTCTTCCCCAACCCCCTCCACTTTGGTGGGTGCCAAAGGCCTGCTTTGAGGATTTGGGGTAGGGGGGTAACGGTTTGTGCTATTTGATTTCTCCACTAACAGCATCCTCTCTAGCTATGCTGAAGGCTGTGGGTACATAGAAAGCCAGGTTATAGGGGCTGGTACAGGTAAACGGCTGGAATCACCTGAAGGGACCACGAGTTGGAATAAAGCCTGCCTGAGGTCAACAACGGAGAAGTATATCAAAGCACAGGATAGGGCCCAACAGGGATGTTCAGCTGTTCATTCCGGTATCAGTCACCTCTGCCTGACTAGACGCTTCTTCCTTGAGGTTACAGGAAATGGCATGGGTCTGACTGAGTCCTTAGACCCTCTGCCCCAGAGCCTGTCTTCTGAGGGGGGCATTAGCCTGCCCTCCTGAGAAATACTCTCAGCTTTGGATTGGGCTAATGGTCCTAGCAATTCATCTTTTCCTTTGGCAGTCTCGTATTGTCAGAAGTCACAGCCTCACAGTAGCACCTGTTAATGCATTTAGGGATGGACTAGGGTGAGGAATAAGGGGGGTGGGGCAGGAGGGCCTTCCTCTGGGCAGCAATTTCAGCTGTCCTTGGAAGGAGGGAATGACGATCACTTATTGGGTGATCCCAGTGGTAAGTCGCCAAGGGGCCTGGCATGGGCCTCAGGAGGTTACTGAGTGTATTATATAGCCTTTGGAGGAAGAGAAGGAGGAGGAGGAGGGCCCGGGCCCTGGGCTGGTGGTGGGGAACACTTCCTGCCCAGGGAGCCTATTTGGACTGAGTACAGTGTGAAGGGTGTATGTGGCATTTAAATAGACTGTGCCCTTCAAAAACCAAAGCCCAAATTAGCTTCCTAAATTACAGCTCTCGTTTCCTCTTGGCCTTGGATTTCTCGGTGAAAACACAAGGCCTCTTCTCCCTCTCTGCTTCCTGCCTGAAGCCCACTGACACTGCTCAGATTGTTCAAATCTGAAATCAAAGGACTGAAGAAATGCCCTGGTAGAACCCAGTAGCCACCCCTAGGAGGCTGATTCTGGCTCAGGCCCTTGCTGTCCCTGCCCTCTCCCAGGCTGGGGGGGGGGGGGGCCTGCTGGCTTCCAGTATGGGAATGAAAGGGATCCTCCTTCCCCAAAGATGACATTTGGGGATGCTATTCATTAATTAAACAAAAGAAAACAAAATTAACCCCCTGCAACATGTTGAGCCCTCTGCTTAATGTTGGAAGAGATACAAGGTTTAAATCAGGGATTCTTAAGCTGGGACCCACAAACCCACAAGGAGTCCATGAATAAATTTCAATGGGTCCATGAACCTGGAAAAGAAAAGAAATTAAATCTTGATTTTCACTTACCTTGAATTCACATTTCACATTTCCTTCAGTTATTTAAAAACATTATTCTGAGGAAGGGTCCACAGGTTACCTCATGAAAGGTCATGAAGGGGTCCATGACCAAAAAAAGGGGAATAAGGAAACAAACATTTGTGAAACACCAAACATTTATTAAACACCTACTATTTATTAAGCACCTACTACTGCCCTAAGGCTTTACAATTATGATCTCATTTGATCCTTACAGCAGTTCTGTGAAGTAGGTGCCATTATTCTCCCTATTTGCTCCATTTCCCCAGGTGAAGAAACCAAGGCAGATAGAAGTTAAGTGACTTGCGCAGGGTCACACAGTTATTAAGTGCTTGAGGCCAGATTTGAACTCAGTTCTTGCTGACTCAGCTCTCTATCCACTGTGAGACTTAGCTACCTTTAAAAAAAAGTTTCGAATCTCTGGCTTAGATAACATACAGCCCCTGTCCTCATGGTACTTACAGGCGAGAAAGGGAATAAAAATGTAAGATATAATAAGTGTGTTAAAAAAAAATCAAGACCTGTGATTTTATTGGTATAGGGAACTTGCTGTATGGGAACTGATTATGTTGGCTGGTGGTTGGTCTGGAGCTTCTGGTTGTCTTAGAGAGTTCACGGGGCACTGAGAGGTCAACTGACTTGTTCTAGTGGGTCATCATAAGACTTGAATTCAGGTTTCCCAAACTCAAAGGTTAGCCCTCTATTATGCCAATAAATTGTGTCAATAAATGCACTAGCAAAATGCAAGCAATGTCATTTGTAAGGTCATGGGCAGGGGGCCATAACCCAACCAGGAGACCAGGAAAAGGGGATCAAGATTCATGAAGGGAGTGGATATCTGAGTAGGGATTTAAAGATTGGACTTCAGTGGTGGGGATGGAGAGGATGACATTGCAATCACAGGAGATAGTGTGAGCAAAGAGGTGGGGGTGGGTAGAGTATGGCAAAGTATATTCAGGGACACTAGTCAAGTTTAGATGAAGCTAGTGTGTGAATGGGAATAACAGGAGAGAAGGCTGGAAAGTTTGTGTAGCACTAAATTGTGGAGGGCCTTGAATGCCAGGGAAAGAAATTTGAACTTTAATCAGCAGGGAGCCACCGAAGGGTTTTGAGCAGAGCAGAAGGCAGTGTTGTGAACAGCCAGGCAGCTGTGGAAAGGAACCATCCCTCCTAGAGAAGGTGTGAACTCTTTGCCAAGATGATATCTCTCTCCTAGGAGTTAGTTGACTTGGCTCATTGATCTAGCATTGACCTAAGTTCCTAGCTTTGTAGGAGTGATGAGTTGAAGTCCACCCCTGAGCTAGCCCTTGGACTTGACCTGTAAAAGAGAAGGCTTTTGTTGTTGTTGTTGTTGTTTGTTTTTTGCTTTTTGGTGAGGCGATCAGGCTTAAGTGACTTGCCCAGGGTCACACAGCTAGTAAATGTTAAGTGTCTGAAGCTGGATTTGAACTCAGGTTCTCCTGACTCCAAGGCCAGAGCTCTGTTCACTGTGCCACCTAGCTGCCATCTAAAAGAGAAGTTTTTTAAAAAATTAATTTATTTTGATTTATCAACAATCACTTCCATATGCTTTTGAGTTTAAAATTTTTCTCCTCCTTCCTCCCTACCACCCTCCCCAAGATGACATACAATCTGATATAGGCTATACATCTACATTCCTATTAAACATATTTTTGCATTAGTGATGTTGTAAGAATTAGAACCAATAGGAGGAACCACCAGAAAGAGGAAACAAAACTCAACAGAAGAAAAAAAATAGCAAATAGTATGCTTCGATCTGCATTCAAACTCCATTGTTCTTTCTGTGGATGTGGATAGCATTTTCCCTCATGAGGCCTTTGGAGATGTCTTAGATCCTTGTATTGCTGGGAAGGGTCTAGTTTATCAATCTTAGTCATTGCACAACGTGGCTGTTATTGTGTGCAATGTTCTCCTGGTTCTGCTCACTTCACTCACCATCATACAAGTCTTTCCAGGCTTTTCTGAAGTCAGCCTGCTCATCATTTCTAAAAGAGAAGTTTTTATGAGCTAAGAGCAAAAAGAAGAGGAGCTGCAGATAAAAACACGGTTGTGGTGTGTGAGCCCAGAGCTCTGGACAGCAGGTCGGAAGAGAGAGAGAATGGAGTTGGGAGGCCTGTAGAGTCCATTAAAGTTAAATAGAGGTTGGGGGTAATGAGGACCTGTATGAGGGTGGTGGCAGATGTGAGAGATGAAGAACCTTTTTAGAGTCTGCTTCCTACTTAGTCTGCATGCATAGGAATCTGTGGGCATTCACAATGACAGCTGTGGTTGGAATACTATTGTGCTATAAGAAATGATGAGCAGGATGCTCTCAGAAAAACCTGGGAAGACTGATAATGAACTGATGCAGAGTGAAGTGAGCAGAACCAGGAGAACATTGTACACAGTAACAGCAATACCATAATGATGACCCACTGTGAATGATGTAGCTATTCGTAGCAATACAAGGGTCCAAGACAATTCCAAAAGATTTATGATGAAAAATGCTATCTACCTCCAGAGCTGATGGAGTCTGAATGTAGATCAATGCATACTTTTTTTTAAAAGCATACTTTTAAAAACTTTTCTTTTTCTTTTTTGTTTGAGTTCTCTTTTGCAGCATGGCTAATATGGAAGTGTGTTTTGCATGACTGTACATGTATAATCTACATCAAAGTATTCACCTTCTCAAGGAGGGGGGAATGGAGTAGTGAGGTAGGGAATTTAATTTAGAACTCAAAGATGATTTAAAAAATGAATGTTAAAATTGTTTTTACATATAATTGAGAAAAAATTTAAAAATAACATTCCTTTTAAAAAAATAACAGCTATCCTTGGTATTTGTGAGGTAACATGGTACAGTGGAAAGGACTCTGTCAAGAGACAAGAATCCTGCCTGCCTTAGACACTTATTAAACTGTGACTTCATACAAGTTATGTAACTTCTCTGGGCTTCAGTTTCCCCACCTGTAAAACAGAGATAAACACTAGCATCTGCCTTACAGGATCAAGTGAGGTAACATATATTAAAGCACTATATAAATGTCAGCTGTGATTATAGAACTTGGAGGTTTACAAAGCTTTTCCCTTGATACAATGATTCAGGGCCAAATATTGTGGTGTTCATTTTACATTTGAAGGAGCCAAAGAACAGCAAGGGATGGGGACTTGGCCAAGTTCACAGGTATGTTAGGCATTAGAGCCAGGGTTTGAATTCCATCCCTCTTTCTATTTCACCCCATGTTTCTGTCCCAGGGCCTGCTTGCGTTTCCCCTGGGGTCTGAATCCTCTGTGTCCATTCACCTCTTCTTTTTAGCCTCTCCGCACAACCGACAGTCCAGGACAGTGGGTAGGGCGTGGGAAATGGGGGGAGATCTTGGCTTTCTGCCATGGGAGGGCACTGCTGTCCTCCTTCGTCTGCCGGATATGAGCCTGTGATCCTGTCTCTGATTGTCAGGGTGGGCTCTCTTCACCCGGCTCTGGGCTCCTGAGTTCTGCAGCGTGCGTGAGGAGCCCCACGGTGCTTGTTTCCTGGATGGGCCACGTCCTGCTGCCTGACACGTCCTGTCCTGTCCTGTCCCATCCCGTGCTATCGTGATGGAGTCTGGAGTCAAGATGGAAGAGAGACAAGCAGGGGCGTGGCTGTGACCCAGTCCCACCGGCACCTCATCTTCCTGAGAGGCAGCTTTGCAGTGGGAAGAGGCCCAGGCTAGGGGCCAGGAGACCTGGAGTCTTTCTAGTCCTGACTCTGGGTGACCCATGGCAAGATCTTTCTCCTTTCCCAACTTCAGTTTCTCCATCTGGATTTGGAGTCAGAAGACTTGGGTTAGCCATAGTAGCTGTCACTTAATCCCTCTGGGTCTCAGTTTCCTTATTTGTAAATTGAATGGGTTGGCCTAGTTGATTTCTAGGGTTCATTCTGGTTCTAGAACCTATGAACTAGATGAAAAGATTTTGAACAGAGGTCTGGGAACTTGGGGTTTTTAAAAAATTTTTATTAATTTATTTTGATTTATCAACAATCACTTCCATATGCTTTTGAGTTTAAAATTTTTCTCCCCCTTCCTCCCTACTACCCTCCCCAAGACGGTGCACAATCTGATATAGGCTATACATTTACATTGGGAACTTGGTTTGTAAAAATATTTCAATAACTGTATTTCAATATAATTAGTTTCCTTGGTAATCCTATGTATGTTATGCTTTTAAAAGTCTCATTCTGGGGGCAGCTAGGTTGCACAGTGGATAGAGCACTGGCCCTGAAGCCAGGAGGACCTGAGTTCAAATCTGGCCTCAGACCAAACACTTGACACTTACTAGCTATGTGACCCTGGGCAAGTCACTTAATCCCAATTGCCTTAAAATAAAAAGTCTTATTCTGAGAATGGGTCCACAGGCTTCACTAGACTGCCAAAGGAGTCTCTGACACAGAAAAGATTAAGAACCTCTTGTCTTTATGATCCCCTTCCTTCCTATTGGACAAGGAACAGGGCTCTCTTTTCTGGCACTTGTCCCTTTTCCCCAAAGGACACAGGAACATTCCTTAGCTCTCTTGCTCTTCTTTGATGGCAAGTGGGAGACCCCCTTGGGTCTCAGATAGAGGTGAGATCTTTGCTCAAAGACTGTCAAGTCTACACCATGAACTTGCCCAGAAAGTATCCTCTACTTTCCCTCCTACCTGTCTGAGCCTACACTTCCTCAGCTTACCATAACCACCATCCCTGTCATTGGAGACCATTTATAACACTTAAGTCTTTGGTCCAGAATTGAATCTCCTGGTCTATTGCTGGGAAAGGTAGATGTGGGCTCTTTTAGAGACTGAATTTGGAAGCCTCCTCACTCCAAACTCTACTGCCACATTGTGGAGGAACCCCTTGCTTCCCTGAGTCATTTGAGAAGAGCCATCATGGCTCAACCCACAGTGACCCTTAAGCCCCCCGGCACCAAAAGTTCTCGCCACCTGTACAGGACCAGGACTTAGGATACAGACCCTACCAGGAGCCAAGTGCATGAACAAAGAGACTGGGATTGAATATGAGTACAGTCAGCTCACTGGCAACCCAGTTACCAGCTATTAATTGATATGGAAGCAATCTGCCTTTGGGCTCAGTCCCTTCCTCCCTGGCATTTGAGATGACCATCTATTACTTCCTTCACCATCTGATAAGGATTATGGAGGGAGAGATGAGATCTTTGAAGGTGGGAGCCCTTGTCCACTGGTCCTTCCCCTTCCTATGAGTAGTAAGCGCCCTTCTGCTTCAATCTCTATGATTCAGGGTTGCTGCCTGCTGAGGCAAAGCTCCTTTTCTCTTAAGACCTCTCTCAGATGACTCACCATCCCCGCCCCCACCTCATCCCTACTCTTCCTGGGTGTCCATTCTGTCCTTCTCCTCTCTTACACATGGTGCCCTCTGGAACCCCTGTTCTCTCATTAACAAATTTCCATTCATCATAGACTTCTTCCTCTCATGATCTTACTGTCTTCTTCATGGAAACCTGGCTCCCTTTGGAAGGGAGCTGCCTCTGCCTCTGTTCTTCCAAACCTAATCTTATCCTCTCCAGGACTTAGTCACTCCACTTCTCCCTGTTCCCCTCAACCCCTCCCTTTACGCTCTTACAATTATCCTTTAGTTAACTAGTTAACTAGTTCAATTATAAACAGCCAGGTCTGATTAGATTCAAATAACAAATCCCATATGCATATAAAATTTACACTAATTGAAGTTATAATTGTGCAAAATATGGTCATTGGTTCCAGCCAATGGAGATATTCAGTGTGAATTTGAATTTGAATAATGTGGCCACTTTGTGGGATGTGCACTAATTAGGAACTAGCTTCATACTGTCCTGTAGCCTTGAATCTTTTGGCCTGTTGCTGGGTTAACCCCACCATCCCCCCTTCTCAGCTTCTATTTGTAGACTATTAAAGGCTGCTGGAGTAATTCATACAATCCTACCAACTGTAGTCCACTACAGATGGATGTTATCGAATATCCTCTATAACACATCTGACAGGTAGTCAGCCAACCTTTGCCTGAAGACTTCCAGTGTGGTGAAACCCACTGCCTCCTGAGACTGGCCAATACACTTTGGATCATTCTAATGATTAGGAAGTTTCTTCTCCTCCTCCTCCTCCTTCTCATCCTTCTTCTTTTCTTATTCCTCTACCTCCGCCATTTCCTCTTCTTTTCCCTTTTCCTGTAGAGTCTACCTTGTAACATTTCTCATGTACACTACCTCCCTTTTCTCCTCCAGTACTGCCTCCATACTGGTGCAGGCCCTCATCACTTCATGCCTGTACAATTGCACTGACCTTCTGGTTGGTCTTCTTGCCTCAAGTCTCTTTCCACTATTGTGCATCTTGTACTCACCTGTCAAATTTATCTGAAAGCACAGATCTGACCACATTACACCTTATTCAATCAACTTTGGTGGCTTCCTATCACCTCCAGGGTCGAATATAGAATTCTCTCTTTGGCATTCAAAGCCATTCCTGGCCCCTTCCCTTTCCACCTTTCTAGTCGTCTTGCATGGTACTCTCCACCATATTCTCTACAATGGAGTAACACTGGCCTCCTGGCTCTAGGCATTTCTAGTGGCTTTTCCCCCTTCCTAGAATTCTCTCTTCATCTTTGCTTCCTGGTCACCAAGGCTTCCTTCAAGTCCCCACTAAAATCCCACTTTCTACAGGAATATTTTCCAGTCTTCCTTTATCTTAGTGCCTTCCTTCTGATATTGTCTCT
Source organism: Phascolarctos cinereus (assembly GCF_003287225.1). NCBI lineage: Eukaryota > Metazoa > Chordata > Mammalia > Diprotodontia > Phascolarctidae > Phascolarctos > Phascolarctos cinereus. The sequence continues at coordinate 83,985,943 of NW_027555847.1, read as the reverse complement.
AATTTATCCTGTATCTTATTTGCACTTAGTCTCCCCCATTAGACTCTGAGCTCTCTGAGAGCCTGAATTTCTTTTCTTTTCTTTTCTTTTTTTGTTAATTCATTTATTTTTCGTTTTCAACATTCACTTCCACAAGATTTTGAGTTCCAAATTTTCTCCCCATCTCATCCCTCCCCCCATCCCAAGATGGCATGCATTCTGAATACCCCTTCTCCTAATCTGCCCTCCCTTCTATCACTCCCCCTTCTCTTATTCCTTTCCCCTTCAATTTTCCTATAGGGCAGAGTAGATTTCTATACTTCGTTTCCTGTATATCTTATTTCCCAGTTGCATGTGAAAACAATTTTTTTAAACATTTGTTTTTAAAACTTTGGGTTCCAAATTTTCTTCCTTCTTCCCTCCCTCCCCTCATTAAGAAGGCAAGCAATAAGCTCATTTTACAGATGAGGAAACTGAGGCAAATAGGGTTAAGTGACTTGCCCAGGATCACACAGCTAGCAAGTGTCTGAGGCTGGATTTGAACTCACAAAGTTAAGTTTTCCTGATTCCAGGCCCAGCACTCTATCCACTGCATATGCATCTTGTTTTAAATCCCCAGCACTTAGCCCAGTGCCTGGCCCGTAGCAGACACTTACTGCTTGCTGATGAACTTCTTCCTCTTCTGCCCTCTCTGGATCCATGGGAAGGAGCTCCTGGTGAGGAAACACCCTCCACCAATGCAGATCGGACAGCACCACTCACCTCATCTTAGAGGGGGCACAGAAATGGTAAGTCATTTTCCTGGGTTCCCACAGCCATTATGTGCCAGAGGCTTCCATTAACTCAGATGTTCTTGATGCAGAGGCTTATTCATTGCCTCCCTTTTTCCTCTTTACAACTTCTACACATAGGTCCTAACTTTGCCCTCTGGGGCCAAACAGAACAAATGAAATCCCCATTCTTTGCGTCATCTCTTCAAATAATGGAAGGCAGCTACCGTGTTTCAATTAAGTCTTTTTCTTCAGACCAAATACTCCCCCAACTCCCAGAACCTTCGTGGGAGCTTCTTGTGGCACGAGCTAGAGGCTGTTCAATCTCCCTCCTCTGGATACACCCCAATGTATCATGACCTTCCTCAGCTATGGGACCAAGACCTGAGCACAGACAGCACTCCAGGGGTGGCCTGAGCAGGGCAGAAAAGACAGCAAAACCACTGTTTCCTTAATCCTGGACTCTCTGCCTCTCAGCCCTACTTAAGATGGTAATATTAGGCTCTTTTAGTTGCCAGGTCACTCTGGAGTCATACTGGTCTTTTCTATCCACTAAAACCCCCAGATCTTTTTTAAGACAAATTGCTAACCATGTTTCCCCATCTTGAACTTGTGAAGTTGATTTTTTTTAACCCAAGAGTAAGATTTTACATTTATACCTATTCATTTTCATCTTCTTTGATCTTACTCAATGTTCTAACCCTATCAAGACCTTTTGGGGTCCAAAATCTGGCATCCATTATGTTAATTTCCCTCCCAGCTTTGTATAGCTTCAAACTTGATAAACAGTTATGACTTTATTAAGTCATTGATAAAGTATTAGTATGGGTTCATATGCAAACTCCTGCGGTATTCCTTTGGTGACCTCCAATGTCAAGTTGACATTGATTATTAATGATTACTTTTAGGGTTTGGCCATTTGAACAGCTCTGAATCTTCCTAAGTATATTATCACCTAGCCTACATCTTTCCATCTTGCCCATAAGAATGGTATAGATGACTTTGTGCGATGTTTTCCCAAAATCTAGGTGAGCTCTATCTAGTGTATTCCTTTGACCTAATAGTCTAGTAATCTTATTTTTTAAAAAAAAGGAAATGAGATGAGTCTGACAAAGCTTCTTGTTAATGAATTATCCTAGCTCTTTGTGATTGCTGCTTCCCTTTTTCTATGTTCACTAGCCATCTTTTTAATAATACATCCTAGAGTTTCATTGGCCTACAGTTTTCAATTCTGTTCTCTTTCCCTTTTTGAAAAGTTGAAACAGCATTCATGCTTCTCTAGTCTTATGGTGGCTCTCCTATTGTTTATGATGTCTCAAAGAGAGATTTATCAAGAACATCTGCTAATTTCTTAGATACTCTAGGATACAGTCAACTGAGTTTGGTGACTTGGACTCCTCCAGGGCAGCAAGCCGCTGTCCAATTACCTCCTTACTTATCTGTGGTATCAACTCCTTATTGGCCAATTTTGTTCAGTCCTTTACATTCCAAAGATCCTTATCCTTAGAGGGGAAAACAGAAATTAAATAAGACCAGGTCTGTCTCCTTTTCATCATCCATTAGAGTCCCATCTGCCCCAAGCAATGCTATTACTATTTTGATGCTCTTCTTTCTTCCAGTACCTGTCTGACCACACCTTGGTTTTCATAACTGGATTAGCCATCTCCTATTCCAAAACCCTGGATTGTTCCAGAAGCTCAGTCTTTATCTGCTCACACCTTAGGGGGATTTAACTGGCAATCAGCTGAGGGCAAGCTCTGTGGTGAGAGCATCACAGGCTGGGTGTCTGGTTGGAGGTGGGAGGAGGTTATAGTTTCTAGGAGAAAAGAGTTGAGAAGAGGACAGTGCAGAAAGCCCCTCTCCCAGGCCCCCCCCCATAAATATAATCAACCTTATAGCTTTTCTGGCTTCTTTATAGACCCTGTTCCCTTGCTGGACAGCTCTGATTATTAGAAACTTCTTTGTGTTAGACTGAACTGGGCCTCCCTCTAATTCCCCTTTAGGTCTCCCAGTTCTGCCTGAGGGAATGGGAGTCAAATTGCTTAAGGGCATCTTAGGTGACACAGTGGATAGAACCCTGGGCCTGGAGTCAGGACAACTCATCTTCCTGAGTTCATATCTGGCCTCAGACACTGACTAGCTCTATCACCCTGGGCAAGTCACTTAACCCTGTTTGCCTCAGTTTCCTCATCTGTAAAGTGAGCTGGAGAAGGAAATGGCAAACCACTACAGCATCTCTGCCAAGAAAACCTGAAATGGGGTCAGAAAGAATCAGATCTGACTGAAAAACAACTGAGCCACAAATAATTTAATCCTTTGTATTTTTCCAGTTATTTTGTTTCATTAAATGATTTGAATTCATGATCACTTGGTGTGATCCGGTAAAGGAAGCATTGGTTGGGGCCTGTCAGCTATAGAGCCAAATAGAGAATTACCTCAGTAGTACCAGAGACTTGGATGTAGGTGAGAAGGGGGTCATTAAGAGATACAGCTAACTAATAATTCCGATGGAAAAGATCCTAGGGTTTTAGCAGCTTTCAGATTCAAGGTGAGTCAACAGCGTGATATGACTACCATGTTATTCAAGGCTGTGTTGAGAGACCTAGGAGGTTCCATTATGCTCTGCCTTGGTCATACCACATCCGGAGTATCATGTTCAGTTCTGGGCACTGTATTTTAAGAAATGGAAAGATGAACTGGAAGCCTTCCAGACCAAGGTGAATAGGATGCTGAAAAGCCTGGAGAACATGTTTTAAAAGGATTCATCAGAGAAACTGGGGATTTTTAGCTTACAGAATGAGAAAACATAGAGGGACAAGATAAATAACTGTCTGCTTTTTATTTCTTGTGTGCCTCAATTTCCTCATATGTTAAAAAAAAAAAAAAGACATTGTTGGACTGGGTGACCTCTTAGCCTTCCTCCTTCACCCCGGGGCTTTCTTTGGTTTTATTCTTTTTCTCATTCCCAAGCTAGGCTCCAGGGGAATCAGGATAAGGGGTGACTGTCTAGAACGAATCTGCTCAAGCCCCTTCTCCTGAGTTCTTGATAAGTACTCCTGTATAAGTAGTTTGGATTTATGCAGTATTTATTTGAATGTAAGCTCCCTGAGGGCAAGGACTATTTTTATTTTTTGTTTTCTTGTCTGGAGCCTAAGAGGTGTTTAATGAATGCTTGTTGGATTGAGTTCTCAGGCCTCAGATCTCAGTAGATATCTTCAGAGATTCTACACCTGTTCTTTTCAGTGAGGTCCATGAAGGTCAGTGGGCCATCCCTTCAGTGGCCTGGCTTAGGTGCCAGTAGTCTAGAATCTTTCCCCATTTATCCTTTGCTGCCAGACAGCGAAGGCTCTGCAGGCCAGTGGCAGGGACCTCCCTGAGCTCAGAGTCATTTATTAGGATGACCATCTATCAGGAAGATAAGGGGCTAGCCCAGGGCATAGCCCCAGGGACAGGAAGGAGCTGTCAGCTGCCTGCAGAGATAACCAGTCTGGGCAGGCTGGTCCCCTGCCTAAGGTCAGGGATCCCTGGAAGAGCTCACTTCTGCTCATCACCCAGGCTTGATAGGCCTTGCTCAGAACCACCTCTGGGCTTCCCATAGGAAGGAAGACGCCCTGTCAATGGTGATAGCTATCAGCATGTCCGTCTGCCTGGGTGTGGTGGGAGGGAGACAGAAAGAGTCCTCTCCCCACGTTCCTCACGAACTCATGGAGGCTATCCATAATCTTCTGGCTGGCATTCCAGGTCTGATACTGTCTGGCCTCCAATCTATGAGGGAAGGATCATAGATTATGAGCTTGGACAGACTTTAGGGGCCATTCAGGCCAAACCCCATTTTACAAATGAGGAACTCAGGCCCAGAAAGTGTCACTCAGGTAATCAGTAGAAGGGCCGGGATTGGAACCCAAATCCTCTGAAAGGAGTAGACCCTAAACTCTGAATCTCCCCCCAGCACAGAGGTCAGTCCTCTTCTCAGGACAGATGCCTAATTAACATCAAATACATGATGTTTTAATGAAGAATGATGATAAATCAAGTTTTCTTTTGAATTAGTATATTAACAGTAATAATTCAAGTTTATGTCACACTTTATTATATGTAAGGCAAATTATCTATTTTTTCACAATAGCCCCATAGCTAGTGTAAATTAGTTCAAGTCAACCAGCATTTATTAATGGGCTATATACAAAATATAATAATTTTATATATATATGTGTGTGTGTATATATATATATATATATATATATATATATATAATATACACACACATGCACACACACACATGTACATACACACACATACACACATTTATAATCCTACTCTGGGCCAGGTGCTGTGTTAAGCATTGGATTTAGAGTGTTGTCTACATTGAATAGATCAGGAAACTGAGACTGAGAAAGGGGCAAGTGATTTGTTTAAAGTCATAAAGCTAGTGTCAGAGCTGAGAATCAAACCCAGGTCCAATGCACTTTCCATGATAATCCCTCATTGCCTTTCAAGTTACACATGGTAGGTATCAGCAACACACAGTCAAAGCCACCCCTACCTTCTACTCCCACACTCCTCTGTATAGTTTTCCAAAGATACTTGAATTATGATAATCATTATTTCATGGAACCATAGAATGTCCATAATCTTAATAATCTTAAGGATTATCTCATCCAACCGCCATCACTTTATTTTTGTTCTTTGAGTTTTTATTATTGTCTTTTGGTATTACCTAATACTCATTTTCTGTTAACTCTTAGAGTGAACCCTCCCTTATAGCAAAGAAAATAGCATTTAATTTAATTTAACATCATAATCTCTTTATTTTAGAGGATGTGACTGAGGCCAAGAGATAGAAAGAACCTTGTTCCCAGCTACCCAGATTGAGTACTAGCAGTCAGGGATCATGATTCTTTCTGTGATGTTGGTTTCCTCCTTATTCCCAAATACTCAGCAATAAGCAGTCATGACCTACATTTTAGCAAAGTGTTTGATAAAAACTATCTCACATTATTCTTATGGAGAAGATAGAGATATGAGTCATACACTAGTACCATCAGATGGATTCAGAACTGGTTGGTTGGCCAAACCCAACGAACCACGTTCCATCATCATGGGGAGAGGTCTTTAGTGAAGCGTCCCAGGTATCTTGGCGTGGCCCAGTGCTGGGTAACATTTTTATCAATGATTTGGATCAAAGCATAGAGGGTGTGCTCCTCAGATTCACAGAAGACATTGCCAGCTTATCAAATTTGTAGATGGTACAAATTTGGGAAGGATAGTTAGTACTTTGAATGATAGAATCAGGCTCTAAAAGGATCTTGACAGGCTGGCTAGAGCATTGGGCTAATCTTATAAGATGACATTTCATAGGAATAAAATCTGGTAGTTGGGTTAAAAAAAAATCAGCATCCTAAGTACAAGATAAGGGAGGCATGTTTAGACATGGGTTCATCTGAAAAACAGTCTGGACATTTTAATGGACTATAGTTTCTCTAGAAATCAACAGATGTGGCAGCCCAAAATGCTAATGTGGTCTTGGGCTGCTTTAATGAAAAAAAAAAAACTTTCAGGAGTAATGAGGTGGGAATCCTGCTGTATTCTGCCCCGGCCAGACCATAGCTAGAGCACTATGATCATTTGTAGGTGCCGTGGTGAAGGAAGAACATTGTTCAACTAGAGATGGCGCAGAAAGGGGCCATTCTGATGGTCAAGGGCCATGAGTCCAGTCCATATGAGGATCAGTTGAAGAAAAGGGGGACGAGAACACTCAGAGGGCATATGAGAGCTGTCGTCAAATAGTTGAAGAGTTATATGGCTATATGGTAGATGGGGTAGAATTTTTCTTCTTGGCCCTTGAGGGCAGACTGGGGAACCCTGGGTGGATGTTTGAAGAGCTTGTCCATCCATGGAATGGGTTGCCTAGAGGGATGGGGCCTTCCTTCTCACTAGAGGTCTTCAAACAGAACCTTCATGGCCGCCTGTAGGGGATATTACAGAGGGTATTATATTTGCCCTATTGGTTGGGCCATTGAAGTTCCTTTCACTTCTGAAATTCTGAATCCAAGTGGTGAAATCCCACCACTAATACGCAAGCTAAGTCACACCCTCCCTCTCTGTTTCCACTGAAAGGGGATTTTGGCTTCTCTGTCTGATAGGCCTTAGCCCTGTAATTGGCTCTCTTTGCCTGACTGCTGAGGAGGCACTTGTTCAGACGGTCTCATGGGTGCTCTGCAGCCTGGTGTGCTCCTAGGGTTCAGGGAAGACAAAGGGGAGTCTGGCACAAAGTGAATGACAGCTGATTTGGGTTTTGCCCTTCCAATCCCCACACAGAACAGTTCTGGGTTGCTGAAGACAGGACATCCCATTCCAAACCGAGGAGCTGTTTGCTTATGATGCTGACTCCCTGACACAGCACCAGCTATGATAATAAATATGAATTTGCAGTCTAAAGACAGAAGAGAGCTTAGGTCCCTCACTTGGGTGAAGGTTTTCTTGGTTACTGTAAGGGCAGTTCCTTCTCTTAATGAATGAGTCAGATGGCCCTTACCCCAAATCCAAATGGAACTAACCTCTTCATAAGGTAGTGAGCTCCCTGTCACTGGCAGTATTCAGGCAGAATCTGAATGACTATCTGTCAGGGATGCCTCTGGCAAGAGCATAGGAGGTTGGTCTAACACAGCTCTGAGATTTTTCTTCTTCTATGAGATGGGTAGTTGTCTTCTCCTTTCCCTAAGACAATTGGGTCCCAACTCTCATTTGATCTGAGATAAGGTTGGTTTTTTTTTTTCCTGACAATTGGGTCCCAACTGTCATTGGATCTGAGATAAGATAATTTTTTCCGATTTAATTTAGCAGACATTAGATACCTACTGTGTACTGAGCACTGTGTTCTACAGTAGTAGGAAGTAGAAGGGGAAGAGAATGGAATAAGCTCATATTAAGCACATACTATGTGTCAGACACTGTGCTAAGTGTTTTTACAGATATTTTCTCATCATATCAAGAGAGGTGACTGCTATTATTGTCCCCATTTTACAGTTGAAGAAGCAGAGTCAGAAGTTAAGTGACTTATTTAGGGTCACACAACTAGTGTTGGAGGTCATATTTGAACTCAGGTCTTCCTGAGTCCAGGCCCAGTGCTTTATCCACTGTATCACCCGCTGTCTGTAGTGGAGACAAAATTTAGATAATAAACTCATGGAGCTTACTATCTGGCATAAGACAACACAATAACATTTCAGTGCATTGTTATCTCATTGACGTCAGTCAGTCAACAAACATTTATCAAGTTCTTACTAAGCACTGGGAATATCAAGAAAGACAAGACAATTCTGGGCCTTGAGGAGCTCACAGTCTAATAAACGATGTGGGTGTTTTCTCCTTTGCTGTGGAAGACCACAGCCCATGCATGCCTTCTCATCCTGTGAGGCTCTTGTCCAGGTCTGCCCGTCCAACATGCTGAGCTCATTCCTTGAATCTCTAGTCAATACGGGCAAATGGATAATCTATCTATCCACCTGTCTATCCATGGATCCATTTATCTCTCTATATATCTAGCTGTCCATTTATCTATCCATCCATCCATCCATCCATCCATCTACCTGTCTATCCGTCCATCCATCCATCCATCCACCTATCTACCTATCCTACCTATCTGTCTGTCTGTCTATCCGTGTGCCCATTCATCCATCTCTCTCTCTATATATATGTATCTAACTATCTATCTATCCATTCATCCATTTATCTCTCTATATATCTAGCTATCCATTTATCTATATATTCATCCATCCATCTATCTATCTATCTATCTATCTATCTATCTATCTATCTATCCATCATCATTCATCTACTAGGGATGGGGAACCTGCAGCCTTGAGGCCACATGTGGCCTTCTAGGTGCTTGGGTATGTTTTTTTGATTGAGTACAAGTTTTATAGAACAAATCCTTTTATTAAGTTTATGAAGTTTTGATTCCCCCCCATCCCGGATCCATTTATCTATCTACCTGTCCATCTATCCATCTCTATCTCTGTAGGTATCCACTCATCTATCTATTTATCTACCTATTCGTCCATCTATCTATCCATTTATATCTCTTTCTATCTCTCTATCCATTTATCCATTCATCTATCTGTCCATCATCTATCTATCTATCTATCTATCTATCTATCTATCTATCTATCTATCATCTCTTGTTCTTGCTATATGACAGGCCCATCTTTTCTGCTCTGTTTTTGGCAATATCTTTAATGCTGCTCCTACTTTATAGCTCTCTACGTCACAAGATTCTAGGATCATAGGTCCAGAACTGGCCTTAGGGGCCATGTGGTCCAACTCCCTTATTTTGCAGATGAAGAAACAGTCTAAGAGGTTAAGTGACTTGCCCAAAATCATGCAGATAGCAAGTGGCAAGGCTGGGGTTTAAACCCAGATTCTCTGACTCCAAACCCAGTACCATGTAGCCACCTCTTTTCACCTCACCATGTCTTTCTCTTTTGACTTTTGACTTTACTTTTCCCTGCAACTTTAATTCTTCAGGAACTGTGGTACCCCATGATTCTCAAACTCTGACACAAGATCATTTTCATCCACAATAATATCAGAGAGGCTTAAAATAAAGTGCTCTGTGAACTCCAAGGGAAGACCCTTAATGACAGGGGAAATCAAAGAAGGCTTCCTGGAGGAAGGCTTTACAACTCAACTCCATGGAGTTTAGGGGATTTAAAGCATAGGCAGGAGTTCAACAGGTGAATGCAAGGAGAGAAGATGCCCTAGGTTGCCCACTTAGTGATGTTCCATTGGGCAGCTAGGTGGCACCATAGTGCACAGAGCACCAGGCCTGGAGTCAGGAAGACCTGAGTTCAAATCCAGCCCCAGACACTTACTAACTGTGTGACTCTGGGCAACTCCCTCAACCCTATTTGCCTCAGTTTCCTCATCTATAAAATGAGCTGGAGAAGGAAATAGCAAACCATTCCAGTATCTCTGCTAAGAAAATCCCAAACAGGGTCACAGAGAATCAGATGTGACTGAACAACAGAAACAGTGGTGTTCCATGTAGTTGTGCTATCCTTTTCAGTGAGGAGGGCTCCGGGGCTGGAAGGGCCTCCCCAGTGGTTGTGCACTCTATTCAACACCAGGGGATGCTCAAGGAGAATGCCGGTCTTATGTGGTTCTCAGAGGGCTCTTACCTCTAGGTCTCCACTGCAGCCTTTTGTGGATGGCAGCTACTGGCCTTGTTAGTCTAGGAGGTGGGGTCAGGGTTTATCTAATTAGAATCTTGGATTGAGCCCCAACCCTTAGGGAAAACTCCACCCCTTCCCTGATGCTGTGTTTCAATGAATCCTAATCACTTGACCGTAGGATAATGGAGCTGACCACAAACATGGCTTAACTATTTACAGTCTTTACTTGTGACCAAAGAAGTAAAAGGAATACAATAAAAATACATTAAAATAATTACCTTGAAGTCCATTTGCATACAGTTTCTCCCAGTCCCTGGTGGTCCACAGCCAGTCTATAGTCACACCCCAAACCTAGATACAGTTTGCATGTCTAGACTCAGCTGTTCAGGGTCCCAGATGTTGTATTTAGCAAACACACCAGAAGCTCAACCACCCATGATCTCCTGGAGGGCCACAGTATGCAATATGAAGCCCCATGAGGACAAGAGCTGTTTCACTGTTGTCTAGCATGGACCCTGGCATGCAGTAGGTGCTTAATAAATGCTTGCTGATTGTTTGGGGACCCAGGGACCCAGGTGTGGTGGCTACTGTTTTCAGCCACTACTTTTTATTCACTGTCCACCCTTATAACAACTGCTGGTCCTGCCTTCTGACTTCTTTGTGGTATGGAGAGTCAGTGACTGTACTGGAATAGTATCTCCAGGCTCGTTTATTCCATATGGAGTGAAAAGTGCAGTCAAGAACAGCCCAGGTAAGGAGGGACTTCCTTTTTTCTTGACCTTGTACCATCACACTTCAACCATGTGGACTGGCTCATTTCTCTCCTTGTTTGTACCCTCATCAACTTCAGGTGTTTTGATCACATTGGCTTTATGGGAGGAGTCCAGGAAATATGCATAAGCAGAAGCACAGATGTAGGGGAGCACAGGGCATGGTATGTGGTACCCACATTGGCCTACTCAGAGGGGAGTAACATGATCTAAGCCTGAAAAAGATGGGATAGCACCAGATTGGGGAGGCCTTGAATGCTTGGTGGAGAAATTTTAGCTATATTTAGTAGGGAAGAGGAACTCACTGAATATTCTTGACCTTAAGAGTTGTGGGGCCTAGTCTATTACAATAATGTGTGGAGAACAGATAGGAAGAGGAAGAGGAAGACAGAAGACTCAATAGAAAAGACTTATTAGGAAGCTACTATGAGGGTCCAGGTGGGTAATGAGGTCTTCTAATAGGATGGTAGCTGAAGAAATAAAAAAGGAAAGGATGGATGTGAGAGATGTTTGGAAAGTGGAATGTATAAGACAAAAATGGAAGAGGGAGACGTTACTTTCAGCAGAGGAATCATGGAAGGCTTCATGCAAGAGGTGTTTCCGGAGGTGAGGCTTGAAGGAAGAGAGTGGGAGAGAGGAGGGAGCCTTCCCAACTTAGTGGATACCTTAGATGACTACTCAGAGGAGGGAGAGCAGGACAACATCAGAGTACAGTTGGGAGCATAGTGTGATTACTGGCAGCCGCAGGGAAGTGCACGTAAGGAAACACTGAAATCGTGCTGGGAAGGAACTGGAGCCAGAGATGATGAGGGGCTGGACCAGGGCAGGGTCAGCAAGATGAGAGAGGAGAGGATGGAGCAAGAAATGAAACCCAATAGTGTGACATAAGGCAAGAGTCACACTCCTACAGCTCATTTAGTATGTGAAAGGTAGCAGGATCAATGAAAAGGAGGGACAACATGGGATGGTGAGAAGAACACTGGCTGTGGAGGGAAGGGCCCTGGGTTCAAGTCCTGGCTCCACCACTCACTACCTGTGTGAGCTTCAGTTTCCTTATCTATAAAATGGGGGGATGGGGTAGATGAGATGGCTTATGCTACCAGCTGAAGTCCCTTCTAGCTCTAGGGCATAATCCTGTGATGGGAAGATGGGGGGGGAAGGGAGCCACAACAGAATTTGGGAGGAGGAGCAGTAGGTTTCCCGGGTTTGTTTTGGGGTCTTGGGGGGTACATAGATGTAGAGATTCCAGACTGGAGCTGAGGAAAAGATAGTGGCTGGAGATGTAGATTTGGGAGTCATTTGCACAGATGATAATTGTACTCATGGGAGTCAATCAGCTCACTGAGTGAGAAAAGAGAAAAAAGAGAAGAGCTTTGGGGGCACACCCACACTTAGGGAGCGGGAGGAGCGTGAACCAGTGAAAGAGACGCACAAGGTGAAGACAGAGAGGATACCTAGGAGAGAGCAGTTTCACAGAAGCCAGAGGGAGGGAGACTGTGTAATGGCAGAGTGGGGGGGAAATGGAGAGTGGGATGGAGGGCAGGACGGGGAATGGGATGGAGGGTGGGATGGAAGGTGGGATGGAGGGTAGGATGGAGAATGAGATGGAGGGTGGGATGGGGAGTGGGATGGAGGGTGAGAAGGAGGGTGGGATGGAGGATGGGATGGGGAGTGGGATGGAAGATGAAATGGAGGATGAGAAGGAGGTTGGGATGGAGGGTGGGAAGAAGAGTGGGATGGAGGGTGGAATTGGGGCAGAACAAGGAAAAAGGACAAGAGAGCATTTGAGTGATGCCCTACAACTTCCTGGACACTCTATCCACCCTTGGCTTTTGTGAGCCTCTTGCTCCTGGGCCCCTCCTACTTCACTACCTACTTCCCCGTGTCCTTCCCTGCTCCCATTTTCCATCTATGGGTGTTACCCCAGGCTCTGTCCTGAGCCTTCTCTTCTCTCTACACTCTCTCCTGCAGCTTCCCCAATCTTTTCTTTGCTGGTAATTTTCAGGTCTACGTAGCTGCCTCCAATCCCTCCCTGAGCCCTAGGCCTAAAGTTCTAGTTGCCTCCTGGACACCTCAACTAGGACGTTCCAGGGACACTTTAAACTCAGTATCTGAGTGTGACCTTGGTTGTCTTTCCCTCCAAGTCTGCCCCTCTTCCAAACTTCCCTAGAGCTCATTTTACAGATGTGAAAACTGAGGCCTAGAGAGGGGGAAACCTCAGAGCTCGGGGCTGACACTGGAGCCCAGGGTCTCTGACTGCCAAGCAAGTGCTCTTTCCCCTGCACCATACTATTCCCGGTCCAAGCCAGACTGACCAGTGCTCGTCGTCGTCTTGCTCGCCTGTGTCTTACTGCTCATATGACTTTGGGCCTCGGTTTCCTCATCTCTCAAAAGCAAGGGTTGGACTGGTTGTCCTGAGGTCCCTCCTGCGGCCTGTGATCCTACCAAAGCATCATGGGGTTGACGTACTGCCCAGGTGTTTTGATGAAAGTAGAGGGTTGTTCTCTTGGAGTGACTTGATGCCTCTCCTGGTGTCCACTTTTCCATTTGTCCGGTGTAATTAAGTCAACAAACATTTGTTAAGCGTTTCCTATGTGCCGCACTGTGCCATGTGCTGGGAATACAAAGAAAATCAAAAGCAGAGTTCAGACACTTATTAGCTAAGTGACCTTGAGTAAGTCACTTAACTTCTCTGTATCTCTATAAAATAGGGATAATAAGAGCGCTAGGATGTTGAGAGGGTAAAACCTATGTAAAGAGCATTGCAAATCTTAAAATGCTTTATCAATGCATTGGCCATTGACCAGCCCTGCCCTCCAGAAGCTTACATTCTAATGGGGCTGAAAACACATAAGCAACTAAGCAGATACAAGATAAATCCAGAGTAGACGGAAGGTGTAGTCACACAGAAAAAATCAATATCAATCAATCAATCAATCAATAAACAAGCTTTTCTTAAGTGCCTGCTGTGTGCCAGGTACTGCGTTAAGGTCTGGGGATACAAAAACAGACAAAAGGCAGTCCCATTCCCCCTACCCCAAGGAGCTCACGCATCTAGTAGAGGAGACAAGAAGCAAACAAATAAATACAAAGCAAGCTATGTACAGCATACATAGGAAATAATTAACAGAGGGAAGGCACTGGAATTAAGAACCTCAGAGTCTCAGATGGAAGGGAAGTCAAAGGTCATAGAACCCAAGCTGGATCTGAAAATAAATCTTCCCCAGAGCATTCTTAATAATCCACTCCCCCGTTTGAGGGAACTTCACTCCTCCCACCTTGGAAAGACAGTCGTGTTTTTTTTTTTTTTGAATCAGTTTCTTCCTTCCAGTCTAAATGTGTCTCTATAGCTTCCTCCCATTGCTCCTGGGTCTGCCCTCTGGGACCAAGGCAGAGCAAGTGTGATCTCTTTTCCACATGACAGCCCTTCAGATATTTGAAGGGAACAAACATGTCCTACTTACATCATAGAACATGTATCTGGCAGAGAGATCATTGAAGTCCGACCTTTCATTTGACACAGGTGGAAACTGAGGCCCAGAGAAGGGCCCCTCTGGCCCATGGTCACAGTCAGGAGGCATCAGAGCTAGGACTCACACCTGTGTCCTTGGACTCCAAATATGAGAGCCTTTCCACCGCACCACCCTGCCTCCCTCTTCTTCAGGACAAACGTTTCCATTTTCTTCAACTGGCTCTTCACCGACCACAGAGGGTACGATGTGCTCTGGGAAAGAGCCCCAGGTCTGATGTGTGATCACGTGTGAGGCTGCAGGGACATCACACCATGTAAGTCCTGCCGCGGGATCTCTTAGGCCAGTCCCCTGTGGAGGAAATGCTAGGCTACGTGCTCTACCTTCCCCTTAGGTACCTCTCAGCTTTTCCCTTGCGTCTCCCTTACCTTGCCTTACTTTCCCTGTTCCTGGGGGCTGCTTGAGTCTGGGAGTTCTGCAGTCGGGCTGCAGCTGATTGGGTGTCCACACTAAGTCTGGCTCCAGTAGGGTGAGCCCCCAAGAGTGAGGGGCCAGCAGGCAGCCTAGGTTAGATAGAGAGACCTGGTCTCAAACAAAATAAAATAAAAACAAAGAACAGTCTGAGGATTGGGTTCAGTTTAAGGCTCTGCCACTCATTTGTTTTTAACCTCTCTGGGCCTCAGTTTCTCCAATCTATAAAACGGGGATAGTAACCAATTTGTATCCCTTGCTCTCTTGCTGTTTCTCATATCATCTCCCTATGCTGGCAATGCCCTCCCCTTATCTCCTCTTATTGAAATCTTTCAAGGCCCATCTCAAACACCTCCTCCTTCAGGAAGCTTTCCTTGATCTCTCCGGTTGTTAAGGATCTTTCCCCTTTGACCTTCACATAACACTTGGTCTGCATACCTCTTGGGCACTTATTATGTCCAGCTTTATATTATTTTTTTGTTTGGAGAGACAAGCACATTAATTCATTGCAGATGGAGTTGTGATTTGTCCAACCCTCCCTCTTGTCCACAGCCTCTCAGGCTGCCTTCCTGCCCAGGAGAAATTTCTGCTCTGGGGCTCCACCTACCTGATTGGTGATTGCCTCTCCCTGACCACTATTTGAGGAAAAGCCCCAGCTATGCTTCACTTCACTGGATTTTCTGGCCACCTCCTCTATAGCCTTGACAACTTCCTCCCCAGGGGGAACTCTTGCCTCATCCCCTTCCCCCAACCAGATCTAGAACCAATGAACCATAAGCAAAGCAACTCTAGCATTGTTCCTGTATGGGGTGTGTCAATTTGCTCTCCTAAGGCTCCCCCTCCCCATCATCCCTGTAACTTTCCAGTCCAAAGTGCCCCTCCCATACCACCACTGTCCTTTGCACGTTGCTTATTCATTCACTCAACTGGAAAACAATTTGGAATTATGCAAGAAAAGGAACTCAACTTTTCATCCCTTTGGACCCAGGGAGTCCAATGCCAGGACCATACCGCAAGAAGGTTATTGACCTCAAGAAAGGATCCACGTATTAAAAATGTTCACAGCAGCATTATTTGTGATAATAAAAAGTTAGAAACAAAATATGTGCCCAGAAGTTGGGGGAAATGACTGAACAAACTGTGAGTGCAGTGGAATCTTACTGTGTTCTAAGTAAAAATGAGAATGAAGAATTCAGGGAAACACGAGAAGACTTGTATGCAGTGATGTAGAGGGTACAGAAAGCAGAACCAAAGGAACAGTATCTATGGTGGTTCCTGGGGGTTTTGTCCAGACCTGTATTTCTGCCAGGGTGTGGAACCTCGTTCCTCCATCGATGAGTGTTACTTACCTGGAGGCACCAAGAGCTGCCATGTATCATCAATCCAGGTTTTTCTGACTCCAAGGCTGGTCTTCTGTCCACTGTACCAAAGAGCCTCCTACACAATGACCATGACAATGTCACTGACAAATTTGGGTCAGATACAATGGACAACATTGGTTTTATGCTGTCATAGTCAAAGCACAGTCCTTTATTTCTGTTCTTACAGATATTGTGTGTTCCCCAATGGGCTCCATCTGGAATATCGTCTTTGGTTCAGAACTGCCCCCTTTTAGGAAGGCTGCTGACAAGCTGAGGTGTGTCCAGAGAAGGGTGACTAGTATGGCGAAGGGACTGGATACTGTACCGTGTAAGGATCAGCAGAAGAAGCTGGGAATCTTTAGTCTGGAGATGGGTCTTAGCTTGATAGAAAGATGAAATTTCTGACCATTAGAAATCTCCAAAAGTAGAATGGGCATGCTTAGAAAGTGGTGAGTCTAAAGGCTGGACTCCCTCTTGTCCATAGAGAGGATTTGTATTCACGTGTGGGTTTGGAGTGGGGGAAAGGAAGACGCATTTATTAAGCACCTGCTATGTACCTGGCACTGTGCTAAGCACTTTATAAATATTTCCTCACAATAACCAGTGGAGGTAGGTGCTTTTATTAATCCCATTTTACAGATGAGGAAACTGAGGCCCAGAGGGGAAAGGAAAATACTTAGCTATAGTCATTGCCAGAGCTGAGATAAGATCCTAGGTCTCTTGACTCCTAGGACTACCCAGGGTTCTTTCCATAGCACTATTGCTGATATTTTTCCCAGGATTGCGAACTGCACAACATTATTTTCAGGGCAGGAATCTTTGCCCTGGAACTCCATGGGGCTGGAGGCTTAGGGCCACCTGTGGCCCCTTCCCCTGGTGAAGGCCCCTGGAGGAAAGAACATGAACTGTCTGACTTTCTCTGGCTCACGTCCTTACCCTGTCTTTCTCCAGCACTGGAAGCCAAATTGTCTGTGTCCGTGGAATAATTAAAGTTCAGGGAGGTCTGGATTTTATCCAGGCTTTAGGGAAATGTCTCCCACTCACATGACCGCAGGGCCCTGGCTCTGTAAAAGGTGGCATCCGAGGGCCCATTCCTTCCCCAGAGGCCCCTCTCTCATATCCGTGTTGGGCTTACGCCTCTGTCAGGCTCCCCAGCCTTTGCTCTGACTCCTCCTCTTGCACTGGCCCCCCCTCCCAGCTCTTCTCCATCCCTTGACATTGGTGTTGATGCTCCAAACCCTGCATTAGAACCCACCTTTGAGAAGCCCACCCTGCCTCACTCCTGTCTTTTCTCCAGTACTTTGGCATCCCTCAGCCCTCAAATGGCTGGTTCAGTATTCTGCTACCTGTGTTCCTGCCAGACGTGAAGCTCGCCAAGGGCAGGGCTTGACTGTGCCCCTCCTGCTATCTCCTCTGCTTTGTGAGCTCTCAAAAAACAGAGCTTAAGAGGCATCTAGGTGGTGCAGGGCATAGAGCTACAGCCTTGAGGTCAGCAGGACCTGAGTTCAAATGTGACCTCAGACACTTAATTAACTGTGTGACTCTGAGCAAGTCACTTAACCCTGATTGCCTCACCAAAAAAAAAAAAAGAGTTTAAGTCATCCCCTGTATGTCTCCACCCCACCACAGCTAAGCACAGGGCTGGCTGGACACAGGAGAGATCCATTGAATTGAGTTGAATTTGAACTGAGAACCCTGGTCCCCTCCTCTCCCTTAGTTCCTTGGGGTGGGGCTGGAATGAAGATGAGCCTCCTCAGACTAACCCTCTTCCTTCTGCTCTTCCCCTTGTCCCCCCAGCCCCCAATCTATTTCTGGAAAGTGAAGCCCACTGCTCCTGTCCCCTGCCCCTCACCCAGCCTGGTAGAAGAGGCCCTGTTGTTAGGGATTTCTGAGCCTCTCTCTACCCAGCAGCCTCCCTGTGGGGCTTCTTCTTCCCCTCTCTTCCTCATTTGGAAGCTGGTTATAAGGAAATCCCATCATGGCGAGCCCAAAGAGGCTCGAGGTGGGGTTCACTAGGTTACCTCATAGATTCCCTCTAGCTTTAGGCCTGTAACTAATCCAGTTCTTAACCTGGGACCCAAACACCCTTAGGAGGTTTGGGAAAGATTTCCAGGGTTCGAACTTGGATTGTGGAAAAAAAAGGGACCGCTTTCTTTTCACTAACCTCTAACTGAAATTTAGTATTTCCTTCAGTTGTGAACATAGGGAGCAAACTTTATTCTGAGAAGGTGATCACAGACTTCACCAGAAGCCCTGCTCCGTAGGTTCAATGCTCTGCCAGAGTCATCCATTGAGAGGTGGGTTGGACCCCAGGCCTCTCTGTTCTTTCAGGCTGGTGCACTTTCCAGGATACCGCATGGTTTCCCCCTCAGGCCCTTGGTGGGAGCCTCCTCTAGGGTTCTCCTTATTCCCAGGCTTGGGGGAGAAACAGGGAAATTGGAGGCAGCTTCCTGCAGATGGGCCCAGCCAGGGCCATTGCTGAGGCTGAGGGCGGATATGTCAAACCCAATTTAAACCCTGTAGAGGAATCGGCCTTTTACCTACCTTCCCAAGGGGACTCTCTCCATGATTCATTAAGCAGGCCAGTGGAGTCAGCCTGCCAGGGCTGGGGGGGTTATGGAGGGAGCTACCTCTAGGGGGAAGCTGGGATGGCACTCCTAGAGTTCTCCCCTCCAAGGGATGAGACCTCAATTTCCCCCTGCATCCCCAGAAACGCTGTAGTCTTGAGTCTCAGCCTCCTATCTCCTCAGCTCTCTAAGGGGGTGGGGGATTCTTGAGGAGAGGGAGAGGGTGAGGGGGTGGAGTGGGTTCCCTGAGTCATGCAGCCCGTGTCTGAGTAGGTTGAGCAGTGTTAATGAGCATAGAGAAGTCCTGTCTCTTCGGGACCTGTCTGAGGGATCAGAACTGGGGGAAATCAATTGCCAGAGAATGAGGGAGGAGAGGGATTGGGGTTGGGGTGAGGGGGTGCATCTGCTAGAGAATTTCCTCTAGCTCAACCTTACCGGAAACTTGGAATGCCTTGCCTCATTGGGACTTTCAAAGCCTTTCCGCTGACTGAAATCTCCCCTCAGTAACAGAGCTGTAACTAGGTCAGGGTAATTAATGGAGCCTTGTTTCCCGGGCTTCAGTTTGGGGGGGTGGTGGGGGTGCTGTAGGGTGTGCTCCTGACCCTCTGCTGAGCCTTCCTGTTGTCACAAGGGTCTGCCCCCTCCTCTGCTGCCTTCCTCTGGGGCTACCTGGTCTTTTCCACCCAGCTTGGGCATCGTTCTATCTACAGCACCACCCCAAATCAATTTGCTTTGGGCTCCAGGATTCCTACTTATGTATCTGTTCACAAGCCTCTTTTCTTTCTGCTTCTCCACCTGGAAGTCTCCCCTCTGGTCAAGCTGTCCAGTTCCCTGCTCCTACAGTGACATTCCTGCCTTCTATACCTCTATGAAGACCAATCACTTCTTCCCTCCCTGATTCTTAATCTGAACTGTTCCATACCCTCCAAAATGAGGCAGCTAGGTGGTGTAGTGGATAGAGTGCTAGGCTTGGAGTCAGGAAGACCTGAGGTTGAATCTAGCCTTAGATACTTATCTGTGTGACCTTGGGCAAGTTACTTAACCCCTTTCTGCCTGTTTTCTCATCTGCAAAATGGGGATAATAATAGCCCCCTCCTTCCAAGGTTGTTGTGAGGATCAAATGAAGTAAGGTTTGTAAAGTAAGTGCTTAGCACAGTGCCTGGCACAGAGTAGGTGTTATATGAATTTTAGCTAGTATTATTATTATTAAATTTACTTTTATAAATCATCCCCTCCGGAAGGCCCTTCCTGATTAACCAAACCTGGTTCCCATCACATCTTTCCTTTATACTCCCTCCTGTATGGAAATGCTGTTTTCTTTATCAGGGAGGAGCTCCCCAATAAAGGGGGTTCTATTTGACCCCCTCAAGCTGGGTGCCTCTGGGGACAAAGGCTACATGTCTCCTTCTGACCAGAGGGAGGACCCTTGTCTCTCCTCAGCCCTACGTGCTGTGGTGGAAGGAAGTCTATTCTGGGAGTCTGGAGACCTGGGTTTTTGTCTGGCCACTGCTACATATTGTGTGGCTGATCTTGGGCAAGTATCTCCTCCACTTCCACCTCTGTAAAATGGGTGGCCTCCAATAGATGATCCCCAAGGTTCTTTCCAGCTCTACATCCTACAATTCAGGCCTTTCAGGGGTAAAATGCTTCCTTGGAATCAGCACAGTGGGCAGATTGCCTCCCTTATCAGCTTGGTTAATCACATGGTCTCAGCAGTATTACAGGGTAGCAGCAAGGTGGTGCAACGAATAGCAGGTGAGACTTGGAGTCAGGAAGACCTGAGTTCAAATCCAGCTTCAGATACCTACACACAGAGACCCTGGGCTAGTCTCTTAACCTCACTTTCCTCTTCTGTAGAGTAAGGATAATAATAGTGCCTACATCATCGGTCGGCTGTTGAGAGGATAAAAATGAGATGATATTTGTAAAATGCTTTGTAAACTTTTAAGTGCTATATAAGTGCTAGCTATTATTTATTAGTATTATTGTTCTTTTCTGTTGCACGTGTGTGGGTCTCCCCAAGGAGTCTGGAGGCGCCCAGAGGGTAGAAGCCACGCAATCCTTCTCTATCTTCCGTAGAACCTTGAAGAGTAGTGAGGAGAGACAGCCAGCGTTCCTCGTTGGGATAATTTCATCTCGCTCCCAACCCTGCCCCCTCAACAAAACAAGAGTCTTTGTCAGGGAGGATTAGAGGTAGAGGGCAGGATGGCAGGTTCGTGATCCCATTTATCGGGGAAACTGGGACTTGGCAGGCCTGGCTCTATTCTAAGGCCTGACTCCTTATATAAGGAGTGCTAATATATGGACTCAGGCCAGCCAGGCACCCTGGTTCATGGCTTGGGAGCTGAGCTTCCAGGAAATGACCACATCATTCCTGGCTAATAACACTGGGTTCCTGACATCATCAGAGGCTTGAAACTCTGCACAGGCAAGACGGACAAGGTGCTACTTTCCAGCTGAGTGGTTGGCTGGAGGCTTCCTTTCTCCTAGCTCACACAGGAGAAGCAACATGATGGGGAAAAAAACAGAATAACAACAAGTATTGAATTTGGAGTCAGAAGAGCAGGGTTTCTGGTTCTGCCTTTGCCTTTTGACGTCTGTGTGACCTTGAGTAAACCCTATTCCCTTCTCAGATTCCTTTTCTATGAAATGAGGGCATTGGACTCCATGACCTCGGAGGTCCTTTCTGGCTCTGATAACTTAGGATTTCTATATTCACAGTCAGTTTAATTCAAAAGATCGAGATTCCCTGAGCACCTGCTCTGTGCAGGCAGAATTCTAGACAGGCTGAGGGGGAAATGAAGATGAGGATGACCAAACCCTGACTTTGTAGAGTTTACAGCCTCATAGTGGGGAATTAAGATGGCCCCAAATAATTGTGATGCAAGGAAGAATATGGCAGCACAGGGGCAAGAGTCACAGCCTGGGAATCAGGAGATCTAAGTTCTAGTCCTCACCTAGCCACGGACTTGCTTCAGGTCACTGGGACTCACTTTTCTTCTCTGTAAAATGGTACAATAAACTCTGGCCTGTCTGCTACCTAGGAGGTTTCTGAAGATAGAATGAGGAGCTGGCTGTAAATTGCTCTATAGATATCTAACCTCACCCTTGCTCTGCTGGGTTTGGTGGTCCTCTGAAGGACAGCTCTGTGATGCTGCATGTATGATGTGACTTCTGATTAGTGGAGAAGCTTCTGACGGGAGAGGGAGAGAAGGAGAGAGGGAGTAGTTGAGGGTTTTGAATGATGAATGGGAGGCCCCTGGATCTGTAGGCAAGTAGGGGAGGATCTTGTACCCCTACATATCCGTTCTACATGTTCCTGGCGCCTGAACCCCAGAGACTAGTAAAAGTGAACTTCTGTGATGAAATGATTTTTGCTCTGGTTGAACTCCTAGATCACAAAGCCTCTACTCTCAGGTGTTTTGTGTTATATGTGTGTGTGTGTGTGTGTGTGTGTGTGTGTGTGTGTGTGTATGCATGCATGTATGTGTGCATACATATGTATGTATATGTGTGTATATATACATGTACATACTCACACACATATGTATATATATATATATAGAGAGAGAGAGAGAGAGAGAGAGAGAGAGAGAGAGAGATCTTTATATATATGTTTTACTGCTTGCTTTGAAAATTATGTTTGCTCACTATCTGTGGTTGTCTTTTCTATACTAAGCATTTGGTGGGAGGGAAGCTAGCTGAGATCAAATAAAGTTACTTTCTAGGTCTGGGGCAGAACTATTCCCATCCTCCTTCTCCTCAGTAACCAGGGGGACACTTTTATATTGATATACTGAATCCCAACCAAAGAGTCATACCCCTAGAATGCAAACATCTGATGTGTAAGTATACATATTTTGGTTTTGTTTTTTAATATCTGAAAATAACATTTTCCAGGCACAACCAAGAGGACTGGGCTAAAGCTGGCCATGCCCTCCAGCCAAACTGTGGATGCAAGTTCCTTGCATCCGCTGGGTCACATGCCTGGAGAACCACAGAACATGGGCTATCGGAGTTGGAAGGGCCCTTAGAAAATGGATCGGAGAATATGAAAGCTGGAAGGGACCTTGGGTCATAGAATGTTTGAGCCAGAATGCCTCTTAGGACACAGAGTGTAGACTGTCAGAGGAGAGCCGGATGTTAGAACTTACTACCCTACTTCAGGGATTCAGTGATCTCATTCATGTGGACTATCTTTCTAATGGTGGAGAGCACAATCCATCCTTGCCTTCTTATCCTATATGACTCTTGTCCATGTGTTCCCATAATTCTGCCATAGGAAGGTCACCTCCTCCAATTTGCCAGAAGCTTTCTTACAGATCAGGAGTTCTTAACGTTTTTGGTGGCATGGAACTCTTTGACAATCCAGTGAAGCTTATGGACTTCTCAGAAAAATATTTTAAATGCATAAGATAAGATATGTAAGTTTCCAAAGGAAACCACTTATGCTGAAATTAGTTATCAAAATATATTTTTAAGACAAGTTGATGGACCCCAGGCTAAGATCTCCTGATCTCTGAACATTACACGTGGGTAACTGCATAGTCCTCAACCTGTCCATGTCTCCTTCCAAAAATGACTGGTCAACCTCCTTTTCTCGTCATACATCTCCTGGATAATAAATTTTAGGTAAAGGGACTTGCAAAGCTGAAATCACTGTGAAATCATTGTTGTGGTTATTTATTTCTTTAGACACTGTGTGGTAGTCTATGATTTGCAGCTACGTAGCAACTGACATTTTTTTAGTTGTGTCTGACTTTTCATGACCCCATTTGGGGTTTTCTTGGCAAAGATACTGGAATGGTTTGCCATTTCCTTCTCCAGCTGATTTTACACATGAGGAAAGTGTTAAGTGACTTTCCCAGAGTCACACAGCTAGTAAATGATTACCAGTTTTTAAAAGACGGGTTTTTGTTTTAAGAAGAAGCTTGGGATTCTCAAAAGTACTAAACAGTTTCCCAAACGCAAGCCAGCCTGCCCTCTCCTTAGAATTCCTTCATTCATTCAACAAGTATTAAGTACCCACTGTATTTTGTGAATAGTTCTTTCTACAACATTGGAGCTACCAGGGGTTACAGTTCCATTCTGTCACCAGCTCTTTGTCCATCTGTAACAGTGGCTGTCCAAGATCTATTAATACTGATGTACAAGTTTAACAGGACGACCAGGCAATTTCATTTCATGGTCCAGATCAATGGTGTCAAACTCATATAGAAAAGCATCCCCACAGGACTGCATGGTGACTCAGAAGACCACAAATGACCATTATCTGTATTGTATTATATTTTTATTTATTTTATTAAGCATTTCTCAATTACATTTTAATCTGGTTCAGGCCACACTTGGGAGTTTTGTTGGTGGGTAGTTTGATAACTCTGGCCCAGATAATAAGTATTCTTTATCTAATTAGATTTTCCTGTGTGAACTATTAGACCCACCCCTTTTGAGCAGCCTTGGATTTTATTTAGAAGAACCCATAGTATTCTGGAGCTCAGTACAATCAGGACAACATTATTCACAAACAAGAATATCTCTAGGAAATACTTCTTCCATTTGGACTCATATTGGGCAGTCTCCATGACACCAGCAAACACCCTTGATGAGATTTATCCCCATGTTTTATGCCTTGCTCTATACTGATAATCACAGGACCTGGTGACAGAGTTATCTTTGATGTTTCATCTACCAAGGAATCTTGATCTTAACATATTCACCAGTATTAGAGGAAAGTGTTTTATTCTATTGATTAAAGCAATTTTTAAAAAAATCAACAAATAAGAAATAACAGTGGGATTTTGTATTCTTTGAGCCTTTTCATCAATTATGTGAATGTGTGGTTCCTTACAGAAGATCTTTGACAGCCACTGTGGCTTGAGGGTGCTCACTTGGAATTTCTGTGACCAGGAAGGCTGAGGCTGGTGGACCTCTTCAGGGCTGGAGTGCTGAACTGCAGTGGCCTACACTGATCAGGTGTCTTCACTAAGTTCAAGGTAAATATGGTGAGGCCCCTAGGAAGGGGGGTGGGGCACCAGGTTGCCCAAGAAAGGGCAAATCAGCCCAGGCCAAAAACAGGACAGGTCAAAGCTCTCATGCTGATCAGTAGGGGGATCAGACTTATGGGTAACCCCTGCACTTCCATCCTCGGTGAAATGGGAAGGCCTGGTCTTTAAAAAATTGTATATCTTTGAGAAAGAATGTCTGTTTCTTTTTCATATTCTTCTTAAGAATTCCCTTATTTGTATATCATCTTCACAAAGGATTTTGTCGATATGAAGTAGCTATTATATATCCATATATGTAAATATATGTCATAAATTATTAATGTTCCCTCAGCCTCCTTTTTCCATCAATAATATTTTGTTGTTTAGTAATTTTAATGGTGTCCAACTCTTCATGACCCCATTTGGGGTTTTCTTAGCAAAGATACTGGAGTGGTTTGCCATTTCTTTCTGCAGCTCATTTTACAGATGAAGAAACTGAGGCCAACAGAGTTAAGTGACTTGCCCAGGGTCACACAGCTAGTAAGTGTCTGAGACTAGATTTGAACTTAGGAAGATGAGTCTTCCAGACTCCAGGCCCAGTATTCTGTGCACTATGACGCCACCTAGCTGCCCTAATCAATAATATTACCCATGAGCATAGGTTCCCCGCTTCCCCAGGAGTTTGGCATTCCTTCTCTCAGATAGTTTGAGAATCTGTCCACCAAATGCCTTCAAAATTAGTTGCTTCTAGCATGGATTTCTTCTACGTATGGTTCAGTTGTTCTTCTGTCTTTGTTGTTTCTAGAGTTGTCTTAGAGCTGGCTTCCAAGACAGGAAGATCTGGGTTCAAGTCTTGCCTCTGACACATACTCTCTGAGTCACACTGCGTAAGTCACTTAACCCCTCAATACTCTAGGCAGTTCCCTAAGACTATAAGTAACAGAGTTAGTGTAGGCCTACATAGGCAGAAGGAATTTCCTCACCTGGGAGTTCCCCTTACCAAAGAAATCCCAATTCCATTTCCTGTTTAGCACATTGGGAAATGAGATGTTAGAGCACAAAGGTGGTGATTCTACCATCATTGATGAAGATGAGAATTTGCTACAGAAATGCTGATGGGTCTGGTCCCACTTTGATCTGTTTATGTCTTTCTGGTTTCATCCTTTAATGCTTAAGAACCTCACACTAAGCTTTCTGAAAATTTTCCCCTTCCAATTCTTCTTGCAGTTTTCTGCTCAAAATGATACTGATTATAATCTTTGATCCTCCTCCTTCATAAGGTTAGAAATAGGAATTTAAACCTGAATCAGTGTTGATCTGGGCTGGCAAGTCATTTTACTTGACGACAATCAAGCACGTAATCAATCAGTGTTTAATAAGCCCATACTATGTACCCAGGCACCGTGCTAAGCACTGGGGATACAAACAGAGGCAAAAGACAGTGCCTGCCTCAAGGAGCTTACAGTCTACTGAGCAAGACCAAATGTTTGCTGACTGAGGCATTTTTAGGCTCTTGGGGTCTCTTTGTTGAGGCATTTACTTTCTATGCATCTACCTTCTGTAGGAAATACTTATAGGCCATGCTGATCTCTCGCCTTGCTCCATTTTACTTTTATCTTGTTAATAGTTTGAACGGATCAGGTTTCAGTTTCATACCTCTTCTTCTCATTTTTATCCTCCCTTCTGATTCAGTATTGATTGTAATCTTTCTTTAACAAGTCGGTGGTAGAGTGTAAGTTCCCTGAGGACAGAAGCCATCTTTCTTTTTGCTGCCATTTGGATTCCCAGAGCTTAGCACGTTGATTGACTGCCTGAATCTGAACATATTCAGACAGCTGATTTATAAATGATTCTCACAACGGTGATCAGTCATTTCTTATCTGTTAAGGCAGAGCCCAATTCCCCTTTTTTCTTTTTTTCATCTGATGCTTATCCTGTCCAGAACTTTTCCATTGTCTTCTGGAAGAAAATATTCATAAGATATGTGTGTGAGGCTTCAGAGGAGGCTACAGACCTTTGACCCGTTTCGTTTCTAAATCATGAGCCTTGATTTCTACCCTCAGTTTTCGTTTTCCTCCGCAATGTCCATCTTTGAATTGAAGTTACCAAATATTAAGATATGCATACATAGACAAAATCATCTCAGTTTCTGATGGTGATCTCTATGAGAGCGTCAAGGACCTCGGAGGCAAGACCATCCCCTTCTGAGTCTTAAGGAGCTGTGGCCGTAGCACCGGCAGTTATTTCCAGACCCCATCTCCACAGAGTGGCTTCCCGGGATGTTCGGTGAGGGCCCTGGGCTGGAAGTAGTGCTATGCCCAGGGCTGCCAGATTCAGGGTCCTGGGCTGTCCCCATCAGGACCTAAGGGGAAATGGTGGTAACGGTGATGGCGGCGGTTTGTCTTGGCTGATCCATGCTCCTCCCCTTTGTTTCTCCTCCAGGGTGCCTTGCTGCTTCAGTGAGGCTAGTTTGCCTCTCTGTGTATGTATGTATGAAAATATAGATAGATACACTCTGTATGTATGAAACTATAGATAGATAGAGCTAGATGGATAGAGATAGAGAGATAGACATAGATTGATATAGGTAGATAGGTATAGATAGATTGATAGGTAGATAGATGAATAGACAGACAGACAGATAGATAGATAGATGAATGGATGAATGGATGGACAGAGAGACAGACGTAGACAGATAGACAGACATGTATGTTGACTTAGTTTGGAGGAATTTACCAAATTCTTTGCAGAATTTCTCTGTCTCCTCATTCTGTACAACAGATGTTCATAGAATATCAGATTTAGAACTGGCAGGGACCTGAGAAATCATCTAGTGAAGTCCAACTCTCTAGATGAGAAAACTGAAGCAAACAGAGGTAAAGTGACTTGCCCAGCATCATACAGCTAGTAAGGGTTAGTGGCAGGACTTGAACTCAGCTCCTCCTGCACTCCATCTACTAAGTCATATTACCTCCAGCTGCCTAAATGATCTCTGCAATAATATTTCTGTTTGTGCTTATCATGAGCATGGCCAGACGAGATGACCAAGTGTCCTATGAAATGCTATTCCCTTATTACCTTTGGCTGCATGATGAAACCTATTCACTGGTTTGTAGATTGAAGGCTGAAAGGAACTTTAGAAGTCATTGAGTCCTGCTTCTTCCATTTTACAAATGAGGAAACCGAGACCCAGAGAGGATAAGTAACATAGGTCACTTAGGCAGTAAGTGGCAGGGTCGGGATTTGAACCCAGGTCCTTTGACTCCCAAACCTGTATAACTTTCACTCTACTACACTGGGACCTTAGTACCAACTCCTTTATTTGTGTCTTCAGGGAGAACCCATGAGCTATCCTTCCTTTTCATTGCAGCTCCTCCATATTTACAGCTAGAATGTCCCTATGGTTCAGCTCCTTCAGGAGCATTGATTCAGTGATCACAGGACAAGAATCTTACTTTTCCAGTGTCAACACTTATATTACTGTTTATAGTCAGTCTAGAAAGTGTGTGATTCCTTCCCCTGAGCCCTCTTCTGCCACCCCAGAGTGGGGTATCCAGGCCTGGGGCCATTTAAAAATTTTCCCTTGTTTCATGAATTCTTCTCCTAGGGGGTAGCCTCTCTGTACTGGGCTCGGCTGGGCCTTAGACAGGAAACTTGATCCGTTCAGGAAGACTGTGCCTGGCACCTTCCTGTTAGTATCACCTGCTGGAGTCTGTGGTCTGCTACCATCACCTGCCATCACTTCTATGCCATAATGAGGCTCCAGAGTGGTCCTTTGGTGATGGAACCTTAGCACCTAGAATGTCAGAGCTGGGGGACCTAAGATGTCAGAACTGGAAGTAATCTTAGGAGCTAGAATGTCAGGGCTGGGAGACACCTTAGGATCTAGAATGTAAGAGCTAGAAGGGACCTTAGGACCTAGAATATCAGGGCTGGTAGATACCTTAAGATGTAGAATGTAAGAGCTAGAAGGGACCTTAGGACCTAGAATATCAGGGCTGGTAGATACCTTAGGATCTAGAATGTCAGAGCTGGAAGGGACCTTAGGACCTAGAATGTCAGAACTGGAAGGGATCTTAGGACCTAGAATGTCAGAGCTGGAAGGGACCTTAGGACCTAGAATATCAGGGCTGGAAGATGCCTTAGGACCTAGAACAGGGGTGAGGAATCTGTGGCCTCCAAGCCACATGTTGCCCTCTAGGTCCTCAAGTGTGGGCTTTTGACTGAATCTAAACTTCACAGAACAAATCCCCTTAATAAAAGGATTTGTTCTATAAAAGTTGGACTCAGTCAAAAGGCCGCACCCAAGGACCTAGAAGGCCACATGTGGCCTGGAGGCCACAGGCTCCCCACCCCTGACCTAGAATGTCAGGGCTAGAAGGGTTCTTAGAACTCAGAACATAGTGTCAGAGCTTTAGAACGTAGAACTGAGAGAGATCTTAGAACATAGAATGGTAGAGACCGTATAAGGCAAAGATTCTTATCCTGTCCGTGAATTTTTACTTTTTTTTTTTTTTTTTGGCGAGGCAGTTGGGGTTAAGTGACCTGCCCAGGATCACACAGCTAGTAAGTGTCAAGTGTCTGAGGCCAAATTTGAACTCAGGTCTTCCTGACTCCAAGGCTGGAGCTCTATCCACTGCACCACCTGGCTGCCCCCCTGTCTGTGAATTTTTAAAAAAATATTTAAATTATTTCAATATGATTAGTTTCCTTTGTACTCCCAAATATTTTATTTTATGCCTTTAAAAACATTCTGAGGAGTTCAAGCCAAAGGGGTCCATGACACTTTGATGTAAGATTACCCCTAATTTTTTTTTTTCAAGTCAATTGGGGTTAAGTGACTTGCCCAAGATCACATAGATAATAAGTGTATGATGCCAGATTTGAATTCTGGTCCTCCTGACTCCAGGGCCAGTGTTCTACCTACTGCACCACCTAGCTGCCCCATAACCTTTCATCTTAAGATAGGGAAACTGAATTCCAGGTGAGGAAGGGGCTTGTCCCAGATCACCCCACCAGCCAGGCCCCTGCTGCCGCTTTCCCTGGGGAAGGAAGCCCCGATGTGCTGTCTCTCAGCCTAGGACCTGCCCTATTGCCTGTAAGGATAAGTTTGGACTCGGTTCCCCAAAGACCTCTGAGCCTCTGCAGTTTGCCTGAAGCCCAGTGTTCTCTGACCCCTCTGGAGCTCGCTGGTCCTGTCACACCTCATGGTGTTTCTATGAATGGGACTGACCCATGCCAAGAACACCAATCCCCTCCCAACTTCCTGTGTTATGCAATGTCAACAGAGCCGCTGTGGGCTGAAGAGGTGGCTGGGCCCCAGGGTGGCCCTGCCGAGTCTGGTTTCTAAAGGGCTTTGTTCCTCAGGGGCTTCTATCTCTCCATAAACCTGGCCTGACCCTGCCTCTCCTCACACCACCCTCTGCCTGCCTCCTAAATCAATATCTTCTCCTGGGGCTCCACCCAGGCCTTGTGTTTACCCACAGCTTCCTCCCCACCAGCTCTAGTGCCTAGGAGGGTCCTTCATGTCCAATGCAGCCTCCTGGGCCTTCTCTCTCGTTCTTTTCAGGGATCTCTGGCCCGGCTGGGCTGGCAGGGCAGGACAGAGGAGTCCATGGTTCTGCCTGTGGTCTCCCCACCTAAGCCAACCTCAAGAGAGGCTCAGGAGCAGTCTTCCTCCTCTCTGCATTGTTGTAACCATGCTCAGCAAGGCAGGGCAGGTAAACTGTGGAAGGCAGCAGTGTCTGCCAATAGTCCTGTTGGAGGCTCTCCTCCACACTGGGACTGCCTATGGGAGAGTGTGGTAGTGAAGAGAGAGAGTGTTGGATCAGAGTCAGGAAGACCTGGGTTGGAATCTGACCCCATTAGCTATGTGCCCCCAGGGAAGTCACTAAAGTATTCAATTTCCTCATCTCTTCAATGGGTTTGATAATGACTACAGTCCTTTGTTGGGCTATTGATTTGCTTAGGCATAGAGGTGATCTAATGGATGGAGAGCTGGGCCCAGAGTCAGGAAGACCTGAATTCAAATCTAATCTGACATTTACTAGCTGTGTGACCCTGGGTAAGTCATTTAGCCTCTCTGTACCTCAGTTTCTTAAACTGTAAAATGGGCATAATAAAGCACCTACCTCCCAGGGTTGTTGTGAGGATCAAATGAGATAATATTTGTAAACCATTTGGCACACAGTAGGTGTTCATCAAATGCTTGTTCTCTTTTGCCCCCATCTCTTTGTATGCTTTAAAATACTATATAAATGTTAGTTATTAGTTTACACAGGAAAGCAAGGAGAAGCGTTGATGTTATAAAGCAGCCTATTCATATTGCTGTGGTATAATGAAAAGACCACTGGCATTGTAGTCAGGGGAGACCCGGGTTCAAATCCCATTCTGATTCACCTACTACCAAGGCTATTCTGGGCAGGTCACTGAAGCAATCTGGGTTTCGGCATTTGTAAGGTGGAGGTTATAAGACTTATGCTCCCTCCTTCACAGGGGTGTTGTGAAAAATCTTTAGGACTAAGGCTCTTGCCTCCAGAAAGCAGGGTGGATTTGGGAGTGACCTGCCAAGTGTTTGTCTTTCTGCTGTAGCCAAGTAATTACAATGTATGATTGTCAGGGCCCTCCACTGGGGTTCATAGAGGAGTTAGACGAGCCAGTCCGTGCTGAAAGCTACAGTCTCTTTTATTTTTGCATATTTAAGAGAAAGCTCCATAGCTGAACTGGAACCCCCCATGGGAGTATGGAGGGAGAGATGGGGGCAGCAAGACAGGGTCCTCAGTCACCTGTCAGCCAAGCTCTCAATGGGGTTGGGATTCACACCTCCGAAGAAGGATGGGGAAGGGCAGTGACATTGCCATAGAGCCCTGGCAAAAGTGTTCTTCAGGCCATAGAAGGAGGAGACATCTGGGACAGTCCCAGGAGAGGCTGTTCCTAGGGCTTGTATAGGAAGCCATGCTTCAATGCAGCTGGAGAAGTTCTAGAGTCAGAGGCATTCAGGTGTTATAGAAAGAGAGATGGAGAACCCACTCAGGCAGCCTGGTGGGGATCCCTCCAGGCTCTGGCCTGATCCATCTTCTCTTCTCCCTTTATAATATTTCACTTGGTGATCTCATCCACTCCTATGTTTTGATTATCATTTCTAAGATTCTCAGATCTTCATATCCAACCCTAACCTCCAGTCTTACATTTCCAGCTATCTCATACATCTTAAACTGAATGTCCAGTAGACCTCAAACTCAATTTGCCCCAAACTGAATGCATTATCCTTCCCTCCAAACCCTCCTCTCTTCCAAGCTTCCCTATTACTGTTGAGGGCACCACCATCCTCCTCGTCACCCAGGCTCACAATCTAGGTATCATCCTCAACTCCTCACTCTCTCTCCTCTCCTCTATCCAATTTGTTGCCAAATCCTATTGATTTTACCTTTGCTACATTTCTAAAAGATGGCCCCTTCAATGCTCTGACACTGCCACCATCCTGGTGCAGGCCGCCATCAACCTCACACCTAGGTTATTGCTCTCCCTGCCTCAAGGCTCTCCCGACACCAGTCTGTCTTCTACCTAACTATTAAAGTGATCTGCCTAAAGCACAAGTCTGCCCATGTCATCCCCTATTCAATCAACTCCCGTGGCTCAAATCAAATACAAAATTCTTTGCCTGGTGTTCTAAGTGGTTGGCAAAATTCTCTCACACCATTTTGTGTAGACAAGATGGAGAGATGGTGTGTTCAGTACTGGTGGAATGGCTGGATCCAGAGATCAGGAAATAAATTTCCTGATGGTCTAGAGCCACAAAAATGGTGGCTGGCTTCTCTTGCCCTGGGGATTCTTTACCAGGTGTGTGTTAGACTTGGTGGATCCTGAGGCCCTTTCTAATGTGAAGATTCCCTTGCTGTTTTTATTTAATCCTAACTACCGACATTTCTGAATCCTCCTAAATAGATCATTGTGTGGCCCTCATCTTTCCACCCCTGTCCATGAGGATAATAGGAGTGACTTTGTCAGATGCTTTGAAATTGAGGTATATGTGCTATTTCTTTCTTTTTTCTTTTTTTAATTAATTAATTTTTAACTTTCAACAATCACTTTCATAAGCTTATATGTGCTATTTCTACCCCATTCTAGTAATCCTGTTAAAAATAGAAAATGGGTTTAATCTGTCATTATTTGTTCTTAATAACGCATGTTGGCTCTTTAAGGTATTCTAGGATCTTGCTAGGAATCAAAGTGTAGCAGGGGCTAGCCTCCATATTTGTCGTGTGACTTATGGGTCTGTAGTTAGAAGAGTCTACTTTCTTCCTCAAACAAACAACCTGGACATTTCCCTGTCTTTAGTCCTTTTGATTGCTTCCTTTTCCTCTCCACCTCCACCTCCAACCCACCCCAAACCAGGTACTTCTTAAGAGGAGAGGTTGAATAATTGTGGTAGTGGTAAGTTAGAGATGTTCACAGTCCCCAATGGCTCCTGGTTACTTGCATTCTTTTGTCCTGGGATTAATTCAATTTTTTCAAATTCCAGAAAGAGGTGAGCAGAGGGTTGGGGAGAGGGGATGAGATGAGATAATATGAGTCAGAGTACCTGGATTCAGACCCTAGTTGGGCCATTTGCTACCTGGTAGACCATTTCTTCGCACTGGCCTTCAGATTTTGCATCAGTAAAATGAGGAATTTGAAGTCCCCTTCCAGCTCTAAATCCTATTGTCCCGTGATGTAAAAAAGAAGATAGCTTATTTATGCCTCTGTTTTTTTATCTAAAAGACGAGGATAACATTACCTTAATTACCTCATAGGATGGTTGTCAGTAAAAAAAAAAAACTTTGTAAACTTTAAAATACCATGGAAGAAAGTGTTACCACTACATTTTGACTCAGCCAATCACATATTTTATAATTAATTTTTCTCTACTAACAAAAAATTTCCTCCATCCTACCCACTCTTACCATTAAAAAGAAAAAAGAAAACCTGTGTAACAAATATGTGTAATCAAGCATAATAAATTCTCACTGGCCACGTCCAAAAAAAAATCTATCTCCTTCTATACTCTGAAACTATCACCTCTCTTTCAAGCAATGGGTGCCATGTTTCATCATGATGAGATGGAATCATGGTTGGTCATTGCATTGATCAGAGTTCTTATGGCTTTTAAAGTTTGTTTTTATAGTGTTGTTATTGTATAAATCGTTTTCCTGGTTCTGTTCATGTCATCATATCAGTTCATACAAGTCTTCCCAGGTGTCTCTGAAAGTTTTCCCTTCATCATTTCTTATGGCACCATAGTATTCCATTATATTCATATGCCATAATTTGTTCAGTCATTTTCCAATTGATGTTCTCTGCCGTCCCTTCCCCCTTAGTTTCTAGCTCTTTGTTACTACAAGAAGAACAGCTGTGAATATTTTTGTACATATGGGTCCTTTTCACCTTTGTCTGATTTCTTTAGGATATAAGCCTAGTAGAGGTATCTCTAGGATAAGGAGTATGAATAGTTTAGTAACATTGGAGTCATAGTTCAAAATTGCCTGGTTTCCTGCAGCCCCTTTATCATTGTTATTACTTTAAACCTATTATTTAATAAACTATTACTTTAAATAAATTTAAAAATTGTTGCTATTATTTTAGACATGTGGAAGTGGTACAGCATCCCCTCTGGGCTTACTTCCCCAGATTGGCACTTGTCCTCACAAGTTGGGATCCTCAGAAGGCTGCTAACTACTAGTAGTCTTAGAGTTCTAGGAGATTCTAGTACTGCAGCCCCCGAGTCTCCACCAGTGTACTCCCCATGAACTATCAACCATTTGACTTCTTGTTAGCTTTTAGAAAGGTATTTACTGAGAAGATACTTTGCAAACAGTTGATACAAAACATGCCCAAACCGGGGCTGTGTTCCTTGTGTACACACAAAGTCCCTGGGGAGAGTGGACTCAAAATAAATCTTAGTGAGGTCACACATAAAGAATACGTGTGGCAAAAGGATGCTTCCCACTCTTGGCTCTGGAAGTCTTTTTCTCCCCTCATGGAATTCTCATGAAATTCTCTCTAGGTGGAGTTCTCTTCTAGGGTCTGAACAGTAGCACCTTTCTCATGTTCATAAACCGTACTTCCCTCCACTATGGAAGATACTGCTCCCTGAAGCTGTGCCCATTACTGGCTATTTGTCTTTCTGCATCTGTCAGTAGGTCCTTCCACTTTCGGAGAACCTGACAGCTCCAGTAGCCACGGCTACCATGTCTGGTGGCCACTGCTACGGCCTCCCTTCGGTTCTGACCTCCCATAGGAACTCTGAGTCTCCCAAACTTGCCAGATTGCCTAGATGCTTACCTCCATGAGGGCTTACTTGACTAATCAAGAAAAAACAAGAACCAAAAAGGAGAGGTAGCCATGCGCCCATCTGCCACGGCTGGGTGGGAGACAAGGCTTCTTTCCTTCTCCTCTCTGTCTCTGGGGACCACTTCTAAGTAGTTCTGCCTTCTTACAATCACAAAGGGAAAAAAGAATAATGAAATAGGGGAGGGATTTTGCCTTTTCTTTTATATATTCATTTCAGTCTGGCTCAGCCCCTCCAAGTCATCAGCCCTTTCCCCTCCAAAGCCAATCAGAAGACTGCATCACCATACTCTCTAAGTCATTCAGTCATGCTGGGCTGAAAACCAGCTCCCCCATGTTTCCACATGGTCCCTTGGACTGAAACTACGGGGGATGGGGGATATCTGTGCAGGTTTTGAGCACTGGCTCCTGTAGGGAAGTCTATTGATGCTAGCAAGTTTGTTAACGCTACTACTGATGCAAACCTACATTAGTAGTAATAGTGATAACCAAAAAATATATTGATTTGCTGAACTGATTGAATTGAGTTGAATTGGAGTGTCTGACATAGTAAAAAGAGCCCAGGATTGAGAATCAGGAGAGCCAGGCCTGAGTTCTGTCTCGGCCACAAGCCCACCATGTAACCCTGGACAGTCGGTCCTTTCCCTCATCCGTCTTTTCTGTACAAGGAAGTAGTGGGAGACTAGTCTCTTAATCCTTTCCTGGTCTGGTGTTGGGCAATTTGAAAATTGGAGGTGGACTTGAGAGGAGCTTTTTCTTTCTTTCTTTCTTTCTTTCTTTCTTTCTTTCTTTCTTTCTTTCTTTCTTTCTTTCTTTCTTTCTTTCTTTCTTTCTTTCTTTCGCTTTTTGATGAAGCAATCAGGGTTAAGTGACTTGCCCAGGGTCACACAGGTGGTATCAAGTGTCTGAGGTCGGATTTGAACTCAGGTCCTCCTGACTTCAAGGCCCGAGCCACCTAGCTGCCCCTAGAGCTCTTTCTTTCTGAAAGAAGAGAGGCCAGTCTGCTTTTCTTGGCCTCATCTCTAGAGTGTTGGTACTCTGATGGGAAACCCAGCACCTTCCCTCCATCTCTACCCATTCCTTCTGTGGCATCAGGATCTAGAATTGGTTCAGAGTTATCTCCCTGGGTGCAGGGTGGGAATAAGGCTGTTTAGGAGCAGGAAAGCATATAGGTAAGTACTCAGACACTTACTAGCTGTGTGACCCTGGGCAAGTCACTTAATCCTGTTGGCCTCAGTGTCCTTATCTGTAAAATGAGCTGGAGAAGGAAATGGCAAACCACTCCAGTATCTTTGCCAAGAAACCCCACAAATGGGGTCACTGAGGAGTAGGACATAATTGAAAAATGACTAAAAAAACCCAAAAGAATCTGGAAGAGGGTTGTAGAATAATAATGTGACATTTACACTGTGCTCTTGAGTTTGCCTCATTTGAACAGGAAACAACCCTGTAAGACAAGTACTGTGGGTATTATTATCCCCATTTTATGGGATGAGGAATCTGAGTCTTCAGAGACATTAAATCATTTACCCCCAGTCCTGCAGCTAGTTAAATGGTAGAGGCAAGATTCAAATCCAGATTTTCTTTTCCCCCATGTCCAGCACACTAAGTTGTTTCTGAAGTAAAGAGAGTCAGGCTGTAAACTGTTTAAAGATTCTTTTATTGTCTAAACAGAGGCTTGGAGACTATTAAAGGAGGGGAGGTTATAGCTCCTGTTTGTTTTATGTAAGATATTCTGTCCTCCTCGAAGGCCTTAGGGCCAAGGAGTACGTTACATTTCACAAGTCTTGCTTCTTTTTTTTTTCTAGGAAATTAAAAAAAAAGTTTTATTGATGTCTTCTGTTTTTAATACCACAATCATTTCCCAGTATAGCCTCCTCCATTAAATCCAAGGTTAAGTAAAACTCAGTGGAGCAAAGCGGCTGGATCTGACAATGTATGCAACATTCTGTATTCAAAGGCCATTTATCTCTCTCTACCGTAAGGAGAGAAATGTGATTTAGAACAGCAAATCCAATATGGCTGAGTCCAACTACATTTTGGTGTTGTTTTTTATTTATGTTTTCTTAGTCATCGTGTATGTTTTTTCTTGGTTCTTTCTACACTCTGCATCAGCTCATATAGATCATCCTATGTTTCTCTGAATTCCTCGTCTTTGCCATTTCTCATGGGGCAATAATATCCCATTACATTCACATACTACAATGTATTCAGCCGTTGCCCGATTGATAGGCACCCATTTACTTGCTACCACAGAGAGTGATTCAAAGAACCTTTTCTTTACTCACAGAGCCACCATCTGAACTCAGGCCCTCATTCCCTCTCATCTAGACAATCACAATAGCCTCCCAGTTTGGTTTCACAACCTCAAGTCTCTCCCCATTCCAGTCCATCCTCAGCACAGCTGCCAAAGTGATTTTCCTCAAATGCAGATTTGACTATATCACTTTCCTACTCAAAAAACTATAGTGGTTCTCTATTGGCACTGGGATAAAACTTAAATTCTTTTGTTTGGCTTTTATAGACCTTCACAGTCTGTCCCCAATCTCTCTTTCCAGCCTCATTATGTAACACCCCTCTTCCTAAACTGTATGGTCTGGCCAAAATGGCCTTTTCTCTGTTCCTTCAACATGGCCCAAGTGAAAAATAGTCCTTTCTCTGTTCCTTCAACATGACCCAAGTAGAAAAGATATATTTTATTCCCCAAACAGGAAGGGGGAATGCAATGATCAGAAGGAGTACTCTGGGCACCTATTTTAAGAAGGGGATTGGGGCAGCTGGGTGGCACAGTGAATAGAGCTCTGGCCTTGGAGTCAGAAGGACCTGAGTTCAAATCCAGCCTCAGACACTTAACACTTACTAGCTGTGTGACCTTGGGCAACTTACTTAACCCTGATTGCCTCACCAAAAAAGCAAAAAAAAAAAAAGAGATTGACAAGGGTGGTGAAGGACCTTGAGTTCTGGCTGTACAAGAAGCAGAGGAGACTTAATGACTATCTTCAAGTATTTGAAAGACTACTTCGTGGAAGAGAGAATGGCCTAGTTCTTCTTGGCCCCAGAGGGCAGAAGTGAGGGCAAATGGGTGGAAGCAAAGAGACAGATTTAAGTTAGTTGTTGGGGGAAAAGCTCTGAACAATTAGAGCTATTTGGTAATGGAACGGGCTGCTTCTAGAACTAGCTGATTTCCTCCTCACTAGAGATCTTTGAGCAGTCTGGGTGACCACTTATTCAGTGTGTAGTAGGGAAGATTCTTTTGCGGGGAGGAGCTGGAGAAGCCAGACACTGAGATCCCTGCCAGCTCGGAAATTCTGTGATTCTGTTAAGCATTTTCTGTGTGTGATGGCCCCAGCTGAATCATCCAGTATTTGAGGTTTGGGCTTTTTTCCTCCCCTTGATGTAATTAGCCCTTAGGCTTAGGAACAGTGAATTGTTCATGTCAAGCAGAGAATAGCTTCACAGAATGCAGAGCCGATGAGCTGCCAGGCTGGGGAGGAGTCAAGACCAAGTTGGTTCATGAAAAGGCAAAAGAAGGTAGAAAAATAGCAACACATATCGACCTCTCTTGCTCAACCCGAGGCTGACAATATGTCAACATGTGGGAGGCCCATCTCTAACAGGCCTTAACACAGGGAAATAGTTCGTTTACAATGTAGAGCCTGACATGTCTGCACACATCTTTCTGACTTCTCTCTGAATAAGATATTGTCCCAAGAGGGAAGGGCTCACTCTCAGTTCAAGATTTAGTTTCCATTTTTATGGTCGGTCATGAGTGAAGTCCAAGGAAGAGTCTTTAAATCAGCCTCAGAAGGAGTACTGGGCAGTGGTCAGAGTAGGAGGCAGAAGACCTGGAATGGAGTTTTGGCTCTGCTATGAGATTTTAAACAAGGTCTAGGCTGCAGTTTCCCCATTACACAAGAGGGCTGGACTACATAACCTCTGACATCCCCTCTGGCTCAAGCTACAGAATCACAGAATTTCAGGGTTCAAAAGGACACTAGATACCATCCACTCCAACCCATCTCTGAACCTTTCTACCACATGAAAAATGAGCAATTATCCACCCTTTGGTTGAAGGCTCACAATGGGGGGAAGTGGGAAGCCTCCACCAATTCTGAAAGCAATCCATTCCACTTTGGGGTGCTCTAATTGTTAGGAAGTTTTCCTTATATCAAGTTATATTCATCTCTACAATGCCAATCCGTTGTTCCTAGTTTTGCCCTGTAATCCTCCTTCCACACAGCTGTCTTTCAAATACTTGAAGTCAGACACCATGATTGAATCCCTCACCCTCCTGGCCTTTTTTCCAGGATGAACATTACCAACTCCTTCAACCAACATTTATCATGAGCTTGAAGATCTTGACTATCTGATAACTTCTCACATTTTCTTTCATATTTCTGTGGGTCTGTGACTTCCTCCACTTGGATACTTCTTCTACCACTTCCTCCTTGAAGGGGTGTGATAGTAAATGATTAACAACCAGCTCTCCAGGGGAAAAATATGTATGCAAGACGTACTTTTAAGTTCAACCTGCATTATTGCATTTTCTTTATCACTTCCTTCAGTTTAGACAATAAACAAAAACAACAAGACAAGCCCTGATTTGTAGGGCTTACCCTGGAAAGTTTGTTCTCATGAACCAGTTGGAGCTGGTTCCAACACCCTCCTGCCTCCATGTGTTCTTTTCCTGTGTGTTTCCTGTCCGAGGCTTTCCATTAGACCTCCAAAGGAGATCCATCCAGTGCAGTACAGACCTCCCTCTGGTTTTTTCCCTTATTTTGCAGATAGCAGTTCAACATGTTGACCAGCTATCTGTTAAGTCTATCCATCTTGGTATGTGATTGGAACGCCTCCTTTTCTGGTCATATATCTCCTTGGCGACACCTTTTATGCCACTGCTTCCATGCAAGACATCATTGGCCAATAGCTTCCTTACTTCTCCCCCCCCCCCCCCGCCCCATTCATCTTTTTATTGGCCTTTAGATCATCCAATTGAAATCTTGGTTCTTTAGAGATTGGGCTATTCCATGATTCAAAGCAATATGGCGCTACTGAGGAAATGCTATTGTTATAAAAAAAATGGGCCTTAAATACTTTTAAAATTTTATGCTGGGCACTTCATTTGGCAAGGAGGGCTGGGGGCTAGGGAGGAACACCAGCCTATTCTGGCTTTGTCTCTGTTGGATCAGCAAAAGTTGGTTCCCCTGGTTTTCCCAATAATAGCCCTTTATTTGTGCATACACTCAAGAATGGAGACTAAAAGCATCCTTAGGTGGAGCTGAAGAAGAGGAGAGAATGCAGCCTCAGTCTCTTTTACCAAATGCCACGTGAAAGAAGCTGTCTCAACTCAGCCTGTCATTTGAAGGGCCTTCATGATATTACTGCTAAAGCCCTTGCTCTTATGCATCAACCAAACTGGATTGTGCAGGGCTCCCCTAATATACCCTGAGGCTTTTCCCTCTCTTTGTCTTCACTTAGACCATTTCCTCTGGTTGAAATGCCCTACCCCTATGGC
Source organism: Phascolarctos cinereus (assembly GCF_003287225.1). Lineage (NCBI taxonomy): Eukaryota > Metazoa > Chordata > Mammalia > Diprotodontia > Phascolarctidae > Phascolarctos > Phascolarctos cinereus. The sequence continues at coordinate 83,945,557 of NW_027555847.1, read as the reverse complement.
TCTGCCCGTCAAAAGTCTGCCTGTCCTTCAAGGCTGAGATCAAATACCACCTCCTCTAGGAAGCCTCCCCTGGAGAGGCAATTTGGTGCAGTGAAAAGAGCACTGGAATTGGCATCAGGAGGGCCCCAGCTTTGCAACCAGCCTCTGATGCTTTCTAGGAATATGATCATGGGTAAGTCCCTTAGCCCCTCTGAGCCTCAGTTTTCTTTTCTGTAAAATGCAAATAACTTTCGCTCTATCATCTAATATACCTCACTGGCTGTTGTGTGGATCAAATAAGATGTGATAGGTGGTTCCTCACAATGCAATGATAGGAGAGGCAAGCCCCCTTAATTTCAGGCTCTGCTCTCCTTGGCTCACATGCCTTTATTTTACTGGAAAATCCCCATTTCCTCTTGGGCTTTATATGTTCTCAGGTCACCTCAGCCTCAAATTTTTGGTTAAATAATTTAATTAAATTAGTAAATGCAAGATAAAGACCAAGAAGCATTCGATACATGTACTATAGGATGCAACAGCCCAGTCATTGCAAGCTTTTCTAGGCTAGAGTCTATTTTTCATTCTTTTCAGTCTCTCAAGCTGCGACTTCGATGTTCAGCATCTTATAATAAGCATCCCTATGTCCCAGGAAAGTGAGAGCAGGAGGAAGGTGGCCAAGTCACAACAGGATGTCCACACCAGAGTCAGGGAGCCCTGCGGAAACTTCCACTGATTCTCTTGGTTGCGGCTCCTCCCTGGCTCTGTGGTCCCCTGGCTCTTGGACCCCCATAAACTTCATGATCTGGCATATGGACCTATCTATTCCTGCCACACTAGCACTGAAAAGAGGTGCTGCTCCAATACTAACAAAGCAAAACTAAACGCCTCCCTCCCCGGCCCCCCCACACCACCTGACTGTCACATAGCTAATGTCATTTTTAGAGGATGGGCTCAGTACCGCTCCCCTCCCCTTCCTCTCCCCATTTCTTTCTTTTCCATCCCACTCAAACTCCCCTTGCTGCCTTCAAACCGACTGGGGACATGTTGGCACTGACGCTCACTGGAAAGTGTCCCGGCATTGGCAGTTCCTATAAAAACACCACATCCCAACAGACATCGTCCTTGTAGAGATAATGTATGTACAGCGCTTTGCATGACTTAAAAAAGCTACATGGTTGTCAACTATTATATTTGTCTCTATTTGAAGTGATAGCTTCAATCTCTGAACCCTCACAACACTTTGTGACTCTAAGATCTTTTTTATGTTGTCTATGGAATCTTAGTTCTCTGTCTCTCTTTCTCTCCTTTCCTGCCTCTCCCCCTCCCTTTCCTTCTCCCTCTTCCTCCTTCCCTCTTCCTTTCTCCCTCTCTGTTTTTCTCCCTCTTTCTCTCTTTCTCCTTTCCTGTCTCTCTTTCTCACTCTATCTCTCCCTTCCTCTCTCTCTTTCTCCCTCTCTCCCTCTCTTCCTCTCTCTCTTTCTCCTTCTCTCTGTCTCTGTCTCTCTCCATGTCTTTCCACGAATCTGTCATTTCCTAGACGCTTTCAAGGAGAAGCACCTTGCCTTGAGGGGCCCAAGCCCTTTTGAAATACAGAGCAGCCAAAGAGTTAAGTACAGCTCACAGGCATTTTCTCCGGTCCTTAAACCATGTCCTCTTGCTCACCAGGAGCAGTGTCTCTGTCCTAGGCCCCATTCTAACTTAGGGTTGGAAAGTTGCCTTTATTATCTATCAGTTCCCAGTTGACAACCAGCACCTTCAAAATAATCTTGAGACTGTATTTAAGCACACCATGAAGGCTGGCAAAGTCAAAAGCCCGAAGGTTTTTCTCAGCCTTCTATTTGGCCTCTATCCACTTCTCTTCGTTCATACAACCACCGCCTGAGTTTGGGTCCTTATCCCACGCTGCCTGAACTATAGCATTAGCCTCCTGCAACCAGTCTGTCCCCTTTCCAATCCATCCTCCAGAGCCACCCCACTGAGAGCCCTGAAACACGGATCCAGCTCCTCACTCAGGATGCACCAGGGGCTCCCTCCTCTAGGGTAGGATACAGACTTTGCTTGGTCCTTAAAGCCCTCTCAGTCTGGCTCCAGCCTAATTTTCCAGTCTTATTACTCATTACTACCCTTTACACATGCTACATTTCAGCCAAATTGGCTTGCTCATTGTTTCCTGTCCAGGATGCTCCATCCCCCATCTCAGTGCCCCGGTACACTGTGTCCCATTCCTGGAATACCCTCCTTCCTCCCCTCTACCTTGTAGAATCCCTCACTTCCTTTAAAATTCAGTTCAGGTACCCTCCCCTACAGAGAATCTATCCTGGTCCCCCTACTTGCTAGAGTCCTCCTCCTTGAAAATATTTTAAATATATTTTATATTTAATTTTCTGTGTGTATCATTTCCCACCCCCATCCCTCCAACCCAACAGAATGTAAGCTCCTTGAGGGTAGAGACTATTTAATTTTTGTCTTTATATCCCCAGCATCTAGCACTGTGCAGGGCACACAGTAGGTGCTCTATAAATGCTTGGTGAATGAATGAATTAAGGAATGAGCACCCAAGATCCTTTTGGTCTCCTATGCAAATAAAAGGGAAGCGGGAAATAAGGCAAAAAAAAAAAATCGAAGTGAAAGAGCAGCTAGGTGGTGGAGTGGATAGAGGACTGGCCCTGGAGTCAGGAGGACCTGAGTTCAAATCTGAGCTCAGATACTTGACACTAGCCATGTGACCCTGGGCAAGTCACTTAACCTCAATTGCCCCATTTGAAAAAAAAAAATCCAAGCACTGCTGAGGTAAATCATTGTCTTCCACCTGGTAGTATGCTGATAAATGTTTAACAACTAGCTCTCAAAAAATGTACTCACAGCACACTTTTCAGTTTAATCTGTATTATTCTCATTTTCTCCATCCTTTCTCAAGCCTAGACAATCAGCAAAGCAATAAATCAAGCCCCGATCTGTAGCGTTTGCAGATTTCTGAGGTGCAGCTATCCACACTGGAAATTTAACAACTGGCTCTCCAGAAACACTTGGGTGTGTCCCCTCTGCATCCGCCTCAATCCTGTTCCAAATTCCTGCCCCTATTTTGTGTATGTATGTGTACATTATTTGAAAGGGATCAGACTAGTTCTGCCTGGCCTCAGAGGAGTTAATAAGGAGTGATGTGGGAAAGCTTCCCCGAGCCAGGTGTCAGCTCAGTGTGAAGAAAAGCGAACGATGATTGTTGTCCCCCAGCTTCATGAATGGGCTGCTTTGAGAGGTCAGTTCTCCATCGCTGAAGTCTCCCAGGGAGGTTAGATGATCATTTTTTGGAGAGGCTATAAAATGAGACTCTTGTTTAGGTGTGAGTCGGATTTAGATGCCTTCTTCAGTCCCTTTTTTCCTTGAGACCCTGTGTGTTTTTATTTATTTATTTGTTTGTTTTCTAAATTCTGGTCAGAATAAGCTAGGGCCGGCTGAGTATCCCTTTCTACCCTTTGCCCTGGGTAGAAAGGAGATAAATGACAAGCTTGTGCTCAGAGAGGGGCTGACGGCTGTGTGTGGGCTCTGGTCTTTCCGAACAGCCAGGATTTGGTTTGCTTCACAACCCTCCAAGTGCCTTAAGAACAAGTAGTTTTAAAATGTAGGGCTGTGATTTTGCCTGAACATGACAGAATCAAAGGGGCCTTGAGAACTAGCTGGGGTTGTTGCACTGACCCTGTCCACTCCCTCCTCTGGGAATGGTCAGACAGAGCTGGGCTCGTCGTCCAATGGGAGGCCAAGAACTTCTGTGGCTAGGAGGGAAAGCTCCCGGAATGACCCTGGGAGCCCAACTTCAGAGTGGTCTCGTCCCCTGGCAGGCTCTGGGGTGGCCGGGGAGGATGCCCCGGGGAGGCCCTCACCTGGAGGTGACACAGTAGGGGAGGGGGGAATGTCAAAATGCCTCCAGCTTTGGCCTGTGTATGAAGAGCTGCTGAAACACCCCTCTGCTGCCCAGCTATAAATAAACTTCCCTGGCGCTCCCTCACTTCCTCTGTCTGTCTTTGGCCCGGTCAGCTGGGGACTCGCTGTTCTCAGGCTGAGGCTGGCCACTCATTAAGACCAGTAAAATCAAATTCAAACACATTGACACTTCAGCATGGGGTGGGGAAGGGAGAGCTCAGGCTTTGACCAGGGCCCGGCTGCTAAAAGATCCAGCTCGTCTGTGTCCATCCCTGCTGGGCCACAGCCTCATGGGAACCAGGACTGTTACTGCCCCAAAGGCCAGCCTACCTGAAGCTATCTGCAGGGATTAAAGGCAGGTTGGGAGAGAAATTCTTCCTTCTCCCAGTATATTACCCCTGGACTCATCTTAAAACTTAATTTCATCATGTCACTGTGCTGCTCAAGAGCTTTCAATAGCTCCCCATGGCCTATGATCAAGTCCAGGTATGTTAAGTCGATGAACAGGGTTCCCCCAGGATCTGAGCCCCACACCCTAACACTCTTCCAGCCTAATCTCCTTCCTTCTCTCCACTGCCTCCTTGCCCACCACCACTCTCTCAGTGTTCCAGCCAAGCCAAGTTCAAGGACTTCTCACAAGCCAGACTAATGACCCACCTCCAAACCTTTACCCAGCAGGCTGTGGGGGGGGGGGGTAGACTACACTCACAAATAGCAAACACTACTTCTCAGTCTTAATACCTTGAAGTATTTTATGGTTTAAGTGCTCCTAAGTCCATTCTCTGCCTTGAGCCTTACAATGGCCCTGGGTTGGAGGCAAGAAAGATGATGTGTATCCACTGTAGAGGTGAGGAAGCTAAGGCACCATGAGGTTTTTCAATGCCTTGCTAAGGTCACACAGCAATAATCTTTTCCTTATTCTAGTAGAGCACATTGCAACTTCCTTCCTTCCTTCCTTTTCTTTTCTTTCTTCTTTCTTTTTCTTTCTTTTTCTTCTTTCTTTCTTTCTTTCTTTCTTTCTTTCTTTCTTTCTTTCTTTCTTTCTTTCTTTCTTTCTCTCTTTCTTTCTTTCTTTCTTTCTTTCTTTCTTTTTCTCTCTCTCTTCTCTTTTCCTCCATCCTTTCCTCCTTCTTTTCTTTCTTAATTTCTTTTCTCTCTTCCCTTCTTTTTCTCTTTTTTCTTTCTTTCTCTCCCTTCCTTCCTTTCTCTTTCTTTCCTTTTTCCTTCCTTCTTTCTTTCTTCTCTTTTCCTCCCTCCTTCTTTCCTCCTTTTCTTTCTTAATTTCTTTCTCTCCCCTTCTCTTTCTCTTGTTTCTTTCTCTCTTTCTCTCCCTTCCTTCCTTTCTCTCCTTCCTTCCGTCTTTCTTTCTCTCTTTCCTTTTTCTTCCTTCCTTCCTTCTTTCTTTCTTTCTTTCTTTCTTTCTTCTTTCATCCTTCTTTTCTTTCTTTTTCTTTCTTTCCCTCTTTCTCTTTTTTCTTTCTCTCTTTCTTTCTCTCTTTCCTTTTTCCTTCCTTCCTTTTTTCCTTCCTTCTTTCTTTCTCTCTTTCTTTCCTTTTTCTTCCTTCTTTCTTTCCTTCTTTCTTCTCTTTTCATCCTTCTTTTCTTTCCTTCTTTCTCTTTTTTCTCTCTTTCTTTCTCTTCCTTCCTTTCTCTTTTTCTTCCCTTTTTCCTTCCTTCCTTTCCTTCTTTTCCTTCCTTCCCTCTTTCCTTTCTTCCTTCCTTCCTTCCTTCTTTCTTTCTTTCTTCTCTCTTTCTTCTGGGTTTCTCTATCTTGCTTTGGCTTGGAGCGCAGGGGCTGCTTCCGGAACTCTGGTCCCAATTTGATTGCCACGGGAGGTCCATGAGGAGCTCTTGCTACGTTTCCAACTGGGCTGCTTTACCCTTTCTTGGGCCACTCTGTGCCCCTTCTACTCTCCTGGAGATTTACCACATTAATACTTCGTGCAGTCGTCGCCTAATCAGCTTAGCCTGCTGCATTTCAGAACTTGCGAGCTCCAAATCCACCAGCCTCTGTCTCCCAGTCGCAGGGACGGCAGGTATTTGCCACCATGCCCAGGTCACGTTACAATTTCCAAAGCCCTCTTACACCCATTTTCTTACTTGATCCTCACAACATCCCTGGGCACACATTATTCCCTCCCTCCCATTTTGCAGATGAAGAAACTGAGACCCAGAGAAGGGAAGTAACAGCCAATGCCACACAGTCAGTGAGTGCCCGAGATTTGAAGACCCATATTCCAGGCATCTTCACCAAGGTGAAGATGAAAGGAGAAAGTATTTTGTGTTTATAAAAGTACTTTGAAAACTATAAAATATCGTATGTACTCTATAGCCTTAAAACACATCTGTGTGAGATGATTTTTATTTTTGGTCTGGACTTGTGACTTTATTGGCATGGGGAGTACCTGCTAAAGAGACTCCTTCTACCAATATAGATCAACCACTTGCCTGTAACACAGAGTGTTAAGAGTTGCCTGGAAGGTCTAAGAGTTTAAGTGACTGGCCCAGCATCATATGGCCAGTACATATCAGGGACAGAACATGAAGCCAGGTGCGCCTTTGAGATAGGCTCTCTATCTGGTATACCACACTGTCTCATTATTAATACAAGAGAGAAAAATCATGACCCTTCTTTGACATTGTATTCCCTGACTATATTATCTTTTGGAATAATGAGTTTTACAAGCTTATTATTTGCTGGAGAAAGACTTTGATTTTTTCTAATTAGCCTCCTCTTCTGGCAAGGGGGACCCCATTTATATTGTATGCCCAGCCCCTAGTTCAGTAGCCAGGAATTCAGACTAGCTGGAGCTCAGGGTCTAAAGACAAGGAAAAATGATCTTGTCTGTCATGGATCATGGAACCATAGAAATGAAAGATGAAAAAAACCCCTCTAGAAATCATCTAATTCACTTCCCTCTCCCCCCTTCCTCCCAAATATAAGATAGGAAATTTGGGCTCAGAGAAGGGAATGAATTTGACCCAGGTCACACAGTAAGTCAGTAATAGATGCAACAGTGGTTGGTTGTCCTTGGTGCTTGAAGCTGTGTGATCTTGGGCAAGTCACTTTACCCTGTTTACCTCAGTTTCCTCATCTATTAAATGAGCTGGAGAAGGAAATGGCAAAGCATTCCAGCATCTCTGCCAAGAAAACCCAAAATGGGGTCACAGAGAGTTGGATACAACTGAAAAGACTGAATGACAACAAAAAGCCATATTACTCTAAATAACATTGAAAGATGAAATTGGATAACAGACAAAAAAGGGAACAGATCTGTCAGCATTTCTATGACAAATTACTTCCTTCGTTGATAACAATGAAACCTCCACATTTGGATCAACTTCTCAGTCCCACTGGGGGACTACTTGAAGTCATGGAAAGAGCATTAAGGATGAAATTAGGAATAGTAACTTGACCAGATCAAGTATCTAAAGAAAAGGTCTGTGCTGAAAGCAGTCCAGTTTTAAGGACATTTAAAAGACTTATCCTCAAGATATCTGAAAAGGGGAAGATACCGATGACTGGAAAAAATAATAGATTACGCTACTGGAAAAAAAAACATAATTAAGAGGACCTCAGTAGCTACCAACCTATATCATATGCTAACTTTTGAGTCTTTCTGAAATCTTTATGAGAATGATCTACACAACAGGACATCATTGATGAGAATATGAGAAGAGTAAATAGTTTTTCAAAGATATTTTATATCCGATCACATCATTAGCCCAAATTGACTAAAAGGTGCAGAAAATACAGTTTCACAGTGTTTGTTTGTTTAGATTAAAAAAGCATTTGATTTGGTCCAGCAAAATGTGGTCTTAAAAGCATTCTTCCCATACCTATGTGTCTCCTATGCATATATAAAGACCATACAAGATTCTCTGAAGGACAAAGATAATTTTTGTAGTGTGTATGATTGAGTAGAAATGTCCCCAGCACTTCATCTCCTGAGATGCTTGGGGTCCCAGAGAACATTGGTCAGTGGAAGAAATTCCCTGGTCTGTATCTTCCAGAAGACTACGTGTGTGGCTACAGGGTAATGGCCTCACCAGGTAAGAATTCTGCTTGGTGAGGAGTCTTTTGAGAGGTGGGATATTTAAAAAGCAGGGGCTTCTAGAGCAGTGGAAGGAAGGAGCAATGGAGCAGTAAGTTATAGACTGGGATTTCTGGAGAAAATGAGATACGTTGGAAGGTATCACCAAGGCACCACCAAATCAAAAAATCTCAGCAGGATCTTGACACCCCAGAGCCACAGTGAGAGATTTCACAGCTCTCCAGTCTGAACTTGGGCTTCAGCAATTTTCCAGTTTGCCCTGAAAGACTTCCATGGAACTCCATGAAGCGGTTTGACATTGAACCCCAAGTCAATGCAATGGAATGCAAAATGCATTTATTAAATAACTGCTATGTGCAACCTTAAACTTTTACCACTGGAATTATAAATTGTAAAGTAATTGAATACCTCTACCACTTCACTAGAGCAATTAGAGACAATTAGATTATAATTCCCTTGGACATTTAAAAGATTACCCCCATTTGTATTTGGGAACAAAGGATGATCTATTATTTTGTCTCTTTTAGTTACTTACTCTGCTTTATATCTTAATTAAAAGCTTTTGCTATTGAATCGGTGACTTTTTATGGTCTGGTAATAGATGTACTATGCTGTAATGGGCTTGAGCAGTGATTTGCATGAATGACTATGTGTAATAGCCATACTGAACCTAGGAAAGGTCTCAAGAGGATTGAGATCCAGAGTGCTCAGAGTTTCCAGGGGATCAGTTGTTAACATTTTGTGGGGGCTTGCCCAGGATATCTATGAGTTTGTTAAAGCTATGGTGTATTAAGTCAGTGCTATAACATTAAGAAATTTATTTTTTCTTTGTCTAGGCTACATTTATATTTCAGTTTAAATTATTTATACCAATAGCTTTACCATCCTATGGTAGGTAGTAGGTTTGATTAGTAACATATTCGCCACTGGCAGCATTGAAGAGTTTAGGGTTCTTGCCCTGCCAGACTATAATTTGACAGCAAGTTTTCCAGTGAAGATTCTAATACAGGTCAGGCAAGTTGATTCAGGTCACCATTGTTTCATTGTGTATAAAAATGTCATTGCTTTCTTCTGTTTATTGAGTGACATTGTCTACAATGTGGAAACAGCTTTGGTGAAGTGAAATATAATTGTGTTGAAGTGGACTTATAATTGTGTATATGAAGTGACATTGTACACCTGTCATTGTACATCACACAGAATAGTAGACATGGCTATTCAGGCATTAAAGAATGGGGACACAGTAGCAGTACTTGACCCTCATCATGGTTGGGTGGTTTTGGGGGTTCCTGTTGACCGTGATAGTGATATTTACAGCATGATGTGGAAGTTTTGTTAGAAAGTTAGATTCACTGGAAACTTTTTATTAAACTCCTTAGTGTTGACCAGTACCTGATAAACCAGTTTACAGACATCATGGTGAGAGAGGGATGGACTGAAGATGATGTTTAAAAGGTCTAATGGAGGAATGCCATCAATATCCAATTACCCAATTGTTACAATAACTAGTTTCCATATGACTCCCTTAACAATTATCTCTTTGGACTTTGGAATGTCCCGCAATTTTAAACAGCTAACACTGTATATATCTCCTGCTTCATCTTTCTCCATATTTTAGTCAGTACCTAACTTTCTAACCCCATAGTTCAGTGGCAGGACAAAAGTCAAGATGCGGTGGATGATGTTGGCATTTTCGATATCTGATCAAGCTCTAAGCACTCCACAGAGCTTACTTCAGCTGCCTTCATGGCCGTTGGAACAGATTGTCCTCATCTGCCTACTCTGCCGGGTGAAGTCTTCATATTCTTGGGGTAAACAATACACTAGAATTAAGGGAGATCGGGAAAGGTGGGATTTTAGCTGGGACTTAAAGGAAGCCAGGAGGTGGAGATAGGAAGGGAGAAAATTCCAGGCATGGTGGAGAGCCAGAGGAAATGTCCCAAGTTTGGAGATGGAATGCCTTGTTTGAGGAAAAGCAAAAAGGTCAGTGTCAATAGATCTGAGAGTATATGGGTGGGTGGGTTATATAAGGTAGAAGAACACTGAAGAAATCAATGGTTGTTAGTGTTGGGTCTATACAGTGGGCACTAGCAGATTCCTATGATGGAAGCAAACAGGGAAAATACAGCCTTCATCAGCCCGGTCTCTAGATTGCTGTATAAAGTGGTGACTAAAGCACTGTTCAGATTTGGGCTGATTGCATTTGCCTGTGAAAGGGCTAGGAAAAAGGGAGGCCAGCTGAAAGGATGATGACCTTGCTCCTCTGAGCGTTTGCTTTCTCTCTGTGCTTTCCCCCCACCTACTCATCTGCATGGGAGAGCAGAACAGGTTTAAGGTACAAAAATTAAGGATCCCCAAATCCCACAGCTATTTGGTAGTGTTTTAGGTGAACAGGCCTTAACAAGGCTCATAATTGAGCTTAGACAGAGTAATACTGAGAGTCATAGAAATACTCACCATGAGCTCAATTGAAGCTGCCCAAAAAGAACTCGAACCTAGTGACCACAAAGTTTAGTCCAAAAGAAAAAAAAAAGAGAAAGGATCCTTAAGGCACCATGGACTGAGCTAAGAGGACCTCTGTTCTTTGTTCTAAAGCGCTTGGCGCCTAGGGTTGACAATCTCTTGCTGAAGAGACAAGAGACCTAGAGCCAAGACTTTGAGGGAAACAAGGTAATTTACTTCATTGGGGAAAAAAGCTAAGAAATTGGGTTTTTTTTTCCACTATGGGGAAATGTATTTGCTGGTCTAGGGCACCGATTTGTCACTTATGTAAAATAGCTGTAACATGAAAATGCCTAGAGGTTTAAAGCTACAAGAGGATGGCAGTGCCCACTTTTCCCTCCAGTAGAAGACAGCCAAGGATTTCTTTCAGCTGAGCCAGAAGCAGCGTTCAATGGAGCCATGCCCAGTGGAGAGGCAGCCATTGAAACAGCATCCCACAGAGAAGTGTCTAGCAGAGACTCCAAGGATCGCCAAACAGTGTCCAGCTGAGCTGAGTTTGGTGGAGGCCACACATCTGGCCAAGCATCATCCACAACAGAGTGGCATCAGGCCAAGACCATAATGCCAGCAGAGAGCAAGCCTGATGAGCAGCAAAATAACACCACCAGCCTGAGTGAGAGTTCCTGCAGGAGCAGCTCCATCAGCTCCCTAAGGGTGCCCCTAGGCAGATATCACAGTAGATAGAATGCTGGGCTTGGAGTCACAAAGACGGGAGTTCAAATCCAGCCTCACGGACTTACTAGCTATGTGGCCCTGGGCAAGTCACTTCACCTCTGTCTGCCTCAGTTTCCTCAACTGTAAAATAAGGATAATCACAGCACCTACCTTGCAGGGTGTTGTGAGGATCAAATGAGATGACATTTGACATTGTCCAGCATATAGTAAGCACTTAATAAATGCTTGTTTCCTTCCTCACTCTTCCCCAGTGTTCCCTGGCCACATGTGTTCCCTGCGTCTGTGCCTCTCTATTTGTGTCTCTGACCTGAGTTCACTTTTCTCACTTTATGTTGTGTGTGTGTGTGTGTGTGTGTGTGTGTGTGTGTGTTTGTGGTAGGATGCCTCCCTCTCATGTTTGTGGGGGAAATATTTTGCTGTTACTTTTTTGTTTTTACTCTGCCATTTCATGAGTACTTTTGTTTTGAACTGATCATATATTCTGGCAGACTAAGATAACTATATTGGTGGAGCTTGTGAGTTTGAGGGAGCACAAAACCACAGAATACCTTGAGCCTGGGGGTACTGCCCTCTGGGGAACTTCATCTAGAAGTTGAGGAGTGGGGCTGGTACCAGGTCCTACGATAGGATCATCCCATTCTTTATTGGCAGAGAACCCAGAAGTCATCTTGTTGAATCTACTCATTTTATAGAGGAGGCAACTAAAGCTTTCCATTTGATAGTATATATGCACACACACACACACACACACACGTATTTTTTAAGTCATTCACACAGTAAAGAGCACACATTCATATTTCAAATTCTTCCCCTCCAGGAATCAGCATGGTTATATTATTTCTATATTGCAAATCTGATCAAGGTTGCTGAGCCTCCTTCCTTCAGGTGAGATCTCAACCTCAATGGCATCTTCCATAACCAGATCTAGAGTTGGCTAAAGTCATCGAATCCTGGTATCAGGTCGATGACTTCTTTATCACTCTTCATCACAATGTGAACCCGTGAATCTATACATTTGTCCCACAAGTTTAAGCAGCTTCAGTTGGTGGTCAGGTGGACAACCATGATGTCCTGGGTTAACATCTGTTCATATTCAACACTGAGAGTGTTTCATTGTCTATAGAGGCTTTAAGCATATGTGGTTGTCCTGCTTGTCTCTCTTTACCATATCTATTTTTACTGTTACCTTATCTGAGATCATAATTGCCATTCCAACTTTGGGGGATTTAGGCAAAGCATAAGAGGTCTCATAAATTCCACATTTAACTCTATGAATCTTTATGTTTTATGTGCATTTCTTGCTTGTCATGAATTGTTGGACTTGGCTTTTTTTTTTTAATCCATTCTGCTGTTCCATTCCATTTTATGGGTGAATTTATCCCATTTCCATTCTCAATTATGACAAATAAGCTTTACCCCCCCAATCAAATCCTGTTATAATATTTCTCCCCAGCACCACCACTACCTTATTTTCTTTTCTGCTTTGAAAGAAAAAAAAGAATCACAAGAGATAATTATAAATTTGTATTACTTTGGAACAATTCAATTCTATTCTCCACCCTTTCCCATCCCTTCTCTGTCCAGACTCAAATCACTGAGTCTTATCCTTAACAACAACAAAAATTAGAAGCAGCTCTCCGAAGGTGTAGTCTGTTTTGCTTGAGGCGATCCCCTTCCCAGCTCCTCCTTCTTCTTTGAACACCCCTCCTCCATCTCCTCCTTATCACCACTTAGTCTCCAGCTTACTTTATTGTACATCTACCACCCTTACAATTTTGTTTTGGCTTTTTTTGCTCTCCTCTTGCCTGGTCCAGACAAAAGTGAGAGTCCTGAGATCCCCACTCCTTCTCCCTTCACCTTTCTGTTTGAGTGTCCTTCCCCTGTGATGCTCCAGTTACAAGAAACAGTGAGTCCCTCACCTCTCCTTCCTTAGCGTAATTCTTTTTTGTTTGCCTGTTTAATATTTTAAACACCCAGGCCCAGAGCTTGCCTTTCTTTGTTCCCTTATAAACTCTGAGAGCGGGTAGGAATCTGAAAGCACCAGAGTCCTTTCTCCCTCTCTGACAGAAGAGCTGGGCAGGTCCTTGGAGGCCATCTAATATCAACCATGCCCAAGCAATAATCTTCTTTGCAACATATGTGATAAATGATAATCCTAGAATACTATTGCTGTACTTAGGGGTCACTTTGTCCAGCTCATTCACTTTACAGAAGAGCAAACTGAGGTTCTAGAAAGAGGAAGGGATTTGTCCAAAGCAGAGATTTCCAAACCAAGCCATGTAGCCCTGGGATGAGCAGGGAGTGAAGCAATGATCAAAATTACCGACTATTTTTTAGGGCAATGCCCACATAAACACATCTACTTGTTTCAGTGAAAATAAAACTCAAATCAAAGCCAATAAAAGCAAGATCCACATGTCGAATTTGCTCCAACTGGCGATCTGGGGGAATGGCTTAGGTAGAGCCCATCGTAGCAAGGCCATGAGTGGTAAGAGACTGGTGCTAACCCTTCTCTATCTCTCCCCAGGTGCCGAGTGGCTCCATGGTGGTTCTGAGAACTCTTTCCTGCCCGGGCTCTTGGTGGAAGCTCCTACCATAGGAAGAAAGAGCCAGGATCCTCTACCAGAGAAAGAGTCAGTCAGGCTCCCAGAGCAAGAGAGGCAGAGGATGGAGCTATGTGAAGGAAAATTATACCACCTAGCCCGTAACTAATCCAACAGCTAAAACCAACCTACAAGAAGCTTTTCCTGGTCCCCCTTAAAGCTAGTGTCTTCCCTCTACAGATTACCTCCAGTTTACTCTACACATATCCTACATACACATAGTTATATACATGTTGTCCCTCCCATTAGACTGTGAGCTCCTTGAGGGCAGGAATTATTTTTGCCTTTCTTTGCATCCTTGGCATTTAGCACAGTACCTAGAACATAGCAGGTGCTTAATAAATGGTTGTTGACCTGACTTGACTTGATATAGGAAAAGATATCTGTTATTCTCCAAAGCATATGACTGTAGGACCGTGACAGTGTTTCATTATGATTCTGGGTATTTGGTGCAAGAGGGAACTCTGTAGCTGGAGTGGGAGTGTAGCACTGAGCTTGGTGCTTTCAAGGGAAAGTCCTACTCCCTTGCATGGCTTTCACGGTGAACATGAGCACTATCGAGACTTTGGATGTGGTATGCGGGAGCTTCTTATCTCTGGAAGGAAATAGAACATAAAGCAACATCTGAGTGGTGACAGATCATTTCACCCAGTGTGCACTGTGTGCGTATCCTATTTTACCAGGGACCAGAAAATAACCTCTGGATTGCAAATGCCCTCAGGACAGAGTTCAGATTTCTCTCTTCTAGATATTCTCTTTAGTTTTTTTCCCCCCCTAGGTTTTCATAACACTGCTCTCTCCTGGTTCTCTTACCTGTCTGACCACTCCTTTTCAGTCTCCTTTGCTAGATCTTCATCCACATCAGGTCCAAAGGCTGTAGGTGTCTCCCATGATGTTGCCCTGGGTCCTCTTTTCTTCTCTCATACTATCTCAGTTGTTGATCTCATCATGGGATCTACTGCCTTCTCTATGCAGAAGATTCCCAGATCTATATATCCATTCCCAGTCTTACCAAACTTTAGTTACATATCATCAACTGCCTCTTGGACCTCTTGAACTGAACGGCCCAAAGGCATCTCAAAATCAACATTTGTAAAACAGAATTCATTTTCTTTCTCCCCACCTCCCCCTTCCCAACTTCCCTATTGCTATCAAGGGCACTGCCATCTCCCCAGTCCCACAACCCAGTCCTGCCCTCTTGTTACTACCCTTGACTCCTCATTCTCACTCATCCCACGTTTCCAATCAGTTGACAAATTTTGTCATTTCTACTTTCCCAGATTACTTTCTCCTCCCTCTTCCTTCACAGCATCTCTTATATAAGTCCTCCCTTCTCTATTGACAAAGCGACTACCCTACTCTGAGCCCTTATCACTTAGACTATTGCTTTGCTACTGTTCTGTCATTTCACTTATGTCTGACTCTTTGTGACCCCATTTGGGGTTCTCTTGGCAAAGATACTGGAGTAGGTCACCATTTCCTTCTGCACCTAGACTATTGCAAAAGCCTTCTAATTAGTGTCACTGCCTTAAGCCTCACCCTATTCCAATCTATCTTCTATTCAGCTACCAAAGTGATTTCCCTAAAGGGTCGGTCACCCCCATTACCCTTCTCAATAGATCCCAGTGACTCCCTATAATCTCTAGGATCAAATATAAACTCTTCTGTTTTGCATTTAAAGCCCTTCACAATCTGACCTATTACTACCGTTCAAGTCTTCTTATGCCTCTACATTTCGGGCTCCAGCTATGCTGACTTACTTGGCTGTTTTCCCCATCTGACACTCCTCACCTCTACTTCCTGGCTTTCTTGGCTTCCTTCAAAACTCGGCTCAAATCCTACCTTCTGCAAGAGTCCTTTCCTGGTCCTCCCCACTGCTAATGCCTTTCTTCCAAAATTATCTTCCATCTACACCATCTACATCTTGTACATACATAGTTATTTGCAGGCTGTCTCCCCAATTTGGGGAGGAACAATGTTTTTGACTTTATTGGAATTCCCAATGCTTATTTTAGTGCCTGGCATGCAGTAAAGTGCTTAATAAATGCTTTTTGACCAACTGACTGATTTCTCCTTCACCCCTTTAATGTCTGTTTTCTGGCCCCAGAAGCCTGGAGGAGAGAGAGGGTGGGGAGTGGTCGCTGATCTGAAATACCTTCACTTTTGGCCTAGGGGCCTTGCTGGGACACACTGCCAAACTCTGTCTTTTGCCTCCCAACTCTAATAGCGAGGATCTTTTCAAAAATCTCCAATCTCTCCTTCCAAACTTAAATCTCTCCTTTTTTGTCTGCTCTGCTGCCTCTGAGCTTCCTGCCTTCCCCCACTGCTTCACCTAAATCATCAGGGCCCCAGAAAACTGCTTCCCTACCCTTTGTTTCTCACTAGCTCCCTTCCCACCCCCCCTGCCATTCTGCACTATCTTGCCTAAGCCTGCTCCAGTCAATTGTTAGTGTCAAGATTTCTGTCTGAAGGGGAACATAGTGGAAAGAACCCTGATCTTGGAATCAGGGACCTGGGTTCAAGTCACGACTGTCCCATTTACATGTATGACTTTAGGCAAGTCATTCCCTTTCTTTGAGACTCTGTTTCCCCACCTCTGTAAAGTGAGGAGGCGGATGTAGGTGGTCTTGACATCTTGTTTACCTCTAATATTTTATGTGTTGTCTCTCTTCGCTCCAGTCCTCCTTTACTACCCTCTTTTTACTTACCCCTTTTCTGTTCATCTCACTAGGTCCTGGGCCTTTGTATCCATCCACAATTAATTCTGGAAACCAGGTCATGGGATTCGCAGTAACCTTACTTCATCGAACCCCAGCTTCAGTAAGAAGAAAGGCATGACTGTGACCCCTTTCCTGAGGATCCTGGTCTGGTCATTCACTCCCCTATCCTGGTGCAGGCCACTCCTGGCCTGGTCCATTTCTGTTCAGTCCTGGCATGCCTGGAGGGATGACTTACATTAGACAGAGGTCAGTTGGGCACTCAGAAGACCTGGCTTCTAGTCCTACCTTTGAAGCTAGCTCTTGCTGGGCCTTCTAGCAGGTTATTAGTCATCTCTGGGCATCGGTTTCTGCTTCTCTACAATGAAAGGAGTTGGATTGGATACCTGGCTAAGAGTCTAGCCGGCTCTGACATTCCTGAACTTCCATATACCTGGGTTCTCATCTTATCTCATCTCACCTCTGCCATTAAACTGTCTGTGTGATCTCAGGCAGCTGACTTCTCCTTTGTAGGCCTTAGATTTCTCACCCCCCCCACACCAAATGAGGGGGCCAATTCTCCAACAGCTAAGTGGTCAGAGGCAGTTCTCAAGAGAGGAAATCCAAACTCTTCATAGCCATATGAAAAAATCCCCCAAATTACTAATAATGAAAGAAGTACAAATTAAAATGACTCTAGTTCCGTCTCACACCCATCAGATTGGCAAAGTTGACAGAAATGAAAATCACAAATGTTGGAGGGGCTGAAGGAAAGCAGGAACGTTAACACACTATTGGAACTGTGAATTGGTATAGTCATTCTGGAAAACAGTTTTGGGGGTATGCCCCCACATACTTTGACCCAGTAACCATGATGGGCCTGAGTGGCTAGGTAGTGCAGTGGGTAGAGTGTTAGGCCTAAAGCAGGAAGACCTGAGTTCAAATCCCACCTCAGTCACTTACTAGCTGTGTGACCCTGGGCAAGTCATATAACTTCTGTCTGTTTCAGTTTCTTCAATTATAAAATAAAACTATAATAACAGCAGGAAAAAGCCCTATAGTAGCTCTTTTTATGGTGGCAAAGAGCTGAAAACCAAGGGGATGCCTATCACTTAGGAATGGCTGAATAAATTATGGCATATGAGTGTAGCAGCATACTGCTGTGCTTTAAGAAATGATACAAGGGAGTCAGTTTCAAAGAAGCCCCTGGAGACTGATATGCGTTGGTACAGTGAAGTGAGCAGAACCAGGAGAGCAATTTATACTATGACAGCAACATTGTTAAATCAAGGAACTCTGAAAG
The DNA here is from genome assembly GCF_003287225.1 of Phascolarctos cinereus. Lineage (NCBI taxonomy): Eukaryota > Metazoa > Chordata > Mammalia > Diprotodontia > Phascolarctidae > Phascolarctos > Phascolarctos cinereus. The sequence continues at coordinate 83,927,826 of NW_027555847.1, read as the reverse complement.
ACTTAACAACTCTGATCAATCAATGCAATGATCAACCATAATTCCTTGCTCCCTGATGGAGAGATGGTGGACCAAACAGATAGGAGACACACATTTTTGGACATGTTCAGTCTGGGAATTTGTTTTGATTGACTAGGTAAGAATTTGTTTTGACGGTTTTCTCTCTCTCTTTTTTTTCCCCAGTGGACAGAAGAGGTTTGGAAGAGGAAAAAAAATTCATTTTTGTTCATTAAAAAAAAATTAATTTAAAAATAAAATGGGAGGGTTGAATTAGATGATATCTAAGGTCACTTCTATCTCTTGTCCTCTAAGATCCAAAACCCCTCCTCTTTTCTATTCATATGAAGCCCACAGCCTGGGGCTTCTACCCCTCTACCCCTCTTCCTTCCACAACTAGTTACAATTTAGGACATTTCCATCCACTTTATAATCAATGGGTGTTACATCTTTCTTGTCTTTGATTTCTCTTCTACTGGCCTCTTTTCTACTGCCTACAAAATAGCTCAGGCCTCCCCCATTGTTAAAACTCCCCTCTTTTTTGACCCTCCCATCCCTTCAAACTACCATCCTATATCTCTGTTTTCCTTCACTGATAATCTCCGGAAAGAGTTATCTACACTCGCTTCCTTCATTTCCTCACCACCCACTCACTCCTTAACCCCTTGAAGTCTGGCTTTGGACCAAAACTGTTCTAAGGTCACCACAGGTTTCCTAATTGCTAAGTCTTATGGTCCTCATTTCTCCTGACCTCCCTGAAGCTTTGACCACCCTCCCCTTGAATACTATCTCCTCCCTTAGTTTCTGTGACGCTGATTTCTCTGGGTTATCCTACCTGTCTGACTGCTCCTTCTCGGCCTCCTTCTCTGCTTCATTCTCCTCCTCCCTCTCCCTAAGTGTGGGTGTCCCCCAAGGCTTTTCTCTTTTTAAATTCTCTCCCTTGGTGATCTCAACGACTCCCATGGTTTAATCACCAATCTGGGCAGATAACTCCCCAAATCTTTATCTATAGACTCAGTCTTTCTGCTGCACTCCTGCCCAGTCTCTTCAACCTGGATGTAGCGCCAGTGTTCCAAACTGAGTATGACTAACCATACAGCTCAACAAATCCTTCCAACATCTCTCATTTATGTTAATGACACCATCTCCTCCTGGAAGGTATGGGAGGTATTTATTACTCTTCCCTCTCCCACATCCTGTAGCCCACATTTATGACTCTACCCTCCATGACATTCAGTCAACTGTCAAGACCCGATCCTTCCTCAATGGTCTCTTTCTCTTCATTCACAAACTCTCCACCCTTGCCATCCAACCGTTGTCACTAGAATTACTCTTCTGCCTCCTAACTGGTCTTCCTGCTTCTCATCTCTTCACTCTCCAGTTCCTCCTTCTCACAGTTGCTAAAATTCTCTTCCTAATCCTCAGTTCTCACCGTGTCAATCGCTGCTCAAAAAACTTACATATTGCCTTCTTAGGCACACATTTGAGGCTCTCCCCAATCTGTCTGTAACCTGCGCTTTCCAGCTATATTTTATAATGTAATAATCCCCTTCACAAACTCTATATTCCAAGCAAGTTGGATGACATTTTATTTTTCCACAGCTCCTATCCTCTCCTGCTTCTATACATTTAGCCAGGCTGTCCCCTATGTCTAGAATGCTGTCTTGCCTTATCTGCATCAGTTGCAACCCTTCTCTTCCTTCAGGGCTCATCTCAGAAACCACTTCCACCATGAAGCCTTCCTTGATTGACCTAGAAAGTGACTTCTCCCTTCTCAGGTTTCCCCAGAGGACTTTGGATCTCTCCTTTGCCCCTACCATGCTCTACTTTGCTTGGGTCATACTTATCTGTGCATATGTCTTAGGTCCTCTTCTCTCCCTCCTTTCCCTGTCCCACCAGAGACTATGAGCTCCTTCAGGGCAAGACTTCTGCCATTTTAAATTTCTGTATCTCCAGTGCCCAGCACAGGACTTGGAGGATAATAGGCCTTTAATAAAGGTTTGCTGAAACCAAACTGTAGATTATTTACACCAAAGATTATTGACATTCTTTGTCAAAATGAAATAGAAACATCCATACATAAGGATTCCTGTAGGATGCATATTGACTTCATTTTAAAATGTAATATTATCTATGCTTTATTTTATTTTTGTTTATTTTGTTCAATATCTCCTAATTGAGTCCACTCAGTTGTGTTTCAGGCCAATATCTGGCACCTCTGACATATACAATCTAATAAGGGAATAGATAGGGCCTTGGACTTGGAATCAGCTAGACCAGAATTCAAATTCTGACTCAGATAACTTTCTAGCTTTGTGGCCCTGGGCAAGTCACTTGACCTCTAAGCCTCAATTTCCTCATCTGTAAATTGAGGATGATAATAGGACCTACCTCATAGGTTTATTACGAGGATCAAGTGAGTTCAGATTTTGTAAACCTTAAAGCCTTTAATAAACATTAGTTATTATTATTATTAAGCAACTGAGGGAGGGGAGACAAAGGTGTATATAATGAAGGAAGGAAGGCAGGAATCTGAGAATCGTGGATTGAGACCTGCAGAGGGCTGCAAATGTCACTGAGTCCAACTCCCTCATTTTATAGGTTTGGAAATGAGGCCCAGAAAGTGTAAATGACTTGCGCTAGGACATGCAGAGAGCAGGCAGCTGAGCCAGGACTGGGGTCCTGATTTACTGATTTCCCCACACCAGAATGGGAGTTCTCCCCTGGATTCATACACCTGAAGAAAAGCGTGATCTGAAGCTACAAGAATCCCATTGTGATACTAGATTTTCAGCCACTGTGTGAAGGCCCACGAGATTTCAGGGCTACTCCGACTTAACCGGGCCTCTTTTCTGCAGCAGCAGCCTTGGGACACCACCACATCCCCCTCTTCAAAGTCTGAATTACTCAGCAGTTAGGCATGGGGCTGGTCTCCCAAGAGGCTGAGACTTCTTTGCTTCAGGAATGAAGACCAGGAGGCCCCACACAGACCCTGTACTAGGTACTGTTTGGTCGCTGCTGTTTTGTCTCCTCAGTTTCTGTTCTGGTCTTCAGAATTTCACTCGAGAGCTTTCTCATACTTCTTGACCAGGGGTGGGTGGGTCAATGTTTAACAAGTGGCTCCCCACCCCCCAAAATGTGCCCCACAAATGCACTTTTAAGTTTCATCAGCACTTTTTATATTTTCTCCATCACTTTAAGTTTAGACACCTAACCAAGCAATCATTCCAGCTTTGATTTGCACGGTTTGCCTATTTCCAAGGCAAAATGCTCATACTGAAAATATACCCGCTGACTCTCTGAAGACACATGGAGCTGGCTTCAGCACACACCCCTGCTCTTGAGTCAACTTGCCCTTCACAAGAATGGGCCTATCTCTTTCTTTCACCCCATTATGACCTGCTGTCCCTGGTCTGGGGACCTCGGCTTGCCTTCATCACCAGTTCTATGGCTGAGTGGTCACTTAAGCCTCAGGTTTGCTCCAGCAGCCACCTCCGCCCCATTGGTCAGAAGCTGGTCAAAGGTAGCAGTTTCCCTTGTTTTCATCTGTCTTTGGAAGGGTGGAGTTATCAGTAAGGTGAATCACATGTGGATCCAGAGGGAGAGACAGAGACAGAGTGTCAGAGAGAGAAAGAGACACAGAGACAGAAAGACAGAGAACCAACAGAGAGTCAGAGTGAGTGAGAGAGAGAGAGACAGAGAGTCAGAGAGTCAGAGAGAGACAGAGACAGAGAAAGAAACAGAGACAGAGAGAGAGAGCAACAGAGAGTTAGAGAGAGAGACAAGGACAGAGAGAGAGAGTCAGAGAGACAGAGAACAACAGAGTCAGAGAGAGACAGAAAACAACAGAGAGACAGAGACAGAGAGACAGGAAGACAAACAGGCAGAGAGAGATGCAGATATCCAAATCCAGTTCAATTCAATTCAACGAGTGCTTAAATTCCAACTATGTTTGAGGAAGTCAGTCGATGAGCCTGTATTAAGTTCCTACTAAGTGCCAGACACAGTGGATCTAAAAGGAGGGAAGAAGGGCTCCTTGCCCTCAAGGAGCTCCCAATCTAATGGAGACAAACAAACAATTAGGTGTAAATAGCCATACACAGGGTAAATAGGAAATAATTAACAAGTGAAAGCTACTGAAATTCAGAGGAATAGGAGAAGGGACTCCAAAGAAGCCGGGGAGTCTGTAGGGGAGTGGAGAAGGGAGACGGAGCATTCCAGGCTGGGGGACCTGGAAAGAGAATGGCGGTCGTGAGGAGATGGAGTGTCTTGTTCCAGACGGCCCGGAGGCCAGCGTCACTGGATCGAAGAATACAGTTTGAGTAAAGGGTAAGAAGACTGCAAAGAAAGGGCACAATGCCAGGTGTTGGGACTGTAAAGTACAAAACCAAAATAGTCTCTGCCCTCAGTGTTCTTACAGTCATCACTCCAGTATTATTCTTCTACTTGGATTTTGTTTCCCATATTCTTCATCTAATTCCTCTGGCGTGGTTACTCAGTAAGGAGAAGAAAACCGGGGAGTACTTAAGTCTGGCTGGGGAAGGAGGATTCACAGCCTTATACAATGGAAGCCCTCTGATCTGGCAGTCAGATCTCTGTGCCATCTTGGGCAAGTTCCCCCTTCTGTGGACCTCAGTTTCTCCCTCCATACGATGAGGATGACTGCTCTCTCAGGGTCCTTGCCTAACTTTCTCATTCCTAATCTTTCCTGGGGACTTGGGTATGGAAGATTGGAAAGATATTTTGCCTCTGGTGACCCTGGTAATACCAGTTCCGGGGGCAGCTCCAAGCTCAAGAGTGGCCTACCAGCTTGCCCAACTCAGTGATAGATTTGGCCTTTGAGAAGACCCACAAAGGAAGTTGGTTCTAGCTATCAAGCTGGTTACCATGTTGCTAATTATTACCAAAACCGGTTAATGATCTCCTTCTGAGTTTAGAGACTTAGAATGTCAGAGACAACAGATCTGGAGATTATCTAATCTTATCCCTTCTTTTGAGGAGAATTGAGGGGGTAATAAACACAGGAAAACACAGGAAGACAGTAGGTGGCAGAGCTGGAATTAGAATTCAAGACTTTTGAATTCCCATGGGGAAATTCAAGACCTGGAGGACTACCCATATGCTCTCTCTCTCTGTCTCTGTCTCTGTCTCTATCTCTGTCTCTGTGTCTCTCTCTCTCTCTCCCTCTCTCTCTCTCTCTCTCTCTCTCTTCTCTCTCTCTCTCTCTCTCTCTCTCCTTATCTATATGTCTCTCAATCTGTTTCTCTGTCTCTTTTTCTGTTACTCTTGCTTCTCTCTTCTCTGTCTCTCTGTTTTCCTGTCTCTCTCCTCTCTGTGTGTGTGTGTGTGTGTGTGTGTGTGTGTGTGTGTCCTCTCTGAGTCAATGCCCTGGGCCTCCTTGGTGGGCAGGACTGGGCAGGGCCTGGCAGGGCAGGGATGAGCTTCTCTCAGGATTGGGGAGCCTTCCCTGGGGGCCCTAATCATTCCAGGGCCCCCTCCAGATGAGCCTGCCCCAGCCTGCTCCAAAGTTCTTTACCTTGAATCACCCACAAAAACAACCCCCGAGGCCTCCCCAGCTGCTTGAATCTGACCACATCCTGTACAGATACAGACAGGATGGCTTCCACCCTGGCTCTCCATCTGAGCTCCCACTTCCTGTAACCCACCCCATTTCCCAGATGGGGCCTCTAAGAGGCATAGAGAACCTGGTAGAAATGTGTCCCTGTGGGAGAGGGCCGGAGCTTTTAGAGTTCGAAGAGATATTCAATGTTATCCAGACCAGAGGATTCTGAAACTCTGGGGATTCAAGATCCCTTTGGTAGAAAGGTGAAGCTTATGGATCCTGGCTCAGAATATCGTTGTGTGTGTGTGTGTATGTGTGTGTGTGTGTGTATGTGTGTATGTGTGTGTGTGTGTGTGTGTGCATATGTGTTTAATGCATAAAACAAATGGAAAAAAAAGCTGAGTTTCAGTTAAAGGTTAAGAAACACAAAGATCTATTTTTTTCCCATCCAAGTTCACAGACCCCCCAAAATCTATCCATGGGCCCCTTGGGAATCCTTGAACCCCAGGTTAGGCACCCGTGATAGATCCATTATTCCCATTTTACAGATAAGGGAGTTGTGGTCATAGGAATAGTGATTTGCCGGAGGTCAAGCAGCTACGTAAGTGTCAGGGCTGGGTGTTCTGACTCCCAGTCATGCTCTCTTTCCATTGTATAATGATGGCTGGTACTTATCAGGACCAAAGACCGATAGACCACACATGGCCCAAGCACCAGTCTCCGGAGTCAACACCTTGGCTGGGCAGGGCTGAGGAATACATGCCCAGGGATCTGTGGGAGAATCTGTCCCGGATTAAGTGTGGCTTGGAGAGAGTCAGTGGCAGAATTCCCCAGGGGAATATCCCTGGGCCTTTTGAGGCTAGAACTTGGGGTCTTGGGATTGCTAAAGCCCAGGTACAGAGCCCACTAGGGTCAAGCTTCAACGGGTCAACTAGCTTGGTACAGGGTAATATTCTATTCCCCACCCCAGATTGAGCCCCGACCCTACCAGCTGTCTCACAAAATTGTGTGCTGTGGGTCACAGCCGGGATAAGACGGTGTGGGTGGGCCAGTTCAGGGTACTCTTTTATTGTGGGAGACCCATATCCAAGCCTACAGTCCATGGCCGGTGGGTCAAGGTTGGCATGTCTGGGGACAGATGGCCTGTTTCAGCCAGACCTGAGGGACTGAAAGACTAAATACAGACTTGGGCTGCCTGGGCTTGATCTGGGGACCAGGGAGCCACCATTCAGCTTTGCTTCGGAAGGAAGGGCCTGGTGGTTTCCGGCCACTGGGTACAACCCAGTATTCTCCGTGCACCCTGGTAGCCTCAGGAGATTACTCTGAGCTTAGTCATAGGAAGTGAAGCCCAAGGAAAACAGAGATATGAAGGCAGCCACGGGGGAGGTCTGGTGTGATGTAACAGCCAGGCCTGTCGAAATCCGTGGAGGGTGAGGCCTGGGAGCTGAGAACCTGCTACTCAATAGAGAGGACAGCTCTGTGCAGATGGCATTACCTCTGCCCCGGCCCAAGGGGCTGTCAGGCCCCGCTCCAAGGTCGCCTGTCAATATTTGTATTGAGAATCCAGGCATGCCGCTAGAACGATCTCTCTCCAGCGTGTATTTTTTTTTAACCTTCCAAGCTCACTTCTTCCAGGAAGTCTTTCCTGACTGAATGTTTCCACATACTGGACCTAGAAGGACCTTGCTGAGACCATCTAGTCCTGGCCCCTCATTTTGCAGAAGAGGGAATGGAGAACAAGGAAAGAAAGAAAGAAGGAAAGAAAGAAAGAAAGAAAGAAAGAAAGAAAGAAAGAAAGAAAGAAAGAAAGAAAGAAAGAAAAAGAAAAGAAAGAAAGAAAGAAAGAAAGAAAAGAAAAGAAAGAAAGAAAGAAAGAAGATAGATAGATAGATAGATAGATAGATAGATAGATAGATAGTTGGATGGATAACATTTATTAAGTACTTACCTGGTGCCAAGCATTATGCAAAGTGCTGAGAATACAAATACAAACAAACTAGACAGCTTCTGCCCTCCAGGAGCTTACATTCTAATGGGGAGAATGGATAAAGGCAGGGGAAGGGAATTCCCGATGAATATGGCAGAGGGAGAATTAAACTCAGGTCTCCTAACTCTCAGTCCTAGGCTCCTGGCACACTGGTCCTGACTGTGAGCTTCTCTATTCTCTCAACACATGAAGGACAATATCTGCATGAGGGGCCTTGCTGACCGTGGCAGTTTCCCAGGGCCTCAGCTTCTCCTTAGAACAGATCCAAGGGAGGCTGTCCTTTTGCCCAAGGCTTCCTTCTTCTCCTGTTCTAAATTTCATCAATCCCTAAACCCCAGATCGTGGCTTTAGATCCAGGCGTCCTGACCTGCCAGGTCCCCTAAGCCCACTTGTCTCTATGGGCTCCAAGATGAGTCACACTTGACCCAGAATTACCTCCCTCCTCTTGTCCCTGACATTGGCACTCTCTTCCTTCTTTCATTTCCTGCCCTTTGCCATCAAACACAACAGACTGCAAGAGTACATTTTTTTTAAAGTATTTATTCACAAGGGAATAGTTGTCTGAAGAAAAGGGTGGTTTCTGGGGATGGAGGCGGAGTGGGGGTTGGGGGTAAGTGCATCGGAGAAAACTATCCAAGACAGACTAGGTGGTATCAAAAGTTTCATAAATCGTTCTCCAAATAAAGCTGCCTGGGGTCCACTTGGGCTCCATGATTCTCTTCTGGTCTGTAGCCCACTCCCTGTGCCCTGAGAACTGGCATACTCTGACACCTTTCCTACACTATTGCCCTGTGCCTGTTTAGGATTGGCCTAGCTGGGAGCTTTGGGGCAAACTCATTTGTCCATTCTGTCTACATGTGCAGGCTTATTCTCAGCTGCCTGGGAATACTGTTGGTCCCGGACTTGAGCTGCTACTTCCCTCCTCTTCCTTCATCCCTGACCTAACATCTCGACTCCTGGGTGAATTGGAACAGAAAGAACATACACCTGAAGTCTTTCCTATCACCACAAATCGAACAATGTGATAACTCCAATTGGCTGCTAGCTATAACTTTCCCAGCCACAACCCCCTCTCCCAAAATCAGGAGGTCAGTTTTCAAAGTAGTCAGATCTCTCCTGACTTTCCTACCACAAGGTGAAGTGCCTCCAGGAGAGAACACCAAGGAGGCATATACCTTAGCTATTTCCTGCTTTATCGTCCTCAGTTTACCTGTGAGGACCCTAAGGTCCAAGCAGGAGAAGGGTCTTGCCCATAGGCACAGAGCTAGGAAATCGTGTCAGCATCTGAATCCATTTCTGCCTCCAAATCCAGCATTTTCCCCATACCACGTGGGCTAGATAGGAACTCAGTTTGAAGGGTATTAGGGTGGTGGAAATAGCATTGAGCCAGAAGTCAATGGGACCTAGGTCCCACTTCTGGCTCTGTCACTTTTTAACCCAGTGACCTTGAAGAAAGTCACTTAAATGCTGCGGGCCTCCTTTCTCTTCTGCAAAATGGACAGAATAATCCCTTCCCTGCCTGAAGGCAGAGGACTTGATTAGGGGTTTCTAGAGGTCACTACTAGCTCTAAGGTCTACCCTTCTGTCAGTGCTCTGTGGAGTTGTAGGGGAGGGCTCAGTCCTGGCAGGATGCTGGTACCTCTAGCGATGCTATCTGGGTAGGTGTGGCTACGAGGAGAGTGAATCCTCCCTTCCTCATACTCTGGTGCTCTTAGCAGTAGCTACCGCTGCTGCTGCTGTTTGAAAAGCCTGGTGCTGTTTGCCCCTTTGCCACTCAGATTGAGACCCAGGGGCAGTATGAAGCCGCTCCTCACCCCTACATTCAACCTACCCCTTGACCTGGCTTCTCCTTCTTTCCCATCCTACCAGGCTTAAAGGGACTCACCAGTTGGGAGTAAACTCCCCCAAGACAGGACAAGGGCCCTATCTCCTCCCCCCTGCAAAAGGTCCCTAAAGACATACCAAGGGCTATATCTCCCTTTCAGACCAAGGACCCTCTGAGGGCTGTCTTCTCCTTCTCCTTCTCTTTCTCCTTCCCCTTCTCCTTTGAGCCTCAAATTAAGGTTCCTTAGTCAGTTCAAGGAAGGGAGCTGATTCCTGAGAGGCAGGTATGGTTTTTTTTTCTTTTTTGGATGAGCAATTGGGGTTAAGTGACTTGCCCAGGGTCATAGAGCTAGTAAGTGTCAAGTGTCTGAGGCTGGATTTGAACTCAGGTCCTCCTGACTCCAAGGCCAGAGCTCTATCCACTGTGCCACCTAGCTGCCCCTCTTTTTTTTCAAATTAACTTATTTATTTTTAGTTTTCAACATTCACTTTCACAAGCTTTTGCATTTTAAATTTTCTCTGCCTCCCTCCCTTTCCCCCTCCCCAAGATGGCGTGCATTCTGATGTAGGCTCTACATATACATTCTTATTCAATGTATTTTCATATTAGTCATGTTGTAAAGAAGAATTAGAACCAATGGGAGGAACCACCAGAAAGAGGAAACAAAACAAAACAAAAGAGAGCAAATAGTATGCTTTGATCTGCATTCAGACTCCATAGTTCTTTCTCTGGATGTGGATAGCATTTTCCATCACAAGTCTTTTGGAGTCGTCTTAGATCCTTGCATTGCTGAGAAGAGCCAAGTCTATCAATGCTGGTCATCGTACAACGTGGCTGTTACCGTGTACAATGTTCTCCTGGTTCTGCTCATTTCATTCAGCATCAGTTCATGTAAGTCTTTCCAGGTTTTTCTGAAGTCTGAAGGTATAGTTTGTTAGCAGGGTCTGTGATATTTTCTCACTCTGTTATATTTAAGAAACATTTATTAAGTGCCTACTACTGTTTACAGAGCCCCAGGATAGGCACTGAGGGAAACACAAGAGTTTATATAAAACGTGGTCTTATTCCTCCTGTAATTCACAATCTAATGGGGATAGGACATTAATGCAGCTGCACTAGTGGGAAGAGCTTTCATTGGCTTTGAAGTCAAAAGACCTGGGTTCAAATCTTTCATCTGTATGACTGAAGGTAAGTGACTTAATGTTCTTGGGCCTCAGTTTCCTCATCTGTAAAATGTGGAGGTTGTACCAAGTGGTTTCTGAGTTCTCTCCCACCGCTGGAGAAATAAGCATTTATCAAGGGCCTACTCTGTGTCAGGCCTTGCCAAGCATTTTTACAAAAATTATCTCATTTGGTTCTTACGAACAACCCTAGGAAATAGTTGCCTGTATTGTTTCCCATGTACATTTGAAGAAACTGAAGCAGACAGAGGTGAAATACATAGCTAGTAAGTGTCTGGAGTTGGATTTGAACTCAAGTCTTCCAGACTCTAGGCCTAGCGCTCTATCCATTGCACCACCAGTAATACTCCAGTGGATCTGTGACCTCATTGATTTGGAAGTTCCCTCTAAAGATTCAGGTTTCTACTTCTCTGTGCCTTCCCAATCTGGGAGACTCTTGTCCATAACCTCCCCTTAGCTCACCATAAGAGGTCACATGCTGAGGACCTTCCTCAATCCCTCTTAATGTGTCAAGGGTTCCAGGCAGGGAGCCTTCTTCTGGTTCAATTCTTGCCTTAACCACATGATCAGCCCATCTTCTTCTCCTATTTTTCTATGACCCTAAATGATTATAATGCACAGTATTACATACTAAGTACATCAGAGAGGGACAAAGGAAGGCCCAGGGAGAGAGGAGTAGTCTACATCACCCTAGGAAAATCAGGGAAGACTTCTTGAAAGAGGTGGCATATAAGCTGCTCTTTAAAGGATGGTTAGGAATTCAACAGGCAAAGAAAGAAAGGAAGAACATTTGAGGCAAAGACATGAACAAAGGAATAGAGGCAGAAGGGTTGTGGCATATTCTGATTAGAGAAACAGGGGCAGCCAAGTGGCCCAGTGAATAGAGTAACAGCCCTGGATTCAGGAGGACCTGAGTTCAAATTTGACCTCAGACACTTATAGCTGTGTGACCTTGAGCAAGTCACTTCACCCCATTGCTTCCAAAACAACAGCAACAAAAAAACTAGAGGGAATAAACTAACAGTGCAGCAGTAACTTGGAGTCAGAAAGACCTGAGTTCAAATGCTACCTCAGATACTTACAAGCTGGGAAAGTAACTTGATCTCTCTGGGTCTCCACTTCTTTATCTGTAATAAAAGCACCTACTTCTCAGAATTAAAAAAAAGATGAAGTACAGAAAAGCTTGGCCAGCCTTAAATTGCCCCATACATATTAGCTACTACTATTGATAATAGTAATAATGACAGGCAACATTCTTTATGAGTCTTATGTTCCTATTAGTATAGGCTTACCTGGAATTCTGGAATTTCCCACCTGTATCTCTGACAGCTGGAGATAGTTGGCATTCCATAGCCATTTCTAAAGCTTGGCTTCAGTTTATCATTCTACCAAGATCTTCTCCCCTCTCCTCTCCCTCTCCTCGTCCCCCTCTCTCTCCCTCTCCTTCTCCTTCTCCCTTTCCAAATACGTGTATGTAAGCATGCCCCTGCTTAGTAGGCAGGAAAAAATTGTAATAAAAAATATGGTCTTGGGGAATGTTAACACACATCTTGGGGCCTGGGAGAGGAAACCCAGAACAGGATATGTGAATGGAGAGGCAAGGAGCAGGAATGAAGAGGATTGGAGATACACACACACATAAATACATACCAACATATCTCTATCTATCTATCTATCTATCTATCTATCTATCTATCTATCTATATCTGGTCCTGATCTGTGATTTCATTAGTGTGGGAGAACTTCTGGTATGGGAACTCCTTTCACCACTGCAGATCAGCAGCTTGGTCTTCTTAGGGAGTTGCCTCGGATATGGAAAGGTTAATCGACTTGACCAGGGTCACACAATTAGTATGCATCAGAACAAAGGTCATCCTAACTCCTAAGGTCATCAACCTATCAGCTGTGCCACACCATCCATCATCTAATTATGGAACACAGTCTTATCAACTCAAGGAATATTAGACCTGGAAGGAAATGTAGAAATCTTCTATTCCGGTAGTCTTGTTTCACAGATTGGGGAGATAAGAGTGCCTTGTGGGGAGATAATCCAGGTGTCTCAGAAGGGTAGAGTCTAGCCTGTGACCTTTGGCCGGGCTGGTGTTTGTGCTTACCTCAGAATCCAGGGGTCACTGACCCTAGAAAGCCCTGGCTAAAATCCATGCCTGTCATGCCTCCTATACTTCTCCCATTAGCACACTAGCCTAAGCTGTCCAATGACCAGATTGCCAACTGGGGCCTTGGAAAGCTTCCCTTTTCCCATCTCCCTCTCCCGCCATCGAGAAAGAGGAAGCGAGGATCTCTGGGTAATGCAATCGGAGTGAAGGGTAGCAGCATGAGGAAAATGAGACCCTTGGGGAGATGGTTACACTGTCCTCACCAATCCCTATCTGTAGCTCTTCCAAATCATTCCCATTCTTTGGGATCCAGCTCAGATGTCACCTCCTCTGGAATCCCCTCTATGACTACTCTAATCCACAGGGATCTTCCCATTCTCGATTCTCACTTGGTTACCTGTCTTATCTCCCCTAGCAGACTGTGTGCCCCTTGAGAGAGTGACTCTGTCTCTTTCGTTATTGTCGTCCCCAACACTCAGAACAGGGCATCGCATAAGTATGCTTTCGGTGACTGTTAAAGTAAGGGAAGAGATAAAAGAGGGAAGTGAAAAGGAGAAAGAAGGAGGAGAGAGGAGAGAGGGAAAAGAGGACAGTGAGGAAAGGGTCTGGGCCTCTAACCAGGGTGCCAGTGGCTTAGTCTCCCAGGGCTTACCAATCCACCTCTCCTTCATGGAAGCAAATAAACTTCTTAGATTTGGCTAATCCTGCCAAAGTTACCTGAGTGTAGCCAGTATAAACAACTGTCTCAAGCTAGGTTCGGCAATCTTGTTTTGTGGGCCTGGGCCAGCAAACAGTGCTGGTAGTGATGACCAGAGCTGATAAAGGCTCTTGGAGGGAGCTGTCCCCTCTCTTCTCCTCCTCCTCCTCCTCCTTCTCTTTCTCCATCCCCTGCAACCAGACAGCCTACTTCTCCAACCCCCGGCTGCTTCCATCCCCTGGAAGCAAGGCCAGGGACTTGAGGCTGAGCTGGCTGGCACCATCCTCTCCCTAAGGAGGTCCTGGATTAATGGGATCAGGAGAGTAACCACTTAGAACCTTGGAACCATGGTCTCAGAGGTCAGATTCTCACAATCACAGCAGCCCAGAAGGTCTATTCCAGCCAGGGCTCTTTCCACAGAGGTAGCTGAGGGAGGTGCTGAGGCAGCACTGGGTTTGAAATCAGAAGACCCTTGCTCAGATCTGTGAGGCACTCACCTAACCAGTGTGATCTAGGGCTTCACTTCCCATATGATCCCTAAGGTTCCTTCTGGCTCCATGTTCTATGATCCTTCTTCCAACTACATCTCCCTCATCAAATCAGGGCTTGGTGGGAGGGGGAATAAGAATCAAGAGGGGCCCCGTGTGCCTCCAGAGGCAACTTCCTAAGGCATGTGGGAAACAGGTGGAGAGGAAGACAGGGAGAAGGCGGTGCATTCCTAGGAACCCAAGCTAGAAGGCACCTCAGAAATCAGCTTGTCCAAATCCTTATTTTTCAAGTGACTTGCCCAAAGATACATAGGTAGTACAAAGAGCAGAGTTAGGATTTGAACCTGGGTCTTTTGACTCCAGAGCTAGTTTTCTTTCCACTGGGCCACAAGGCTATGAATAGGAGCTGGGGTGGAGGTGAGGAGGGTAGCCCTCTGGGAGAAGGCTGGGCCGAGGAAGGAAACTGGTGGACGACGGCCCCACCCGGGGCCTGCCTTGTTGTTGATCCGAGGGAACAATCATGAAACAGCCCCTTTGTCCCAGGGCAGCCAGAGTCCTGAGGATTGAAGGAGGCCTGATGAGAAAGGGTCATTGTTCCCTCTCTGGGGAGCCACTCCACCGAGCAAGGACCAAGGAGAGGTGGGGGAATGGAGTGCCCTGTGCCAATCCCACAAGTCTGGTCCCCTTGCCTATGGCAGGGCCAGGGAGTCCCTTTGCTTTCGATGACACCCACACCTGTTGCCTGAAGAGAGCCTGTCACAATCTGATGCAGAGGCCACTTTCCTCATCTGCTTACCAACCATACCCTTCTAGATGCCCTGGCCAACCTATATTGTCCCTTCCCTTCTTCACACCTCAACTTCTCCTGGAAGTCTTCCTAGATTAGCTCTGATACCCTCTGGGCTGCTCCTTTATCCTGTCTCCTGCCAGTAAGAAGATATTTGCTAGCACCTGATCATAGAATAAGCCAACTCAAAAATAAAGATCTTGATTACTAAAAAATATTCAATGAGTGAATGAAACTAGGAAACCCAGGAGAAATCATTCATTGTATGTCCCTGAACAGCTCAAACTTCATGGAAGCCATAGTCTAATGAATCTCTCTCAATATACACTTAGACTGTAGGAAACGAAGGCCCACATATAGTTATTCCATCTACATGGAGATCATTCTTGTTGGAAGGGACAAGTCAAGTCAACAAACATTTCTTAAGGGCCTGCTATATGCCAGGCGCTGTGCTAAGTCCCGGTGATACAGAGAGACAAAAATCAGTCCCTTTTCTCACAGAGCTTATTATCAGATGGGGGAAACAACATACAAACAACTATCTACAAACAAGACATAGACAGGATAAATTGGAGATAATCTTAGAGGGAAGGCATTTATGTTAAGGGGGATTAGGAAAGACTTCTTACAGAAGGTGAGATTTTAGCTGGGAACTGAAGGAGAACAGGTCCATGGGCTGTGAACCTTAAAGCATTATTCTGAGAAGGGGACCATAGGCTTCATCAGATTACCAAAGGGGTCCATGACACCAAGAAGGTTAAGTCCATCTCCCTCATTATAAAGGAAGAAACCAAGGCCCACAAAGGGGAAAGGCTTTGCCCAAGGTCAAAGGATTGGCAGAAGTGAGACTCAAGGCCAGGCCCTTGGGTGGTGAAACTATTTCCATGCTACCCCAACAGCCTCATTGTACATAAACACAGCTTTTTGGGAACACCATTTTACTCTGCCTGGACTGTTTTCTTTCTGTATCTACCTACTGCCACTCTCCCCATTTCTCAGGGTTCGGTCAAAATGTTCCTGCAGCCTTCCTGGGACCCTGCCCTTCCTCTGTGCTTCTCCAGCCTTTACTTGTCAGCGACCCCCTGCATCACTAAACATAGTCTGTCTTGTGCTGGAATTGCCCCTTTACAGGGCTGATACCCAGCCCTGCTGTCACTTAAAAGACTGAAATAGGAGCAGTGTTTTAATCTTCCTTCCTTCCTTCTTTTCTTTTCTTTCTTTCTTCCTTCCTTCTCCTTCTTTTTCTTTCTTTCTTTCTTTCTTTCTTTCTTTCTTTCTTTCTCTTTCTTCCTTCTTTCCTTCCTTCTTCCTCTTTCCTCCTTTCTTCCCCTCTTCTTCCTTCCTTCCTTCCTTTCTTTCTTTCTTTCTTTCTTTCTTTCTTTCTTTCTTTCTTTCTTTCTTTCTTTCTTCTTTTTCTTTCTTTCTTCCTCCCTCCTTTCCTCCCTCCTTTCCTTCCTCTCTTCCTTCCTTCCTCCCTCCTTTCCTTCCTCTCTTCCTTCCTTCCTTCCTTCCTTCCTTCCTTCCTTCCTTCCTTCCTTCCTTCCTTCCCTTCCTTCCTTCCTTCCAACTTTATTAAGCAATTACTGTGCTAGAAACTGATAAAAACACAGTTTAGATAGGACACTGGCCTCTGCCCTCATATAGCTTACACCCTATAGAGAGGATAAGACACATGTGAAATTAGCTATGATTAACAATGTTATATAACAAGTATGCTAGAGAGATATAACCAAAATACTCTCTGAGGTCATGGGAAAGGTCATTGCTGATATGTGAGAACCAAGGAAGGCTTCCTAGAGAAGGCAGCATTTGGGATGGGCTTTAAAGAATAGGTGGGTGCTCAACAGGTAAAGTAAGGAGAGCATGGATATTACAGGCACAGGGAACAGGGTTTGCGAAGGCATGGCGGCAGAACAGAGCACATTCTTGTCCATCTCTGCCTCTGAGTGTGGAGTCTTCCCTGGACACAGTAGAAGCTCAATACATTTATCCTGAGCCAATCAGGGCCCAAACAATGAATGTAAATAGCAATTATTTCTGTTTTGACCAGAAACTCTGAGGGTCTTCCCCTCCTGGATTGATTTTTTTTGACTGGGTAAAAGAGGCCATTCTCTGCCTCATTTCTTACCTAGCCTTTATCACTGAATGGATGTTGCCTCAGTCAAACTGAGAGCCGTTCAAGACCTTTGCTTAAGAGAGCCAGAGTCTCCCACTGCATCCAGGGCCATCTCCAGTCATCCTCATCTATATCTTGCCACTGGACCCAGGAGAAGGTGAGGCTGGTGACTTTGCACAGCCCTCCCTCATTTAGATCCAATTCACCTGCATGTCATGGCATCACCTCCTTGACGTCATGGTCCTCTTCGAGAATGAAGGATAAGCAACAGCAGCTTACTAAGTGTTTGTATTTGAGGGGTGAGCCCTGCTCCTTCAATAAGATAAGATATGCCAGCCTACTGCTTTATGAGAGTTTATAAGTTTTAAAGAGTCAGTTTGCATGCATGCACACAAAATGTGTGTACACGTCTTTGGGCGTTGCTGGGAGCTGAGCCTAAGAAAGTGGTTAAGGCTGATCAAAGTCCAAACGCTGGGGCTTGGCTAGAAATTCCAGGTCATAGGGAACCTGATAGGAGTCCTCTGCCCCTTCTCCCTACCGCACTTGGCACCTAGCCCCTGTGAGCCAAGCCTGGGTGATATAGTAGATGTCCCTGTCCCTGAGGGAATTCTGAGACCTGCCAGAGCCTCCAGGAGGCCTATGCCTCAGTCAGAGAGATGGGAACCAAACCCGTTCACCTCCAGAATAGTTTCTGTGTGGCTTGGTCATGAGCCCCTAGTCCAAGGGTCTCCATCAATAGAAGATCATTTGTATAGGAAGAAAAAACCTGCATTGGGAGCCTAGAGGCCTGAGTTCTAGTCCTAGAAATTTTACTATCTCACTGTGTGATCTTAAGAGTGTCCATTTCCTCTCTGGCCTCAGTTTCCCTGTTGGTAAAACAAGAGCAAGGGTATAATAGTTCCTAAAGGCCCTTCCAGCCCTGGAATTCTGTGATCCTATGATCTCACACATTATGTATTAGCTGGAGTGGCGGCTAATGCTTTGAGGAGGTTACTACCTATCATTACACCCCATTGAGGAAACAGGATGTTACTTAACCCTGAAATTCTAACTTCTAATCCTCTAACAGACATAGTCCCGAGTTCTTACCTGCTCCCATTTTCTCCCTGCCACTCTTTGAAATAAACTAATTCTTTCCCCTTATTTTACAGAGGTGGAATCTGAGGCTCTGAGAGATGGAGACTTTGTGAAGGTCCCATGAGCAGTAAGGAGTAGAGCCGAGGTTGGCTTCAAATCCAGGGCACTTTCTACTCCACTACAGCTACCTCCTCTTGAAACTCAAGGACTATTCTGGGTCAGGCCAGTGCCTAAGGACTCTGGCCCTCCGTTGTTTACTCCCCCAGAGAAAGGACCAGTAGGGCCAGGTCTTTGTCTGCTATCTCTCGAGGGTCCTTCTGGGATAGAGTAGCTGGGGCATCCCCAGTAGGTCAGCATCTCAATCACAGACCCTTATCCTCTTTCATTTACGTTGCCAAGGTAACCCTGGCCTCGCAAGAGGAGGATTGGTTGGAGAAACTGGGTTATGTTGACCTGGGGAAGTCTTAGGGGGCATGTGATGACTGCCTTCAAGTACCTGAAGGACCATCCTTGGGAAGAGGAAATTAGTGTTATTCTGGCTGGCTTCCCCTGAGGGCTGAACTAGAAAAAATGGATGGGAGCTGAAGAGACATGTTTTAGCTCCTAGCAATCGACAAGCATTTATTAAGCACCTACCATGTGCCAGGCTCAGTGCCGGGGGTCGGGGATGCGATCATAAAGAATGAAACAGTCCCTACCTTCAATGAGCTTGCATTCTAATGGGGAAGACAACAAGTACATTTAAAAATGTGGAGCATGAACATAATGTTGATAACTAACCTTAAATAAATGACTTTATTATTTAAATAAGAACCTTAAATAAATAACTGTAAATATATTAAAGTATATATAAAAACTATAAATAAACAAACAACTATGTCTATGTAGCCGTTAAATACAATGCAGTTTGGGAGAGAGGGCAGTAGTGGTTGGGAAAACCAGGGAGAGCAGCATGCAAAAGATGGTGCCTAAGTTGCATCTTTAAGGAAAAGAGCGGTTCTAAGGGAGTGCATTCCAGCCCTGGGGGAGGGCCAGCTCAGAAACTCTGAGACAGGAGAGGGGAACAGAGAGTAGGCCATATACTCACATAGGAATATCCTACAATTCAAGGGTGGCTAGGTGGCCCAGTGTATAGAGCACCCATCCTGAAACCAGGAAGACTCATTTTCCTGAGTTCAAATCTGGCTCTGACACGTATTAGCTGTGTGACCTTGGGCAAGTCACTTAACCCTGTTTGCCTCAATTTCTCTATGTGTAAAATGAGCTGGAAAAGGAAATGGCAAAGCGTTCTAGTATCTCTGCCAAGAAAACCTCAAATGGGGTCATAAAGAGTCGGGCATGACTGAAAAAACAGCTGAACAACAAACAAAAGAATAAATACAAAGTAGATTCAAGGTAAGTTTTTTGCAGGGAAGGAATTGGGAACTAGGGGGCAAAAGCAATTAGGAAAGGGCTGATTTTTGAGGGCCTACTGTGGGCATAGCCCAGGGCCAGGCTCTACTAAAGAAGAGGGAGAGAGTTGGAGGCCTTGGGACCCTTTTCCTGGGAGACCCTTTTAGGGGGGAGGTAAGGAAAGGCCCCCACCCTCTGCTAGTCTTGAGGATCCAAGATAGACCTTCGTGGGAAGGAGAAGAAAGGGAAGGGGTCCTCTGAACTTTTCTCGCTCAGCACCCTCACCTCAGCACTCTTCTGTCTCCATCCCAGATGTGCCCAGGACCCAGGGACCTGGAGAATGGGGACCCGAAGCAGCCATAATAGCAGCTGCTCTTAGGGAATCAGAAGGTTTCAGTTGCTCTGGTGCTCCACAGTGCTCCAGGGTTTCAGGGAAGTAACCTAGTTGGAGCTTTTCATTCCAAGCCTCCAATGTCTCGCTCAGCCTGGGAGGGGTGGGAGAAGAGGGTCCTGGGCTTTTCTGGCTTTTCTGCTGCCTTAGTACATTTTCATTACTCTGCATTTTCTTACACACACACACACACACACACACACACACACACACACACGAGTCGACTTTCTCAGCCTGGCCCCAGGCCTGGGTTATCCTGGAACCCTACAAATGCTACAACAGAAAGGGGGTGGTCAGGAGATAACGTGGTGACACACAGGAGAGAATGACAAAGAGATCACTGTGTCTCCTCTGACAAATCCCTTGCCTTTTCTCAGCCTCAGTTTCCCCAGCTGTAAAGTGAGAGGGTTGAACTCCATTATTTCTACAGTACCTTTTCAGCTCTGGTATACTATAATTATGATTCCCCTCAGGGTTTGGGAGAGTGGTGGGCAGAACTGGTGGGCAGAACTGGTGGATTGGTACCACGTAGTTACTTACATACTTGACAGACTCTGAAAATGCTGAAACATGCCTAGGACACACTGACAGTCTGTGATGGGTGATATGTTGGGGGGTGGGAGGTGGGCAGGGCCTCCTTAAGAGACTTTATGCCCCTAAAGGGGCAATCCGGATTACTCCAAAGGAGATTAGGGTAGAGCTTTGTCCCCATCTAAAGTGCCAAGGCCAAATCTTTCTGGTTAGTTGTATTAGCTGAAATAATTAACTCAGAAGTTTGAACAAATCAGTTAAATATTTAAGTCCTACAGTCCCCTCATTTATCTTCTGTAACTTGTAGCCCAGCACCCCAAGCTCTGGACTTAGACAGCGTTTGGTCTTGGCGTTGGCCCCAGAAATCATGCCCTAGGTTCAGATTGCCCCCACCCGGAGTTGCCTCTGGGGAATCTCAGAATATTGCTCATGTCTAGGTTTCCATGTTTGTGGGGGAAAGGGTTGCTGGCTCCTGTACAAGCACTCAAGGTAACAATGCATACATTTGGTACCAGACAGCCTTTTTTCTACCCCATAGAAAAGGCAGAAACACATAAAGGACTCAGAGTAGCCCATAAACAATTGATAGAATTCTTCTTCCTCTCTACTGAACATTGTCTTTCCTCAGGGTCTCAAAGTCTTCCAGACACATGGAAGCACCTTCCAAACTCGGCTTTCTCTTGGAGAGGAAATGAACTTAGAGTTGCTAGTGGGGCAACCTCTAATATTCCAATAAGTCTCACTTTTTGCCACAGCAACTCCTACTCATTCCAGCCATAGGGTGCTCCCCTGTGAACTTGGGCTCCTCCAGAAGGGAAATGCACTTTTGGTGGATGAAGATGAAACTACATTTCCAGTTAGAATTGTACTACATAGTCGTGGTGAGAACAGAGGTCAAACAAAGCTTGGATCTTTTACTCCCTCATATTTTAGCTTAAACTCTTTTACTGCTTCTTCAACTTTGGGTACATGTTCATGATCCACTTCAAGAGGCAGGTATTGACCAGGAACTCCCCTTTTCTATCTAGGAGGGTCCTAAAATGCTTGAACTTGAGGTTGCTATAGAGGTAACCCAAGGCTGGTGCTGTCCAGAAACTCTCTTTCTCTCTCTAAAAGACTGGATTTCCAGGTTTACACTGCCCAAGGAATTCCCTCTCTTCTATGTAAGACACTGGTGCTAGAGAGTTCTGAATTCTCCCCCAGAAAGTTGAGAGTCAGGAACTCCCACGGCCGAGATGGTGTGTTGCTGTCCCCTCCAAAACTGAGGCTAGGAACTTAGAACTCTTCTCTAGGATCTTGTGGGTAAGAATACACAATTCCCATGTGGATTTTTCCCCTTAATCTTCCAGTTCAGGGGTCTTTCCAGTCAATTCATTTATTGTCAACATAAATACTTTAGCATTTATTAATTGTTTCCTATGCACAAGAACTGGGATAGAAAGATAAAAACCAAAGCAATCCCCACTCTCAAGGAGCTCACATTCCACCGTCACTCCTCCTTACCCAGGAGATCAGAACAGTATAGCAAAGGAACTTGTTCAGGAATGAGAGTCTCTTGCTTCCAACGTACCTCTAAATGCTTACTACCTGTGGGGGTCAGGGCGAGCAGCTTCATCTCCTTGGGTCTCAGCTTCCAGATTCATCTGTAAAGGGAAGGGGTGGGATTAGATGATCTGTGAGGTTCCTTCCGGTTCTAGATAAAGGACCATGACTTTTTCAGGGTACCCCAAATGGGAACCATGACCATAAAGAATCCAAGCGAGGAGGGGTCGGTGAGAATTGGGAGAGATAAAAAGGTCAGGGAGAAGGGAGTGACTGATAGGGGGAGAGGACTGAGTGGAGCAGGGCTCAAACAGTAACCCAGGCTGGGACTGTCTGAGGTGATATCTAGGGGAGAAAGAGAATCAGGCCAGAGCCAAGGTCAGGGTCAAGGATAGAGAAGATGCAGGAGGCAATTGGTGTAGGAACACAGGACACTTGGGGATGGGGAATGTGGGAGTTCCACCAATGGAACCAAAGGCAGGGAGAGGAACTGAATGGAAGGGGCAGAAAGAAGAGACTCCTCAGGTCTTAGTGGTCAGTCTTCTGTGCCTGGCCTCTGGCTAGACAGAGTCCTTTGCTCCTGCTTGAGCTCTGCCTTCATATCATCCCATGTAGACACATGTATATGTATCTAGAGACACATACATATTCACACATTCCTAAGATGGGCCCTATGTCAAACATGAACTGCCTGTGTTTGTCTCTGTGTTTGTCATATATGTGAAACACATATATGACACTGATAACAGTTCACATGAATGCAGTGCTCTCCTAAAAGCACCTCCTTGAGGAGGTGGGTAATGCAAGTGTTTTCAGCCCCATTCTACAGATGAAGACATGGAGACTCTTGGGTGTGAAGTAACTTGGCCAGAGTCACACATCCCATTAGATGTAAGATTCGAACTGAGGGCTCCTGACTTTAGTTCGACCTCTCTTTATGCCAAGCCATGGTATACACACATTCCTTGCATGTCCCTAGAGACCTGCCACAAATTGCTTATGTGTATTAACAGTCAGGAGACATATCCCTTTTTCCTCCTCCCTGGGCCTTAGTTTCCCCTTTTATAAAATGAGGAGGCTGGTCTAGATAACCTCTAAGGATACTTCAAGCTCAATAATTATTTTCTACATATGTGTTCCCCACACATGCGTATCCCTAGAGGCATATGTGACATACCCTGCCACACACCAACCCCTCCTTTACTAACCACAGCTACAACACGCAGTTCTGGCCAAATGGAAAAACCAGCCGGTCGGCCTGGATTCTTTTAGCCCCTCCGAGCTGGAACAGTTGTCTGTGTGTCTGGCCCTTTGTCGGTGAGGGCTCAGAGCTCCCCACCCTGCTCTTCCAACTTCCGGGATGGCCTCCCCCTCTACCTTCTCTCCAGCCTGACCTGCCGAGCCACTCTGCAGGCCAGGCCAGGGAGGGGTCCTCACTTCTGCTGAGTTTCCCTCTGCCGTCCCATCCTCATCATGCTGGATACAATAATAAGCAGAGTAAAGGCACAATGAGACATAGAGGGAGCCAGATCAAGCCCCATCCCCTCCAACTGATCAGGGAATGGGGCCCATTTCAAAGCTGGTGTTGGTTGGCAAAAGTCCCTCTTTCACTCAAACTAATTCTCCAGTTCTGTGAACCCTGCCAACCCTTCCCCCCAAACATTAGGCTGCTATCCTTCCAGCCGGCCCTCCAAATTGGCCATGGGCCTCTGCATTTCCCACCCCCTCCCCTTCCTGCTATCACCGCCTCTGGATGCAGCACCCCCACTCCTAGCAGCTGAGCTCCGAGGAAACCAGGACCACGGTCCCATGTCCCACAACTCTGGCCCACCCACAGCACATCTCAAATGGCTTGTCCGTGGCCCAGGCACAGGAATCCCTTCAGATATCCGAGTGGAGTTAGAAAAGGGACCTCAGGTTCTAAGACTATTGGAAAGCTGCTGCCTCGTCTTGGTGATTGCCTGATCTAGGGGTGCTGGGGTCCCTGGCATCTGTCCATCATCTGTCCAGTGACTATTTATCCTTCAAGGCCCAGCTCGAGTCCACCCTCCTCTGAGTCTTCCTTGACACCCCAGACTACATTGGTCTTCCCAAGACAACCAGAATCCAGACTGCTCATCTGGCCTGATCAAATTAGTACAGTCACACTATTCTATACTTGCTTTCTGTGAGTGGGTCCTGTCCTCCCCAGACTGGAAGCTTGCTGAGGGCAGGGCTTAGGTCTGTTCTCCCTGACCTGGGGAAGCAGAGGGAATGAATGAACAGATGAACCAGACCCTGGGACCCAGGCTCTTTCTCTCCTGGTGTCCTCTTGTCCCAGAAGAGGCAAGGGAGGGGTGGGGAGTGTGTAAACTGCTCCCACACTCAGGGAGTAGGGCCAGAATAAGCCAGTAACAGGGCTGAGTGGGAGGCACAGGAGGCTGGCCTGATGAGTGGGGTGCAGAGACCAAAGGCCCAAGTCCAACTCTGGCTCCGTCTTTCAGGCACTGGATCTGGGGAGAGTTTAAAAAAAAAAAGACACTGTAGAAAAACATCTGGAGGCATAGTCAACACCAGAGGTGGGGGTGGGGTAGGGGGTAGATACACCACAAAGTCCCTGGTGGGGATCTAAGAAGCATGAAATCTTTTGTATGGAATATGAGCTCCCTCCTATCTCCTTCTCCTGCTCTGACCAGTCAAAGAATCCAGATGGGGGAGGGGGGGTGAACTGCCATCCCAGCTGAAGAACAGTCCCCTTCTTCTCTGCCTAAGGTGTTTGGAGTGGGGGTGGGGTGGGGAGTGATGAGAGGCAGCCATGGGGGAGGAAAGGAGGTAGTAAAAGCTGAATGCATGAAACACTGGAAACATGGGCCTATCGCCAGGCTCCCCCCTCATGCCCCCCGCCCCCACCTCAACTCCCCCAGCAGTCCCTGTGAACCAGAACGGATGGATTGCTCCTTGAGCCCCTGAGCAATATGCCAGGTGCAGGAGTTACAGACAAGATTCTCAGGGGTTTGGTATTACAGGGCGGGGAGGGGCCTTACCCAAAGGCACAGAGCCCCTACAAAGTCCTAGATCAGAACCACTGGGATTGAGAACTGGCAGGGCCCTCAAAGGTCATCTAGACTAACCCCCTTAACTTTATAGAGGGGCAAACGTATAATTACCCAGAGATGAGGTATAATTTGCTCAAGGTAATACAAGTTAATGGCAGCGAGGGGGCTGGACCCCAGGTCTCCTGACTCCCATGCTGTTGGGTTTCCATTGTCTACTACACCAGGCTGCACCTTCCACATCAGGGTCTTTTGACTATTGATGGAGGTCTTCATAGAGAACAGAGAAGTGTGTCTGTCAAGAGGTGCTGTCCAAGAAGCAGATGTGGCTGACGTTGTTGCTCTCTGTGCCTAAGACCTCAAGCTCTCCAAAGCACAGCCCAAAGGACACGACTTTCTCCAGGCACACACGCAACCCAGAGGTATACAAACACAAGCCTGCTAGGCAGAGCCAGCCAGGAAATCCCAGACAGCCACAATGATCCGCCCTGTAGATGTCTTACCTGCTTCTCATTTATCAGCCTGGTCAATGCCATTAGCTCTACAGTCACAGGGTAAGGGTTGGTTTGAAACAATAAGCTGCTTCTAAGTCAAAATCAGTACTCCGCTGTTATAGGAAGCAACCGCTGCCTTCCTGGCTCTACAGTACAACCTCCTTGGCTCACTGGTTGTGAACCCTGTCTGTAGGACAGGGAAACTGAAACCCCAACCCAGAGGAAGGGATTTCCCATGGCCTGACAGTCACCCAGAAGGCCCAAGAGTGAGTCCCAAAGGAAGCCGCAATGGATGGGGCCTTTCAGAAAGAGGGATGGGCAGCCCCTTTTAGGAGAAGGATATGATGCTCAGAAGTGATCTAGGCCACTCTAAGAGATCGGGGATGGCTAGTATGTGAGCCAAAACTGAAGTAATCAGCTTTTTCAAATGGAGAAAATCCTATCAGCTATCCAGATGTTTATCTTAAAATGTGCATGAATGATTGAAATGTTTCATTTTTTTAGCTACATAGTCACACATGCCAATAAAATAATACCATCAGCGACAAATGGTAATGCTAGTGTCTGTCCCTGTGTTTCCATGGCATGGTTACTTACCAAATGCTTTCCCATCTGTTCTTTCGTTCTCCCCTCTAGAGGCAGGAAGGAAGACATGATCACCCACATTTTTCAGATGAAGACATTGAGGCCCTGAGATGGGCAATCACTTACTTAGGATCACATGAAGAATTACAGACAGAAAGAATTTGGGACCAATATAGAAGAAGTCTGAGCTAAAGAACTGAATTGTGTGATATGGGCTCTAAGTGCCAGAGGAGAGAGAAATCGATAGGAGCTATGGTAATGAGGGTATCTTCCCTAGGAGAAGAGGGGTATGAGCATTGAAGGGCAGGGGAAATGTAGGTTCATGGGCTTAGATAGGCAAGGGGGTATAATGGGGAGAGTGCTGTATTTGAGGTCAAAAGTAGCTGCGTTTGAACCCTGGCTCTGTTACATGTGTGAGAGGCTTACACTTGGTTTCCAAAAATCAACTCCCCATAGCCATGATGAAAGCGGTGTAGCAATATAGAAGTTCCTTTGAGGAAGATCTGAGAGTCTTGGTGGACTACAAGCTTAATAGAAATCAACTGAAGACAATAATATGACAGCTAAGACAATGAACATGATCTTAGGCTGCATTAAGAGAGGCATAAGGAAGATACTTATCTGCCTGGTCAGCTCACCTCTGAAATATCATGCTCAGTCCTCAGCTAGAAAGTGCTTGAGGTCAACTAGGATGGTGAAAGGTCTTGATCTTATGCCACATGAGGATTAGTTCAAGAAAACAGGAATGCATAGCCAGGAGAAGGAAAGACTTCGAGGTAACATGCAAGCTGTCTTCAAGTATTTGAAGGCCTACCTTGAAGAAGAGGGATTATTAGAATTATTCTGCTTGGCCCTAGAGAACAGAACTGGTCAGAATGGGTGCAAGTTGCAAGGAGGCAAATTTAGGTCCAAGGAAAGGACCTTCTAGTTACCTACAAGTGGGAAGGGCTGTTTGAGAGGCAATGAGTCCCCTTCCCCCATCCCTTCCATCCCACCTCTTTAGGGCAGCATTCCAGGTAGAAGAATGGTATGAGCAGAGTCAGGAAGGAAGAATGTGTGTTTCATTCATAGAACAGATCAAAGAGCCCAGCTTGGCTAGAACAGAAAATGGAAAAGAAGCAAACAGGGAGTAGGTCCTGGGTCTCTGAGCCTCCCGGCTCCCAGCCTTGGACCCATTCCATGGTCTGCTAGTCCTAGGAATGCCCTAGGGAAGGGGCATTGGGTCCAGCAGATCTGGCTGAGACAGAGGGAGGTCGAACTGGACAGGTAAGCTGTGGGCACAGGATGGGTGAGGGGATGGGGGCGGGGATGCAGAATTTCTTTACTTTT
The DNA here is from genome assembly GCF_003287225.1 of Phascolarctos cinereus. Classification (NCBI taxonomy): domain Eukaryota; kingdom Metazoa; phylum Chordata; class Mammalia; order Diprotodontia; family Phascolarctidae; genus Phascolarctos; species Phascolarctos cinereus. The sequence goes on along the minus strand of NW_027555847.1, from coordinate 83,900,695 downwards.
TCTTCCCCACAAGGGAAGGGGCTAAGCTGGGATCAATCACAAGTCATGAACTGCTCTGGGCTTCATTCGCTTCATCTGTAAAATGAAGAGCTTAAATTCAATGAACTCACAGATCTCTTTCAGTCCTAAATCCTTTGGTCTATTGCATGTCAATGGCAGGATTTGAACCCAGGGTTTCTGGCTCTAAGTTCAGTATAGGTTCTATTGTACCAGTGTGCCTCATGCCTTACCCATCTTACAGATGCACTACACTTGGTGCCTCCAACAGGGTTAGGCCAGGTTATCTGTCTATGCAGTACTGATCTGAGTCACTCAGGAGGCCTTCTTGTCCCAGCCCAGTGCAGGGCTCCCATTTGGGGGTAGGGATGGGGGAGAGAGTTGCCCCAGGGCAAGGGAACAGCAGCATCCTGAACATTGAGACACTTAGGCCTGGTTGAGGCCACCACCCTGCCTTGTCTGAGAATCACTCAAGCCACTTTAGGGTTAAGAATAGGCTCCCGTTCCACTTTGGCTCATTGTGCATCTAACCTAGCTGCACCATCTTGAATCTACTCCAACTTCTGAAACATTGGATTTCCACAGCTGCCTTGGTTTTTAGTTTTCTGTTAGCCAACACTGAACAATGTCTTTCATTGAAGTAACTGCTGAGACACACCCTAACCCACACCTCCTGGCCTCTTTCTCCTTCAAGATCCATTTCACAGAAACGTTCTATCCAAGAGTCAGGTGAGCTATCTAGGACTCGTGCTTCCAAACCAGGCAGGGACAGAGAACCTTGGGAGGGTAGGGGTGGGGGTGTGGAGATCTGCATCCAGTATTGCTGTCCACAAGTGCCTTCTGGACTGACCTGTCCTATGATGTTTACAATGCCAAGTCAGTGGCAGTTAGCGAGGCCAACGCCTCCAGGCAAAGAATCAGATTCAATTTCTAATTAGTGTTGACTGAACATCAGTTGTGCTTCCCAAGATGTGGGGAAGACACCCGGGCCCTGCCCTTAGAGAGCTCCCAGTCTGTGGGAGAGAGAGAGAGGGAAAAGTAAACCTGTGCTCAGGGAGTTCTCAGTCTGGAAGTAGACAGGGAGCAAACAGTCTTGGGGGGAAGTGGGGTGGAGGGAGACAGAAGAAGAGAAAGACTTAGGTCCTGCCCTCAAAGGTCTTACAGTCTGGGAAGGAGACAGAGGCGGTATAGACCTAGGGTCCTGCCCTCATGGGGTTTATAGTCTGGGAAGGAGACAGAGGCGGTATAGACCTAGGGTCCTGCCCTCATGGGGCTTACAGTCTGAGAAGGAGACAAAGACTCAAACAGGATAAACAGTATGGGAATGACATAGGACAGTGCAAAGTGAAGGGAACAGGCAGCAAGTGGTATGGTGAAGGAGAGGGAATTGTAGGCTGCTAGAATCAGAGAAAGCTGTCTGGAGGTAACTCCATCAACTGAAGGGGGAGAGTAGGCATTGGATAGGGAGAGAGGAAAAGGGAGGGCATTCCAAGAAAGAGAAACAACATAGGCAAAGACAAGGGGTGAGAACGAGTTTGGTGCGTGTGGGCCAGGCTGGCTGGATCGGAGGGTACAGGAAGGAAAAAGCTATGCAATAAAGTGAAGATGTCTCCTGGGACCAGACTATGGGAGGCATCGAATGCCAGCCTGAGGAAGCTAGACTTCATCCAACAGGTAGCGGGGGCGTGCTGGAGGCGCGGGGGCTAGGCAGTCTGCTCAGTATCTCCTCAGCTGGAAAAGGGATTCATATCTTGAGCCCTTTAGTTCTGCCAGGAAGGGCTTGTAATTCACCCAGTGTGAAGGCAGAGACATAAACACACACCCCCTTAAGGACAGAAACCTTGTGGTGTCGAAGCCAATGTTTGACCCCAGCCTGGCTTGCCCCTATTTCTCAGTCCCTCCCTCTGCTGTTAGACTTGGCTTAATATTAGCCTGAGCCAAACAGAAGAAGGCAGGGGATTGACTAGTCTGGATTATCCATGCTTCCATCTATGTGGGTATCAAAGGATGGTAACCATTGGCAGAAGGCTTAGGGTTCCAGCTAAGAGAAAGAGATGCTTTCAGCTACAATGACTTCAGGCTACACGACTCAGCTCCCAGCTTTCCCAGAAATTCATCCCTCCTCCTCTCCTGGTGGCCACCTCCTAGAATTCTGGGGAAGCCCGCTGGAGCAAAAGTCCCGGGATTTTCCCAGCATCCTTAAGTCTCAGGGTGGAAAGGGGTCATGGTAGCAGGTGGAGATTACTCAGAATGAGGTGTTGGATAACACAGGGAGCGGCCAGGACTCATCCCGGGGAAGGTGGGTGGGTGGGGGATATGCCAGATCTGACCTTGACGTAGCTTTTCAACAAAAACACTTCCCAGCCCCTCCCTGATGCCCCAACCAGTCTGTGCTCTTTAATTAGCCAGTGAAGCATGGTCACCACGGCAACAGAGGAAGAGGAGGGGGAGGAGGCAGCCGTTCATGGCAGGAGTTCGAGTCTCAGCTTGCCTGTCTATCCCCCTCCCCTAGGGCCCCACGGGCCTGACTCCAGAAAGGTTAGTGAAAATGAGGGGTGAACACTTCCATTTATTTATCTACCCATTCATAAGCCAAGAAATCTTTCCTGAGCTCCTGTGTTCCCAGCCCTGGACCAAGAACTGAGGGGAGGGTATGGAAGGGAACTGAAGAATGAGTACCACCTCCTTCCCTAGGGAGCGCGGTGGCTGTCTGTCCATCCGTCTCTGGAGATGAGAATCCTAGACCAGTGACTTTCAGAGAGGAATTAAATGCTGTGATTCAGAGAAGTTACAGAGAGCTTGAGGATCCAGGGAAGGAGAGGAGGGTAGTGCTGGGCTGAATGGGGATGAGGTCAGGAGTTGGGGTGCTCTTTTTTGTTGTTTTGGGTTGTTGTTGCTTTTTTTTCGGGGAGGGTGCTCTTTGTAAAGTTTTACAGTTACATTGAAAGGGGCCCCAGGACCTGAATCTTGGCTCCAACTTTGCTTCTGACTTTCTGTGAAAGCTTGGGCAAATCATGACCCCTCTCTGGGCCTCAGTTTCCTTCTCCATCAAATAGGAATGATAATGTCTAGTCCTGCCTCCCCCCCAAGGGCTACTGTGAAGATTCAATGAGCTAATGGGTGTGAAAGTGCTTTGAAACTATACGGCTTTGTACACACAGGAAGGGTTGTTATTATAAGCCAATATAGCAGGGCCTAACCCTCCTCCCCCTCACAAAGCCCCTACTGCCTCTCATTATTTGGGTGGATTCATGCCAAGGTGCCTCCAGCCCAATATGACACAGGGTCTCCACCCTTGACTCAGTACCTCCTTTCCCCCGCCATTTACACACCTCCTTCCCACTTCCCTCCATGCTCTGCCTTCAGCCTTCAATTATAGCCACCTGCTTGCTGGGAGATTTGATTCCCCCATGACTCAGGCAGGAGAGGACCACTTCCCACAGAACAAAGAGCCTTCTGTCCCTCCTAAGACCAGTCAGGCCTGATGCCAGTGACATTTAGAGGAACAACCTGAAAGGTCCCCAAGTCCAATAATGGCACAGGGGAAGGTGGGGGTTTGGTGGCACGAACAGCAAGCTGGCACTGAGGAGGCTGGGGATGAGACGGAATGCTTTCTCACATCTTTGCTGGCTCTGACATTCAATGCCCAAGAGCCCCTTCCAACTCTGATATTCTATGCTGTAAGATCCCCTCCAGCTCTGACATCCTATCTTCTGAAGGCCTTCCCTACTCTGACATTCTGGGATTACTTGAAATACAGTAGCCATTGCCTGAGTTTTGGAAACTTTTTTTTTTGATAAAAAGACCGTTAAGAAAAAAGTTCTACCAAAATGAAATTCTTCCTACAACCAATAACTCCCTGAGCCCCAGCTGGGAACCCACTTAACTGAGCCCGTGTTTCACATTTCAGCACGAAATTAAAAGCCTGGAAGGTTACCTCAGAATCTGGCATGGTGGAAAAACCTGTACCTGACTGCAGAGAAGATGGACCAAAGGGCAGGGAAGGAGCCAGGGCCTCACCTTTACCAAGCAGTAAGACATGTGGGGTGGGGAGGAGCGGACCGGGAAGGATGCAAGGCAGAGAAGCCAGAATTGTAGAAGGTGGAGCTGGAAGGGGCCTTAGACCGTACAGCAGAAATGCTGAAAGGGAACTGAGAAGGTGGGAGGGAACTGAAATGAGCAGAACCAGAGAAGAATTTACATGATGATTACAATAATGTAAAAGGAAACCACTCTGAAAGACTTCAGAACTCTGATGGATGCAATGACAAGGGATGACGGATAACGAAACGCACTTCTTACTTCTTGGCAGCAAGGTGACGGATTGGAGATGTAGAATAAGATATACATTTTCTGTCATTATCAATGTGTTGATTTATCTTGCTATACCTATTTGTTTTGAGTGAAGGGGAGGGATGACAGTGGGCAAGGATAGAGAAGAAAGATGGGAAGGAAGGAAAGAAAGAAGAAAGGAAGGAGAGTGTGAGAAAGAGCCAGAGAAAGAAAGGCAGAAAGAACATAAGAGACAAAGAGAGAGAGAAAGAAAGAAGGAAAGAGGAAGAAAAGAAGAAAAGCAAAGGAAGAAAAATAAGAAGGGAAGAAAAAAGGAAAAAAGTACTAATGAAACAAAAATGACAAACAAAAGAAAAAAGAGGCTCACAAAGTGATAAAAACTTTTGTAATTTAGTTACTACCTTACTAAATTTAATACACATTTTAAAAACTGTAAATAACAGAAGTTCCTGGTTTCCTTTCTTTTTTGTTATTTGTATATTTGAATGTTTGTGTTGGTTGAGAATTAAGTTCATAATGAAAAAGAAAAAAGAATTTTAAAAAATCAAAGAAGGGACCTTGGAGCATAGATTGCAGAATGTCAGAGTTCAGAGGCCTTTAAGGAGGGCTAGCCCTATAGGTCACTTCCCCCAACCAAGCACCATTTAATTGTAGGAGAAACTGAAATCCAGAGAAAGGTTTAGGGCTAGCCCACGGTCATACAGAGAGGTTTTGGAAGATCAGGACCAATTACCCAAGTCTCCTGACTCTTGCACTGACCCTAAAAAGCAGTACCTCTTGGAACACTCCAGGAAAACCAGCTGGTTAGTCTGTCGTGCAGCTAAGCCACATTTATTAAATATCTGCTGTGGGGAGTGGAGGGTACAAAGAAGGTGCCCTTCTCTCCAAGCCATCCAATATGGGGCCAATCAAAAGAGAGAAACTAGGAGGTAATTGTTCACTTTACAGAATGATTTGCCACAGGGTTACTTCAATTCAATGAGCATTTGTTAAATGTCTACTCTGTGCCCAACACTGTGTTAGGCCCTGAGAATACATAGACCAAAAAAAAAAAAAATCCTTGCCTTTATCACACTCTACTTAAAGAAATAACATATGCACAGATAAGTAAATACAAAACAAAAGCAAAGTAATTTTTTAAAAAATTTCCACATTAGCCTTGTTGTAAAGAAGAATTAGAACCAAAGGGAAAAACCACGAGAAAGAAAAAAAAAGGAAATTCGACCTGCATTCAGACTCCAAAGTTCTTTCTCTGGATGTGGATAGCATTTTCCATCATGAGTCTTTTGAAATTGTCTTAGAGCATTACTTTGCTGAGAAGAGCTAAGTCTATCAACATTAGTCATCATACAATGTTGCTGTTACTGTGTATAATGTTCTCCTGGTTCTGCTCACTTCACTCAGCATCAGTCCATACAAGTCTTTGCAGGTTTTTCTGAAGTCTTCTTGCTCATCATTTCTTATAGCACAATAGTACTCCATTACATTCCTATACCACAACTTGTTCAGTCATTCACCAATTGATGGGCATCCTCTCAATTTCCAATTCTTGGCCACCACGAAAAGAGCAAATGAAGTCATTTTGGAGGTGGGAGATGCCTTTACAATTGAGGGAAATCAGGAAAGGCCTTGTGTGAGAGGTTAAAACTGAACCTAGTATTCAATGGCAGCTTCCCTTAGTGCATGTGAACACTTGTTTACTTCACAGAAAGACTGAGAATCTTTAAAGGGCCCTATTAGGATTGCCTGTTGTCAAAGATGAACATGGAAGTCATCAGGAAAATAAGGTTTGATGTCCACATATATTTTCAGGAAAGCATTGTTCGAGGGGAGTGGCAGGATGAAATATAGGTAGTTCCCTTCATTGACATAGTATTTCCAGGCCTTTTCTTCAACAAACCCCGCTGGGTTCCTAGGATGGCCAGAGCTCCCTGAGGATGAAAAAGCTCTAGTCCTAACTATGCCCAAAGGGCTATCAAACTGTGTGTACCCTTTGATCCAGTAATATTGTTATTAGGTCTATATCCCAAAGGAAAAAAAAATTTTTAAAAAGGGAAAAGGATCTATGTGTATAAAAATATTTATAGCATGTCTTTTTGTGGTAGCAAAGAATTGGAAACTAAGGGGATGCTCATAAATTGGGGAAAGGCTGAACAAGTTGTGGTATATGACTGTGATGGAACGCTATTGTAATGACAAGCAGGATGGTTTCAGAAAAACCTGGAAAGGCTTATACGAACTCATGCTAAGTGAAGTGCACAGAAACAGCAACACTGTGTAATAATCAACTGTGACTGACTTAGCTATTCTCAGAAATACAATGATCCAAGACAATTCCAAAGGACTCTAGAGAAAGAACTGACAGAATCGGAATGAAGATTGAAGAGTGTTCTTTAAACTTTCTTTTTCTTGTTTTTTTTTTGGGGGGGTGCTGTGTTTTCTTTCACAACATGACTAATATGGGAATACATTTTGCATGACTGTACATGTATAACCTATATCAAATTGCTTGCCTTCTCAATGAGAAGAGAGAATTTGGAACTCAAATTTTAAAAAAATGAATGTTAAATTTTTTTTACTTGTAATTAGAAAAAAGATAGATATATTTGAAAAAAAAGATCTAGTCCTAGTTGCTCTGGAATAAGCTAGTTTCCCTGTTCCATCCTCCTTTCCCAGCCAAAGTACAGGAAAGATGTTCACTGGCAGAAAGCAGAAAGACCCAGGCCCAAGGGCAGCTATGAGCAGGAGGTAGGGCCAAGCTCTCAGCCTGCCCAATGGCCTTGGAATCAGGAGACCTTTTTTCAAACACCAACTCCAACTGTTATTTCCCTGTGTGTGACCTTGGGCCAGTCATTTCATTTCTCTGGGACTGAGTTTCCCCATATGTAAAATTAAGAGATTAGATTAGACGGTTTCCTGCCAAATATAACTAAACCTACTCCAACCCTACTCAGGTAAGTGAGACAGAGTAGGAAGACTCAGGTCAGGGTCAGACCACACCAGACAAATAGCTCTTCATACCTAGTGAGTTAGGAGGGAACTGTAGGATTTCCATCTGGCCAGGATCATTCTGAGAGGAAGAGGAGACAGGGAAAGCTGGAAGAACAGAGAAATCTGGGAGGGAGAGAGGGAGAGAGTCGTCTGAGTTTTCTTGGCAGTGAAGCCAGCAGGGGCTGGCAGAGGTATTCTGGGGCCAGCTGGACTGCCAAAACCTGGTGAAACCGAAGCTTTGTCCTTTCATCCAAGAGCCAAAAGAATATGCCCAAGAGCAGGCTGGGGGTGGGGCAGAGCCTACAGCCTGGACCAGAGAGGTGTGTGAGACCATACTTGGGTTGCTTCCCTTTTCAGAGAGCTCTCAGAGAGATGGAAGGTTTGGAATTTCCCCTCGGTCTGTGTTGAGTGGGACAGGGGGAATGGTTGTAAAAGACTGAGGTCCAACGAAGGGTTAGCAAACAGCCTGGTCCCACTGAACCTCTCCACCTCTCAACTCTTGATCCCCAATGGACACCCCCTCCATCCTCCTTCTCTACCTCCCACTTCTCCCCGCCACCCCCATACCGGGTCCATTCTCATTTCTATGGCTTTGCTTAAATATTGAGGTCGATAGGCCCTAGTCCATGGAGCATGCTCAAAATTGCTGTTCTTGATTCCAGCTGGTTACATAGTTCAAGAGATATTGTGGAAGTAGCAACAGCAGGATTTGGCAACTGGATATGTAGGGGAAGGGAGAATGAGCACGCAAGGATGACAGCCAAGGTATTTGAAAGAATAAATGAATGAGTGAATATTAAGGGTTTACCAAGTGCCACAGAAAAGTAAGACAGTCCCTGCTCTCCAGGAGCTCAAAATCACATGCGAGGTGTCAGCTGCAAATGAGATAGAAAAGTCCTGTGGTCCTTAGGGAACAGCAGCAAAGCAGATGTGGCTATGTCTTCTTTCATCTTATTTCCACTGAGAAAATCTCATCAGTTTTTTTTTAATATTGAACCGCTTGATGATGCCAAGGATTTTGGCGGCAAAAACTTTCTGGAGTTTTAATAGATGTGACCGTAGCCGCTGCAAGAGCAGTTACCAAACTGCAGCTCCTTAGGAGTTGATTCCCAGGATGGCAGCTGAGGGCACTGGGCTGGAAGCATTGCTCTTCCCAAGGGTTCGGGGTCCTGGGCTGTCTCCCACAGCTTCTGAGGGGAGATGGTGGCTGTGGTGATGATAGTTCAATTTGCCTGGCATAAATTGCTTCCCTAGAGGCAGCGGGTGGTACAATGGCTAGAGTACTGGGCTTGGAATCATAAAGACCTGAATTCAAATCCAGCCTCCAATACTTATGGGCTGCGTGACCCTGGGCAGGCCCCTTAACCTCTGTTTACCTCAGTTTCTTCCACTGTAAAAATGGTTATTATAATAATAGGATCTGCCTTGAAGGGTTGTGGTGAGGATCAAATGAGATGACATTTGGAAAATTGCTTAGCACAGTTCCTGGCACATACATAAAAGATTATGCCCTTCTCCTTTCCCCACCCCACCCCCAAGGGGTCCTGCTGCCTGAGCTAGGTTGGCTTACCAAAACTGAGAGAGATAACTGGTAGGGATGGCCAACCCCTTTGCCCGATGCTGAAGTAGAAGCAAGACCTATGGCTTGGGGGAAGGGGTGCTGCCACCCCCAAGAGCTCCTGGGCTTATTCATCCATCGATGGCAGTTGGACTTCAGCTGTTGCTGGTGATGAAGAGGAAGGTGGGTCTCTTCCTCATCCTTAGTGATGGGTGTGGGTGCTGGACTGGAAGCAGATCTGGTGGTTTGGGGGATTCTGCTCTGGGAATCCAAGGCTCTTAAGTTCAGAGGCCTAGGCTGTCCCCATCAGAGAAGTCTGATAGAAGAGCGATTTTGGAAGAATGATGAGTTCTGTTTGTCTCTGGAACATCCAGTTTGAAACACACATCAGGCAGTTGGTGTGGGGCAATGAAGCTCAGGAGGGAGGTTGGAGCTGGATATAGGAATTTGTGAGTCATCTACATAGATGACTACATCAGTTCAGGAGCTGATGAGCTCACCAAGAGACAGGAGGGCCTGGGACAAAGCCTTGGGAAACACCCATAGTCAAGGGTTGTGATATTGGATGATGAGCTATTGAAAGAGACGGAGAAGTGATCAGACAGATGGGAGGAGAGTAGCATTACAAAACCCCAGAGAGGAGAGAATAACTAAGAGGAGAGTATAGTCAACAGTGTCACATTCAGGGAAATTAGTGAAATGGAGAAAATGGGAATTAATTAATAGAGGAATGAGTGAATGACTTCATAGAGAAATGGCCTACAGTGGAAAGAGTCAAAGGATCCCAATTCAAATCCTATCTCTGTAGCTCATTATTATCTATGTAACCTTGGGCCAGTCTCTTGACTTTTCTGGGCCTCAATGTACTCATTTGTATGGCCAGCTCTAGATGTATGATTCTATAGTCTTCGTGATATTCTCCAGTGTAAAGATGGGAATTCAGCCTTCCATTTCCTGGTCTCACGGTTTGTGCTGGCTCCTCCCATATGCCAATCAGCACCCCATCACTTCCAAGCTCTTAGGATCCCTAGCATCTTCAGTGCTCAACCCAGGTGTCCCTTTTAGGGAAACCTTTCCTGATCCCTTTTTCCTCCCTAATGTTCTTTCCTTCCTCAGGAGATATCTATTAAAACGGGGCTCAAGAGGAGGCACCCCATTAAAACAGCTCAGAGAGACTCCTCTGACCATTCTCTATTACATTTGTTGAAATGTTTAATTCCCACACTAGAGTGTAAGCCCCAGGAAGGCAGGGACTATTCTATATTTGTCTTTGTATCCTAAGCACGGACCATAGTGTCTGGATTAAACATTTGTCAAATTGAACTTAGTTGAATGGATGGACAAATTTTGCTATGCTTTCTCCTAATTCTGAAATACCATTCCTCTTTCTTCATGAAGCTTTTTGTGATCCCCGCCCTCCCCAAATCATCATCATAATATCATAGATGTAGAATTGGAAGGTCATCTAGCCCAGTCCCCTCATTTTTTAGATGAGGAAACTGAGGCTCAGAGACATAGATCAAGTGAGGATGCACAGCTAGAGCTAGAGATAGAGATGGAAGAGCTGGAATTTGAGCCCAGGTTCTCTGAATCCAAGCCCAAGGCTCTTTTGTAAAGACTTTCCCCTCCCCACCTCCACCAGAGCTCACATGGTCCTTTGTTTGCTCTTTTCTAACAAAGTTACTGAATTGTTACTACCTGTTGTCATCCACTGGACTGTGAGCTTCATGAGAGCGGGAGCAGGTTTCACCTGGGTTTTACATCACCCTCATTGCTTAGCACGATGGTCTTTATACAGAAGGGGCTTAATCATGCTTATTGACTGTCTTCGGGAGGGAACTTCTGACCTAACATTTATGACATCTATGTTGTATTAATCGTGGACAACTAACAGACTCAAACTAGAGTGATGTGTTGCAAGGTATATTTGAGGGATGGAATCCCAGGTGGCCTGGGAATTAAAAATTATGGCAGCATAGGCACTACCTGTGCCCCAAAGAGCAGGGCCTAGGAAGAAGTTTTCAGATTAAGAATGGAAATGATTGAGGAGTGATGATATTTAATTAGCTGAGCTGTGTGACCATGGCCCTCTCTGGTTCTTAGATTTCCTGGAAGGAGGAAGAGATTCCAGGTCCATCACCATGAGAAGATGGAGGATGTATGGACAGGGCTCCCATTAATAGGGTCACAGAGATCATAGAATTTGAGAGGTGAAAAGGACCTCAGTGTCCATTTAATCCAACCCATACCTCCAAGAAAGTATCCCTCCTGCCTGACTAGTGGTCATTCAGGGTCTGCTGGAAGATCTTCAAGAAGAGGGAAACTGCTTTCACTTTATTAGGCAGCTCATTCCATCTTAGACAGTTCTAATTGTTAGCAAGTTTTTTATACCATCTATCCTAAATTTGTCCATTTCCAACTTCTACGTGTTGTTCCTGGTTTTGCCTTTGGGGGTCAAACCGGGTAAATCTAATCCTTCTGCCACAGGGTAGGTATTCAAGTACTTGAACAACAGTTATCATTTTCCTCCAAGTCTTCTCCAAACCAACTCTTCACCATCCTGGTTACCTTCATTTGGGTTCTCTAGCTTATCAATGACTTTTTAAACTGTGATATTTATAACTGAATACAATAATCCCAATGAGGGCAGATGAGAGCAGAGCAGAGAGAGGGACTATCACCTCTCTATTCCTGGAAGCTATGCCTCTTTTAATGTGGCCCAAGCTTACCACATCACTATGCTGGTTCATATGGAGCTTATGGTCCACTAGAATCCCCAGATCTTCTTTCATTCACACTGCTATTTAGCTATTCTTCCACCATTTTACACTTGCAAAGTTATTTTTTTTAACCCAAATGGAATACTTTATACTTACCTTTTGAATTTCATCTTTTTTTAAATGTTTTTATTGATATCTTCTGTTTCTTATATCATTATATTTACCCCAAGTATCCCTTCCCTTTCCCCTCCCAGAGAGCTATCCCATATGAAAAATTACATTTTTGAGAGGAAGAAAAATAAGCACAACTGATCAATACATGGAAAATATTCAAAAACATGTGCAATGCGTAATACCCATTAACCTTCCACTTCCACTGATGGGTAGGTTGGGGGTGTGTCTCATAACTCTTCAATTGAGTCCTGCTTGATCTTTATAATTTTGTTACATTCACTTTTGATCTTTTGCTGTATTGTTCTTTCTATTTACATTGCTATAGTTACTCTGCATACTGTCTTCTTGCCTCCGCTTACTTACTTCATATGGATGTTTCCATGCTTCTTTGTATTCATCATACACACCAGTTCCTACAACGCAATATTCCATTACGTTCATGAACCACAATTTGTTTAGCCACTGCTCAGTTGATGGGCATCTACTTTGTTTCCAATTCTCAGTTATCATTAAAAAATACTGCTATAAATATTTTAGTGTATATATGGGCTTTCTTCTTATTGATGGCTTTCTTGGTATATAAGCACAGTAATGGAGTCTCTGGTTCAAAAGGTGTGAACATTTTAGTCACTTTAGTTGCATAATTCCAAATTGCTTTCCAAAATGATTGTACCAATTCACAGTGCCACCAATAATGTACTAGAGTGCCTATCATCCCACAACTCCACATTGAGTATTACCATTTTTTTTTATCATCTTTGCTCATTTGCAGGATGTAAGGTAAAACCACATAGCTGTTTTGATTTTCAGTTCTCAGAATTCTTTCATATAGTTGTGAACTTCGCAATTCTTCTTTGAGAATGTTTGTTTATATCCTTAGACTACTTAGCTACTGGGGATTGGTGATCAGACTTATGCATATTTATTAATTGTTTCTGTATCTTGGAAACCCAATACTTATCAGAAAAATTTGATATAAAGGTTTTTTCCCATTAGATGACTTTCCTTCTTATCCTATGTACATAAATTTTGTCTGTGCAGAAACTTTTCTGTTCCAAGTAAACAAAATTATACGTTTTATCATTTGTAATTGCCAGTATCTCTTGCTTAGTTAAAAAATATATGTATCTCTTACCCATAGCTGTGAAAAGTATGTAACTTATTTCTCTTCTGATTTTTTAATAATATGATATTTAGCATCAAGGTCGTATATCCATTTAAAATGTATTATGGAGTGTGGTGTAAGATGTTGGTCTAAGTATAATTTGTGGCAGATAGCTTTCCAGTTTTCCCAGCAGTTTTTATCAAATAAGGAGTTTTTTCCTTAGGTAATTTATGATTTTCATTCTATCAAACACTGGGTGATATCAAGTTCCATTATTTCTGATTCTCCCTTGTCTAGTCTGTTCCATTAATTTACCTCTATTTTTTTTAGCCAATACTGGATAGTTTCGATGACTGCTGCTTTATAATATGATGTGAGGTCTGGAAGGGCTATTTCCCCTTCATCTCTTCTTAGAATTTTTAGAATTTTTTAAAATTTCTTTTTATAATTTCCCTTGATCTTCTAGATCTTTTATTAGATCTAGATTGTTTTTGCTTCTAGATCTTTTTGGTTTTGTCTTATCAATTCCTATAAAAATCCCTTTAGTAATTTAATTGGTATAGCATTAAATGTGTAAACTAATTTTGGTAGTATTTGTCATTTTTAATATTTTAGCATGGTCTAGCCATGAGCACTGAATATTCCCCATGGCATTTAAGTTGTTCTTTATTTCTTTAAGGAACACTGTAACTGAATTTATGTCTTTTTTTGTGTTTTGGTAGGTCAATCCTCAGAAACTTTACACATTTTGTAGTTATTTGGAATGAGATTTTTCTTTCTATTATTGCTTGTTGTGTTTGTTATTACTATATAGAAAGGCAGTTGATTTTTGAACATTTATTTTGTAGACTGCAACTTAGCTAAAGTTATTCATTGTCTCAAGTAGTATCTTTGCTGATTTTCTAGGATTTTCCAGGTAAACTATTATGTCATTGGCAAATAGGGATAGTTTCATCTCCTCTTTACCTATCTTTATACCATTAATTTCTTTCTCTTTGCATGTGATGTTTGCTTTTAGTTTTAGATAGATGCTTTCTATGATACTTTTTTAAAAAGTTGCTGTATCCCTATTCTTCATAAGGTTTTTAGCACAAAAAAGAGTTGTACTTTGTCAAAGGCTTTTTCTGCATCTACTAAGATGATCATGTGGTTTTAGATGTTGTTTTGTTTGTTTGTTTTTAGGCAATTGGGGTTAAGTGACTTGCCCAGGGTCACACAGCTAGTAAGTATTAAGTGTTTGGTCTGAGGCTGGATTTGAACTCAGGACCTCCTGACTTCAGGTCCAGTGCTCTATCCACTGCACCACCTAGCTGCCCCTGTTTTGTTTTTTAATATGATTAATTGTGCTTATTATTTTCTTAATGTTGAACCATCCTTGCATCCTTGATATAAATTTCAATTAGTCATAGTGAATGATTTATTAGATAAATTGCTGTAGTCTAATAGAATTTTGTTTAAAGTTTTTGAGTCAATGTTCATTTATGATATTGGCCTATAATTTTCTTTTTGTGTTTTATCTTTCCCTGGTTTAGATATTAGGACAATGTTTATCTCACAAAAGGATTCAGGTAAAGTGCTTTCTTCTCAGTTTTTGAAATATAGGTACTGACTGTTCTCTAAAAGTTTGATAGAATTTTCCTGGACCAGTTTTTAAATTTGGTAGTGTCTTTACAACTAGATCTATTTTTCTAGATTGAGTTCTTTAAGATTTCTATTTAGTCTTCTGATAGTTTGATTATTTTATATTTTTGAAGGTATCCTCTTTTTTTTTGTTTTCTCAAGTTTGTTAGCATGTATGTACTAATATATTATATGTAATCCATGGTTTGAGAGTTGCACTATCAAGATTTTTTTGGAATGTGAATCTTTTATGTTGTGTATTAGCCAACCCTTCCAGCTTTGTGTCATCCACAAATTTGGTGAACATGACTGCTATGTCTTTATCCAAGGCATTGGTAAGGAACTGAAGATAGTCCTACAAATGCCATCCTTGAGATAGGAAGATAACACTCCTTACCCCTTTGAGGAGGTCATGGTTTGAAACCGAGTCCTCATTAGTAGGAATGGGCTGTATTGAACCATCCATACTCCCTTGGTCAGTCCCCAACAGCAGACCTTTTGCAAGATGCTTCTAGGTCCTGAAAGGTCCAAGAGCCAGGGTCTGGCTATAAGAGAAACTTGTTAGGGGCTCAGCTGGCAGCCTAAGTGAGGGCTGGCAAAGTCTTCCCTAGGGCACCCAACACAGCTGCCCAGATAATGGTGACCACCCCCTGTCCTCTCTATGAAGGAGTGACTAATGACAGTCATTAAGTAATGAGCCTTGGGCAGAGATGACATCACAGAGGACATTTGTGGGACAATATTGCCCTGGGACAGAATGGGTACTGAGAGCCAGGAGTCAGAGGCCCCAACACTGGTGACGTGGTTTGTGGAACCTTCCCTGGGGCAGTCAGAGAGCCAAGGCCCTGCCTGTCTGGGAAATGAGGGGGCAGAATGATGACAGGAAGGCTGTCTGCATTAGCCATCTGCTTCCTCCCTTCCCCTGCCCCAAACAGAGCCCTAGAATCTAGGTGAGAGATGAAAGGAGGGAAAAGCACAGGGTCCCTAGTCTGAGGTGGAGAGACAAAGCTCTGCTTTCTGGAATCCCCTAATCCGGGAGAGGGCGTTAAGGTATTGACTTGAAGATGCTCTCAGTCTGAGGAAGGAGACAAGGCCTTGTCCTCAGGGATGCCCTGTTCTGAAGTGGGGACAGGGCCCTGCCCTCAGGCTTCTCACAGTCTGGTGGAGGATAGGCTCTCAGACAGGAAACAACTGGAGAAAAGGGCTGAGCAAGAAAGAGTGAAGATCTACACAGTCTGGTCCCTACTGTAATGTTCTGGAGCTCAGCAACATAGATTTAGAACTGGAAGGAGGCCATGTGTCCAATTCCCATCTTTTTACAAATGAGGAAACGGAGGTGCAGGGAAGTCTTGACTTTCCCAAGGTCACACAGGTATTAGGTGGCAGAGCCTGCATGCAAACTCAGGTCTTCTTGCTTCAAATCCAGCTTTCTTTCCAACGAAATATAGAGGGGAAATGACAGGATAGAATTAATCAGGACAAGCTGGGTCTTGAAAGCTAGGGGCTAGGAAGAGGTGCTGTGTTGGAGATGTTTAGAGATGTTGATGTTATCTCCCAGTCTCCTCATAAAGAGGATGTGGCCATCATTAACTCTGACCCAGTATGAGTCCCTGGGTGGCTGGGGTTGTCAGACTCTCAGGGCTGGGACCCCCATTCCACCACCGTTAGTGTTCAAGCCAGGTGGATAAGCTGTGGACAGGCCCCCTTTCTCCAAGAGGCTGGTTCAGTGCCTCTGCTTTAACCTTGGGAACCTTGAAACCCAACTCTAGCTTTCAGCTTCTAGGAAGAAAGGCATTGCACACTTTCCCTGGGATTTCCCCAGCTAAGCTACTTCCTGCTCAAATGCCCTCTCGTCCTGTGATCCAGAGTCCAGAGTTGAAAGCTGAGCATCCATCCCCCTACTTCCCTTCATCTCAACCCTTTCAGGCTCAGGCCTGAGAAAGTCAGGGTGTGGGTCAAAGGAGGCATGTTCAGTTCCTCTCTGGAGACCCCATTCACCTCCTGAGGGTGGGGCCAGCCTCCAGGTCACTTGGATCTGGGATGAGGTCAGTGGCATGGAGCAGAATCTTGACAATTGGACAGAGACTGGGAGACAGGAGATAGAAGAGACAAGGAGAGATAAAGAAAAAAAAAAAAAAACCAAGGAAAGAGTCAGAAGGAAAAAAAAAAAAGGAAGCCAGGGAGACAAGAGATTAAGAAAGGAGAAAAGATAGGTCCAGAGAGAAAGAGACCCAAGGGAAGAGGAAGAGAGATAGAGACAGGGAGATAGAGACAGGGGAAGGGAGACAGACAAGAAGACAGAGAACAAGAGATAAAGAAGATGGGAAGAGATAAATGGAGGAACAAAAACCACAACGGGGAAAGAGAGAAAAACGGGAAAAGCTGAGGGTTCACCTGTTAATGGTTGTTCTGAGATCCCAGGCTGGCCCCCCTCCCCTGCCCACCAATCAACATCGCAACCCTAAGATTGGAGAACAGAACCCATGACCCCAGACCCAGCCAGGCCACCAGCAGACAGTATTCTCTGATGGTCAAGATCAAGTGTGGTCCCCGCTCGCCCACCAGCCTACTGAAAGCTCTTTCTCATCTGAATTCCCCACAGCCCTTATATCTAGACCACTTATTGTCTATGTCCTTAGTATAGACTGCCTGGAGTTGTGTTATCTGTTCCTGTGTGCTTCCTGTCTCCTTTGACTGGTGGTGGTAATTTCTCCTGCTCCTGACTCCCGTATCAAGGTCCATTGACAGAGCTGGTTGCAGTGAGATGTTCAGTTCCTTGAGGGAAGGAACCATTTTTTATCTGTGTATGCACAATACTCCTCACAGTACTTAATAAATATTTATTGAATGAATGAATGACGAATTGTGTTCCCATTTCACAGATAGAGATGGAGTTGGATTTGGCTCTGCCACTGAGGGCCACCCCCTCCAGTCCCCTCTGACCTACCCAACCCATGGATGAGTCGGTGTCTGAGCCCAGCCCAAGAGGGAGGGAAGGGCTGGGGGCAGGCAAGTCCCAACGAGCCAGGCCCCTCCTGTGTGACAGCACCCAGAGAGTATTGGGCCCTCCCCACCTGACTCCAGCCTACCTCCTCCTCTCAGACTTAGGCACTCAGTGCCCTTGGCTAAATTCAACTCAACAAACAGCTCCTTTGACGAGAGAAACCAGGCCTTAATTTCTACATCTGTTATGTGGGGGTCATAGGTGCTGCCAGGGGTCATGTAGCTCACCAAGGATGGCCATGGAGACCCAGACTGAGGAGTTCTTGGAGGTTGCGGTCTACATCTGTGACAGCCTTCTCTAGCCTTTGAAACCCCAACCCCATCTGTGGAAGGAAGGAAGCAACAGGGCCCTCAGCCTCAGCTCCTTTCCTCCTGGAGGGGCTGGCTTCCTATAAGTGGGGAAAGGAGGAGGGAAGGAGAGAGGTGGGTTCTCTTCTCTGTTTTCTGGCTCTTGGTTACAGAAGGGCTAAATGTAATTCATACAGGATAAGAAAATGGAGAAATCAGCATGGATGGGACCAGTCAGAGAAAACTTCCTGGAATCAGTGGCATGAGCTGAACCTTGAAGGATAAGGGATAAGCGGAGCAAAGAGGTAATTCCAGGCTAAGTAAAGATAGGGAAGCAGAATATGCCCCCACCCCCACTAAGCCTTTCTCAAATCAGGTTCAGGACCATTTTCTTCAACCCTGGGGCCCTTGTCCCAGCTCCAGGGAGAGACGTTTTATATGCTGATCTGTGGTAATACCAGTACTGCCAGGCACTTATATGACTAGCCAGAGCAGGGAAGGGGCCAGGACCTGGGTAGGGGCCAGGGATGAGAGCCCAGCCCCCAGCCTGCCACACACAGACACCACTCAATGTCACCCATGGGCTCCCTGGCAGCTCTGCCTGGCCCAGTGTGGGGAACAATGCTCTTGTGTCTATGTGTGTGCCCTGGTAGAACCCGATCCACCCCCTTCCTGATCTCCCCTGGTACAGAGGGAGCAGGGCCCGGCACAGACACTGGGGACTCCGGCTTGCTGGAGAAGGAACAAACAGGATGAGTCACCTCCTCGTCCAAGGCCATCCACTCTGCTCCTTCATTTCCCTCTCTAGTCCTAAGTGGAGCTACACAGGGGGAAACTGAGACCAGAGAGGGCCAGCGCACACTGTGAGGCAGAAGCCAAGCCAGGCTTTGAACCAAGATCCCCTCATTACCCTATCTTTCCCTGCACTAGGCTAACCAAGATAAGTGACAATTTGGCACATTCTGACCTCATGAGAAAAAGGGCACCATTGTCAAAACAGCGCTGGCCTGGAAGTCAGGAGACCTGGGTTCAAGTCTTAGCTCAGTCACAGGCTGGCTAGAGGTGAGAAGGGGTATTGAGGAGGGAGAGGACATTCTAGGTAGGACAAGGGACCTCTCTGGTCCCAAGGTTCTCCACCAGTAAAATGAGGGAGTTGAACCAGATCACCGACCTCCCAACTCTGACTTTCTGTGTTCTAGAGTCCCTCTCAGCACTGACTTTCTACGTTCTATGTTCTAAGGTTCCTCCTGGCTTAGATCATAGCTCAAGAACCATGTGGTCTAGCCTATGTTCTATGTTCTAAGGTCCCCATCTCCAGCTTACATAGATCATAGAATCATAGCTCAAGAGCCATGTGGTCTAACCTATGTTCTAGGTTCTAAGGTCCCCCCCAGTTTAGATGGATCCTAAGATCATAGCTCAAGAACTATGTGTTCTAACCTATATTCTAGGTTCTAAGGTCCCCTCCAGCTTAGATGGATCATAGCTCAAGAACCATGTGGTCTAACCTATGTTCTATGTTCTAAGGTCCCCCCTAGTTTAGATGGATCATAGGATCATAGCTCAAGAACCATATGGTCTAACCTTTATTCTATGTTCTAAGGTCCCCCTCCCTGGCTTAGATGGATCAAAGGGTCATAGCTCAAGAACCATGGGGCCTAACCCCTGCATTCTGCTGATGAGAAAACAGAAGTGAAGGGACTTGCAAAGTCAGAGAGCTCTCAATCAATCCACAAGCATTTGATTAAAAACTTACTGTGAGTGCAAAAACAGTCCCTGCCCTGAAGGAGTTTACATTCTAATGGGAGGGGGGTGGGAAGGATAGGAAATAAAAGATAAATGCAGGGTGGATGGAACATAACCTTAGAAGAGCCAGCACTTAAGAGAAGCAGGAAAAGGCCTGATGTGGGAGGTGGTGCTTCTACTAAGTCTTAATGGGCACCAGGGGCTCGAAGTGGTGGAGTTGGGGAGAGAGAGCATCCCAGGTGAGGGGAAAACACATCGAAAACCAAAGGCAAAGACACAGAGGCCAAGCACCCTGTGCAAGGAACAACAAACAAGACAGTATGCAAAGGGGAGTAAAGAGACTGAAAAGGTAGGAAAGAGCCAGGTTGTGAAGATCCTGAAATGCCAAACAAAGGGTCTGATATTTGATCCTGGAGACAATAGGGAGCCACTGAAGGTTATTGAGCTGGGGAGGAGGAGGGGAGTGAAAAAGTCAGATCTGCTCTTCAGCATGTAGAATAGGGAGTGAACAGGAGTGTGCTGCTCAGTGTTTAACACCCAGCTTTCGGGGGGGGGGCAGGAATTGAACACAGGACACACTTTTAAGTTTAAATTGCATTGTTGACATTTTCTCCATCATTTTTAAGTCTAGATGATCAACGAAACAATAAACCAAGCCACAATTTGTAGAATTCGCCCATTTCTGAGGTATGAACGCTCCTACTGAAAATTTAACTATCCATTCTTGGGACGCAGTAGGAGCTCTTTCCCACACATCTCTGGCTATTGTAGTAGATCAGGCGATAGGGGATGAAGGCTTATTCTAGGCGAAGGGTGACTTCCATGAGAAATATTATGAAGGTAGAAAGAATAAGGTTTGGCAACGAGGTGGATATGTGGAATGAGCGAGAGTGAGGAGTCAGGCCTAGTGACTGGGAGCATAGTAGCATCCTTGACCATAAAAGGAGAGTTGGGGAAAAGGGAGGATTTTGGGGTAAACACTATGAGTCTGTTGTGGACATTTGGTTTTGAGATGCTATGGGTCAGGAAGTTCAAGACGTCCAACAGGTGGCTGCTGATGCTCGTTCTTGGGGGGGAGTGTGTGTGTGTGTGTGTGTGTGTGTGTGTGTGTGTGTGTGTGTGTGAGAGAGAGAGAGAGACAGAGAGAGACAGAGAGACAGAGAGACAGAGAGAGAGAGACAGAGAGAGAGAGAGGCCAGCCAGGGCTGGATTAATGAATCTAGGAATCATCTGCCCAGAAACGATCATTGAACCCATAGGAGCTGATAAGATCACCAAGTGAGAGCCCATAAACAGGGAAGAGCAGAGGGCCCAGGGAGAGTCTTGGAGGGCACCTGCACATATCGAGTGTGATGTGGATGAAGATCCAGTGAAAGAGAATGAGAAGATGTGGTTCATCAGGTAGGCAGAGAGATGAGAGAGAAGAGAAATAAAAACCCACGGAAGAGGGAGTATCCGCAGGGAGAAAGTGGTCAAGAATGTCAAATGCTGCAGAGGGATGACAAAAGGATAAGTATTGATGAAAGGTCACTGGACTTAGGGATTGACAGCTAGATGGCTGAGTGGAAAGAGCACTGGCCCTGGAGTCAGGAAGACCTGAGTTCAAATCCAGCCTCAGACACTTACTAGCTCTATGACCTTGGGCAAGTCACTTAACCTCTGTTTGCCTAGAAGGCAGCCAGATGGCTCAGTGGATAGAGTGCTGGGCCTGGAGTAAGGAAAAACCGAGTTCTAATTCTGCCTCAGATGCTTACTAGCTGTGTGACCCTGGGCAAGTCACTTAACCTTTGTTTTGTTAATCCATTTCAGAAAGAAAAGGCAAACCATTCTGGTATCTTTGCCAAGAAAACCCCATGGACAGTACAATCCATGAAGTTTCCAAGAGTTGGACATAACTGAACAAGAAGATGACACAGCTAGTAAGTGTCTGGGGCTAGATTTGAACCCTGGGCTTCCCTGACTCTGGGCCTAGCACTCTATGCCCAGGTGGATATTTCTTTCACTTTTCCTGAATTCTGGAAGGGTGGTTGAGGGGGAGGAGAGATGGGTCACTGGCAGGTGCTAGAGGGAGTCAGAGGGGACCCTGTCCTGGGGGCCTATTTCTGGCAGGCGGAGTGAGTAGAGGAGACCTGAGCACCAGGTCCCTCCCTAGGGCAATAGGGTCCTGTTGTGACCCGGAGGGTGTTGGGGAGTCCACCTCCAGCAAGCTCAGGGTTCTCCCTCCTCTGCAGGGAAACTTGGATTACCTGCCAGTTGTCATGGAAACCAGTTAGCACCCCAGGACTCCAGGCAACAGCCGGTGGGGAGAAGGAAAAGGGAATGTTTGGAGAATTTTTCTTTTTTTAAACGTGTTTTAATCCTCCTCATTTTCTGCAGGGTTTTCCATTCTGTCTCCCAAATAGCCCAGATTCATCCTTTAACCCAAGCCATAGCCCCACACTGGGCCAAATCAGCATCTTCCCCTCAGTCCCATACAATGATCAGACAGCATTTACTATGTGCCAGGCACAGGATAGGTACTAGGAATTCAAATAAAAATTAAAGACAATCTCTGCCCTCAGGAAGCTTACATTCTAATTGAACCTATAGGACACTGGCCATAGAGGGTAATCTGCCCAAGTGGAAAGAGCCAGCTGGTACTCTGAGAGACCCAAGTTTTAGTCCTGCTGACATACTATGATCTTAAACCAGTCTCTTCTCTCTCCATTTCATTCTCTCAAAATGGAACATCATATCTGCTGCCCTGCCTCACTGGGTCGTTAGCTGCCTGAAAGCCAGGAGCTCCTAAAATTGATGTCCAGATGGCAGGGGTCAATAACACTTCAGGATCATAAGGCGTCCTGGGGCTCATCCCATGAGGGGATTGAGAGAGCCCTCTTCCCAGCGGCAGAGACCAGCGGGATCCTGTTCACTGATCTTGCCAAAGGGTTGGTAAAGGGTGGCCTAGAGACTGGTCTAAACAGCGTTGAGCTCCCTACAATACTTGGCCCACGTGAGCAAGGCCAAGTGCTTCCAAAGGATGCTGTAGCTGCCAGGATGCTCTGGATCAAACCAGAGAGTTCCCCTCCCCCCAGGCCCACCAGGCAGGAGTCCACCTGTTCTCAATCACACCAAACACTGGAATTCCCATGGCTTCCCCTCAGCCCCCCTGTTCCCAATTCTTGCACCCGTCATGGTCCAGGGATATGCTACTAAGGTCTAGCTTGTTTCTCCCATTGCACGTTAAAATCCTGTCATGGTCTTCTTCTCACCTGGGGGAGTCCCCAACCATGTCCAGGAGTCCAGAGGCCCTATGTCAGCTCTGAAGAGGCAGCCACCTCTCCAGAGGGAGGGCTCCCGAGGAAGGTCAGGATTTAAATAGTTCCTAAAACACCTAGTGAGCCTGGGCCACATTGCCCTGCAGAAACTTTTTATTACCTCCCGTCCTGCCCATGCTCTCTGAGCCAGAAACCAAAGAGACACAGCAGCCTTGGAAGGCAGCAGGTCTAGGGAGAGCCCGGAGAGAGAAAGGGATGCAGAGGGATGGGAAAGAGACCGAGGCACAGTGAAACAGGGGAGACAATGAGACTGAGGACAAACAGGCAGATCTGGCAGAGACAGAGGCATAGAAGGAAATGGAAAGGGAAAGAGCTGGTGGGAGAGTGGGGAAAGGGCAGAGGAGGGGAGAGGAGAGGAGGGGAAGGGAGGAGAGAGAGAGACAGAGAGAAAATAAGAGAGAATGATAGAGAAGGGAGAGAGAAAGAATGAGAGAATAAGAGAAAGAGAATGAGAGAAAGAATGAGAGAGAATAGAAAAACAGAGAATGTGAGAGAGATAATGAGAGACACACACAGGGAGACTCAGAAAAGACAGACTAGGGTTGGACAGAGATGGTGAAAACACAGTGAGCTTGATGTAGAGAAAGAAATGGAGTTAGGGAGAGAACGATAGAGGAGAGAGGGAGAAAGAAAAGAGAGACACACAGAGACAGAAAGAGAGAGAGAGAATGAATGAGAGAGAATATCAAGGAAGATGATGGGGAGACACACAGAGGGACAGAAGGGAAAGACTCTCAACCCTTCCCCTCTCCTTCAACCAGACCTCAGCATGTAGTGGGCTTCTCCTCACTGGGGGGGCTTCCAGCAAAAGCCAGATGACACTTACTTAGGATGCTGTTGAAAGGATACTCAGTCAAGCTGGATGAGATGGCCTTTCAGGTCCATTCCTGAAATGAAATGCTAGAAGTGGCTGAAAGCCCCCCAATGCCAATGGGAAAAACCTGGCCAAGGCTTCTTACCCCCAAACCTACCCTTCTCCCAAGCTTTTCTCTTTCCATAATCTTTGCATGACCCCCAACTTCTTACTCTCCCTCACCCCAAATACCTTGCTGTTTCTATGCAAGCATTGCCTCAGGCCTAGATTATTGAAATAGCCTCCAAATCAGTCCCCCTGCCTCTAATCGCTCCCCTCTACAACCCAACTTCCAAAGTGATTTTCTGTCATTGCGCATCTGACTGTGTCATTCCCCTAACTCAATCAACTCCAGCAGCTTTCTTTTGTGTCCAGAATAAAAACATAAACTCTTCTTTTTTTCTTTTTTTTTTTTGGCTAGGCAATGGGGTTAAGTGACTTGCCCAGGGTCACACAGCTAGTAAGTATTATGTGTCTGAGGTCAGATTTGAACTGAGGTCCTCTTGAATCCAGGGCCGGTGCTCTATCCACTGCGACACCTAGCTGCCCCAGCATAAACTCTTCAAAACTTGACCTAAGCCTATCTTTCAAGTCTTTGAAGACACTGCTCCCCAGTCAAGCTCTCACAAAGGACACTCCATCTCCCATCATCGTGTCTTTGCACTGGCCACCCACCATGCACTCTTTTTACCTCCACCTTTCTTCAAGTTGCAGTACAAGCGCCTTCTTCCACAAAAAAACAAGTTTCCTCATCCTCTCAACAGCTGGTGGCACCACTCCCAAACAGCTTGGTGCCTAACTAGAAACAGTGGATAGAAAGATGAGGCCCGGAACAGAGAAGATCTGAGTTCAAATGTGACTTTGGACACATTAGCTTAGCTGTGTGGCCCTAGGCAAGTCATTTCACCTCTGTTTGCCTCAGTTTCCTAAACTGTAAAATGGGCATGATGATAGCATCTACCTCAAAGGATTGTTTTGAGGATCAAAAGAGATATTTGCAAAAGCGCTTAGCACAGTGCCTGGCACATAGTAGGTGCTGTATAAATGCATATTCCCTTCCCTAAACAACTTCAAATTGATTTGTATTTATTAATTTTATATTTATTCTATATGTAATTATATGTGCATACTTGTCTTTCCCATTAGAATGTAAGCACCTTGCAAATAGGAATTGTTTCATTTATTCTTTTATTCATTCATTCATTCATTAACTGATCGTATTTCTCTGTCTGGCACAGAGTAGGCACTTAATAAATGTTTATTGATCACCTGATCACCATCTTTCTTGTCTGCAAGGTCCTTGCGCTAAAACAGGGGCAGGCTTAGGAGTCATGGATGCTTAGGCTGCCTTCTTGTAAGCTGTCTTGCAAAAGAAGGGGAGGAGCCTCCCTCTTATAAAGGGAAGTTTCCCCATTCATACACTGGGATGGAACCACTCAGACCACAGAGTGAAAGAAACCCTCTGCAGAAGGTGACTTGGAGCCTTGGTTTCTCCTTCTGTAAAAAGAGAACAATACCACCTT
Source organism: Phascolarctos cinereus (assembly GCF_003287225.1). Classification (NCBI taxonomy): domain Eukaryota; kingdom Metazoa; phylum Chordata; class Mammalia; order Diprotodontia; family Phascolarctidae; genus Phascolarctos; species Phascolarctos cinereus. The sequence continues at coordinate 83,875,507 of NW_027555847.1, read as the reverse complement.
CCTTTCCTAGTTCCCCATCGAAGGTGGCTGGGGCTAGCCCTTCTTCAGGATACTGTATTCTAGTCTTGGCCCTACTAATTACTAGCGGCATGACTGGGAAAATCATGTAACTAACCTGAGCCTCAATTTCCTCTTTCATACAATGTGGATAATACCCTATGACCTACCTTGGGTAGCAGGGGAAGTGCTTTGTGGAAATGGGAGGCAGCTCTCTGGGGCCTTATAATTTATTTCCAGAAAAGTGTGCCATCATTTTGAATGGCATTGAGGGCGTTGGGTGATCACACCTTTGCCAGGAAGCCTGCCCTGGCCACCTTCAACCCACACTGATTCCCCCTTTCCTGACCTCCTACAACATTTCCTGCCTGTATCCCTCATTTGGGCATTCCCATCTGGCTATCCCAAAGGCATTTCAGACTCAACATGCCTACAACGGAAACTGTCTTTCCTCCTAAACTTACCCTTCCCCCTAGCTTCTTTATTCTGTTGTGTGCAATCTCATCTTCCATTTCCCTAGGATTATAGCCTTGGAGTCACCTTTAATTCTTTCCTCTCCTTCCCTTCTTCCCCCAAAATAGCTGCCAAGTCTTGCCTATTCCATTTACTCAACATCCTTTGCATCTGAACTCTTCTCCCCACTCATGTGGTCAGCACCCTAGCTCAGCCCCTCATTACCTCTAGCCTAGAGTATTGCAATAGCCCCCTAACTGCTCTCCCTGCATCCAGTACCTGTAATCCTTTCTCCACACCACTGCCAAACTGGTATTCCTACAGTGATCGTGCCATTCCCCTCCTCAAGAAGCTGCAGTAGCTCCTGATTTCTTAAAATATAAACTCCTCTATTTAGCATTCAAAGTCCTTTGTAATTTATTTCCCCAGGAGGAATACATTACTCTCCTTTAGGTACTCAATGTTAGCCAAATTGGAAGGAAGGAAACAACACTTTTTAAGAGCTTACTAGGTGCTAGGGACAGTGATAAGCTCTGGGAATACAAATACAAACAAAAAGAAAATCATTTCCTGCCCTCAAGGAGCTTACATTCTAATGGATTAAGACAATATACAAAAAGCTTGGGGGAGGCGGAGGTGAGGTTTTGAAGTACAGAGAAAGTAAGACAGGGCCATGAAGGCAGGCCCGCCTGGGCCCCTCCACAAAATGGAGGCTCTTACCAATGGAAGAACAGGGGTGGGCCTTGCAGAGGAATAGTTCGCGGTGACTGGGCTGGAAGAGTGATGGGCTGCCCCAGGGCGGAGAGGCCCTTGATGCAGAGGGAAGTCTCAGGATGAGTCAGTGGTAGAGTGGGCATCATTTTGAAGTCCAGAAAAAGTCCCGAACAGCGCTGGGAGGAGATGCCCACTTGCATCATCCATGCCATGTCCTTGCCTTTTCATCCGCATTCCCCTGTGTCTGGGATGCTCTCCCTCCTCACTTCCCCCTAAATTCCAGCTCAAGTGCCACCTCTTTCAAGGGTCCTTTCCGGATTCCCCAAGTTGTTACTTCCCCAAAATCCCTTTGTATTTCATTCTCTATTTACTTTGAACATCCTAATAGAATGTAAGCTCCCTGAGAGCAAAGACTACCTCACTTTTGTCTTTGTAGCCCCGTGCTGAGCACAGGTGCTTAATGAATACCTGTGGATTAATTGATCCATGTCATATTTGTTCTTGACTATAAGCCTTGCACCCTTTCCACTACTTCTCCCAGGGCCTCCTCATGCTTGGCCTCTAATGTCTATACAAAAAGTAGGCCTTCTCCCCTTCTGATCCTTCCTGAACCACTCCTAACAAAGAATAGTTGCTAAACCCTCCCAATGGTCCATCAAATGCATATATCAAGGCCTTGCTCAGCCTTCTCTTCCTCAAACCATTCTTTGATTTCCTGCTCTTCTGCTCCTCCTAGTCTTTCAGCAGCCCTGTCCTCAAACGAGACAAAGTACTTGACTTCAAATTCTGGTTCCATCCTTTAATACCTGTGTGGCTTGGGTTAAATTACTTCAGCTCTCTGGGCCTGTTTCCTCACCTGAAAAAAATAGATGTGTGATCCTATGATCCATACTTCCAGTACATGGAACCCTACACTGCATTGGTCTGTCCGGCCCCCACCTCCACCTCCTCCTAATACAGTCTCTCTTTGCTAGCAGTCTGGATTATTGCCATTGTCTCATCCCTTAGGTACTAAAACAATCCTTCTTATTCTTAGCTCTACACATGTAACTTATCTGCTCAGAAATCTTCAATGGTTCCCTTTTGCTCACTATATTCACATCCATTAATCTGGCCATGAAAGCTCTCCACACCATGGAGCTTCCCTTCAAAATCTGAGGACACAGTATTACCACCATGCACTCCTATGCTCCAGCCGAAGCATCCTGGCTCTTCCTCCCACACCCATCTCTTCTGAGACTTCCAACAGGTTGGCTCCCAAACCTGGAAGGGCCTTCCTCCCTAATATCCTTAGCATCCTTTGGAGCTCACCTCCTACTGAGGCCTTTCCTGATTTTCTGGTTGCGTGTACCTTCTCCAGCAGCCCCAAATTACATTGCATTTACTTCTATGCGTGTACATGACTTCTTCTGGATTAGAATGTAAGCTTCTTGAAGGCAGAGACTGTTTCACTTTTCCCAGCACCTAGCCCAGCATGCAGGGTCTTTGGAAAGTCAGAAGGTCAGCATGCACAGGACACCATAGGTCCTTTCACACTGCTCTTCTGTAGCTTGGGTAGAACCCCTGCTTTACCACTGACTACCTAGGTGCCTCTGGGAAAGTCACTTAACCTCTGAGCCTCTATTTCCTCATCTGTAAAGCGATGCTCTCTGAAGTACCTTCCAAATCCTAGATCTGTGATCTTGCCTACACACAACTGCCCCGGCTTCTGTTGGTTAAGGAGAGTTATCGGACACAGAAACACTCTTCATTTTATTAAAGAAAAAATAATATTTATTTGCAATATAAACAAAGTCCCATTATTGGTTCAGGATATATATATGTCATATATATATATATTATATATATATATATATATATATATATGTAGGGTCACAAATTTTCCTTCATTAAGTCACAAAGCAAAACCGGCCCTCTCTAACAAACCCTCATTTGCACATAGATGCATCTTTCTGGGTTGTTGAATGTAGTTCATTTGTTTTTGTTTTTGTTCTTTAAAAATAAAAGAATTAAAAAATGAAAATAAAAAAAGGAACCATCCACAGCCCAGGAAGCTGTTTGGTCAGCTCTCTCAGCCACGACACTTTTTTGATAATTCACGGCCCCAAAATTCCCTGAAAATAAAACCTTCGATGAGGTAAGATGCAGTGAACACATTCTCCATTTGCTCTGAGGCTCCCACACTCTTCCTCCCACTCCCACCTTGTACCCTCCTCAACCCCTAAAACATCATTACAAAAAGGAGGACCCCTCTCCCCGGATCCCTACCCCCCCCGCCCCCCATGGATATCACTGTCCTTTCCTCCCACTCCTCTAGCTGCCTTCCCTGGCCCCTCTCCCTTTTCTTGACACCAGGTGGAAACAGAAACAAGTCTTCTCTCTGTAGAAGGCACGGCAGGACAGGGGTTGCTCCAGCCGGACAGTGGGAGTGGGCCTGAGTTCCGGACATTGCCGGTTTGAGGAAAATGACAGAGAGGTGTAAGAAGAGAGAAACTCCAGAAGTAAAGAGGGGTCAGAACAGACCCCTCACCCCACCCCAACCCCCAAGCCTATGCCCCTATTTAGATGCCCCAGCCCTCCACCCAGGCTAAACCAAAAGGTAGTGAGTTAATGTCAGGTCGTCAATGGCAGTGTTCCCAGCATAGGATACTGGGTGAGACCAGAGGGCTAACACCCTCCCTGGACCCATTGCCCAACACTGTAACTCTGTCCTTGGCCGTTCCAAGTAGGATGTCTTTGAAGAATAAGCATGGAAAGGAGGCAGATTTACAAACCCCCAAACCCGAAGGTAACCCAGAAACAACTGCAGCTTAAGCATCATCTCCATCAATTCAGTGCAGAGTTGGGGGTGGTGGGGAAGAAGTCAAAGGGAGAAGAAGGGAAGAGATTTACAAATGGGCATCAGCCTTTCTGACCCTCATCGCGTCCTCTTAAAAGCCAGCAGCTGAGCAGCCTCTCAAAGAAGGACCCAAACATGCCAGGACAATACTCCAAGGCTTCACAAATGTGCAAAATGCATTTGGTCAATCGAGACATTGGATATTTTTTCCTTTAAAAAAAAACCGCTAAACAAAGACTAAGAATAATCTTCTCTCTCTCTCTCTCTTCTCCAAAGAGGAACAGGAGAAAACACTTGGTTTTTCCACAGCCCGCCACTGTCTGTACACATGGTCAGAAAATTACATGCCTTTTTTTTTCTTTTAAAATGAGTTTGAATGCTCTGTACTCCAGAGAGCTTGGCTTTACCTGCCCCCCTCCCCCCGACAAGAGTAAACTCAAGCTTGTATCTTTTAAAAAAAAAAAAGATAAAGAAACAAATGCCACCATGATCTCGGGGCTCTTCGGGAAGGTTTCCAAGGGTGCTGGCACTTCCCAGCTTGCCTGCTGATATAGGTACGTGTCCAGGCTTCCCCACTGCAGAGGCTGCCAACAAGGGAAGAGGGGGCAGAAGGCACCTGTGGCGACTGCCCTCTGAAATCACCACCGGACATCAGGATGCTCAAAGCAGCTCCCGACTCAGAATATTTTCTCTTCCATCTTGAAAAGCAGCAAACGGATCTTCCATGGCTTAAGGGAAGCTAGTCCTCTTATGGTCGTGGCCCATAGAGGAAGGGGCCCACAGGCGATTTTCACCAGCGGCCCACATTACGCGGTGTGTTTTGTTTTGTGAAATGCTTGAAGCTCCAGTTCCTTTGCAAGAATCCAAATGCACGCCCCCCACCCATGGGGGCCCCGGCCTCATGTAGACTCGAGGGTGTTGAGCTGGAAAAGGTTGTGATTGGTGGGTGTTGTAAAGTACAGCTGCTCGCTGGGGACACGATTGTCACAGGGGCTGCTCAGGCCCAGGGTCCTCTCAAAGTCCAGCAGCTGCCCCATAAAATTGAAATTTGGAGAGATGTTGGACTTTTTCCTCTTTACAAAGTCATAGGCATCGTTCAGAGACAGGTTCAGTTTCTGCATCAGGTAAGCCACGGTGACGGTGACGGAGCGGCTGATGCCCGCCAGACAGTGCACCAGGATCCCGCACTTGTTGGAGCGAGCCTCATCTGAAACAGAGGGAAGGAAGGATGGAAGGGTGAGTGCCTGCGTCAGGAGCCGGCCAATCTCACCCCAGGCCTTAGTCTATTGTGCATTCATGGGCACACGGCTACAGACCGCTAAGGGTTTTTGTGTTGTCTATTCAAACAGCCTAGAAAGTCCATGGGGGATGGGGATGGTTACAGTGAAAAGGTAACTGGGCTCTCACCAGAAGGGTGACCCTGAGCCAGAGCCTTAACCAAGTAAAACAAGCCCTGCTCTCCTCTCATAGAACTGGGGGATAAAAGAAGCCTTAGCAATCATCTAGTTCAACTCCTTCAAATCACAGAACAGAATTACCAGAAGTGAAGGGACTCGCTCAAGGTCATGCAGTTTAGTAAGCAGTAGGGCAGGACTAGACATTCAGGTCTAATTGTCTCTCTGCTGCACGGTGGTCCACCAGCTCGTAGGACCAAATAAGAGAATTCATGAAAAGCGTTTTTCATTGTAAAGTATACCGTGCAGGTGTGAGTTCTGATCATCCCCATTCTTTGGTACAGCCCAGCCTGGGCATCACACGGGCACACCTCACTCCACGCAACAGCCAAGGTCCTCAAAAATGGGCTAGAAACCTTTTTTTTTCCTCCCCTCTCCCAGTCAATCAAATCCTTTTTTCATGAACATGAGGAACTTGCTATTTAAAGCACTCTGTGGCAAGTCATGAATCATTACCCTTAAATTTCTTTAGCATAACCTGGATTTTCATACATGTGACTTGCCTAGAGCAGGGCTCCCCCTCACAATGAATGCTAATCACAAGACTCACCCCTTCCAATCCTCAGGGACCACTTAGCTTAACAGACCCCTTAGCCAAGATCTCTCTTTCTCTCTCTCTCCTCCCCCACACAGACACAGCAAAAACAACCCTTGTGTCACCATTGCGAGACCTCATCCCCAGGTTCCCCGACAAGAGTTACAATCCAGGCTACCCACCCAGCTAGGCCAGTTTCCTTACTCTTTTTTTGTAAACACTAGACTCATTCCAGCCTCTGGGTCTTCATTCATTACCGGCCCTAGAATTTACTGAGATGGCTAATAGTTATTAGTGTAGAGTCCTGCAGTCAGGTCCCCTTCCCATGCCTAGCTGGGGCACAGAGGTGAGAAAGCTATGCTGGGCCACCAGCCCTGGCGCCTGGGGCCTATGATATAGGAAGGCTTTGTAGATGGGCCCAGAGATGGCCTGCTGGATGGTCTGATGTCTAAGGAGCAGCCTAGTTTATCACCAGAAAACTGGCTACAAGGTGATGAATTTCAAAAATAGACACATGGGAAAACATGCGCTAAAGTGTGGGAGAACCAGGAATCCATGTTGGTGTAGGAAGTACCCCTAATAAAAATCACATATAGACAAGAAAGCATTTAGAGCTGAAGGGATATCTTCCATGAGGGGACTGAGACCCAGAGGTGACATGAACAGTCTGAAGGCCATAACAGGAGCAAAAAGTAGCAGGGTCAGCATTCATCCCCAAGCCTTAGAACCCCAAAGTCAATGACCTATCCAACCCAGGGCCTCCCAAATCATGGACCCTGGGAAGAATGAAATGTAAAGTCATGCACTAGGGTTCCAAAAACTCAATTGCACTAGTGTTTGACAGGCAATGATTGCGTAGAGAACAGCTCCTATGGAAAAGACTTGGGGGATTGGGGAGGGGGACCCTAAAAGCTAAAAAAAAAATCAAAACTAATATGGAGGTCAAAAATGTAATGATATCTTAAGCTGCATTAGGAGAAGAGTATCACCTAGGAGGTGATGGGTTTACAGCCCTTTGGTCTAGTCAGACATCTGGAGTACTGTGGTCACTTCTGGGAACCACATTTTAGGAAGAACTTTCCACTGGACCTACCTAGTTTGCCATTGTAAAGAAAACAGTAAGAGGACTAGAAGATATACTAGCCGTCATTCACATTTCTATAATTATATAAATTTTACAGCCACTCTCACTGAGTCCTCACAATAACCCTGAGGTGTGATAGTCTTCCCATTTTATTGATGGGAAAATCCCGGCTCAGAGACCATGGTTACCCAGCCAGCACATGTTGGCGGTGGAAGCCGAGCCCTGTCTTCCTGACTTCTTGTCCAGGCAGGGCCCTTTCCACTTTATCACACTCCCTCTCCCACAGGCCACCCAAAGATCTTCGGAAGAACCTGGGGATGTAAGGCTGAGAGCAGAACAGATTTGGGCAAGGGGGAGGAGGGATGTACCTGCTTTTAACTATCTGAGGGGCTGCCATGCTGAAGGCTTGCTCTGTTCGGTGCCAGAAAGGGGGCCAGGCTTTGGAGAACAAGGAAGGTGGCCAAGAGAATGACACTTATTATAAGGGGAAAACTTCCCTGTCATGGGAGGTCCTCACACTGCAGCTGGTAACACCCCTGAGTGAAGGGATTCCAGGTAAAGTCAACTCTCCCTGACACCTCCCCCCCCCCTCCCCACAGGGAGCTCTCCTTTCACTCAGGACTTTTCCATTCATCCTCAGCACTGCCCAACTTACTGCTCTATTTTCTGTCCATAGGGCACAATTTAGCATTTTTATCACATTCAGATAGGATGAATAAAAACAATGTTTTGTTCTCTCATTGTTTCAGCTGGAGAAGTCTTATCTGGTCAGCCTGGGCACTGCCCAGGCCTGCTCCTCCCCTGGCTCCCCTGACGGCCTGGCCTCTGGCTCGGGCTCCCCCACAAGACCTTTTGGGCTTTGGGACACAGAGGAGGCTGGTGGATGACACGGTGGGTCATTCGTACGGAGGCAGGAAGAACGGGCCGGCCCAATGTGTTTCCTAGCCCCTCAAGTCCTGACTTGGGAGGAAGGGCAGGGGGTGAGGGATGGGAGCTGTGACTGGGAGGCATGATAGGATTAGATTATAGGTTGTTCAAGCTTTGTTCTCAGGGCTTCAGCTCTTTCTGGGATCAGCCTCTCCAGAGTCAGATGAATTCCTGTTCTTTAAGTGTGTGTGTGAGGAAACTCTCCTCACTTGGGTTAAGACACCAGGATGTGGGGAACAGGATGTGTGTCCTCGGGGGCCCAAGGCCCAGTGACACACTCCCTGATGTGAAGCCATTTCCTCCTCTCTGTTGGTTCCTTTACTGAGAAGGCCGGTACACAGAGACCAGAACAGCCTCGCCTCCAAAAGTCAGTGGCCTAGGGCTCACTTTGCCCTGTTACCAACTGTGCTGCTCAACGCTTTCAATGTTTCCTCACGTATAGTAAGATGGTATAATGGAAGGGAATAAGCATTTCTATAGCACCTAACATGCACCAGGCACTGTTCTCAGTGCTTTAAAAACAAACATTATCTCATTTCATCTTCACAATGATCCTGGGAGGCAGGTGTTATTAGCACCCCCATTTTACAGATGAGAAAAGAGGCAGACAGAGCAGAAAGAGGTTACATGACTTGCTCAGGGTCACACAGTCGGAGTGTCTGAGGCTGGATTTGAACTTGGGTCCATCCACCAACAGCCTCTGCCAACAATGGGTCCTGGAGGTGGTATGGTATGTTAGAAAGAACAGAAGATTGGAAATCTGTGGACCTGAATTCAAATTCTGGCTGCTGTACTTACTAAGTCAATGGATTCACATTTCTCGGTGAGTTTCCTCGTCTACGTCACAAGAGTGTTGGACGAGGTGATTCATCAGGATCCTTAGGAGTCTAAACCCTTCTGTCTCTGTTCTGCCTCCCTAACACGGGAGCCGGGCCTCAGACTGGACTAGATGGAGGATGAGTAGTGTAAAATGGCTAGATAAATAAATAAATGCACCCTAGGGATCACAGCTGAGTGAGTCCTCCTCGGTTCTTCCACTCCTTTGATCAGCAGCCTCACGGAGGCTGAAAGAAGACGAGATCAGAGAAGTTGGGATGCCGGGGTTAGACTCTCCCTTCAGACACCCCCAAGCCATGACATCCTTGAGCAAGTCTGAGGGTTCATGGGAGTAAAGAGCTGGAAAGGACTGGAGACAGCTGAGCTCAACCTCCTCGTGTTCAGAGGCTGCTGAAGCTCAGAGGGTAAGTGACTTGCCCAAGGCAGTAACAGAGAGGAGATCTGAACTCGGGTCCTCACTCCAAACAGCTCTGGGCTCCCCTTGAATTTTCTGAGTTACAAGCTGCTGACTCGTAAAACACGAATAATATCCACATTTCCCATCACACAGGGTCACTGCAAAGAAAGTGCTTTCTAATCCTCCAAGATCTATAATAATGGGGGAAGCAATAAGACAGTAAGTACTGTACTATTTCTTCTTCTGAAGGGATGTCCTCTGGCCACCCCAGGATGAACCAAAGGCACCAGGCACTCTATCCTTGCATCTGGCCCTGTTACAGAGCAGCTGGTCTAAATGGAGAGGAGGAAGGGGAAGAGGTTATGGCAGGGGACCTCCCCCCAAACCCAACCCCACATTCCAGCACTCTTTCCTCCCAATTCCTGGGCTTTGACAGCTAAAGCCATCAAACAATCCCCTTAGAAGAGGATGATGTGGGTAATTCCCTCATTTCCTGTTACGAAATTCAGCCATGCCTAGAGACTGGCACCAAAGTATCCCCAAGGCTGAGTCCAGCACAAGAGTCCTTCCCCTCGGCCTGGGCAGGTGCCCTCTGCCTTCCTGACCAGCCTCAGAGAGCTATCAGAAGGAAACTGCCACGCACCAGCACCAACAGTACCCACTATCCCCTACCTTCTCCCACCCCTCTCTTCTGACCACATACATGACAGCTCGGTGGGACAACGTGTGAGGGAGGAGGCTGCAACTCTGGCCTTCGCTATCCTGAAGGAGCAAAAAGCTGAGCCCTGCATTGCCCTGGCTCTTTAGCTAAGAAAGACCCAAACTCTCTTAGCCCACCAGCTGGGTATCAGGAGGCATGATGCAGAAGCAATTCAGGGGGATCTCAGAGGAACTGGCCAGAGTTCTATAGAAAGAACCTGGCATCTAGCAAGGTGTCCCTTTAAGGTTACTGAGTCCCTCCCAACAAGACCCAGATACCCAACCTAATCAGAGAGACTGGTGACTGAAGAGCCTTAAAAATTCCCTCAGCCACCTATTTGCTCAACTAGCTTTCCACCCTCGAGAAAGTGAAATTCTTCTTTGTATCAGACTTCTTTCCCAAGTCCGACAACCTGGCAAACTCACATGCACCATGTGAGACCATCAAAGGATGTTCTACGCAATTCTACCAGGAGCCCCAAGTATGCCTTTGGCTCGGCAGACGGATCCCAGGCCTCCTGCTTGGTAGAGAGATTTTAAACAGGCAGGCGCAGACAGCCTCGCCAGAGCGAACCCTCACAAGGCATGACACACCTCCGTCTGGCGCTAAAAAAGGTATGATTCAGAAAGCAACACACACACACACACACACACACACACACACGTGGGAGGTCGATCAGCTGCACTGTTTTGCCTGGAGACCAGGACCACAAAACAAGACCAGGAGGCTGGGGGAGGCAGCCCCCAAGACTCCTCAGTACAAGTTGGGAGCTGCCTGGTGGGAGGGTACCATCAGAAAGAACACAAACACACACTCCTGCACGCACACACACACACACACACACACACACACACACACACACACACACACACACAGTGCCTACCGATGAACGTGATGGCCTCAGGAAAGAACTGGGAGAGATTCTGACTCCAGTGATCGGAGATGGGGATCTGTTTGTACTTGAACTCCCCTCCGTGTTCAAACATGTTGGGCAAGTTAGGTGTCACATTCAGGATGTACTTGATACCATACTTCCCCAGGACATCCAGGTTGGTGGAGTCCTTGGCACAACCCAAGTACAAGTAGGGCAGGATCTGGACGGGGAAGGCTGGCTGGTTGGAGGGTAGGGGGCTGCCATCTGACTCGGTGGCGCTGCCAGGCTCTCGGTCGGACTCTCCGTCCGAGCAGTCAGAGCTGATTCGAAGGCCACCCAGGCCCAGGACTGAGGCTGGGGGAGAGTTGCTGGGAGAGGAAGTATCCAGGCTGGTCTCACAGTGCTCCGAGTACTCGGTCTGAAACTTGTTGAAGCCACCTGGGGAGAAGGAGAAGGTTGGTTAGGGCGTCATCACTCAGCCTACACCACAAACAGCGTGGTGTAGGAGAAAGAGTATTGGCTTTGGAGGTTCAGATCCCATCTCTGACAATGACTCCCTTCACCACCTTCAGCAAGTCCCAACCTCCTGGACCTTGGGTTTCTCACTTGTAAAATGCAGGGCCTGGCCCAGATGGTCTCTGAGGTCTAGGTCTACAGCTATGGTCCTAAGCCCCCAAAGCCATCACTAAGCCAAAACACTGAATGCTACCACGAGCCTTGCTATGGAAGAGACAGAACACCCCAGCCCTGCTCATACTCTGAGCTGGGGAGATAAGACAAGAAAACACAAGACAGTGTGTAATTGTTTGCACCTTGAAGACAATCAGGACAGAGGAAGGGAAGGGGATTGTGGGTTAGAGTAGTCAGGGAAGGCTTCCTGGAAGAGGTGGCACTTGAGGTGAATGGTTTGTTCCCTTTCATATACCAGGGGAGGCAGCCAGTACCTCAAGGAAGGTCCCATCCCAACCCCCCACCTCCCTCCTCACCTTCAATAATAGCAGAGTCAAACTATTGTATGAGGAAAAAACAATGGATTTGTAGGCAAAAGACCAGTGTTCCAATATTAACTTTGTCACTGTGTGACCTTGGGTAAACCATGTAATTGCCTCTGGTTCTTCCTCTGAAAAGGAGGAGGCTGGATTAAGTAATCTCTTTGGTTCCTTCCAATTCTACAATGTTATGATTCTATGATCACCCAGGAGTGGAGGGTGGGGAACAGCTGACTGTCCATCTGTTCATTCAAACATTTATTTAGTCCCTGCTGTATACAAAGTGCTGTGCCCATTTCTCAGTGCCTGGCATCCCCTCAGTCCCTGAAGCTCCTAGGGCCTCCGCCTGCACTCCCTAGGGATGGGGCTATCACCTTGGATAGCCAGATATAGGGAGCTCCTTCTCCCCCAGGCCCCTCCCTGTAGGCTGGAGTTCATCCTTCCATAGAGGGCCAGGTGCTCCTGGAGTCTGGAGTCTGCAGCAGCAGCAGCAGCAGCAGCAGAGCAAAGCAGGGCAGGGCCAGGCCTCCCCTGCCTTGCCTCCCCTCCCCCTGTCCCCGCCAGAGAGGCCATTTTGGAATGTTAATTGGAAACACAAGCAGTTTCCAGCCGGCTAGGGGTAGCTCTCAGCCAAAGGGGTTGTGGGGGGGGGGGTGAGGAGGAGTGGAAGGGTTCTCCAGAGACAAAATAGGCAGGGGGGTTCCCATCTGGGTTGGCAGAACTGAAACCTGTCAGGCCTTTGGGCAAGGCCAGAGGAAACCTCTGGCCAGAAGCCTGGACTCCTGGGTCCCTTCCTCCAGGTGAAATTTTATTGTTTCCCTTGGCTTCAGCAGCCGGGGAGGGGGTAAGAGCTTCCCTCACCCCTCCACTGTTAGACGGGTACAGAGAAAGAAGCCCCAACATCCTCCCTCCCTCCCTCCTCCTTTCCTCTCTTCCCCTTCCCCCTCCTTAAAAAAATGAATCCCAAGCCTAGTCTGCAGGAGGGGATGTCCTGGCTCAAGGGGGTTAGCTGAGGCCAAATGGATTAACTACAAACTTGCCAGAGAGAAACCAAAGTGAGCAGTAGCTTCCTCCCCAAGACTCTGGACTGTAGGATGTGGCAGACAGTGTGATGTGGTGTGAGGGGAGGAGGAGAAGGGCACTCCAGGGTCCCCACCCACCTGGAGGGACCAGGGTGACAGTCGCCCTCCCCTCTACCACCTACACTATTCCTTGTTTCAGCAACTGGAGAAAAAAGCAAGGAGGGGAAAAAAGTTTGTTCCTCCCACGGAAATCGTGCAGGGAAGAGAGAGGGGAAATGGAGGGGGGTCCCTGCTGCAGGATCATGGGGGGATGGGAGGCAGGGCCAGGGAGAGCTAGCTCCTCAGCACTACCAGGTGGGATAGCTAGAAGGGAGGGGAGGCCCAAGAGTTTTCCCCATTGGGCAGAGCAAGATAGAAGCCCCTAGGCTTGGTGGTTTTGAGGGATGCGATGGGGTCTGGAGTGGGAGGTGGAGGGGCCATCCTACCCAGAGCCTCTCAAGTCTCTCAATTTTACCTCTCCCATATACCGAACCATTTCCTAACTAATAGCAATGATTAACTGTGAGCACGTCTCAGACTCCCATACCCCCAGATTGTAAATCCTTGGAGGGCAAGACTGTTATTTTTTCCATTTTTGAAATCTCAGTGTCAAGCACCTAGGAGGTATTTAATAAATGTTTACTGAACTGAGGGCAAACTCAACTCCCAGAAAGGCAAACAGATAAGGCAAGGCGCAGGCTGATGAGGAAGGAGGGGAGGTGCAAAAGAAAGGACAGGGCTCAGAGAAGGGAGGGGACCCCAGCCCCTGGAGCTTCATTAGGATGGAGTCTAAAGTAAAGTGAGTCCAGAGAGGGGAGGACAGGGCCAGGCAGATCAATCCCTCTGCTCTGGGTCAAATTCTGGGTTAGGGAAAAAGGGGACCTGAGGAAGGGAGAGGTTCAGGCAGACAGTTAAGTGTGGACTGGGGGGAGGAGGCTAGCATCCAGAGGGGTAGAGATAGAGTATGGATTTGGGGTGGAAGGGGCATAGAAATTGGGGTCTAGATGGGGATAGTCTGGGTTAAAGAGAGGGGTACCCCACTTCCAGCAGGATTAAGAACAGTCAACTTAGGTTAGGGCAAGGGGGGCAGGTCCTAGCTCGAGGCTGGGGGGATGTGTGGTAAGGATGGTCAGAGTTTGTGTGAGGATAGAGGGAGAAACAGTTTCTACTTGGGGAGTAAAGGTCGTCTAAGCATGGGTTGGGGAGGGCAGTTCCTGAGGAGTGGGGGGAAGGCAGAGAAGAATGGTCAGTTTGGGTTAGGGTGAGGGGAGCTGAGGCAGTTCCCAGTGCAGGGCGAGGAACCGTGGTCAAAGTCTGGGTGAGGAACTCCTAGTTCCAGTGGGGGGTAAGAATAGTCAGTCTGGCTTAGGGTAAGGGGAGGCAGTTCCTACTTTGGGGAGGGTGGTGGTAGGAATGGTCACAATCTTGGTGAGGGTGAAGGGGCACCTGAGCTCCTAGCTGGGGGAGGAAAGCATGGCCAGTTTGTGTGCAGGTGAGGACAGACCCCAGCTCCTAGTTCCACAGGGTGGGGTAAGGATAATCAGTTTGGGTTAGAGCCAGTTCCTAGATGGGGAGAGGTAAGGATGGCCAATGTGGGTGACAGCAAGAAGGGTCCCAGTTCCTATCCAGGCGGTAAGAAGGACCGGGTCTGGGTGAGGAGGGGACCCCAGCTCCTAGCTGGGGGGGGCGGGGTTTAAGAATGATCAGACTCTGGGTGAGGAGAAGAGGGGGCAGCTTCTAGTTGCGTGGGCAAGTGTGGCTGGTTGTCCTGAAGGAGGACAAGGGATCCCAGCTGGGATGGGGGGGTTAAGGTTGGCCAACCTGGGGGAAGGACAGGGGACCCCAGCTGGGTCGATGGGAACACAGAGGGCCCTAGCTGGGTCCGGAGGAGCGCGCCGGGGCCCAGCTGGGATGGCGGGATACAGGGGGCCCCAGCTGGGTGGGGGAGCACGCAGAGCTCCCCTCCTCCCCCCCCCCAGCCCCCGGGCCGCCCGTACCTTTGAGGTAATAGGCCTGGCAGCCGTCGTCGCGCAGCTTCTGCAGCAGGAGGCCGAGCACGGAGCTGGGCGCGCCGGGCTCCGCCTGCCAGTCGGCCGTGGCCTCGTCGTAGAGCAGCACCGTGGCCGCCTTGCAGCGCTTGGCGAAGCGCTCCTTGTCCTCGTGGTTGGGGATGATGGAGCGGATGGGCAGGTTGCCCTTCTTGAGGCGGCGCAGCATGAGGCCGGGGATGGCCAGGTTGATGGCCGTCTCGATGTGGGACGACTCGAAGAGCTCGTGCGGCCGGCAGTCCAGCAGCAGCAGCGACGCGCCGCCGCCCGACTCCAGCTCCTCCTGCAGCCACTCGGCGCTCTTGCACGGCATCGCCACCGCCATGGGCGCGCGGACCCGATTTTTCATCGGGATCGCGGACGGGCCTGGGGGCCCGGGCCGGGGACGGGCCGCGGGCGTGGACGCTCAGTAGGCGGCTCTCGGACGGATCCCGGGCGGCCCCGGGGCCGCAGCTGCCCCCGCCCCCGAGTCCCGGAGCGGGGCTGGGCCAGGGTCCGTCCCGGTCCGCCGCTCTGGCCGCCCGCCCGCCCTCTCAGCCGCCTCCCGGGACAGCTCGGCTCCTCCGCTGGCTCGCTGGCTCGCTCGTTCGCCCGTCCGCCCGCTCGCTCGCTTCCTCCCGCCAGCCCTCCCTCCCTCCCTCGCGGGCTGCAGCCTGACAACTTCAATTAAAAAGGGGCTTCTGTAGCAGAGCGGCGTGTCCTCCTCCGGGGGGCGGGGCCTGCGGCGGGGCAGGCAGCCCCGGCTTCAAGCCGCGCCCACACCCCGAAGCCTGCACCCGTCTGGCCTGCGGAAATCCGCCCAGCAACACAAAAGGCTAAGAAGCCTCGGGGAAATCCACGTGAGCACCGCCTTCTTAGCCACCCAGGCACCACCCCGCCAACTCAAGCTGCTTTCCTTCTGTTACTACTCCCAGCCTCTCCCCGAGCTTCTAGATTTGGGGACCCTAGAAAGACCGCAGGACTGTAATCTCGTGCCCCCCACGGCCGGCACGCTCCCTTTAGCAGCAGAGGCAGGTTAAAAGGACCCCGCCAGAGGTCAGAGGAGCTGGGCCTGGAAAGAGATCAAAGAAATCACAGAATCTCAGAGTTGGAAGAGACCTCAGTAGCTTTCTTTAAAAAAAAAAATCCCCTCTACAACACACCCAAGTGACCATCTAGCCCAACCTTTTATGGAGCTCACCTAGCACAATGTCCACATTTGACAGAAGAGGAAACCGAGGCCCAGAGAGACTTGTCTAAAAATGTTGTAGAGGGGGGATTCAAATCTGTCTCTTTGATTAAAGCTAGAGCTGTCCAGCTCATCCTAGGAGGCCAGGCTACAAAGATCGAAGGGGCAGGGCCATCCATCCTCCAATCCTCCCACAGCCTTAAAAGACCTGCTGAGCAGGCTGCCATACAAACTTCAGGGCCCTCTAGTAAAGCCCAAATCAAGACTGGATAGCTAGAAGGGCTAGAGTCACTCTCCTCCTCCAAAGACGCCGCGTCTTTACCTCCAGTGCTCAGGTCACTCTCTCCAATTCAAACACTGTCAGTTTCCTCCCTGGGATGGGGGAAGGAGGGACGTCTTCTCCCCAACCCAGACCTAGTCTCTTCAATCTTAGAGAATTCCCTTCCCCTACCAGACCCCATGTATCTTGAAATCTACAAAGCCACAGCCCATTGCCTACTTAGACTTGAGTCTGGAGGCCAGAAATCTTGGACTCCAGTCTCAGGCCAAGGGGAAAACTGCCCTGGGGTGGACCACTTCAGATGCAACCTAGCCTTTCTGCCCATTCCAGAGCTACATGTTGGGAGAAAGGGGAGTGACCTAAGTGCCCTGCGGGTCCAGACCCTAGCTTCTCTGGGCAGAGACGAGCAGAGACCCTGCTGACAACCGACAGGAAGAAAAGGACCCTAGGACATGATGACCCCATTAAAGGGACTGCGCGCCCTTTAAGAAGGCTTTAAAAAGCTGGGGTTATGATTGACCACAGTTTGAGGCGACACGTGACTTTCCAGAGGCGGAGGAGGGGAAGAAAAAACTCTTGTCTAATCCCTCGCTTTCTTCCTCCCTCCCTTTTCTCTTCCCTCCCTTTCAGTTTCCCCAACCTACCAATCAGTTCCTGCGATGGGCGGGAGCGGTCTATCCAAGGCCCCCAATCCGAGGCCAGAAAGGAGAGGGCGTGGGGAGGTTGAGGAGGAAGGAGAACGGAGCGCGAGAGTGGGCGGAGGCTGGGGGGCGTGCCCCAGCGCTATGTATCGGCTTGCCGGCCGCGGGAGCCCGGACTGCGAGGGGGCGGGCTTAGAGGAGGTGAATGGAGAAGCAGGTAGAACTGTAACAATGTGACTACTTGGGAGCCCGGGAGGGCCTGAGCACGCATGCGCAGGACGCGGCCTGGCAGGCGCTGGGGCAGTGAGGCTGCCTGCTAAGAGCTGCTATGCGGTTCGCTGGACGCGGCCACGGCTTCTAACGGAGCTTGTAGCTGCCGCGCCTCCGCTCTCCAGCCGCCGTATCTCCTGGCTGCTCCGTAGGGACGGTGAGGGTTGGGATGGGGAGTGGGACGAGAAAGGAGAGGACTGGCACCGCTTGTGCTGCTGCTGCATGGTCCTGGAGCCCAGGACCGGGCATCCGGCCTGACCAAACCCGAACCCAGGGGAGAAG